>NC_058154.1:0-1440833 GCF_011075055.1 Mangifera indica
AGGATCCCCCTGTCTCACTCCCCTGGAAGAAGAAAAGAAGCCATGAAGATCTCCATTCAAAGCTACCGAGAAATGAGGCGTAGTCATGCATGTCTCAATCCACTGAACCATCCTATCAGGAATGCCTACTGTGCGTAATGCTGAGAGGATGAAGTCCCAACTAACAGTATCAAAAGCCTTATGGATGTCTACTTTAAGTGCACATCGAGTTGGGGAATCCCTGATATGATAATTATGCATCAGCTCCTGAGTCAGTAGAATATTATCAGTAATTTGTCTCCTTGGAACAAAAGCTGACTGAGAACTCCCAATAATATCAGGCAACACACTCTTAAACTGGTTTGCTATCACCTTGGAAATACACTTGTACAGCACATTACAGCAGGATATCGGCCTGAAGTCACCCATGTGCCTAGGACTCTCCACCTTAGGGACCAAAGCAATTCGCGTGGCATTAACACATCTAGGGAGTCTACTAGTAGCAAAAAAATACCACACTGTTGCTCTAAAATCAGCACCAATAATGTCCCAAGACCACTTGAAAAATAAAGAAGTGAAGCCATCCAGTCCGGGTGAGATTTATCATCAAGAATAAAGAATAAAGCATCTTTGATTTCCATGTCAATTACTGAAGCAATCAGACTATCATGCGTATGCTCAGAAACATGTCTAGAAAAATATCTGGAAACATCCCCAATAGGTGCTCGGGCTGGGGCGGTAAGTAGATCTTTGTAGTATTGCACTGCCAAATTACCAAGCTCCCGCTAATCAGAAATGATGGCTTCATTGCTATCCAATAGACTCCTAACCCTGTTCCTGACCTGCCTGTGAAGCAAAGATTTGTGGAAGAATTTTGTGTTTTGGTCACCCAGCTTTAACCATTGAATCTTAGATCTCTGCTTATAAAAGGCTTCTTCATCCTTGCTAAGAGAATAATACTGCTTCGCAAGATCCCTCTCCAAATCAATATGCTCAACAGACATCGGGTGCTGGTCAAATTTTCCCTGTGCCTCAGCCCATTTCTCCTTTACTTCCCTTACCCTAGACGATATGTGGCTAGTATCTCTGATATGAAGGAATTTCAATTCACCCTTCAATTTCTGTAACTTTTTGGTAAGGCGGAACATGGAATTACCCTTTATAGGTGCCTCCCACACTCTCTGAACAGTCTCCTGAAAATAAGCATAATTAGCCCAAAAGTTAAGAAATTTAAAAGGGGTAGGGGTCTTAGCTTGAAGAGGCCCGAATCAAACCACCATAGCACTATGATCTGAAGCATCCTTGGTCAAAAATTCTGATTCTGAATTTGGCCAAGTCAAGAACCAAGAAGAACTACAAAAAACTTAGTCAAGCTTCCTGAGAATAGTACCATCTCCCTATTGACCATTATGCCAAGTATATCTCAAACCCTTGTAAGGAACCTGAACAAGCTCAGCATCATGAATACATTGCCCAAAATCATCCATATGTGAGTACCACCCTGTATCACCTCCAACTCTATCAGAAGATCAAAGAATGACATTAAAATCCCCCATGACAAGCCATAAAGAGGAGCTCAATGTCTGAGAATGGCCTCAAATCGAATCCCATAGCTGTCGTCGATTACCTGGGTCAGAAGAACCATAGACAAAAGTGACAGTGAAAATAAGGCCATCAGAAAGTCTAGTTACCCCACAAGTAATCTCCTGAGAGGAACTCTGAATACAGCTAATATTGTATAAAGAAGGATCCCAACAAACCAACACACGGCATGCCATAGATGTTGTGGCATTAGACAAATATCTCTAAGAAGGGCATATCGCAGACACAACAGAATCCAGGTGGATATACTCTACTTTAGTCTCCAGCAGACCTACCAAACCCAAGGAGGAATTAGTAATCCAACTCCTCACTGCTCTCTGCTTTGAATGGCTATTTAGGCCTCTAATATTCCAGCTTCCTATCATGTGGAAGTGGAATAGAACTATCAAAAAATAAATTAGTTCCGGGCATGAGGCCCTGCACCCCTCTTGCTCCTTGCCCTTGTACGAGGTGTAACAAGTGGTGGAACAACTACCTTTGAACTACTATCTACTGCTTTTGAAGTAGTGGCCAAGCTCTTACTTCTGTCCAATACGGCAAAACGGTTAGGTGACTCTAACAGGGATGCTGACCTATTCAAAATGCACTCACCAATGTCTAGTAAGTCATCCTGATCCTCCTCTATAGCTATTGGGCTGTCAGGATCAGTGTCTGAATCTGAAGAGGTGCCCTGAGTTTGGTCGGTCACCAGAACCATAGCTAATGGCCCTACATCAGCATCTCTCCTCTTTTCACCTCGTTTTGAACACTTATTCTTCCCAATTGCCTTTATTTCTAGTGCCTGAACCTGTCTTGTAATGGCCTGAGAATCTGCTTTGGCCTCATCAATCACCCTCGTATCTGTTGCGACAGCTTTCCCTTTTTCATTTACTGTTGAGCCTGAGGGACCAAAGGAAGCTGCTTGTGCATCCTCCTTGGGCTTGGTCTCTTTCTCTTTTGGTTGACAATTATGGTCAAATAAACCACATTTAGCACATCTCTTCGATTTCCACTCATACTCCACTTTAACTTCAATAGGGTCTGATGATAAACAACACTGTATCTCAAACTTCTGTAACGGTGTCCTCTTTGTATCCAGTTCTACATACACACGAGCATAAGAGAGACGTGTGCATTCATATGTTTGCTTGTCACATGAGAGTGGTCGACCAACCACACTTGAAACCGTGCTCAATCCTCTTTGAGTCCAAAGAGGAAGGGGGACTCTATGCAACCGAACCCATACTGGAACCTTTGAGATTATGTTCATGTCGAAGGAAGTGTAGGCGTGCCATTGTTGTAGCACCATATGCTTTCTCCCAAACATCCAAGGGTCTTCCTCCAGCACTCGATGAACATCGTCTTCCTCTTTAAATCTAAACACAACAAACCCATCAGAGGACATTACATTCTCAAGGCCATATGACTTCCATGCTCGCATGGTAATAGATTTTATAGCTTGATATGGCATTACATAACTAGGGAAAAATCCAATAATACACCGAGTCCATTGTGAAGCACTCTCGTCTATTATGTCATCATCAATAACAATTTTGGGCACATCACCATCAAATGTACAATTCACTTGTTCCAAATTGAATCAGGATTTTGAACTCAAAACCCAGATTCGATCAGCCTAAGATGTGCCTTAAGGCGGTTGACGTGGCGGTTGAGAGATGGGGGCAGCGGCTGCCTGAGTGGATGTTGCATGGTTAGGTTTTGTGGTAGGCGCAGAGGCTGCAATAGTGGGTGGTGCATGGACAGATGTGGTGGTAGGTGCAGAGGGATGATTAGTTAAATTGGAAGAGGAAGGCTTTGGGGCTGACATGTGGAAAAAATGAGTAGAGAATGGTGTGAAAATGGTGGCTTAATTTGGTGATAAGATTGCTGTTATGATGGCTGGGATTGTGAGAATGTAGGTGGCGTTAAAATGGAGTGCAGAAGGTTGTGGAGTGGGGAAATTGGTGGCAAATTGCTGATATGGTGGTGTGGGAATTAGGTGCAGCAGACTTGGTTTTAATGTGGCAGGTTTTAGTGTGGCTGAAATGGCAAAAAAGTGCAGCTTGTGGCGTGGTCTGGTAGGCAAGGAAATATGGCGTTTTTGGCTGGGCTAATTGTGTAGACAGGAGCTTGCTGCACGAGGCTTGCTGGGCGCTGAAAACTCTTGCGCAAATTGACGAGCAGCTGGTGCCCTCAATCACACAAGGAATTTGTCGAACAGGTGGCGTGCACAGGCCAATATGATCTTTGAAAAACCACCTCAATGCAACAAGAAACCCACGAATTTACTCCAATCAACACAACAGAATAATACACTTCACTATCCAGCAACACAACACAATCTCCAAGCCAAATTCAGAAAAAAATTCCAGTCCGAGAAACAAACCCAGACGCTAAAATTCCGTGTTTGCTGAACTGTAAATAGAGGATGATACGGTGCAGGCAATAGAGACGGACGGAGTGACGACGGACGGCGTGACGATGACGAGCGACAGAGATGCAGTAGCTACCAGTAGAGGTGCGACGGTGTGCAAGCAGAAGAACACAAGTTGTCCAGGGCAAAGTAGATGGATTAGACGAACAAAGCAGAGGAAAAATTACACACCAAGGACGGACGGAACAGTAACGCCGGCGCACGGCCTCCGGCAACCGACGTGAATCGCCGATCAACGGAGTTTTAGCTCAAACCAAGTTGAGAGCGTTTTCCCCCCTAAACCCTAAACCCTAAAACCCTATACCCTAAACCCTATATCTCATACCCTAAACCTAATATTATTTTTGTCTAATATCTATATTTTATATCTGAATTGATTTACTTCTTAATTCTATGACTAAATTTTTAGTTATGAATAATATTTCATCTGCAACTCTATTGTTTATTTGCTAATGACATTTATCTCCAACTAAAATTTTTTAGTTGATAATAACATTAATTTATATCTAACTTTTTTGGCTGCAAAAAACATTTATCTATGACTAATTTTTTTAATTACTAATGGCATTTATTTGCATCTAATTTTTTTAAATACAAACAACATTCATTTGTGACTAATATTTTTAGTTACTAATGATATCTAATTGCTTCTAACATTTTTAGTTGTTAAACATATTCATTTATGTCAAAATTTGTAGTTGATGACATTTATTTTCAATTGAAATGAATGGTTATTTAGACTCATTTACAAATATTTTAGTTATAATTAGTAATTAAGATATTAGTTGCTAAAAGTAATTTTCAGCAACGATTTGAAATTAGTTGTTTTATCCTTTCCTCTGCAATAGCTATTATGCGATTAATTTTTAATGAATGCTAAATGCAATCTATAATTTTATTCAAATTTTCAGCGACTAGCCTACCAAATATACATTTTCTTAAAGTGTTTTATTTTCTATCTTGCAGAATAATTGACAAATTTGAAATAAACAAAAATTATACCAACAAATCCTAAAATAAAATCAATTTTGATGGATCTTGAAGACTTATTTATTGTAACTTCCTCTCTCAATTTTTTCTTTTTTTTTCTTAATTTGATTTGTAAATCATTTTTATTCAATTCAATTGAAAACTCTGGTTCATTTGTTTCAATTTGTCTGTTGTTTTGTGAAGGGGCAATAAACTTTAATTAAAAACAACCTTTATAAGAGGAAAAAACATAACCCCTAATTATTAGATTGCTTGATTTGTATTTCATGCCCTTTGTTACATACGTGTTTGGAGAAGTTGGAGTTCACTTTTAGTTATAGAATTAGTTATTTCTTAATCTTCCACACTTTTATTACAAAATATCTACTGTTTTGTTGCTATGCATGGAAGATTTTGAATTAGATAGCATATGTAATACTTTTGGTGGGTGGCTTTTTTTGTTGTGTAGTCTATGGTGTTTGATGTAAATTTGACATAGTGATATATCTACTTTTGAATAAGAAAATTATTTGTTGAATGTATCATTTTTAGCAGCTTGAAATTCTTATCGGCCACTGTATACTTATTTTGGTTTGACTATGTTAGAAATGAAACATTTGTCCTCAATCCATATGTTAGGTTTTATGATAAAAAAGAACTTAGGTTTCAATTTGTTAGGATTGTGACACTTGTTCTTAATCTATAATGTAGTTTTATTATGACAGTGATACTTAGATTTCAAATGAGGAGGAGAAAAAATATTAAGGAATTTATTTTTTAGAGCGGCTATTTTTTGGCAAATTGTGAGAGGCCTTCGATACCTCAAATAGTTGGAAAATAGGAGCCCTCGGACTCTTCAAATTGTCCAAATTATTTTGTAATCCTTCCTATTAGTGAAAGCTATCAAAATATTATATGCAATAGCTTATATTTTAGTTTGTTTGTTGTTTTGTTTAATTTTTGTTGAATAAATTGTCAGAAACCCTAACAAATGGTATTAAAGCAATAGATCTAATAGAGGACAATTCGAAATCTGGATGAGATCAACGATGACCAAAAAAGTGAGGAGTCATCGAAAAATGGTCATAGTGGAGATTGAAATCATCACCAAGAGAAGATGAATTAACAGGCATTGGAAATATGGTTGGAATAAGAAAATAAAGCAGAAGAAGTAGAAAATAAAGCGCAAGAAATGAAGGAAGTTGGTTGAAAGATGAAGATCAAGCAAAAAACTATAAATGAGTGTTAAAGTTTTAAAGAAAAAAAAAAGAGGAAAGAAAGGGTCATACGACTTTACTGGAAAAGGGATGAAAGGAATTAAAAAAGTAATAAAAAATAATAGAGATGCACCACCGGAAAAGAGAAGAGAGAAGTTAAAATAAGAGATTAAAAAATAATATGGACAAAAAAGGTGGAGACGATTAGCTTGTTGGAAAAGAATATGGTGAGGTTAAAAAACAAGTGGTGGCAGAGGGGTAAGAGAAAATAATAATAAAAGTTATTGTAGAAAATTGTGATGGTTGGAAATGTATTAAAAGACGAAAAAAGAGTGTGTGATAACTTGTGAAAAAAATTAAAAAGATAAAAAAGTGAAAAAAATTCAAAAAATATATATATGGAAAAAAAACCCACTATGAGGGCAAAATGGCTTTTAAGGGGAGGTAAATGTTAAAATTCAGACACTTTTCGTCAATTTATAAGATAATTTTAATTATAAAAATGGTACCTAGGTTTCAAATAGGGAGAAAAAAAATTAGATTTTTATTTCTAAGGGTAACTATTTTTGGCTAATCATGAGAGGTCTTTGGTGTCTCGAACTGCTAAAAAATGAGAAACCCCAAACTCTTCAAATTGTCAGAAATATCTTGTAGTCTTTCCTATTAGTGAAAGTTGTCAAAATATTCTATGCAATAGTTTACATTTTAATTTGTTTGTTGTTATCTTTTCATATTGGTTGAAAAAAACGTTTGGGAATCTTAACAAATGGTGTTGAGTGGGTTAGATCTAGGTTGTGTTGTGATTTTGACGAGGGAAATGATTGGAGATAGTAAGGAAGTTGAAAAGTCTCTAGTGGAAGGTGGACTATCGTTGGAAGGTATTGTCAAAACGAGATTGGCTCAAGATGGTGATAATGAAAGACAAATCGTCAACGGGAAGGCGAATCAGTATAATGGCAATAACTAGAAAAGTGAAAAGTTGTCGAAAATGTTCTTAGTGGGTGTTGACCTGAAGATGAATCGTCACTGGTAGAAGAGAAGCTGGTGGGCACACTTTGGAAAAAATGGCTGAAAAAATAATTCAAAAGATGAAGTAAAACAAAAATGGAGGAAGCTAACTGACAAATGACAAGAAAAAACCTTTGGGAGAAATGGTTACTTTTCAATTTTTAGATGAGTGAAAATTGTTAGATTTTTAAATTAATATTAGAGAGGTGAATGTGATAAATTTTTAGTTTTTTTAATATTTTTAACTAAATGAAATTTTGATTTTAACCCAAACAGCGAATTTTATCACAAGGGTAAGACTTTGGGTTTTTTAACTTAATAGGTCAAACTTGGTCATTTCAACAAACCTTGGATGGGAATAAGTCTTTTAGCCTTGATTGGAAAGTATATTGCACTATTGGACAACAATTTCATTTGCCAACACAGTGTTCTAATTTTATTTTAGTGGAATCGCATATCATGTCATATATAAAAAACCTAATTTTTCGTATTATATAACACATATACAGTATCATTTGATACGTCATTTTAAAAATAATTATAAAATAACTAAAATTTATAATTGTTACATTATTATCTTAAAAAAAATTATACACTCTTTGAAATTCTAAGATTTCTCATATTCACTCTTACCACATCACAAAAAAGTGTATCAATCCATATTGATAAAATATATTATATCGAATCATACAATATACTCATTATATATTACTAACTTTTAATACACTTTAGAATACATTTTTTTTCATATGTATCATACATTCAATACGATTAGTGTATCGTGTCTGGTGACACTTTAATGTACTTCTAAAGATAATAGAAAGTGGGTCAATCTTGTCCACCATTGCAATCTTGTTCAATTACAAAACCACCACCCTCCATTATTATTACACACTACTAGGACCCAACTCGAAAACAAATGGTTACTTGGAAAAATTATTCCAGTGCCAAACATCTCTTGTTCAATGCGCTCGAAAAATCATTTTGTGGTTGTAAATTAGGAGGTTATACCCCTTCTAATTTGATTGCATCGTTTGGATTTTTCATCAAAATAATTTGTTAGATGGTTTGTTAGACGCATTAAACAGTTCTTGGAATTCATCAATAAATCACTCTCATCATCCCTCCGTTCATTTTTCTCAAGTTCAATTAGAAAACTTAATTTTATCCAATATCATAAAATTATACATATAAGGATTATTATAACAATAAAACTATGTGTACCCATTTTTAGTACACAATTTGTATACACAGATGAAGTGTTATCATGTGATTGGATGTTTCTTTATCATATGATGACACATGTTTTAAAATTACCTAATTACATGATGACACATCATTATGTGCATGAATTGTGTACCAAAAATGGGTACACATAGCATTGTTCTTATTATAATAGCTACAACTTACAAAGGATTAGAGATGTCAATGGGTCGGGTCGGGCTAGGCCGGGCCGGGCAGGCTAAGTTGGGCCAACTCCGACTTAGCCCATTGGGTTAATGAGTCGGGCCGAGGCCGAGGCCCAAACAATAACGGGCATTTGGGCCAAGCCAGCCCGTTAAAATATAAAGGCCCAAAGCATGGCCCATATACTAACGCGCTTTATTAGGGTCGAGTCGGGCCTTAATCGGGCCGGCCCAGCCCATTTAATCAATATTTAAAAAAAAAATTAATTAAATTTTTTAAACACAAATTAATTTTTAATTATTAAAACCGATGATATTACCCCGAATATTTTATTTATAATTCCTCACTTGTGGCGGAGGAATACCGTGGTTATATAATGAAAAATATTATAAATTATTAATATAATACAAATAAATTAATTTACATATTGTATAAATTACAAAACATAAATAAATTATATCTACTATATAATATTTATTTACTCATCTTCTACATCCAAATCTCTGAATTCTTCAAAGACATCTTCTGTCACACGATTTTATAATTTAAATAAATCAAAATTGATATACTCTAAAAAGCCAAAACAAACTGACAGATATATTTTATACCATACCTAGAGCTGCATGGAGAAAGATGGAAGCAAAGATGAAGAGAACCGATAGCAACTTGATTGCAGGGGAAGCCATAGATGCAGTCCGTTACTGCTTCTGCCACAGCCATGACCTTTTTTTGAATCATCGAAATCATTTCACAGTAATATTCTCAACCCACTTAGGCTTTCAATTTTCTCAGCTTATAATATTCTGCCACAAGGCCTTCTGCTGCCTTGCGGCAGAAGGATATGCTTGTGCAGGAAAAAATATAAAATTTTATATTATAAACAGTATCGTATCGAGCTGGTTCATGGGTTTAATATTAAAACCCAAAGTCCGGCTCAATAGGCCCATAGGTCTGGCCTGACACTCTACACTACCGGGCCGGACTTTGTCGTGTCTATACTTTTTTTCATGCTTCAGGTCAAGCCTTCATTCGATCCAATCCAATTGACATGTCTACAAAGGACTATTGTTCAAATTCTTATTTTAAATTAAAATTAATATTTAAAATTTAAAACAGGGGATGGATTAACGGTAATTAAATAAAAACCAAAAATACTAATTTTGAAAAAAGGAAAAATTGGTTTCTTCGTATTAACTATTGTACCGTTACGTGAAGATTTTCATTTGCGCCCTCTTTTGGTTTCCTATTTAATCATTCCCTCTTACTTCCTCATTCAGACGTTCTTGAAATTTGTTGTCACTGGGAACGCTTTTTCTTGTGCTTTTTTCTTCTCTGTATCTTAGATTATATGATTTTGCCCTTCTGCTCTTTTCTGATCTGTCTCTTCGACTATATGATTTTAATTCTGTTTCTTTTTCTTATTTTCAGATCCAGCAAAATATAAACAGGAATTGAGGGAAGAATTAAACTCTACATTTTAAGTAAGCTGCTTCTAAGCGAACTTGAATTCCTATTTAATGTAATTTCCTCTCTCGTTTCTTCTATTTCTTCATTCTTAATTGTTGGCTTGAAAACCCTATTTCTTGCTGTTTCAGTTTTGTCTCTCATTCTGCAAGAGGTTGCTATTCGTAAATTCACCACTCCTGATCAATCTTGAAGACCTATATATGTAATTTCGTCTCCCTTTACTCTTCATGTTTTTTTTTTTTAAATTCTTAAATTGTTGTTGTTTCAAATGTGTCTCTCTTTTCTTTTCTTTCGTTCAAAATAGTTGACAAAATTGAAATAAGCAATAATTACGGTAGCAAATCCTAAAAGACAATCAATTCTGATGGATCTTGAAGGCTTATTTATTGTAATTTCCTCTCTCTTTCCTTTTTCTTTCATTTTTTTGTTCTTAATTTGATTTTAAAATTATTTTCATTCAGTTTGCTTGAAAACTCTGATTCTTTTGTTTGATTTTGTCTGTTGTTTTGTAAAGGGGCAATGGGCTTCATCTAAATCTCCCGATTATTAGACTGCTTGATTTTAGATGAGGGAGGACTTATTCAGTTTCCGTATAAGACATCTTCCAGTTCGCTCACTGGTAATTTCTTTTTTAGTTCTAACTATCGATAAAGAATGTTTACCTTATGCTGTGTAACCGTTATTACATAATTTTTGATATTTTCCCTTTGACTCTAAGTACGTTTTATCATACTTGTAAAAATGAGGATTGCTAATATTGGTTTTATAATCTTTTTCAGTCATGGACTAATGCTTCATGTATCTTAAGTTTAGTTTTTGTTATGTTATTTTTTGCCCTACTTATATGAATGACTACATAATATTGTTGTGTTGTGCCTTGTCACAGAATGAGTTGGTTTTCCACTTCCGAATCACCCACCTATTGTAGGAGTTCTTCCCCAACCTTGTTCTTCTGGAAACAGGCAAGATATACTTAAATTATATTATTTATGGTTTTGACCGTGGATGTGAATTAAGGCTCAACTTTTATATTCCACAACTGTTACGTTGATTACATTTCTTGGAATGCTATGTTGTTAGTTTGTGTATAGAATGCCAAGCATATCTTGGTAGCCATACTGCTGTATATATTTGTTCCTTTATATGTAAACCTTTCTTGGTACTTATTGTATAAATTTGTGTCTTTGCACTTATATCTTTAGTGGTACGTATTTTTGTTATATTGGGATATAGAATTACTTTTTTGCTCATAATGTTGTTCTCATGTTTTAGATTGGCATCGATTTTGTATCTTATATAAAAAATTTGTTGGCTGTGTTCTCATATCCGAAGCTTCTGATATGGAAGTTTATCATCCTGATCTCTTGAACCGTTTATCAAATAGATATGGATTCTGAATATTTAATTTCAGCATCCATATGATATCCCATTCATGTTTCTATTATAAGGGAGAGTCAGTAGCCTTTCTATGTCATGACTAGATTGAAACTATAAAAAGTAACATATTGGTGCAAAATCTAATATAAATTAATGAGTTTTGGATTGATTGTAGTAATGCTCTTGCGGTATAATAATTGAAAGCTTGTGAACAGTGATATGTGTGTCTGAATGTGTATATGAAAACCTGATTATGTTGTTATGCTCTGAATTGGATCTGGCTCTTTGTCTCTATCAATATTTGTATTATGGCTACACCCTTGCTAACATGACACAGCAATGAGGTTATATGGTGTATCAAACAATACTATATTAGAAAAGCTATTAAAACAACAAAAAAAAGGAAACTGTTTTTTTCTTTTTTTTTGATTCTGCCATAAAACTTTTGCAGGGTACTAATTGCATGTGAGAACGGATTGATGATTCTTTGGGATGTTTCTGAAGCTAAAATTCTTTCGTTGGAGGTGATAAGGTTCTGCAATTGAAGAATGGAGTTGTTGATTCTTCAAGTGAAGTGGATTCTAATCTTCTTGATGGTATACTTTAGCATCATCTACAAGGAAAAGAAATAAGTGCTCTTTGTTGGGCATCATCAAATGGGTCCATTCTACAGTTGGGTACATAGATGGAGATATCTTGTTTTGGAATACATCAAGTTTTGGCTCTGTTAAAGGTCAGTAAACAAGATCAAGCAACAATGTTGTTATGCTTGAATTAACATTTGCTGAAAGGAGATCCCCATTATTGTCTTACATTGGTCCATAGACAGTGAATCCTGTAGTAATAGGAATAGGTGACTTTTTGTCTATGGTGGTGATTAGATAGGATCTGAAGAAGTTCTTATAGTGCATACGTTTTATGGTGTCTAGTGGATTAAGGTTATGCAAAATATAAACAATTTTGAAGACATAATTATGTATTTTAAAGAGGTTTGATATCATGTAGATAGTTGCAAATTTATCATTCAACTTTGATATCTAGAAAAAATTAAAAACAATTCTTAGGAAGATGAATCACTTCTTAAAAGACTAATCCAATGTTACTCAAATACTAAGTATTTAGATTATTCATCCCTTTTTCACCCAAATACTGTTGCATTGTATATTGTCTTCCTTGTTAATGGTTGAAAATATAAACTTGGTATATTTAATTTCTACAACTTTTAGTAATGATGTTGGTGTTATCTGTCTGTCTATTTAGTATGGCAAAATGATGGAACTGTGTAATTATAAGTTTGAAAAAAAAAAAAATCCTCTGACATCCACCACGGAAGTTGCTCTTATTACTTGATCTGGCTGTTACAAGTTTTGAGTTTTGATTGGTCATCTAGGATGGATGCTTTAAGATGTGTTGGCCACGTGGACCTTACACTCAGTGGCTCTTTTGCAGACATGATTTTGTTACCAAGTTTTGGGCAAAAGGGGGTAATCACAAAGCTGATCTTTTTGCATTAACAAGTCCTGGGCAACTGCATCTCTGTGATGATGTTGGCCTATCTACCTCACTGTCTCAGCAAGAAAAGAAACCATCTGTCTTTTAGGTTGAATATCCTGGGGTGATACCTACAATTGATCCAATAATGACTGCAACAAATTTTAGTGCATTAAGCATGGGTGGAAACTCATCAAAAGGTGGTATTGATTTCAGTCATTCATGATTAACTATTTTATCTGATTTAGTTGTCTATTGATTTTGTTTTACTGACTCCACATTTTTTTCGTATATGCTTCAGTAGCCTCTCTAATGAAACTTGGCTCCTCACCTATCCTGGCTGGTGAAATTAAGTGGCCTTTTTCTGGGGTTGTGCCCAGTCAGTTGTCTGTCACCAAAGATCACGATGTCAGTAAGGTATATGCGGCCGGTTATCAAGATGGAACCGTTGGGATATGGGATGCCACATACACTATCCTGTAACCTATATTTGTTCTAAAGGGAGAGGTTAGAGTTCCATCCATTAATTTGTTCGTAGAGGTAAAAGGCATCCTTTATGCCAACTTATTATCTTATTATTTGCAGGTGCAAGGTATAGAAGTGGCTTGCTCTAGTGCACCAGTATCAACTTTGAATTTCTCTTTCCTAAATTCGAGTTTGGCTGTTGGGAATGAATGCAGTCTGGTCAGAAATATTTTTGGTGGAATTTTTTTTTTTTAAACAGTATAATCTGGTGCTATATTTTCCTTTGTGTCATCTTCACTTTTGCAGGTTCGTATTTATAACCTCAATAGGCAGCACTGGTGACACGAACCTTCACTTTGTCTCAGAAACTAAATAAGAAGGTAAGTTATAGATGTATCTAAGCAGGCACACTTGATTGGTTTAGTATGTTACTGGCTTTTCCACAATCATTTGAGAGTGAAATTTGAAATGTCAGTCCGGCATGAGTTAATCATTGAATATATCATAGTAAGATGTATGATGTTTAGAACCGAATATGAAGTTTGAAGAGTTTTTCCATCAATATCATCGCTTCTTTAGCATTTGAACACCATGTAGGATGTTGGGATGTGCAGATTGTTGTTTTGGCTGTTGGGAATGAATGCACTCTGGTCAGAAATATTTTTGGTGGAATTTTTTTTTTTTAAACAGTATAATCTGGTGCTATATTTTCCTTTGTGTCATCTTCACTTTTGCAGGTTCGTATTTATAACCTCAATAGGCAGCACTGGTGACACGAACCTTCACTTTGTCTCAGAAACTAAATACGAAGGTAAGTTATAGATGTATCTAAGCAGGCACACTTGATTGGTTTAGTATGTTACTGGCTTTTCCACAATCATTTGAGAGTGAAATTTGAAATGTCAGTCCGGCATGAGTTAATCATTGAATATATCATAGTAAGATGTATGATGTTTAGAACCGAATATGAAGTTTGAAGAGTTTTTCCATCAATATCATCGCTTCGTTAGCATTTGAACACCATGTAGGATTACACATTACTTGGAATGAGAGTTTGGGATGTGCAGATTGTTGTTTTAATTAATACTAGCCTTGACAGGCTTTCTCCTTGACAACTATTCTATCTGATTTTGTCAAATTCCATTAAACTGATTGTGAATGTATTCTACTTGTCCTTTTTGTTTAATAAGGTCTGAGAGCTGTTCTGTGTTCAATTTACTGAAGAAAAATATTATCCATCTTGTTGTCATTATTAAAGTTATTGAGACACTTTCAGAATGTCTTTTTCTCTTGGAGTAACATTGTCCAACTTCTCTCACAGTCCACATGTTGCCTGAAGGGAAAGGAACTCAATGTAAAGCTGTTTTTTTCTGTTGTCAATTCTCTTATTCGAGCCCTGCAGTTTGCAAGAAGTGGAAATAAACTTGCTGTGGGATTTGGATGTGGTTGTGCGAGAATTTTCTTCGCACTTGCTAATTTTGCATTTTCTTGCTGTTTTAAGTAATTGAGTGGCCAGTATCTATTTTTTGTTCAGGTAGATTTTTGAACTGTTGCTTGGATTTCAGGTTGCTGTGGTTGATATGAGCTTCTTATCTGGAATGCTCGACATTGATGGCACATAATAGGTATGTGCAATAAACACAGCTTTGTGAAAAGCCCAAATCATTCCTCTCCATTGAACTTGAAGAAAGAAGCAACTACAATTTCTACGTACATAATAGGATTTAGACACTTGTCTTCATTTCATAGGCTAGGTTTTTTTTATAAAATGGGTACTTAGGTTTCAAATAGAAAAGGAAAAATATTATTAGGGTAGGCCACATAAAGTGATTGTGAGAGGTCATCGGTGCCTCAAATGACCAAAAAATGTGAGGTTGCTGGACTCCTCAAACTGTCTGGATTTTATTTGTAGTGCTTCCTATTAATGAAATCTATGAAGTAGTTTACCTTTGGTTGATCGTGAGAGGTCTTCAGCGCCTCGAACAGTTGAAAAAAGTGAGGTCTCATGCGCCTCAAACTTTGTTGATTTTATCTGTGAAATAGTTTACATTTTAGTTTGTTTTTGGGTAGGCCACCTTTGGATGATTGTGAGAGGTCTTCGATGCCTCGAACAACCGAGAAGTGTGAGGTCCCGGAGTCCTAAAACTACTCGGATTTTATTGTGGCTTTTTCTATTGTACAGTCTATGATCCTAAATGTAAAGCTTGTCTTGATATAGCTATTTTCGACCAAAAATATTATTTGTTGAATGCATCATTCTCAATAGCTCAAAATTCTTGTTGGCTAGTGTGCACTTATTTTGGTTTGTGTATATTAGGATTTAGACACTTGTCTTCATTTCATAGGCTAGGTTTTTTTTATAAAAAGGGTACTTGGGTTTCAAATAGAAAAGGAAAAATATTATTAAGGTAGGCCACCTTTGGTGATTGTGAGAGGTCATCGACGCCTTAAATGACCGAAAAATGTGAGGTTGCTGGACTCCTCAAACTGTCTGAATTTTTATTTGTAGTGCTTCCTATTAATGAAATCTATGAAATAGCTTACATTTTAGTATATTCGTGGGTTGGCCACCTTTGCTTGATTGTTAGAGGTCTTCGGCACCTCAAACGGCCGAAAAATGTAAGGTCCCGGACTCCTTAAACTGTCCGGATTTTATTTGTGGTCTTTTCTGTTGTACAGCCTATGATCATAAATGTAAGGTCTGTTTTAGTGATATATCTATTTCTGAAGAAGAGTATTATTTGTTGAATGCATCATTCTCAGTGGCTCAAAACTCTTGTTTGCTAGTGTGCACTTATTTTGGCTTGACTATATTAGGATTAGGACGCTTGTTCTCATTCCATCGGTTAGGTTTTATTATTAGGGTTTTGCTATTGCAACCACCTTTGGCTGATTGTGAGAAGTCTTCGGCGCTTCGAACGGTCGAAAAATGTGAGGTCCCAAACTCTTAAAACTATTCAGATTTTATTTGCGGTTTTTTCTGTTGTACAGTCTATTTTTGACCAAAAATATTATTTGTTGAATGCATCATTCTCAATAGCTCAAAATTCTTGTTGGCTAGTGTGCACTTATTTTGGTTTGTGTATATTAGGATTTAGACACTTGTCTTCATTTCATAGGCTAGGTTTTTTTTATAAAAAGGGTACTTGGGTTTCAAATAGAAAAGGAAAAATATTATTAGGGTAGGCCACCTTTGGTGATTGTGAGAGGTCATCGGCGCCTCAAATGACCGAAAAATGTGAGGTTGCTGGACTCCTCAAACTGTCTGAATTTTTATTTGTAGTGCTTCCTATTAATGAAATCTATGAAATAGCTTACATTTTAGTATATTCGTGGGTTGGCCACCTTTGCTTGATTGTTAGAGGTCTTCGGCACCTCAAACGGCCGAAAAATGTAAGGTCCCGGACTCCTTAAACTGTCCGGATTTTATTTGTGGTCTTTTCTGTTGTACAGCCTATGATCATAAATGTAAGGTCTGTTTTAGTGATATATCTATTTCTGAAGAAGAGTATTATTTGTTGAATGCATCATTCTCAGTGGCTCAAAACTCTTGTTTGCTAGTGTGCACTTATTTTGGCTTGACTATATTAGGATTAGGACGCTTGTTCTCATTCCATCGGTTAGGTTTTATTATTAGGGTTTTGCTATTGCAACCACCTTTGGCTGATTGTGAGAGGTCTTCGGCGCCTCGAACGGCCGAAAAATGTGAGGTCTCGGACTTCTTAAACTGTCCGGATTTTATTTGTAGTTCTTCTTATTAGCTAAACCTATGAAATAGTTTACATTTTAGTTTGTTTGTGGGTGGGCCACCTTTGGCTGATTGTGATAAGCCTTTGGCGCCTCGAACGGCTGAAAAATGCGAGGTCCCAGGCTTCTCAAACTGTCTGGATTTGTGATAAATTATGGCATGTGCAGATTGTTGTTTTAATTAATACTAGCCTTGAAAGGCTTTCTCCTTTGCAAATATTTTATCTGATTTTGTCAAATTCTGTTCAACTGATTGTGAATGAATTGTACTTCACCTTTTTGTTTAATAAGGTTTGAAAGCTTTTGTGTGTTCAATTTACTGCAGAAAAATATTATTTCATCTTGTTGTCATTATTGAAGTTTTAATCATATACTTCTTTTTGGGATGTCTTTTTCTCTTGGGGTAACATCGTTCAGCTTCTGTCACAGTCCACATGTTGCGGGAAGGGAAAGGAACTCACTGTAAAGTTGTTTTTTGTATAACCAGTTCTCTTGTTCGAGCCTTGCAGCTTGCAGAAAGCGGAGCTAAGCCTGCTGTGTGATTTGAGTGTGATCATGTGTGCATTTTCTTAGCACTAGTTAATTTTACAAGTTCTTGTTGTTATAAGTAATTGAGTTGCCAGTTTCTGTTTTTTGTTCAGGTAGATTTTTGAACTGTTACTTTGATTTCAGGTTGCTGTGGTTGATATGAGTTTCTTATCTGGAATGTTCGACATTTATGGCACGTCTGGCTATAAGCTCAGGTCTCGTTGTAATGATTTGGTCAGAACATGGCAATAAACACAGCTTTCTGAAAAGCCCAAATCATTCCTGTCCATTGAACTTGGAGAAAGAAGCAGTTACAATTTCTATGTACATAATAGGTATGTGCAATTCTCATCTGGGGAATTTTTAAAAAGTTATTCATTTCATCGTATCTCTGAATTATAAAATTTTAAAATTTTTGTTGAATGTGACCACTGAAAGGCGACCTGTGCAATCTATCAAGAATAACAGCCCAAAACCCGATCCAGTGCCTAACGCTACTTCAGTTGAAACTAATTCTCCTGGGGCTCAACATCTCTCCTCTCTAGAAATTGAATGTTGTGGAGAAGTACCATCAGAGGCCCTACTGTTGGTTTGTTCTGAAAATTCGCTGCCCTTGTACTCTAAATAATGCACAATTCAGGTGCTTCTATTACCTTTTTTATTTTAATTTCCAATAAATATTAGACTTATGTTTGCATTCTGGCGTGTTGTGCTTCTATAGGTAAACAAAAAAAAAAAAATGCATTCATAAAGTGAAGCACACAAAATCATGTCGTTGCGCCACAACCTTTAGCAACGATGGAAAATAGTGTGGACTGGTGTCACTGTTTCAGGATGGAGTAGTTGAAACAGGTAAATGTTATAGCTCATCCTATTGTGATTGCTTTGCACAAAAATATTTTCAAAAGTTTTGATTGTAAGTTTCCAGTTCTCTTTTTCAATAGTGTAGTTGTAATCAGTTAGATGGAAAATTTCGAATTTTGAATTCCAAAATTAGCAATAGAAATTTTGTTTCCTCCCCTGATGAACATGATATCACATTCAGTTGGCTGTATTTTCCATCAAATGATTCATATCATTATTTTCTGTTTTTGTTCAGATCTTTGTTATTGAGGTTAAATAGGCAAATGGATATGAAGTGGCTTTCGTTCATCTGTTACGTGCTGAAAATGATGTCAGGTACGCTTGCTGTCTTGTTTTGCATGCTGTGAAGTGTGGTAGGAGTATAAAATTTAGCGCAAAAGTTTATCTGGTTTAGGAACAAATTTGTAACGACTATAATTGTTGTAGGATTCTGGAGTCTTTGCCTTGTCTTCATGATAAAGTTCTTGATGCTGCTGCAGATGCTGGGTTTGCCGCCTCTTCGAATCAGAAGAAAAAACAGGTTCAAGGATTCATATCCATTTTATTTAATTATTATTTTGTTTAAAGTTATGACTACATATCTTATCTTTGTCACTGCAGGGCAATGCACCAGGGATTCTTGGTGGTATTGTCACAGGCTTTAAGGCGGGGAAAGGTAGCCATACTGTGGATATTACTGTGGCTCCTAAGTCCAGTTTTACTCATTCAGAGGGAATATCATCTCCCACTGCAACAGATGATGAGAAAGTAATATAGGTTCTGTCCAACCTCTCACCAAAGTATTGCTTTTTTTTTTTGGTTCATTGCTCACTGTATGGTTTTATTTTGGTACAGGTCACATTGTAATGGATGAAACAGGATCTGTGGCAGCCACTTCATGTCATAAAGTAGCTTATATGAAGAAAGGTAAATTTGACATTCTTTTTGTCTGTCTCCATGCATATTTGGACTTCAAAGATCGAAAAAGTTCTGGTGGTATTACAGATAAGGGAAAGATTGTTAGGTGAACCTGATGATACAAAGGCCAGAGCGAGGACATAGGAAGAAAGGTAAGTTTGACTTTCTTTTGTCTTTGTCTCCATGCATACTTGGACTTCACGGATCAAAAATTTTTTTGTAGTATTGCAGTTAAGGGGACCAACGGGGAAAGATTGTTAGGTGAATTTATTGTTATTTAGACTTTATTCGTAGTTTTTTTCTTGTATAGTTTATGATCCTAAATGTAAAATTTGTCTTAGTGATATGTCTATTTCTATACAAGAGTATTATTTGTTGAATGTATCATTCTCAGTAGCTCAAAACTCTTGTTAGCGGATGTGCACATATTTTGGTTTGGCTATATTGGTATTAGGACGCACGTCCTCATTCCATAAGTTAGGTTTTATCGTGAAAAGGGTACTTAGGTTTCAAATAGAAAATGAAAAAGATTATTGGGGTTTTGCTATTGTGCGTAAGCCACTTTTGGTTGATTGTGAAAGGTCTTTGATGCCTCGAACGGTCGAAAAAAGTGGGGTCTCATGCTCCACAAACTTTGCTGATTTTATCTGTGAAATAGTTTACATTTTAGTTTGTTTTTGGGCAGGCCACCTTTGGATGATTGTGAGAGGTCTTCGGCGCTTCGAACGGTCGAAAAATGTGAGGTCCCGAACTCTTAAAACTGTTCAGATTTTATTTGCGGTTTTTTCTGTTGTACAGTCTATTTTTGACCAAAAATATTATTTGTTGAATGCATCATTCTCAATAGCTCAAAATTCTTGTTGGCTAGTGTGCACTTATTTTGGTTTGTGTATATTAGGATTTAGACACTTGTCTTCATTTCATAGGCTAGGTTTTTTTTATAAAAAGGGTACTTGGGTTTCAAATAGAAAAGGAAAAATATTATTAAGGTAGGCCACCTTTGGTGATTGTGAGAGGTCATCGGCGCCTTAAATGACCGAAAAATGTGAGGTTGCTGGACTCCTCAAACTGTCTGAATTTTTATTTGTAGTGCTTCCTATTAATGAAATCTATGAAATAGCTTACATTTTAGTATATTCGTGGGTTGGCCACCTTTGCTTGATTGTTAGAGGTCTTCGGCACCTCAAACGGCCGAAAAATGTAAGGTCCCGGACTCCTTAAACTGTCCGGATTTTATTTGTGGTCTTTTCTGTTGTACAGCCTATGATCATAAATGTAAGGTCTGTTTTAGTGATATATCTATTTCTGAAGAAGAGTATTATTTGTTGAATGCATCATTCTCAGTGGCTCAAAACTCTTGTTTGCTAGTGTGCACTTATTTTGGCTTGACTATATTAGGATTAGGACGCTTGTTCTCATTCCATCGGTTAGGTTTTATTATTAGGGTTTTGCTATTGCAACCACCTTTGGCTGATTGTGAGAAGTCTTCGGCGCTTCGAACGGTCGAAAAATGTGAGGTCCCAAACTCTTAAAACTATTCAGATTTTATTTGCGGTTTTTTCTGTTGTACAGTCTATTTTTGACCAAAAATATTATTTGTTGAATGCATCATTCTCAATAGCTCAAAATTCTTGTTGGCTAGTGTGCACTTATTTTGGTTTGTGTATATTAGGATTTAGACACTTGTCTTCATTTCATAGGCTAGGTTTTTTTTATAAAATGGGTACTTGGGTTTCAAATAGAAAAGGAAAAATATTATTAAGGTAGGCCACCTTTGGTGATTGTGAGAGGTCATCGGCGCCTTAAATGACCGAAAAATGTGAGGTTGCTGGACTCCTCAAACTGTCTGAATTTTTATTTGTAGTGCTTCCTATTAATGAAATCTATGAAATAGCTTACATTTTAGTATATTCGTGGGTTGGCCACCTTTGCTTGATTGTTAGAGGTCTTCGGCACCTCAAACGGCCGAAAAATGTAAGGTCCCGGACTCCTTAAACTGTCCAGATTTTATTTGTGGTCTTTTCTGTTGTACAACCTATGATCCTAAATGTAAAGTCTATTTTAGTGATATATCTATTTCTGAAGAAAAGTATTATTTGTTGAATGCATCATTCTCAGTGGCTCAAAACTCTTGTTTGCCCACGTGCACTTATTTTGGCTTGACTATATTAGGATTAGGACGCTCGTTCTCATTCCATCGGTTAGGTTTTATTATTAGGGTTTTGCTATTGCAACCACCTTTGGCTGATTGTGAGAGGTCTTTGGTGCCTCGAACGGCTGAAAAATGTGAGGTCTTGGACTCTTTAAACTGTCTGGATTTTATTTGTAGTTCTTCCTATTAGCTAAACCTATGAAATAGTTTACATTTTAGTTTGTTTGTGGGCAGGCCACCTTTGGCTGATTGTGATAAGCCTTCGGCACCTCGAATGGCTAAAAAATGCAAGGTCCCAGGCTCCTCAAACTGTCTGGATTTGTGATAAATTATGGCATGTGCAGATTGTTGTTTTAATTAATACTAGCCTTGAAAGGCTTTCTCCTTTGCAAATATTCTATCTGATTTTGTCAAATTCTGTTCAACTGATTGTGAATAAATTGTACTTCACTCTTTTGTTTAATACGGTTTGAAAGCTTTTGTGTGTTCAATTTACTGCAGAAAAATATTATTTCATCTCGTTGTCTTTATTAAAGTTTTAATGATATACTTTTTTTTGGGATGTCTTTTTCTCTTGGGGTAACATCGTTCAGCTTCTGTCACAGTCCCCATGTTGCCAGAAGGGAGAGGAACTCACTGTAAAGCTATTTTTTCTATTATCAATTCTCTTGTTCGAGCCTTGCAGCTTGCAGAAAGCGGAGATAAACCTGTTGTGTGATTTGAGTGTGATCATGCGTGCATTTTCTTAGCACTTGTTAATTTTACAAGTTCTTGCTGTTATAAGTAATTGAGTTGCCAGTTTCTGTTTTTTGTTCAGGTAGATTTTTGAACTGTTACTTTGATTTCAAGTTGCTGTGGTTGATATGAGTTTCTTATCTGGAATGTTCGACATTTATGGCGCGTCTGGCTATAAGCTCACGTATGGTTGTAATGATTTGGTCAGAACATGGCAATAAACATAGCTTTGTGAAAAGCCCAAATCATTCCTATCCATTGAACTTGGAGAAAATTTTTGTTGGATGTGACCACGGAAAGGCGAGTTGTGCAATCTATCAAGAATAACAGCTCAAAAACTGATCCAATGCCTAACGCTACTTTAGTTGAAACTAATTCTCCTGAGGCCGAACATCTCTCCTTTCTAGAAAGTGAATGTTCTGGAGAAGTACTATCAGAGGCTCTAGTGTTGGTTTGTTCTGAAGATTCACTGCCCTTGTACTCCAAATAATCCAGAATTCAGGTGCTTCTATTGCCTTTTTTAATTTTAATTTCCAACAAATATCAGACTTATGTTTGCCTTCTGGCGTGATATACATCTATAGGTAAATAAAACGATGCATTCATAAAGTGAAGCACACAAAATCTCATTGTTGGACCATAGCCTTCACCAAAGATGGAAAAGTGGACTGGTGTCACCGTTTCAGATTGGATTAGTTGAAATCAGGTGGGTGTGGTAGCTCATCCTTCTGTGCTCATTTTGCACAAAAAAATTATCAAAAGTTTTGGTTAGAAGTTTTCATTTCTCTTATTCACTGGAGTAGTTGAAATCAGGTAGATGGAAAATGTCTAATTTTGAATCCCAAAACTGGCAATAGAAATTTTGTTTCCTCCCCTAATGAACATGATATCACATTCAGTTGGTTGTATTTTCCATCAAATGATTCATATCATTATTTTCTGTTTTTGTTCTGATCTTTGTTTGATTTAAAATTGGTGAAAGAGAGTTCCTTAATGTAAATTCTGGCGTGGAGTTTCAAGGCAAACATGGATAAGACGATTAGTGCAAATAATGGGCAGATAACTTTGTTATTGTTGTGAAAGTCTAGTTATTAAACACTATGGATTGATGTTCTAACTTAGCAATATATGTTCGACAATGCTTTGATCACCTTACATCTCTGAAATTAAATTTTGAGTCTAAAACCCTTTTGAATCTGCATATTTTGTATTAGTTATGGCTCACTTTGTGATGTGTGTTATTGAAGTTAAATAGGTAAATGGATATGAAGTGGCTTTCTTCCATCTATTTTGTGTTGAAAATGATGTCAGGTACGCTCGCTGTCTGTTTAGCATGTTGTGAAGTGTGATAAGAGTAGAAAATTTATCGCAAAGGTTTATCTGGTTTAGGAACAAATTTGTAATGACTATAATTGTTGTGGGATTCTGGAGTCATTGCCTTGTCTTCATGATAAAATTCTTGATGCTGCTGCAGATGCAGGCTTTGCTGTCTCTTCGAATCAGAAGAAAAAAACAGGTTCAAGGATTCATATCCATTTTATTTAATTTTTATTTTGTTTAAAGTTATTATTACATATCTTATCTTTGTCACTGCAGGGCAATGCACCAGGGATTCTTGGTTGTATTATCTCAGGCTTTAAGGTGGGGAAAGGTAGCCATACTGTGGATATTACTGTGGCTCCTAAGTCCAGTTTTACTCATTTAGAGGGAATATCTTTGAAGCCCCCATTCCTAGATTCATCTCCTACTGCAACAGATGATGAGAAAGTAATATAGGTTCTGTCCAACCTCTCACCAAAGTATTGCTTTTTTTTTTGGTTCATTGCTCACTGTGTGGTTTTATTTTGGTATAGATCACATTGTAATTGATTAAACAGGATCTGTGGCAGCCACTTCATGTCATAACGTAGCTTATATGTAGAAAGGTAAATTTGACATTCTTTTTCTCTGTCTTCATGCATATTTGGACTTCAAAGATTGAAAATGTTCTGGTGGTACTGCAAATAAGTGAATCAATAGAGAAAGATTGTTAGGTGAACGTGGTGATACAAAGCCCAGAGCGAGGACTTATGAACAAAGGTAAATTTGTCTTTCTTTTCTCCCTGTCTCCATGCATATATGGACTTCACGGATCAAAAAAAATTTTGTAGCACTGCAGATAAGGGGACTAATGGGGAAAGATTGTTAGGTGAATTTATTGTTATTTGGACTTTTCCTTCTTTATTTGTTCTTAATTTGATTTGAAAATTATATTCATTCAATTCGCTTGAAATTTTGATTCTTCTTTTTCAATTTCTTTGTTGAAAGCAAAGGGCCAGTTGACTTCATCTAAAACTTGCCTTTATGAGAGAAAAATATCCCCTAATTATTAGATTGTTTGATTTGCATTTTAGGGTCCTTGTTACGTGCATGTTTGGAGGAGTTGGAGTTCAAAGTTAGCAATAGAAATGGTTGTTTCTTACTTTTGCAAAGTATATTGTTGTTGTGCATTAAAGATTTTGAATTAGGATATACATATAATACTCTCGGTGAGTGGCTTTTTCTGTTGTACAATCTATAATCCTATATATAAAGTTTGTCTTAAGCGATAAATTTATTTCGGGACATGAATATTATTTGTTGAATGCATCATTCTCAGTAGCTCAATATTCTTGTTGGCCGGTGTGTACTTCTTTTGGTTTGAGTATGTTAGGATTAAGACATTTGTCCTCATTTCATAGGTTAAGTTTTATTATAAAAAGGGTACTTAGGTTTCAAATGAAAATGGAAAAATATAATTAGGGTTTTGCTTTCGTGGGTAGGCCACCTTTGGTTGATTGTGAGAGGTTTTGGGCGCCTCAAATGACTGAAAAATGCGAGGTCTCAGACTTCTCAAACTGTCTGGATTTTATTTGTAGTTCTTCCTATTAATGGAATCTATGAAATAATTTACATGTTTGTTTGTTTGCGGATAGACCACCTTTGCTTGATTGTTAGAAGTCTTCGGGACCTCAAACGGCCAAAAAATGTGAGGTCCCCAGACTCCTTAAACTATTCAGATTTTATTTGTGGCTTTTTCTATTATATAGTGTATGATCCTCAATGTAAAGTCTGTCTTAGTGATATGTCTATTTTTGTACAAGAGTATTATTTGATGAATGTATCATTCTCAGTAGCTCAAAACTCTTGTTAGTCGGTGTGCACATATTTTGGTTTGGCTATATTTGTATTATGACGCTCGTCCTCATTCCATAAGTTAGGTTTTATCGTGAAAAAGGTACTTAGGTTTCAAATGGAAAATGAAAAGGATTATTGGGGTTTTGCTATTGTGCGTAGGCCATCTTTGGTTGATCATGAGAGGTCTTCGGCGCCTCGAACGGTTGAAAAAAGTGAGCTCTGATGAGCCTCAAACTTTGCTGATTTTCTCTGTGAAATAGTTTACATTTTAGTTTGTTTTTGGGTAAGCCACCTTTGGATGATTGTGAGAGGTCTTCGGCACCTCAAACGGCCAAAAAGTGTGAGGTCCCGGACTCTTAAAACTGTTCGAATTTTATTTGTGGCTTTTTCTGTTGTAAAGTCTATGATCTTAAGTGTAAAGTTTGTCTTGATATATCTATTTTTGAACAAAAATATTATTTGTTGAATGCATCATTCTCAACAACTCGAAATTCTTGTTGGCCAGTGTGCACTTCTTTTGGTTTGTGTATGTTAGGATATAGACACTTGTCTTCATTTCATAGGCTAGATTTTTTTATAAAACGGGTACTTATGTTTCAAATGGAAAAGGAAAAATATTATTAGGGTAGACCACCTTTGATGATTGTGAGAGGTCTTCGACGCCTCAAATGACCAAAAAATGTGAGGTGTTGGACTCTTTAAACTGTCTGGATTTTCTTTGTAGTTCTTCCTATAAATGACATCTATGAAATAATTTACATTTTAGGTTGTTTGTGGGTTGGCCACCTTTGCTTGATTGTTAGAGGTCTTCGGCGTCTCAAACGGTTGAAAAATATGAGGTCCTAGACCCTTTAAATTATTCGGATTTTATTTGTAGCTTTTTCTATTGTACAACCTATGATCCTAAATGTAAAGTCTATTTTAGTGATATATCTATTTCTGACGAAGGGTATTATTTGTTGAATGCATCATTCTCAGTAGCTCAAAACTCTTGTTTGCTGGTGTGCGCTTATTTTAGTTTGACTATATTAGGATTAGGATGTTTGTCCTCATTCCATAGGTTAGGGTTTATTATGAAAAGAGTGCTTAGGTTTCAAATAGAAAAAGAAAAACTTTACTATGGTTTTGCTATTGTGGTAAGCCACCTTTGGTTGATCGTGAGAGGTTTTCCACATCTCGAACAACTAGAAAAAGTGGGGTCTCATAAGCCTCAAACTGTCCGGATTTTATTTATATTTTTTCCCATTAATGAAATCTATGAAATAGTTTACATTTTAATTTGTTTTGGATGATTGTAAGAGGTCTACGGTGCCTTGAACGGTCGAAAAATATGAGGTCCCAAACTCCTAAAACTGTCTGGATTTTATTTGCGGCTTTTTCTGTTGTACAGTCTATGATCCTAAATGTAAAGTTTGTCTTAGTGATATATCTTTTTTTTAACTGGAATATTATTTGTTGAATGCATCATTCTCAGTCGCTCAAAATTCTTGTTGGCTGGTGTGCACTTATTTTGGTTTAGCTATGTTAGGATTAGGACACTCATCGTCATTCCATAGGTTAGGTTTTATTATAAAAACGGTACTGAGATTTCAAATGGAAAAGGAAAAAAGATTATTAGGGTTTTGCTATTGCAACCACCTTTGGCTGATTGTGGGAGGTCTTTGGCACCTCGAACGATCGAAAAATGTGAGGTCTCAGACTCCTTAAACTGTTCAGATTTTATTTGTAGTTCTTCCTATTAGTTAAACCCATGAAATAGTTTCCATTTTAGTTTGTTTGTGGGTGGGCTGCCTTGGGCTGATTGTGACAAGTCTTCAACGCCTCGAATGGCTGAAAAATGTGAGGTCCCAAGCTCTTCAAACTGTCCGGATTTTATTTTATCTGATTTAGTTGTCTGTTAATTTTGTTTTATTGACTCCACTTTTTTTCTTATATGCTTAAGTTTCCTCTTTAATGAAACTTGGCTCCTTCCCTATCCTGGCCGATGAAATTTAATGGTCTTTTTCTGGGGTGTACCTAGTCAGTTGTCTGTCTTCAATGATCACAATGTCAATGAGGCATATGTGGCTCGTTATCAAAATGGAACTGTTTGGATATGGGAGAGGTTAGAGTTCCATCCATTACTTTTTCCTTGGAGGTATAAGGCATCTTTCATACGAAGTTACTTATTATTTGCAGGTGCAAGGTATAGAAGTGGCTTGCTTTAGTGCACCAGTATCAAATTCGAGTTTAGTTGTTGGCAATGAGTGCGTTGTTGTCAGAAATATTGTTGGTGGGTTATTTATTTTTTTAAACTGTATAATCTGGTGTTATATTTACGTTTTTGTCTGACTTCACTTTTGCAGGTTCATATTTATAACCTCAATAGCAGCACTGGTGGCACGAACCTTCACTTTGTCTCAAAAACTAAACACCAAGGTAAGTTATTGATGTGTCTAAGCAGGCACACTTGATTGGTTTTGTGTGTTACTGCCTGTTCCGCAATCATTTGAGAGTAAAATATGAAATTTCATTCTGGCATGAGTTAATCTTTGAATATATTGTAGTAAGATGTATGATGTTTAGAACCAAAAATGATGTTTGAAGAGTTGTTCACTCAATATCATCGCTTCGTTTGCATCCATACGGCATGTGGGATTAGACATCACTTGAGATGAGAGTTTGTGATAAATTCTGGCATGTGCAGATTGTTGTTTTAATTAATACTAGCCTTGGAAGGCTTTCTCCTTTACAAATATTCTATCTGACTTTGTCAAATTCTGTTCAACTGATTGTGAATAAATTGTGCTTCACCTTTTTGTTTAATAAGGTTTGAAAGCTGTTGTGTGTTCAATTTACTGCAGAAAAATATTATTTCATCTCGTTGTCATTATTAAAGTTATATTGAGATACTTCTTTTTGGGATGTCTTTTTCTCTTGGGGTAACATTGTTCAACTTCTATCACAGTCCACATGTTGCCCAAAGGGAAAGGAACTCACTGTGAAGCCGTTTTTTCTCTTAGCAATTCTCCTATTCGAACCTTGCAAATTGCAAAATGCACAGGTCAACTTGCTGTGGGATTTGAATGTGGTCGTGTGAGAATTTTCTGCAGAAAAATATTATTTTAATGTGGATAAATATTATTTCATCTCGTTGTCATTATTAAAGTTATATTGAGGTACTTTTTTGGATGTCTTTTTGTCTTGGAGTAACATTGTTCAACTTCTCTTAGAGTCTACATGTTGCCTGAAGGGAAGGGAACTCACTGTAAAGCTGTTTTTCTATTATCAATTCTCTTGTTCGAGCCTTGCAGTTTGCAAAAAGTGGAGCTAAACCTGCTGTGGGATTTGAGAGTGATCATGTGTGCATTTTCTTAGCACCTGTTAATTTTGCAAGTTCTTGCTGTTATAAGTAATTGAGTTGCCAGTTTCTGTTTTTTATTCAGGTAGATTTTTGAACTGTTACTTTGATTTCAGGTTGCTGTGGTTGATATGAGTTTCTTATCTGGAATGTTCGACATTGATGGCACGTCCGGCTATAAACTCACGTATCGTTGTAATGATTTGGTCAGAACATGGCAATAAACACAGCTTTGTGAAAGGCCCAAATCATTCCTGTCCATTGAGCCTGAAGAAAGAAGCAACTACAATTTCTATGTACATAATAGGCATGTGCAGTTTTCATCTGGGAAGTCTTTAAGATGTTATTTATTTCATCGTATCTCTGAATTATAAAATTCTAAAATTTTTGTTGAATGTCAGAGGAAACTATAGTGTCTAGCTTGACCACGGAAAAGCGACCTGTGCAATCTATCAAGAATAACAGCCCAAAAACCGATCCAGTGCCTAATGCTACTTCACTTGAAACTAATTAACCTGAGGCTTAACATCTATCCTCTCTAGAAATTGAATGTTCTAGAGAAGTACTATCAAAGGCCCTAGTGTTGCTTTGTTTTGATGATTCGCTGCACTTGTACTCCAAATAATCCACAATTCAGGTGCTTCTATTACATTTATTTAATTTTAATTTCCAATAAATATTAGACTTATGTTTGCATTATGGCGTGATATGCTTCTATAGGTAAACAAAAAAAAATGCATTCATAAAGTGAAGCATGCAAAATCTTGTTGTTGCACCACTACCTTTAGCAATGATGGAAAATTGTGTGGATTGGTGTCAATGTTTCAGGATGGAGTAGTCGAAATCAGGTAAATGTGGTAGCTCATCCTATTGTGATCGCTTTGCACAAAGATATTTTCAATAAATTTTGATTGTAAGCTGCCAGTTCTCTTTTTCGTTGGAGTAATTGTAATCAGGTGGATGGAAAATTTCTAATTTTGAATTCAAAAATTAACAATAGGAATTTTGTTTCCTCCCCTCATGAACATGATATCACATCCAATTTATTGTATTTACCATCAAATGATTCATATCATTATTTTCTGTTTTTGTTCAAATCCTTGCTTGATTTAAAATTGGTGAAAGAGATTTCCTTAATGTAAATTCTGGGGTGGAGTCTCAAGGCAAACATGGATAAAACGGATAGTGCAAATAATGGGCAGATAACTTTGGTATTGTTCTCTTAGAATTTTTTAAAAATTGTAAAAGTCTAGTTATTAAACACTATGGATTGATGTTCTAACTTAGCAAGATATGTTCAACAATACTTTGATCACTTTACAACTCTGAAATTAAATATTGAGTCTAGAACCCTTTGAATCTGCATGTTTTGTATTAGTTATGGTTCACTTTGTGATATGTCTGTTATTGAGGTTAAATAGGTAAATGGATATGAAGTGGCTTTCGTACATCTATTACATACTGAAAATGATGTCAGGTACACTCGATGTCTGTTTAGCGTGTTGTGAAGTGTAGCGCAAAAGTTTATCTGGTTTAGGAACAAATTTGTAACGACTATAATTGTTGTAGGATTCTGGAGTCTTTGCCTTGTTTTCATGATAAAGTTCTTGAAGCTGCTGCAGATGCAGCCTTTACTGTCTCTTCGGATCAGAAGAAAAAACAGGTTCATGGATTCATATCCATTTTATTTAATTATTATTTTGTTTAAAGTTATGATTACATATCTTGTCTTTGTCACTGCAGGGCAATGCACCAGGGATTCTTGGTGGTATTGTCACAGGCTTTAAGGTGGGGAAAGATAGCCACATTGTGGATATTACTGTGGCTCCTAAGTCCAGTTTAACTCATTTAGAGGGAATATCTTTGAAGCCCCCATTCCCAGATTCATCTCCTACTGTAACAGATGATGAGAAAGTAATATAGGTTCTGTCCAACCTCTCACCAACATATTGCTTTTTTTGGGTTCTTTGCTCACCGTGTGGTTTTATTTTGGTGCAGAGCACATTGTAATTGGTCAAACAACATCTGTGGCAGCCACTTCATGTCATAAAGTAGTTTATATGAAGAAAGGTAAATTTGACATTCTTTTTCTCTGTCTTCATGCATATTTGGATTTCAAAGATCAAAAAAGTTTTGGTGGTACTGCAGATAAGGGAACCAATAGGGAAAGATTGTTAGGTGAACCTAATGATACAAAGCCCAAAGCGAGGACATATGAAGAAAGGTAAATTTGGCTTTCTTTTTTCTGTCTCCATGCATATTTGGACTTCACAGATCAAAAAAAATTCTGATGGTACTGTAGAAAGGGAATCAATAGGGAAAGATTGTTAGGTGAACCTGATGATACAAAGCCCAAAGTGAGAACATATGATGAAATTCTTGCTGGATATACAAAAAATGAGGTAGATTCATAGGAGAGTATCATCATAATTGAGGCTTCGACTGATCTGAAGGTGGCTGCTATTAGATTCATAGGAAATTGCATCCACGGTCTTGAACAGAGTCTTTCAGATCCAATGTTTCGACATTTGCGGGTGGCAATGTCTTGAAATTATGAGTATTAATAAAATAGTTCCAAAGGATTATTGGGTCTAATTCTAATTTTAATTAACAATGTATTAAAATTAATATTCAGAATCCAAGATATGGAGATAGATTAATGATAATCAAATCAAAACCAAAGCTGCAAAAATAAAAATCTTAAAAAAAAAAAAAGAAAAGCTTTCTTTCATAATTAGCATTAATTAATTATTGTACCATTAGATGAAGATTTCCTTCTGGGCGCTCTTCCGGGCCCTCTCTTGATTTCCTATTAAAATTATTCCCTCTTCCTCCCGCATTTTCTTGAAATTTTTTCTGATTCTGAATGCTTTCCCTTCTACTCTTCTTCTTTGTCTCTTTGATTATATGATTTTTGATTCTGTTTCTTCTTTTTCTTTTCAGATCCATTTACATGTTCAGGAATTGATTTGTGTCAACATTTTCAAGAAGTTGCCCTTGATCGGTCTTGAAGACAAGACCTATTAAATGTAATTTCCTCTCTCTCTTTTCTTCTATTTTGTTTATTCTTGTGAATAACCTTGAGAATATTTTTCTATATATCAAAAGAATGAATTTATATCAATATTTATATGAAATTCTAAATCCTACTTTAGGAAAAATTATATGTATTTTCCTAGTTTACAAAGATACAATCACCCTAATTATTAGCTTCCTAATTTAGAGATACAACTCATATACAACTCAACAATTCTTAATTGTTGGCTTGAAACCCTATTTCTTGTTGTTTCAGTTTTGTCACTCATTGTCCAAGAAGTTGCCATTTGTAAATTCACCACTCCTGATCAATTTTGAAGACCTATATAATGTAATTTCCTCTCTCTTTTCTTCCTTTTTTTTATTCTTAAATTGTTGTTGCTTCAAACTTGTCTCTAATTATGCAAGAAGTTACAGTTTTGTAAATTTGCCACTCCTGATTGATCTTAAAGACCTATTTAAGGTAATCTCCTCTTTTTTCCCTTTCAAATTTTGGTTATGAAATTGTTAGCTTGAAAACCTTACATTTTGTTGTGTTGATTTTATCTACTATTTTGAAATAAGCTGCAAATCTTTAAATCCAATGAGTTTTGGCTTATTTTGAAGACTTGTTTAATCTAGTGTCCTCTCCCTTTTCTTTTCTTTCTTGAAGAATAATTGACAAAATTGAAATAAACAAGAATTACAATAACAAATTATTATGATATTGTATAATTTTTTGTAATATATATAGAATCAGGAAATCTTAAAAAAGTAGTGTCATCACAAAACCATTTATGTCTAACACCTATAGTTGCAAAAAAGTAATTACCAAAAGTTAAAATAAAAAACAAGCAAAACATCAAAGAATATATTTTATAACTAATTTTCTTGCAAATAAAATTATATTTTACATCTAAATTGATTTAATTACTAATAATATTTCATCTGCAATTATTTTTTTTAGTTGTTAATAACATCCAATTACATCTAAACTTTTTAGTTGTTAAACATATTCATTTACGTCAAAATTTTTAGTTGTTGATGATATTTATTTGCGATTAAAATGAATGGTTGTTTATACTCATTTGCAACTATTTTAGCTATAATTAATAACTAAGATATTAGTTGCTAAAAACAATTTTTAGCAACTATTTGAAATTAGTTGTGTTTTATCTTTCCCTCGATAGTAATTCTGTAACTATTATGCAATTAATTTTTAATAAATGCTAAATACAATCTATAACTATATTGGAATTTTCAGCGACTATTTACTTAGTTGCTAAATACTTATTTTCTTGTAGTGTTTTCTTATCTTTCTTGATGAATAATTGACAAATTTGAAATAAACAAGAATTATAGCAGCAAATCCTAAATACAATCTTTCTTGAAGACTTATTTATTGTAATTTCCTCTTTCTCTTTTTTTTTTGGTTCTTAATTTGATTTTAAATCATTTTCTTTCAGTTCAGTTGAAAACTCTGATTCTTTTGTTTCAACTTGTTTGTTGTTTTGCAAAGGGGCAGCAGGCTTCATCTAAAACCGCCCTCTGTAAAAGAAAAAAAATCCCCTAATTATTAGATTGCTTGATTTACATTTCAGGCCCTTTAATACATGTATGTTTGGAGGAGTTGGAGTTCAAAATTAGTTATAGAAATAGTTATTTCTTACTCTGCCAAACTTTTATTACAAAATATCTACTATTTTGTTGTTATGCATAGAAGATTTTGAATTAGGTAGTACAGATATTACTCTTGGTGGGTGGCTCTTTCAGTTGTACAATCTATGATCTTTGATGTAAGTCTAACATAGTGATATATCTGTCTAAATAGGAAATCATTTGTTAAATGCATCATTCTCGGTAGCTTGAAATTCTTGTTGGCCAGTGTGCACTTATTTTGGTTTGACAATGTTAAAAGGGAGAAGGACTATTTCCCACCCAACTTTAGATGCATTTTCAAAATGCTACCCACGGCAGATGAAAATCCAGTTTTTCCACCCATGAGCTGTGAATTTGGATGATTTCTGTTTGCATAAGGGTAAAATGTCTATTTTACCCTTGTTAGATGAAATGACAAAAATACCCCTCTGCAAAATTCATCCCAAAATTTATATAAGGGTTTTACCATTCACCCCCTTTAGGTTTTAGAAACTAACATTTCACCTTACCTAAAGTATTTAAACTTTGAAGACTAACATTTTCACCCCCAAACGTAGGGTTTCCATATTTTTCAAACTACAGCCGCCCCTCATAACTTTCAAAACTAGCAGTTTCACCCCCATTCTTCAACTTCATCTTCCGACGTCGTCACCGGCCTCTTCCTTCTCCTGGTGCGACGGCGGTGGTGCGACGAAGAGATCTTCATTTCCTCGTCGCACGGTGCGACGAAGGGACGGAGATCTCTTCGTCGCATGATGCGACGAAGAGACAGAGATCTCTTCGTCGCTCCACCCAGACGACTCTTCACCGTCCTTCGTCGCTCGTTGCGTGGTCCAGAGGCTACGACGAAGAATGATGAAGTGTCGTCCTTCGTCTGTTCTTCCAGATCTAGACGACGAAGGGTCGTCCTTCGTCGTCCTTTAAAGTCGGAGATGGGAGATCGGTCGATTGCATCGGCCGTCGGTGGTGGCAAGTGAAGGAAGCAAACCCTAGGGTGAAATCTAAACTTTTCAAACTTTGAGGATGGGTTAGTTATTAGTTTTTAAAACCTGGAGGGGGGAAACGGTAAAATTTTAAAGTTTTAAGGTTTTAAGGTTTTTAATAGTAAATGACGATTTTGCCCCTGTCTCTAACTGAAAAATTGGACGGCAGTTTGGCCACGGGTGGAAAAACTGGATTTTCATCTGCCATGGGTGGCATTTTGAAAATGCATCTAAAGTTGGGTGGGAAATAGTCCTTCTCCCATGTTAAAATTGTAACATTTGACCACATTCCATAAGCTAGGTTTTAGTATAAAAAAACTTGTTAAATAATTAAATTAATTGTTTTTTAATATAAACTTAATAATAACTTTTTAATGTGTTTCTTAGACTAGTTTTATGTGTAAGATTTAATACAGTTTTATAATAATTATTGAAACATAAATTTTTATCAAAACTAAACGCTAAGTGATATATTGCTATCATTTTTGCAAACTCTTCTTTATTTTTATTATCACTATAAATAAACAAATATTTATGAGAAGAATCATACTTGGTTATTTGTATCTAACCTCTATTTTGCTCAATTTTTTTTGAATGTTTTGACTTTAAGTGTCTTTTGAACGTCTCATATCCACCTTCTTACTTGAATTTGTAAATTTGCTTACAATAATTATAAGTAACTTCAAAATTACTATCTTTTTTTTGTATTTTCTTGAAATGAATTTTGAAAATATCATAGATAAGAATATTTGGGGTGATTGTTCTATCTCCACTTGTTGTTGATGTTGTTGTTACTCCATCTCTATGTATTGACTTTCACTTTTTTGTGTTGAAAAATCTTTTATAAATTGTTTTTCATTCACATTTGATATATATGAATATTGATTAAATCTCTTATTACTTGAAAAATTTTTATTACTTTCATTTTTTTATAATAAATAAAATTAATTATACAAATAAATTAATAAATCTTTGGACGCTAGAAGGGTTGGGGTAGAGTTGAGGTAGACTGTTGGAAAAAGAGGAACCGTCGGGAGGGAGGGACAGTCGATGATGATGATCGGATTTTGAAACTAAATCTTAAGGGAAAATGTGATTTTTTTGGAACTTGGCTTGAAGAAAAAAATGTTAGTTTTTAAACTTTTAGAGAAGAAAATGAGATAAATTTTTTAGTAGTTAAGGTTCTGTTAATTTTAACTATGGGTGGATAAATATAATTTTCAAAGTTAACTGAAAGAACTTTGGGAAATAGTCATACCTTGGGTGGGAAATAGTCCTTTGGCCTATTATTTAATTTTTTGGTATAAATTATATCAAATCGCATTCTTCATTGTCAAGAATTGTATAATTCATATTTTTAGGGCTTAGGCCCTGCACTTTTGTTTATGGACATTTTTATGGTTTAAAATTATTATTTTATATTTAATATTAAAAATAATATTTTGGGAAATTTTAGAAAATGGCCAAAATGCCCTCCCATTAAGCAAAATGCCGAAAATCACTATTTCCAAATCAAAATGCCCAAAATCACTGTTTCAAACAAAAAATACCTATGACTTTTTTTGAATACCAAAATTACACTTTCTCTCATATTTATATAACTCTCCCACTCACTATGGGGTTTAAATGTAATTTTAGATCAATATGAGGGGTTTTTGGATATTTTATATTATAAAGGCATTTTGATATTTATTTATTTATTTTAAACTTTTTCTAAAATGTCAAAATTACCCTTCTCTTCATTTATATAACTCTCTTCACTCATTATAGGGGTTAAAGTACTTTAGGATAAATATAGGGGGTTTTTAGATATTTTACATTATAAAGGCATTTTCATATTTATTTATTTATTTCATTATTTTTTCTAAAATGTCAAAATTACCCTTCCCTTCATCTATATAAACTCTCCTCACTCATTTTATTTACACACATTTCTCATATCACTCAAACACTCATTCTCACTTTCATTTTTTTTTCAACATCAATTAATAGGGATTTGTTCCGACAAAAGAAGTTCATATTTTTGAATTCGATTCGAAAAAATACTATTTATCAAAAAAGGGTATTTATGTCATTCTTAGCCTAAAACTTAATTTTATTTGTTAAGTCTAGTTTTTATGTCATAATATAGGGGTTAAATGCAATGTTTGACAAGTATGTGGAGTTAAAATAATTTAGGATAAATATGAGAGGTTTTTGGATATTTTACATTATAAAGGCATTTTTATATTTATTTATCTATTTATTTTATTACTTTTTCTAAAATATCAAAATTACCCTTCCCATCATCTATATAAACCTTCATCACTCATTTTATTTATACACACTTCTCATATCACTCAAACACTCACTCTCACTTTCATTTTTTTTCAACATCAATTAGTGGGGATTCGTTCGGATGAAAGAAGCTCGTATTTTTGAATTCGACTCAAAAAAATACTATTCATCAAAAAAAGGTATTTATGTCAATCTTAGCCTAAAACTTAATTTTATTTGTTAAGACTAGTTTTTATGTCATAATATAGGGGTTAAATACAATGTTTGACAAGTATGGAGGGTTTTTGGATATTTTACATTGTTATGGGGGTTTTAGATATTTTACAATATATACAGGATTTATATAACATGTTAAAAATAGATAGGTATTGATTTGATATAAGACAACATACAAGGGTGTTAAATAAAGAAAGAGATAATTGAGGGGTCAAATAAAATGTTATTAAAATTAGGGCGCATTATAATTGAAATTATAGATTTTTTCGAGTTTTACCGCTTTAGGATATATCAATACACATTTTTCAGATTTATGAAAAAATTTTCGATTGTTGCCATACTAGGGATTTCAACTTTTAGATTTCGAATTTCAGTTTTGTTATTTCAAATTTCATCGCTTTAGGATATATCGATTCGTATTTTTCAGATTTCTGAAGAATTTTTCGATTGTTGTCATTCTATGGTATTTCAACTTTTAGAATTCAAATTTCGGTTCTGTTTTTTTGAATTTTACCATTTTAAGATATATCCACTAGTATTTTTCAGATTTCTGAAGAAATTTTTTATTATTGACATTTTAAAGTATTTCAAAGTGTAGAATTTGAATATCTATTTCAAAGTATAGATATTATAAAAACGTTTAAAATGGAACGTTACAAACAGATAGATGCATTTTGATATGAGATAACATACGAAAGTGTTATATAAATTGTTATATAAATTGTTAAATAATTATAGGGGGATAAATAAAATATTAGAAAAATATAAGGAGTTTTTTTTTAATTATTAATAATTGTACGACTGATTTACATAGTTATTATTGATTTTTTTTATTATAAATGAATAATTATCTTCAAAAACTTATCATTGCAGGATGAGAAATATCAAATAATCAAAAAGAAAATGACAAAACTTAACAAATAAGAACTGAAATTCGAGTTCTATACGTTCAACTTCTGTAGAATGTTAACAATCGAAAAATCGATCGAAAAAAACAAAATATGAATTAAGTTATCATGAAATTACGAAAAATAGAAAAAACGAAACTGAAATTCAAATTTTATAGGTTGAAATACCTTAAAGTGACGATAATCATAAAATTGTTCGAAAATTTTGAAAATACGAATCAATATATCCTAAAATGGTGAAATTCGAATTTTATACATTGAAATACCTTAAAGTGACGATAATCGAAAAATCATTCGAAAATCTTGAAAATATGAATTGATATATCCTAAAATGGTGAAATTCGAAAAAACGGAACTGAAATTCAAATTTTATACGTTGCAATACCTTAAAGTGACGATAATCAGAAAATGGTTCGAAAATCGTGAAAATATGAATTGATATATCCTAAAATGGTTAAATTTGAAAAAACGGAATTGAAATTCGAATTCTATACGTTGAAATACCTTAAAGTGACGATACTAGAAAAATCGTTCGAAGATCATGGAAATACGAATCGATATATCCTAAAATAGTGAAATTCGAAAAAATAAAACTGAAATTCGAATTCTATACGTTGAAATATCTTAAAGTAACAATACTCGAAAAATCGTTCGGAGATCGTGAAAATACGAATCAATATATCCTAAAATGGTGAAATTTGAAAAAACGAAACTGAAATTCGAATTCTATACGTTGAAATACCTTAAAGTGACGATAAACGGAAAATCGTTCCGAGATCTTGAAAATACGAATCGATATATCCTAAAATGGTGAAATTCGAAAAAACGAAATTTAAATTCGAATTCTATACGTTGAAATACCTTAAAGTGATGATACTCAGAAAATTGTTCGGAGATCGTGAAAATATGAATCGATCTATCCTAAAATGGTAAAATTCGAAAAAATAGAACTGAAATTCGAATTCTACACGTTGAAATACTTTAAAGTGACGATACTCGAAAAATCGTTCGGAATTCGTGAAAATACGAATCGATATATCCTGAAATGGTGAAATTCGAAAAAACGGAGTTGAAATTCGAATTCTACACGTTGAAATACCTTCAAGTGACGATACTCGAAAAATCGTTCGAAAATCGTGAAAATACGAATCGATATATCCTGAAATGGTGAAATTCGAAAAAACGGAGTTGAAATTCGAATTCTACACGTTGAAATACCTTCAAGTGACGATACTCGGAAAATCGTTCGGAAATCGTGAAAATACGAATTGATATATCCTGAAATGGTGAAATTCAGAAAAACGGATTTGAAATTCGAATTCTATACGTTGAAATACCTTAAAGTGACGATAATCGAGAAATCTTTCGGAACTCGTAAAAATACGAATTGATATATCCTAAAATGGTGAAATTCGAAAAAACGGAACTGAAGTTCGAATTCTATACGTTGAAATGCCTTCAAGTGACGATAATCGAAAAATCAATCGGAAATCTTCAAAATACGAATTGGTATATCCTGAAATTGTGAAATTCGAAAAAACAGAACTGAAATTCGAACTCTATCAGTTGAAATACCTATGAATGTCGCTAACTAAAAAATCATTTGAAAAATTGAAAAAAACGAATCGATATATCTTATAAACGAAAAAATCGAAATATTAAGTTGAAATGACGTCGTTAAATCGTAAGTTGTGTCAAAAAGCAACAAAATTCGAAAACTCGAATTTAAAATTTGAAAAATACATATAGAAACACCTAAAACAGAAAAAACGGATATAAAATTCGAAAACTACACGATCAGAAACCGTAGATAAGAAAATTCTCAATTTAACCCCTCATAAAAATTCTTTAATTAAAAGGTCCACTGTTATATGATAAATTTCCAAAAAGCCAGCTGTGTTGTAACAAATCTCATCCAGCTCCGCAACATTTTAAAAAACCCACTTTACCCCCCAACTAACCATGCAAAATACGCTGCCATGAGAAAATTCGTCTTGCCGTGGAAAACGTCGCTCCCATGGCAAGAGTGCCGATTCATTTGGCAGCCGTTTTCGGCCAAATTTTGGTTGTTTCGACCTTCGATTTTCACATACATCAACCAAATCTCATCCAGCTCCTCAACATTTTAAAAAACCCACTTTACCCCCCAACTAACCATGCAAAATACGCTGCCGTGAGAAAATTCGTCTTGCCGTGGAAAACGTCGCTCCCATGGCAAGAGTGCCGATTCATTTGGCAGCCGTTTTCGGCCAAATTTTGGTCGTTTCGACCTTCGATTTTCACATATATCAAACCTAGACGTTGTATAACATAAAACCTCTCAATCAATTCAACCAAAACAACCAAAAATCGAAACATTTTAACCATTGTTCAAACCGTAAACCCTAAAATTTCAAACCCAAAATTCTCATTCAAATCTCAATAATATCAGCAATAACTTGATCCAAACAAGATTACGGGAGATATACTAACCTTCTTTGTCATTTGCGGTTGTCGGAAAGCAAGAAAATCGTCGGAAATGACCTTTGCCGTGGGATTGACGTGGGAGGTGGAAAACTTTTGGAATTTTCGTGAAAATGCACAGTGAAAACGCTGAAATGTCGTGGGAAGAAGTGAAATTTTGCTGTGAATATAAAGGTGGGTAGTTTCGTAATTTTGCTTTTCCCACGACAACGTGCGAAATTTCATAAAACCCTGACGTGGGCTAAGCATTTCCCCGACACCCCAATGTTTTAAAAAGCCCACTTTACCCCCCAACTAACCATGCCCAATACGCTGCCGTGGGAAAATTCATCTTGCCGTGGGAAACGCCGTTCCCACGACAAGACTGCCGATCCATTTGGCAGCCATTTTCGGTCAAATTTTGGTCGTTTCGACCTCCGATTTTCACATACATAAAAACTAGACGTTGTATAATATAAAACTCTTCAATAAATTCAACCAAAACAACCAAAAATCGAAACATTTTAAGCATTGTTCAAACCGTAAACCCTAAAATTTCAAACTCAAAATTTTCAATCAAATCTCAATAATATCAGCAATAACTTGATCCAAAAAAGATTACAGGAGATATACTAACCTTATTTGCTATTTGCGGTTGTCGGAACTAAAGAAAATCGACGGAAATGACGTTCGCCGTGAGATTGTCGTGGGATATGGGAAGCTTTGGAATTTTCTATCGCTTGTACAGTGAAAATTTGCTGACTTTATATATGGGGGCAGTTTCGTCATTTCACAAAACCTAGGCATTTTTGCTTACATATAAATTTTTTGGGCAATTTCACTTTGACCCCTTTAATTTTGCCTACTTTTAATAATTTCCCTAATATTTTCATTTAAATGGGACAAGTTGAAGATTGTCCAAAGACGGTACTGACAGTGAATATCAATGCCTGTAATCTAGTACTAGCCTAAACATACAATTTTCCCGCTTTGTGATGGCAGACCAAAGCCCCGAGACTCCTCATTTCAACGATCTCCTCGAAGACGAATTCAGAAGGCCAATACTCCTCGTTCAAGAAGACGGAACGGAAACCGAAGAAGACGAAACTGAAGAAGAAACCGATGAAGAAGAAGAGGATGAGGAGGAAGAAGTGTTAATTATGGCCGTGGAATCGCCAACTACGGTTTCAGGCTCAAATCAAGCGGTAACTGAAGATCGAACGAAGCGGAGAAGAGAAGATAGAGGTGGAGAATCCTGCTTGTTTGGTGGAATCGAGAGTGGAGATTGTTCTCAAGGGAATGAGTGGAATCGAACGGAGGTTGAGGGCTTGTTTTGCCCGATTTGTATGGACGCGTGGACCAATAGCGGTGACCATCACATTAGGTGTGTGTAATTAGCTTATTTCTCTCCTCTCCTCAATCTCCATTCGCTCCATTAGTGGCATAATTTGCACTCACTTTAACTTTAACCCCCCGTTTACTACAGTTGTCTTCCTTGTGGGCATGTATATGGTTTCTCTTGCATCAAGAGATGGTTACAACAAGGTCAAAGCTCGGGGAAGGTAGTGCTTTGTTTTCATTAATATTGTCATTGTTTTTATAATTTTTTATAACTAATTATTATATTATTCGGTCATGTTTGTTCCTGTTCTCTTTAGTGTCCTCAATGCAATAGGAAAAGCTCTTTGAAGGATGTTAGGAAACTGTTTGCATCACGGATTGTTGCTATTGATGAAGAATCACAAAAGGTCATACTACATTTCCTCACTTTGGTTTTATTAGTATGCTTGTATTGGAACCCGATACTGATGACTACGTTTCTTGTTTGCAGAAAATTCGATCTCTTGAGTCTAAGTGTGTGTCTCTTGAGAACAAGGTAATAATCTTTACTGGTGAGAAGAAAATACTTGGTTTGATTTTTTCACATTGTTGTGTTTTCTAATATAAGTGAAGTGCATGCCTTGTAATTTGGTAATTCTTTGGTTTCTGTAGGTACTTTGCATTTTTTACATTATACCTATGATTTTCATTCTTAAAAATGGTATTAAATTTAATTGGAGAGAATGCCATTTTTATTTCATGCCAGATTTTTATTAAATCTGTGGTTTCACTTGTTCTTGTAGAATGCTGACTGGTGTAAGAAAGAAGCTGAGTGGCAAAAGAGAGAAGTTGAGTTGCATTTGGAAGTTTATCAGCTTAAACAAGTATGATTAGTTCTTATTGTGGATCAAAGAAAATAATTTGAGCGTGAAAACTATAAACCTTATGTGGATAAATTTGCATAAAATATTTGTTACTTTTGAATTTTTGGTGGGAGACAATTTTATTAGTTTTCTTTTCTAGTCACTTTTGGGTTTTGAAACTTTTGGAACTGTAGAGGACAATCTTTTTGGAGCGTTTGTTGGGAGCGACACAGAGCAGGTCATCTGAATTTGCTGCTTCTAGTGAAAGCCATCAAGGACAGTATGTGTCTGGTAATTTCTTTTTTATGAAAGATTTTTTCTTCATGCTCGTCATTTTCTTTTGTCCAATATATATTATGATTATGTTAGTTAATAACTTCATTAATTTTTGTTCTAGATCTATGTTTTAGGGTTTTGAGTACTTTTCACTATGTTTCAAAGGTTTTTTTTAATCTGTAGTATTGTGAAATGATACTACTAGGGGTAGATTCAAACCGAGCCAGCTCAAACAAGTCAAGCTCAAGTTGAAGGAGGTTCAACTCATCGAGCTTGGCTCGAGATCAACACCTCGTCGGTGTTGCTCTTTGGAGCTCACCTCTCCGATGATTCTTTTTCTTTGTCTTTAATGATTGTTCTTCTTCTTTTCCATCAATTCTTCTATTCCAACAATTTTTCACTTTCTCTGATGTTACTGTTCACCAGCTTAAGCTCAAGCTAACTGTTTTGGATGTAAGTCAAGAGTGAGCTGGCTCTTGTTTGGGCTTAGTGCAGCTCAAATCCACCCCTAGATTCAGCCAATTTTCTCGCCTTTTTTTTTTATTTTTCCTTGATTACACTAAAATTTTGACATGTTCTACAGGTTCCAACTTCAGCTCAGAGTTATGCAGAGAAGGATCATCTTGTATATTCATCTTACAGGTGGCATGTTTTGCATCATTTTTTTTTTTTGTAGAACACTTTTAACTGCCGGTTCTCCCCTCTTATTTCTCATGCGTCCACATAATTCTAAATGTGAATAAGATATGATTTATAGGTGTGGAACTCAGCTTAAATTTATTTTCTTCATTTAAGGATATTCAATGGGAGAATGTGCTTCCCTTGATGCCTGGGGGCATCATCTTTCTAGATTTCTTGGAACTCTTAATTACCTGGGGTATGAAGTAAATTGTTGTTATATAATCCAAAATTATGGTTATAGTAACCAAAATAACATGATTGGCAGGAAGATTGAGGTAGCAATGAGTATTAAAGGAATTTAGAAATGTTACAAAGAGAGATAAGATAAGGGGTTTAAAGAGAATGTTTCACAAATCAAAATGTTTTGACAAACTATACACCAAAGTTTATGATGGCAGCTATTTTAGATGTTGTCACATTCATGGTGTATGGACCCAAAAAACTAGAATACTTAAATAATAAAACTATGTACATATAGTTTTGAGTACACATATGATGTGTCACGTGATTGGGTGATTTTGAATTAAGAATAAAATAATATCCAATCACATAATGACACATTGTCTATGTATCCAAATGTGTACTCAAAAGTGTATGCACATAGCATTGTTCATACTTAAATAGTGGCTGTGTAAGAGAAATAGGGAAGAGGGGAAGAAAGTAAAAGCTCTGTTAAATTTTCTTATAATGTATATGCTTGAAAGAGTCTGTTGAAACGACAACTTCTTGAAGCATGAGTTGCAAATGTACCCATTTCATCAATATCTGTTGGGAAGTTTGTTTGTGCTTTAATAATCTTGGTTGAAACATGGATCTAGTTTTAGGTTAATGGTTAGCTGGTTATATGTTATTGAAAAGCATTGTAGACAATGTAAGAATATTTAAATCAGTATTTATGGATATATTTCTTTTTTTTTTTCTTGGGGGGGGGGGGGGGGGGCAACTTTTCTTATTTATTGTGTTATTCTTCTTTATATTAACCAATTTTGTGTAATGTTCCGTAGTGTAGCTTATAATGTTGTGCTCTTCTGATTTGATAATTACTTCTCTGACTTTCTTCTCATGCAATTTCTTGTTTAATATTCTAGAACTATCCACTAGTTCTTTGGTCATAGTTTTTGCCCATGTAATTGAATCTCATGTTTTCATCCCTTATAGAAAGCATTAAAGGTGGATGGTGCACGTTTATTTGATGTGGAGCCTTCTAGTCAGATTATATTAATGGCCAGAAGGCTGCCTGGGATTGGTGCAAGTGGAACACATCTACTTACCAAAGTAACTTTCTTGGCTTTAAAAGAAATAGGCTTCAAATATATTTCATATGTTTTTAACTTAAGCTGCTCTTAGAATTTCTTTAAACATGCTATTGCAGTTTAGCTTGATACATCCACATGAAAGTGAAGATATTTTGATTCCTTCAAGTATAAGGGCTGTCAAGGACCTGCACTTTTCTCCTTTTAACCATAATCTTGCACTTTTTTCTTCGTTAGGCAAGAAATTATCTATTCTCAGGTGGCACTACTCCCATACTTTGGTACTGTTTCATGAGAATTCCTGGTTTCTATTTTTCTAATTGACTTTTTTTCATTTCATTGATTACATAGCATGGACAGCAACAATGTCATTCTAAATTATGATCTTCCGGTAAATAGTCAATCTATCCTGGTTTTATTGATTAAAAAGCTTGATATTAGTTTAAGATTTTTTTTTTTTCCTGTATCTCATATTTAAGAAATAATATTTTGCATTATTTGAAGTATTGCTAAACAGATTATTCATTTGCATTGAAGAAGTTACATTTCTTTGTTATGGTTAAAGTTTGCCAAGAAAACAAATCTTCGTTGGGCTATCTTTAAACCTTGTTCTGAATTATTTGTAGAGAGTTCTGTGGTGGGTGATATGAGGAGAAAGAAATAGAGGGATTTTTGTAACAGTGAGGATAAGTCACTGTCTTCAGGGTAACTAAGTTTTAGCATCCTTAAGCTGTTTATCTCGAAAGAATTTGAAGATACTTCTTTTTTCACTTACAATTCTAAATTGTTCTAGGGCTATGTGTTGATTCATTAGTCCTTGTAAAGCCTTATATAGTTATTTTTATATTTGTAGGGCATAAGTGCCTCACTTTCCACTGTTGTTTTATATTTTAAGTACTAATATATAGCTTTTTGATTCTACGTTATATATTTGAAGTTTTAGGACCTTTTTGTTTATCATGTGGTTGTAAGCATTAAAATAACTATATAAGGCTTAAATACACTGGTATCCCCTAAGATTTGGAAAACTTCAAATTACTCCCAAACATTTTAGAAATATCAGCAAACCTTCCATGTTTTATTTAAATAAATAATTAGAGCTGTGAACTTCTTGTTATTTATTTTGAACAATATAGTATGAATAGAGATGGTAATTCAACCTGCAAAAATGAGTCTTTAGCTCGCCCCTCCCTGTTTGAGGAGGGAACAAGAACGAGGATAAAAACAGGGATGACTAAAGTCCCCTCAATCAAGGACGAGGTGAGAATGAGAATAAATTTATTCTTAGCCCATCCTATCCCCGGTTCCCCCTTCCCCTACATATTCTCTAAACTTTTATATATTAAATTGTTTTAAAAAGTTTTAAATTATTACAAATATGTCTTGACTTATAATAAATATTCCATTATTTTTTTAATGGGGATGGAGGGGAGAATGTATGGGAAATTTTCTCACAAGGATGGGAAAGGTAAGGGGAGGGAAATTTTTCTTATGGAGAGGGGATGGGGATTAAGGTATTCGGCCCTTAACCGTCTCGTTGTCATCTCTATGTATGAGTGTATGTGTGTAGGGATAGATACAAATGGAATCAAGCCTCAACAACCTTGGCTTGGGTTTAGCTTGAATAAAAAATTGTTTAATTCAAGTTTGGTTTAGCTCGGCTTAGTTTGAGTTGTGCTCGAATTCATAACTCCAATCAATAGCTCAAATTCGCGGTTTGGATTGGTAGTTCAAGTTAATGACTTATTGATAAAACGACATTGTTTTATTCAATGATAGGCAAAACAACATTGTTTTGTAAATGAATAGTGCACTTGAACCACAACTTTGAGTTATGAATTTGAACTAAATTGAAGTTACAAATCCAAACAGATTTGAGTTATGAATTCGAGTCAAACTCAAATTGAATTGAGCTTAACAACCCTTGGCTCTAATACCAAATTTGATAGATACCTGAGAAATCCAGCCAAACCAACAATACTTCTGTCAAGCCGAAACAAGGATACCTGCAGAACTCACCCAAACAAGTAATATTCCAGTCTCTGCGGCTCTGGAAGAACCTCAACAGAGCAATTTATATATTGATTTATATCCAATCCTTACCTTTAGAAAATGTGCTAACAATAGAGTTGTTAGCTCTTCCAAAAGGCAACGGCTTCAGCTTTCCTAAGTCATCCTTGCCTCCTCATCTCCCTCTTACACCTTTTGTATCGCTGCTTTTTGTCCCTCCTCTTCAGAGCTCTGTATGCTCCCCACTTGTATAGCTCTTTTTTCTCCAACTAATTCTGCCACCTCATTGCAAGGGAGAGTTACTCTGTGGGAGCCCCTATGTTTTCTCTTGTACACCTTTGAAATTGGGGGCCTGACAGGTTGTAACTGTATTTCTCCAGATCTAAAGGGATGTTATTGTAATTTACCGTAAATTAATTAATTGTACTCACCAAATTTTCAAACAATTATTCAAAAAAATTTGTTTGTGATGCCTTTAGAAAAAGGAAGAATGTGGACTGTTTGACAAAACAAATACCCCTTCTGAATTTTATTTCGTTGAAATACATCTGACATGACTATTACCAATCTTGTCACATATAACATGATTGTATTGTGTAGAAAATATACTTAACATTGAAAAAATCATATTATATATGTATTGTAAGCATTACTTTTAAATGATTACACAGCAACAATAAAGTTTTTTAACTCTGAAGTACATTTAATATGATCTCCTAATATTGATGAGTGGAATAAGTATTGAAACAATCCTTCAATATATCTATTTTTGTTGTACGAAAAATGCCCAATTGGGTTCATATTTTAAAAATTGCATGAAGTCTATAGTGTCTCAATTCAGCAATACAATAGATGTAAAATTTAACTTTCTTTTAAGTTTTCTGACTCTAATGTACCATCTACATCCACTATTTGCTGGCTGGAATTTATTGTTGTTATTGACAGAATCTTTTGGTTTTGATTTTTAGTCTCTAACTCAGTTTTCTACATAATGACATTGTTCTTCTAGGTTGCTGCTTGGTCATGTTCATGGGAGGTCAACAGTGCACATTATTTGTATGCTGGACTACAGGTGTGACCTTTGTTGTTCCCCATATGTTAAGTCAAATTAGGTTGTGCTAAATTTTACTTTCCCTTCAGAACGGATCACTTTTGGTGTTTGATATCCGTCAAACTGTGGGGCCCTTGGAATCCTTGAATGGACCATCGTGCAACCCAATTCATACCATGCACTCACTTTCACATCCATCTGGTGTTAGAACCCTGCTTTCTGCTTCTTCTGTCGGTGTTTGTCAGTGGAACTTTGATAGTGCTGGAGGAAGGTAGGTTGTGTCATTTCTGTTTTTAGTTTAATGTTTAGTTGATTCTTGTTTATAGCCAAAGTTATATGGATATCATTGATTGTTTATACTTTCTGCCATTTACAGTGAAGAGTAGATTTTGCAATTCGTTGTCAATTTGTCTTGTATTTATAATTTTAGAATCTTCGGGCAATGACTATATCTACATTTATTGTCGCCGTTTTACCAGTTAAAACAAACACCACAAGCTATCAATTAGTTTGAAGGCGTAAAGCTTTTTAGAATGATATTTTATTACTTGTGACGCAAATTCATTTGCTGTATATTTAACCATTGAATGAGGTGATCATCCAAAAAATTTTCCAAATTAGAATATCTATTTCGAATTTTGAAAGTGATCTGTGCTTTTTTTTTTTTTTGGTTGTTGTAACTGAATTATGCATCAGAATACAATTAGCACAATATCTCATTTATCTAAATTAGCTGAAATCTCCACAAACACTTTAGAGACGTTTCTGGAATCTCAAATAACTTGAATGCTTTGATGGGATTATATTGTAATGTTGTGATTTGAAAATATTCCAACATAGCTTATCTACACCAACCAGCACACACACCAGGACACCTGCAAGTACACAAGAGGAATCAATATTCAATCAAATACGTTTAATCCTGCTTTCTACCTCCCCTCTACCCAACCAAACAACCCCCCCCCCACAGGGTTGAAATTCTCCTTGTTGGGGAACCAAGAAAACCTATTATACTGATAGAACTTTTTCGTCAGAGTAAAACAAGTTGGTTGAAATTTCATTATAGCATAATTTAAAAAACTATCTGATATTAGTTAGTTTCATTTATATTATATAACTTTTATTTTTTACTTTTATAACTCTCAACGTTCATTTTCTGTTTTATCTTGTTGATATCTTTTTTCTCGACAATTAAACGTGTGATAAATAATTTACCCTAAATACAGGTGGTTAAATGAAGGTTAAGTTGGACATGTTGTGATTCTTAGTGTCTGTCTTGAGATCATACTCTTTTTCTGGTTAAGAGAATTTAATCACAGGAGAAAGAAAGTGAAAAAAAACTTATGTTTTTATATATTTTGATGCGTATTTGGACCTTCAATCTTGGTTGTTTTGCTTTGCCATGCTTTCTGTTATCACTGAGATCCTTAAGGATCTATATGTAAATTAAAAGAGATACACACATTTTTCACTTGATTCAAGTCTTGTGAACAATATCTTAGACTTTCACTAATATACTGAATTAAGTGTCTTGCTCTTTTTTGATAATTCATTTTAGATGCAATGAATCAGCCATTTTGTTTTTTCTTATAACTTGTCCTATCCAGTGGTCAGTGTTACACGTCTAACAAGTTATTTAAAGATTTAAAGTTTAGTAAATTTAGTCGAGATTAGAAATGCAAATATAAGCAACACTATTTAAGTGATAATAAAAGTTTTTCAAGGTTGATGTATTTCTGAAAGTTTTCAGTTTGGAAATTTTTCTTAATATAATATTTGCTGGTAAGTGATTGGCAGTTCTAACAATTTAACCACTTGTGATGAAGGTCATATTTGGTTCCTGAAACAGAGAACAAAGGAGTTTGCATTTCTCTTGCTTATTGTCCCAGCAGTGATGAAATTGTTGCTTCATTTCGGCCCAGGGTTGAAATGTCCAATGAGATAATTGCTTCTCAGTCTGTATCAACTCCCCCTGTTGTTGAGCAAGGGATACCAGGTATCCGAGTTCTTCTGAAGAAAGTGGGCTGCTATGACTATCAGAAGTTGGGTTTTTCATCTACGACAGTAAATGATATTCGATTGCCGAAATCTACAATTATAAACTTAGAGGATGAGAAACGATTGTTTGCATCTGGGGAAGAAGTAACATGTGAATTGATCTTGCAAAAGTTACCATCTTTTTCCGGTGTCCAGTGCCTTCAATCACAGAATCATCCTATCCGTGATGTGAAGTATATAAATGCACATGACCAAGGTTTACTTAGCTGTTTAAGTGAGGATGCATTGCAACTTTTCACTGCTAACGTCTTGTAGAAAGGTAAATGTACCAAGTTTATCATCACTTTTTCTAAATTATTTCAAGTCTAGTGCGTGAAAATATTTTCTTTTTTGTCTCATTATCTTTTCAGCTCAAGTTGGAAATTGTTGGTAAGTTTTCACACATGCTGGAATAACGGTAGTGTTGATGTGTCTGTTGTTTGCTTAACCTTTTATGCTAATGCAGTAATATTGTGTTGGGGTCGACTAGAGGTTATTGTTTATAGTTATGAAATTTGGTGATGGATTTTGGAGTAAATTTAACTGTTTTTTGTGCATCTGCACTGAATTTTGTTGCAGGTTTCTCAAATTCATAAAAGGTAATAAACCTGCCTGTTTATTGTGTAACATTAGCCGGCATTACTTAAACATATTGGAGAAATATTTGTATGTATTTATTTTGGCGAATAACAAAGGGCTTACCGATTTGTAACATCTCAGTAGGTTAAAAAATGGTTAGATAAGCATATGTTAAGTGAGACATGAAGATTTTATCATATACTAAATTAGCATGCCTTGTTTTGTTCAAATTTTTTAGATATCGTAGAATGGTGAGGTTATCTTAATATAACTTACGTATTTTCATCGACAGGTATATAAAATTTCTGAGTTGGTAAATATTATTGAAATCTTGTTCTCCTGATTTTGAAATGATATATTTTTAAATTTAAATAAATGCCAAATGAATATTCCATTGTGAATCACATGCCTTGCAAATAACTAGTGTAGTGAAAATTTGACAAATAGTTTAAAGACGAAATTATCCGTCCTGTTGGATTTGTACAAGCGACCTAAGGGTTTCGTTGCCTACAAGTACAGTCCTCCGCTCTACCAAGTCAGCTGAGGTCTTCTCAACTGTTTTTACATAAATTACCCTATTTCAATATTTTGGTCTATGATAGTAATAATAATGACATATTAATACCCAGAACTACTATAAAGTCTCTCTTTCAATTATTCTTTTTTCATTCACAGTATATCTTTTAGGGAAATTGAAATTTTTATCCTTATTGTAATCCATGTATATATTAATATCACTCATTCTAAAACTTAAACAAGTATATCATAATAATAATCTATTTTTCTAAAATATTCCTCTTTCTATATTTCTCTCTTTTTTCTGTAATTTTTTTTTTTTTCCTCATCTTTCAAGTGATAAAAGAATCATGTAGAAAATATAATAAATGTTTCAAAAAGAAAAAAAGAAAAAAAAAACTGAAAAAGGAAATAAATTTCAGATTAAAAATTCTAAACTAAAAAAAAAAAAAGTTAAAAAGGTTAACAGAATAAAAGGGTTGGCGTTGACGTCAACCATTTTTATTATATTATATTTTAATTATAATATAATATAATATATTAATTATATTATATTATATTATATTATATTTACATAATTTTATTTATATTATAATAATATTATATTATAATATAATATAATTATATTATATTATATTATAAAGGGTTGGCATCACCACGCCAACTCTTCGCCTGTTTTAATATATTATGGATTGACGTTAATGTCAACCCTTAACGTTCACTTGTTTTTTAATATATTATGGGTTGGCGTTGACGCGAACCCTCAAAAATTAAAAAAAGGTTGGCCACGCCAATCTTTTTTAATTTTTTTTCAATTTTTTTAATTAAATGTCAATCTTATTTTGAAATCTGAAATCTACAGAATAAGGTTCTATAGGTCTGTCAAACTTTTTTTTTTCAGTAAAAAATTTTTTATTTTGAGATTATAAGAATGGATAACTCAACTACATGGATATTCAAGATATTAAAAAGGAGAAGAAACAGCATGTGGTGTTGAGTTTAGCCATATGTGTATTTTTTGGTTGCCTAAAACAAAGCAAGAAAATAAAATTATAATTTAATCCTTACAATGTTATTTTTTAAAACTACTATATAACCTTAAATTAACAAAAATGACAAATCACTTCAAATATCCAAAATACATAACACTCATATTTCCTTTCCCAGGTTGTCACCCATCCCATACTCCTAAGCCACGATCATGTCCAAACTTTGTTAACAAGTTAATCTACTTCGTCAACATTATCATCAACTCTCAAAAACAATAATCACTGATGAAATCAAATAGTGCAAAACTGTGTGACAAAACCTATTTGTGTCTTATTGCATCAACAAGTCAATAAGTTGATCTCATAGTCTATGAAGAGTCGATCGATGCCAAGATATTAGATGCAATTTGTGGTGGTGGCAGTGAACAATATTAAGAGACTAAGATTTCAAATAATTACAAGGACTAATTTGCAAGGAAGAGTTGAAAAATACTGGAGAAGATAGATGAATATCATAGATAATGATGTAATAATTTGCCAGAGGTAAAAATATATCGTTTAAAGTAAGTTGCATTAACCTAATTTTAGATTAATTGAAATTTTCATCAAATTTGAGTTTATATATAATAAATCAATTAAATTATTTTTAGTAAGAGTAAACAATATTTCAATAATCAAAATCGACAAAACTTGTTGTTAGTGAAAGGGTGAGCAGGTGCGAGTGTTCTAATGAAAAAATGAGAATCAAAGTTGAAGCTAGTCAATTTCTAAAATCTAAGAATTAGGGTTAAAACCTATTAGATTGATTTTGTATACTTGACAATGTTCATACAATCGTCAAAATATCCATAGGAAAGGAAAATGAATTAAAACCTCGAAATTAGTATGTAATGAAACATCACAAATGTTTTGAAGTCAAGTATAGAACTGCAGCAGCGTCGTCAACAAGGATTGTGCTTTCATTGCAACGAACGCTTCACAGCTGATCACGCCTACAAGCGCCTATTTTTCTTAGAAATTAAGCAAGACCCGATAACATTACTGAAGAAGGGATAGAGTCAACCACCATTGAAGACCCTACACCTTCAGAGATCTCCCTTCACACCCTCTCAGGGGTTATGAACCCTCCGACCATGCGAGTAAGAGCTCAATATAGTTGGTTACGTCTGACCATTCTGATAGACTCTGGCTCGACACATAATTTCCTTCATGAAAGGGTAGCTCAAGCCATAAGAATTCCTATAAAGCATAAAACCACAATGACTGTCATGGTAACTGAAAGATTAAATGAAGAGAATAAATACAAAACAAACATCTATGTCAAGAAAGAAAGCATCAAAGCATACATTTACAAAAGAGAGAAAAGATAAAAGTTTTACCTACTTCTTTGTCTCCTATATGGATATAGGATGATGAAATGAGTTTACCACTTTCAAGACCTCCAAAGAAAATCCACTACCAAGCTAAAATACAATGTTTGTTGTGCGATAGAGAGATAAGAGAGAGTTTCACAATTTAATAAGAGAAATTTTAGTTTAAAATTGACTAACTCACTTTGAATAAACTAACTTCATTCTTTTATAATAGTGGTTAGTTATAATTTTCTAAAATTCTATTATCGGTCCACCAAAATATTGATTTAAAAATTTGTCATACATATATATCTCTAATATATTTTAATTACATTAATTTCATCTCACTAATATTTTAATTTTTAATATGTTATCTTTGTATTCATATAATATTTTATTTGATTTATATTATCCTTCAAAAGGTGCTAGCTTTTTTAAGGATAACAATGAGATGTACATTGGTTGCTTCACAAGTTCCAAACCAAAGGACTAGACCAATTGGATTTCTTAGGCTAAATATTGTTATAACACAAGTGTTCATACGGCTACCTGTCAACACCCTTTGAGGTAGTATATGGATGACCATCGCCATCTCTCCTATGTTACGTTCCGAGCACAAAAATAGTGTAATCAATGGAAGAGTCGCTTATTCAACGAGACAAGGTTCTTAAAATGCTTAGAGAAAGGCTATTAGCTACTCAAAATAGGATGAAGATCATTCATGACACAACCCACTCGGAAAGACAATTTCAAGTGGGGGATTGGGTGTATCTCAAGCTCCAACCATATTGACAACAGTCAGTAGCAGTACGAGCCTACCGAAAGCTAGTTGCTCGGTATTATGGGGTTACAGTCCATTTAAAATACTAGCAAAAGTTGGTCAAGTTTCATATAAGTTGGAACTTCTTACATATAGTAAACTTCATCCTATCTTCCATCTTTCTTTGCCTAAAAGACAAATAGGGATCTGCGGCAAGTCTCCCTAACGTTTCCAGTCATGGAAAAGGAAGCTCTGAACCAGCTGAAGTCATCTGAGCAAGTCATAGCTCTTCTAATCGTAAGCAGTTAGTTCACTGAAAGAACACTCCAATTTCAAAGGCAACATGGCTTAAAGAGGCAAACTTCAAAAGGGATTTTCCTACTTTTTCTTATCCTTGAGGACAAGGATAGTCTGCAAGGGAGAGAAAATGTTACAGTCCAAGTCAAAGCCAACAGAAGGGTGAAAGAAGCTTGTCAAATAATTATCCATTTGTTTATTGATAATTTTAGGCCAAAGGAATAGTTTCCCACCAACGTATAGTGAAATCTCCAACTTTTACCCTCCAATTTTTAAAGTTTGAAAAGTAACAAAAACTCCCCTAGGGTTTGTTCCTCTTCTTCCGACATCGATTTCTCCTTCCCTAGTTGTCGATTGTCCTCCCTTCCCCCTTATTTCTCCTTCAGTCTCTCTTTCTTGCCTCTCTGACTTTCTTTGGTCAGAGATGAAAATGAATCAGATGAAGATGAATAGTCTTCATCTTCGTCTCTCTGACAAAGATTCATCGTTTTCGTATGAGAGAAAAAGATCAATTGTCTTCGTCTGGATATAAAGACGACGTGTCTTCATCTCGACAAAGACCAATCATCTTCGTCTCTAACTGAAGACGACTAGAGAGGCAAGAGAGAGAGACTAGAGGAGAGATAAAGGGGGGAAGGGAGGACGGCCGACAGACAGGGAAGGGGAAATCGACATTGGAGGAAGATAAACAAACCCTAGGGAGGTTTTGTCAGTTTTCAAATTTTGGGTTGGGGAAAAAATATAAGTTTTTAAATATGAGAGAGAAAAATATGATAAAACTTTAATTTTTTTAGTAAATAATGGTTTTATCTCAAATATTAACCAAAATTTGGTTGTGAGCAGGTGTTTGGCTTCTCAAATGTTAGAGGATGAAAATTTGGAATTCCAATATACCTTGGGTGGGAGCCATAATTTTACCATTAGAACCTAGTTAATAGGAAACAGATAGGTGACTTTTTCACGGTTGCAAGCCTACGTATTTAGGCTCTGGTTATTAAAAGTTGTTGGTTTCTCAAGAAATTGAGAAAAGTAGAACCTAACCCATATACTGGTTATAACATTTGAGGAATCGGATTGGACCAATTAAAATTAAAACGATGTATTATTTTTCTAGAAAAATTTGATTTGGAGAAAAAATTAATTTACTTCCCTTCCAAATCAAATTTTCTTTTTTGATTGACCTTACATTATATGAATTGTGATCAAGATCACGACTTATCAATGTCATAAAATGTCAAAACTTTCATGGCACCTCGATTTGTCAACAAAAACTTTTGCTTTATTTTAGATATGACAAGACACCCTTTTCAAGAATTCATAAGACAAAATAGAGAGAAAACAAGTTTTAAAAAAATGCATAAAATTTGGGCTTACTTTAACTTCCAACACTCCGGTGTTAAAGAATGGTCTCTCTTGTGATCTTTGCAATAATTATATATCATATGATGAGTTTGAGCCCATCTCATTGCCCAATATTGTTGCCGGCTTAGCTTGCCAGACAGGTAAGGAGAGGCAGAAACAGGGCGACACCAGGTGGGTGCATAGGCCGTGCAACCGCTAGCTTTGAAATTGGTATATTTAGCTACAAATGGTTGGTATCTATAATCAACTTTGTATTTTCCATCTTCTGTTGCCCAAGACGAGGCATCCCAAATTGAACCATATACCCACATTGGTCTTAGGGGAAATGTTGCTGCACTCTTCCTTGGATACCTTCTTATGGGCACATCATCAACAAAAAATCTGAAAATGATATGAATCGGTTAATAAATTATTCCATTATTCTCAATAATAATACATAGATACTGTATCATTGGTTTTATGGCCTGACATCCATGTGATGTTACTTTCTTTCAATTATTGCCCATGTCAGGTCACTTGGCCCTTGAAAGATATCTGTACATAACTTATGTTAATAATAATTGAACTATAGTTGTAGCCAAAGAGCATAATGCAAGTGAACAACTCCAGGCGCATTATGTCATTTTTTCCATGCTAAATATAACTTTTAATGGATCCATTATATTATATTTGCTGATATAATTAATATGATAAATATTTTATCATGTTATAAGAAGATCTCCTAGTTCCATCCTGCCACCCATGTGATGTTTTTATTATTTTAACACATTTTTTCTTCTTTTTCTGAAGATATTTAACGTATTTTAATTTATCAAAGAAACAGACAAACCAACATCTAAACCTTAGCTTAAAAAATGTGCCATGACTTTTAGTCACATGATATGTTGAAGATGAAGCAAAAACTAAAACTTACATGAGATCTTTAGGACTCCATAGAACGGCATAATGGTGAAAATTTTTGGTGGGATCAAACCATAAATGAAATTTCATTTCTCTCCCAATGATTTTTCCATCTCCACTTCCTCTAATGTAAACATTTGTCTGTAAAGTATAAGGCTTCCCAAATGTGGTTCCCAGAAACTCAATGTCCACTTCATCATGTTGCCCTGGATGAGCCTCACTATTTGAAAGCTGAAAAAAAAAACATTATATTGAAATTTCATGTCAAATCAAGCATATAATGAGAGTATAGATATTAAAAGTCTTATTCTCACATAAAATGCTGTTATAACTCCTGCTGTATAACCAGGTTGAAGCTTAATGGATGCTCCAAAATAGCCTGACCTGAAAGGCTTAATTGACTTAAAACCACTTCCTGTTATCAAAACACAAGAACTGTGTTACAGAAAAAGAGGAGATTTCTGAAGTAATAAAAAGTTTGACCTGAAATTAAATTACCTGAAGTACTATCAAGCCAGATGGTTAATGCATTATTGTCGACATATTGGTGCTGAGGACCCCAGAGATTTCTGAAGCCTTTGTAGAAGCTCATGGACCTGAATTTGGAGCTTGGCCAGTAGCCTGGAGAAGGTGGCCAATAGGCATTGGTCAAAGGAAGAAGAAGAAAGAGAAAGAGAAAGAGAAAGAGAAAGAAGTGATGAGCCATGAAGAAGGAGATTGAATTTGAGCAAAGAGAATGAGGAAAATTATATGAATATAAGTGCAAAATTTGAGAGTAAGTGAAAGATCAAAAGAGTATGGCATTGCAGTTGCCATAAATAAAAAGATTAGTGGACCCTCCTTGGAATAGTAAAGAAAATGTCGATGTATAGCAAACAAGCTAAAAAATTGTAGACCATGTAAAATGCAGAAAGTACTTAATATATGGGTTTTCTATCCCCATTGGAATTGTTCACAACTACTTCCATTCCCATTCTTTATAAGAAAAATGTTCACTTGCTGAAAGCTAGAATAAAAAATATACACACCCAATGGGCATCTCACAGATCTCTTTTTTGGTGCGGTTTTCACGTCATAAGAAAATATAAACTTGAAGCTCTGTCTTAAGGGAAAACTCTAACAGTGTGTATTTCAGATCGACGTTTTTTCAGAAACCCTTTTTTTTCCATTTGATGTTTTGGATGTTTAGTTGTTACTGGAAGATTACTGGATCTTTGGTTGTTGCTTGAAACTTTGTACTTCACTTTCTACACAGATCCTAATTATAGTTCCATATTTCTAAGAAATATATAGCTTGACTAATGGCTATGGGATAATAACTATTTGAATACTTTCTCCTTATATACTGGCTTTTAAGATATATCCAGTATTGGTTGTTATACCTCCTTTTAGTTGCAAAAGTTTACATCGTAAGAAAATATGAAATTGATAGTTGTTGTTATTTTAGATGGCAGGCAGTTCAAAGATCCCTTTTCCATTTAAATCTACTTTAACCCTCAAGGCCTTATCTATTGAGAGTCTTGGTCTTGGACTCGTAACTTCATGGCAGAGTTTCTGCACAGAAGTTAGGGTCAAATTTTTTTCCTCATTTAAAGCATGCAATGTTTGATTGCTCTCAAATATTGTGCTTTTTACCATGCAATTTCTCCACATGGTATTGTCAGGTTCCAATGTGGATCAGATTTCTTTGTGAGTAATAATGACGCGTATTTCAACCTCTGAGACTCATTACCAAAATGGGGCATCAGGTATCTCGTCAGGACCCTTGTGATGGATTTCATTATAATCCTGTTCTTGTCATTGATTCACTTATCAAATGGAATAATTAATAATCATAAAAGTTTTTATGAGATTAGAGACCTTATTTTCTTTATATTATATTCATTATGAAGCCTTTTGAGAAGCAACTAATTTAAGGGGACAAGTAAAGATTCCAAATTGTGGCCAAAAAGCCACGAAATTGAAACTTACACCAATAACTTGTATCTTTTTCGATGAATAAATGTAAACCGACAACTTTTCTTTTCTTCTCAAAATTGAACGTGTTTTTTCCTTGCACTAAATTTTTCATCACCAAATCAGTGCTAAATTTAACGTAAATATTGTGTCGGCCAAGCAGTAATCCAGGTGGCATTGGCTCCTCCATACCGACAATATTAGGAGATTATTATAGCTAAAATTAATATCCATTTTCTTCTTCCTTTACGTTTTAAATGCCTAATCTGACTGATGATGAAAGCTAATTATAAGTAATCAACCTTTCAATGATTAACAAGTAAAATTCTCATGACTTTGGATACTGACTAAATCAGTGATTAGTGATTGGTTAAAGCATCAGTTATGGAAGTGAAGATTTCTTCCTTCCACCGACACTTAATTAAGAGATCACTTATAAAGAGTACATCTTACATACATTGCAATTGGACCTTCTCTTTTTATTAGTACTTGGGGGCGCAATCTCTACATCTTATCAACATTATATAAATTTGTTTGTTGGTTAGGACACAAAGTAGGAATTGCTACTACAAAATTTCTAATCTTATTAAACTTGAAATATTAATGGATGATGGGCTTGGCAAAATCTTAAGTTGTCTTTTTTTGGGCCGAATGAAGGTTTAGGATGAAAGTCAAATCTCATGACGTTATTGGATGGGGGTGAGGTGAGCAAATTTCCCTCTTGAAATCGACAACGCAGCCTGGGCACTAAACTCTGATTTCGGTTTATATGCATGATCCACCGATCTTGAGTTGAGTAGGTTTCGGTTTCAGTCTTTGTGAAACCGGCAGGCTTTGAATTCCATCCCTTAACAAATCAGAACCGACCCAAGAACTGAATTCGGGATAGCATTTGAAGTATCTGATCGGCTACTTTTATTTATTTATTTCTTCAACAGAACAACACTGTTTTGTTGCTATATAATAAAAAGATTCCCAGCAACCACCATTCAACGTTTCCATACTTTTCACGCCTTGCAGACAATTTGCGATTTTTCAACTGATCTGAATCCTTTCTAGATTTCTCAACATTTTTCCTGTAAAGCTCAACTCTCCTAAACTTAAAACCTTGATTTCTCGATTTGCTATTGTTGGTGCTCAATAGAGCTTTTGTTTTTGGTTGTTCAATGACACACTTACATCTTTTCTTCTATGAATTTTAAATAAAAGGCTCCATAGCCGCTGCAATTTGTACTTTCTGCAGTTGGTGATCTATACTTGTATAAACTTTCACATGTCACAAAATGGGCAATATCCTTCTTTTATGTGTTCTTAGAGGAGTGAACTGTGGTTAGCTTAAGTTAATGTTAATTTTCCACTTCCTATTCGAAACTTTACAGTTTTGTTTGTTAAAACAAAAGGCATTGGAATGTCCATCATGCTGCTGGATGCAGTGGACGTTCTTAACTCCTCTGCAATTGTTGCCAATGGACAAATTAGTTCTTATTTTACTAGTTCAACCGCACATCATCAAGTTCGGAGACTGTTCTTACCCTTGCAGGTCTATACTCTTGGCCCTGTATGAGAGGTTCTTCTGGCAAAGTTCACTTAAAAGAAAATTTGACAACATTATGATAATTCACATAATGTTTATTAAATATATTCTTTTAATTAAAAAAAAAGTTTTATATATTAAAACAAAACAAAATATTAAAAAATTAGACAAATATTCATAAACTTATAGAATTATTTAAAATTTTGACATAGTAATTGGGGAGGGGTTTACGCGATGGACCGCGCTCACACACGAACTAATTTTTGTTAAGTTTACTCTCGTTTCTGATCATTAAATTCCTGCTGAACATTCGAGATCTTTCCCTCGAGAGTCTTCATTTCTTTTTGCACTACCACTCTGACTTTATCCTTTTAGCCTTTTTCCAATTTCTGGAATCTTCAAAAAGAAATCTTTAAACTCTTTTTAATATACTTGAATACACTACTCTATCTTGTTCACTTGTTTCATTCGTCTTTGTACCGCAAATCCTTTACGTCTTCTTCCCTCATCTCAAAGTTCAAGCCAAAGGTAGAGTCTTTTGCTCTTCTTCTTTCCTTCTAATTTAAAAGTTTAGATTTTTCCAAATGGATTTTCGTTTTAGAGAAATTTTTATAATTATGATATTTAACATATTCTGGTAACGCTTTTGACATCGTTAGATTTCTGTATTTGGTTGTTTATTATTTGTTAGCGGTTGGGGTTGAACAAAATTTTATTCAATAATTTAAGTTAACGTATTGGGCCTAGCCGCACAGCTGCAGTTTAAGTGGTCATACCTAAGATAAAATAAACTTGGAATCTTTAACATTTGAACAGTGATTTCTGTGGCAATTAGGTGTTAACAGATATTTAGAAGTATGCACTGGAACTTAATTTGACGTTTTGCAGAAGAAAATGAGCTAATACATAAAGGGCCTTTGCATAGAATAAATAGTTATATCATAAGTGACCTTGATATATGTTGTATAACTTTATTGAAATTTGTTGATGATGGTGAGTTTGTTATGATACTATTTTGTCTTGCTTTTATTAGTGTGGCATGTTTTTGTTGGTGAATTTAGCAAAAGGATATGCAAACAATTGTTTAGGAGTTTCGGATCATTAAGGAGGACATAATTTTAATTGCTTTGATGGATTTCAGACACCACAGAATGGAGAAAGTGATATGTTTATTTAATTTAAAAAATATGGAATGTTGGTTTGTTGCTGATATTAAGGCAATGCACTATGCAGCCAGCAAATTTTATTGGCAGTTCAGAAATTTTAGGTCATGTTTTAATTAGATTATATGTTTTAATAAAGGTATGGGATTCTTCTATGAAGAATACGTGGTGCCAGTTGGTGCGGAATTACATCAAAAACTTTAGTTAACCATGGATTGGTACACTTAGGCTCTTAGGATGTTGCAGATGAGTTCAATCCAATGATCTTCACGCTGTTGATGATGGAAGACACCCCAAATTTTCTGTAGTTTGGAAAAATTGATCATATAAGTGGGTTTATTTTTCAGGGAATTATGTCTCAGAACATGTGACTGCGGGACACTTCCACAGATTCAGCCTTGATCAAGGTAATAAGATGCTGCAAATATTGAATATTTTGTTGTTGATATCATGAGTAAATGATGAGTTTGAGGCTATCAATATTTTAAGCTTGGGAAATAATGATGTTCAATCTCCAATTATAGCTTTCTTAAGTGAACATGTTTGATTAGATTGCATGAGATACTCTTTTTATTGCCTTATCAGATGCGATAGTTTTTTCTTGGTTGGTTTATAAATTGACTCTCAGATGGGCTCTCCCTCTATACTGCTTTTGTACAGAACTGTAGTTTAGAAAGTGATTTTTGTTCATTCTGAAGATAATGGAAACCAACAGCAGTAATTCTCATTCCCATGAAAGTCAGAGTTCGGAGGTTCCCAATGATGCTAGCAAAGACAGTTCAACTGAGAAAGTGGTCTTTTTAAATCATGGTAGGTTGCTTTCTAAAAAGTGAAGATTGCCCTCAATGGCGTATCTCTTTCTTGTGAGTGGACATTTGCTACTGAGTACTTCTTTTTCAGTGATACCAGAGGCTAGCCATCAATGCTTTATAAGACTCTAGCCAGTGTTTAAATCAGGTTAACAGAATAGGCTTTAACATTATTTAACTTTCTTACTGTGCTTAACTTTTCTTTGTGCGTAATGATTTCACTTAACAGTATTTTAATAAGTATCCTGATTAAATAATGATACCATCAGCATTTTAGCTTTTTTTTTAATTTTTTGGTGATATATTATTCATTGAATTGATTTGGATGATCATGCTATTCAGCTGAGATAGCTTGGCATGAGAGGAGGAAGCAGTGGGTGGTGTTAAGTCTCAAAAGTCAAAGAGATTACCTAGAGAGCCAGTTATGAGGCATGTAATATATAGCTTGTTCTTTTTGATGCTGCTGGCATGCATACATTCAGTAAATAGCTAAGAATTGTTTTTCCAACATTATTTTTGGTTTCTTTAGTTTATTTGCTGGTACCTTAAATTTGTATAATACAAGTGGATGTAATCTGATCCAGATCTTAGGAATCACATCTTATTATCACTCATTGAATATTAACTTTGGTTGCTTCAACAATTGCATCTGTGTATCATAGGATTGGATCACTGAATTGTATTAGTGGTTGAGTTTTTTATTTGCTTTTCTGTCATCTGCATGTTAGCACCAGATATGAGAAACATTTTTTTAATGTACATTCCTTAATATCTAATGTGAAAAGAATGTTCTTGAAATGACTATATCAATCTTATTATTCTTTTCATCCTCAACTTTAAGGTTTGCTCTTTGAATTATTCTTAATATTTTTTACATCGACAGTTTTTATTCTTGATCTGATCTGAGGAGTACAGTTGTTTCAGGGGAGTTTATGTCAGAGTTAAGTTGGCTGCTTTGTATTTGTCTAGGGATAGATGGATAGACTGCTTCTACATTTTCTTAATAAACCACTCCTAAGCATTGGGGAAAAAGAAAATAAAACAAAGATTATTTCAATGGAGGAAATATATGATGTAGAAATTATTAAGATACAGCATGTGAAATTGTTTTTAGCTTGACAATTATTCATCACTGACACTGATAATTTTTCATTGGTAAAATAGTGTTTAATCTAAATGTTTGCCAAAACTTAGTTTGGACTGGGGATTGCATGAAGCCCTTCTTTTATCTTGTTTTGTCATGCAAAATTTTTCACTGTGGTTGGAATCATATGCTAGGGAATGGGAATCTGTACAATGACCAACTAGTGATTTATATAAGGCCAAAAGACTTATTCCCACCCAAGGTTTGTTGTAAACCTAAACTAGTACCTGCTAACTTTGGAAAACCCAAATTTCTACCTATAGACTGTTAAAATTAACTAAAACAATTAATTTTAGAGATAAAATTGTCATTTAACTAGTAATATATTAACAATATAACACATTATCCATTTTTATTTTAGGTTTAAAAAATTAATAATTTTCTTCCAGAATAAATCTTTGAAAAATCACATTTTCTTCTTTAGAGTTTCTTTCTTTTGTCTCTTCCCTTCTCTGGCCGGATTCTCTCTCTCTCCCATTTTCTTCCACTATTTTGGCTTCTCTCTTCCTTTTCTACCCTTTCTGAACGCCAAAAAATCATAGATCTCTAGATGAAGCAAGAGACAAATCTCTTGCTTCATCCAGAGACAAATTTCATCTCCAAAGATAGCCTTGTCTTCATCTTTGGACGAAGAAAAGGTTGTCTTCGTCCAAAGACAACGTTCATCTCTAGGCAAAGCAAGAGATTCTAAAGATCTGCAATTTCCGATGTTGAGAAGGGGAAGAAAAGAGAGAGAGAAGCCAAAATAGGGGAAGGAGAGAGAATCCGACCAAAGACAGCGCCGGAGAAGGGGAGGGAGAAAAGAAAAAAAAACCTTAGAGGGAAAATGTGATTTTTTTTAAGTTTAATCTTAGAATTAACTGTTTCAGCTAATTTTAACAGCCCATGAGTGAAAGTTTAGGTTTTCAAAAGTTAGCGGATACTAGTTTGGGTTTACAACAAACCTTGGGTGGGAATAAGTATTTTGGCCTTTATATAATTGTAAAGGGCATACACTCTGCTTCCTAATGAAAATAATTGTTGAATCTTCGTTTGCAGCTGGACCACAACTTACGAGGACCTGCTTTGTTCTAATGAACCTTTTCAACGGCCAATCTCACTAGCAGTAAGTTTTCATTAGGGTAGCACCTTCTGAGTTTTCACTTTTAGGAAAATGTTGATATTTACGTAATTTCATCTGGTGTAACTGCAGGAGATGGTGGATTTCTTAGTTGACATCTGGCATGAAGAAGGCCTTTATGATTAGCTAAAGTTTTCTGAGGTGATTGCACAGTTATGTTTGTGCAGATTGACAAAACGACATAGGTTGTACAGAAACTAAATCCTGAAAGTTGATTAAAAACGTATAATGTAGATCACAGTGACGTGTAGAGAATCAGCATATCTTGGAATGTCATTTCATTGAAGGCTCAGGTAAGACTATTTTACACACATAATGACGGATACTTTAATCTGGTTTATAAGGTTCAGGGTTTAAATTGAATTAAATCTCCCAAGATAAGTTTTTGAGGTTGAGCTTAAATGTGATGGACGATGTAATGGGCTCCAATCAATGGTAGCTAAACCTGCTGTGAGTAGTAGATCAAGAACCCCAGAGTCAGTTATCTTAAAAGTGGAGTATTTGATTGCATCTCTTGAAATTCTGAAAGGGCTTAATGTGGGAAGCTCATCACTATTTCTTTTAGAGTCCTACAAATCTCTCAAACAAGCGCTATTCATGCTCAAATTATTGTCAATGGCACCATCAGCAGACTATCTCCAATTTTGCCTTGTGGGGTTCCAAAGATGGTCTTCTTCACTCTCAATACATCTTTCACAGTTTGTTAAGCCGATTATATATATCTGGAGCACTATGATCAGAGGCTACTCTCATATTGATTCGCCTTATCAATCACTCGTCGTCTATATGTACTGCTTTCTAGAGGAATTGTATCCCCAAATAACTTCACATTCCCAAAATATCTCAACTCTTGTGCGGGTCTCTCAAGCCCGAACACAGGATTTTTTATTGCTTACATTCCCATAATGTCTTAAATCTTGTGCCAGTCTCCCAAGCCCGTACTCGGGATTTTTAGATTCATTGTCATATAAATATGTTTGGCTTCCAGTTGGTTCTCTTTATAAGGGATGCGTTGCATCATTTTTTACTCAATCTTGGGGGTGTACGAACCATGCCCGGAAAGTTTTTGATAAGGTCCTTTTAGAGATCGTGTCATATAATAACACCATGATAATGGGTATGCTCAAGTTGAGCAACCTTGTGCTGCTTTGTGGCTATATAGAGAGAGAAAAAAACTTCGATATCCAGCCTGATACATTTACTAATATCGCTTTGTTCTGTGCTTGTTGAATGATCCTAGGATTGTGAAGCGAATTCATGCTTTATTTATTAAGAATTTGCGTAATGTTGATTCTAGTACGTTGCTAAAGACAGGAAAAATGTGGGTTTTTGAATTTCGGCCAAGCAGGCATGAACTCCTTGAACTGGAGCCTAATCATGGAGCTCACTATGTTTATTATATGATTTGCTTGCCAATACAATCATAGGAAGAAGCCACAAAAGTGAGGAAACTGATGGACAACAAAGGCATTCATAAGCCATCTAGGTGGAGTTATATTGAGTTTTCTGGCGAAGTAAAGGAGATTAAGTTGATGCTCAAAGACATGACTATGAAATTGAAAACTGCATGTCATGCCCCAATAACAACACAATTGGCGTTTGATGGAGATGAGGAAGAGAAGGAAACACTAGTTTCTTATCACAGTGAGAAATTAGCATTATCATTTGGGTTGATAAATTCCAGTCCGGAAGAAACTATAAGAATTAAAGGATTCTTCGGATTTGTGCTGGCTGTTACTCAGCCTTTAAGCTCCTTTCAGAAATTTGTAGGATCCACCATTTCAAAAATGGAACTTGCTTTTTGTATGAATTTTTGGTAAATATTTTCTTCAGTATTCAATACAGTGGAATAGCCTGTTCTTTGGCGACTGACCATTTTTAAGTATCAAGAGTTTGATTAAATAAAGTGCATTTGTTTAAATTGTTTGTTTTGTTTTTATTTTCTTTTAAACTGCTATTATTGAAGGTCAATTTTCTTCTGCATTTCATTATTTTTTTTCAATTTTAATTAAAGTTACAAACACAAGGCTAATTACATATGAAACAAATATTAGTATCTTCAATTTACCATTTATTTTCCTATATGTGATTGCCATCATTTCACTTATTGTTACGATTTATTTTCTACCATTTTTGCATAAAAATGAATAAATAAATAATCTTCTCGTAGAATAAACAACTTGTGGCATAAGTACCACATCTTCTGTTAAATTCCAAAACCATTTTTTTAATTTCGACGGAGAAATTATCCAAAATTTGTATTCAAAAAACCTATTTTTAACATTTATTTCATGTTTCGTTGCGGTTTCCTATTCCTGAAGTTCTGAGTCCACGAGAGTCAGCAATCTTATCAATTTAAGACAACCCATTTACTTAATTTGATCAAAAATCTGATCTTTGCAGAAAGATTCGGATAGTTTTTGGCAAAAGAGTGAGCTTTTTTTAATTTAAGAAATTCCATTTGGTTTTGATTTGGTGTTGAATCTTGATTTGTGAGATATTGGTGTATTAAGGCCTATGGAGATCGATAAAGCAATCAAAGAAAGAGATGACCGGAGGCTCAAGATCAAGTACAACAACGCCATATATGTTATACGAAGAGTTCTTGCTTTGTACTCGTGAGTTTTTCATTTTTGTTTCTTTATTTTGTTCCATTTTTTTATTATTCATAAATTTAATGTAAAAGTCTTTGGATTTGAGCCTTCATTTTGATGAAGATAGAGCTATAGAATTGAATATGGAATTCTGATTATCTTGATTTGTTGGTTTGGATTTTGAGCAAAGCAATGTCGCCTGTTGGTCCCAAAAGGTTCTCTTGATATAGATTCACATTCAAGAAATAATTTGTTTTTCGCTTTAAACTTAAATTCTAATGGTCAGTAGGCAAATTGGGATCGCTTATAGGCTCAAAACTTACCTTGCAAACATTACACTCCTGCCATCTATACAAATTGTTAACAATCATGTCTTCGATTCTATATTGTAGTGGGGTCTTATGATTCTTTTATATATTCAAGTTCTCATTACTCCTTTTTTCCGGAGTTTGCACTTTGCGGATATTTCTTTGTTAACCGCCCATTATTCAAATGATCCTGAAGAGGCAGGATTATTCTTTCAATAACCATATTTAGCGAAAAAACAGCCACCAGCTTCGGGCCAGTCAACAATTCTCCCTTTAATGTAATGAAAAAAATCTTTTATTTCCATCAATTGCAGGAAAATTATGAACTTTGATTAAATTACTTATGCCTGGGACATCCCTAATATCTTTTCTGAATCAGTTTATTGATCTCATTGGCTGCGTGAAGCCTTTTAAATCCTTGGATTACTGCAAAATGAAGTATTTAAATCTGCGTTTACAATTTAACTGTTAATTCTTCTGAAAATATAATTTAGCAATGATATGATCTTCCTATTTGTTCATTTTTCAAGTTTGTATTGCTCAATCATGCCTGTTTTGTTTTTCGCCAAATGAGGAAATAAATGTGAATGTCGAGTGCTAGAAAATTTTTTGTGTTCTCTGTACTGCATGATGTTAATCATTGTTTGTGATTATCCCCTGGTATTGAATGAGTTTACTGATTCTTGACGAGTACTGAATGAACCACCTCAACAGCATTGCAGAGGTTGCCCTCAGCTTCAATGGAGGAAAGGATTCAACTGTAAGTTCAAATATGCAACTTTTTTTAATCATGACCTTAGGTTTCTTTGTTTCAGTGATAGTGACAGGGACCTGTTATTGTTTAGGTTCTGTTGCATCTACTTAGGCCTGGCTGGTTTCTGCATAAAGGGGAACAGAGTTGTTCTAATGGGAGTCTCAATTACTTTCCAGTTGGGACAATTTATTTTGAGAGTTCTTCTGCTTTCCCTGAAATTAATTCATTTACCTATGATACAACGAAAGTGTAAGAGAATCTCTTCCCCCTAACCCCCTGAAAAAAAAAATAAATTAGGGGTGTACATAATTCATTTCAAACCATAAAACCGGATTGAACCGCTTAAAAATAACGGTTTGATTTGTAAAATGACTTAGTTTGGGTTAATAAATTTTTTAAAAACAATTTACAATTTGGGTTGTTGTTCGGGCGATTTGCAAACCGAACTAAACCGTAAACTATATTTGATTTTATATATATATTTGACATAATTTTTTAAGAAGCAATTAGGTGTACAACTTTTTTTTCATATTTATTTTGCATTTTCTTTACATGTATATTGTATATATATTTCAAATTTATTTTACATGTTTATATTATATTCTAGAAAATTATAATTTTATTAATTTTATTAAATAATATATATTTAGAAGTAAATAATTTTAATAGGTTTAAACCATAATTCAAACTAGACCAAACCGTATTTTTTTAGTTTGGTTTGGTTTAATTTGAAATCTAAAATAATTTGATTTAGTTTTGAAAATTTTCCAAATCATTTTTTCCTGTTTAGTTTGAAAAAACTCTTAAACTGTACCAAACAAGACTGTTGATGTATTTTCGGCTACCTCTCCAACCCTAGCTTCCAAGTCTTTATCAAATCTCTATTTGGCTAAAGCCACCATTGAGAATGAAGAATTAGCTCTATGCAAGCCCAAAGATTCATTGCTTTTTCCATCTTGGCCCAACTTTATTTTTGGGTGCAATCTCATTACTTGCATCCAAGACCTTAATGAAATGGAAACTTAAATGAGTCCAAGAAGCCAACTACAAGCCCACTTGAAGCCCAAGTAAATGAGGCAGCCCTCCATCACTTAAATGGAGCCCAAGATGCCATGAAGCCCAAGATGCCATGAAGCCCAAGATGCCATGAAGCCCATTTAGTTGGATTGCAACTAAAAGGGACGCAAGTAACTTTAGTTGGTGGACATAGTTCCACCTTTTAGGGAAAAGTTGTTCCCTTTTGTTGTTTTATTTAATTAATATAGTATGGCCTTAGTATTGAATGAATGGTTAAGCTTAAATGAAGGGAAAAGCTTCTATGTCAAATTAATGCCCAATTTTTGCCACCACTTGCTCTTGTATATGAAAGTGGATTTTCACTTGTAAAGGCTAGACTTCTTTGATAATAAAATATTCAAGTAAAGTTTTGTAGCTTTTCTTTAGTTGTTTTTTCCTTTATCCAATTCATCTTGGAGGAAGAATTGATGGTGGAAGACCCCAAGGTTGGTGGAAATTTCTTTTATGCCTTGGTTAACTTTCTTGTTACCCTTGAAATCCAAAGTGTAAATGTGTGTTGTATGCCCAGATACTGTTCACAGTGTGTGATTTTGCCATTTTCAGATTTTGTCATCAAACTTTGAAACAAGTTTTGAATGTCTTGTTGGTTGAGTTGTGATTGTTATAATATACCATTAGAAAGCTCTTTGAATACCCTTTCCAATGATCTATACTTTGAATGTTTTGGAGGTCATTTGATTGGTTAAATTGGAAGACAAAGTGCTGTTGTGTCATATGAACATTAATTTCCAGATTTGAGTTTGTGAATTGTTGCATTGCCTTGATGGATATGCACCAACTGTGCACATCTCTAAAATAAATTTAAGCAAGAATAAGGTATTTCTCTTTGGAGCCTATTGTTTGGAAAGCATCTAGTAGCTTACTGATTTTCTTATTTGAGCAGATATGGTTTGCAACTGGATATCATTCGCTCAGGTTTCAAGTCTGGTTTGGAGGCTTTACTAAAGGCTAAACCAATTAGATCTATTTTCAATTATGAAAAACGATTATATTTTTTAAATAATCTTCTATGGTTTGTAAAATATTTTATATATCTTTTTTAAACTTGCAACTAGGCCAAGAACAGTTCTCGCCAAGTTCACCTGGATGGCCAGCTTTCATGAGAGTGAATCCTATATTGGATTGGCCATACAGGTGTCTTGGTCAACTATAAGCTCTTTTGGTTGCCATGGCTGCTGAATGATCTAATGACTATCATAAGTTCAAATCAAGTAGCTGATGGTTGATAATTTCATTTTCTTTTTCTAGATAGTTACTCCTGTTAGTCTGTTGAGAAACACAAAAAGGTTGTTCCATATGTTTGTTAATGAATGCTATTATTTCATAGGATTTATTCATTTAGAAAATGTGAATATACCACTAGTTGCCAACTCACTAGCTAGAAAACATAAAATTTGTATTTCAAGCAGCTAAAGGAAAGCTTCATGGTATCATTTTTGTGTAAATTTAATTTATATTGGAAAAAACATTCATTACTTGACTTCAGAAAAAAATTGATGAATTAAGAGTTTAACTTAATTGGGCATGCTTAGATTGGCATATTTGTGGTGCATTAGCATTATTGTCATTGTTATTAGCTATCTCTATGCATGGTTGTTATGATGATTCAATGTTACTTTGACAGAGGTGTGTGGGCCTTCATTTTAACTTGCAAGGTGCCTTATTGCAGTCTTTATGATCAAGGGTAAGGAGATTCCTCTATTGCTCGAAATTTGAAATTTGTTTCTCACTTTCCTAAGTTCAGGCCATGACTCATGAGGTTTACTTAGTCCCCCAGCAATTTTTATGACATGCTTGTATGGATCAACTAAGTTTCTACTTCGTCATTTTCAACAATTTTAATTGTGATTAATATATTCATTTTTGCAGTTATACTTCAATTGGAAGCATATATGACACAGTTCCAAATGCATTACTGTGTGTCAGAAACTCATCCAGTAGCAAAGCAAAATTTAAACCTGCATATTGGCTTTCTGATGGAAGATTGGAGTGAGCAGGTAGAACAAAAAGTTTTCTCCACCAGTTTGTGGTAATCATCAAGCCATAGCAAATGGCATGGACAATGTTGATTCACATAGGAAGAGCATGCTCACAGCATTATCCATTGCTGTTGGAGATGAGATTCTGTAGGTCCGTAGTTGGCTTTACTTGGTGTCATTGGAGATGTCTGCAGAGTGGAAAATGCTTTTAGCATGTAAAAGTTGGTTTTTTACAGTGTATGCTTTATCTCAGTTCTCAAATTTTCTCTAATGCTGAAAGGAAATCAATGTGTTTGTTCAGCTGCTTTGATACTTTGTCTGGCATAGAGCATGGTTGTGTGTCACAACCTGCATTTCTCTCCCTAGTTTCTCCCTATCAATTGCTATTGCTGAAGCTTCTGGTATTTTTAATGCGTTCCATAGCTCAGGTTTGGCACCTTTGAGGATCAATTGGGACCTTTGTTGTGTAAAATGCTACATAGCATTGGTTGGAAAGTAAAACAAACTGCTGTTGTCCAGAATGATGTGAGTTTCTATTTATGAAATTCATTCAGTAAGCAGTAATTTTTGTAGGTAAATTGTTCGGCAGTGCCTTATGCAATGCAGACAAGGTGGGAACCTCAATTAGTAATTCCCATACTTTTGATGAAAATGGTCTTGTTGCATACTTATGTTGTGCCTTCTTTAGAAGGGAACTTTTAACTGCTTTATTCTGCCGGTGAGAAGATAAAAGACTCTGCTTGTTTTGTTGTTGATTTGTTGCACTAAGTCTATTTTGGTTGATTGTCTTTGATTCAAGGCGCCTAATGAGGAATTTGAAGAATATCTGAGGCATCTTATTGGTGAACACTGCACTGGTGATAAAAATGAGGTAATTTTATGTCAAGTAGTGATTGTTTCTGCATTGTGATAATCTGCTAAAATGGTGCATCTTGCTAGCAATGAGTAGGGAAATTCATATAATAATATAAGTGTTTTGAAACCAATAGCTATTAGTAATATGGATTGACTGTTTCAATTATAGGCATGATTTTTTGGGGACTTAGCTTGTCTGTTTTGTTTATAACACAGACATTGAACTGTAAAACTACTCAAATCCTAGCCTACTTCATTATAACTTGACCCTAGATCCTGGCCACCCCTGTCACACATTTGTCCTGTTTCGGGAAAATGGAAAAGATTGGTACAAGAGATATCTAATGCCTTTCTGTTTTTTGCCTTGGTTAAAGCTTTGCATTTTTGTTGGAGCGAGTTTTATGCTCCCATGTTAGGGGTATAGGTGGTTTATGTATAGTTGCTGGAAAATCATACATTTCTCCCTTCTGTTGCTCATGACTTCTCATTTCTGATGTTCTGTGTTTCTGGAATATCCATCAGCATCTAATTTTATTTCCAGATGGCATAAATGCTAGTGTTCAAGTTGCTGAAGCTTCAATTGATGTTATTCTTGAGTTTCCTCTTTAGATGGCTCTGTTGCCCGAAGGTGTCACTGAACTATTACATTACGAAGAACTGCCTATACCTTTGGTATGTGTTTCAGGTGCTTTAATTATGATGAAAATGCTTCTTCATATACAATATCAGAGGTTCAATTTAATAATAGAATGATATTGAAGCATTAACTAACAAATAACGTCATTATCTCAATCCTCTCCCCTTGTTGCATTGTCTCTCATTCACTCACATATCTATTTGGTTCCTAGCTTGAGTTGCTAATTATCCGCTGACATTTTTTCTTTTTAATTGGTTTGGTAGATCAAGTGTCAAAACATTATCATTCTTGGTGCCTCAAATATCTCTGAATTGGAAAAGGAGTGGAACGGTTTGATTGAACTAAGATGTGGTGGCTTGTCATTGATGGAACCATATACACCTTGAAGATTCACACTACATAATTTTGGTCAATATACTGACTTCCTTAAACTTTGGCACACTTTTGTTGTTGTTTCTGCTAGAATTGAAGATTTTGTTTGCCTACTTACTGCCTACATGATTTTCACGTGTTAGGTCTCGAGTATATATCAACCGGAAAAAGAGAGCACAAGAGAGTGGGACACGTGGCAATAGCAGGTTCAACAACAAATCAATTCATGCAGAGACACATGGCGGTGCAAGAGTGGAGCAGAGGGCATGCGTGCAGGCGCCAGGACCACCAACAGAAAGCAAGACAATTGGTAACAATATAAAAAAAGAGGGAGACCGTGGAGTAGCAGCATCTGAGATTTCAGAAAAAGAGGAAGATGATTTTGGGAGAGCACTAAGCCTCTAGAATTGCCTAGGGAAGCAGGGGAAAATTACTTAGTTTGTTTATTATAGCATTGATATTTTCTAATTGAGTTGGGTGATCTTTGAATGTAATGAACCTTTGTAATTTTGGTTTAACTTTAATGAATGAATTGCGGATTATCTTTTGCGAATCCATTGATTGTGTGATAGTTTGGGTTTGTTATTTACGTTGTTGACCATTGCATTGTCTGAAAGAATTGTGAACATTACTGAATTGAATACAACAAGTGAGTTTACAACTTCTGGACTCTAGCAGTAGCAAAGTTTCACCAGGTACCTAACAAACTTAGTATCAGAGTCGATGGCGAGGATGGAGGCTAAAGTCGATGGAATGGAAAAGGAGTTGGAAACCATGAGGTGTAGAATGGATAGGTTTCATAGAAGGTTAGGAGAGATGAATGACAATATATAGAACGTTAATGGACGTTTGCAAGGCATGAAGAGTAGAATGGAAACCATCAAAGAGTACCTAAGGGAGTTGAGAGAGCTTTTGGCAGTAAGGGACAGTGGACCCTCCAACAAAGGGAAAGTTCCAATGAAGCCCTAATCATCCCCGTCAGAGACATCACCGGAGAGGGAACCCACACCCTCACCACCAACCATGTGTGTGGAACCAAAACATGAAGGAATTATGAGAGAGTAGAGAGAGGAACCAGATGTTAACGTAGGAGGTAATTGATGTGAAATGGTTCACCAATGCCTTGAGTTACCAATGTTTATAGGAAAGGACTCGATAGTTTAGATATTCCAAGTCGAACAATATTTCTCAGTTAACCATTTAACTGAAAAGGAGAAGCTAGCTGTTGCTGCAGTGTGTATGGATGGGAAAGCTTTGAGGTGGCTTTAGTGAAGTGAAACGAGACAACCCTTTGCCGACTGGAACAAGTTGAAGAGGGAGATGCTAATAAGGTTCCGTTCAGCCCAGGATGGCTTCCTGTACGAGGATCTCATGGCGTTGAGACAAACCGATAGGGTGGAAGAGTATCGCAGCTAGTTTAAGTCCATTTCGGTGCCTTTTGGGTGATGTAATGGAAGAGGTCCTGCTTTCAGCCTTCATGAATGGACTGAGATAAAAAGTTTGCACATAAATGAAGCTTTTTTGGTCGCCCACGTTGAAGAAGGCGATGATCAAGGCACAGGAAATAGAAGAAAAGAATTGGGTCATTGACGCCCAATTCGGAAGCTATCCAACCTACCCAATTTTTAAAACCCAAAATCAAGCCTAAATTCATCCAGTCTACATTACGAATTCAGCCAGCCCAACCATCCACAGAGCCCTCTCTTCTACCCAAACTAGTAGCCCAAACTCATATTACAACCAACCCTCACCCGATCCAAACTCCAATATGAGCATTCAAAATTATTCGACTCTATGCAACCATCCTACCCCTAACTTCGTCGCACCGTAGTCAATCAAGGGCGCTAGCAGTTTTGTCGTTTCGACGTCGTAGTCAAAGAGAGATGAGACTTATTGGCACCTCTCTGATAAGGAGTTTCAATCTAGACTTGAGAAAAGTATATGCTTTAGGTGTGATGAGCAGTACTCTCCAAGCCATAAGTGTCATTTTAGGCAGTTTCGGGTGATGACAACATTGGAAGAAGAAGAGGAAGGGGAAAAGATTGAAGTCATTGATGAAAAAAAGGTGAATCTAGAGGAAAAAGAGATGAAGTTGACTTCAAAAACCAGCTCAATAGTGGGGTTAGACTCTCCTAAAACTATCAAATTTTGTGGCTCAATAAATGAAAGAAATACGGTGGTTTTATTAGACAGTGGGGCCACCCACAATTTCATTTCTAGAAGGTTAGCGAAAGAATTGCAGTTATCAACTACGCCAGTTCAATTTGTCATCACGTTGGGGGATAAAAGAAACGTAAGAAGAGAGGGCAGGTCCGACAATATGAAGTTGAGATTCTAAAGGTTATCTATGGTGCAAATTTTTTTTTCATTTGACTAGGAGGGAAAGAAAGTTGAGTTGAAAGGGGAAACATCATTGAGTCGTCTAGAAACTTCTTTAAAGGCAATGGTTAATACAATAAGTATAGGAGAAGAAAGGTATTTGTGAGAACTTAAGAGAGTGGGAAAATTAGAGGAGATGGTATCTTTACCAAGTGAGCTAAGATTGAAACAATTGTTAGAAGAATATAATGCCCTGTTTCGAGAACTTATAAAACTCCCACCCAAAAAAACTTATGAGCACGTCATTAGATTGTTGCTATCTGTGTCACCACCCAACATAAGACCATATTGGTATCCTCATTTCCAAAAGAATGAGATTAAAAAGATAATTGGTGAAACAATTGCAACAGGTGTTATACGTCCCAGTATGAGCCCGGTCTCTAGCCTCGTTTTATTGGTAAGAAAAAAAGATAGTGGATGGAGGTTTTGTGTGGAATACCGCACGTTGAATAAAATAACGATACCGAACAAATTTCTCATTCTCACCATAGATGAGATCTTAGATAAGTTAATAGAAGCCACTATATTTAGTAAATTAGACTTAAAGTCGGGGTATCACCAAATCCGAGTCAAGGAAGAAGACATTATGAGTTCTTAGTCATGTTGTTTGGGCTCTCTAACGCCCCAGCAACATTCCAAAAAGTGATAAATGAGATATTTAGACCCTCTTTGTGGAAATTTGTGTTGGTTTTCTTTAAAAACATACTAATTTATAGTTGGCAGATAGAGGACCATGTGAGACATTTACGTGTTATGTTGGAGCTGTTACATGATTATCAATTAGTGGTGAACAAAAAAAAGTGTGATTTCGGACAAGAAAGAATAAAGTATTTGGGGCACATCGTGTCGGCCAAAAGTGTATAAGAGGACCTTAAGAAAATTCACGCAATGGTAGAATGGCCGCAGTCAAAACATTTGAGGGAATTAAGAAGGTTTTTAGGCTTAACAGGGTATTATCAAAAGTTCGTCAAAGGCTACAGAAAAATTGCAGAACCCCTTACTCGTTTACTTAAAAAGACATTTTCATGTGGGATGAAAGAGCAAGTTAAGCCTTTGAAGAACTTAAAACAACGATGACTACAGTTTCAATGCTATAATGCCAAATTTTTCAAAGGAGTTCATAGTTGAGACAGATGTTTTGAGATCAGGTTTAAGAGCATATTAATGCATGATGGACAACTGATAGCATTTATTAGAAAAACGTTGTCCCTACGAAATCGAGATAAGTCAGTGTACAAGAGAGAGTTGATGGTCATAGTCATGGCACTCCAAAAATGGAGGCATTATTTACTTGGGTGACATTTCATAGTTTGAACAGACCAACGCAATTTGAAGTTCTTAACAAACCATCAAGTAATTGAGAATGACCAGCAAAAGTGGGTAATAAAGATGTTCGGGTATGATTTTAAGATTCAATACAAGCCAAGGTGCAAAAATACAGCCGCAGATGCACTTTCTCGCCACCCAAACTTGGAAAAAGAGGTCTGGGCCGTCTCGACAGTGCAACCAATGGGGTTAAAAGGCATAGCCAAGGAGATTACTAAGGATGAGAAACTTCAACGCATTATTCATGATTTGTTGGTTGACTCCAATGCACATATTGGGTATAAATACAAAAAGGACAAGTTACTTTATAAGAAAATAATAGTCCTCGCCATGAACTCCACCTTTATTCCTAAATTCCTAGCTAAGTTCTATTTTTCACCATACGGAGGGTATTTAGGTTTTATTCGAACATATAAGCAAATTACATAGGTATTATTTGGGAAGGGTATGAAGGCTAATATTTGAAGATATGTGGGGAAAAGTGAGACCTACTAGCGAATGAAATACGAAGCTACAACTCCAATAGGTTTGTTTCAATCTCTGCCCGTACCTTCGAATGTGTGGGAAGATATTTCGATGGATTTCATTATGGGGCTACCAAAGGCAACAGGTAACGACACCATTCTCATCATGGTCGACTGATTAATTAAATGTGCTCATTTCATTGCTCTCTAGCACCCCTACATATTAACTGACGTAGCCAAAAAATTTATACAAGAGGTGGTTAGATTACACGGGTTTCCTCGCTCTATCGTAACAAATTATTTTTTAGTCAATTCTGGGGAGAAATCTTCAAGGCAGCAGGCACCATTCTCAATCTGATGGCAAAACAGAGGTAGTTAACCGAAGTTTGGAAACTTACTTATGTTGTTTTTGATGCAGGCAGTCGCGATAGTGGCATTTATGGTTATCATGGGTTGAATATTGGTTTAACACGACCTACAATAGCTTAATAGGCATGACACCATTCAAGACTTTCTATGAGAGGGAACCACCAACTTTATTACTCTGTGGAAGAAGTTTCCAAAGTGGAAGATGCTAATAATCCGATTCATGAAAGGAATATCATTTTTTATGAGCCAAAAGGACCATTTACATAAGGCTCAAGATAGAATGAAAGGGTTTGCTGATCGAAGAGGAGGAGAAGTGCAATTTCAAGTAGGTGATCAAGTATTTCTCAAAATGCAACCTTATCGGTTTCGTTCATTGGTGACTAGACAAAATGAGAAGCTTAGCCCTTATTTTTACGAACCTCACAAGGTGTTAGAAAAAATTGGCACAACAACCTACCATTTATTATTACCCCCTACAACGAAGATACATTCGATCTTTCATGTGTCATAGTTGAAAAAACAAATTAGAGACATCAACAATTCAACATCTTTCAGAATGTATGGCTGAAAATGGGGAATTAAAACCACAGCCCTTGGAAATCCTAAGACACCGTTATTTGTCGCAAGGTGAGTTGGAGGTCTTGATCGAATAGGAAAACTTACCAGAGTGTGAAAACTCTTAGGAATCCTTCACTGTTTTCAAACAAATCTTTCTTTTCTTTCACTTTGAGAACAAGGTGCCTCTCGATGGGAGGGGTAATATTAGGTCTCGAGTATATATTAACCGGATAAAGAAAGCATAAGAAAGTAGGACACATGGCAACAGCAGGTTCAACAACAAATTAATTCATGCAGAGACACATGGCAGTGCAAGAGAGGAACATAAGGCATGCATGCAAGCGTCAGAACCACTAGCAGAAAGCAAGACAGTTGGTAACAATATAAAGAAAGAGGGAGTCCATGGAGCAGCAACATCTGAGATTTCAGAAAAAGAAGAAGATGGTTTTGGGAGAGCACTAGGCCTTTAGAATTGCCTAGGGAAGTAGGGGAAAATTACTTAGTTTGCTTATTATAGCGTTGATATTTTCCAGTTGAGTTGGGTGATCTTTGAATGTAATGAACGTTTATAATTTTGGTTTAACTTTAATGAATGAATGAATGAATTGCGGATTATCTTTTGTGAAGTGTTTATTGTTCCATTGATTGTGTGATAGTTTGGGTTTGTTATTTACGTTGTCGACCATTGCATTGTCTGAAAGAATTGTGGACACTGCTGAGTTGAATACAACAGGTGAGTTTACAACTTCTGGACTCTAGCAGTAGCAGAGTTTCACCAGGTACCTAAAACCACGTTACGAAGTTATGGCTTAATATTTTTGGAGCAAGCCTTTTTCCTCACCTTTATGTGCCTAGCGCCAGTTTTCTATGCTATCTAGTAGCACATACCTACATTTTCTCAGCTTCTGAATGTTGATGCTTCTCTTTAAACTCTTGAAATTATACAAAATGTCCATGTCCTAGAAAAAACTGTTGTTGAAATAAATTTTTTTTAAAATATTTATACTGTAAATTGTCTCTAGTGTTGGTTGGCATATTGATGATTTTTCCCATTGTCAGTACTGGAAAGTGACAAGCCATGTAAAGAATTCACTGGATCAACCGGTAGGTAAGGTGTTCTATTTTTTTTTTTTAATATTCTCTGAGGGAATGTATCTCACAGTATTGTTCAAAACTTAATAATTTTTTTCACCAAGTAGAATAGTTGAACATTTTCTTCTAAATCGTCTGTCTTTTACTTGCACTAGCACATTAAACAACAAAAGTCTGTTTTATGACAATTACATTAAGCAAGATCCAGTACTATGCAGCCACGAAATTATATGTTCAAAAGGCTAACAACTTTCACATGAGCATCTAGATAATTTCCAACATGATATTAGCATGCATGTTCTTGTTTGTCTGCACTCCTAAATTAGATAAATTATCAGCAGTTATATGGACAGTTAAATTTAAAATCTGGTTAAGATTGCATAGTTAAGCGTTAATATTACAAGTTTTCGATAGTATACCTAATGATTCATTGTAAAAACAAAATAGATTCTGTGAGAACTGTAATGTTTCTCTCCTCTATCAAGACAAGGACTAGATTTTCAATAAAAGTCCATTAGGCTGGGAAAGCTTAAACTGACAATACAAAGAAGGGTAAATCTTCTCATGAATTGTAATGGCAACTTGAAAACCTCACCGATATTCTTTATGATATCAAGTCTTCCAAAATGCCCATAATCAACCATTCCTTTTGGCTTTACAAATTCAATTTTGTTTTTCATTTGTTGAGTATTCTTTCTTTAAATTTGTGATTTGCAGGCACTTATTAATTAAGGTGCATCCTGGTAAGTTTCTTTTTGGCTTTACAGATTTTCGTTACATATGATCTTGGCAAAATTAATAACAAAATATTTTGACTAGAGAATTTTTATAGTAATGTAAACTCAGATATTAATCTAAAAGTCACCTTGTGGTTTTTAGAGAAACCTACCTGGCTAATAGCCAACTAGTAGGGTCCTAGGGACTAGAGGTTTCAGTTTCAAATTCATGATCACTAAACAGGTTACAGAGACTGTTCGGTTATTATTAGGAAAGAAAAAAAGAAGAATGAGTAAAACATTATTTCATTCCATTCATCTTTTTCAGAGGCTTAGTTAAATTGTGAAAATGTTATGCTTTACAGGTGCAGAGTGTGTAGCCAACATTTTGCAAGTTGAGTAAAAACTTTCCTATGCTTTCTTTAGTATGCCCAAAAGCAACTCAAATATATTCGTTACAAAATCCTTATTCTTGTTGATTTTTTAATGGAGATTTGGAAGCAAAGAAAGCAAGAAAAATGCAAAAAATAGAGGAGAGAAAAAGAAAACAGAGAGCTAGAACGGAAGTCTGTTTTCCTTTTGTTTTTGTGACTAGGAACATTATCATTTCTTTGCCATACATTTATATTTACATAGTTTTTCCTAACCCATATACAAAAGTGGCTTAAATTAAGCTTATCCATACAAACTCTTACAAACTAACCAAACTTTAAATCAAAGTACACCTAACATAACAATTACAACTTAGTTTGGTTACATTCTAACTAAAAGAATTACAAAGTGGTTAAGGAAGTTTGACACCATTTTAAGGGTGCAAAAGAATAATCCAAATCATCTTCAACTTTCTGCACCAGAACTATCTTCAAAAAATTCAGAATTTTTAGTAGCCAACTTCACTACTTCATAGCTTCAACACTCCTCCTTGACAAACTTGCTTATAATTCCCAACTTCTTTCTCATTTGAACAAACCTTTTGGTATTTAATGTCTTGGTCAAAATGTCAGCTAATTGCTCATCTGAGCTACAGTGAATTAGCCTCACCTCTGATTCTTCTTCTGCTTGCCTAATGGCATGATACTTGATCTTGATATGCTTTGTTTTATCATGGAAAATAGGATTTTTTGTTATGGCTATTGCAGCTTTGTTATCACAATAAATAGGTGTAGCTTCCACTTGTTTTTCATGCAAATCATCTAAAATTTTTCTCAGCTAAATGGTTTGATTTACAGTTGAAACAACAGCTATGTATTCAGCTTTTGTTGTACTCTGAGCTACTACACTTTGCTTTTTAGAGTTCCAGCATATAACACCTGATCCAAGAGAAAATATGTAACCAGAAGTGTTTTTAAAGTCATTAATTGAACCACCTCAGTCACTATCAACATAGCCACATAAATTCAGCTCCAATTTTCTGTTATAAAAAATTCCAAGATTAGCTGTATTTTTGACATATCTAAGTACCCTTTTGGCTATTTTGAAATATTGTTGGCTTGGTTTTTACATAAACCTAGAAAGCAAACTTGTGGCATACATTATATCTGGTCTAGTTGCTGTTAGATAAAGCAAGCAATCTACCAAGCTTCTATAAACAGATGGTTCAACCTTCAGAAATCCATCATTTTTTTCCAACTTCTGGTTTAACACTAAAGGGTTGTTAACTCCTTTTGCATTTTCCATGCCAAACCTTTTCAATATCTCTTTTACATATTTTTCTTGACCAATAAAGGTCCCAACATCAGATTGAATTACTTCAACGCCTAAAAAGAAGCTAAGTTTTCCCAAGTCTGTCATTTCGAATGCATTTTGTATCTCCAATTTCAACCAAGCAATCAATTCTTCATTGCTTCCTGTGACCAAAAGATCATTCACATAAATGGATACAATTAGCACATTTTCTTCAACAAATTTCACATATAATGTAGCCTCATTTAGGCTATTTACAAAGCCAAGCTTCAGCAAGTATGCATTCACCTTGCTACACCACGTTCTTGGAGCTTGTTTTAGGCCATACAAGGCCTTTCTAAGTAGGCACACTTTATTTTCTTCACCTTTCTTTACAAATCCAGGAGCTTGCTCAATGTACACTTCTTCATTTAATTCACCATTGAGGAATGTTGATTTAACATCAAGTTGGTAAAGATTCCAACCTTTTTGTGTTGCTAATGCAATAAGGAGTTTGATGGTGTCAAACCTTGCAACAGGAGCAAAGGTTTCAGAGTAGTCTTCACCTTTCTTTTGAGCATACCCTTTCACTACAAGCCTTGTCTTTAATTTGTTTATAGAACCATCAACATTCATTTTTGTTCTATACACCCATTTAACCCCTATTATATGCTTATTATGAAGTCTTTCTACAAGCTTCCAAGTCTGATTCTTTTCAATCATCTTTATCTCCTCCTGTATTGTAGCCTTCCAACTAGGAAACCTTGATGTTTCTTCAAATGTTGCAGGCTCTAATATAGTTGTATTACACCTGCTATAAATTTCAGAAAGTGATTTCATTTTGGGTGTTTTATCTTCATCATCACTTCTAGCTTGAAACTTATCTTCTGCCACCTTTTCACTTTGCAAGTTAGGCTCATTTTTCACCTTCACTTGAACTTCATAGGCTTCCCAATTCCACACTGAATCTTCATCAAATTTCAGGTCTCTGTGGATGCTAATTTTTCTAGTTAAAGGATGATATACTCTATAAGCTTTTGACAAGTCACTATAACCAACAAAAATGCCTAATTCAGCTTTCTTACTCATCTTTTCTCTCTTCATTTCTGGTATATAAGTCTAGCAAACACAATCAAATATTTTTACATAACTCACATTTGGCTTTGAACCAAACCAAGCCCCATAAGGTGTCATTTCCTTTAAGGCTTTTGTTGGTAATTTGTTGAGTCAATGCACTATTGTATTCACAACTTCTGTCCAAAGCCTTTTTGGCAAATTAGCTTCAAACAAAAGACATCTTGCCATTTCCATCACAGTCCTATTCTTCCCTTCACTCACCCCATTTTGCTGAAGGTTGTAAGGAATTGTGAATTGATGTTTGATGTCATTTTCCATGCAAATTTTTCTAATTTTTTCATTGGTATATTCCCCTCCATTATCACTTTTTACCATTTTTATTTTGCATTCACTTTCATTCTCTACAAGTATCTTAAAATTCAGAAACACATCTGAAACTTCAGATTTCAGCTTAATGAAATAAACCCAGCACATTATACTAAGATCATTAATAAATAGAACAAAATACCTACTGCCATTTAAGGAATTTTTTGTCATAGGGCCAGACACATCAGTGTGTACTAACTGCAGTTTCTCCTTGGCTCTCCATGCTTCATTATTTGAGAATGAGAGTCTAGTTTGCTTGCCTAATTGACAAGCTTCATATACTCTTTTCATCATTGCCACCTTTGGCACTCCAACAATGAGCTCCTTTTCATGCAAAAGTTTGAGCCCTTTTTCATGAAAGTGGCCTAGTCTTTTATGCCACTTAATTGACTCTTGATCACTACTAACAAGTGCTTAAGCATTCAACTCATTTAGCTCTAAGCAAAAACTTCTATGCATCATATTTGCCACTATTACTTCTACTTCTTTTGAGTCATACATATGACATTTTTTATTGTCAAATTTTAAGGAGTAATTCTTCTCTAGCATCTGACTAATACTCAATAAGTTAAGAGCTATACCAGGCACAAACAAAACATCATTAATCATTTTTGTACCTGATGATGTAGTGACAAAAACTGTACCAACTCCTTTCACTTGCAAAAAATCTCCATTTCCAATTTTTACTCTAGAGATTTTGCTCTTCTTCATGTTGACAAAAAGGCTTTCATTTGAAGTCATATGTTGGTGCAACCACTGTCCAATAACCAGGTTTGAGAATGGACTTGAGTTTCATAACAGCTTGCTATAAACAATTGCTCTTCAGGTTGCTCTTCCTTCTCTTGTAACTTTTCAGCAACTTGAGTTTGTTGCTGATTTGTTTTACCTTTGTTCTTGCAAACTTTTTCCATATGACCAAATTCTTTACACCCTCTACATTATATTTCAGGTCTATACCAGCAATACCTCTTTGTATGGCTGGTTTTTTTACAATATTGGCATGGTGGAAATCTACATTTCTTCTCTTTTTGTCTTCTATCAAAGCTCTTCTTCTTTTCATTGCCTTTCTTGCCAAATTGCTACTTATTTGAACTAGAACCAGCATGCATTTTTGTTGTTTGATTTGCAACAAGAGCTCCTTCAGATATTATGACTCCATCTCTGAATGTCTGTCTCGATTCCATAGCTTGTAAAGAGTTTGAAAGTTTTGAAATGGTCATGGTGCTTATGTCTTTTGAATCTTCCAAAGATGAGATCTTTGCCTCAAATTTTTCTGGCAAACTCACCAATACTTGCTCCATAACCTTATTTTCAGATATCACCTCTCCAAGAAGAGTCAACTGGTTCACAATTTTCATTAGCCTATCAATGTAGTCTTTAATTGATTCACCATTTTTCATTCTAAGTAGAGCAAATTCCCTTTTTAAATTGAAAATTTGCATTTGCTTTGATTTGTCACTTCCATGGAATTCCAATTTCAACTTATCTCATGCTTCCTTTGTTGTCTCACAAGCCATGACCTTCGCAAACATCACCTCTGAAACTGCAGAATGGATACAAGACAAAGCTTTGTATCTCTTAGCCACTTTTTCAGAATGGTGCTTGATTTGATTCAGTGTTGGGTTTTCTAGCAGTGGATTTGGTTGCTTATCTATCTCAACCACATCCTACAAATCAAAAGCTCTTAAGTAGGCTTTCATCTTCACTGCCCATGCTGCATAATTTTCACCAGAAAAAACTGGTGCAGATACCCCTATAAAGCTGTCTGAGGCCATGGTTTGTGTGCTCAGTTTCTTCTCCCTCTTGCATATACTAGCCTTCCCTTTTCTTCAAACTGCTTCTTTGGCACAAGTCTTTACAAAGAACTGAAGGCTCTGATACCAATTGTTGATTTTTTTAATGGAGATTTGGAAGCAAAGAAAGCAAGAAAAATGCAAAAAACATAAAAGAGAAAAAGAAAACAAAGAGATAAAATGGAAGTCTGTTTTCCTTTTGTTTTTGTGACTAGGAACATTATCATTTCTTTGTCATACATTTATATTTACATAGTTTTTCCTAACCCATGTACAAAAGCAGCTTAAATTAAGCTTATCCACACAAATTCTTACAAACTAACCAAACTTTAAATCAAAGTACACCTAACATAACAACTATAATTTAGTTTGGTTGCATTCTAATTAAAAGCATTACAAAATAGTTAAGGAAGTTTGTCACCATTGTAAGGCTGCAAAAAAATAATTCAAATCATCTTCAGCTTTCTGCACCAGAATCATCTTCAAAAAATTCAGAATTTTCGGCAATGAACTTCAATGTTCCATAGCTTCAACAATTCTAATGTTTGTAAACAAATTGATGTCAAATGATTTCTACTTTTTCGGAGCCTTCAAGTATTGCTCTATTTATTTTGTTATACACTTGGCTCACTATTTTGGGGATATGAGATACTTGGGCCCATCATAAATTCAAAATTTGATCAAATCACATAACATTCTCGGTAAACAAATTGGATGTTCCAGAAACAATATAACTACAAGAAAATGAAATAAAATGAGAGGGAAAAACATATGACAAATATAACAGGATCCTAGATTTGCTAATATCTCAGCTGTAAAGCATATGTCCCGGTACCACCGCAGACCTGAGTGAAAAATGTCAATTATATTTCAGACATATGCATGGAAGCTTTTCTTTATTCCCCGCACAAGCAGAATGATGATTGTGATTATACGCTTTTCTTTATTTCTCCCCCACAAGCAGAATGATGGCCACGACAATAACCATTTGCCAAAAATACCCTGCCAAAATCACACACTTAGGCCTTTTGCTTAAGGGGCTTAACAGTCTCCCATGTGAAATCCGGGTCATTGCGACCAAAATGACCATAGGCTGCCGTTTTCCGGTACCTGAAGTTGCCTCCTCTTTTCAGATCAAGATTGATAGCAATCATTCCAGGCCGGAAGTCAAAATTCTCCTTAATCAAAGCGAGAATGTCACTGTCTGGGATTTTTCCTGTCATGTAAGTGTTAACGAACACTGAAAGTGGTTCTGGCACACCAATTGCATAAGATACCTGCACAATACAACGGCGTGCAAGCCCTGAAGCCACTACACTTTTTGCCGCTTGCCTAACAATGTACGCACCACTCCTATCCACCTTGGTAGGATCTTTTCCAGAGAGGGCACCTCCACCGTGAGCACCCCACCCACCATATGTATCAACAATGATTTTCCGACCAGTGAGTCCAGCATCTCCATGAGGTCCACCAATAACAAACCGACCTGAAGGATTAAGGTGGAAGATGGTTTTCTCATCGAGATACTGAGCAGGGATAACAGGCTTAATCACATACTCTTTCAAGTCTTGAGCAATCTTCTCATTGGTAACAGTCTCATCATGTTGTGTCGAAATGAGAACGGTATGAACTCGAACTGGGACCATGGCACCACCTTCATTACGATACTCAACAGTCACTTGGGTCTTACCATCAGGCCGCAACCATGGGCATTTGTTGTTCTTTCTGACCTCAGTGAGCTTGGCACCAAGCTTGGTAGCAAGGACATGAGTTAGTGGCATGAGCTCGGATGTTTCATCAGTGGCATAGCCAAACATGTGTCCCTGATCACCAGCTCCAATTTCCTCAGGTTTCTTGCTGAGATGCCCATGAACTCCTTGGGCAATGTCAGGGCTCTGTTGCTCAATATTAACAAGAACCTTGCATTTATTAGCATCAAGGCCAACGTCGGCTGATGTGAACCCAATACGTCTACAAGTATCTCGAACTATTTTCTCATAGTCTATTTTCGCCTCGGTTGTGATCTCACCAAACACCATAACCATGTTAGTCTTGGTACAAGTCTCACAAGCAACTTCGCTCTCAGGATCCTGTTCTAAACAGGCATCCAGGATAGCATCGGAAACCTGGTCACAAAGCTTGTCGGGATGACCTTCATTGACAGATTCAGAAGTGAAGAGAAAAGTTTCCATCTTTGAACTGAGAGAGATAGTAAGAAATAACGTTAACTACAATGTTCTTCACTACTCAAATAAGGAATAAATTCCCAACACTCACCATTTAAGATCAGATCAATAAAATTAGTACTCAATAATAATAAAAGGGTTGTATCAGGCAAACCTTAATAGAAGACAAATTTTTTTAGTTTAATTGCATTGAAATTATTCTTTTTTATACTTTAGTACATAATATACATTGAAATAAGTTTTTTCTCTTTTCTAAGACAACCCATAGATCAATAAAAATCAAACAATATTTTTTTTTTTAATTCAAACAACAAGCATCTCTCCACCCAGAATCTAAATCCTATAAAGCTCAATAATACGCCATTCACAACGCAACAAACATCAAATTATAATATCAGAAGACAAACACATAAAGATTAAAACTTTGATAAACCCAGATGCCAAAACATTAGTATTAAGAATTTAACAGTCTATCTCCAACACTCAAATGAAAACACAAGACAAAGAATCTGAAAAAGATCTAAAGGAAAGTACCTTTAACTGAAAATTGAGTTCAGTAGATAGATCTGTGAAGCGAAGAAAAGGGTTTGGTAAGTGAGAAAGAGTGATTTATAGAAAGAGCAGTTTCGAATGACTCGTTCTCGTTCTCTCACTTGTATTTGCTTTCCCCGCTCATTTCGCAGGTTTCCACTTGTGCTCTTCCGGTTTTTATGGGCAAACGGGGTTTAATCTTTTCGGTTTGGAGTAGATTTTTAATTGATCTAGACGATTTGATTTGTTAGGTTTCTGTAAGTGGGAGAGTAAACGGTTATGACTGAAGTAGGGAGATGTGAGTGATTGCAGGTGACACTGGCTTTACAACTGCCCACCAGTATTGTTGGTTCGTAAGTGGGTCCTGTTCCCACGAACTTGGAGGATTGCTGGCCAATCCAGTGCTCACATCTGACCACGTCACCACGCGGCCTTTCACATGTGATTTTGTTTTCTTACAGAAAAGAAAGAAGATGGGCTAATTGTTGATAAATTTGGTTCAAATATTATCCAATTTCAATTTAACAAATCACAGTTGGTTTACTGATTAGTCTCACGATTTCTGGATTCTTGAAAAAACCATTCTCATCTGTTCAAAGTTTGTCAAATTTTGTAAATCACTTAATTCAATTGAATTGTCTTCTTTCTGCATCTCCTGGTTCTGAAGTGAGGACCTGAAAGCTACAAATATGGAACACAGATAGTATCACTGCCCTCAGCAAAGTCATCAGTAGAAGTATTTTGCCCATGTTCATTTTTTGCCTAAATCACAAGGTTCTGTGGTTAGTAACTGAGGCCAAGTTGAAGTCCGAAGGCTGCATGGATGAGAAACAGTGTCATGATCCCACTACCCAAGATCCCATGAACACTTAATCCAGGATTACCCTGCACCAGCATTCAAATCGAACAAGAAGAAATGAAAATGAAGGTCCCCAAATTACTATTAACTTGTATTATTGTTCAACATTTTAACCCCAAATAATGTGGGCAGAATTGTCTGTATGGTCAATGAAACCTGTGACAGCATGAGGGGTACAACAAACATATAGTTATCACTTATCAGCTAGTTTCTCAACAAATAGAAAGAGAACATTTCTTCTTTGTCTGGGGAAATGTACCTCTCAAATATAGGTTTGTTCGAAGTAAGAAGTGATGTAATTCCACCGGTTGCACCTAAAGCAAAGAAGAGAAACATGCCACCAAGAAGCTTTGGGTGCAAGTCTTTGGCATTAGCCTTCTCTTCCTGAAGTGATCCAAAGTATATTAAGGCTGTCGCTAAATGTTGAGAATGTTTTGCAATGAAAATCCTTACCACATCATCAGAAAATCGTATGCGAAAACCCAGATATGTTCCATAACCACCCATGGCAAACAGCACAACAGCCTTAGAATTCTACAACACATAAATAGACATAAGGAATTTGATGTATTGTATGCTATAGGTTCCATTAACAAATGTATAAAAATTAGATAAATTGGCGTGAAGCTTAAAGAAGGAATATGCCATGTTGCCAGGGTGACCCAGTGCACAAGCCAGTTAGGAAGATTCCAAGACTGCACAAGCTCAACAAAAGGCCCAAAAAGAGGCCTAACAATCCCAGCTGTTCACATATTTTGACCAACAATGAGTAAAATTAGAGATCAGACTGAGTTGGAAACCAAGTTAATGCCTTCCAAATTACGCAACATTAGATTTAAGGTTTACAAGGAGAAACACAGTGTACTAAGCCTGCAAATGCTTTTCCGATAGTCAAAGCTTATATTGCTCAAATCAAACTCTACTGGGTAGAAATCACAATCAAATTAATTCCAGACTTGAATTTGTTACTGTTATGATACTTCATCTGAAATTTGCAACATAAGTGATTCAGAGAGTGCATCAAAATGCTGATATATTCAGAATAATGCGTAATACCTCCAGGAAGTGCAGCTACAAATAGCAAAGTTAGAGGAGATAGCGAGTATAAAACTACACTGTCTCATATGGCTGTTGAGTTTCTTTTTCACTTCTTCAGCCACTTCATTAGCTTAAAGAATCTCATTCTTCAATGCAAAAGATCGACTGAAGACATCCCTTATTTTTCTTCAAGTAGACAACTTAAAACGCAAGAACCCAGTTGAGATTCTACAAGAAGTTGGTGGAGCATTAGGAAATGACGAAGTGGGTAAATGAGAAGAAGAGGTCTTCAAGCTCAGAGTAGCTTCTCCAAAAGCATTCATCTCTGCCATTTGTGGAAAGACTGCCACTACAGTCTAGTTTGCACTGTGTTTGTGGTGTGGTGGATTAAGTCGCTTGGCAGTGAGAACTTGAAGTGGAGATAGACGGGAGGTGAAGTGGGGAAGGTGGTGAAAGAGACACGCCAATACAATCAATTAGATAACAAATTTCCTCGTGGTCTCAACAATCTCTCTCCTATCAGTCATGGAATCTTTTTGGTGCTTTGCTATCAACTGTACTTAACATTCAAGAGCATTCTCCTCCATCAATGTTGCCTGCTGCATCCATGAATGAAGCCAAAATGATCCTAACCCATCATTCACAATAAGTACACTAGATTGTTGATTTCAGAGTTCTTTACAATAAGCTCCAGAAGTTTACGATCATAGAGAAAAAAGAAAAATATTTTTTCTGATTATGTAAATGAATCTAAAATCATGCTTTCCGATAAGCAAAAAATGCCCACAAAAAGTTATCTGCAGAAACTGGAAGCTATTCAAGTACACTTACAAACAAAGATAATTAAGAAGAAACTACTTTTATGTTTCCTATTACCTAATCCGTTTTTGCAGTTCATTCTGCATTATGAAATCCTACTCATCAATTCCTCGAAATGAACAGTTAAATTAAGAACTCCTGTTATTGTGGAAATGGAAGGAACGATTAATAAATTAGATAAACATTTATCAACGTCTGAAGAAATACTTCCTAGCAATGAAACTAACTTCTGTACATTGGCAGCTGCTGCAACTAAATAAGTGCTTCCATTTTATTTTTAACTCACATCTGTTCCTCACAAGTCACATCATTCTTTAAGCAGACATTCCCGTGTTCTCCTAACAATAAAATGCTTATCTTAATGAAATAGAAGGCATGATTAAAAATTAAAATTGCAAAAATTCCTACATTGGTACCATAAGCTATATGAAAGTGATCTCTATGGCCTTTAATCAAATTTTGCAGTGGAAATAAGGCTCAAAATACAAAAAATGAGATAAAAAATTTGTCCCTAAGATCAAGGGAGATATTATACAACCACTCTCGTATAATCACTAGTAAATATTATCATTTGCATATATGCATATATTCTCTCCTATCATGATAGAAATATTAGATCAACAACCATAAATCTTTTTTAGTTGAGAATTCACAACCAATTATCATGTAAAACACGTAATAAGTTGGTCGTTTATGAAGAACGATTTGGTTACCTAACAAAATTCATCAGAAAACAAAATTGCCAATGCAGTTATTCATTGTTAAACTAAAGTGGATCTAATAATGATTTTGGTAGATGAAAAAGGACACTTAGTGTTACTAACCAAAGTTTAAGAATATTAATTTGGCTTTAAATCCAGAAGTCAATGCAAGCAAAGAGGTTTGTCTTCTTGCAATAGCTTTTAGGTGCTAAATCTCCAATAATAATTTGCCATGGTGTGCTTTAGCAAAACTATAAATTACCAAATTACTAACAAATAAAAACAATGGTAACAAAAAACTTCTTTTGGGTTTCATTGGTTGGAAATCGGTTTCCTCTATTAGTTTTCTTAGGAGATTTGCATTTAATGTCTGTTCAAAACTATCATTGATATAAACTTCTGACCATTTAGCAAAAAATATTAACAACTATTTATTATTACATCAACAATTGTAACACAACACAAACATTCTTTAAGAGTGACTAGCAAACAAGGGGTCCGCTTGTGCTACTTCAAAAAAAACCAAGTGTACATGTAACAACTTTTTGGATACATATCTATTTGGGATTTACATTTTCGATTTGTGATTTGGAGAATGGTTTATAATTTTCCCAAATTAGAAGTTGGAGAAAAGCATTTTCATGCTAAACCTCAAAGACAACGCTTAATTTACCCAAGTAATAATTCTTTGGAGCATATGTATATATATTAAAAACAAAATGAAGCAAGGTTGACTAAGGATTGTCAATAGTTAAAGTTTGTTTAATTAATTTACAATTTAGGTTAAATGAAGATGAATGGTTCAACTTTCCAAAGAGAAGAATCCTCAACAACTAAGATAAAACCTAAAAGGCAAGTTTGAATGTTGGATAAAATTATACCTAAGTCCGCCAACTTGAATAAAGAAAACAATTTCTACATATCTCTGTCATTGCGGGTCAATTACTCTTTCTCAGTACAATTCTCTACAATATCTTCTCTATGGAAAGAGCTGCCCACATCTGTAAAGTGCAATCCTTTAATCAAATTAATGCATCCCTTCTGGAATGTGCAAATCATATTAAGCAAATCTTAATCTTTCACAAACCTTAAAATTAGAAGTCAATAGCTAAGTGTTCATGTTTGTGGTTGGGGTGGGGTGGGGTTTGGGGGGGTTTCTATTGTAGAGTTTAGATTCACGTAAATATTAAAAAGGCTCCTGAAAATTGTATGCAAAGAAGATGATAAATTAGTAAAATGTGCGCCTTTTATAAATAAAATTTTGACATTGCTAAAGGATTCAAGGTGTGGAAGTGGAAAGGAAGCGCGAGAACAATTACTGTTGATATGAAGTGTAAATCTCAACTAATTTAAATCTGTTTTTAATGCGACAATGATTTGATACTTAATACAAAATAATACTCAGTTTAATAAGTTGTTCAGCAAGGTGACAAGCATTTTTTCTATCTTCAACTACCCATAATATATGCCTACTCCAATTACTCATCTCTTTTTCCCTTCATGAATGATACCTTTCTCTAATTTGTTATTAATTAATTAAAACAAATACGTGAAATGACAAAATTGAAAAAAAAAAACAAAAAATTAATAGGATTAACGAACTATATCATTATTAATTTTATTTTTATTTAATAAAATCATATTTTATTAATCAATTAATTAATTGGAACGGTGATATTAACCAGTGATTCAGCATCTTCTTAAATCGAATTTTTCAAAAGGCCAAGTGCCTAGCTCTGACTTATGCAGCAATTGAAGAAAAATTATATAAAATTAAAGCCATGTATTAATCATGGCTAGTAATAGTATTATATTGATTAAATATGTTAGTAATTAAATTAATTAATTTTTGGACTGTATATAGGGCAATAAGCAAAATATGTTGTCCGCTCTCTTGAACATTTTTCTCTTATTCAATAACCTTTTAAAACTACTTTTTTATTATTATTTGAATTTGTTAATGAAGTAAATAATTTAAAAGTTCATTAAAGCGGGAAATATAATTAAAAATATAATAAAATTATGTGTATTTATTTTAAATATATATATATTTATATGTATTATTATGTGATTAAATGATCTTAAATTAAAAATAAAATAATATTCATTCATATAATACTATATATAAATATATATATTTAAAATAAATACACATAATATTTGCCCCTAAAAATATAATATAAAATCAAGTTTTGCTGGTCTTTGAACTTATAATAAAAATATGTTAGAGTCAGCAAAGTCATAATTTAGTTGCTAAGTGGATTGTATTGGTATTTTATACAAATGGGCATCCATGTGTATTTTAAATTATCATTGGTGTAATATTATATATATAAATAAAGAAATATTATTATACAGTTTATTATTTATTATTTTTTATTTAAAATTATTTAATTATAAAATAATACATTATTATTTATACATATAATTTCATTATTATCATTGACATATATCTTATTTATTTATTCATGCAATTAAATTATTTATGGAAGTAAATTGTTTATATTAGTGAGTGTAGATGTATATGGTATTAGTTTAGTCTTATCTTGTCTACCATGTTTAGATTTATCTCTTATCAGAATTGAAACAATGTGCATAATGCGGTGCATTCAGACCAATTGTGAATATAGATTGATAATTACTTGCTAAAGTTGTGCAAAATTACATGGGTTTAAGTGTCATTATCAACATACAGGTATGCATGATTTATTGAATTGAGAAAGAAATATGTATAAAGCCTGCATGATGACTAAACAGTTGACTTAGAATTTAAGATAGTGGAGCCTTTTAAAAAAAAAAAAAAAAAAATTGCCTCTATATTTATTTTCTTATTTTTGAATAATTGCTTTTGTATTAAATATTGAAGGCCACATTAGAAGAGTAAGCTTATGATTAGAATCAATTGTTAAAATACCATAAGGTCAAATAGCTATCTCCCACTGCAATTTTGATGCAATGATTTTCTCACACTGTACATTTAAAATTTCGTTCATCCACGTATCATTCATTTATATATATGAAATGATAAAAATATCATTTTATCTTAAACTCATTAATTTCTTCTTAAAACCATCACAAGTTGCAACCCAAAATGGCTTTCTTTTTTCCAACTTTGCCCTTGCCTAAGCAAGGGTAATTATAAGAATAGTAAGGAAAAGAAATGGCAAAAATTATACTAATTCTCACTACACACTTATAAAATCCACATGATAGTCTCAATGTCATTTTAGTCATTTTATGTTACTTTATGATTTAAATAAGTCAATATGGTGTATATGACATGACGGAGTTGGGTTGAGTTTGAGATTATGTTAAAGTGTAAGGGAAAAAGAGACAAAAGGGTTGTTCTATAGGTACCAAATTTTATTTTAATTTAGTCATATTGATACAATTAGATTGTTTTTAGGAAGATGTGTTCACCAAAAGTTCTGAAAATAATGCTTTACATGCATTATATTTCATATCATCCAAATTTAGGTCCGTAAACATATCATAAATGATGAAGTATATGAGTTAAGGAATGTGATTTATAAGTGTGGAAAGGAACTAAGTAAAAATATATATATATATATATATATATATATATATATATATAATTTAATGTCTTCTACTTACTGAATAATTATCTCTCACTCAGTTCTTTTATTGTTTTACAATAAACATGTGTTGATGGTGGGTATACGAAGGTAGGTCAATTGATGGCAAGCATGAGGAGGACATGCCATAATATGATATTTTATTATTTAAGTTTATATTATATTTTGTGTTATAAATATAATGAGTATAATTTATTATTACAATCGTAAGATGTAAATTTAGAGTTTTAATGTGATTAAAAAGAAGAAGCGGAAGCTGAGTATATAATTATGAAGAAACTAAAAGCCAAAGAAAGAAAAGTGATTTTCATTTTTTTGCATATATTATATATACAAAGGAAAACGAAAATGAGAAAACTGAAAGCCAATAAGATCATTCCACCTCCCAAGGCATGCTATCTATGTAGCCGCTCATCATTAAATGCGTTCCCACACAAGTTTGCAGGTGGTGGGAAAGTCCACCATACATATTTATAACATTTCGGAAGTTTTTGATGATTTATTTATTTATTAGATACTTCTTTTAACACGCTTGTGGTATTATATGATTAATTAATTTTAAATTAAAAATAAAATAATATTTAATTATATTATCTATATATTTATTTTATTTATTTAAAATTTGTATATATAACATTATTTATTTATTTTAATAATATAAGACTATTTTGATAATTTGAATATTTATTTTCACAAAATTTTATGTTTAAATATTTAATCATGCTTAAATAGTCAAATTAATAATATTTTTCTTTGATGTCTAATATAATAACTTTAATAGATAGGAAGGATAGGACAAATCTTTGAAGCTTGAAGCCTACACATTAAGTTGCATTTATAATTGTATTGAAAATAAATATAATTATGAATGTGACATGCATAATAATAATATCAAATCAAGTATAAACATTTTTCTTGTGGATGGCAGAAAATTCCAAAGGTTCCTTAATTGGTTTGAAAATGGCAAGAGAAATTGGAAATTGTTGCTGACAAGTTGGTAAAATATTTCCTTCATGATTCGTTCAAAATTAAAACATTAATTGCACTTACGGAAAATATAATTTTTTGAAGTCGACCGGAGCGGGGACAAAATTACGTCAAATCTTCGTTCAAAAAGATAATTTGTTTTTTTTACTATAAATATTACCCAAAATACGTTTATTATTAATTACTTTTCATGTACTCGTGAGCAGTAATAATAATATTATTAAGAGTATTTTTTAAAGTTAATTAACCATTTTAAAATAAAAATATAATCATTAATATATTTACATGTCAAGGTCAAATATGATAACACATATTTTAAAAATGAATAATAATATTATTTTAATTATATTTAAGACTATATTTAATATAAAATATATCATTTAATACAACAAATTAATCCAATTATATTCAGTCAATCACAATCCTAAAAAAATATGTCCTCCTAGTTAGAGAATTACTGAGAACATAACTTCAAGTTAAAAATTACTGATGTTTTAGTTGCTAATCCTTCTTATCAAGTAAAATTTGCCATAAATTTAATGCAGTGACTAAATTAATATTAACTTGTCAGTATCAAATAAGAACAGGTCTCACATTGATTCAGTCCCTCCCGGTACCATCTACCAAGTCAAATGTTTCAAAATATATAAACAAAAGGGAACCCTCTTAAAGTAAAAGAAAATGCGTGAGACTTTACAAACATACATACATATATATATATATAGATGGTTAAATATTTTGTGTATATAATAACTAGATATGTATATTTACGTATAAATAAATGCATAGACAAGTAGTCGTGTTGAATTAATTAATTAATTGGAGTAAGATAAACTTGGAAAAATCAAAATGGCAATACAATAAACATCACATCACTTTCAAATGTAGATGAATGCATCTCATTGCTTAGGAGGTTGGATTTTTTCGGCTTAATTTTGTCAGAATCTAGAGCGAAAAAGCAAGGTCCCTGTTGGCTTGGCTGGCTTGGTGATATAAATATTATAATATTGTCATGTTGGAAAGTTCTCTGTCCTAATATTAATCAAATTATATGTAAATGAGGTCTGTTCTTCGACTTGTATTACATTTTCTCTTTATTAAATGTTTCCAAACACCAAGTTTTCTCTGCTTCCACAGACAATAAGATAAGATACAACCCATCAAGTCTTTTCTGGAAGAAACTCATCTCTCTTGCTTTCTCAGCAATAATATTTGAGAAATCATGGGTAGAGCTCCTTGTTGTGACAAGGCGAATGTGAAGAGAGGACCATGGTCGCCTGAAGAAGATGCCAAGTTAAAGGAGTATATAGAGAAACATGGCACTGGAGGCAACTGGATTGCTCTCCCACAGAAAGCTGGTATTGTTATATATATATATATATCTTGTTTTTTTGTGCTTAAGAGAAAGATGCTTTGGCTTGCTTTATGTGTGTCGATCTCTGACCTTTAATTTGTTTGTGTCAATGATCTGCTGCAGGTTTAAAGAGATGTGGGAAAAGTTGCAGGTTGAGATGGCTTAACTATCTCAGACCCAACATCAAGCATGGAGACTTCTCTGATGATGAAGATAGGATAATTTACACTCTCTTTTTTAACATTGGGAGCAGGTATTTTTACCATATATTATCATCTTTCGTTCTCTTACTGGAAGAAGATTCGTCTTTCTTTACAAAAATTGATCTGAAAATTGTGTCTTTTATTGTGTCCTTTTTCTTTTCTTTCCTTTTGAGTGGGCTGAGCTAACCTGATGAATTAATATAAAATCTTTAAAAGGAAAAGAAACAATTAAGGTCCCTGGAGCTTAATTTTTATTTGTTGTGAATTGTGGGCTTCAAGGGAACTTACATGCTTAAACAATAAGTTGATCAAATTTTAGAAATTTTTTGTCGTCATGATGGTGCTTGCGCAACTTTTCATGTATGACAAGTTTAGATTTTTGTATTCATGAGTGACAGTTTCTTCTTCACTTGAAATTTGCAGGTGGTCAATAATAGCAGCTCATTTGCCTGGCAGGACAGATAATGATATCAAGAACTACTGGAACACCAAACTGAAGAAGAAGCTCATGGGCATGGCTAATCATCAATCTCAAAGAAAATTGCCTCATCACCAAGCAACTTTCTCATCTCTTCTTCAGAAACCTTCATCACCACCTCCATCTCCATCACCTCAACTATCATCACCATCATCAACAATATCATATTACACCACCCAAGCTACAACTTTCACCTCTCTAGATCAACCACATTCATTTTCCAACACTCTCTTGAGCAACAATTGTTGCATCACTACAAGCTCAAATATTCTCCAGGTTCCCCAAGAGAGCAATTTGTTGAGTTCTATTCAGCATTTTCAAGTGAAAGATAGTGCCTCAATGTTTGGAAACGATCAAGCAGCAGCCAGTTGCAGCTCCTCAGATGCTTCCAAAGAATTAGAGTATGATTACAGCGGAAGTGGAAACAGTAACACTGTTCAAATGGGTTTCCAGGATTGTTTTTATAACACAAATGGGAGTTGGAGTGATGAGCAAAAGCCAAATATTAATGGGGATTGGGATGAAACGCCATTAATGGACTATGGACTTGAGGAGATTAAGCAACTTATTAGAACAAGTAGTTGTAATAATAGCATTTTGTTTGATGAAAACAAGACCGAGGAAAAAGCTATATGATGAAGACGCTGACTGGGAGTAAAATCACAAAGATGGTTGAATTTAGTTTTAGATTGTATGTATAACTTTGGTGTTTTCAATGGAAACAGCTTATTTTTTCTGACGGTAAATTAATTAAGGGTTAAAAAAAAAAAAGTGTTTCATTTGTGCATCATTTTGGGAAACAATGTTATGAATGTGTTGATACAGTTTCTCTGCAAAGCAGTAAGATTTTAAACCCATCATCTTTCAAATTTCAAGACTTAAAACTTGAATGCCAAGCATGCACTTTTTCATTTTAATTTTCAATCATTTTTTAATTCATATGTTTGAGTCTTTGTTTATGGTTGCAAGCTGCTCAAGGAGGGATCTTTGTGTGGATACACATGGTTATTAAAATGGGTCGATGTTAATCCTATTCTCGGTATTCTTAAACGATTGTATGTCTTAATTATGAACTTAATCAAATCATATTAAAAAAATGAGTCTATATATAAATAATATGTGATGAGTAGGTGTATTAAGGGACAATAAGCCGGTGTATTCTTTGTACAATAATCTTGTGCTAGACGTAACATGATCAAATTTGTTCAATTCAATTGGGTAGGGTTGATTATTTCCATGAATTTAATTTGGAAAAAGAATGGTACCCCAACTTCTGACTGCAAAACACTAGGCTCTTGGCAGTTGAAATCTGAATAATATATGAAGAGGCTGATTGGCCATCTAATGACACATGTGAGGGGGGTTTCAATTATTGATAACCCTTTGATTAGGACTTGTGGGGTATAGAGAGGTAAGAAAACTGATTAGAGAAAATGCGGTTATTAATTAATTAACATAAAAAACAAATCCAACTAGGGGAACAACATAGATTTAAAAACGAAAATTAATTAATCAGAATGGGAAGTGACAGAGAATATTCATTGGGAAGCAGTCCAAAAACTCCAAAAGTATATGATCTCAGGATAATGGTGCCTTGGTCATATAAGTTTTTGCCTTTTTTTTAAGACAAACGGAGATTAATTTTTTAACAAGGAAGAACAGTAATGCATTGACCTATTCACCAATTTGTTTGTTTCCTCTCACTAGGCTTAATTTAACTATCGGGGTTTGCGTGCCAGCTATTGGCACTATTATTTAAGAATCCTAATCAATTTTGTCTTCAAGTTCAATGCGAAATGTTTTCTAGGAATAAAAATTTCAATTTCCTTATATTTTCTTGCGAACTGCATACGGTCAAAAGTGGCAGCCGCTCTGAAACCCTGAAAATTTATTAACCATTTTCAATATTAGATACTTGTTTCAACTTATGTGGGCACCATTATCTATTTAATTGGCTCGTTAACTTCACTTGTGAGTACTTTAAACCATTAAGTGAGTCACTAATCTAATGGTTTTGAATAACTCGATCATCTTAACACAGAAATAAAAGATGTCCAATGCCAGCTTTAGTAAATGAGTGAGTGCCCTTCAACTTGGAATTGTCATAGTACTAGATTTTATCAAGATTTTGTATTGGTTATATAAAACACAAGGATGCAAGGAAGAAGAAGCTGATTTCTGACATTACAAATTCAAACTCGGCTTTCTTAGCACAAGTATCATATATTATATTATATGTTTAAGAGTGATTACCATCTTCCTAACACAAGGTTTGACTTTAAAATACTTTCCTATCATGCATAAATCACATTTTTTTTTATTTAAAACTTAAAATTTATCTATAATAAAGAAAAAGAATCTTTACACATCATAAAGTTAAAATATTATATTATATGTTTTTTTTTTAATTTTTTAAAATTATTATATCACCTCAAATTAACAAAATTTTAATATATTTAGATATCAAATTTGTGTTATCATCATTTTACCTTTTCTTTTTTATTTTCACTCTTCTTTTTAGATGGTCTTATCAGTTCTTACCACCACTACTATTATCATCGATTCATCATTCCCTAACTGAGTAAGCCACCTCACACTCTCAACCTCGCAAACCGCCCTCAATCTCACACTCATTATCTCACATTTATATTGCACACTTAGTGAATTTTTAGCACCATTGTTGTCACCACTGATTTTTTACCCTTTTACCCTTACTAGCCACCCCTCTCCCATAATCTTTTTTGTAGTTTAAACTAATGTGATCTTCCGTTTCTTTAATCTCTGCTCATTGGAGATTGTTAAAATTCAAAACTTTAATAAGATTGTTTTGACTCACTCATTTGGATTGATGAACCATAGTCAAACTTTGATCTTGAAACTCGGCCACAATGGATGAATCATTTATGGTGATAGTTAATGTTTCCAAATATAAATTACAGAAACTGAATTACAAATTTCTAAACTTATAAAGAATTATGTGAGATATATATAAAGGTTATTCTTTTTAATTTTTTTTTTAAATTGTTGTACAGTGAAAATACTATTTTGCCATGATAATATTAGGTTTTTCGTCAAAGTTAGATTTTTTTTTTGGTTGGAAAAGTATGATTTATGTAGTTAGTGAGTGAAAAAAGTATTTTAAAGTCAAACATTAGGTGGGAAAATATTAATCACATTATATTTAGTTACTAAGGAAGGTTAACAGTAAAACTACCTTGCTTACTCTACCCAAATCACATATACTCGGTTTAAAATTTTTTTTTTTTTTTTTTTTTTTTTACAAATGATAACTCAAAATTAGATCAATATTTCATAATAATGTAAATTTAAAATAAATAAATCATTCTTAAATCTAAAATAAACTACAAAACAACAAGAATATTAAAGAAATATCGAAGTATGATTGATTACTCTTACCATTTTTACCTTAATTCTACCAAAGTTTCTTACATATTTTGCACAAAATTTAACTTTAAATCATATAAATAATGTTAACAATGATATTTATAACTCAAATTAACAATAACATTGAGATAGAACCAAAAAAACATAGGATAACACTGAAATCTTAAAATTGTAGTTTCAATTATTTAATTAAATAAAATAACAAATAATATAATAAAATACCTACATACTTGAATGAAGATGTAAATTTAAAATAAAAATGAATGTAAAATGAGTATTATTAATTTAAAATCTTCACTCTATTCATATAATTCATAGGGTGTTTGTTTGACTAATAAATACTGCTTTAGGTTATTTTTAATTAATTTTCCTTGTTTTTTAATGCAAAGCTAATTTAAGACATGACATGAGCCCGCCTGAGCTTCTTGATGGAGGGCCCAAGAGTCCAATCACTTGGTCATAAAGAAAATGCCTTTCGAGTAATTCAGATTCCACCATCTTTTCTTCTCTCTTGTTTTCAGGCCTAAATGCACTAGATACATGTCATGTCCATTTAACAAGTTGTTGTTACTGGGCTCTTAATTCTATCAATTCAACCACCTCAAAATATGAAGATCTCAATTCACAAAATTTCAGATTTTTTATTTAAAAAATTCTTAAACAAAAATTCTTCAGTATGAATAAGTGCTGATCGCTGGCTTTGACTTAGGAATTTGTGAAATTAATTACCAAAGGCCTTCCCTTGACTATTGACTAACTATATAATTTTATAATAAAATGCTAGGAAAAAATCTTTCTTATTTCTTGCGACAGTAACGCTGAGCAACACATAAAATCCACTCAACTACAAGGATACATGAATTTTCTTTCTTCATCATTTCATTTCATTTTATGAAGTTGATTATTCCAGGGGAGAAAGTCGAAAGGTTTTGAGTGGACACTTTGCTTTCCCCTCTATGATTTTGACACGAAATGAAATTAAATGCTGCGAGCTATAAGTCAATAATTCAATGGCACATGCAATGCAACCCAGGTAGCCAGCCATATCTATAACTTGCCTTCAACGTTCTCTTTTTCTTCTTCAAACAGTCATCGAAAAAAGTTGTCTATTTTGTACCCTATTAATTAACTTTTCAGCTTTTGAAATGTCCCCTGGCCCTGGCCCCTTTCATTAATCAGAGACATTGTAACTAACTCGATTTAGGTCCTCTCATTACTTCATTTCCATTGACTTATCTGCTAATTACCAAACCTAGATTTTGTTCTTTCTAATTCTATTAATTATTTTATTCAAGTGTCATCAGTCTTTGATAAAGTTGTGTTTTTTTTTTTTTTTTCTTTTGGTCTTAATCACTTCAAAAACTAAAATTAAATCTCTATATGTTTGCAAAGAAATTATCGCATATATAAAACAGGTGAACCGGCCCATCCCTGTTTTATTGAAGGATTAGAATTGTGGAAGAAGCAATTCAATTCTCTCGTAGATAGACAAAAAGGGTTTCTCGTACAATTTATGTTTCCTTTTCTTTTTCCTCAGAAATTAATTAAATAATCAAAATCACTATTAAAGATTACTTGGTATGGTATTCCACCTATAACATCATAAAGTTGACTTGTTCCTCTCAATTATATAATCACATAACAAAAATCCCTTTAAAAAAAAAGTGCTAATAAAATATTATAATATCAGTGTGCTTTTTCTGATAAATATATCGTGAATGCAAGAAGAAGATGAAATCGACGTACAAGGAGAACCTCAATTATAGGGCAATAAAAATTCAGAATTATTATTGCAAGATATGTGTCTTTGTTTTGGCATTATCAAAACATCGTTTGCTCAAACTAGTACTTCCGATAGCAGTGACAACAATCATCTAACCTTTTTTTTAAAATGTTTTTTTAGCTTTTCACTGTTAATGATCTTTCATCGATCTTCTTCAAGCTAACCCTCACATGAGTTGCATACGCTGAGGGCCATCCCTTGTTTCTTCATTGCATTATTATTTTTTCATATCAATAATATGGCGTCTTCTTTCTGCAATTTTAGGTTTTTCTTGTTTTAGTTGTTTTTTTCATTTTGTTCTCTTAAACTTGTCTAATTTTGGTGAACCAGTAAATCGCTTGTGTATTGTATTGTGATTAATTGTTGACCTGTTTTTTTATATTTGACTTAGCATATGGTTAAACAATTCTCTTAAAGGTTCGTATAAAAGGTGTATAACAAAAATTGGATCCACCCATTTAATAAAATGACCAAATTTTGGAAAAATTGGATCCACTAAATTTCTATTTGATTTATTAATAAGACTTGCATAAGCTCAGATACTCAAGAAGATGCCTAAAGCATGTGCATGTGCAAGCGCAAGTGCAAGTGCAAGGCACATTTACTACCTTTTTAATTATGACTAATTTCATACATAATTAAGATAAACCTGAAGCTGATGTTGTGAAAATGAAATAAGGGTTTCATTTGGTGCAGTAGTTTTAACATATGAATTAATTAGGCATGGTTACAACCTGGAAAAAGAAATAGAATATTCTTCATGCAACAAGAGGAATATAAAATTTCCTGGAAGCAACTTCAGAAGGGAACTTTTCTTGAGAAAAAGTTTATGCGTAATGGGGGTAGTTTTAATTTTAAGTACATAATAATATATACATTTTCGATTTTTGCCAAGATTTGCCACTTCCTAGTGTTGGGGTTTGGCAGTGTAAATTTATTACCATGGCCAACCAACACATTTTTAAATTATAACATATAATTAACTCCTAGACTTTGATGAGACAAGATGTTGTGCATTGGTCGGGATAAGACAACCAATCCAGTTACTGTATGCCCAATTGTCACTCAAATCTTTTTGAATTTTCGGATCTAACCATATATCATCCACACACATTACAAATTTAAATTATTATTATTAAATTAAATATTAAATAATATTATGTATATAAATAATAAATGTAAATTTATATATTATTATTATATAATTAAATGTTATTTTATCTTTAATTTAAAATCATTTAATCATATATAATTTAGTTATTATGCAATATCATATCACAAATCTACACAATCTTGATAATATTTAACAATAAAATTATGTAAATTAATAATAAAAATAAATTTATACATAAATGATGATGATGAACCCAAATAGGTCCAATGCTTTGGAAAATAACGATATAATCAAGTCGTACCTTGACGATTACATGGAGCCTTCACATTCAGCTAGCAAAATTTTCTTTTCACACATTTTCATGGTCCCCATTATATTTAATTTTGATCTTATTATCATGAAAAATATTAAATCAAATTTTCAGCCTTTTCATCACATCCCTAACAATGGCCCTACCATTTCTCAAATCGAACAAACCAATCTTCAATTTTGTTGTTCGAGAGTAGGAGAAACCTTACTAGAATGTTTGTGACTTGGTCATTTTATTATACTATATGCTTAGAAATATAGGTGAAATGTTTAATTTATTAGCTTCAAATTTTACAAGAAAGTTTAAATTTTTTTAAATTCATTATGATACTTTTTCTTTAATTAGGTGAAAAACCATGATGATAACAGGGCTTATTCTACACAACCAATTTTTATATACATTAAAAAATAATCCAATTTCAATAAGACAAATGAAGATATCTTCATGAAGACTAATTTACTTCACAAATATTTGATGGGGCCAAAAATTATATATTAGAAAAGATATTAATTAAGAAAAAATAATATTAAAATAGAAAGGAGAAGCACTTTTGACACTTGGGTAAGCACGAAATGCCAACACATCCATTTGTAGATGCATACGGCTCCACAGCTAGCCCATAGAATCATAATAGCTTAAAAATTAAGATTAATAAAAGATCGTAAAATAAAAATAAAAATTAAGATTAATCAATGATATGGTATGTTATAATGAGTCTAACATGCATCCCTTTCTACAGTTTATACAAATTTTATTCTTTAAGGAAAGAAAAGAATTAACAAATCATCATGTTTATACAAATTAAATACATGCTAGATAGATTCTATTTTAAAACCTTTAAGTGAATTAAAATAATATTACTGTGTTACGTTATAAATGAAATAAGTTGAGGGTGACATCAAGTTTATCAGAAGCAAGCGTGAATTAAATAAGACTTTCTGCACAAGTATTTGACCCATTTCCACATTCGTACTCCCCCATGCATATATTTGCTTGTTTTGTCAATGGGGTAGGCGAAACATGAAAGGACTCTGAAGCCTTGTCTCAAAACTGAGTAGTCACTTCTCCATTGATGCCTCTTGATACTGATAAACAAACTTCTTCAATAAGATTTATCTGTTTTACCCTTTTACGTACGTTTTCTGATTGATTTTTCACTTTTCTATCTCTCTTTTAATTTGTAGTTTAGTTGTCTTTCATTATTTTATTTTTTTTCCTTTTCTTTCACATGCATCCTGAGCTTCAAAAAAAAAAAAAAAACTAAAAACATGAAATCTGATACCTTTAACTTAATTATTTTCCATTTTCAAAAATATTAAATCAAGTATAAGTAAAATTAAACAAATGGGGAAGAGTGTGAATAAGAACCAAAAAAAAAAAAAAACCAAGAAGGAGAAGCAGCTGAGTGAGTACAGTGAGAAGTAGACAAATATCCGTGGATGATGCAGGCAAGACAAGCCTTGCAAAGAGGGAGAGAGAAGAGAGAACGTTTAAGCGTGAAAAGAGAGAAAGATATCTACACACTTTCTCTCTTTTAATTTATTTTTTGCTAAACCTAAAGAAATATTTGCAAGTTAAGGGAATTCACAGTGTCAGCAATTCAGCGACTTTATTGTTTTTTAAGCCTAAAAAAAAAAAAGGCATGATTAAAATTGCATGAACTTGACAGTGTACTATTCTGATCTTGAATTATCAAAGCCACTCATTTTTGACGAGTGAGAGATGGTTTTATTCAGCTTTTTTTTTTTTAAATAACTGCAAAATTTGCTGTCATTTTTCTATTAAGAATCAAAACTAAGAGGGAATCCCCATATTTGTGTATGATTTTCTGACGAAATTTCCTGGAATCCCACTTGTATTTTCTTTATTTATTTCAAGAACTTGAGGTATATATGTAATATTTTACATGTGTACTTATGTGGCTATGCTTAATTAGCTGGTTTTTCTGACACAAGTGAAGTTCAACTGTAAGATTTACTTTAACTAGAATATTGGGAGCCTAACTACTCACTGACAAAACACGTGTTTTTGACCGAAAGAGCTAGAGTTTACATTCACACTTTTTATTATTAATTTTTCATTTTAAAGTCAATAATGAAACGAGATAAAATAATTACAGTGCAAACTGCGGTGTGGAAGAAAGGACCCCGGATTTGAAGGGGACTGACCGAGAGAGAATGGTGAACAAATGGTAGTTTGAACATAAAGTATAATTTCCCACGAAACTTTCACTGCAATCTGACTTGGAGAAGAAGCTTAACCTGAAACAGAAAATTAAAAAAAAAAACTCAAAATCATGTGCTTTTACCCATAAGTTAATGAAAAAAAATAAAAATCTTTATAGGTTTGGAGCAATGATCATTGAGTCTGTTTTGGTCAAAATCATGTTCTCAACTCTAAGTTTTCACACTGTGTTGTTTGTCGAGTAGAAAAAAATATCATCTCTTTCTTTGTCTTCTACAGAAAGAGATTCATTTTCTCTGTCTTCTACAGGAGAAGCACAAGTTAAGAAATTTCAAAAACAGTAAACAGTTTGGTTTCTTTCTCTTTCTCTTATAGATAATATATCAATGTTCAACAACCACCGAATAAAAAAAGAACAGAAGCGACATTGATTTTAATAAGTTCAAGTTGAGGGAGTAAAAATTAAAGCTTAACAAAAGAGGGTAAAGAGAGAGAAAAATATATATGTAAGAAAAAACATATCGTGAGCTCAAAAGCCAGATAGGGTGAGATATTAAGAGAGAAGGGGGGTTTTGTTCATAAAGTTAAGCTAGGAATTTGCAAATGTCACAAAATTCTCCGGAGATAAAAACGATTGAGCAGTGGAAATGGTCTGAAATGCAAGGCCTTGAACTTGTTTCCTCTCCTCCTTTAGACCCTTTTAAAACCAGCCCATCAGTATCTCCCACAAACACAACATCAACAAGAGAAACACAAGAACAACGAGGAGAAGAAAAAGAACAAGCGGGAGCACCGACTTCTTATCAAGAAAGTGTTGTTGAAGAGAGGACAGGAGAAATGGAGAGCTCTTCTTCTGAGCCAAAGAAAGATGGTAGTGGGAACGAAGAGAAGCCGAGTGATGTACCAGGAATTGGATTTCTTGAGCTCTTTAGATTTGCCGATGGTTTAGATTATGTTTTGATGGGAATTGGGTCACTTGGTGCTTTTGTACATGGCTGTTCTTTGCCTCTGTTTCTCCGGTTCTTTGCCGATCTTGTTAACTCATTTGGTTCTAATGCCAATGACATGGATAAGATGATGCAAGAAGTTTTAAAGGTAGTTTCGTATTTCACAATTAACAATCAAATTCTTGATATTACATTATCAATAACAATGAAGTTTTACACTAAAAGTTCTTTGCTTTGTCATCGTTTTTGCTTTCTGCAGTATGCGTTTTACTTTCTCGTGGTTGGTGCTGCAATCTGGGCATCTTCATGGGCAGGTCGGTTAAAGCCCTGTTTCAAAATACTAATTGGTTTATATGTTTGGTTTCGTTCATTTAATAAACAATTCAAAAACTTTAATTTTGGTTGCAGAAATATCATGTTGGATGTGGACTGGAGAGAGACAAACAACCAAGATGAGGATAAAGTACTTGGAAGCAGCTTTAAATCAAGACATTCAGTTTTTCGACACTGAGGTGCGGACCAGCGACGTTGTATTTGCCATTAACACTGATGCCGTGATGATCCAAGATGCCATCAGCGAGAAGGTGAAACAGAAATCTGAGTCTTCTTCAACTTTGTCTCATATTTTCTGTTTCCCGGATGCTCTGTTCTCTAATTAGGCCAAATGATGAACTTCTTTTTTTTTTTCAGCTGGGTAATTTCATTCACTATATGGCAACATTCGTGTCTGGATTTGTGGTGGGTTTCACCGCTGTTTGGCAATTAGCTTTAGTTACACTTGCCGTGGTTCCTCTCATAGCTGTCATTGGAGCTATCCACACCACCACTTTAGCGAAGCTTTCTAGCAAGAGTCAAGAGGCCTTATCACAAGCGGGAAATATCGTCGAACAGGTACCAAAATGCAAATTTCAAAGCTTTTTGAGTTCTTGATTTGATTTGTGGCAATTTTCCTGTATTATTGCATCTGGGTATGGCTGACTTTGAGGGAAATTGCAGACAGTTGTTCAAATTCGGGTGGTTTTCGCATATGTTGGTGAATCTAGAGCGTTACAAGCCTACTCATCCGCGTTGAAGGTTGCTCAAAGACTCGGTTACAAGAGTGGATTTGCAAAGGGGATGGGACTTGGTGCAACTTACTTTGTTGTGTTTTGTTGTTATGCGCTTCTTTTGTGGTATGGCGGTTATCTTGTCAGGCACCACTTCACCAATGGTGGACTTGCAATAGCCACTATGTTTGCAGTAATGATTGGTGGGCTGTAAGTATTACTCTGTAATTCTCTCTGTTCAAACAAAAATTTCATCTTTCATCTTAGCCCATAAGTTCCTTGGATTTGCAGGGCTTTGGGACAGTCAGCCCCAAGCATGTCTGCATTTACAAAGGCAAAAGTTGCAGCTGCAAAAATTTACGTTATAATCGACCATAAGCCAGTTATTGATAGAAAAGCTGAATCGGGTTTAGAGTTGGACTCAGTCACAGGACTTGTAGAGCTGAAAAATGTCGATTTTTCATACCCTTCAAGGCCTGATGTTCGAATCCTCAACAATTTTTGCCTTAGCGTACCAGCAGGAAAGACCATTGCTTTAGTTGGCAGCAGTGGCTCTGGTAAAAGCACAGTGGTTTCATTAATTGAGAGATTCTATGATCCCAGCTCAGGTAAATTATATGCAAAAAGAACTTTTATCCCTTGGATCAAAATATGTTAAATCTTTACATCTTCTTAAATAAATTCTGATAGGATGTTTATGTCAGTTGGAGTTGTTGGTTTTAATTCGTTATAGCTTGACTGAAATTGCGTAGGGCAAGTGCTACTAGATGGACATGATATAAAGTCATTGAAGTTGAGATGGTTGAGGCAACAAATAGGCCTGGTGAGCCAAGAGCCTGCACTCTTTGCTACCACCATTAAAGAGAATATACTATTGGGAAGGCCCGATGCCGGCCTTGACGAGATTGAAGAGGCTGCCACGGTTGCCAATGCTCATTCATTCATCATCAAGTTACCAGAAGGCTTCGACACTCAGGTTAGCTAATAGTTCACATAAGACTTCTTATTTGACATTAACTAATCTTTATGGAAGTTGGGAGAGGTGGGGGAGTGGGGAAATGTTTTGGCGAGTCTGGAAGGTGAAATTAATCATGGATATTGACCAAAAGGCTCAAGTTTGGTTAGCTATTCAATGGCATATAATAAATAATTTTTATAATATGAAAATCGAATGGATAATTTGGTCAACAAACATAACCTAACTTATTTAATCAGTTTTAAAATAAAGTCAGTGTGAGTCCATGTGGTTCAGTCAACAGTGCATGTGCAGGCAGAAGACCAAAAAATACCGAAAATGGTGGGGTATACCAATAGAGAGAGAAGGTTGAAGATGATAGAAAATGAAGTTCACTAATTGTTATTCAAATATTTGATGGAAAGAAGATGTTTATAAAAGTGGACAAGTTCAATTATTGAGTTTATAAACATGACAAGTAGGTTTGACCAAATTGTAATAAGAAAATATGATGATGATTAAGTAGAGGCTTCAGGTTACAGGAATCAAGTATTTGTTTTTGGGTGAGATGTAGCATTTAAGAAAGACGGCCACCGACCCTTGAGCCCTAAACTATGCCATGGATAAGAAACTTCATTGAACCATTAATTTTTATTAAAAAAGGAAAGGAAAATAAACAAGAAGAATAGAAGCAAGAGAAAGCCCAAGAAGAAATTTTTACGGCTATGTACCAGAATTCCATATGATTCACTTAATATCTTATTAACTTCAAACTTTTAATGCATTTTCTTTGAAAATAAAATGGATGATTGTCAAACTTGTGGAGGGATTTTGAGAGAGGGTAAAAGGATACATGTAATTATAACAAAAAATATAATCTGAAAACGGCAGGTAGGGGAGAGAGGACTGCAGCTCTCAGGAGGACAGAAGCAGAGAATAGCCATAGCTAGGGCAATGCTGAAAAATCCAGCAATCCTTCTACTGGATGAGGCAACAAGTGCCCTGGACTCGGAGTCAGAAAAACTAGTGCAGGAGGCTCTTGACAGGTTCATGATTGGACGGACAACTCTTGTCATAGCCCATCGCCTTTCCACCATTCGAAAGGCTGACCTTGTAGCCGTGCTTCAGCAAGGGACTGTCACTGAAATTGGAACACATGATGAATTAATTTCCAAGGGAGAATATAGTGTCTATGCCAAGCTCATCAAAATGCAGGAGATGGCACACGAAACTGCTCTAAACAATGCAAGGAAGAGTAGTGCAAGGTTAATATCACCAATTGTAAATCTTTTTATTAAATTCTCGGAAAAATGTATCGTTGTTTTATTCCGATTAAATGGTGTCTCGTATGATGCTAATTATCTAGCTCAAAACTTGTTTTCTAACATGGTTCTGCGTTGACAGACCTTCAAGTGCCAGGAACTCAGTTAGCTCACCAATAATTGCCCGAAACTCCTCCTATGGTCGATCACCATACTCACGCAGGCTATCTGACTTCTCTACTTCTGATTTTACTCTATCCGTTGATGCCACATATCCCAATTACCGGATTGAAAAACTAGCCTTCAAGGAGCAAGCCAGTTCTTTTTGGCGCCTTGCAAAAATGAATTCTCCTGAATGGGTTTATGCTTTAGTTGGTTCTATAGGCTCTGTTGTCTGTGGCTCCCTGAGCGCCTTCTTTGCATATGTTCTAAGCGCTGTCCTTAGCGTCTACTACAATCCAGACCATGTGTACATGAGCAGACAAATTGAAAAGTATTGCTACTTGTTAATTGGTCTTTCATCAGCTGCACTTCTCTTCAACACACTTCAGCATTCCTTCTGGGACATTGTGGGAGAAAACCTTACAAAACGTGTAAGGGAAAAAATGCTAACAGCGGTGCTGAAAAATGAAATGGCATGGTTTGATCGAGAGGAAAATGAGAGTGCTAGAATTGCAGCAAGGCTGGCTCTTGACGCCAACAATGTCAGATCAGCCATTGGAGACAGGATGTCAGTGATCGTGCAGAACACAGCACTTATGCTAGTGGCATGCACTGCAGGTTTTGTTTTGCAATGGCGTCTTGCCCTTGTTCTCATAGCTGTCTTCCCTGTTGTTGTTGCAGCAACTGTTTTGCAGGTTTGTATTTACATATGTAATTCCTCATACTTCATGGTTACAAGTTTCAACACTATTCTAAAAGTCTTTGTTGGATTTTCAACAGAAAATGTTCATGCAAGGATTCTCAGGAGACTTAGAAGCTGCTCATGCCAAGTCAACACAACTTGCAGCGGAAGCCATTGCCAATGTAAGGACTGTTGCTGCCTTCAATTCAGAGTCAAAGATTGTTGGCCTGTTCTGCTCCAACCTAGAAGGTCCATTACGTCGATGCTTTTGGAAAGGACAGATTGCTGGAAGTGGATTTGGGGTTGCTCAATTTTCTCTTTATGCTTCCTATGCTCTTGGCCTCTGGTATGCTTCATGGCTTGTGAAGCATGGGATCTCTGATTTCTCTAAGACAATCCGAGTTTTCATGGTGCTCATGGTCTCTGCCAATGGTGCTGCAGAAACGCTAACCCTGGCTCCTGATTTCATCAAAGGTGGGCGTGCAATGCAGTCAGTCTTCGATCTTCTTGACCGAAAAACAGAAATTGACCCTGATGATCCAGATGCTAATCCAGTTCCAGACCCTCTTCGTGGGGAAGTTGAATTAAGGCATGTAGACTTTTCTTACCCCTCTCGCCCTGATGTTCCAATCTTCCGCGATCTTTCTCTTCGGGCTCGAGCTGGCAAAACTCTTGCTCTTGTAGGTCCTAGTGGATGCGGAAAGAGTTCAGTCATTGCGCTTATACAGCGATTTTATGAACCCTCATCTGGACGGGTTGTGATTGATGGGAAGGACATTAGAAAGTACAATCTCAAGTCCCTGCGAAGGCACATGGCAATGGTTCCTCAGGAACCTTGCCTCTTTGCTACTACCATATATGAGAACATAGCTTATGGACACGATTCGGCAAGTGAGTCTGAGATCATTGAAGCAGCTACAGCTGCCAATGCTCACAAGTTCATATCTGGATTGCCTGATGGCTACAAGACATTCGTCGGAGAGAGGGGAGTTCAGCTTTCTGGGGGACAGAAACAAAGAATTGCAATAGCTAGGGCTCTCCTTAGGAAGGCAGAGCTTATGCTGCTTGATGAGGCAACAAGTGCCCTCGACGCTGAATCTGAGAGATCAGTTCAAGAGGCTCTAGACCGCGCTTGTATAGGAAAAACCACAATTGTTGTTGCTCATCGATTATCAACTATCAGAAATGCCTATGTCATTGCAGTGATTGATGATGGGAAAGTTGCGGAACAAGGTTCCCATTCACATTTGTTAAAAAATTATCCAGATGGGTGTTACGCCCGCATGATACAGTTGCAGAGGTTCACACATAACCAAGTTACTGGAATGACTTCAGGTTCAAGTTCCTCAGCAAGACCCAAAGGTGATGAGGATAGAGAAGCCTGCTAAGTTTATGATACTACCAAGTGAAAAAGAGTATTTCCCTCGAAATGATTTTTTTTAATGTTTTGGCATAGTATAGTATGTGTATTACCTTGTTTTATATCTTGTCTTTATGAATATTTCTAAAGAAATGATAATTACCAATACTTAACTTCTCCACAGTTTATAACATATGCATCAAAATGAATTCATAGAAGCAAGCTTGTGGAATTTTTCAATCAAGCATAACATGGAACTAAACGATACACGTTGAAAATGCATCTAGCTGAATCCACATCGCTAAGGAATGGCTTGGTATAGGAGTTAACACCTTCTGAGCAAATCTCAAGGGTGCGTTTGGTTAAAGATTTTTAAGATTACTTTGGTAATCTATCTTTTATTCCCTTGTTTGGTTTGTCAGTAATAAAAGATTATAGTAATCTTCTATTACCAATGTTGACGTGACAGATAATATAGATGGTAATCTGATTATCACATTCACTTTAGGTATTTAAAGATTACTGGGGTAATCTTGAGTTTATTATAGAAAAATTATTATTTATTAATTTTTTGAGATAAAAATAAATTTATTTTTAATTAATATGACAAATAATATAAAAAATATTTAAAAATAATTATATTCAAGGGCATTTAAGTAAAATATTTTACTAGTAATCTTTTATTACCTTTAACCAAACACAATAATTATTTATACCTATCAAATTTTATCAAACATAGTAATCATTTATACCCAGTAATCTTCTAAGTAATCTATCTTCAAGATAATCTTTTTATTTTAGTAATCAAACATTACCCAAACCAAACGCCCCCCAAAAGTAAACATTAAGGGATTTTCCACCATAGGCGACTGGAGGCTTACAGTCTTAGTAGTTGGGTATATCTTGAACCACTTTGGAGGTTGATAATAAGGTGGTGGTTTGCATCACCAAGGAATATTTTTGTTACAATAATTGAGAAAGAATGGTGTCAAAGTATTTGCCTAAATTGCTGTAAAGTTTGACTAGTACTACTCAAGGAATCCTAAAGATGAAGGCTGTAACGACAAATAGGTCTATGCTTTAAACATAAAAAGAAAGATAGGAGTTAGAATTCCATCACTTTCCCCACACTGATCACATAGTAAATGAACCTAATGCGTGTAGATGTAGACCTTGAAGGAATAACATGTTGAGCAAATAAACATCATAATCCAAACTTTAAGATATGGAAAATTTTGAAATTATTTTATCATGATCTCAACTGTGTATGTGTATATATTTATGATACCGTCTGTAGGGAACAAAAATTATTGAAATCAAGGTCACATAGCGGTGGCACATGTGCATTCCTCTTGAAAGATGGACAGATTGAGAGAGAACAAAAAAGTTGAAAAGAGGTAGTGCGAAATGAAGCAAGCTCCAACCAGAGATTATTAGTGGCTTGAAGATGACAGGATGGATGATGATGGTCTTTAATAATGGCCTAATGGGTTTGAAAGTGTCTTTGATTGATAAAGATTTTAAGGATTTGGGTGCCGAAAGAAGAGATTGAGTACGGCCTCTTGTTTTCAAGTGCTTTAGAGTTTTCTCTTGGAAGGATATGGGGAGATTACACACTGCACAATGCTAATAAGAACATTTTTGTCTGGATTTCAAAAGGGCAAGGACTAAAAGACAATAAAAGTGACAGAAATACCTGAAAAATATGATTACCTACAGCTACGTAATCAATTTTATTAAGTTTACAGGCCAACAATAAATTTGTACTTCTAAAAAAGTAGCAGGCATTTTCAGCCTTTTGTTCATTGCAAAACAAAAAGCAAATGACATAAAGAAATCTAGCAAAGTTGTGCATACTGATACCGCCAAATGCATGTTTTTTTTCGCGTAAGTAAACCGCCAAATGCATGTTACAAATCCTAAAGAAAAGCACTGTATAAAAGAAGATTACACTTTGTTCCCATGTGAAAGAGACAGAATCTATTAACTTTCTTACTACCTCAGCTGTGACTTCCAACAAGTAAATAATTAAAAAGGGCAAACTGTCCAAAAATGTCGAGACAAAACTGGTAACAGATATAAAAAGCACCGTCTCTTGTATACCATTTCACAGTAAAATTCTATATGGGATGAGTAATGCCTACTGGTGTGTATTCTACCAAATGTCTGTATTCTACATTACAATACATCCCGTTTCAAGGTTTCTTTGACAAAAATCGAATTAACCAAATTGGTTCACATTTTAATTCAAATTGATCAAAAAAGATTTGTTTCTTACCACTGTCACCCTCATTCATTAAACCATACTTCAGCCTCAAAAATGCAACGAAAATTCTGACGTCAAGAAATCATCATGCCCAAAACTAGTGGCTCTTCATATTAACATATTAATTATTGAAAGCGTTTAAGGATCAGAAATAGATACATATAATGAATGGTAAACGACACAACAAATATCAGAATTGTTGGAGTAGGACTGTCGCTTACTGGATAACAAGAATAAAGCAATGAGCTTGAATCTTCAATCCTGAGATTGATGTTAGCTCTTCAATCTATGGACAAAATTTTCTAAATGGTGGATCTTCTTGGCAACTATAACAACGATGGTGAAGCTAAGTCATGAAATAGGTGTAAACTGGAATAACATGAGAATGTCAAACTGTTAAAATTAATTCTATGATTCTGTATGCAGCTGGAGAATCCTTCACAGTTCAATACAAATAAACTCAATCTTCTACAATGGAAATAAAATGACAGGAAAAATTATGCTAAAACAATTACAATGGCTACAAATATAAAAACCACAGAATTTGCCAGAGCCAAAACCCAGTGGACATCCCAACACAGGAAGAATGATCTGCTAGTTACTGTAATATTCCCTCTCATTAATGAGGTGCAGATAGCTATAACTGGGGCTACCAGGTACATGGCAAATTACTTTACACAATATACAGGTATGCTGTGAGAATGCCTATGGTAAGATGATCAAGTTTTGTAACTTCCAGATTAATGCTCATGTTTAACACGTGCTTTTAGTATACCAGGGATTGGCGGTGAGGTTGGAGGCCTACTCAAGGTGTTTGACGGTGGAAGGAGTAGTTGTGATTGATACATACCGGACATGCTAGAACTTTCACCACCATCTACAGGGAAATTGGGTACCATATTATCACTTTGTGGTCTCTCACAAAATTTCATTGCCTTAAGTACATAATTGTCATCGTGGAGCTCAAAAGGGGTGCTGCAAAAATAATACAAAAATTTTAGGATGAATAAAACAATAATTTAAGGGCTATCACAATGTGAACATGAAACCTCGACTGCCACCCCTCCAACCTTCCTTTTGCTGCATCTCTTCTCAATTTTCAACCACATGCTACAACATTGCACCCTTGACTACATTAACTTTAATGAGAACCATTTGACACCCCCTTTATAAAACTCTTACCTATTGAAGTCAAAATGCACCAGCTGCATATCTTCTGATATTTCCACTTCAACAGTTGCATGAGGGCGTGTCTATGGTTTCCACATGTCAAGGGAGAGAAGGAAAAAATGAGAGATATCACAATAAATGCAACTTAAAATCTAGGAGATGCTTAAGAGCATGATAGTGGAAGTCATATTATACAACAAATGTGTATAAATAAGCCAAAACTCTAGTTCCATGCAATAGACATCAATAAAGCACTATTGTTTCTCCTTACAAGTCAAAAAATTAATCTAAGCATGCTCAATAACTGGGATACAAGCTGAAGCATACTTAGAGCCTCCACAATATAGAAGGTAAGGGGAAAAAAGAACTAATTTAGCAAAGTGAATCTCATTATTTACAAAAGCTGATGTCCTTGCAGAACAGTAGTTAACTGGCACTTAGTTGAATATAATGTAAAAGGGTACAACTTCATCTTAGGGCCACCATAGCCCTCAGTTTTTCACATGTTAAAAATCAGTTGATGAATATGTTTTCTCTCTATATATATTAATAAAAGTAAATGCTACTTCCCCATTTGAGCTTATAGCATTCCATAATTCCACTTAACCAACAGAGACATATATCTCATGTTGTCTAGCTATCAAACATAGCTCAAGGTTGCAACACAAACTCTTGTGCAACTATTATTTGTTAAGCAAGTTAGAGCTTCAAAAAGCTAGGCCAAAGTTGTAAATAACTATGATTGAGGGCAAATCACAAATTAGCTAACACAAAAATGCACATAACATAATCCTACAATTCAAATTAATATGTAGTTGAACTTAAATTTCCTTTACCATAAAAAAAAATGTTTTAAATGCTCAACTATGTTTTCTACATCATAAAATAAATAAACCCCACTGAGAAAGAGAAATAAATGGTTTAACTAGAAAAACACTAGAATCTGAAATACAATTCCAATGGCTAAGATACCACAAATTTTACATGCTCATGTTTTTGGTGTAACAAAACTATAATGGATGGAATCAGAAATTTTAAATCATTTGAATTAAAAGAACCCCGGGATAAAAACTACTGGAAGTAAAACCCGATAATACATAATTTATGCATTTTTATATACTACATAATTGTAGACTTTAAGAAAAAGCCAAAAGTTGTAGATATGTAGGCACAGCCGTATAGGTCAAACAGCAGTGCAACATGTTATTGTCCCCCATACAAAGATGTATAGATATAACATCTTTATTGTACTAATACAGCTGAACCAAAAAAATAAAAAAGGAAAGCAATATTAAGATGAAGAATTTGATGACCTTGAATACCATCCAGGAAAATTATAGTGTGAAACATTGGTACAGAAAGAAAAGAAAAGTGAACAAAAAGACCAAAAACTTATAGAAAAATGTGAAACATTAAGGAAAGAGAATATATTTAAAACTAGAAGACCCCAAAATAATAGTACAATAAACTTAGTCAGCAGTTAAAGCAGTAATTAGGAAGGAGTAGTTAAAAAGCTGATAGCACTTATAATAAACAGAGAAGAAATACTGCAAGTATTTCTTAAGAAAGAGTGGACATGACCAAATATAGAACTTCCATGTACCACAGGAAGTAATCCAAACTTCTAATAAATCTAGCAAGCAAGATTGAAATCTATCAAAACGAGAAACTTAGGGCAAGATTAACTTTAGTTTTCTCTTCAACGCATCCTACCCCATGAGTCAAATACTATTCAAACTTTTTATTCAGGCCAAGCAGCTGTTGGCCCAAGACCAGCAAAATAATACTAATAACTTATATAGGAATTGCTTTTAAAATTTTAGAATCTAATTTGTGGTTAAACTTCAGTAACTGCATTTCTGACATTTCACTAAGAATGAATGAAACCATGCGACAAAAAACATTGAGAAGCAAATCTACCTGCACCAGAATAAAAGGTAAAGCCACACCACCGCTGGGAGCATCTCCAGAACTGTATAACTGCTCATTTCGTTGTATAAGGTTTTGGAGTCCTACAAACTTGATGAAGGGTGAAGATAAGTCAGACCACAGAACCCAGAATTACATAAAGGTCAGTTAAAACAGAAGTCCTCAACCCAACTGCATTCAGTGAACAAGCTCATGCCAGGGTTACAATGTCGTAACAGACAGAGGAACTAAATAGCAACTCTTACTTGCTCCTCTAGTTCCTGAAGATAAGCAGTTTTCTTTTCAATTCTATTTCTTAGTCCAAGACGCTCAGCCTGCATTTAATACATGTTGGGAATTGGATAAGCTCATATCTTATTCAGAGTAGACCACTCAGAATTTTATTAACTGCACAAGACATACAAAAACAACTATATTGCACCTTTAATTCTTCAATATCATTCAGGCTAGTACGTGGGAGACCCTTCCACTGTATTTCCTTTTTATCCTTAGATATGATATCCATGGCCATGAGTACATTTAGAGCATCATATACCCTTCGTCGAATGTTTTTTTCGTCATATTGTTGCTGTTAACAAGATATATCACAATATTAAAAAAACTCTCATGGTTAAGGCCAATACAAGCAAGCAAATGACATTAAATATCTCAGCTTGGTCAAAGAATATAAACCTGATCTGGGGAAGCTAAACTATTGCTAGGATCAGCAAATTCAGCTACAAGTTCGTCTGCAACCTGAAAGTACTTCCAACTCTCAGACATAGGCAAATACTTATAAAATATGATGAAAATCTTAACTTCATTTCACTTGTGCACTGAAATCAAAAGTAAGCAAGTGCATATAAAACCTTAGCTTTAACTAAGTTACTGGGATTTGATTCAGATGTGGATGATAAGTGTTAGCCAACATAAATTGCTATATTGTTTTCACAAAAATTAATTAATAGAGGTACAAAATAGTATACCATCAAGGAACTTAGTTGGTGAAATGCAAATTCCAATTAAGAAAAGATAATAGGCATAGCTCTAACCCTTACAAGACCCACACCACCCTAAAGAATAGGTATTTCACCCACAAAACTAAAACAGGAAGGACTAGGATCCAAGAACCACTGAGACAACCAAGAAAATTGGAATCATGAACAAAGACACAAGTAATTTTCGAAAGAGATAACAACACCTATAGGGATCAAACCATCATCTTTTTTCTAATGAAGGGGCCAAATTTTGTTTCTTCCTATTGAAGAGACCAAATGTTTTGATTTTTCTATTGAAGAGACCAAACTTATATTTTGTCATACAAAAACGGATCTAACCACTGACGCAGTTAAAACTTAATGATTTGGATTTTTTGCTTTTAGTTCAGAAATAATGGTCAAGACAATTCTTGGTTAACATGAACAATTCTTGGCTAACCGAATTTTATTTTTCTAAATGAAATAACTGAATTTTCAAATTTTTCTATTGAAGAGACCAAACTAATATTTTATCATAAAAAAATAGGTATAACCTCTAATGTGCATTATTATGTCTTGTCAGTAACTTCTCTATCATATATCCTATATGTTAAGAAATTTTTTAATCAGAATGAGGTTTATTAATGTTAAACCACACTTTTATTTTTAAGTGTATCTTGTTCATTTAAATTTTTTTTCATCAGAATGATATTTTATTCAAATCTAAAGAAATTATTTTTTACCATTGTCCATGAGTTCTTTAATGAGACTAAATAATAAAAAAGCTCCAGACTTTCAACTTAAAAAATCCCTACCATCAAAAACAAAACACCAAATTAATTATGGCTGGATTTCGCTTATTATGGGTAGGCTTTGTTTATTCTAAGTATGTTTTGTCGTTTTTGTAGAAATAAATTTCGGGAAAAAGTATAATTTGGGGTTTTTGTTCGCTGTAAATGTCCACTTCAATAAACAAATTATCCATGTCACTGTTTTAACAGAAAAATTTGTTCCATCATTCCGATTTAACATTGTTTGAAGTCAAATAATAAATTATTACCTTTAATAGAAAATAGTAAAAGTTTGGTCCTTTTAATAGGAAAATCTAAAATTTGAATTCTTCAATGGTAAAATACAAAAGTTCAATCCCTTCAAGAGGAAAAAACAAAATCTAGTCCTTTCATTAGAAAAAAAAAATTATAGTTCAATACCTTTAGGTGTTGTTATCTCTTTTAGTAATTATAACTACTGTCATTGACTTTGCAAAGATTACTCCTATGTTAACAAGAGACTTGCAACTGTGACATATATTGAAGCTTATTTCCTATAAAAATAAGACTATTGTAAATCAGAACACACTAGAAATGAAAACAATATAAACAAAAACAATGTTAAGAGACCCTTGAAAGCACCAAAACTCATTCAAGGGAATAAGCACTTAAGATTTTCATCATATTTTCATACAATAACAATAACACAAGGGAAAAGCACTCATAGAATGAGCATTGGAAAAATTGTTACAAACAGTGAATGCACATAAACGAATCAATATCAAGAAACCACCTGACCTCATTGTATGTGGTTCTTCCCTTGCTTTCTACTTTCTCGCACACTGGAATCAACCAAAGGGAGTTCACAAAATTAGCAGGAAAAGTTATCACTACTCATTCCTCAACAACAAATGCCATTTTCAAAAGAAAATCATGAAACCACTATTTCCACATGAAATACTCAAAGAATAAGCTTCTCATAATCTTTCATCTTTTAGACTACAACCCCCAGCATGTTAGGATAAAATTTTTATTGTGAATATAAGAAATTCAGAAAAAAGGAATAAAGAGATAAGGTCAATCAAGCACCTTTCATGCTAAATTGGCGAAGCCCTCTACCACTCTTATCTCCTCCAACTGCCCTTTGCCCTCGCTTTTTCTTCTTGCTACCATTTATAAACCAAAAATCAGCAAGAATACATTAAGGAAATCAAAATTTTAGCTTCCAAAGGAAAAATGCATGCATACTAGAGTGCTAAAATGATGGTGCAGTAACTTCAGAGGATTATAGCTGAGTTTTTCAAATAATTAAAGATAATGCCAGGACTTTGAAAGTGAACTCTCACAATTTACAACCGCTTTATCAACTTTTGCAAGCAAACTCACTTAAAACCAGACTGCAATGAAAATTTTGACAAATGGAAAGTTCACTCAGAAAATAATTAACGATTTACCTCACAAATTAGCAATTCGATCATAATAAACACCATAAAAAGATAAAACATCAAACTTAAACTACAGCTAACAATTAACTATCCTCAAAGCAACAATTACACAACTCACAATTCCCAAAACAACCCTCGAGCATAAGACCCCAATCAAACACACAAACAACTTCCCCAGTCAAACAACTAAAACCCCAACTCTAACCTGAAAGGGGAAAAAAATCACTCAATTACTCACCCAGCAGCACCTTGAGAGCCAGCATCATCCCCATGAATGTCAAGATGATTCAATTTCAAGAAAGTATTGTCACTCCCCGGTGTGGCCATGCTCTGTGAAGGCGACCCCACGCTGCCACTGGTAGACACCGATTGGCCGGAGACGGTGGTGCCCCACGATCGCGTAGCTCCACCTCCACCTCTAGAAGCGGCGGCTGCGGGTGGGTTTCGGTCCCCATCGTCTCTGTGAGAAGTATTTCCAGTGACCATAAATACCCAACAAGAAAAAATAACACAAATAACTAATTAACTATTCTAAGCAAATTGTGGGGATGGTGGGTTATGAACATAACTGAGGTTTAGTCTGTGGGTGCGAGTGTCAGGGTTTTGTGAGTGTTGATCTGATTGAAGCGTAAGAGAGGCGATGGAACTGGAGGGTTCAAGCAAAGGAAAAAAGAGGGAAAACCATAGTCAAGAGATGGTTTTATTGTTTAATATTTAGTGGGAAAATCTAAAAATATTAATTTATAATTAGTTTTTATTAGATGTAATTAGAGTTAATTTTTGAAATTAAATGCAATCAAAATATATTTATATTTATATTTATATTTCTGATGATTAAAAAAAAAAAAGATTTAATGTTTGTGACATTGTAAAATTCCCTTTTCATCAATTTAGACTTTATCAAGTAAAATTATTCATATAAATTCTCCAGACTGCTTGAATAGAATAGCTGCAAACATGTTTTGGCAAAAGGAGATTCCATTCATTTTCCCAGGAAGCTTCAGTTTCACTAAAGTTTAAGGGGTATAAAAGAAAAGTGCTTCTGATCTTGCAAGTACTGTTTACAACGTGGGACATTGTTAAAAGGTAATATGAAATTATCACTCTTTTTCTTTTACAAACAAACAAATAAACAAATTCACCTAAATTTCATTGCAGTACAAGTCATATTGATCAACATCAACATAACATAGCAGTTGTGGAGTGGAGGTCAATTTAATCTAAGATTATTTGTGATGCTTCAAACTGAAAATGAAACATAATATTAATTTATATGAATAAAACATAATTCCATCTAATTTGCCATATCTACTTTTAGAAAAGCAGACCATACTGGGACGGCCCACAGGCCTTCCCCGCAGGTCCTAGCATGATCCTTCACAAATGCAAATCACAACTTGTAAATTAGCAACCAGCCCATTTTTTTGGCAGACCAACACAACCCTTTGCCACCTTTACCTCGGAGTGAGTGAGTCTCCCCATCTCCGAGATCATGTCACAACTCATATACATACCTACAATGTTCCACTATTGTTAAGTTTTTCTTTGCCTTCTGACTTTGCAAGGTAAAATATGAACTACCTAGTACCTTCAAGGCATATCAAATTCGACAGCACTGCTGGTCTTGTGGCCCTTGTAATCTCTTCAGGAAAATGACCAGAGATAGCACCCTCTGTGAAGTAAGTGTCAAATTCACTCAGCTTGAAGAATAACATTTGTTTCAAGAAAAACTCACTCTTTCACTACCCTATCTTTTTTATGCAAAGGGCCACAATCTAGAAGAGACTCCATCTTATATATGCTTTCTTCATGTTATGCGTGCTTCAAGTTCTCAAAATTGCTACTTCTTAAATTCCTCACCGCTAAAGCGCAAAAGAACAAAGTCAAAACAATAGGTAGCAAGCCACAAACAGATGAGCACAAAAATTGATTTAATACACAAATAACTTTACAAGTACATAAATTGGAGGAAAACAATAACTAACCATAAATTAACTAAACATTGATATCACAAGTTCATAATGATCACAAAGAAGAAAATTCCAACTTGATCACTCTAGTTGATCAAGTTTAATCTCATATTGTTCACCAGAAGAAAGGATTTTTACACCAACCATACCCTTTTGCCATTCAGTATTCCCCACCAAAATCAGCCTTTGAGCATTTATCCGTGCTGCCCGTTTGAACACCCTAAAACAATCAGTAGAAAACATACCATAATTAAATATTTAGAACATTGACCACTATACCTACAAATGGCTAGAATCTAAAAAGATGAAATTGGTACCATTTAAGAGGTTTGCTCTCCAAGACTAAATCAACACTTTGACCTTTTTCTCTGAGTATTGTTGCAACTGCAGCAGCTGCTCCTTGAAGATCATAATCCAAAGCACAGACAATATTGTCCACCTGGAGGTCCAGTTCTGGCAGAAGGCCCTTCTCCTTGAGCAACTACAATCCATCCCCCCAAAAAAATTATAAGTAAATATAAAGATAAACACAAAAAAAATATATACACTTTCCAGAGGTTCAAATTTACAAAACTTCTTATATCACATCAGTGCTTAATAGCATTTAAGGGAATAATTATCACCTATTTCCTTTCTTTATACTTCATTATTACATAGAATCGAAAAGAGGGATAATAATAACCCTTTAAATTTTTTTTTTGGGTAAGTAACTGTTCTAATTTTCCTTCCAATTACCCTCAACCTAACAAACTGCAAATGTATAATGCACTTCATTGATCTTACTTAGAAATAACTTGAAAAAGTAAAAAAAATTAATGATGTAAAGAAAACTTCAACATACTTCTACAATAACCGCATCACCAAATCCAAAGCCACAAGCTGGAATGTCATCACCACCAAAAGTCAAGAGCAGCCGATCATACCGCCCACCTCCACAAATAGCTCTCAACTTTCCATCCCTATCGAAACACTGAGACAAGGATTCTAAGTCATTTAAGAGAGTTAAGGTGGCAGTCCTAATTTTATTTCTATAAACACAAGTATTTGTAGGTGCAAATAAAAAACCACCCAAATTTTTTTGGCAAAATTATAGTCCCATTGGGCTGACATTTATCCAATTTTCACGCAAATTCATGTAATAGCTTTTGAAGACTTCTAATGTTCTAATCTTAGTACAAAGTATATGACTGTATTCATAGACTTTTGTTAATAAATTATGTTGTTTCAAATTCAGCCTTTATAACACTAATACAAGTACAGGAGTGTTAGAAGATTAACATTATCCCCACAAGCACAGTTGAGTACTGTTTTTAACTAAAATTTTCTGAAGTGTGAACATTTAGGTTAACAAAGAAAAAACTATATTGATAATCTAACCTCGAATACAATACCAGTGTAGTAGGCAAGGCCTCGAACGACAGATGCATCAAACTGAATCCAATCAGAATAACCAAAATTTTCTGCAAGCAAAAATAGTTGTTTCAGATCAGCAATGGCTTCCCCTGCACCTCCAAGTATCTCTGCAATCCCATAGATATGACAGAAAAAACCTGAATAAGCATTATTATCTTATTACATCTTTCTACTGTTACTCAAGTATCTGAGTATCCATAGAAGATTGTTATGACCTCAAGAGAAGTTTAGAAATGACTAGAAAATTCTTAGAGGACATTTAATAGTGATGCTCATTCTGCGATCAGTAGTAAGCTATGGCTAACATCTTCTAACAACTTGGAGTACTTGAAAGAGGAACAGAACAACGAAATCTTTTATGTATTTAAGTAAGTAATCTGCAGTATAAAAAGAGAATCCACCCATACAAGATATACGTTCAGGAAGAACTAATCATTGCTAACATTGAGAAAAAATACTAAATTACCATACTGGTAGTAAGGTAATGACATGCTTTAATCCAAATAATAATATAACAAAAGATGTATATAAATAACAAATAATACTTGCAAAAGGTAAACTAGCACAAACAAAATAAGTGCAATCTTGCATCTCCATTAGAAATATGCCAACAGCTTCAGGCCAACACAGAATATGGAAGAGCAATGGCAATGGCTGACTACCAAGCAAACAGAATGTGTGCCAGACAACAATGGAGAAAATTTATTTTCAAAATTAACTCCATATGTTTGCCTAACACATAATTAGATTCATTTTTTACTTTAAATCTTGTCCGTTTTAGAAAGAAAAATACAGATTCCACATTGTTTTGATAAAAAAACAAGAACATATGACTTTTCAAAAATATGTTGCTAAAACCAACCTTCCAACTCTGTCAAGGACTTTATGGAGAGAACCATTAATAGCTTTTCAATAGCTTCTTCTGATATCCCAGCATACCTCAGATCATTCTTAATCAAATCAAGTGGTAGCTTCTCTATCTGTTTACCGAATAAAACCAACACCACTCATTTTAAAATAATAATACTAAATCAGATGATGATAACACATTCACAAAACATATATAAGTATGCAGCCACATTGATTTTCAATCAAACTAATGAGTTGAAACAATCAGTATAGCCTCCATTATGAAAACAAAAAACTTAGTGCCTCACATCTTGAAATATGTAATGTAATGTTAAACAACTAACCTTGTCTATTATGATGCAAACCTTGCCAAACAAGTTTTCAGGTATGGAGTGGCACCTCAAAACTTCTTGCAAAACCTACGAAGATAAAGAGAACATAATAAAATAAAAACATATGGAATAACAAGATGCAAATTATAAAATAGTGGCCATTGCATGCATATTATACTTCTATTTAGAAGCTCTTTGATGGCGATTTTTATTGCTCATAACAAAGGTTCAAACAATTACATAATAGCATAGTGAAACTGTGATTCCTAATTAAATCCAACAGTAGTGAATCCCTAGCACTTGCAGAAGTCTACCATGTATTACTACCATATTTTCCTACGGTGAGAGTTAGAAAGATGCAAAAAGCCTTGTCTCAAGATAAGATCCAAATCTCACCAAGGAAAGCATAAAATCCTGAAGCAGTGCAATTCATAATGCATTTCCAATGAAAAGCTCAGTAAGAAGCAAAGAGACATTTACACATAATAGTACAACAGAAGTTGACAATGTATTTTAATGCAGGGAACAGTCGTAAGGCTATGGGCACTTAGCAAATCATGAAACAAACTAAATATTAACCAGTAGAAATATATTCGACAACATGCCAAAGAACTTAGAGAAACACTGATATAGAAAAACAAGTTTAGTTAAAGGCATCCAATGTGTACGGAAGAAATGTTCGCACCTTTCGACTGGAAACCCTAAATCCAACATCTGATTCAGTGATTCCAATTCGCTTGAAGAAAGTGACGATAGAAGAAATCAGTTCTGCTTCAGCCTACATTAAATTATAAGCTTCATGAAGAGAATGAATGGTCATAAAGACAATAATTAAAAAATCATATGAAGTGAATCAGAACAAACCAGCTCAAAAATTTAAAATAAACAATGAGTTTATAAAGAAAGAATAAAAAATAAGGCAGCCGGAATCTGTGCGTGTGCATGAAACATATGCTCATGTGAATGAATTTGTCATCAAGTGTTGAAACTTGTTATGTTTGATAGGCATCACATTGTTATTACAGCTTTTATCACAAGCAGTAAAATTTCCTGCCAAAATATTGGCACAATATGGGTGTTACTGAAAAGTGTTGGTTCTACTGAGTACTGAAATTGTACAGTTTGAAAACCTTAAGCAGTGATAAAATTGAATGTGTACATGTGTGATGAGAGAGGAGGAAAAATACCTTAGTTCTAAGTTAAGGATGATATAACCCTACACAAAAGGAGCATAGAAAACCCATACCCTTCAAATTTGCAACAGAAACTACAAATATATTGGCTTTTAAGGGCAAACAGAGTTGGCAACACATACCGTCACTTCAGGTACACCAATGATATCCATATTCCATTGGTAGTGCTCACGACGCCGTCCCCTTGTCATTCTCTCATACCGCCAGCACTGTCCAACAGTAAACCATTTCAACGGAAGAGGCACTGATTTTCTGGACCAAAAAAAAAAAAAAAATCGTGATCAAATTCTGGCATCCCAGACCAGGATACAATAATTATAAAGTAAATAACTATTAGAACACCCTGCAAATATTCAGGAAATTATAAGCAATTACTATACAAAAGATACCCTGCAACATTAAAGCACTGCACAATCAGAAATTTTTAGTACCCTTTCTGTATCACTAGCCTTGCTAAAGATGGAGTTAGCTCTGGCCTCAATGCAACGCGACGATTTCCTCTATCTTCAAAACAATACAGCTGCAAAAAGGAATCTTTTCAAGAGTTCACGAGCACATTATATCATGTATAAGGCAATCCATTATTAACATTTTCATTGCTCCCACACACAAACTTTACTTAAACAATAAAGAGGAAAAATGAAATGAACCTGTTCTCGAATCTCCTCCCCTGCTTTTCTAATAAACAGAGCTTCTGACTCTAACACTGGAAAATCAACTTCCTCAAATCCAAATAAACGTGACACCTAAAAAAAAAAAAAGAGAGAGAGATTAATTGGATTTTTAAAAAAGCATTATTCGTTTACACGCTGTTTCAGAACCCTAACCTCTCGGAAATTGTGGAAAAGCCAATTGCGAAGTCGCATGTCCTCCGGAGGGAAGTCTCTGGTGCCTTTGGGAGGATTGACGTCGATTTTCTGCACCTCCTCCGTGACTGGAAGCGGAGAGAGAGCACCTGACCGACCTCCATTGTGGCTGGAGGCGGAGTCGGCGGAAGCTAAAGTACAGAGGTTTCTAGAGTTGAGTACTTGCTTGGGGATTGCGAACTTGCTGAAGGAGATAGAAATTTGAGATAAGAATAGAGGCTTGAGGAAACAGTTTAGTGAAGAGTGAATTGCAGGCATTTTGTTGTGTGCTGCAGACGATGAAGGGCGCGTCTACTGAACGCAGCGCAGCCACAGTAAAGCTTCGGTTTCTCTGTGTCCTGTCCACCTTAAAGTCAGGAGAAGATTGCGTTTTGTTGGGCCTATCAGCCCACGTTCTGTTTTGGGCCATTAGCATTTAAAATACATTAAAGACGAAAATTAACGTGCACCCTTAAAATTTAGAAGGGTAATATTATTTTAATTTTAATTTAAAATTATTTAATTATATAATAATATTTTATTTATATATTTATTTTATGTACTTAAAATATAAATATATAGTTTTATTGAATTTATAAATCTTACATTTGTTCACCTAAAATCCTCTAATCTCTCATTAGTTTTAAAATATTATATTCAACCCCTCATTTAAAGTTCAGTGTAAAGTTTGGTATCTATGTTGAACTTTCAAAAAAATTTTAACTTTATATTTTGTTGACACAACCCTATTTATGCTAAAGTAATACTATATATATATATATATATATATATATATATATATATATATATATATATATATATATATATATATATATATAAACAAATTATATAACTTTATTTAAACAACCAAATGTGATAGTATTTCATTTGATGAAATTGAAGTAAGAGAAAAAGGTTGATCCCTAAACCATGAACCCTTGTTCAATTATAAGTTGTCATCTTAGTTTGTATACAAATAATTTTATATGAATAATTTTAAGTTTGTATTTGATTTATATGAATAATTCTATTTTATATGCTAATGAAAATTTTTGAAACTCTTATTATATTTTGAAATATTATTGCATTGACCCCTCCCCTAATTCAAAGTTTAGCATAGGCTAGTGTTTTTTTGGGCTAATTTTGTATACCCTAAAAATGTAATTATTTTAATTGATAACACTAGTTATTATAGTCAATTAAAACTTTGCGGTGGAAGGGAAATTGTTGTTGGCAATTGCAGCTATAGTCAGAAAAATCTGGTTTCTGTCTTTAATGTTTGTTTTGTTCATGACGCCATCCATGACCATACTTGCATTGACCTCTTTCAAACAAATTTTTGGTCAACCATGTCACTATCATAATCGTAGGGCGCAGGACTTGGATTTGGAATGTATGAGATTTTTTTGGGCTGAAATTTTTATGACTGGTCTGGTAGTAATTCATATAATCAAATATTCAATTTTGGAAATATTCCTTTGAATGTTGCAGGTATTGAAATTGGAATAGGATTCTCAACTCAACACTAAATAATTTCCCATAGACAGACCATAACGAATTCAATGAAAGTTATTTGTCAATAGTAAAGGCCTCCTTGAGTATTAATCAATTAACAATTCATATTGATTATTATTAATAATAATAGGTTAGAAATTAAATTGTATTTTATTTTATTTTATTTTTAATTTAAAATTATTTAATTATATAAACATTTTTTTTCTTTTCATTCCCTCCCGTTTCATCATTACCCACATTTCTTTTTATTTAATCAATTAACAATGAATTTTTTTTTTTTAAATGAGTATTTGAGGTTTTATATATAGTAAGATAAAATTGGTGTGGTGGATTGCGTCAGTGATATTGTAATTATAATAAATGAAAAGGAAAATAAAATAAAATAAAATAAAATAGTATATATTATACATATACGTCCCAATGTTAAAGGGTTAGAGTTGAAATCTAAGAACACATGGCATTTGAAATTGAATTGGATTAGATTAGACATTTCCCATATGATTTCAGTCAGCATGCCTCTAGGACCAGGCGTTGTATATTTAATGATAGATATCACCTTTATCATATAGTCAAAATTATGCTTGATGGAATTGAAATATAAGACGCAATTAATTAGTAATGAGTTATAGAATAATGATTATTCTTATAAATAATTAGAAAAACTTTATGTAACAACATATCATCTTACTATTCATAAGATTTCCTTTCTATCCTAATTCATGTTTGCAGTATAATCATGCAAATAGTTTAATTAGCTTTTACAATTAGAATAAAAATGACATGGACGGAAATATGGCAATGTTACAAATTAAATTCATTACAATTTTGTTGATGATAGAAAATTAACAGGGAAGGGAAAATTTTCTAAAATAAATATAATTATAATAAAAAAAATGTCAACAAAATAGAAAATTCAAAGATAGAGTTTTAAAATATAACATTAAGTAATTAAAAAAATAAAACTATTTTTTAAAACCACCTACTTGCACGAATTATAGTGAAATGGGCCTAACCCACGATTCATACGCAATTGGGTAGGCCGAGTATCTATGTTCCACCCAAGTTTTAGTGAAATTACATTGTACTTTTTAAGTTTGAAAATTTTAATTTTTAACTCTTAACTTAATCAGTTAATCCATTTTCAATAGAAAGTACAAATTTATTAAAATTACAAAAATATTTCTATAAATTACTTTTTAATATTTTCACCTAAAACAATATTATATATACATATTTTTTATATATAAATAATATATTATTATATAATTAAATACTATTTTAATTTAATTTAAAATTATTTAATTTAATAATTACATATTATCTATATATAAAAAAATATATCCATATAATTGTATTATTTCACCTGACAATTACAAAATTAGATTTTTTAAACTTATGGGGTGACTTCAAATTTCATAAAATCTTGGGCGGGAAATTTATTTCACATCACATGTGCCGAGGTGACATGACACCCCAGCAGCCTCTAGTTGCAAAAGATTTTTTATTTGCTACGCAACTTTCCCACTTTGAAGTCCCAAAATTAATAATGTCGCATTGCTTTCGAAGTTATCATAAATTATTGCTCTACCACATCATTAATCCGCTTAATTCATCTTCATTCACACAGTAAATTTGCATTCCTCTTAAATAAAATATGAATTTCAACTAAGTTTAATGCAAATTAATAATTGTTGTTTTTAGGTGAAAATATTGTAATTATGAATAAAAAATGGGCCAAAGGACTATTTTCCACCCAAAGTATTTTTTTATTTCAAATTCTTATCCTTTAATCTTAAAAATTTCATTTATTCACTCATAAATAATTAAAATTAACGAAACTCTAATTCTTTAGAATTTTTTTTTCCATCTTAAACCCTAAAAACTAAAATAAGTCAGATTTTAAAAAATAACATTTTTCCCCTATGATTTAGTTTTTAATTCCTAGCATCAAATCTGTTGTTATTGCTCATGACGAAGATTTTCCGATGTATCATCATGCTTTGACGATCTCTCTTCCCTCCTCTAGACGTCTGATCGACGTCAAATGAAGCTAAAGAGACAAAGACGAAGATCTTATTTTTTTTTGGGAAGACAATCATCTTCCCACAAGAAGACATCTCGTCTTCCTAGACAAAAATAAGATCTTCGTTTTTGTCTTTCTAAACAAGGAGTTTTGTCTCTCTAATAAGCTCTTCTTCCATCGATGTTCTAAAAGATGGAAGAGAGACTATCGAAGTATAGTGATGTGTCAAGAAATCTTCGTTGTCGGTGATGACGTTTGATTTAGTGTCAAAAATTGAAAACTAAACCCTAAAGGAGGAAATACCATTTTTTAAACTTGAACTAAAGGTAAACTTTTAGTTTTTAAGATTTCAAAAGAGAAAAAAAAGATTAAATTTTAATTTATTTTTAAAATTACAAATGAAAGTACATTTTGTGATTAAAATCAATAAACTTAACTTTTTATAAGTAAATATTTGAGATTTTTATAGTTAAAAGATAAAAATTTGGTAGAGAAGAATACTTTGAGTGGAAAATAATCCTTTGGCCTAAAAAATTTTGAACTATTTTCTATGCGGAAAATAGCTTTAAATTACCGAGGGCACAGCACAGTCTCCTAACCCACGCCCGGTTTCAAATTTGCCAGTCTTAAATGGATATCGTGATCCGAAACTACAGTATCACCCTCTACAGTTGTGTTGGTAGTAGAATTTTAAGGGGTGTTCTAGTAATTGTATGTGACTGGTCAAGTTAAATTTGGATAGGCTATCATGGTGCCGTCGTTTCCAAACAACCATTAGTCCAACACGGCGGCAACACTCACATGCTGACTTCGTTACATTCACAACTAACATGTACAGCATCATCATACATGCATTCATACACATAGGACATACCATACGCATGACAACAAAGCGGAATATGCCATTCCACATTTTCCATTTAAAACGCAGCGACCTGCCCTATAAATATCCGCCTCTGTCTCGTTTTCCTTTCTTCACAGGCAATTCCCATAACACGAAATCAATCCAAACACCACCACAGAAGAAAAATATACAGAATTTTTCTGTATTCAAATGGGCGAGGTTTTGTATCTTAGTGATGCTTACTCTTTTAAGACTTGGAATTTGTTATTCTCTTTGGAATTTGTTGGTGACTTATCTTACGTGTTTTGTTGTTGTGCAGCAAAAGGAAGCTGCTAACAATGACGGTGAGAAGAAGCCTGCAGCTGACGCTGGTGTGAAGAAAGACGACGGCGTTTTAACTGTCGTTTTAAAGATGGAGTTGCATTGTGAAGGCTGTGCGAAGAAAGTCAAACGTGTGATAAAACATTACGAAGGTAATTGATCATTAATTATTTAATTAAGTGTTACGATAATGTTGTTATTTCATTTGATTGTTAAAGTTAATGAGATTGTTTTGTTTATTTGTTTAGGTGTTCAGTCGGTGAAGACAGACTGTGATGCTAATAAAATCACGGTGGTCGGCAATGTGAACCCGACGAAACTGAAGGAGAGATTGGAAGAGAAATCGAAGAAAAAAGTCGAGCTTATTTCTCCTCAGCCGAAGAAAGAAGCGGGTGCCGGTGGCGGAGATAAAAAAACGGAGGAGAAGAAGGCGGAGGAAAAGAAACCGGAGGAGAAGAAAGCTGAGGAAAAGAAACCACCAAAAGAGGTAATTATATCTTGATTTAAAATACCATTTAACAAGTCGAGGAAAATTTTTCGATGATTCAGTTTTTGAATTGATTGATTTTTTTACGAGATTTTGGTTCGTTAATTTCGAAGTGCACTGGCCCTGATGCCTGAATGGCTAAATTTCGTTTTCGAATTTACTATTCTTGCAGCTTAAATTAAATAGACGAATAACTAGTTTTTATTAATATATTTGGTCACGCAGAGTTCCGTCGTTTTGAAGATTAGGTTGCACTGTGATGGTTGCATCAGCAAAATCAAGAAGGTTATTAAAAAGATCAACGGTGAGAATAACACTAAAATAATTAAATTAATTAATATTTGATTTTATATTGAGTGACTGACTATGATCATACGTGGCGTGACTACCAGGGGCTGATGATGTGAGTGTAGACAATGGTAAAGATCTAGTGATGGTCAAGGGAAGTATGGACGTTAAGGAGATGGTGGCTTATCTAAAAGATAAACTCAGAAGAAACGTTGAGCTTGTTCCCAGCAAAAAGGATGATGGAGGTGAGAAGAAAGATGCCAAAGCTGCCGGAGGAGGCAGCGAAGGCGATAAGAAAGAGAAGGGAGCTGCCTCCACCCCGGCACCCGCCGCCGACAAAGGAGAAAAGAAGGAAAAGGAAGCTCCTGTTGCGGCTGCTGGTGGTGGCAGTGGAGGTGACGCTCCTAAGATGGAGGTGAGCAAGATGGAGTATTTCGGTTACCCCTACCCCCCGCCGCCTACTTACTGGTACAGCGCGCCAGTATACGGCAACCAGAGTTACCCCATGGAGCATCAGTATCAACAAGTGGTTTACATGAACGACGCTTACCACAACCCTCACTTGCACGCTCCGCAGATGTTCAGTGATGAGAATCCGAACGCGTGCTCCATCATGTAAATGAAACAATACGTCAATCATGAATAAAAGGGTGGATAAGGTAAAGCTTTTATTAGTAAAGGCCTAAATTGTAAATAATGAAGTGAACCGGGAGAGAAAAGTGATTACGTAAATACCAAAAATTTACTAGAATTTTGGAATCATAGGGTTCGCAATTTAGTATAGTATTAGACTGGTGCCGGCTGGGTTTGGGTTGGGTTAGGTTAGGCGGTTCAGTTGGCTGATTGTTTGTTGGATGTGTACTTTGTTCGTTCTTTTAATATGAAATATTAAAAATTTTATATTCTACTTTAATATTTTTTTGAATATCAATATAATAAATATAAATAATAATAAATTGAGTTATATTTTTTTTCTAAGGTGCGCACGAGGTGAGCTGGTGGGACGATGATGTGTTTGGTGAAATTTGTCTCATTTAGTTAGTGGCATGATTTGTTGTTATGGTGGGCATTGGATATGTGGGTCAAAACGTGGTAGTTTTGATTGTTGACAAGGTCATGTTCGTGAATCAATAGATAGTACAATACAAACAGACTGGCCTAAGCAGGTACTTTGTATTTCAGTACTATCATTGGCCCTGGTAACTTGAGTACAAAAATTTCATGAATAATTTATTCTATTCTATGTGATAGTGAAAGAACTTAACAGTGCCAAAAGGTTGAGTGGTTTGAAAAATTCATCTATGAAAATTTTACCTTATATTCTTCGGCTTTTGGTGACATTTGACTCCAGGTATATTTTGATCGCAGTCCCATGGGCTGACACATATTAATAAATAAGCTTAAAAGGATAAACATCTGGTTTTCTTTTTGTTTGTCAAATGAGAGCTAGGGAATATACATTATACAAAACGCCATTGAAAGAGACGACATTTCTTGAAGTTGAAAAAGTAAAAGCTTTCCTTTACAGAGCAGCAACAAGAAATATGAGAACGCACGGCATGGATGACTGAAACAACAACACGAAATTAACAATTTCTCGTTTTGATAGTGATGTAAGGTTACGTATTTGTTCCCAACTCCTCTGCGTTGAAAGTAAGAGGATAAGACAGAGACACACTCTTAACTTTTAATGCCATAATTTACATCAAATAATTATTTTCAATTATACGACTCCTAGAATGACAAATTAATAATAAGAAGATACTAAATCCTTAACAGTAGTGTGCATCTAGCGCCCGTAATCTGTTGGCTTCCAGTAACCAAGATCGATCGACCGGAAAAATAAAAACACTTTGGAGCATTAGAAACAACATCAATTGCCTTTGCAATGACGCTCTAGGCCAACACTCCAGGGCCATTGGATAAGCAACCATATATGTTGATAGAGGAATTAAACATCAACATCACCATCAAATTTATGTAAATACATTTACAAGTCCAGTTTAAAAAAAAAAAAGAATTATAATTATAATTCAGGAATACCAAATGAGGAAGATGATGGATTGATGATGAGAAAATGGACAAAACAATTAGCCGGTAGCACGCACGACATCTTGACAGAATACCAAATCCATATTTCAGATACATTCATAAAGATAGAGGGCAATTATAATTTTCTTAATTCGCTAATATTTTGCCCTTGTCGTTATCCATATTTCACGTTGTATGACTAGATCTTATTCTTAGAAGAATGGCAAACACCATTACCTAATAATTAAGCTGCTTAATTAATAATTAGTGTATTAGGTTAATAACAAATTAACAATTCTTTTGGAAGATAATCTTTCTATATAGTTAGTTACAAGCCACTTAGCCAGGGTTGGGTTTCTACAATATATTCAGATTGTTAATTAAGATACCACGTCTAATGAGTTTAAGATTAGTGAGACTATTATTAACCTTTAACACACTTTTATCTGTTTCTCTAATACCATAGATATTTAGTTTAATAGTTAAAACAAAGTTTAAATTAAATTTAATATTAATTCATAAACAAATTGATCAAATCGATCGGTCTAGGTTTTAAAACAATATCATATATTAACAAGGCAATTAGCATATTTACATCAATTAAAGCAGTAAAAGACTCACCTAACTTGCCGCTTCACTAATTGTTTTTACACATAAAGTATAAGCTTCCACCATGCCCTTTAACTATTTAAGGGTTATGTGTAGTATGACCTAAGAAATTATTTCAAATTAAAAATGTAAAGCCGGTATAAAGCGTGCACCATGACCTTTAATTATTTAAATACTAATGGTTTAGATTAGATAGAATAATAATTTTCTTTAATTCTTAGAGGAAATGTGACAACATCCACCTCAATTTCCAACAAATTTTTGGAGCCATTTGTTCCTTTCCTTTATTAATTATTGATTTATATTTGCGATTTAGCCCTTGATCTTTGATACCAGTATTTAAATCACAACAATGAAATAACAAGAATGGATTTATTGCTTTGTTTCTATGTTTTAACAACATGATTAATTATGTTAATTAATTTTTAGTGGATGATTAGAGGCCAAATGTCCTATACTTACGGATAAAATTAATGATCCCCCTTTTCGTTAATAATCTTATAAACCCTAATATTAAAATTTACACTATTTTAAATTTCACGTCCACAATTTTTTATTAAGCTTTCCTTTCCTTTGAATGAATATACTATATCTTTTCCATTCAAATCAAGCAACCATATAATATAAATTTCTAGCTTGTAATTTATGTTACCAAATTATATACTTTTCTCCATTTGAACAAGGCAAAGCATTTGAGAATAATGGACCGATCGATGACCAAAATTTTGATTTTACAATAGGTTTGGTAGCTAACCTCCGAAGATTTAAACAAACAAAAAAGGAAATCATTCTCCATAATAACCTAGTTCACCAATAACTTCAGACAGATAATGAAATTAAAATGGGGAATTAATCTGTCACCATCATTATACGTAAACTGACAAGACCATTGCAACAAAGAGGAAGGTGAGTCATGAATGAGTCCTAATTTCTGACTCAGCTTCGACTATGATTCTATGAAGCTGGCAATGCCGTTTCCCCTTGCCTATTAATTAAATAATAAAAAACTATGTCTATGTAGGATGAGTACATACATACATACATGGGCATGCATGGATGGAGAGGAGAGTTCGAAATGAAGCCACCGGACATGGCGTGGGACGTGCTCCACGTCATGAACACATGGCGCTGCATTGTATTGTTCAGATTGCACGCCACGAATTTCAAATACGTCCATACAAAGTTCAAGTCTCTTTTCCCCTAATGAAAATTAAAATATAGTTATACAGTCTTTATACATGGCAATATTAGCGTAATTATAGTACGTTGAGATTTACAACAATGAAACTGTATAGGGATGAAAGTTTAATCATTCTGCCAGAGCTTCTTGTTTTTAACAGTAGAGGATGATATACCCATGTATGAATGGTGAATGAATCATGGATTTACTATTACTAGTATATGGTGGATATCTTGTTTCTTTTTTAATTCCCCCTTTAATTAGAACTCATCTTCCCTTCAGCTGAGATGGAGAGATTGGAAGAGAAAACGAAGAAGAAAGTCGAGCTCATTTCTCCTCAGCCGAAGGAAGACGCGGGTGCCGGTGGCGGAGATAAAAAATCGGAGGAAAAGAAACCACCAAACGAGGTCATCATATGTTAATTTAACATGCCATTTCGCTAGTGAACGGAAATTTTTTGATGATTCGGTTTTCGAATTGATTGATTTGTTTAAGAGACTTTGGCTTCTTCGTTAATTCCCAAGTTCACCGGCCCGATGCTTGAATGGTTAAATTTCATTTTCGAATTTAGCATTAGTACGTCCAATCAAATTAAATAGCTTTTATTAAAGCCAAAGGCCTAATTCCCATTCAAGTTTATGTACGGTATCAAAATCATATTTATAAGATTTAAAAAATTAAAAATCTCATCCATAATATAATTATTATTAAAATTATTTGTTAAAAATAGAAGTAAAATCGTTATTTTATTAATAATATTAAAAAAATATAAAATTCATTATATTTTCTTTTTTAAGTTTTAAAACCAATAACTTCATCTCTATCTAAAGTTTTTTAACTTTGAAAAATCACATTTTTTTTTTAAATTTTTTCTTCGCCTCTCCGGCTATTATCTCTAGTGTCGGCGATCTCTTCTCTCCACCCTAAATTGTTGATCAATACATGTAAATAAATTTGAAACAAATTTTTTCGTCTGAGACGAAGAGATCCAACAAGATTTAGGCGAAGAGATTTGGAATCTTTTCGTTTGAGACAAAGAGATCCAGAGAACATATCTTTTTGTTAAAGAAGAGATCCAGATCTCTTCGTTTGTCAACGAAAAGATTAGTGAAAAGATTTCGTTGTTGTCATTTCCAAATCATTGGAGAAAGTGGCTAGAGGGAAAGAAAAAAATTCTAAGGCTTTGGGAGAGGGATATGATTTTTCAAAATTAAAAAATTTTAAGAGGGGTAAAATGTTAGTTTTTAGAACTTAGAAAAGAAAAATATAAAAAATTATATATTTTTTAATATTATTAGTGAAATAATGATTTTATCTTATTTTTAATAAATTTTTTTAACTCTAATTAGTTAATAAATAAAACTTTCAATTTTTTAAACTTTGTAGATATAACTTTGGAAAAGACACCTAAATTTGGGTGGGAAATAAACCTTTGGCCTTTTATTAATATTTTTGGTCACGCAGAGCTCTGTCATTTTACTCAAGAAGACTACTAAAAAGATCGATGGTTAGAACACTTACATAATGAATTAATTAATATTTGATTAAATATAAAGAGCGTCGGTGGCAAAGTAAAAAATTAATAGACTGACGATGATCCTATGTGGTGTGACTGCCAGGGGTTGATATTGTGATGGTAGACGATGGTAAAGATCTAGTAACGGTGAAGGGAACTATGGATGTCAAGAAGCTTGTGTCATATCAAAAAGATAAGCGACTCAGATGAAATACTGAGATTGTTTCCGCAAAAAGAGACGATGGAGGTGACAAAAAAGATGCCAAAACCGTCGGACGCATTGAAGAGGATAAGAAAGAAAAGGAAGTCGTCCCCCTCGCCTCGGTACCCGACATCGAGAAAGGAGAAAAGAAGGAAAAGGAAGCTCCTGCTGTGGCTGTCGCTGGCGGCAGTGGAGGTGACGTCCCTAAGATGGAGTATTTCGGTTGTCCTTACCCGCCGCCTTCTGCTTATTGTTATGACACCAACAAAGGAGGAGAAAAGAAGAAAAACGAAGTTCTTGTTGTGGCTGCTGCTGCTGGCTGTGGATGTGACAACCCTAAGATGCAGTAGTTTGGTTTATATAACCTGCAATAAGACCACCTAAGTTACCCCATGGAGCATCATTATCAACAAGTGGTGTACATGAATCACGGTTACCACCCTTAAAATAAATTCTAATGTAGCAATATGTATTGGAGATGGTTTTGGCAAAAAGGTGGTCACCTGCAGTACTCTCGGGGTATCCACCAAAAAGGGACATGGGCATTGAGTTTTTGGATCGGTAGTCGTATATATGAATTTTTTACCGGCGAATCGAGAATACCTATAGGTAACCTATAATAATTTCCAACTCCATTATCATTATTGGTCTTTCAACCTCTATTGTTGGTGGTTCTATAAGTTTTGTCACAGATTAACCGAAATCAATAAATGTATTTCAAAATTTGATACAAAGTATTGGCAATCCTAAATTATTAGCATCAAGGTTGTGAAAGTTGAATGTGGTATTCAAAAGCTGTTACAGAAGTGACGAAAAAGAATGGGTTGTTAATAAGTATGCATGGTTATGCATTTGATTGCAAAATCGATGCCAGTATGATGAGTAACATGCTCCATGCAACACAAACTCCGATTACTTGGGGAATAGATTCAAAACTTAGTTAAGTAGAATCACTTGACGGGTAATCCGCGGGTTTACCTATATCCATGAGTTTATATATTCTTTATCCGAATAAGTTGATCTGTTTTTAATTTATACCTATTTTAATCTGGATTTTACTTGATCTAACCTTATTTGTCTGTTTGCCAGATTTAATTGGAGAGAAAAATTTAGTATAATAGTGTTTATTTCATCATCATCATAATCAAACAAGATTTAAGAAGATATTAATTAAAATGATTCAAGTTTTTTCCTTTGCTTTTCAAACTCACAGGAGTTTAGATGAGAGGGCATTGATAGATTAAGCCAGCCCCGAAGATTAAACTAGTTGTGGTGGAGGGCAACATGAATGTGAAAAATTTGGCACCTTATTTGAAAAAGAAAATCAAAAGAAGCCTGGAGATCATTTCAGTGCTAGCCTAATCTTCAGAAAACAATCCCAAAATTAGCTATAATAAATAATGATCAAAACTGAATTTTGTTTATTTTCAATTCTAAAATAGCTCCTGCTTGCAGAGATGAAGAGCATTGCAATTGGAGATAAGCAGGGACTGGGAGTAACGTAGAAAAAGATTTTATTATTGATTTTAAAAGAAATTATTATTATTATTATAATTATAAAAAAAAAAATCATATGCCTCCATTGAAAGATAGCCTGGACTGTCGAAGAAAATGGTTTTATTTAATTTACGCGGAGTTGCTCTCTATACATGTTTCGGAGAAATTTCTGAGACCTTTACTAGTCTCTGTTTAAGGTCTACTCAATTTGCTTGTTCGGTTTCAACACTACAATTCACAGCTTCTTCTAAACCCTCATCAGAAAGTACGATTCTTTCATGTTTTCTTATTGTTTGCTGTAATCATGGTGCTACGTTGCAAACGAATCGCTCAAGAACCGCAAGAAGAGGCTGTCTCACCGTTGAACTCAGTCAACAACAACAGTAACAGCAACCCATCTCAGGTAACTATCGTTCATATCCATTTCTTCTTTAATTTTTTTCATCTGCTTCTTCTTGGTTGTTGTTTCATCATCCAAACAATGCCCCCGGATAAAAGTATCAGAGGAGTTTAGGAATTATAGGTTTTTTTTTCAGTTGCACTTACTGGACACTTAAGCTTACAGTCTTCTCTCTCTCTTTGTTTTCTGTTTGTTTGAGTAACATCAGATTTCCACATATAGAACTTTCTAGTTTTGTTGGAATTCGTATTTCTGTTTAATCATTTATGTTAGCCAATGATTCAGATACTCAAAATTTTCTATTTACGGAATTGGACTTAAATTTTGCCTTTTTCTTGCCAATACATTACCCAATTGGGTTGCCTTTTTCTACTTTCATGATATTTTATCTGCATCGTCTTCAACTTTGCAATTGATAGATGTGGGTATTCAATAGTACAAAAAACAAAGGATCTTGTACAGTACAATTGCTCAAATTGTGTCTACTTGCCAATTGAGTGATCTCTGTTGTTCTTTGTAGAATTCTTGCAGTACCAGGGTTATGTTCTTATAAATGTTTAGTTTTCGGGAAAAAAATAAAGAAATAATTTATGTTTCTTCTATAATTGCAGAATAATGCCCAAAAAAATGATGGCCAGAAGGCGAATGGCAACAAGAGGGCCAACCAAATAATCAATTTCATATTGATTATTAACAGCTATAGCTATGTCAATGAATTGGAGCATTTTGTTAAACAAATTGATGGTGGGCAACGCTTACCAAAAGGGTTCTACTTTTTGTATAAAAATGATATGCTTTCTAAACTGGACTGTTTCAAGTTCCATAGCACACATTCTCTGCTTTTGCTGTATCGCAATTTCTAATTGTAGTTGAGTCAAAGATTTGCAGAAGATGTTTTAGACTTGTAGCATTAGTGTACTGATACTTAGTATGTAGAGATTTACAGACAATGATACTGTTTAGAGATGAGAATTTAATAATTCTGCCATAGCTTGTTGTTTTTAACAGTAGAGGATGATATGCCCATGTATCAATGCTGCATGAATCATGGATTTACTAGTATATGGTGCAACAGAAACTCTTGGATATCTTGTTTCTTTTTGAATTCTCCCTTTGATTATTAGGTTTTTTCTGCCTTTTGCCTGTCTTGAGAAGTTAAATGTGCACTTAAAGTTCTTTTGAGAAGTGCATTAGTAATTTCATAACGGGATGATTGGTGCAGGAGTAGACAGTGTAAAGGGTGACCATAACTCAGTCAGGCTAGAGGTGATGGGAAAGGTAAACCCCTACAAAGTGAAAGAGATGGTTGAGTGTGAAACAAAGAAGAAAGTACAACTCATCTTCCCTTCAGCTGAGATGGAAGGTGATAGAGATGAGAATAAGGGTAATGAAGCAAAATTGCTGAAGCAAATAAAAACAGTACATAAGAATGATGTAGCCAACAAAAAAACTGAAGAGGTACTAAACCTTCAGTCTTGCTGATCTTATGTGTAAAGTTAGGCATTATTTGATGTATGCCCTGTTCTTGTTTGTTGCTGTTATTCTTCCATATTCAATCGAGTTCAGTTAATTATCTTATTTAATTCTACAGAGTAGGTAGAGTATATTTTAGCTCTTAAGCTATGCAAAGAAAGACAACTGTTGCTGAATCAGCAAAATGAATTATTCTATCATTGCCTTTATTGCTAATGCTAGCCAGAGTAACTCAGCATAGTACTAGTTGTTTACTTTTCTTGGGGGATTTTTGGCTCCTACAACTACCATAAATATGAAAACCAAATTGGATTTGATCTCTGTGTGCACCTCCTTCCCCTACCCAAACCATGTGCTGCATGTTAGTTATGTGAGGAATTTGCCGAGTCAGGTCAACTGAACCTATGATCATGATGTGTCAAGTGTAACATGGCTTAGTTAAGTTTGTAAACTTCAAGATTGTTCAATTACATAGGATTTTTGGACTAATTATTTTTTCATTATTTGTGCTTCAGAGGTTAACAGTTTTGAAGATCAAACTGTGCTGCAATTCTTGCAATCAGAAACTTCGCAAGAACTTGAAGATCAAAGGTGAGATATGAGACTGCAAGAAATTTTGTTACTTTTTCCGGTATGAAATTTAAAAGGCTGATGAGATACACCACAGACAACCTTATTCTACTGTTGCATAGCATTGTCTGAATAACTTATTGTATCAAGTGGCATATTAGTTATAAGATTAGCTAAGAATAATTTTGATATACAGGATTAGACATTGTGTCTATGGATGTAGACAAGCATTTACTGAAAGTAAAGGGCACAACAGACTTGACAGACCTGAGATCTTACATGAAAAAGGAGCTCAAGAAGGATGTTGAGATAGTGATTCCTCCTGAGGTCATGGTTCATGTCAAGAAAGGCAATGGCACTGCCAAAAAGAAAGAAAAGCTTGCTGGCAACATTTACAAGAAAGACAAAGATGCTGGTGCCACCAACAAGAAAGACAAAGGCACTGCTTTTAGTGAGAAAAACCAAGATACTGGAAAAGCCAATGAGAAAATTGAAGGCATTGCTGGTGTTGATGAGAAAAACAAAGCCAGTGCTGCTGTCAAAGAGCCAGACAAAGATAAAAATGATGGTTTAAGAAATAATAAAGACAGAAACAATGATGAAGAGATGAAATCCAAAATGTTCAATACTATGGGTGGTGAAAGAAATGGAGATGGAGGTGGCAACAAAGAGGAGGGTGAACTTAAAAATAAAGCAGTTGATAGTACTGGTAGTGAAACAGGAGTTGGCAACAGGGAGGAGTATGGTAGTTCAACAATCAAGTGCAATCCAGGTATGCACTATCCGCATGATGATCATGCCTATGGTTATTTGCCTGAGTGGCCCCTTTACCCCCCTGTGAAATACTTAAATGATCCTCTTCAACTTTTTAGTGATGAGAATCCTCATTCATGTTGTATCATGTGAATGATGGAAGAAGAAAACAGAGGAGGAATTATTTTAAAGATTTCCTTTTGAGTCATAGTAACTGTATGCAGTCCACACACACACGCACATATTTGTGTATATATTTTATCATATTCTTTTTAGATGTAGAAATCTTGTAATTTGATTTTTTCAGGTTTACATGTATAATTGTAACATTTGATTTTCATAATATATGACTTGATTGTATTATTTCTCTTTTCATTAGTTGTTATAAATAAAATAGATTTGTTAATTTATGTTCCTTTATGATTACAAACTCCACTAGATTGTCAAGGCAACTAGGGATAATTATTAATTTTTTTAGAGATCAAATTAGTGAAACTAGCACATGTTAACTTGTAATACTGTATAGGTTGAAAATTTGGGTATTTAATTAAACAAACCTTATTTGAGAGGATGTATATGATTTTGGTTATCACTCCAGGGGTTATATGAATATAACCATTAGAATAGAGTTGAACATATTTATGTCAATTTAAAAGAAAGAGTTTTTCTTGGAAGTTGAATCATATTCAACCCTAGAGTTTGATGAAGGCAGAGAAATTTCAACTGAAAACAACTATTTTCAAATTAAAACTTATTCTAAATTATAATTAATGTTTCGTATAAAATGTTAATTAATTATATTTTAGAGTTTTTTGTGATTTTTAAATGTTTATGGTTTGGTGTTGTATTTTCTGTTTGAGATATGGGTTAAGGAATTTTACTTGATGAATGCTGTGTTTTTTAAAGGAAAATTGGTACAAATGTTGATGAAAAAGTGATTTACAAAGGGTTAAGGTTTTCTATTTTCATGAAAATTCTGTTTGTAATTTTTCTTTCAATCACTGTGTTACCATCCACAGGTCATATTAAATATTTATAGTAACGAAACTTCCATTATTTTGGGCAACCAAGGAACCCTTTGCCAGTAATTGATATGGCACTCCCCCAAAGGTATTCCCTGCTTAAACCTTTTAATTGGATAATATACAACACATCAGGCACCTACCTATGTTGCCATACAAATTAAGTTACATTGATCTGCTGGTGTTGAATGCTATCTTATTCTCATCAATAATTCAGAATTCAAATAATATTGTGTTAGGTCCAAAGTTTATGCAAGGAAGAGAATCAGGAAGAGGAAATCACATGGAGACACTTGGCGGCAAATTAGAGAGAATAGTTGGCAGCCAGCAGACTAAAGGTATAGAAACAGAGAGCAGACAACAGGCTATGAAAACAGAAATAGTCCAGTGCGCACATAAAAGAGACACTACTGCAGAGCAACAGAGACAGAGGATCATTTGTACGTACATGACCGATGAGGTGGCAACTCAGGATTGGCCAAGCATTAATGAAAGAAGGGAAATTGATATAGACCTGGAAGGGGGAAAGAAAGGGGGGGAGAGCATTTTGAAGGAAAAATAGTATATGGGAGAGTTCCAGCCTCTCGAAAGCTGGAGGTTTTAGGTGCGGAACGTCAAGTCATTCAAGCTATTGTTTTGGCTATTTGATTAGTATTCACAAATAGTGATTTAGTTCTCATGTTATTTGTTATTTCACTGCTTTATTGTCAAAGCTATTGTTTATCATTCCAAAATATTGAATACAAAAAATATCCGATTTACATTTCCAAAAAAATATCAATATCATATTTGCTCAACAAATATTATTCCATTGTGATTATCCTGCACGTATTGCTTGCGGAAGTTGAGTGAAGTTGTTGTAGAAGTGTTGTGAGCCGAGAAATCTTGTGGCCTTGTTCCAGATCTGTAACATATTGCTGCCCACTGCACTAACAGTTTGAACTTTGAACACATAAAACAAATATTTCAAACGAAGTACTAATTTTGGTACTTGGGATAATGAAAACCATACCCTGCCTTGCTGAATACTGCACAAAAATGAAATGGATTTTTGCCATTTTCAAATTATATATATAAACTGGTCCTCTATCCACCAGGCATTATGTATCCTTATTTAATATTAAAATCAAAAAATCAAAATTCTTTTGTCTAGGTATAAAAATGAAAATCTTAGTAGTAAAAGTGACAAAAAAATGAAACTGTAAACCGTCTTTTGGAAGGCCCCGCTATTTGCAGAAAAACAGGAGAGGTGAACTATCAAACATTGCATTAAATAATTCATGGCTGCATCCATATGAATCGGCCCCATACTATTTCTAGGAAGCTTCAACTATTTCATTAACTAGTATAAATTTCATTGTAGCTTCTCTCAAAATAATTTAAAAAAAAAAAAAAATCACAGAAGAGAGCAAGAGAGTTTTATAAAGCTTCACAGATTCTATTAAAGGTTTGATGAAGCTGAAGGTGCTGGTAACCAAGTTGCAACGAAGCCTTTTTTTCCTCAACATGGAGAGCTGGGACATGTCTCGATAAATGAAGTGGAAGAAAAGGTGAAAAAGGGATCAGGTGGAGGAGTGAAGAAAGGGCATTTTGCAGTTGTTGCAGTGAAGGGTGAGAAACCAAAGAGGTTCATTTTACAGTTGGGTTACTTGAACAACCCGGAATTCATTAAGCTACTGGAGCAAGCTCAAGAAGAATTTGGATTCCACCAAAAGGGTGTTCTTGCATTGCCTTGCCAACCTAAAGAACTACAGGATATAATAAACTTAAAGAGACATAGAATTGCAAGTAAGAGATGATTAATTAATTAACTCAATGTCTACATTTTTTTTCATTCTGAAGGCAGGCATGCAGTGCAATTGTTTAATTATTTTTACCGAAGAAATTAAAGCAAAAAGTGAGATGGGAACTCATTGATGGCTCTGCAGTTTTCTTCATTTTTCACAATCATTATCGGAGACATCCATGCAAACAAGACAAAATTTGCATCTAACCTTCTTGCATTTTTTTTTCTTTTTGTTAGTATTTTTACAAACACTTCTCTTTCTCTAGTGATTTATGAGATTTCTTAGAAGAGTCTCCCTCAGGTTTTGTCTTAATACAACAAAACTCTTCTAAAACTTTTAAAAAATAATTATACATTACAACCAAGGCAAAGAGAGAAGGTCTTGAAAGCAGAGGAAGGTAAAAGGGGGATGAATTTGGATTGCCTCAAAGTAGCTCAAAGTGGGCATTTTCCCTTATGCTCATTACAACCAAGTTCACTAAGGAACCAAATATGGCTGTGTAAAAGAGCACATCTTTCAAAAGCTAATGAGATTTGAAGCAATTAATCCGTTATCTTATTAGGAGAACCCGATACATGGTCTAAAATTTTGATATAGCAGTGCAGTCTGCATGCCAAAGATGTAATCTTTCACTGACACAATTTATGACTATGAACAATAATATGATGCATTGAACATCATGGGAAATTTAGCTTGAAGTCGAATACAGCTTAAATATCCCAAAAAAAAAAAAAAAAGAGAAAACTGATAGTGTTATAGCTCATTTCTGTCTACATTACAGCAATTATTTATTGTCATTACAGCAGCTTCAACAGATACATCGTCTCCCTGCTTCAGCCATGACCCAAGATAAATCTCACATCAGATAACTTAAATAATTCTATCAATAATTCATTTGAAAAAGGAGTGACAAGAGCTTTTTAAAGATAAGTACACCAGGTCAAGACACTTTCGGTGTAACTGATCATGAGCATGCACGAGCAGGCAGTACTGAAAATTAGTGTATGTTTTTATTTTATAACGAAAAAATCTTACTTGCACTGAGCGGCCTGAGACTGAAAATTAGTGCATGTTTTTTGTTATCTATTTTGATGCATGTTTCCTAATGCATAGAGTAAGTGAGTCCTAGTGTTTGTTCCAGTGGTTGTTAGTGCACTGAACCTACAAAAAGCTGATTCGAGTTTTCTGCGTGTTGCATGTGATGGAGAAAATGATCTAAACTTTTAAAAGGATAGTTTCGTCATTTCAATCAATGAATCATCTTCTCGTATTAAATACAAACATCCCAAATCTAGCCCACTATACTCTGTCTCTGGCCCATAGTAATTCCTCCAGCTGAAGCGAGTACTCAATTATACCATACTCTAGCGCGTGGCCTTGGCAAATTGTGAGCTGTGATTGGGTAAACGAATTTATAAATAAACCTCAGAGCTTACGCTTCGTCGACCTCACTCAACTCCTATTTTTTCACTTCTACCACCATCCACTTCCGTCTGGCTTTTTTCAATTTCTCAAAATTCCCTCCATGTCCCCTTAAACCCTTTGCTCAGAAACTCCTTCTTCATTGCTTTTAGGTTTTTCTTTCTTTCAAATTAAAGATCAAGTCAGTTGTTAGTTTTGTGTTCTGATTCCGTTTCAATTTGAAGCTTACTTTCTGAGTTCTTCAATTGTAGTTTAGCCTCTCGTGGGTTACTTTTTTGTTTTCAGCTCTCGTTCTTTCGTTATTTTTTGACCGTTATAGGTGTGAAATTTTCAAAATTTTGAGCATTCTAGGGTTTGGCGGAATCTGGTTCGATTCTTTTCTAGGGCTTTTTGCTGAGAAGACGTTGGAAAGGGAGATCCAGAACGAGTGTTTTAATAGGCTTTTAATGAATTTTATTAAGGGTATTGCAACGACCAGTGGGTTGTTAATGGGATGAATGACGAGAGAGTTGAGATGAAACCCTAATTTTGATTATGAGGTTTTGAACATGAGCCATGGAGGTGGAGAGAGCAATACAAAGAGTGAACCAACAAGCGCCACGTCATCAACACGAGCTGGAGCTGATCATTTCGGTCGAGCAGTTGCAAAAATCGCGGTGGCACAAATATGTGAAAGCGTTGGATTTGAAGGCTTCAAAGATTCGGCTTTGGATGCCTTCGCAGATTTTGTAATCAGATTCATCCGTGACTTAGGTAAATCCTCCAGTTTTCATGCTAACTTAGCCGGTAGAACGCAATGCAATTTATTTGATACAATTTGTGGATTAGAAGAGTTAGGAGCTGTAAATGGGTTTTTAGGTGCATCAGAGATACGTAAATGTCTCGTAGGGTCAGGCATGGTAAGGGAAATTATTCAGTTTTCGGAATCTAATGAGGAAGTCCCTTTTGCACAGCCAATCCCACAGTTTCCTATTATTAGGAATAGAAGATTGATACCGAGTTTTGAAGAAGTGAATGAAACACCCCCTGGTAAACATATTCCATCTTGGTTGCCGGCTTTTCCTGATCGCCATACTTATGTTTATACGCCAATGTGGAATGAGAGGAAATCTGATCCTCGTGCTGATAAGATTGAGCAAGCCAGACAGAGGAGGAAGGCAGAGATGGCTTTGTTGAGTTTGCAGCAGAGGTTGGTGTCCAATGTTGAAGCAGGAAGTTCATCCTCATGGAAGCCTAATTATGAGGTGAATGATTCACAAGAAGCTGGAAGCAACCCATATCTTGCTAAGCCTTTGCAATCTGAAGAGAAAGATGTTCCTCCTGTGGTTTTGCCTGCAAAGCTTAGAAATGAATTGTCCGGGGGAAATACTGTTTCTGTGATGGATGCATTTGGTCCTGCTATTGAAGCAGTGAAAGGTAGCAGTCTCTGTGATGATGGAGATGGTGATCGGAAGAATCTTCCTGACAAGAGGCCTGCTGTTAATTTTAAATTTAGAAGCGGAAAGAAGTTTCTGGGTGAATTTCTGGATACCAGTCTTCAGAAGAAGGGTGGTGGAAGAAGTGCATCATTATGGCGGGATGATGAGAAGGATGACAAGAAGAGAAGAGCTGAGTATATTCTTAGACAATCTATAGAAAACCCACAAGAACTCACTCAGTTGTAAAATAGTTCATGACTTTAATGCTCGTTAGATGTATTCTTACTTTAGAAATTGGTGCCAGAAGTGATGGGCTATTAGTTGCTGTTACACTATAGGCATACTGTTGTTCTGGCATTGATATTAAGGGAACCCTGTTGGGAATCCGTTGGCATCCCACTCTAACAATTGTGATAGGTATGTGTTTGATTTTACGTTTCTCTGGCTGTAGTGTAGACTGATTCTTTGAAAATTAAAAGTTTTGCTCTTTTCACAATCTGGTGTTTTTACCTTCTATAATTGAATTCTGTGCCTTCTGGTACTCACAATTATTCTCTCTTTTTGATATGTGTGATTGACGGATAATACCAACCAATGCCTCTTGAGCATGCTTATCAATTAACCATTAGTTTACAATCGGCAACTTCTGCACTTGATTTTAAGGTTCCAAAACAAAGAAATAATAAGGCACTTTCATGCTACAAGAAAATTTTTCTCTGAAAAAATTAAGCGAAGAATGAAAGAAGTAAAACCTTACCATAATTTAGATCTTGAAGCCCTGATAAGGTGGGCAAGATTTGTCTCAAAGTTAGATTGAAGCCATCTGTGATACTGGTAGTGGGTGTGATTATGCACATCCGGCATGCCCACTATCAGTTTAAGAGGAGGGATTTTGGTTTCCTGAATTTAACAAGTTTGTTTCAGGACTGCGTGGTTGTTGATTCTCCACTTGCATCATTTGAAGCATGTTGCTGCTGTTGGCTGTTTATGTATGTATATACTAGTATTTATAACAGTTAAGGGGAAATTGTTTGATATTAGTCACATACAATTTTGGTGCACGTACTTTGATTACAATGACTACACTACATGCTACAGAACACATGCGATGTAATACTTTACTGCAAGCAAAGCAGTGCAGTGCATTTAGATGTTGATTTCTCCAAGTTATTTCTTATCCATGAGTTTGAGGATGAGCCGTGCTGACTATATTTTTAACCATCCACCTGGGTTGCTTTGCTAGTTGCTATAGCCCTTCAAGAGGCTATTTCTTCTGTCTTGTCAGCAAATTCAAAGCTCATACAAGATCTTAAAGATTTTGGGCAGAAGAACATGGATAATTCTCCTAGTACAAAATGCAAATTTTAAAGGTCTCAATCTCTGCTCGAGGCTAGCAAAACTGAATGTTTTAAGAATAAACACTGATCCAAATGCTATATGTAATTTGTAGACCGACCAGAAGATAACTATGATCCTTCATTACGAAAGTTATATACCACTTAGAGAGAATAAAATCCAAAATACAAATGCGATTCACAGCATTTTGAGCAACTTGACCATTCATGTTTAACAGACCTCAAGACTCAAGCTCACTGGGCTTGGTGCAGACTAAAATATCTTTCTATGTCGGTAAGGGAAATAATTAAATTTCTAGTAATAAACAGAGAACTTTTAATTTGCCATGAACGGGTAAACAGCTAAACAATTCAAAGTGCAGATATCCTACATCATCCAATCAACTAGAACAAGTCAAGAAATCGGATATTTTCAATTGTTTATCCTCACTTCATCTTTTCAACTACAAGTACCTGAAAACTAGGGAACTTATAATATAAGCCTCTGGAAAATTTCTTTAATCCAAATGAAACAGCCTCAATGTTTCAGCTTCAAATTCAAATCTGAAGGAAAAGCTTTCCCACGATGGTTGAAGATCATGTATTCCAAGTTGCCTGGTAGAGAAACCATTCTGCATTTAAGGACACACAGGTCCTCAAGTCAGTGATTGAAATAATGCTTATATAAAACTACCAAAAAATCACAAGAACTGTCATTTCACAATTCTGACCACCAAGTAAAATCAAGAGAGAAACTGAAAATAAAAGGGATGATTTAGAACAATAATTCCCACAATATAAGAATTGAAGGGTTACACTATAGTGACTAATATATTAGACTACCCCAAGGGATAGTTTGAGTACTAAAAAAAGAGACTCTATGTATGAGAGAACATGGGTTAAGGTCTCCTCTAGCAACATATCAAGATCAAGCTTTTGATTTTCCTAATTTAGGGCATCCAAAATAAGGTACCTCAAATGGGAGTTGGGCAGAAGTTCATAACAATTAGGGCTGCAGTCTAAATGAAGAGATAAAGACTGATCTATTTGATAATGTCAATGTATTACACACATAGAAAAGATAAACTACCCCTAGAACTATGTATATTACTTCTAGGAGATCTCAGTCTTTTGCAAATGCCAGTGATTTGTTCCTATATTTGAATACAGACTTAAACTGTCAATACAAGGTACAAATATCCACATCCAGTAGAGCAATATGCATCCTACAACATGAACTAATAAAAGGTACATATTAATGGACCATCAATCTTTCCATACAAGGTAACGCCAATAAGCTAGCTAGCTTCAGCTCCATAAGTAATAGTTTTTAATATGTTTCAACATTATAAATTAAGAACATCCATCCAAGTATGACAAAATTAGATATTCCTATTCCCAATCACAACATCACTACTGTACATCTTGATGTGCTATGGCAGTGCTTAGAACAGTCTCTCCATAGTATCAATACTGTAGGGAACCTTATGAAAGTAATCCAAAAGTGAAATGATTTCGACAGAGATAGTATTCTACCAAGTGTAAGTTGCATGAGTTAATACAATGAACAAGCTCTACTAAAAGGGTTGCATTCTGATCTGCTTCAAACACTAATTCCTACTATTATAATAAACCGAATGTCTCTCTAAAGAATGAGTTTCTTAAGGAGTGATATCATGTTCCAGAATGTGTAATGGAAAGAGATAAAAGCATTGGACAAACTCCATAAAAGAATGTACTTCGGTCTCGAAACAGAAAAATAGCAGCCAAGCTCACAACTCAAACACGCACAAATCAAATAGCAATAGAAATTTTCAATCTCAATCTTCTAGCATATGTTTCTAAAGACAGAATGCAAAGAGTAATTCAATTCCAGAGGCCTAAAATTTCACAAGATATCTTTGTCTCTCCAAGTTCAATAAAAACACACAATTAACTGAAACAATCTAAACCAACACACCTATTATCATCAGAATCGGGATGAATTGATAGAAACTTCCCTGGCACCGTCAGCGCTGCCCACATACATAGCAATAACCCTAAAAGCAACTCAATCACCACCTATATTCCCAAAATAAATAAATAAACAATCAATAATACGCATTAACACCAGAAACGCTCAACAGAGTATAAATCCCCCTAAATAAATTCAATAAAACTGACATTGAAAGGAGGTCCTGAGAACTCTTCTTCCATAATTTTCAGCAAACCCCTATCTGAAACCAGATAAAAGGAGAATTAATCCAATCAGAAGTAGAATCAGAAAAAGAAATATGTATCTTTGGTCTAAATTTAGGGATTACATTGAACGGTTGCATAAGCTGCATGTGCGAGAATCACAACTCCAAGTACACCAACAAGGAAGCCTACACCCATTGTTTCAATTCTCCCGTCTACGAATTAGCAAAGATTGGTTGGTTTAATGCCTCGGTTTATACACCAAAGCCACAGATCGTGTCGTGACTCGTGCCCTGGAGCAAAGCAAATCAGTCTGCCCTTGTTTGTTTACTTCGTTCGAACGCTGTCGTACAGTTAATATATATACATATATATAAAAACTCTTTTTATATATAAGCTCTTTTTAGTGCATTGATCAAAACTCCGCGTTTTGTGAGCTGTACGTGGGTTTAAGAGAACTTGCTTGGCCACAACACAACCGGCGCAGTAGAGATAAAACAGGGTTCTCTCCTTAATTTTGAAATTCTCATTTTTGTGTCAGTTAATCAATTATCATAGTTCAATTTCCTTGAAGTAATTCTCCATACATTTTTGCATTTGATATTGAAACTATCTTTTGTTTTCTCCGTCCTGTATATTGATTGTCTTATAGGTACAGTGTCAAATTTGCAGACAAGATGGCTCAACCACTGAATCCACACAACGGAGTTCATTCATTAAACAAACTGAGTTTCTGCTACAACAGCTTTAGCAGCACTACTGCTAAATCGAAGTTGCTTCAGAAGGCAAAATCCTGTTTCCATCGGAGATATGACACCTTGTCTCGCTGTCAACATTGCGCGCAATCCATTTCTCCAGGTCTTTGCTGAATTTTTTTGTTCGATATAGTTTGTTTGATTTTATCCTTATGTCGCTCCAGACTCTTCGCAGGTGTTTTGAATGTAGAAGATCATGTTAAAAGGACACCTGAATTCGAGGTATTTTTTATATATCTTTGAAGAATTATTAGAGATATGATGTGTTGAATTTGAGTGGACTGTTCTGTTCCTAATTCGGGCTATACTTCAATGCCACTGTTAGGAAGTGCTTTTAGCATTAGTGAAATCTTTTATCAAATAGTCTGTTATTCTTTTATTTTTCTATCATTTATATTCTTCTATGATCTCTCTCCTTTCTTGCTGCTCCTTCCTGAACTCTATCCTTTCATTTTCTCTCGTTATTGCTATCTACACAATAAGCAAAAGCAACTATCAAGTATTTTTTAAGGAGATCTTCTACCTAGTTCAATGAAACACCATAAAATAGAAATAAAGGCACTTTTTACTGTTGTAAAGCACTTCTAACAGTACAATAATATCTGAAATAAACATGCAACTCTGAAGCACTTTCTTTTGATGTTGTATGGAAATTGTTAGCCATTATGGACTAATGTAATTGGATCATCCTAACTTAGTGAATACAATTTTACTGTTGCTTTAATTTGAATTTGATTTCAGTGCTGACAATTAATTGGAATTTCTAATAGGAATATGTTTTGGATGGAGTAAAATCGAACACCTTTCCACATGTACAAACTCTTAGAAGATTTCCTAGGGAGGAACTTGTTTCAAAAGTTGTTCTTGTGAGGTTTGATTCTAGTGTCTTGCTTGGAGAAGAACTCGATCTAAGTTCTCAATCAGTTTCAAGTGCACTTTTCACCATTAGGTATTTACATGAAGTTGGGGCCAGAGTAATTCTTTTGAGTAATTGGAACAGAAAAAATAATTCAGAAATTCTATCTGTGGAATCTGTTGCAGGTATGGTTTTCCTAAAGTCATGTATGCCTCCAATTTATTTCCTGAGTGTTTGCTCTAGCTAAAAAAAAGTTTAACAATTAGGATCGTTATATATCTGAATGTAGAAAAATCTTATTAATGTTATCAATGTTATTAATTAGAAAGAAATTATTATGATTGTCAATGCTTGAGGTTCCTCTAATGTTTCATACTCTTAATTATTACAGATATCCTATCCGTAGCTCTCCAATACAAAGTTCTTAGTGTACAGAGCATTTCTTGTAAGAAACCAGTGGACATGGACATCTTTAAGAAGGCAGATATTATTATTCTTGAGAATCTAATGAACTTCAAAGAGGAAGTTGCCAACTGTCCAAAATTTTCTAAATTATTATCATCAGGAGTTGATATTTTGGTCAATGACTCGTTTTCTCAGTCTCATAAAATTCTTGCTTCAACTGTTGGTGTTGCTCAGTTTTGCTATGCCAGCTTGGCTGGTTTTCACTTTGAAGAAAGCTTATGTCAGCTGAAGAAGGTTGCAAAACTTGACAAGAAACCATATTATGCAATTGTATGTTTTTACTTCCATTTCAAATTAACTTTGTCTACTTTAGTTTATTAAGTGGTTGTTTGTTTATGTTTCCAGAGAATTATTTTCATTTATATGAGCTTAGATAATAACAAAACATTCCTGGCAACCATTTTTTTGGTTCTGCTTTTGTTTCTTGAAAATTTGAAATTCTAGTTTCAACATCTATCAAAAGAGAGACAGAAGCAGGTAAAATACTTTTACATCATTTTCTCTATTTTCAAGCTGCATTTCACAAGACCAGAAAGCGCTTGTAAGTTATCTTAGTATTCATCTAACTAAAACATATTTTGTAATTTAAAAGATTTTACCATACACATTTTATTATTTTCATCTTCAGAGTGTTGTTCCTATAAAATAATATCAAATGCATTTTCACAATTTTAAAAGACAAAATTTAATTTCTCATATCCATTTTCCTTATTTACTTTATTAAAACAGTACTGAATGGCCCCTAAATTTTTGCCTGTTTCTGGTGAACACAGGGGGACCATTTTAGGCCTATAACCTCTGCTCTTCACTTGTCAACAATGTTCTTTTATTTATGCAATGCAGATTGGAGGGGGAAATCTCCATAATAAAGCAACTGCTTTGCGTTGTTTAGCTTCTTGTTGTGATGGGTTGGTCTTTGTTGGAATGATGGCATTTCAGATAATGCATGCTTTAGGGCTTCCTGTTACTTCGGATTTAGTGGAAAAAGAGGCATATAAAGCAGCTTTAGATCTAATTCAGTTTGCACATGAGAAAAACATAAGTATTCTGTATCCAAAAGACTTTTGGTGCATGAATGATCATCTTCCAAAGCAACTGGAAATATTTCCTGCTCAGAGTATTGTGGATGGTAAGTATCAATTTAATTGACCTTGGTGTATGACTCTTCTTGAAATGAATAAATGAACTATCCATGCAATTACTTGTTTGAGCATTCTGTGTCTGCTTAGCTATCACCTAGGCAGATAAAATTTTATAATTTTCTTAATTTGCCAACAGCCTGTGAAATTGTTAGCAAGAGAAATGGGTAGAAAATGATCTCACTCAGATAAATATTCAGATCTTCTCAAACTTGTAGTTTGCCAGTCCTAGAGATTCTCATTATGAATATTTTAAATAGAATGTCTATACAGAAAATAATACTAAGAGACAAGCTATTTGGAGCCATGTAGATTATCCATTATGACTTCACAAATATATGTCTCCTTGTTTCTTCTATCATAAGTTGTACCTTTATTTTATTTTATTTTTTTGCTAGGAAACAAAAGAATTGTAATTGAACTCTAGAAGATACCAAAAAATAATAATAATAATGACAAGCTAACAAGCAAAAAGAAGGTTACTTAAGATGTACCTGAAAAATTAACATTACATAAGTAATGATAATTTCTGTTTATGCAATTATTTATCTTTATTTTTTTTCTTTTTAGGTTGGGTACCTGTTGATCTTGGGCCACAGGCAGTGGAAGAGATGAAATCTTTGATTATGAAATGCAAGGTAAATTACAGTTTGAGAAAAAAGGCTAGTTTCCTGTAGTCTCACATAAGACAATATTTCTGTAGGGGTAATATATAATGCATTTTGTTACTTATCCTTAGAAAATGGGCTCTAATTTAGCTAATATTTTGCCTCTGAGGTGGTCTATGATTAGTCTTGATGGCTTCTTGTTCTCAGCTTTTGTTCATCGGTATTATTACTTCCATGTTCAAACCTAAGCCTATCTGATTTATTTTCTCTGTTCATGACAGAAAATTTTGTGGATCGGTCCGGTGAAGTACAAGTTTTCTGGTCAACACACAAGTGGAGCATCTAAATTGGCTACAATGCTTTCTAAACTAGGTCAAAATGACTGTGATATAACTATTGTTGGGAATATAGCATGTAATCCAATCACAAAAGAATCAAGTTCAGGTTTTAACGTGGTTGAGAGTGCATCAGTTGTATGGGAATTTCTGAAAGGAAGAAAGCTTCATGGAGTCTTGACCTTAGACAGGGTATGTTTTCTAACCCTCATCTCTGTTTAGTTTAGCTAGTTCAGCAAGATTCTTGGGATAGCATTTAAAACATGGCTGTAGAGTGGCCTTAATTCAATTCATGTCATACTCCCTTATGATATTTAATAATCAGTAGGTTTTCCCTTAGGATTTTTTAGAGGATAAGTCAATATATGTAGATGGTCCTTGCCATTTGATGTATGTTTTATGTTGAACTAAATGGTGAATATTTTTGTCATGGGCTTAGAATAATTAGCCATGCTGACATCTATATAGATAATTACACATTCAAGTATTCATTGCATCTTTACCAATGAAATAATTTTGTTTGCCACATTTATAAGGACTGGAGGAGAATTTCAGGAGAAATTCTTTTAAAAGGTTTAAAATGCTATATAGGACAATCAGTCAAATGAATTTCCATTGGATTATAATGATTAAACACTTCAAAGTAATAAAGTGACTTTTCATATTACTGCATACATGTGGACATTGGCAGATACCACATAAACTCAATGTGTAGCCTGAGAAATAAGTATTTGTTTGTATTCCAGGCTGATATATCAAATTTATACTTTTATGACGAGTTTTCCTTTACATCTCTCCTTATATGATTGTGTAAGTTGCATTGCCTTGCTTCTTTTCCTCACATCCAATAATGCTTATGGTTACCTGCAAGGTTAGATAAATCACACTCATAGTACCTAAACAAATCTTTGGATCTTACCAGGGCTGATGAATCAATTTTATTTTTCTGTGTTTGCTTGAAGGATCACAGGGATTTGACTTATCAATGCAGCCATAAGTGATAAAAGGTTCAGCTTTGTATCATATAGATATCATTCTAATTGTTTCGGCTTAATGCAAACTGCAGGGATATCCATTTGAGGTTGATTGGAATGCTGCCTACTGTGATCCTACCCAACCATTGGTGGTTGATATTGGAAGTGGTACTACTTCTGTTATTTCCCTTTTTTCAACTAATATTTGCTTTGAAAGTTCTAGATTTTGTATGAATGTTTAAAAAAGAAGCATATTGATATAGGTGTAGTAGAGACATATAAAAAAACAAAAGATTAGAGAGAGGTAGATTGAATAAGAGAGGATATATTAGCCAGACAACAAGAAAGAGGAGAAAACTAGAATAATTTAGAGAGAAGAGACATAACCAGTAGGCCCAGGTTTTCTTCTTTAATCAAGCATAAAAACATTAACGGAAGAAGCTTGTATTTATAGCCTTAAAGCTGCAAGTCACGAGTGTTGGAGAAAAGGGTCAATCAGGCAGATGCTTCCAACAATCATGATAACACAATATTTGATCTTCTAGAGTGAGGTTGTATGACAAATCAATCTCATTTCTTGATATGTAATCTACCCAAGAATCTTGCAATCACTTATTCAAATTTTAAGAAATCATCGTGATCTAATATTCATTGAAACTCCTTTCTGTATTTTTGAACAAACCTATATCCTTGATGACAATACTTGTATTGAATGAACAATGTATCAGCATACTTCATAGGAAGAAATAGATGTCTCAAGGCACATCATACTTCATACCAAGCAATTTCATATGATCCTCCATTTTTACTAGAACAATGAAAGAAGACTTAAAAAATAAGTCCTACTTCTACTAAAACAATGAAATATTTAAATCCTAGTGAAACAATAGATAAAGTGAACTAAATGACGTAATTATTAAACTTTGTTATTCCTCTTACATCACATATATAATGTTTTTCATAAACACTAGCAACATAGAAATCAAATAACATAACTTTGCTATTTTCAAACATATAGGAATGGCATAGCCATCTTAGTGGAATGCTTTTATCCTTTTTGCATACTTTCTTGTTGGTAAATCTTATTCTAGGATGGAAACATAAGTTCCATTTATCAAGACAGAGTGTGTAATTACAGATTCCGTACAATTTGGATTTTAACTGGCAGGGAATGGACTGTTTCTTCTTGGAATGGCTAGAAAGAGGAAGGATTTAAATTTTCTCGGCCTAGAGATTAATGCAAAGGTATTATGCTCACTTTTGGGTTTTCTATTATCTTAGCCGCTTCATTAAGTTTGACTTCATCTTTTCATAACACTGAGAGTTTTCAGCTTGTAAGACGTTGTCTAGATTCTGTCCATCTATCAGGCAAAAATAATGGGTATGGTCTGTTGCTTTTAGCACTTTTACTGAAGTTATGCATCCAGGGAAATGTGTAGTTTGCTAGACTAATTAGACTTTTTATTTTATGTTCATTGTAAACAGAGCTTGTTAGTGCCTCTTCTCTTTCTAATTAGATGTTTCATGGCTGGTTTGTGGATGAACTTGATATTTATATTTCACCATCTTATCTTTGTTGTTGTCTGTGTTAGGTACTTCATTGCAACAAATGCCACATCAACATTTCGTTCAATAGTTTCTAGTTACCCTGGAAAGTTAATTCTTGTTTCAATACAGGTCAAAAATATTTTCATTCTTTATTATCTGCTTCTCCTATGTATTCCTAATTCTTATTGATGTGCCTATTATGAAAACTACCTAAATCTTTCTGAATTAATTAAATTGTGTTGATTATATGTGTCACAAAATGTAATAGGCTTTACAGAGCATCATTATCGCCATTCACCACCATAATTATCCAAACCCTGCCATCACTGCTTTGCTTCTTAGTCTACAATATCACCATTTTCCAGTGAACGTTACTATCACTTGTAAATGCTGCAGCATCACTTAATGATTACGCATTTTGTTGCTTGCTGACTTCCACCACAGTATCCTACACCATGGCCACACTGCTTCTATGATGACCTTCATCACCACTATAAGTAAAAAGCCAAGTTTTTACAGTTTTTACAGTTCTCAAAGTTATTGAAAACTGAAAAGAAGTCCTTTTAAGTAAGTTGCTTGCTGTAACACCTTTTAATTTCTCATTTAAGTAAGGCTGAAGCCTGAAAGTAGGTCGGCAGATATTAATGTAATTGCCATTTTGCATCAATTTTTAGGAGTTTATTATTTGTAATTTAAGTGTTTGCTTTTTGGAGGCATGCAGTGTCCAAACCCTGATTTCAATAGACCAGAACATAGATGGAGAATGCTTCAAAGGTCATTGGTTGAAGCAGTGGCAGATGTCCTTGAATATGAGGGGAAGGTACACTGACATTATGGGCTGTTCTTACAAATGATCTAATTGTAACTGTGGTTTAGATCATCAAATTTCTGCAAAAGTTTTCTGATACCCCATTGATTTTGTGTTGGAATATGCAATTGTGACAAGCCCGGATCTCAGGTTTGCTCAGGTAATTTACTGTTAGATTTCCATTCTCCAGGTGTTTTTGCAATCTGACATAGAAGAAGTTGCCATCAGGATGAAAGAACAATTTTTAAAATATGGCAAAGGTAAACTTGCTCTAGTGCAAGACCACAGCAAGACAAAATATAATCAAGTAGCATGGCTTGAGGAGAACCCATTTGGAGTTCTATCAGATTGGGAGCAACATGTTATAGACCGCGGAGCCCCAATGTACAGATTAATGCTTTCTAAATCATCCAGTGTACAATGAAGTTAGCATTTTGGCTGTTTAGTGAAAGCTAATTAATATCATACACCAACAAGACCAGATGAGCTAATCTGTACTTCTTGAAGATTATTTACTAAGCAACATAATGTCATTGGGACAAAATCTGAAAGATGCAGCCTTTCTTGGAGGCAAGATTTTCTCCCTATCTATGTTTTCTTGTGTTACTCATCTACCATGAGATGCTGCAATTTACAAAATACTATCATATTATCTTGGGTTGAACTTATCCAACTGACTAGGAATTTTTGTGGGCATTGGAAATCAAGCAGGCTTAAAAGTTTACGTCTGAGAAAGACTTGTCACACCAGTCACCAAGCATTGGAAGCAATTAGACAGACAATTAGTGTAAGATGATATACTTGGACCAAAGTGTAAGACTTTCTTGGATGAACAAAGCATAAGAGGGTCAAGTCAAGATAAGGCTGGACACAGGTTCAAAAGAGGGTAAAACAAGCATCACCTTGTTAAAATTATCTTGCCAAAGTTGCCAAGCTGTTCTCAAATAAATTTTAAAAATGACCAGTAATTTATGAAGATGAATGCCTGCCCATTTGAATATTGTGCTAGCAAAAGTTAATTGTCTAAAACATTGAGTTAGGTTTTGAGTTATTTTGACTAATATAAAGTTTTTTACTTGACCTGGAACTTAAAGTTTTCAAAAACGAGTGGCCCCATCTCATGTTTATGCGAGAGGGAGGTCCGGGTCTCCTGGTTTGTCAAACATTTTCAAGGTCAGAGGAGAAATTATTGTGGAATAGTCGTACACCTTTTCTCTCTGTTGGTTGTAAAAGGACTTTTTGGGAACACTATGATGTGTGGAGGATAGACTTTGTCCTCGAAAAGTTTAAAATGAAAAACAGAATGGAATAGAGGGGTGAAAATGGTCAAACCGAGGAAATATGCTTTTAAAATGAATATAATCAAAAGAAATAAATGAAAGATGAGGAGAAGAGAGATCAATGGCAATGAACATAGATGAAAAGATCGGAGTCCCTTTCGGACAGAAAAAGAAATACCATTTGATGTACAATAGTACACAACACAACACTAACACAAAATTATTCTGCATCTTAAATAACACTTTGATTAATTTAAGATAGTTGATTCAGATGTCATCGGTCTTCCTTACCTCTGAATAATAATTTAGATATCCACGTATAAAATAAAAAAAGATAAATAATTGTATTGGTTTCTGTAACTTTTGTTAGAATTACAACCCTTAACCAACCTTTAGGTCTGGAAGTCTACTCTCTGTGATTGTTTGATTGTTAATATTAATTTTATTTTTAATTTAAAATTATCAAATATTTAAATAATATATCAATTGAATTTTTAATTATTCAAAATAGTGTATATATATAATAGTTTTGTGTTTTTTTTACTGTTGTTGCAAGAGTCCATAACCTGCATTTATATGTTCTCATTTTTTATCTTCCAAATTAACTAAAAACCAACCTTTTTCTATTTTTTCTATTTTCCTTTCAGCAAAGTAAAAAAACAAAAAGGAAAATAAGAAAATTAAATTCCTTCTCTCTCCTTTTTAACTGTGGAGACGTCAGTCGGAAGAATCAGTCCGGTGTCGATTTCGGTTTTTCAACTCATAACAAGCTCGTGCGTGCAATTCCAGGGTTGCCTCTGTCAATCAGGTATCTGTTTCCTGCTGATTCCATTTTTTTTTTTCAGATTCACTTTTTATTTCATTTTCGTGTAAAATAGAAAATTTCAGCTTGATCGGAATTGTTTATTCAAAACCCTAGGTCGTGTTACGTTGTTGAAAAAATATGACAAAATAGGAAAAAAAAATTTGATATCGAGTGTATGGACTTTGCGAGTTTATTCTGAGAAAAAGGATTGTATCGAATTGAACTCTTTCATGTATTTCTATTGCGTTAATCGAATTCAAATTTCGCTCGTTGGGATCTGGTGCGGTGATGAGCTCTCAGGTTTTTTTAAAAAAAAATAAAATTAGTGATACAATTTTTGGTTGCTTTAGTTTTGGGAATTTGATTGTTTAAAATCTTTATGTATATGCTTTGGATGTGTAATATGTTGTAGTTAGTGATTTGGCAGTGACATTTTGATTGGAAATTGTCATTTTATGTCAGTGGCGAAATTGTTTTCATTTCATGGTGTTAGAATGTTTATATGATTGAATACGTTTTTAGAGTTGAATAGATTTTAATCATAGAGAGTCAAGTTTAACATCCCTTGTCTCAAACAGGATTGCTGCAATTGTAAATTTTCCAAGTTGAAGGTCAAAAGGCGTTGTATTTGAGACATTGGAAGCTGAAGAGAAAGAGTGCATAATGTTTTGGAGATTGTGATGTCTACAACATGCAGACAGGGTCACAGTTGTCCTCGGAGTCTGAGGTACACCTTCACCCTGAGAATACTCATACTCAGGATGCTGGTTTTGTTGTAGCCTCATCAACCCTTGACAATGCAATACTTCAGCAGTCTGGTATGTTATCATGCTTGTAATTTTCATATTTTGGTTTTCTTATTTTGGGCTATTTAGTGAATGTGCTATGTGATGAATAAATTTTCTGTAAATATCAAATGCAGCCAAACGGCAATGGGCTGCTTGGACACGGCAAGAGGAGGAAAGTTTCTTTAGTGCATTACGACAAGTTGGCAAGGCATGTTATTGCTAGCATGTAATTTTTAGCATTTTGTTTGCTCATTTTTTTATAAAGCTAACTTTGTCATGAATTGATTCTAGAATTTCGAGAAGATCACTCATAGAGTACAAAGTAAAAACAAGGACCAGGTGATTTGCTATGAGATCTCACTGTTGTCATTTGGTGATTGCTTATTTTGACTGCTTTGTTTTCTTACCAAAATTTTGATCTTTGTTGTTGTTTTGGTTACTTTCAGGTCCGGCATTATTACTATCGTCTTGTGAGGCGTATGAACAAGCTGCTGGGTCCAGGATTATGTCTGGATGCAAAAAACTCCAAGGATACCAATGCTGCAATGCTTCGATGGTAATCTTGCATTATATAGGTCAACCTTTTTTTTAAGCTCATTCTTTCTACACATCTATACAGTGGTTGGAGAAACACGATGAAGCTGGAATCTTGTTTGTAAATATCTCAAAGATGTTTTTATTATAATCCAGTTTTGATGAACTGCAAAAATGTACATTAAGTGGTGGTGTTTGTGTTGAAAAGAATATTTGTTTTTCCCAGGTGGTCTTTACTGGAAAAGTATAGCTGCAAAGCCTCAAAGCTTCACCTAAAGCCCCGAAGGTTTAAGATATTTGTAGAAGCTTTGGTTAGTTAAAATTGTCAATTACTCATCCTTTAATGTTTACCCATGTTTAAAACTTAGCCTCTTCTGCTTCCACTGAAACTGATGATGAATATATCTTGCTATGAAGGAGCACCAACTCTTGAAAGACAGGAAGAGGTGTGTCAAGAAACGATCTTTCCAAGGGGAAAACTGTTCACCTACAGCTTCCAGTACAGTCTCAAATCAGAATAGACCTTCAGGACAGGATACTTGCACAGTTAAACTGGTTCTTGTTGACAGTCAAAACATACAAAAATTAGGGCCTGCAAAAGGATCATTGAAGCGCAATGTCAACATAGGTGTTAACCGTAGTAACAAGGGAGAAATGACTACTATGAAACCTGCAAGGCAACGAAGGAAACCAGGTGATTCTTTTTTTTGGTTAATTTAGTCTTTAGGAAAATCAACATTGGAAGATTTCAATATGGTCTATTAACTCTTCTGTTTGCATGTTGATATTATTCTCTGGGAAATTAAATTTCTATTATTTCTTTGTGTGTAACTCAATTCTTTGCAGCTACTGTCTCGTCAGCTGCATATAAAAAGTGGGAAAAGGCTGCAATTGCTGGGGTTTCTTTAGTTGCCGATGCTGCTGAGCATTTGGAGCGGACAGCCACTGATAGAGAAGTTGAACTTGACCAAGGTACACTCCATGAAGTTAAGTATGGACAATGTATGTTTCTTTTGTAAAATTGAATTTTACTAAATTGTTATTCTTTCTTTTCCAGAGCAAAAGGCACTCGAATCTGTTGATAAAGCTCCACTCCCTTTGCCTGCTATTTCACAGAATCTTTTCACCAACAACAGCACACACACCCCTGTAAAACTTAAGCTTCAGCTGTATCCAATTGACGATGGTACTCGAAGAGCCTTGGAAATGGTAAGAGATTTGGATGGTGTAGAATGAAGTTTTAGCAGCTGGGCAGTGTCAGTGGAGTAATTGTATCTTCATGTCTTCACAGGATAATCATAATCCACATCTGGAGCTCACTCTTAGTACGAGAAAGAAGATATCGTCAGTAGTAGAACATCTCAATCGCAAATGGGGCAATTCTAGTGTAGCATCCAGACAGCTAATGCTTTTCCCTTACAGTGTTCAAAGAGAAAACCTAGTGGGTCATCAGAGATGGACACAGGACTCAATTGTTAGTGCAGCAGATGTATATGCAATTATTGGCAGCCCTCCACTGTTCCGCTTGAGGTTCTTTTCTCATTTTTTATCTACTTAGATGCTTTTGCAATTGCATATTACATGAGTAGTAGACTGACTGATTGGTGAAATTTATATGAAGGTATGGCTGGTTTTCCAGTTCTGAATTTGTGCAAGTTCCTTCAACATCTTGCTATATTCCTATTGTGCATAATGAAAATGCCAAAAATGGGAAGGAACAATCTATGCCATCAACTAGTGGTCAGTCTGAGAAGCTTGTAGATCCCTATAATGATACCTCTGTGAAAGAAAACCATGCAATTGCACCTTCCTTAAGTGATGTGCCCCATGAGATGAGTAGGTGCATCAGCACTCCAAAAAGTAATTTTGTGGAGTTGGATCCTGCAGCAAAAGTCTCATGGCACAAGAGGGAGCCTGATGGAAAGCCTATCACCAGACAATTGGAAGATGTGGTAATATCTTCTTTCCTTGTCCATGCTTTTAAATCTGTTTACTTATCTAGCTACTAAGGACCTTAAATTTATGTCATTATGCCTTTACTTAGAACCACAGATTCTTGTTTCGGAACTTATTAACATATTTTACTTGTCATAAGCTCCATGAAATGCATGAATGATTAAGTTCTCTTCTAATGGAAGATAAAATCTCTGTGGATTGTCTAACTACCTGTTACTATATCATTTGTGGTCTTACTTGAGTGGACTTTATTTAACTTCTTGCTCACTTGCATTTCACTTTACTCCACTTAAAAGGTAATACCATATTACTTTTGCTGGTGACTGATTAGAAATTTACTTGGTTGTAATCAAGTTGGCAGATGTGCCATATTTTTGTAAGGTAGGAACGAAGAAAATTTTTCTTGTTTCATTCGGAGGGAGTACCAAATATGTAAGAGGAAAGATAATCTATAAAATACAGGAGTATACTGTTCTCTTAGAAAAAGAGAACTTCATAAAGATTAGATTAGTTGAGATTTGATTTATATTAGTCAAAAATACTGCATTCCAATGTATAAGGTACAGTGGCTTCAATTATTGAAGAACAGTTAGTAATGATACCAGATCTACAAACCATTTTCTAATCTTGAATTTTCCGTGTGTGCTTCAGGGTGAAGTGAAATTAAGTAATGGTACTACATTATCATCTGGGGAGTGGGCGGACAGTCTCACCAATATAAGTGTTGGAGATCTACTTTCAGAAGTGCCTCATGATATTGATGCATCACCTGTAACTGAAACTCAATGTCTTCAGCAGATCCCTTTCAACTGTGATTCATTTGATGCAGCCATTGCTGCCCACATATCTAAACATCAAAACAAGATGGAACATGTATCCACCTTGATATCCCATACCACATCCATCTGGGATGCGGAAGAAACATGTGATGCCTTCTCATTTCAAAGGAATCCTACTTTTTATCAAGAGGCTTCTAGATTGGCTGACATTAATCCTGCAGAAGACTGTAAACCGACTGCAAAAATAAGTTCAGTGGGTTCTGGGGGCTTTATTGAGGTATCATTTCATAATCAAATTTTAATTTCCAGTAAAAGGGCTTAAAATGTGGATTTTGTATAATATACTACTTTCCCTGTAGGAATTAGTGGATGATAAGAAAGCTGTGGACTATCCTAGTGGAGAGGACCCTATGGATGACAAGCCAATTGATTTACATAGCCTGGAAGATTCTGAGAAGGATTTCAGTGGGCTAACAGACATATATTGGGTATTAGACATCACCAATAATATCTGTTATTATATTTTAACCTGACAATCTTAAATTTTCTTGTGAGTTATAGAATTCCTGTCAGTAAGAATAGGGAAATCATAGTTAATAAATTATATATATACACACACACTCTGAGATGAGTGTTCATGATAACTGACCTTATTCCATGTTCTCTACTTGTGCAGCCTGAATCTTTAGGACCATTAGAATTGGACATATCATCCTCTAAATATCATTGTGAAGATTTAGTTCTGGGTGATAGCCTTGGAGGTTTAAGCCTTCTGATAGCCAGCAGTGTAGATGCATTTCAAAATTGCTCATTGTTTGGGTTGGACAAGAAAGAACCAGCAACAATAGTCGATTCTCATGAACCTGCCTCCCTTTCTGATTTGAAAATTGGCAGTCAGGGTTGAGAATGCCATGAAATCAGATCTGAGATGGGAAGCATTTCCAGAATGCAGTTCCTAGGTTACTGACTAGAATGGTTTGGTTGTGAGGAAAAGTTGTGAATGAAGCAGCCCCCTTCATCTGTACAAAAATAGACATGGAAAAATCCACTTTCAACTTTCTTTAACATCATGGGAGGTGAGGAAGTGTACAAGCCCAAATAGACAGAATAACTTTATTGACATTCCTTTGTATGTATAATGTGTTCACTTCACTGTCTTGTGATGGATGCATTACTAACAAACGCATTATGGTTATGCATATATATTATTGATAAACTTATTTTATCTTTTGAGTCTTTTTTAGTAATTTTAATAAAGGATAAAATTGTAATTAAGAAGAAAATTCGAAATAGGGTCTTTTTAGTCTTAATTCAAAATTTATTATCTATATATTATTCTAAAAAGTATATGCACTTAGTTAATATTAAGAATGACCAGAACCTACCACAAAGTTTAGGGTACTTTTGCTTAGGGATGGGAAATTTAGGCATTTTTGCTTAATGAAGGGGTAATTTGGTCATTTATGATAATTTCCCATAAATAATTGTATGCCGTTGGTTTTATTAACTCGTTATTCTAAATCTTAAAAGAAAGTTTCGGCCTTCAAAATTACTGCGCATAACCTGCACCAAAGATATGTATGATAGATAACATAAGCATTTTAATGGACTACACCATATACTCTTCTTCATCTCTCATCTCTTCAAAGCACTACTCACAAACATCACTCAATAATGGAAAACAACAGTAATGACCAGAACAACCCTCATATTCTGATGATCCCTTACCCTCTCCAAGGCCACGTAATCCCTTTTGTTCATCTGGCCATCAAGCTTGCCTCCAACGGCTTCGCCATCACCTTCATCAACACTCTTTTCATTCATCACCAAATAACCAGAGCCCACTCCCACGACGGCACCCATGACATCTTTTCCCAAGCACGTAAATCTGGCCTTGACATACGCTACACAACTGTTAGCGACGGTTTTCCACTTGGGTTCGACCGATCCCTCAACCACGACCAGTTCATGGAGGGCCTTCTCCATGTATTACCTGCACATATCGATCAACTTGTGAGAGATATAGTGGAAATGAACCCCGAAGTTTCTTGCTTCGTCTCTGATACTTTCTTTGTTTGGTCATCCATGATTGCCAACAAGTATAACCTTGTTAATATTTCGTTTTGGACTGAACCAGCTTTGGTTTTTACCTTGTATTATCACATGGACCTGCTCAGAATCCATGGCCATTTTGATTCAGCGGGTAAGTTCCCTCTATCTATCTCTCTATCACTATCAAAATGCTGTTTTAATAGCAAAATATTGCAATTTTTTTTTTCTATATATTGGATCAGACAATCGAAAGGACACAATTGATTATATTCCTGGAGTTGCAGCAATAGAGCCAAAGGATCTGATGTCATATCTGCAAGCAGCCGATACTAAAACGGTGGTGCACCGAATAATATACAAGGCATTTGAAGACGTAAGAAAAGTTGATTTTATCATATGCAACACAGTGCAAGAGCTGGAGTCAGAAACCATTTCAGCTTTACAAAAAAAGCATCCAGTTTTCGCTATTGGACCCATTTTCCCAAGTGGGTTCACCAAGAGCATCGTGGCTACAAGCCTCTGGTCCGAGTCCGAGTGCACACAATGGCTCAACACAAAGCCTCATAGCTCAGTTTTGTATGTGTCATTTGGCAGCTATGCACATGCAAGTAAGGAAGATATGCAGGAGATAGCACTAGGGCTTTTGGTCAGTGAAGTGAATTTCATTTGGGTGCTTCGCCCTGATATCGTTAGTTCTGATGAAACCCAATTCCTGCCCGTTGATTTTGAAGAAAATATCAAAGGTCGAGGGTTGATTGTTCCATGGTGTTGCCAGATTGATGTGATTTCACATCCAGCAATTGGAGGGTTTTTAACTCATTGTGGCTGGAATTCGATATTGGAAAGTATATGGTGCAATATTCCATTGTTGTGTTTTCCTCTGCTGACTGATCAATTCACTAATAGAAAATTAGTGGTTGACGATTGGAAGATTGGAATTAATCTTTGTGACAATAAACCGATCACAGGAGAGAACGTAAGGGAGAATATCCATCGTCTGATGAGTGGAAAATCAAGTGAAGAATGGAGGAAGAATGTAAGTGGGATGAGAAATATATTAGAGAATGCATTGTCCAAAGATGGATCATCAGACAAAAATTTCAACCAATTCATCAACGATATGAAGGTCAAAATTCTAAAGAAACGCATAGCTTAAGTGAACATTATTGTGCTTCATCTTATAATTTATGCATCATGGGGAGTTTATTAGTGTTCTTACTATTTTCTTTTTTTTTTAATTTATAATAAGATTAACATTACGTGTGTTTATAGTATTTAGATAATATTTTATTATTATTCAAATATTGTTACCTATATTTCATTACTAGTGATCATGTAGCATGGATTGGGTCATTATCATGGTTGAGTACTTCATCTGATGAAGAAAATAAATATGTAGGGTCTCAATTATTTGAATTCTCAATTATTGTTATTGGCATGAAGACAAAGTAGATGACAGTCCCAAGAACCTGATATTAAATAATAATAATATTTTTTAATCTAAAATTAATGCATCATGTATTATTAAACAATCACTTGGGAACATGAAATATAGGCAATTTATTTATTTTAATTGAATTGAAGTTAACAGAGATTCCTCATTAAAAATAAAAACAATTAAACAAACAAATTCATGTTGCATTAAAAAGGGGAAAAGAAGATTAAACAGGGATAATATAAAAGAATTAATGAAACAAATTAGTCAACAAGTCACGTCACGTCACGTCCAAATTAAGCTAGAAGGTTGGGAGGATGTGTGGCTGCTGTTGATGATGATCTTGAGAGTGAGTGAGTGTGTGGAGTTGACACTTTTACTTGAGATATCCCTACAAGAAATCACATCATGGATCACTTGATGTCCCCCGATAAAAAGACCCACCATCCAATCCAATGAGAAAGTGGAGAGGACAGAATTATTGGAGAATGAATATAAATTCCTGGAGTTTGCGGCGGAAGAGGCAGGGGGTTTGATTGATGTCATACCTTGAAGCTACTTACTGATACATATGCACCAAAGAAAAGTTGATTTTATCCTTAGACAGCCATGGCAAGAAAGACCTTGATCATCTCTTTCTTTCTTACATCAAATTAGTCTGCAAACCCTACGACATTGGACTCCAGTTCCCATGTGATTTCTTTCACGAGGATATATATTTGAAGGGCTTTTGAAGATAATATGAATGGTAAATATCCATACTTGCATGCTGCTGCTGCTGCAATGCCGAAAGGAATTTAGGGTAACCATACAAATTCATTTACATATAAAAAATATTCCCACGCAAAGACTTGCATGATTTTGATGCATTGATCTTATCGTAATAATAATATTAACCTGTTCCAATCATTTATCATAAATTATTTTCTTCAAAATTTGATGGATGGAATGTGATAGATAATTAATTTGGCTGAAAGTACTCACTCACTATGATGTATATGATTATATCCTTTTTAACTTGAAGTATAATATAAAAGCCCTTTAATTTCGCTTCCTTCCATGCTTTTGTTTTGCCCCATTAACTGGACTTCCATATGCGTTTTATGGGCTCCTTCATTATGGGCTTCAATCCAACATCTTCAACAAAATCAATGGAGTTATTTAATGAATATTTATATATATATTATTTGATCTCTCTTTCAAACCCAACCCAACCCAACCCAACCCAATCGGTAATTAGAAAATAAATTTTGCAAATTGCTAAAAAATCCTCAATGAAACAAACTTACGTGGGCCATATAATAACTACTAGGCTTCGTCTAATATGGCCTGCCATTTTCGAGAGCTTATCTTTATCTCTGTGATAATTAATTTCCACACTAGTTAGTTAGTTTTTTTTTAATTATTTTGTTTTAATGAAAAATTTAATAATTATATTTTACACGTGTAATGTAATATTTCTATTATCAATTATTTTATTTTATTAGTAACATCAGCTTGGAACATTCTAGATAGATATCTTCCAAATGCAAGCTCAACAATAATTTCTCATATTTTTGAGATAATATATATATATTTATTATAATATCTAACATTATTATTTAATATTAATTAATTCAATAATTTTTAATTCATGATGATCTAATTCCAGTTGAAACAAAATTAAAATTCTAAACTTCTATTCTACCTCAGACTGGAACCACAAGTAGTACTAAGAAAGAAAGCAAAGTAAAAACGAAAAAAAAAAGTAAAAAAATAAAATACTTTCTTTACAAACAAGAAACGCAGTTACCCTCCTCTATAAGACTCAGACAACATTTGTTTCACATCTCCATACAACTCCAATTCCAATTTCTCTTTAATTCTTCTCTGCAGCTCAATACGCGATGTCTAACCAAGCCGAGTCTTCCGATTCGTACGTTTTAGATCTCAATTTTACTCGATTATTGATTTTGTTTCTCTCTTTCGCAACTTGTATTTGATTGAATGTTTGTTTTTATTTTATTTTACAGTAAGGGAACCAAGAGAGATTTTAGTACGGCAATTTTGGACCGGAAGAAGGCGCCGAACCGTCTCGTCGTTGATGAAGCCATAAACGACGATAACTCTGTCGTTTCGCTTCATCCCGATACCATGGAGAAGCTCCAGCTCTTTCGCGGTGACACAATCTTGATCAAGGTTTGTTTTTTTGGGGGTTTTTGTTTGTTTTCTTATATGATGATGATTTGGTTTGTTTTGTATATCACATGTCTACTTTATTATGTTTTAGCTTGGATTATTTTAATTGGATTATGTTATTGTTTCTTAAATTAGAGTTTTATGCTAACCTAATTTCGTGTTTTTATATGTTTCTTTTCGGTTTATGTTATAATGTAGATCAAAATTCTGTTATCGTGAATTATGGTTGAAATGGGTTTTAGGGAATGCAGTATCTCTGCAATTTGTTATTTTAGTTTACAATATTTGTATTGTCATGGTAATTTTATTTATAAGCGCCATGTTAGTTATTAGTTAATGGTCATAGGTTCCCAATTCAGTTGGAGCCATTTACCTGGAATATAGAGTTTCCCGTCCAGTAAGTTTTGTGCATAGAGTGGTATTCTTGTAAATTTCTAGGTTATGAAACAAAGTCTAGGGACTATGAGTTTTGGGTTTATCATTATATCTGGCCATTTTTGGCCTCATACCTCTACAACTGTGATTGTTTTCTAGCCATGGTTGTGGTTTAGCCTCAGTTATGGAACTCTTGTTTGATTCAATAAACTTAAAATCCCTTTTTTTTTGGTAATACACTTATAAAGTATATTCAAACATCTCATTTGATGGTTTTGGTGCGCAGGGAAAGAAAAGGAAAGATACTATCTGTATTGCTCTTGCTGATGATACATGTGATGAACCAAAGATAAGGATGAACAAGGTGGTGAGGTCGAACTTGAGGGTTAGGCTTGGAGATGTTGTTTCCGTTCACCAGTGTCCTGATGTCAAATATGGAAAGCGTGTGCACATATTACCTGTGGATGACACAATTGAAGGGGTCACCGGAAATCTCTTTGATGCATATTTGAAACGTGAGTTCTTTTTCCCATATTTTCTTTTAATTGATTTCCTTAGTAGACCAGTTAACATATGACAAATCTGTATATATACTATTTTTTTGATTTTGTAATAAAAATTTCAGAAACATTCCTTGATAAGTGAAGATTGATTGGTATGTAGTTGTTGTTGGATTGGTTTTCTACACTCTGATGAGGTTGGTCCAAGCTTCGGTTGTGGAGTTTAATTGCGCTTATATCCTCCTGTTCTGCTAATTTACTTTTTATGTATGAGAAACATTGGCTTTGTCCTGGTGCTTGGCTATCATAGTTTTTGGTCAAATATCATAGATTTGACTGATTGTCAATTTAGTTTTGGTGTTTTTCACATTTTCTGAGTCTATTGCTTTAACATTTGCAGCTTATTTTCTGGAGGCATACCGTCCGGTGAGGAAAGGTGATCTATTCCTTGTTAGAGGAGGAATGAGAAGTGTAGAGTTCAAGGTTATTGAGACTGACCCTGCTGAGTACTGTGTGGTTGCCCCTGATACTGAGATCTTCTGTGAAGGAGAGCCAGTTAGCAGGGAGGATGAAAATAGATTAGATGAAGTTGGTTATGATGATGTCGGTGGAGTTAGAAAGCAGATGGCTCAGATTCGAGAATTAGTGGAGCTGCCATTGAGGCATCCACAGCTCTTCAAGTCAATTGGTGTGAAGCCACCAAAAGGAATCTTGCTTTATGGACCTCCTGGATCTGGGAAGACACTAATTGCCCGTGCTGTTGCTAATGAAACTGGTGCTTTCTTCTTCTGTATCAATGGGCCTGAGATCATGTCAAAATTGGCTGGGGAGAGTGAAAGTAATCTTAGGAAAGCTTTTGAGGAGGCAGAAAAAAATGCACCTTCAATTATTTTTATTGATGAGTTAGATTCAATTGCTCCCAAGCGAGAGAAAACTCATGGGGAAGTTGAGAGGAGAATAGTCTCCCAGCTTTTGACACTCATGGATGGATTGAAGTCACGTGCACATGTGATTGTTATTGGGGCTACAAATCGTCCCAACAGCATTGACCCAGCTCTGAGAAGGTTTGGAAGATTTGACAGAGAAATAGACATTGGAGTACCGGATGAAATTGGGCGTCTTGAGGTTCTCCGTATCCACACAAAGAACATGAAGCTTTCTGATGATGTAATGTTCAAACACCTTGTTTTTTTTTTTCCAATCTTCTACTTTTTGAAAGAGACCACATGTAATTTTTTTGAATTTTTTGTTTCATACTCTTACAGGTTGATTTGGAAAGAATTGCAAAGGACACGCATGGTTATGTTGGTGCCGATCTAGCAGCTCTCTGTACTGAGGCGGCTCTTCAGTGCATCAGGGAGAAGATGGATGTGATTGACTTGGAAGATGAGACAATAGATGCTGAGGTACTCAATTCTATGGCAGTGACAGATGAACACTTCAAGACTGCGCTTGGAACAAGCAATCCATCAGCTTTACGAGAAACTGTGAGTTTATAATGATATTTCTAGTTGGAGCTTGTTTACTATTAGGACTTTTTTTTTCTTTTTGGTTAAGTATCTGATCAAGAGTTTTGTGATCAGGTGGTTGAAGTGCCCAATGTCAGTTGGGAGGATATTGGAGGACTTGAGAATGTTAAGAGGGAGCTCCAAGAGGTAACTGCAATTGCTTCACGGCTTGCACATGTGCCATGCTTTCCTTCATCTCTCTACAATCAAAATTTTGATATATTTGTATTTTTGTATGCAGACTGTTCAATATCCAGTGGAGCATCCCGAGAAATTTGAGAAATTTGGAATGTCACCCTCAAAGGGAGTCCTTTTCTATGGTCCGCCTGGATGTGGTAAAACCCTTCTGGCCAAAGCTATAGCCAATGAATGTCAGGCTAATTTTATCAGTGTCAAGGGCCCTGAACTACTTACTATGTGGTTTGGAGAGAGTGAGGCCAATGTACGAGAAATCTTTGACAAGGCCCGACAGTCTGCTCCTTGTGTCCTGTTCTTTGATGAACTTGACTCAATTGCTACCCAGGTTTGTGTTGCTCTTTCCCTCTATGATTTGATTTTCTTTTAGATCACATTGACTATTTTGGGATTTGGCAAATGTCTACAATCACGTTTGCCATGGGATTATATGACTTTCATGATTGACAAGGACATTACTTGAAAAAGAAGTTGCATTTCAATTTTAATTTATTATAGATACTGCAGAAACTAGAAAGTACTCAATGTTTTGTTAATGACATTAGAATGACCTGTTATGCATGTATATATCTGTTTAGTTCGACCCATGGGAATACAGTGGCATTTTTTTTAGTTCATCTATCCTGCAGTTGTTAATTATGATAATGTTCTATGTATTGCTTCTGGTTTATAGCTGCATTTGCTACTTGCAGAGGGGAGGCAGTGTAGGAGATGCTGGTGGTGCAGCTGATAGGGTTTTGAACCAGCTCCTGACTGAGATGGATGGTATGTCTGCAAAGAAGACTGTCTTCATTATTGGGGCCACTAACAGACCAGACATCATTGATCCTGCACTTCTGCGTCCTGGCCGTCTTGACCAGTTAATTTATATCCCTCTCCCTGATGAGGATTCACGTCACCAAATATTCAAGGCTTGCTTGAGAAAATCACCAGTTTCCAAAGATGTTGACCTCAGAGCACTTGCCAAGTATACTCAAGGCTTCAGTGGTGCAGATATTACAGAAATATGCCAACGAGCATGCAAATATGCCATCAGAGAGAATATTGAGAAAGTAAGTTTTGTTGATTGTGTCTCATTAATATTTCCTTAACAGTGTCTGAGCTATGTTATAATGACCTAGAATAATATAATGATTGGACTATTATTTATTTCAGGATATTGAGAGGGAGAGGAAGAGAAGGGATAACCCAGAGGCAATGGAGGAGGATGTGGAAGATGAAGTGGCAGAAATCAAAGCAGCCCATTTTGAGGAATCAATGAAATATGCGCGTAGAAGTGTCAGCGATGCTGACATACGGAAATACCAGGCATTTGCTCAAACTTTGCAGCAATCAAGAGGGTTTGGATCCGAATTTAGGTTTTCAGAAGCTGGAACAGGTGCTGATGGATCAGATCCTTTTGCCGCAACTGCTGGTGTGGCGGATGACGATGACCTTTACAGTTAAAATCATGTTTAATGCTTTGTTTGTTAAACTTTTGACAATGTTGTCTTTTGTGCCTAGTCTATGTATTTGATGATATAATACAATACTTGTGATGGTTGGTGAAAACTTCATTGTTACAGCCATGGACCCAAAGAAGCCCTTTGGGATGACCGATCATTGGTGACCTTCTGAAGTTAGAAAAGAGAATTTTCTACATTGAAGCTTATAATGTTCTTTATATGCCATATTCTTAAACATTTATTAAAGGATGAATGAGTCCTCTGCTAAATCATGTCTGTTGATGGGTTATTTCTGCAATCTCTGAAGCAGCCTTTAATGGTGTTGAAATCAAGTTGCCAAGGGCTCAATATAATAGCTCCATTCTGACTTGAATTCTTTGCATTAATTGTGGGATATGTCAGAGTTTCAATCAATACATTAATTTCAACTTTGCACCGACAAGTTTAATCAATAATTTTATTTATTTGTTTCCGCACAATTTCACCAACCATCTTGTGCAACTCGCATTTCTTTTTTCAATAAAAGCCTCACCTAAAATCAAGATTTTCATTTAATAATTATCACTTGAATGAAAATTGATTCTTCCCAATCATATTCTACTTTTAAAGTTGACCCTTCTATAATATAACTCATTAGTGTTGACATATACATCTAGTTTTAAATATTTAATTTGATATTTAAATAATATAATAATAATAAATTATTTAATCATATGATAACATATTATTTGAATACCCAAATTTATTATTATCAAATTATGCACACAAACTTAATTATAGTGTCTATAAAAGATGATAGAGTTAAATAAGGAGTGTACCATCCATATCATGTGTAAAAGTTAATTTTATATGATTTTGTAAATTCTCTTTCATCTATTATGAATAAGTATTATTGGTTGTTTTAATAAAACAAGTGATAAGTTTTGATTGAAGTGATGAATATATATATATATATAATAATGAGTCAGGGGCATGGGGTTAGGGAATGCATGCAGGAGAATGGGGAGTCATGTTGGTGAAAGGAGAGCAAAGCAAAGGCATCAAGTGAAGATGAAGAGTGAGGAGGGTGAAAAGGGTAAGGCATGCATGTATGTTTGTGTATATTCTTTACAAATAATAATAATAATAATAATAATAATAGAAATATATATAGTTAGGTATTGATTAGACTAAGCTACTTTATAGGGACAATCCCACATGAAAATATTGAAAAAAAAAAATACTTTGCAGTTAATATATATATTATTGTCCTTGCTTGCTTAGCCTTTGCCCTTTTTCAATCTTTCATCTTAACCTCTCGTTTATCATATCTATATATATCTATCTTTAATCTCTACAATATCTTGTAGTTTTTTTTTTAACTCTTTATTTTACTCTCTTTGGATGTTAATTTCATTATCATTATTATTATTATTAAGTCTATGTGAACAAAATTTGAACTTCTTTTTCGAGGAAAACACATAATATATTAAGTAATTATTTTAATATTTAAAAAATACTTGTAATATATTTCTTTTTTTAACCACAAAATCGATAAAAGGCACTGTTTTCTTGTTTAAATCTTTTTTATTTATGCTATAATAATTTCAAATAAAAGAGAATATGTCATAAAATTTATAAAAAGATATTTATTAAGTGGGTTTTCCTTTTTAAGAAAAATATATATATAATATTTCTTAATTTCAAAAATATTTGAAAAAGAACAATGATATATGCACTATATATAGTTTCATTGATTCAAAAATAAGTTATATATATCATGACATAAGCTTCAGAAATGAGATTCGGCTACAGTTTGACAATATTTGACTTGTACCTTGATTTCCATCTTTTCTCTACAATTCTTATTGTTGGATTCTTGGATTCTTGTTTGGTTGAACTTTCGCTTTTCGATTTTAACTTTTCTTAGGATTGGGGCTAAAATTGAAAAGTAAAAGCTTATGATTGTTTTTTGGATTATTGTTCAGACGAATCGATTCGGACATTTTTTCGTATTGGCAACATTTGTATAATAGGAGGTTTCGAGCCTTTGTATGCATTTCTTAGGGTGTGCCCTTATACCCTGTATTTTTTTTTTCCCATATATAAAATTAATATTTTCCAAAAAGAAATAAAATCTATTAAGTTGGAATCCCTTCACACATTGACAAAAAGATCTTCCAAACGTCTCTAGAATTTTTTTTAAAAGCCAATACAATAAGCTGGTAGTGTCCATTAAAAAAGAAAAAAGAAATTCAGAGAATAATGTAGTGAAAACATGGCTAGTTGTTTTGAGAGGAGACATGGTTAGTTGGCGATGAAGAAATGTATTACAGAAACCATAATGCTAACAACCCACATCAAATCATATCATATACCAAATTATAATAATTGTCACAACAACATTATATCTTTTCATTTCATTTCAATCCATATATGTCTTCTTGAGGGGCATACCTTATCACCCCCACCAACATTATTATTATTATTATTAACATATAAAATAATTTTAAGTAAACTTAAATTGGGTCCCTTTCTCACTCTCAACCAACACTTTCAATCTGCTACAGTTTCCATGTCCTTGCTCCTGCCAAAATAACGATATCCTAAACCTATATAAAGGTATCTTTACCCAGATGCCAGAAATTAAGTTAATGAATTATGACATGATATTGGCAAATATAGATGTGAAAGTTAAATGATTGAAGTAAGATTAATATTATAGATTTTGTTTCTAAAGAAAGTTAGCAATGCCTGCCTCTGATAATATATTAACTTCTTGCATATCTCAATGGCTTAAAATAGAAACTATAAGCTTATGGGTAAAAGTTGTTTCCTGATGCCTGGTTCTCTTTGGTTTGATTTTCTTAAGTTGATTTTGACTTGCCAATAATCCATTTATAATCAGGGAAATTTCATGAATCAATCCGGGTTTTAATTTAAGGATAAATGATTAGCAAGAAGTTGCAGTCAAGAGTTATATCCATAGTTGCACCCAGAGATCTTTTAAAGGGAAAACAAAAAAGAACCAAGCTGTTTACCTTCCATGGATAAGATCTAATAGTAACTTAAATTCTTCTTCTATTATCTTAAACACCTTAACTTAGAAAAACTCTCCTTTGAATTATGAAGCTATAATTTAGCTAAATTAATGAAATGTTTACCTTAAAATAAGAAAATGGGCTTTGATTTGTATATGGTGATTATCAGAGAGAGCATGATGCTATGGGATCAACGGCTATATACCCATCTGCATGGATGGATAGTCCACCGAAAAGTTACAAGAAAACATTGTTCTGAGATCCAATCAGGTCATTGTGTGAAGAATCTGATAAAAAATTATACGACAACTGACAAGTGGTTGGAGAAGATAACCTAAAAAGAAAGAGAAAAAGAAAATTAATGTAAAGGCTTTGCAGCTCAAGTCTGTATTTATTACTTGTTTACTCCTCAATAGTCCTTCCACACGTGCATCTGAACGTGGAAAGTCTTCAAATTCTCCTACATAAAAACACTTTCAGAGATTGTACATTTCAGCTGTTCACATACGCTAACATTTCAAAACCCTTGTCAGGATTGCACGTGTTTGGCGGACCTCCTTCTTTCTCCATCAATCCCATTTGGAGTTTAACAATTTACTCATCTTAAAGAAAATTAAACCAAGGGATCATTCTGGTTTGTGAAATGTTCATGGTGAAATGTTCATGGTGAAATGAGGGAGAAGGAGAGTTAATGAAAGGTCAAAAGGAAATAGGAAGAGATGGATGATGGAGTCGAAAAAGAAAGCTAGGGGCCGCACGAGGGGGCACTGAGAATGGGAGGAGGACACACACTCCTTTTCCCCTCTAAGGATTCTCGCTGTCGGCCTGACATTTCCATACATCAATGGCCCCGCATCCTCACACTTTCCCTCTCTCTTTCTCTCACTCTTTTCAGTCTTTTTATTATTTATTTGTTTTTTCTTTTACTTTGGGTCAGAGTCGTCAGACTCAGACGTCTGGTGGGGAAATTTATATTTTCTTGCGTCTTCTGTTTTTACCTTAATCACTTTCTTTCTACCACAACTGTCTTTTCTTTTCCCTTATTTGGCCACTTCATTTATCTCAATTTCTTTTTCATTTGGGTACTGTATGGCGGGAATAGGAATCCCTGATCTTTTGCAATTGGCTTCTATTTTATTTTCCATAATCCTGATATAGCAATTTTTTGTTTTTTTGTGGTCAAACATGATGAACTTGAAATATTTACAGTGACTGTGTTGAGCGTCGCAAAAAGGAAGGCTGAGTTGCCTTGCCATAATCACAATCAAAACCAACAAGCTAAATCAGATTAGAAGTCTGTAATACGTTTTAATTAATGATTAATTTAACTTAATATTCTTTTTGCAATGGAAAAAACATCAATTTTTGCATAATGGGGTGTTCAAAGTATAACCAACAACCACTCCATTTGATCTTGACCATTGGATTCTGTTGCACATGAAGAAACATTAACGAAAACTTGGTGGGATTTGAGGACACAAGACTAAAAATTAAAGATGGCCCGATCGAGCAATATAATTCTAAATTTTTTTTTTCTTTTGTCTGATGTTCCCTAAGCATCAGAGCTTACGGGTTTAGATTGTGTTTGAAATTGACAAATCATATCCCCAACAAAATCATCTGTTTAATCAATGGAAGTTGCTTAATGATCCCGTTTGGGGTACAGGAAAAGAAAAGAAAAAGTTAAAATCTTCGAAACTTGAACAGTGAATTTTGCAATGTTAGAGCAATAATACTTGCATGAAGAATTCAGCAGAATATGTTAAATTCTGCAGGTCTTTAAGACTAGCTACAATCTCTGAGAAGAAGAAGAAGAAAGATGGAGGAGAAATGAAGAATTTGCCATATCCATTTACTGACCTAAACATGAGCTTCATTCAGAGAAAGGAGAGGAGGAAGAGAAGATAAATAATAATATATTTTAAGTACTTGAAAATATATAGAAACTTGGACCAACCTACAACTTGAGTTATCTTAAAATATAGGCTAAAGATTACAAATATTTTATAAATTAATCAAACTCCTATAAATATATTTATAGCAAGATGAACATAAACAAAGCTGCAGCCTCTAGTATGCATCAAGACTCGCCGCGGTCGCGCCAGCAGATGAGCATTGCTATGCAGCGGCGGAGGATGTAGAATTTGGCACGTTGCTTCTTCACAAGATGACCGCACTTCTGGCCAAAGGATTTACAAGGGTCACAGGCCTGCAGCTGATTATTATTATGAGTGTTTGTGTTTTTTTCCTTACCTGCCATGAATGAGTTAAGCTGCAGCTTCCTCGGCTACTGGCGTTTACTGCTACTAGCAGAAGCAGTAAAATTATAGAAGGTAGAGAGGATAGAACAAGATTGGTGTATTTATAAATATATACACATATAGAGGCATCAAACTTTGGTGGGTTGGGCTCAGGTACTTCTCTAAACTTAGGCATAAAAAAATTACAGTATGGACACATGTTCTTGCTGCCTAATTCACCTGAAATATTATGAACCCTTTTAAACCCTACCCCACTAAACAATATGCTTTTACCATTCTTATAGCAAGTATACAGGTCAGTTTCATTCTAATTTTAACTCAATTAAACATGCATATTAATGTGACAGATGAGTCTTGGATGTGACATACTCAAGTTAAGTGCTACATCTTCATCTTTCAGCTTTTTGTATTCAATAATTTAAGGCAACCAATAGGCATATGAATAATGCAACTATTGATTTTAGTCAGGTTTCTGCATGCCCTTTTGAATTGCTGTTGGCACTTCTTTTTCTTGTGCGATGAATAGGATCCTGGAGAAAAGGAAATAAAAAAGATGGGCAAGTAGAGAAAATGTCATTTTCTTGGCCCAGATATTGAAACCTTGAAATTCTTGCAGAATTTATGGTGTCACAGTCACATCCTCACTGGAATCCCTGCCAGCTTCAACATTTAACAGTTGTTTTCTGATAATTAATGACTATTTCAAGCTCTAAATCTGAGTGATTATGATCATCTAATCATTTATTTGTCTGCACATTGTCCTACTCAGATGGAACTACCAACATTTTCAATGACAGCATAGCTAACTTATTCACAAGTGCATAGGTTTATCTGAGGTTTAGGAAAGAAGATCAAGAGGAAGAAGAAGTGGGTGTGGGTTTAAATCAAAAGAAGAAAGGGGATTGATGATGGAGAGTTGTAGGAGCCAGAAAAATAGAGTCAGAGATCCTGGAGATGGGGCCTGCCATGTGCTAAGCCAGTTTCAATTAGCCTTTTGGGTCTTAATTGATTGGTCGCCATCACTTATCATCTTCTTCAGCACCATCATTTAAATTTCCAACTCACTGATTATTTCATTTAAACTTTTGCCGCCTTTACTTATATTCCTGCACATTGATATGCCATTTTTAGCTTTGCCTTCTCTGTGTACATTTAGAGACAGATTTCTTTATAAAATATCCCTTCAAAAAAATTTCATTTGAAAAATCTAATTTAAAATGCATGTTTGAGCAATACACTTGTTTAATGTAGAAATATATGTATGATTTTAATGATTAATAACTTGTTTAAAAACTAACCTTATCAGTAATGACTAAGCTAAAATGTCTCATTTTTAATCTCTCTTTTACTAAAACCCGAAATCAGGGAGGAAAGTTTATTATTTCTAAGTATTTAGATAAAAGACTAATTTTACAATTTCATTTATACAATAATTGTGTATTATTCTTAGATATGTTGATTAAATCTTCCTAAGTATGAATTGAATTTCATTGGTATGTATAAATGAAACCCACTATTCATGATGCACATATTGTGACATTGAAATTTCAAAATGTGCAATGCATTAGAAGCTTATCAAAATTTAACTATGCCTACATACCTAGGGGGTTTTATTAAAGTTTTATGATGTAAAATATTTGGGAGGCTTATTGATTTTTAATGTGTTCAATGCAAAAAATGGATTATTAAATAAACTCAATGCACCAAAAAAGAGAAAAAATATACTATCATTAAATAAATAAAATTTTAAATTGATATTTATAGAAATAATTATATGTATGAAACTTTTTTTTTCTGGTGTAGAAGTTATGACTTTTTTTGTTGTCTAATTATTGTATTAAAATTAAGTGAATAATTACCGTTCGTTCTTTAAATTTAAATATCTTGATTAATTTTGTTTTTATAAATTTTTAAATAAAATTTGTTAGTTAATATGATTATATTTTAATAATAAATTAAATTGACCCATTTTTAATCAAACTGATTAAATCATGAATAAGTGAAATAATTAATTCAATCACTAATTCGATTTTAAATACATTGAAAAATCCAGTTCCTCTTCTTTCTCTCTATTTTTCACTCTCCGTTTCTCTTTTATTTTTATTTCATTTGATTAAAATAGTAAATGGCCTCAGACATCCTTCGCAAGCAACAAAATCCTAACCTTTCTACCACCACTGCCACAACCGTTGTGAGCCTTGGCCACTGAAGAACTAACTAGTCCACCCACGAAAACGTGCCCTTTCGACCACTTCCTCAAAGGACCATTATACTAAGGTCAACGGCCGAGGCTGCCGTGTACGGATGCTGGCCCTCTATGCTGCTCGGATTGTCTAGCTAACTTGAGAACTCAGCCACCATTCCGAGGGGGAGACCATCGAGTGGCTCCTACGCCAAGCGAAACTGTCCATCATCGCTGCGACGGGCACCAGCACTGTTCCTGCTATAACCGTGTCGTCTTCCACGATGGGACCAGTCCTATTTCATCATCGCTGATGTCAGTGTCATATAGGGTCCAATTTGTGAGCAGTGGGACCCAGGGGGTGTTCATGGCGACCCCTCTGCCGAGCTGTTGGCTGGACTGGTGTCAGCCATTGCGATTACAGTACGCGGGAAGTGGGTATCTGCACATGCTGTTCACGGCCCTTCTGTTGCAGCCTGCTGCTGGGAAGGAAGCAGAGGAGAGGAGGTGGCAAGAGGAGATGATCGGAGAACTTCAATAAATAGACATCAGAGAGAAAGTAGACGTAGCATACACTTTACAGATAAACAGTGACATCTTTGGGGCCTTTTGCGCTTAGTGCAGTTGTCTTCTTCACACAATAATATCGCCTACGTAAATCAACATATAACTGTGAATAAAAGAAGCAAAGAATTGTATTTGATAAGCCCTCTCTTGTACTGTTATACGTATGCATGCAAAACTAGGAGAAAAGAAGGGGGAATATATAATGTGATTTTGAAATATAATATCGAGCAGTAAAAAATAAACATGAAAAGGTAAATTCCTGCTCCAAGTAGTAGACCCATGCAGAAAAGTCGAGCAGCAATGGCAGCATCCAACAGAATGACAAGTATGCCACAATCTAACTACACATTCGTCAAGCTATTTCCCGAAGTTCCACCATCTTTTCTTCCGTCTAGACTCCTGCGAGGGTACATCTGAAATGATGAACAGCGGACATCAAGCACCCAATTCCAAAATTTATTATTGATATAAGTTATAAATATAAGAAATCATCTAAAATATTGGTTCTGTAGTTCAATATCAACCCAAGCGTTTTCCTAATGACAGGTAAATTAGATCTTTTAGTAAAAACACCTTTAGCTCAGATACTGCTACACTGAAAGAGAGGATAAAGGTAATTACCTTCTTGAGAATAGATTCAGTTGTAGTGGACCTCTGCCTAAATACTCATGCAAATGACAGCACAACACGCTCAAATAGGTTATGATGAGCCAAGAAGATAATGATTTAGCAGATATTTAAACTCCAGTTTAATCTTTCCTAATTAAACTAATATGCATATTAAAAATCAAGGAAATGTGTTTTTCATGCTACATGGGAAAACATTAAGTAAAGCTCGGGATTATTTTATGTCATTTTTCCAGATCATAGTATCAACAAATTCGAAAGTAAACATAGAAATGCCTTTTCAGACACTAGAAAAAAAAATTGCAAAAGCACGAGTCAAGTAATACAAATGTATAAAGTAGGCTCAAATATTTGATCCCAAAATTCAAAAGATGAGAAAACTTGAGCAATGAATAACATCTGTTGGCTTAATTATACAACAGTACAAAAAATAATCACATACACGACTTAGCAAGCAGTTCACAAAAAATAATCACATACATGACTTACCAAGAAGTTCAGCAGAAAAGTACGGAGGCCACCACCAAACCAGAATATAGAAAAAAAAAAAAAAAAGAAGATAATTTCAATATAAACAAATTTGAAATTTACCTCCTTTTGGATTCTTGGCATTAGGAAGAATTTCTATGTAACAGGTATTCTTAAAAGAAGTGATGACAATTATTCTTACACCAAACAGCCATAAGATACCCATAAAAATTAATAATGGATGAAACAGACACAGAAATTTGTTAACTGCAAGATAAAATATAGTTTGTTTTGCTAGAACATGAATAAAGCATTACTCTCCCTTTTATTTTCTTTTTTTGATAAGAAAAAGACAAGCAATTAGGATAACTTGTATCTATGTAATAACATTTACTGCAATGAGAGATAAAAATCAATCAAACTTGTATCATTTTAAAAATTAATAAAATTTAAAAAGTGAAAGTGAAATCAAAACATAATAAACTTGAAAGAGAGAAAGAGAATATCGACCCAAATCCATACCAAATCTGCAGCTGCCTGCAGCGTGATGTTATCACCCCACTCACCACTCCTAATATCATTTAAAAAATGGTATTATTATGGCCATCCTTAGGCCAAAAACATTTCTAATTGATAATAAGAGAAGTTTTCCCAATACTTGGACATCTTCTTTAAATATTCACCATACTCCATGGGGACATATCCTTCATAGATCTCTTGATGAGACTTCAGCTGTTGACAACAAGCCATTTGATTAAGAGATGCATCAAGATCCCACAGTTGACAAAGCAAAGTCAAAATTTAAACTTGCAAATCAGTAGCTAACCTCTAGAACAACAAACCTGATTTACAACTTGTCGTCTCACATATTTGTGATGCTCAGGTGTGTTATAGAGTTGATCTGACAAAGCACAAAACTAGCAAATGAAAGGAAAAAAACAGTAAATATTTGCCAAGAAAAGAAATGATAAGGACATAGAAAGACAAGCCTTTACGCTTGAGATTAAGATTTAAAAAACAGGGGAAAAAAGAGTGAAAAAGGAGACTAAACCAACATACCTGACAGTTTCCATCTCCTTGAACTTTAAGCTCAACAAAGCCATTTGAACGCAATCTAGATTTAAAAAATATATACAACATCAACTTCAATAAAGAAACCCATGCTCATAAAAACAAAAAGAAAGGTTGACAATAGTTTCAATACATCAAATTTTATACAAATCATAGCTGAACTACAATTCCAATCGTAATCCTTCTACATATCCTACCAGTGTTTGACAAAACCTGAAATAGGCTTCTGGTTTATGATTCATCTAGTTTAATTCCCAAGGAATACAGAAAATACCTGCTCAGTAGTCTTTCATGATATGTAGTTGCTTCATCAATTGATGGTATTTCCCCATTTATTCTAGGAACATGCTAAACATACAAAAAGAGAATTTTGGACAGGGATCAGGCATGTACACATATTTAGAAATCGCTGATAACATATAACAGTCAATAATTTTAGCTCTGTGACAATTTATGTTTGAGCATAATTATGCATGCACTCAATACATGAAAAAGAAGCAGCTCATATCTTTGACAATAGACTGTATATAAGCAACAAAATATGAATACAATAGTCCAGGCATAAAACATCAGTGATACTTGTCCCCTGCTGGGAATTTGGATCAATTTGATAACTTACCATATTTCCATATGATAGAGAACCTGGGTTTCATCAAACCAAGCTACAGAGAATGCTTAACCACTTGTACAATGTAAATCTCCAGACAAAATGGAATGGAAATTTTCTCAGAAACCCAATCACAACACACACCATTCAAATGAATAAATGCCCCCACAAGCTGAGGTACATGATTCCAAAAAAGCAAGTTAGAACTAGGAGAATTCCAAGCCCTCAACAACTAATTTGTACCATATATCAACTAAAGCCAAAAACAGAAAATCAAAGCCATGGGACGAGAAAAATATTGAAATTAATATCATCAAATAACTCGGATAGTATCTAAAACAGAAAATCAAAGATTGAGATGGTAGATTTAATAAGCTAACTTACAGGAATAGGAATCATTTGATTCAACCTTTTTTCCACTTGCTCATCTAGCATACATTCACCAGATAACTCCAAGGAAAAGGAATCCTCCTCTCCAGGGCTAGAACATGAACAGGATGGCCCCGTATCATCAGATTCATCTTGGCCACACTCATATCCTGCTCATAACAAAATATTTTATCAAAATTTTTATATTGGTAATCACTGCCATATAAATAAAATAGAGGTACAACCAGCAACCTTCATTAATAATCATGACCCTGAATGGAATGTTGCAAGTGGTCTTCTCCTGCATGTGAATATTGAGAGTCTTCTGCAAGTGCTAATTGTGAAAATTCTTGAGAAAATTCTTCTTGAAGGGTACGGGCAATAATATCATCATTTTCTACCTGATTACACTCTGCATCACTATGATCTCTGAAATACTGACCATTATACATGTCATTAGCATCATGCTGAACCATCGCACCATGATATCCAGAAGGTAAATAAGGGTCACATTCAAAAAAATGAAGACCCCATTGAAGTAAACCTGAATCTTGCTCCTCCATAATCATCTCCGTCAGAACAATCTATGCAGCAATAAACCCAAAACAGTATTGCGACCCTCACCAATTAACCATCTGTCCAGGAGATCCCAGATAAATACTGATATTTTCTCAAAAAATATATACACACACACACGTAGATATTCAACAGCTTTAGGCAGCTGACCTTCGAGTTAAAACTTTTTTTCTTGCAAAAAAAGGCTCTGCACTGTGTAAATACAGAAATACTAATTCAAACACAATTATAGCATCTGATACTGTGCCAGTAACACCAGTCTAAGTACTTATTCGCATGCTATGCACTGATACCAACAGCAAACAATTAAATATCACTTTGTTTAATATTTTGCACTGAGATCCACAGATGCCTTCAATTCTCTGCCATCATTCTGATCAAATTCACAACTCGTCGCTTCATTATTCATTAGTTATACAATAACAACAACAATTAACTAAATCTAAATTCGAATTTCAAAATGTATTAACCAAATATTGGAACTCAAATTATCAAAAGAAAAAAAGCAAACAAACAAACTTAATCAGTAAGATATCAACAAATTAAATTAAAACTCACCTGATTGCTGCTCGATTAAAAGCTAATATATTTTTTTCAGTAATTAATATATTTGGCTCGTCCACAACGGGCCGTGTATGCGCTACGAACAAATGGAAGGAATGCACGAGTAAATTAGTAAGAAAACAATAGAAAAAATTTGAAAAGAAAAAAGATAAAAATGTTTTGCAGAAATTGAAGACAGGATCGCGTGTCATTTCCACGCCATTATATACTGTCTGCGACGTTAAAGGTCGAGCAAGGTTCAGAACAGTTAATGTGTATTCTGAACCGTTGGATTTTGATCGTGTGGGCGGCTATTTTAAGTTATATTTTTGTTTTTTATATTTTTTAGAAGTGATAGGCTTAATGGCAGGGATAAGGCGGCGGAGATTGCCTGAAATTTGCTAACGAAACGGCCACTAGTAATTCGAATTGACTATTATGACCCTTTCTTATCAAATAAAATTAACCCGGTTTATTCGTGTGGATAGTACAAAATATAGTATGTGAATCCCAAATTGGAAAATATCTACTCCTACCGTGAGTTTTATGTAGCTTTGTACTCATGTACTTCCGGACTCACCATAAAATAATCCTTATCAAATATCAAAAAATTAATAATGCATGAGATCACCAGAAATAACAGCGCTCTATACATGATATATATAAAGTCTGTGGAATCCAAGTTTACAATTTCTCTTTTCTCTTCTTGTTAGTTCTTCAAAAGTTCAACCGCAATTAGCACATCAGAGCTCTTGCATTCAGCAAGTCCTTACCAGTTTCGTTCTCCACTTCCAACTCAACCAATTACTTTCCCAAATTTTTGTTTCCATAATGGTTCTCTTATTTTTCATTTTAATGTCCCGAGAAGCTTCCATAGATTCGGAATTCCTTAAGGGTAGTTGAGGACTTCCGGTTTCTGTCGATCCCTCTATAATTTTAGTCACCAGCTCCAATACCTCGCTCATCTTTGGACGTGCCTTGGGGTTTCGGGCCAAGCATCGATTGGCTATGGTTGCTAGTTTGTGGACTGACCTAAGAGAGTATTTACCTTCAAGCCTGGGGTCCAATATTTGTCGAAATCTTTTGGGGTCTGACAAGTATGGCTTTACCCATTCCAGTAGTTTCTGCTCACCCTTGGGACGGTTCCGGTCTACGGGGCTCCTTCCTGTGATTAGTTCATAAAGAAAGACACCATAGCTCCATACATCACTCCTGGCAGCCAGACGACCAGTTTGGACATATTCGGGAGCTGCATATCCCAATGTACCTACAATCTGATTAGATAAAAAGTTGAGAAAATTCAGCCAAAAGAAATGGAAACGCAGTTGACATTCTGTTATAAGCTAGTCTTATTTCACATGAACATATTGCCAAAGTTGAATGATTAAAGGGATAAATATCAGAGAGTGGTCGGATTATGTATTATGGACATACTGCTGTTGAAACATGGGTCAATCCTTCTGAAGGACCTAATCTTGCCAAACCAAAATCTGATAGCTTTGCATTCCAATCCTCATCAAGAAGGATATTTGAAGACTTGAAATCTCTGACAATGATCTGTAGTAGATATACACAATAAAAAGTCTAAGTTGTAAAATAGCCAGCTCATGGATAAGCTGCACTTGAATCACGGTTTTAACTTTTCATTAAAAGACCACCCAGGAAACATCCAATGCAGTACTATTGAAATATCAAAAGCCTAAAATACCTGAAAATCCATTTCTTCATGTAGGTACTTTAAACCCCGAGCAGCATCTTGGGCAATTTTCAATCTCATGGTCCATGGAAGAGTCGTCCGTGATCGAGGGGATAAATGTTGATCCACACTTCCATTAGGCATAAATTCATATACTAGAAGCCGCTGGGTTCCCCTCTCATCGTCCTCAGCACAGTACCCCACCAATTTTACAAGGTTTGGGTGCTCAACAACCCCAAGAACATTCACCTCTGTCACCCATTCTTTGTGTCCCTGTCAACCCATGGTAGAAACCTCAGTTCATAAACAAAAATATAGATTCTCAACTAAAAAAAAGCAACTTATTCTCAATGTCCAGAAATCAGCCATAGGCTTAAAATAAGGTTTACCAGCATTATATCATGCACTTTATCTCAAACTGTATAATAATAAATTCTAGCAGCACAAGTGGAAATAGGGATAATTCCAAGTTATTATAACATGGTCATTTTGTCTAAATGGTAAGGCCTTTGATAGATTTCTAGAGTACTGAGCAGAATCATACCTTAATCTAGTAAAATTCATCTGAGACTCTGCAGAATTTATTCTTTTACATGCCTACAAATTGAAACACCATTTATTTTTAGCAGCCCTTGCACTAAATCTTTAGAAAACTATTAGCTTTATAAGAATTTCATCAAATAATTGTTATAATGTAGCCTCATTGAATCAGATAAAGTGGGATAATGCTACTTAGCAACAGCCTTCAAACATCTGAACTTGAAGTAACTTATGACAATTAACAACTTAAAATCATAAGTGCTAAACCAGTGAACATCTAAATCATTGGCTATAACAAAAAAAAAAGGGCAAAATGCTATAATAGCAAAGAACTCTTGCCTGCGTCCCTCTTCTACCAAGCTGTTTCACTGCAACTTCAACTCTTTGAGATGGATCCTCCGAATTCTTGATCAACCCCTTATAAACACAGCCAAACCCACCTTCTCCAACCATAGCAGAGCGACTAAAATTCTTGGTGGATGACTTCAGATCGGCGATGGTGAACACTTGAAGATTACTGGGTTTCTGAGAAGTGGGAAACGAGGGCCTTCTGGCAGACTCAGTGCTGATGGCTGATACATTTTGTGAATTCAATTCAGCTCCATTATCAGTAAAAGCAGAACATGAGGACCGCATCGAAACTGCTGACTTTGGGGTCCTTGGAGAGATGGGTTCATCTCTCTTGTCTCTATTACCGAATTGGAAACACTTCATCTCCCTCAATGAATCAAAACTCAGAAATTTCCTGACTTTAGATCCAAAATCAAATCAGAAACAAACCAATCTAAAACTTCAGTATCAAATCAGAACACACTCAAGAAATGCATAAATAAAGAAAAACTGACAAAAGTAATTCAACAAGAAGGACCCAAAATCAAATTCTAACTGACTTTCATAGATAAACTCTAAATTTAATTTCCCAGTTAAACAAAACTTATATTCTTCAATCATTTCTTTTAACATAATTATAGCCTTTTTCAGTCAAAAGTCAAGCACATATGAAACCAACAAACTAAACTGTTGAGTTATTCACATATCTCTGACAAAAATCTAGAAACTTTCTGGAAATAATCATCGCTAAAAGAGGAACTTACAATTATCAATCTTGACAGATGGGTTTGCAAAAACTTGATTCCTTAACAAAGTTCGAATTTTGGTGAATCAAAGAAAAAACAAATACTTACAAAAATGATACAAAAGGTCTTTTAAAAGCAATTTATGATATGGGGATAGAAGTCCATACACGGCAACTGGAATACCAAAGCGAGTCAGCTCGTCAACTACAGCATGCGAAGGCCCACATTCTTTTATAAATTACATAATTTCCATTTTTATTACGTAAATTTCCTACATATGTATTTACCAATTTATTAATGTACTTGTAAATAATACCTAGTTGGGCAAATGATTCTTTCCCACCCAAGGTTTGAAGCAACTTTTCTCACCCATTAACTATGAAAAATTCAAATAACCACTTATCTATTAAATTGTATTGTTACTATCAAGAATAAAATTATTATTTATTAAAATTTTTTAAAACTAAAAATTTATTACATTCTTTTTCTAAATTTAAAAATTTAACAAATTTTTTTCTACCCAAAATTTGAAAAAACAATATTTTTCTGTAAAATTTTTCTAGTCATAATTGTTGACAACCCAAGATGACAATGATAATGTTCTCCTTCCCTCTCAACTTTTCTCTCAATCTTACTCCTTTTTTTATCATCATTAATCAAATAAACCGGCCAACAAAGACCGTTCTTCATCTCCAAACAAAGACGACCCATCATTATTATTATCGTCTTTATCAGAGATGAAAATTAATTATTGTCTTTTTTGGGAGATGAAAAAAAGTCTTCGTCTCTAGTTTTCGTCAGTCCAAATTGGTTGGAAACATAATAGAATTGACAGAGAAGCCAAGAGGGAGAGAAAACCCCTCCATTGTTATCATCTTTGGCTATCGATAACGTGCTGGAAAAACTCTAAGAGGGAAATATAAGTTTTTCAAATTTTGGGTAGAAGAAATTTGTTAATTTTTAAACCTACGAATAAAAATATGATAAATTTTATTTTATTAAATATTTTAATAAATAATAATTTTACCTCTAATAATAACAATAAAATTTAATATATAGATATGTATTTAGATTTTCAATAATTAATAAGTGAACAAGTAAATTTGCATCAAACCTTGGGTGGGAATAGTTATTTGGCCTACGTAGTTTGTACGCTTTTAGGAAACAAATACTGCAAAGACACGTTCATATAATGTTATAATGGATCATTTAGACTCTTTCCCACCCACAAATTATAATTTTTTTGTTCATTTATTAATAGAAAAAGAAAGCTGAAAATCCGGATGTGAATGAGGCCACGTGGAGCATAAACGTGGGAAAAAAGACAAGTAAAGAGCAGAGAGAAAGAAGGAGAAAGCGACAATGGAGAGTTGAAAAGTCTTGATTCGTGAAGATTACGCAGGGCTAAGTCAGGCGGATGGTCTTTGACTCTTTCCTTCTGGAACCGACGATTCAGGTCATCGACTGACTGACTGTATTATTAGTCCGTGCGACCATTCTCCTACTCATGTCTTTTTCTTTGATTCCATTTTCTTTACTCACTCATCTCTGGGCGATCCCTCAGGTTTCTGTCCAAGCATCGGTTGCTCAAACCTTAGATAAGCATTGTGTTTCAGGCACCCACATCTTCTGTTCTCTGCTAAAAACTCATCTTCTTATTTTTATTTATATATTTCACAAGGGTAGCTTAAAGATGTAACCATGCATATTTTGCATTGAAAAAACATAATCACGACAACAAAAGAATTCCAATTCTCATCGAGAAGGATATTTGAAGATTTGGAATCCCTGACGATGACCTGTAATAGATACAAAAGAATAAAAAAGATAATGAAGTTATAAAGTAGCCTGATAATGAATAAGCTGCACTTGAATCATAGCTTCATTTTTTTAATTGAAAAGAACCCAGGAACCATCCATCCTACTACTACTACTACTTACAAAACCTCAAACGTGCATGTTGAATTATCAAGAGCATTCAATACCTAAAAATCCATTTCTTCGTGCAGGTATTTTAAACCACGACCAACATCATCATGATTAAATAGTGTAATGATGTTTTTGGGGTTTAGACAAATATCATTAATCTTATATTGGTCCGGACTTTGTAATGTGTAAAGACTAATATATATTATATTTTATTACTTATCATGTATAAATAAGTTAAAGTCTCTAATTGAAATCATACCATAACTTTTATTTTGTATTGTTACTCATATCCCATCTGATGTGAAATCAAACAAACATTAGTGATCAAATGCAGTCTATTCTTAAGCATGTTCATCAAGCATGCAACTCACCAAATATCCCATTAATCTTCTTGGCCAACACAAAACTCTACCCTACTTTGATCCAACAACGTTCAAACATATATAAACAATTAACAACTTCAGGCTATACAAAATATCTAAATTTGGTCAAACTCACAAATGCTGTAACAAGAGCAAATGACAAGCTACAGTCCAATTATACAACAAGAACTTACCATTAGAGAGTCAAATAATCATCTCACCAACTTGGAATTTACTGCAAAGTTTGGATGAATGAATGCAAAGTCAAGAGAAAACCTCTCAAGAACAAATTTTATTTAATATTTCTGAAGGAACTAACTTTACATGAAGAGAATGACCTTTATATAAGTATTACATAAAATTGATTTATTTACATGTGGCATTAATTAAAATGAATTATAATAAAATATTACAAATTCTCTTGAAAAATGATTAGTTATCTAATTTGTCATAAGCTCCTAGTTATATTAATCGTGATATACAGCAATTTTATTAACCATTCCTTAAATTAAGGAACATTTTCTATTTGACTTTTCCATCACAACTTGTATACCATTTTCCTATGTTTAAAGTATAATCAAAAGAACAAAATGTTCATGTTGGGTTATGTTTCTAATGAGTGGCGGGTGACTTGGGCTTGTTTTAAGTAGAATGGACTTGTCATGACCAAGTTGATACAAATAGTTTTAAACTTCATCCTTTTGGATTTCTTTGCACTTTGCATGATTTTCATTGACATTTAATGGTGTTGATGGAATGACATTCACATCATCTTCCTTTGAATGGAAGAGAATTTGCCCTCAAATCCGCAAGGTTATCATCCTCCAAGTATGGAGATAAGTCACCAACATAGAAAGTGGTTGAAACATTTCCAAGCTCATTTGGCAAATCAACCCTATAATCATTGTCTCAAATCCTCTCAAAGATTAAAATGGTCCATTAGACCTTGGGCAAGTTTATTTTCCCTCTTAGAAGGAAATCCCTCGTTATTTAAATGAACCCAAACTAAGTCATAAAATTGTATATGGGTTAACTTTTTATGTTTATTAATTTTTTTTCTCATACATATCATTTGTCATCTCAATTTGAGCCCTAATTGATTCATGCAACTTCTTCATAGTCTAACCTTCTCATTGTCATCAACATTAATTTGAATGTTTATAAGTAACGAAGATAAGTCTAAAGGAATGAGGGGATAACACCACACATTGCCTCAAATGGTGAGTGCCCAATTGTAACACTTGGACTCCTATTATAGACAAATTTGACATAAGTAAGTTTCACATCCTAGTCTCTCATGTGCTTGCTCACCAAGGTTCTCAAGATAGTTCCAAACATTCTATTAGTGATCTCAATTTGACCATCTTTGTGGATGGCGAGAAGTGCTCAAAAGGACTTTAATTCTTAAGTTTTTCCCGCAATGTCTTTCAAAAATGACTAAAAAACTTTGTACTAGATCAGATACAGTATTTCTCAAAATTTCACCATCTCCTTAAAGAACAAATCAATTGTTTTTAATATATCATCATTTTTGTTGCATGAAATAAATTGAGCCATATGAAATCTTTCTCTTTTGTGTTACAAGGAGAGGAACTATGGTAGTCAAATTGTATATTGTATCGTATATTGAAAATCTAATTTTTCATATCGTGTATCATATATCGTATCATATTGTATGATATACTTTTTTAAAATAAAATAATAATACATTCTAAAATTTATATTAAACTTTTTTTTTAATATTTTTCATTTTGTTTTCCACTTCAATTTAATGTTACCAATGTTTCTAAAATATATAAAAAAAAAAAAAGATTAAAATCATGTTATCAAAATTATTATTAGCTTAGTCAAAAAAAAATATAGATTAAGAATTATAATTAAATATCATCAGTAAAATACGTAATGCAATAAAAAAAATAGAAATATTTAGTTATATATTAAATATTCAATTACAATAAAAAATCATTCTTACTTTATAAAATAGATTCGGTTGGGTGACTTAGTTTTGAGACATCTAAATAAGGTTGGCTAGCCTCGAAAGCCAACTCGATTTGGTTTGGTTTAAATTTGTTTAATTCAAATACAAACTGAATTTGAATAGAAGGATTTTGTTCATTTTTGGAACCAAGTTGAACTCGAGTTAAGGGGTATTTGATTCGATTTGGATTAAATTAACAGTTTTACCTATTATTTAGTAAAATAATATTGTTTTATAAATGAGTCATAAATTTAAACTATTGATTCTAGTTAAATCGAATTGAATTATATTATACTTGAGTCAATGAATCTTCAAGCTCGGTTTGATTTGTATCCATCTCTAATTGTATGTGTAATTAAATTTAAAAAATATATCGATTTGTATCTTTATTTTTATTGATACGTATGCATCTTATGATAGTAATAAGTACTAGGGGAAGAATTAAAGTCCAGGCTAAATCAAATGCTTTTGGGATTAATTTTTTATTTGGCCAAAGAACTTATTCCCACCTAAAGTATGCTATTATTTCAAAGTTATCCCTATTAACTTTGAAAGTCTTATTTACCCATCCATAAATAACATAATTCTAACTTCTTAAAATTTTATCTCTTTTCCCCCCTAACCTCTAAAAACTAACTATTTTCCCTCTAGGTTAAGTTTTAAAAAATAACATTCATCCCTAGAGTTTAGTTTTTAATCCTTTGCACCAAATCTGACACCATCGTCGACAATGAAGCTTTTTCGGTGCATCACCATGCTCCGAAAGCCTCTTTTCCTTCCTCTGGAATGTCGGTCGACCTAGATCTAGCCTGAAAAGTCGTAGAGTTTCATCAAAAGATGAAACTCTTCGTTTTCCTAGACAAAGATGAAGACCTCGTCTTGCTCTAGGAAGACAATCGTTGACCCAGATGTTTTTTTCTGGGAAGACGAAGAGTTTCATCTTCTGATGAAACTCTTTTAGGACAAATCTAGGCCGATCAACGTTCTAAAGGAGGGAAGAGAGATCATCGAAGCATAGTGATGTATCAGGAAAGCTTTGTTGTTGATGATGGCACCGGATTTGGTGTCAAAGATTAAAAACTAAACCCTAGGGGGGGCAATGCTTTTTTTTTTAATTTGACTTAAGGAAAAATAGTTAGTTTTTAGGGGTTAGAGGAAAAAATAGATTAAATTTTAATTAATTTTTAATATTACAGATAAAATAATGATTTTACTCTTTAAACTGTTAATTTTAATAGTCTATCAATAGATAAATGAGTTTTTTAATGTTAACGGACGAAAACTTGAGATAATAACATACTTTGGATGGGAAATAGTCCTTTGGCCTTTTTATTTCACCAAGCGGAGAGGACAATTTCTTCCGGGATAAGTTGGGGCTCATCTTGGTAGTTGGCCATATCAGAAATCTAATTCATATCAAAAACGTGGGCGGCTAAAACACAAAATTCTTTTATTTATTGAAGTTCTCGGCCGGTCTTAATCAATACAGGACTCCAAAGTTGCATTGAACTACCACACTGAAAATATAATTTATAAACCATTTCAATTCCGTCTCATAAAAAGGGAAACTCGGCCCAAACAAGCTAAACACAACACGTTTTTTGGTCCTTTTCAGTGTCGCTTCTAGCGTTTCGATTTCCACTTTTTTTCTTTTTTTTTACACACTATCCCTGTCTGTGACTGTGAGGTGGGACATTTTCTTCTTTTTTCTATTTTTGTTCAATCTATTTCTAGGTCTTCTGATTTTTTTGTCTGTTTATATTTATTTTGGGAGCTATTAATTTCAGGTTTGGTAGATCGGAGAATCTGAGCTCGCTGAGTTGAATCTGAGCTAGTTGAGTTTGACAATTGATGAATGAGGTAATTTTTGTTTTTTAAGTGGCTGTTTGGTTGCGTAGAAAACGAAGGAATAGAAAAGAAAATTGACGTCTGTGGATAATTGTTTTTGTTTTGTCTGCTTCTTTAGAGGTGATAAGCTTTACTCAGAGCTGTTTTTTAGCCCAAGAATTTAAGAAAAAGTACAAAGTGCGATAAACAGCTGTATTAGGCCCACTTTAGGTTATTACTTTTTTAAAATTTTTTTCTTTATATAAATATTTATAGCAAGTGTTTATTTTTTTTGGGTAAAATTTTTGCTTACAATTTATCTTCCAAAAAGAGAAAGCTGTCTGCAGTTTTATGGGGAGTTCTTCGTATGATGTCGAGTGAGTTGTTTTGTTTGGGCTCAAAAGGCTGTTGTGCTTACCTTCACTTCATGTTTGTGTTTTCTTTATTTTTTTGATAATGTTTGAGCAAGGGCACCCGGGGCATGTTTGGATATTCGTTTCAATGCCATTTTGTTTAATCAAGGGAGTTGCTCTATTAACCATGGATGCAACTTCACGAAAGCTTATGATTCTTGATTCCAATGTATTAGGAGTTCGTTTAATGACTTGGTTTTGACTTACCACCAGCTAGTGTTAAAAGTATTGCATGTGAAAAATGAGGGTATGAGCTCTATTACTGTTATAGAGATGTTGGTATCTCAATAAAGATTAAAAAAAAAAAAAAAAGCAAATATGATAGGAACCTGGAGATTGGCGTGCAGCTTGACTGATTGCTGCGAGTGCGGTTTGCGGTCTTCAGAGAAATGTGACCGGCTTGAGATTGTTGTGTGCTTTGTTTTCAATGTAACAGTAAATATTTGCTGTAAACAGAATGCTATTGAAGGCTATTTAATATTCTGATTGAAATAAAATTCATTAAGAAGCAAAGTTGTTCAATAATTTCTTCCCCTGCTCTGGGGTTACAAAATCACACAGCCACTGCCTGGGCTCCGCAAATACTCTCATCACATAACAAATAACTAAAGACTCAAACAAATAACCTCATTCCCGAACAAGGTAAATGAGACTATAAAACAGCATTCAGCAACAAAAGAAATGCAATACAACCAACTAAGACTCACACTAAACCTCACTGATTCCGAATTCCCAATGGATTGCCAAGACTCAATGCCAACCAGCTTTCGAGAGGCTGGAACTCTCCCACTTCCTAGCTACTGCTCTTCTCCAAAAAACTCTCCCCTTTTCTCCTCCAGGTTCCCTATTTCTAACTTCCCCTCAGCTCCTTTTCCATTCTGGCATGCCAGCTCAGCCTCCAGCATCTTCACAATTTCTTCTTTTTCCAGCAGATCCCAAAACTTTTGCTGCTTGTCTATTGCTTTTTCTGCTTCTGGAGTTCTGCCATCTGGAGCCTCCATATACTGCTCACTAAAGTCACCGCCACTGCTGCCATCTGCATTAAAATTGCTGTCCTCAGCCACCCTGATTTTATTCCTAGTGTCTTCCTCGGCATTTTCCTCTCCCCTTGCCTTCCCTCTGCCTTTCTTCTTCTTCACGTAAACTCGGGTCCTAACATTACCCCTCCCATCCCGAGGCACCTTGTCCTCAAGGTGCAGATGAGGAAAAGCATGGGCCAATTTTTTATACATCTCCCACGAATTTTCATGATCCTGTAAATTGTGCCATTTGATGAGCAGCTCTAGGTCTCCTTCCTGCGAATAGCGATGATTTAAGACTTCCTCTGGCTGAGCTTCCAGTTCCACAGCCTCATTCACGCAATCTGGAAATGGTATACAGGTTATTGAGGGTCCTATCCTTTTCTTTAGCTGGGAAATGTGGAAAACCGGATGAATTCTAGCTGACTCAGGAAGCTTGAGTTTATATGCAACCTGTCCAATTTTCTCCTCAACCTCAAAGGGCCCGTAATAACGTGGACTTAGCTTCTCGTTAGGCCGTGACGCTAAGGAGCGCAGTCTGTAGGGCTGAAGCTTCAAATACGCTTGATCACCTACTGTCAACTGCACCTCGCGTCTGTTTCGATCAGCTAGCGCCTTCATTCTCTGTTGTGCCCTGTGAAGATTCGATCTCAGCCTGTCTAAAACTTCATTTCTCTGCTGAATCATGATATCGACTTCCTCTACTTTGGAGGGTTCTTCCACAAATTTCAAAAGCGGTGGCGGATCGCGCCCATACACTGCCTTAAATGGCGTCATACCTGCCGACGAATTAAACGTAGTATTAAACCAATATTCTGCCCACGGCAGCCAGCTCGGCCATGTACGCTGCTGTTCAAAACAAAAGCTCCTAAGATACGACTCCAAACTTCGATTTACAACCTCAGTTTGCCCGTCGGTCTGAGGATGGTAGGCAGAACTGAATTTTAGAGCTGTTCCAGACGCCCTAAAGAGCTCCGACCAAAATGCGCTCATGAAGACACGGTCTCTATCCGAAACGATGGTCTGTGGGAAGCCATGGAGCCTCACGATTTCTCTAATGAAGATTCCAGCGATATCTTTGGCTGTGTACGGATGACGAACGGCAAGAAAATGCCCATATTTAGTCAAGCGATCCACTACCACCAATATCGTATCATACCCCTTAGCTTTTGGCAGCCCCACAACGAAGTCCATCGACAAATCTTCCCAAATTTTCAAAGGAACAGGGAGAGGCTGCAGGAGTCCAGCTGGTGACGTTGCTTCATATTTGGCTCGCTGACACACTTCGCATTCTGCCACAAACCTTTTAATATCTCCCTTCATCCCCTCCCAAAAGAAAATTGCTGAAACTTTCTTGTAAGTGCGGAAGAAGCCAGAGTGGCCTCCGTAAGGTGTAGAATGAAATTCATTCATGAATAATTGGACTAACCTGGAATTTCGGGGCAACACCATGCGTCCTCTGTACATCAAATTCCCTTTCCTCAGCTCATATCCAGCGTGTGCCACTATTTTTCCAGTCAAGTCTTGTATGATTCTTCTCAATTTTTCATCCCTCATTAACTCTTCCTGAATTTCTTCTGCGTCAACTGGAGCAGCAATGGTAATGGCTTTCAACTCTTCTCCTGCCCGTGGCTTCCTAGACAGAGCATCAGCAGCCTTGTTCTCACACCCGGGCCTGTATACAATGTCGAAATCAAAACCCAACATCTTCACCAGCCATTTTTGCTGCTCGTGGCTAACTGTTTTCTGTTCGGTTAGGAATCTGAGACTGCGCTGGTCCGTTCTCACCTGGAAATGGCGTCCGAGCAAGTAATGTCGCCATTTCTGCAGAGCTAAGACGATGGCCATCAGTTCCCTTTCGTAAACTGACTTTTCTCGGTTCCGCGGCGATAAGGCTTTACTTAAATAGGCGATGGGTCTCCCCGCTTGCATGAGGACAGCACCTAACCCCGAGCCCGATGCATCTGTTTCAATTACGAACATTTTTGTGAAGTCAGGCAGCGCTAGGACAGGGACTGTGACCATTGCTTCCTTGAGTGCTTTGAACGCAGCGTGCGCCCTCTCGTTCCACCTGAAGGCATTTTTTTTTAACAAATCCGTTAATGGCTTCGCAATCTTCCCATAACCATGCACGAACCTACGGTAGTATCCCGTGAGTCCCAAAAATCCTCTCAAGTCACGTAAATCTCGCGGTATGGGCCAACTCCGCATATCTTCTATTTTTCGGGGGTCGGCTTCTACTCCGCGTTTAGACACAATGTGACCCAAATAGCCTATTCTTTCCCTGCCGAATTGACACTTTTTCTTATTGACCACCAAGCGATGGCTTCTCAATATCTCTAACACCTTCCGTAAATGTTGTATGTGGTCGTCAAGTCCCTTGCTGAAGACCAGAATGTCGTCGAAAAACACTAGTACGAACCTCCTCAAGAATGGCCGAAAAACGTCATTCATCAGACTCTGGAATGTGGCAGGGGCGTTTGATAATCCGAAAGGCATGACAAGGAACTCGTAATGCCCGTCGTGTGTTCGAAAAGCGGTCTTCTCTACGTCAGTTTCTCTAACCCGAATTTGGTGGTATCCTGAGCGCAAGTCCAGTTTACTGAAAATTTCAGCCCCTGCTAATTCATCAAGGAGTTCGTCTATTGCTGGGATCGGAAATTTGTCAGGCACGGTCACCCGATTTAACGCCCTATAGTCAACACAGAATCTCCAGCTTCCATCCTTCTTTCTTACCAACAGAACTGGGCTCGAGAATGGGCTCACGCTAGATCGAATAATCCCTGCCGCCAACATTTCTTTAACAATCTTCTCTATTTCAGCCTTCTGAAAGTGTGGGTAACGATAAGGTCTCAGGTTCGGCGGCTGCCCCCCTTCCACTAGCCGAATGGCATGGTCTCTATCACGTTTCGGCGGCAGTCCGTATGGCTCTATAAACAAGCCTTCAAACTCTTTCAACAATGGCACCAACTCTGCTGGTATGTCCTCTTCGTCTGCCTCTAAATTTTTATCTTCAGTATTCGACTTTAAAGTGAAGCCGTCACCCTCCTGCGCCATCAATTTCAGGAGAGTTTTCACTGATGTCTCCAACCTAGTCAACGACACATCACCCTTTAATTCGACCTTCCGTCCGTTCCAGTCAAAACGCATAGTTTGTTTTCCCCAGTTTGTCTTCACCTCCCCGAGTCGACTCAGCCATTCAACACCCAATATCACATCTACCCCGCCCAATCGGAAAGGAAGGAAATCTTGAATTATTCTCATCCCCTGTACAATCAATTCAATTCCCTTACATTTCCCAACCCCTTTTACTTTTCTATTATCTCCCAACACAACCGCAAACGTAGCTGGCTGGACGGGAATTTGCATTTCGGCTACCAATTGCTCCGAGATGAAATTGTGCGTCGCCCCACTATCCAGAAGTATCAGCACCTGCCGCTCTCCCACAGCTCCGACAAACTTCATTGTCTTCGGCGAATCAATCCCCTCCACTGAACTCGAGTTGAGATTGGCTTCCAATTGGTTGGCGTCCCCCTCCCCTGCTTCGGTGTTGCCGTCGTCATTCTCCTCTTCCTCGTCTCCGATGGTGTCTTGCTCGCAAGCTATCATTATTTGTAGCTGGCGAAACCGGCACCGGTGCCCTTGGGTGTACTTTTCGTCGCACCTAAAACACAGCCCTTTTTCAATCTTGGATCGGTACTCATCGTCAGACAGCCTTCGAAAACTACCGTCTCTTCGTGGGTTGGAGGTAGACGCAACTGAAGCGTTCGGAGGTCTCGCTGTTGAGGACGCGTTCGTATATGGGAAAACGTTGTCTGATCTCCCTTGACCAAATGGACGAAGGTTCAAGGGCGGACGAGTTGGGCCAGACGCATGGGTTGGTGCTGGACCAGGCGTTGGGCGGTCTGGTTGTGTGTTTAGGTTTGAATTTGGTTGGGTAGTGGGCTGGTAAAATGAAATCTGGGATGGGCCTTTAGTCGGTGCGGGTTGGCTTGTGTATGGGATGGCTGGATATCGGTTTGGAGCTATCTGGGTCCTTGGATAGCCAATTCTGGGTCGACTTCCTCCTCTAACTTCAATTAGCGCGTTTTTCCTCTCTATCTCCTGCGCCCTCTCCATTGTCTCCTCCAAGGTGGCTGGTCGGAATAAGCGCACCTCCTCCCTGAGTTCCTCCGGGAGTCCGTTCATGAAAATCACCGTTAAGGTACCTTCCGACAGCTCTTCAACCTCTGCTGACAGTAGCTCAAATCGGCATCGGTACTCGTGGACCGACTCCGACAAACGAATGGCGAACAATTCCTCTTGAGTGGTTCGTTCGTCGTCTGTCCTGAACCTCCTAAGGGTGGCGTTTCGAAAATCCTCCCACCCAGTGAACGGTTGTCGCCTTTGTCTCCATCTGAACCAATGAAATGCCGCTCCCTCCACGCAGACCCCGACGGCTGTCAGTCTCTCACCTTCTGCTACTCTGTTTATGTCAAAGTAGCGTTCCACTTTGTCAAGCCACTCCAAGGCTTGTTCACCAGTGAACAATGGTAAGTCCAGACGTCGGAACTGAACGTCACGTCGCCCTCCCCCCTGATTGTCCTCTCCTCTTTGTCCGATTTCGGAGGTTTCCTCTCCTCCCCCCACATTTTCTTCCCCTCGTGGTGGCCGAATGGGGTTTGTCCCCGTGGGTGGGCGCATGTTGGGAGTCGTCTCCCTCCCTTCTGGTGCTGAGTTGCTTTGGTTCGTACCCGGAACTCCAGAGGGTCCGGGATCCATTGGGTTTTTCCCTTTTTCGCCCGCTTCTTTACCGATCATGACCTCCTTAAGGTCCCGGAGATATCCCTTAACGACTTCCATTCCGCTCTCTAACCCTTCCAGTCTTGCCTGGGTGTCAATAGCCTTTTCTTTTGCCTCCTTGTCCAACCCTTCCAAACGATCGCCGATTCGTATCATCCTTTCGTGAACCTCGGCTACTTCCTTCTCTAACCCTTCTACCCGGTTCTCCATTCTGGTCATGCTCTGATACCAGGTGATAGGAACCTGGAGATTGGCGTGCAGCTTGACTGATTGCTGCGAGTGCGGTTTGCGGTCTTCAGAGAAATGTGACCGGCTTGAGATTGTTGTGTGCTTTGTTTTCAATGTAACAGTAAATATTTGCTGTAAACAGAATGCTATTGAAGGCTATTTAATATTCTGATTGAAATAAAATTCATTAAGAAGCAAAGTTGTTCAATAATTTCTTCCCCTGCTCTGGGGTTACAAAATCACACAGCCACTGCCTGGGCTCCGCAAATACTCTCATCACATAACAAATAACTAAAGACTCAAACAAATAACCTCATTCCCGAACAAGGTAAATGAGACTATAAAACAGCATTCAGCAACAAAAGAAATGCAATACAACCAACTAAGACTCACACTAAACCTCACTGATTCCGAATTCCCAATGGATTGCCAAGACTCAATGCCAACCAGCTTTCGAGAGGCTGGAACTCTCCCACTTCCTAGCTACTGCTCTTCTCCAAAAAACTCTCCCCTTTTCTCCTCCAGGTTCCCTATTTCTAACTTCCCCTCAGCTCCTTTTCCATTCTGGCATGCCAGCTCAGCCTCCAGCATCTTCACAATTTCTTCTTTTTCCAGCAGATCCCAAAACTTTTGCTGCTTGTCTATTGCTTTTTCTGCTTCTGGAGTTCTGCCATCTGGAGCCTCCATATACTGCTCACTAAAGTCACCGCCACTGCTGCCATCTGCATTAAAATTGCTGTCCTCAGCCACCCTGATTTTATTCCTAGTGTCTTCCTCGGCATTTTCCTCTCCCCTTGCCTTCCCTCTGCCTTTCTTCTTCTTCACGTAAACTCGGGTCCTAACATTCAAATATCACTGTATTGGCAACATGATATACAAATATGATAAATAAGCAAAGTAAATTATCAAGTAAAATACTGAGGAGAATTAATAAAACTCTGGATGAGGCCATTCCTTTGCTAAACAAGTTGGCAAGTGCAATCAAGCTATGACCACATAAGAAATTTCCCATTGCTTCTGTTGTTTAGGATGTAATTTCAAAATTTTTTCATGATTGTTTTTGTCATTTTGTCATGGTCAGATCTAGTCGGTTTAATTTGTTCCCTTGGGCTTATTGTCTTTTAATGACTTTAAACAGTAATTTTAACAATATTTCTTTTTGCTCTATGATAGGGAACATGAACAAGTTGGTGCATTGCTGGTATTTGAGTTAGGAGCATAGCAAGAAATGGAAAAAGGACCACATGTGCATGAGAAGTTTACCAACATGAAGAGCCAAAGAGTGAGAATTTGATTTTTATTGCAAATTGCTTCCACTGTGTAAATATCTTTCGCTCAGAGTCAAATGCTTTAGATTGTACTCTCATGTTATGATTTAGCCTCATATTTTCACGCTACTATTAGAAGTGGGATTCAAGGATGCATTACATTGTTTCTTTGTTTTCCTTAATATTACTATTGGAAACGAAGTTGAACCATCATTAGTTAAATGTTGCAGCAGAGTCCTTATTCTACACTTTTATTGAATATGCACACTATAAGTGGACTAAGTGTTATTTATTTATTTTTTAATTTGTGTTTTTCTTGTTTGGTATACAATGCATATGCCATCCTGGATCTTTTCTTCTCTGCAAAACAATTTCCTCTTTTTCTTGCCTTTTCATAAATACTTGTTATTGTGCATGGAGCTAAAGCCAACCTCTTATGGACTTGTTGACCATTAATGCTTTTTGTTCTTTAACTAAATTAGTTTTACTTAAGTAGAATGAAGATGGCGGGAGATTTTTTTGCCTTTTGACTCAGAGAGAAATGAAGTCTGGTTTTCTGTTCCTTTTCTATTATTTGGATGAAGCTGCATGATTTGTGGTGATTATACTGCTGATTGAATATAAAGCATGATCCATGCCTTGTAAAAAAGCAAAAATTTCAACTTTTATTTGTCAGGAAAATTGAACTCTTAGTAAGCTTGATCATGTCTGACCTTAATAAAAGCTTACTTCCGTCAGCATGCCTTGTAGCATTTCTTATATAGTTCATGAAATTATCTATTATGAAGATTGAATTGCAACTTGCATACATCAGTTGTTCTCCTTAACTTACCCATAGTATAATCATCTGGTGTTATGATGTAGGAATCGATAGAATTTTCTTCAATTGTTTCTTTTATAATTTTTCTTAATTGTTTTCCTTAGGAGAGTTGTATTCTTGGATCATTTTTGGTTTTTTCATTATCCTTTTTGTACTTATTTACTATAAGCACGCCTTTTATCCGTAACATTCCACCAAATTTTCAATTATAATCTTTTTAGTTAAGTTTGTCTCCAATTTATTCTTTATTTTGTGTTAGCTCCCTTAACTTGTAGAATCAAGCTGTTACGAGAACAATATTTAGTATATTACCCTCTGATTCAAGTGGTATAAATTCTTGTTTTTTTAAGTTGTAAGCTAGAACAATAAATGGCCTTGCAAACCCCAGTGATCCAAGTAATAGAAGTGCTTTAGCCAAACTACCTGTAAATATTATCTGCTTAGCTACCCATACTTTTGTATTGTTTATTAACTTTTAACACTGAAAGTGAGTCTTACATACTGCATAATGTGATTGTGGCCTTGGATTTTGTCCTCTTATATTTGCTACATATTTTTGTCACTAGTTACATGTATTCCCCGCTTTGCTAGCTCATGTTAGGTTTGGAACATTCAAGTTTGTCATACTTTTCTTCTTGACTTTGAACAGGATGCTTTGTTGGGTATGATATTTCTTTTCCTTCTCTTTTTTTTTTTTTGTAGTTTCTAGTTCCATGAAGTAATTGTATTTGATGTATGTTGATCTAGTTCCTTATGCTTTTATTAGTGCACTATGGGCATGTGCCTTGGGGCTGTTTGATGCAGTTTCCTATGAATTCTTCTCTATTGTTGTGAGTATATTCTGTTTTGTAGGTTTCTTGGGAATTAGTTTTTCTCATGACTTTTTGTTTCGTAGTGTAGTTGAGTTTTCTTTATAACACAGCGTTTTTTTATTTTGGTTGTTCTATCAAATAACTGTCTACTTTAAACTTATGTTTCACTTGCTAATTTTCCTTGAACACTACTGGTGGATTTTTTTAAACAAAAAATAGTTGTTGTAATTTCATAGGTAAAGGTAGAAGAACCTTTTGCTCCTGCATTACAAGATGAAGCAGCTGAGGTTTCCAATTTACATGCTGAACCTAAAACGGACCATGTTTCAGTTGATGGTGTGTTATGTTTTGGTAAGGAGAATCCAGGAAAGTGCCTGGACATGAAGGATTTTACCTATGGATTGGAGCATGGCTTCAGAACAAATTATGGTAATGCACAAATGGTTTTTGTTTTGTTTCTTTAGTTGGTGCAGTTGTCCATATATATATATATATAACAAGTCCATTTTTGGACTAGGGCAGTGCTTTAGTTTTAAGTTCAGATGATTAACTACTGTGGTTGTGGACGAATCTCAACATTGAAAGAACATTGAGATGGTGTTTTTAGTCTTCTTTGCATTGGCCAGACTGATATTATGAGCACTCTCTGCCCAAGAGGAGAAGAAAAATAGCATAATGAAAAAGGATGGAGAGATGTAGAACATGCATGTTCACCAACAGGTTTTTGGAAAGCGCCAGTGGTACCCAAGTTTTTCCGCTTTTGGAAAAAGAACTGCTTGAAACCGCTTAAACTCATATTGAGTGAGGAAGTATAACTCTGTTGTTAACTAACAATCTATGTGGTGGTATATAGTTATATGAATACATTATTATTTACAGATCTGTTGAACTAATATATTAGTGTGCTATGGTTTGTAATTAATATGTTAAAGTATTGACCTTGGTAACTATAATTAACCAGTAGATTGTTGGGAAATTTTAATAGATAATGGGTAGAAGCTGATAATCACATATCAAATTCAAGTTCTTCTTTCTCTTGATAGTCCTACGTAATTTAGGGATGCGTACCAACTTCAAACTGGAGTACTAAGTCATTACTGATAACCTCTAGTAGTAAGGAAGGATCTGAAAGGAAAGAAGATAGCCCTGGGTGGAACAAGCAAGAACAATGAATTCAATGGTTCGTTTGGCAGAAAGCCAGGGACACTTGGGACTTTAACGTCATTAGTCATTGCTCTTAACTGTGCCTTGGGAAAAGCTTAAAACATGGTATATGCATGCTTCTTCCCCCATATCTGCCACCTGACCCTCCCCATTTTATATAATATTTTAGGTTGGCCCCATAAATTTTGAAATTTGGGACCTTATGTTAGTAACATACCTCCACAACTTACTCACCTTGAAGTAGAGTATTGAAACATTGGCTCATATGTTAGTGGACATTCATATGTAGATGTCAAATGGAGTATATGGGGTAATATGAAAAAATAAACATTGGTTGATGTTATCTATAACATAAAGTGCTGTTTTGTGGTTTGTGGTTATTCCTTAATTTCTCTATTTGTTTTTCCTATCTGTAATAATGTATTATTTTTGTGATCCTTGTTAAGGTGGGCTAGATTCTTTTAATACTCCTGGAGAAGATGATTTAAAGCTCGAGGTATGTATCTTCCTTAATTTGAAATTCAAGGTCATTCATTAATTGCCATGATAAACATTCTTATCAAAATATTATTATTATTCTGTACTCTTTTCTCTTTGCAAATGCCGCTTTCTCTCAGTAGTCATTGTTGATCAAATAAAGGTTACATTTCTGCATCACTCATTTGGTATTTTCTGCCACTAACACGTGCTTCTCATTTCAGGCTTGATAATTTTTTTGTTCTACATATATATTTTTTTCCAGTCTCTGGTATCTTATCTGATAATGATCTACTAGGGTCTTGATGGATTGCTGGATGATGTTGATGAGGTGGATGATATTCATGCAGCACACGATCTCTCTAGCGTATGTGAAGATTTTCTCTTGGGTAAATTTCATGGTTGTCTTGTGTGGTTGCCAATTATGATGTTTTGACTGAGTACAGGTGATGCATTTAATCTTTCTTTTTTTCAAGTACAGATTTTGAATTTACTGAACAAGTTACCAAATTGGATTATGTTCCAATAAAAGGATCACATTTTGGTAACTCTAGTTCAGAAAGCCATTCACCAGGTCTTAGTGGAACTTGTAATGTAGCAATTGGAATATCTAAATTGTCAACAACTATTGTTCCAGAATCTGAATGCAAGAATGGTTCACTCGCCAAGCTGACCAGCTGTGAGCTACATAATACCATTAAAAGTGAATGCGAATGTAAAGTTCCAATTGAGGACACCGAGGGCCCTAGTTCTCTTGATGTGCTTGAATATGATGAGTTGGATAATGATGACAATTGTTTATTGAGTAGCATATTGTCTAAGTGTAAGAAGAGGGCAAAGAGCTCTGCTCTAGGAAACCAAGTTAAGCGACCGCGTAAACCTACTCAGAGATACATGGAAGAATTTTCAGATCAGAAGTCAAAATCTCTACTGGATGGACAAAAAGTTTCAGCTACTGTATTGAAGGATAAACGCTTAAAAGTCATATCACGTAATCAGTCTTCTAATCAATGTGGCAATCAAGTGCCATCAGTGTCACGGTCAAGAGGACGATGTCTAAAAAACTGTGCACCCATAATGGTATTTAAATCTGTCATCCATTTTTTTGTGGAAAAGTTTTTACCTTTTTTCATTGAAACAGATTTTTTTTGGGAAATACTTAAATATTTTTCTGCCGTCTGTCCAATGATGTTTGTTCCTTTGTGCATGTTTGTATGATTCCATAGCTTAATTGGGTTTATATATTTCTTCATTTGAAATTGTGTGGCAATGATCCTTCAAATAGGAGTGAAGAATATATCTACTGTGTTTCTAATTTTTAGTGTGATACCCATTTCAATAGGAAAGGGGGTGAGAAATATCAAGTCTACTGCACCCTACTGTGACAAGATCCTTTTCTTTTCCCTGCATGTTGGTCAGTTGTTAGTCTCCTTTTAATTCTTGTGTACGAATGTTCTGTTTCCTGGGCATCTGATGCTTCACTATTGCCTAAGGTGTAACTTGTTTGTTTATTTATCTATTGCTTTACATGAGAAAAACAGATGTCTGCATTTAGTGGTAGGAAAAAGGTGATAAAGAATTTGGATAGTTGACATGTGAAATTTAGTTATTAAATCATATATGGCCTGTGATTTCTTAAAATATTTGAAAATTTTCTTTGCTTTTGTTGTTCAGGGATTTGAATCTGATGACGATCCTGATGTATCTGGGTCACATGATACTTGTGTGAGAAAGAAAAAAACTAAAGTAGATGTTGACCGGAGGAAGCATCAAAGGATGTGGACTCTTTCTGAGGTGATGAAGCTGATTGATGGTATAGCTCAATATGGAGTTGGAAGATGGACTGACATAAAAAGGCTCTTGTTTCCGTCATCTTCTCACCGCACACCGATAGATCTGAGGGTACTTTCCTTTTAATTTATCCAACAAAACAATTCCTGATATTTCAATTCATCACTGGTTAACTCTGCAGGACAAATGGCGAAATCTTCTGAGAGCTAGCTGCGTACAGAAGAAGAACAAGGGAGAGGTTAGATTTCTATTATATGTTAGTGGGCACTTTGATATTTGCATTTTATGGATGGATTCATGTTCAACTCGTTCTTCAAATTCTTTCTTATAATTTTTTTTCTGAGATTATTATTTGCTAGGAAACAAAAAAAAAAATTGTATTATGTTAGGATCCCAACCCATTATTCATTCAAAACAGTAAATAAACACAAAACATGGTAAAATAACAAGATTTTATTGATAGAAAGGGTTACAAATGGATAAATCGGACAATTTGAGGAGTTAAGGCATCCTATTTCCAGTCATTCGAGGTATCAGAAACCTCTCACAATTAGTCCTAAGACTGTCCTAATTTCTCTAATTTGTCTTGCAATCCTTTGATAACCTAACTACCTATTTTTATATTAAAATCTAACCTATAGGATGAGGACAAGTGTCCCCCTATACTAACATATTAGTACTATGGAAGACACAAAGAAATGGACAAGCTAACCACTAAAAGTAGATGTACCTTTCTGCATATACCTAAGATAGGTCGTTCACTATACAAAAATTATTAAATCAAACGAGAACCTACAAGAGACCCCAAACAAATAACAAAAGCCATCTAGCTAACATTGAAACTTCCCAATTATAATGAATAAAGAAAAAGACACATGAATTATTGGGAGATCATTGCTTCTATTTTGCAAATTTATGAAGTACATGAATTGCATTTTTGAATTTTAACTTTGCAATGAAGATGGGAATTTATTTTAACACTGAAAGCATGGATATTATGTATTCATGTCACGGGTACTGGTTATGGATTTGCTAACTGTTTAAAATGTACCTGATTTGCTAGTCCAGTAGTGGCTGATCAAACTTGATCATAGTTCACTAAAAGCCTCAAAAACAAAATTGTACTATTTGTTTTTTGAATATCATTATATGCGAGTAGATGTTAACACTTATTGTCTCATGTGCTTTAGTATATGATAGGGGGTTTGGTAATTCAACCATTCTTATAACATGTAGTCCACAAATTAAGGGGTTGTACAAATTCGACAGTTACATGCACTTTACTGCTGATCTACCTATGTATATTTCCTGGGACACCATTACCATAGGTTTGTATGGATAGAAATGTCAAAAATATTCCCTGTACTAACAATAGATATAAACATAGTATAAATGTTGATATGTTATCATGTGATAATATGATTTTAAATTAGGGTTTAGGGTGATTGTTAATTAGAGATAAAATAACATCCCAATCACATAATGAAATATCAACATTTATACTGTGTTTATACCCATTATTAGAGCATATAGTGTTACTCTAAAAATGTTTTAAAAAGTACATATATCAGCTGAAATGTTATAATATAAATAAAATTTTGTTGGTTCATATCCGAATATTGTAAAATTTTGGTTGGAATCATTTTGAATGTTTGCACAGTGCACTTGTCTGAAATCTGGATCTTTTGCATTTTCAAGTGTATCATCATCATTAATTCATATACAATAGTAGCCTAATTACCTTTTTTTCATAAGTGGCAAAGATGGTATGCAACATAAAGCTTCCAAGGATAACATCTGTGGTGTCTTCTGCTTGTTAAAAATATTATAGTTTATATATTTAGACATTTGATAGTTTGTAACAACTTACAAACGTTAGATTGGATGACAAAATGTCCTGTGCCGACAATGATGATTTAAAATGACTGGAACAGGTTGAGTCAAAGAATGTCATACGGGCCTTACCAAGGTCTGTGTTATGCCAAATTCGTGAATTGGCAACCATTCATCCATATCCAAGAGTGTGCAACTCAAAGATCTCATGCGATAATAATATTGCTTCATCCAAACTTTCTGCAAAAAGTAAAGGTGCACGGCCTAGACCTAGCCCCTGTGGGCATAGGAAGAGGCATACTTGAACTCCATTCGTTTCATGGTGATAGATCAGTGAGTAATTTTACAAAATTTAGTTGTAAAGAAAGTGTTATGTTGCTTACGGGCTCTCTTGTAGTTTTGGTGAAATGCATATACATATGTTCTTAGATATGTATTTCACAGATAATAGGTTACAGAATCTGGAAATGTGGAACAAGTGGGTCTAGAACTGTTGATTTGTAACTGCCAGGGAAATGGCCAACTGATGTTGAAAGAGAAGTAGATTTTCACTGACATCAATTATTACGTTATTGCATGATGTATTTTCCCCATTATCATGAGAAGAATGAAACCAGCAGAAAAGTTGCATCATTAATAGAAGTTGCATCAAGAGAGTGAGCGAGGGACCTCTGCATGTTTTTAGGCTAGGAGAATTATGAGTTTGTGGTGTTGCAAAAGAATTCATTGCAGGAATCAAAATCAGGGTTCATCAAAACATGATTGATTCATTAAGTCAATGATTAATCGGCATCTAATATGTTTTTAACCTAACCTTTCTACAAGGCACTTGCAACACTAACAACAAAATAGAAAGACACTTGGTGAATCCTCGAGTAATCTTTTAATTATTTTGATAAGAAAAGAATTAAGATCAAGCTTATAATTCATCTACTTTTAGTCAGTGATATAATAATGGTACTATATAAATTTGGGCAATTCTATAATTCATGTCTATAACTGTTGCTAGTCTGAACACAACGGTTGCCCCCGAACTTATATTTTCAGGCCACTGACAGGTCGAGGTATCAATCTAAGAATATATTCAGCCTCCAAATTCTATAACGCATAATGTACAGATAATTTCTTCAATTCCCTCAAATATTTTATCCCCCACCTCCTTTGGTAACTGATATCTTGGAAGTACATAATATGACATAAACAAGTTAATTGGAGCTTGAAGTGGACACTAAAACCCATAACCAAATAAGAAGGCCAGAATATTTATGGCACCCCAAAGTGCGTCTAGCACAAGTAAACCCATATGTGTAAACCCTTATGTGAAACAATCTTAAACTCATCAATGCAGTATCATCCTAAAAAATATTTGCCAGGACTCACTAAAATTATCATAGTAACTGACTGCCGAAGTAACATATCAAGATAATGCCAAAGGAAAAGCAAGACCTGCTAGATAAAAGCTAATACACCATAAAAAATAAATAAATAAATAAAACAAGGATCACATATACTATCAGAGAAAAGAAAGACTTATCATAATAATGTCGTGATGTATATCACTACTTGATTGTGTTGATAAAGTGAAAAAATAAAAGATGTTGAAGCTTAGCAGCATATCTGAACAGGGGTAAATCGATTACCATTCTCAGGTATACTGCCATCACCAGAAACAGGTACTGCAGTGCATTTAAAACAATGATGCCAACAAAATATTCACATAAAGCATCCTTGTGGAAAATATACACAAGTAATGTATCATCTTGTTTTTAAAGTACATACAACATATCTTTGGCGAATACACCAGACAGAGGCAGTTCTACATCAATGGGACTGCAAAACGGGAAGACATAGCCTGAAGAGATAACCACTAATTTTAGCATTCAATTGAAGCCCGCAACTGCAAGGGAAACTTTCATGCCATTATCTACTAATTTCATCTATGTCCATCAACCAAGCCCTCCAATTCCCTCCGCCCAAACCTCCTTCCCTCCACATGAGCATTCCTAGACCTTGCGGCAAAATAATATATTAGCCAAGCCACCATAAAGTAAACCTCCACAGTTGACTGTAAAATCATAGCAAAAGATTTCCCAAACACATGATCCAATGCCCACCTTGCAAATGATCCACAAAGTATAGCCTCCATACATTTAATCTGTATAGCCTGATTCATCATTGTTAATAACAAATAACAACCTTCTTTAACTATCTCTCTTCCAGTCCTCCTTGAATCAACAATGGCAACCCAGGCATCAACAGCAAATATAAATGCCAAAAAAGTATCTGCCAAAGACCATGTAATAAAGAACCCTGAAATCTCTTTCTCAAACCCTCTTATCCACGGTGATATAACAGAAAATGGCATCAATTTCAGCCTCACAAAAAGCTTAAAAAATGAGTACTGGTCTTGAATTTCCCCAAAAAACCACAAGCCCAGAAGCTGTGTCAATGCATCTCTAACTGCCCATCTCATCAAAATAAAACCACTAAGCCTTTTTATCCCCAATCTTGAACCATCCCACACAACGCCAACTAATGAACTAAACCTCCCAACCAAATCATTTACTACTGTAACAAACACAATCCCCAGAACCCATGAATAAATTGCGGTAAACCCTAAGATTACCCAACCATAAGCAGCTGACAAGAAACTCACAAGGAAAAACAATGCTGTCATATCACGACGACCCAGCTCTAGTCCCTTTATAAACATTTGAAAATCTACAATTCTGTCCATTTCCTGACCATTTTGAGTCCCTTCTTGTTCACTATCATCATCATAACTTAACTCTTCTTTATCAAAAGATTTCTCTAAACTAACACTCGTTTTAAATGTAACGCCATGACGAAACATTTCCAAAATTCCAATTCCAATTCCACTATTGACGAATTCATTGGAAAACCCTAAACTGGTATCGAAGTCAGAGAAACTTACCAAAGTGCCATTGACAGGTCTTCTGAGAAGAGGATTGAACACATGGCGATCGAAGTCGTCATCTCCGGAGAAGAAATCATCGTCCAAAGTGCCAACACGTGTCAGGTGTAAAAAGGGACGTCGACGGTGGTGATGGGGACGGGGGTGATGGTGATGGTGAAGATGGAGACGGCGAGTGGAGGAGTGTAGATCGGGGAAATCGAGACGGGAGAGGAGAGACTTGAGAGAAGCGTCTCCGTCAATGAAGGAGGTGAGGAGGTGGGAACCACTCTCGACGAGGGAGCGGAAGGAGAATAACAGGAGAGAGAGAAAGAGGAATGTGTGAAGATTGGCGATGAAGGTGGCGGTAGTTTGTTTGATTAATTGGCTGGTGCTGCGGATGTGGCGCAGCCGTGGCTGATCGGTCATCGCGCGTCGCGGTGGTGGTGGTGTGGTGGAGGAGACCTTTTCCTGTGTATTGGATTGTTTTCAATGCTGTTGGGGGCTTCGTTTGATGGGGAGTGGTGGTGTAAGCATCAAAGGGGGTGGGAAGTACGAATCTTCTATCACGCGCTTTAAAACGCTTGCTGTTGCACGCGCGATGTGTTTTGTTAATTGTATGTATGTATAGTTTGTTGATCCTCATCCACTCGTTCAAGTTTGAAAACAATCTCAGTTTAAACTAATCTAAAATGAGTTTAACCTAAACAAATTTAAACTCCAACTTGATTTATAAGTTATATATTTTCAAGTTTAAGTGATATTCAATTCGTCACACTCGTAAACTTGAAAAAATTTGATACGAATAAATTATATCGATGTTTTAAGCTATATTTGACTCATCATGCTTATTTTGATTAATATGCATAAAAAAAATATTATTTTTTTTATTTTTCAATTATAAAATCGAATCAAATTCAAAACTTCATTTAATTTGATACTATAATTGAATTTAAGTTTAACTCACATAATTTTGAGAGAAACTCGATGAGTTTAAACTCGAGTTTGAATTTAATTTAAATCAAATCTAACTCTAATAAGAGTAGATTGAATAGTTAAATTGGAAAAGCTTAATTCCACTAGACAAAAAGTAAAGAACTTTTCAATAATGTTATTTAATATAATTTCTCAACATTTAATTTTCTTTTCTTTTGATGAATCATTAATAAATTTTTTGCTATTAATCAATAATATTTATTACTAAGTTTCATATTTCTTAACCTCTTTAGCATATACCCATAGCCAAATCCTTAATCTTCAAATTCTTGTTATATTAATAAAATTTTCTTCAACAACCAAGCTCACCCCAAATAAATTTCTGTTTTTCTGGTAGTATTGCTTATTTGAAATCAGGATTTTCAGGGAAAGTGCAGCCAGACCTTTGGATGATTACATTGGATGCATAAGAACCAGCTCTCACACATTCTTCAATAGGCTTCTCTTGAACCAACTGTGACAAAAACCCTCCTACAAATGCATCCCCTGCAACACATTCAACAACAAATTGATGCAACGGATACCGATTTTCATGCGTTTTGGTGAATAACAATCTATTTAGCGTCTGTAAATATGCGTACCTGCTCCATTTGTATCAACCAGTTTTTCTTTTGGTAACAATACCACAGGGAACTTTCTCAGTTTACCATCCTCGGCAACAATGACAGGATCAGCACCCTGAGTAATAACAGTAATTCTTTTGTATGTTCCTGATGCTTTGGGCAATTGCGAGATCTTCAGAGCTATCTCCTCGACATCATCTGTCTGCACAATGGAAACAATCCAAACTGGTTACCATTTAAAACAAAAGCTCGATCTCAAACTATTTGGTATCCGGCAGCAATTACCTCCCAGCCATGAACTCTTGAAAAGGTTTTTGCTTCTGTCTCATTTCCAAAGACAAAATCTGTGTACCTGAACCCAAAACCACCAGCTTCAAGTCCATATTTATACGCTATCTTATACAGCTGAAAATTTTGAGGTAAATTCTTACGGCATAAATTTATCCTGATAATCCTTGTAGAACTCGCAGAGATATGGAGCAGAAAGGTTTGTTATGAAGACCTGAAGATAGATAAATTTGTCAGATCAGTTTCATTCGAAATCTACCATATGCAGCATGAGCAAGGAGTTTTTCTGTCACATGATATACCTTGTTATTTGCAGCTGCATGTTCAGCAACAAGTTGAGCGGACTCTGGGGATATAGGGAGAAAGAATCCAGCAATATAAAAGTATTTGGCCTTCTCAACTGCCACAAAAGGGTTCAAAAGAATTAGTTTAAAGAATGTAGAATTGCACGTATTAGAGATGTAAACAAAAAATGTAGAAGCAGACAGGGTACCTAGTGCCCAATTTTCTGGTTTTTTCAGATGATCAGATTTGTAACATTTTGCAGCCGATAAATTTGCAACTAGGGACCTATTTACCAACACAGAATGTTATTAGTACAGGTAGATGAATATTAAGATCATCTTTCATGACAGAACTTGTAGAAACACTAAAAGACTACAACAGCTAATGAATTTATTTTTCCCTTGTAGGAACTACAATAGCAAATGATGTAAAATGAAAATCGCAAAGGAAGCTTGGTATCAAACCAACCTTTCACCACCCAAAATACAGACAGCACAAGTTCCAGTAGGTGCAGTCTCATCCTCATAATAGTGAACCTGATGATTAATATCACAGACAAATATGTCAATATGAACGTTGAAATTGCATTTAGAAAAATAACAGGGGAATAATTAACTGAGACAAAAATAAAAAGAAACTTACATTAACCCCAGCTAGATTTGAGCTTTTCTTCATCTCCTCACCAAACTTGTCCTTTCCGATGCAACCAATGAAGCCTGTTGCACCAGGGATTTGAAGCATCCACTGGAAGTCATAAAAGGAAATTCAATCCACTTAAGTAATCAGATAAAACCTAACTGGCCTTCTCCAGTGCCATCAAAATAAATCCACAATAATACCTGGGCAACTCTAACAGAATTTTGAGTAGCTCCTGCACACGATGAAATCTAAAAGAACTCAGAATAAATGGTTCAATGCAAACCAAAAGGTACATAGCACAATATTATTATTTTGTCAAACCTGTTACAAGTTCAAAACACGTTACCTCCAGCAATGTACTCCACAGTGTACTTTGATGACATTTCATTATACCTGAGACCAAATCCATGTCAGCTTGGCCCATATTTTAGCTAGTCCATAAGGATGATTAGCAGAAGATGTGTCAAAACCATATTTTGTCAGAAAAGCATGAAAATACATGTTTTTGGACTCTTTGGACAATTTGGGATACTCAGAACTTCAGCTTCCTCAACCATTACGATAATAACTAATGTCAGCAAATTTCCAAAACAATAGGCAAGAAGGCATTTTAACACAAGGTATTAACATGCTAATTTAATAGATGAATAAAGGATAATGTAGCAAACCATTTAGATTTTTACTTTCCACATTTAAGTTAAGGATGTTTTCCAGCCTCACTCCTCTTTTCAATGTTTTCAACTTCAAAAAAGTCGCTATCAAACTTTCATAATTTATAAGCCTATGTTCAAACGAGAAGACAAATGTCAGTTTGAGCTTGATAAGCCAATAAAGACTTCTAATTCATGGCTTACAAAATGGACTTGGGTCAGTTGGGTGGTTTAACAGCCACCATCTTTGGCTGGCCACCCAGGTTTGATTTGCCAGGGGTAGGTAGGGGCAAAAAACTATTGGGGCAATGAACACCACGCCCCTCCCATCCTTATAAAAACTCCCCTATCCTTAGAAAAAAAAAATGACTCGGGTTATGTCAAATAATAAAATCATTTTCAATTTTCATGCCACATCACAGGTATGAAAACACATAGTATTAATATTGTAACTTAAACTAAACTTTATGAATCAGTTCTAATGTCATCCTATACAGCACTACCTATCTTCAACAAATGTAAAGTGAAAGGAATTCTCTAAAAAAGTGCTGTCAACAAACGCATACTTGATCAGTGTAAAAACATCCATAACCCAATTAGAACAAGAGATCAAGCTGCTCTAAAAGAGAAAAAGAATGCTCACATGGTTAAATGCTTCTCCTCAGCAAGAATTGCATCGTTCAACTTGATGTCGTATCTGTTACACAAAAACAACCCAATTCAAATTTCAAAGCAAAACATTAACTAAAACATCCGCAATTCTCACTCAAAACATTAACATAAGCTTTACCCAAATAATCAGTAACAGATATAACACTGAAGTAATACATGTAGATATCCTATAATCACCATTGCAAACAATGCTAGTAAAATTTCAGCCTTTACTGAACTGCATTAGTCCAGATTATTAATGAAAATTTAGTATTGAAACAAGCAAGAGTTAATGATAATTTGATAAGTTGTAGCATCATTTATAAATAAGCAAGATCATAAACGTCACATTACAAACACAATATAAATTCCAAAAAAAAATTGAAAAGAAGTCAAATAACTAATTAGAACACAATAAGGCAGAAACGAAGAAGCGAAATACTTATTCAAAAAGTCATCGTCTACAACGGCGGAGATGTCCAAGAGGGGATTGCCCATGCCCAAAAGAACACCAGAGTAGTCAGCCATCAGTTGATGAAAGAGAGAGTGTGTATGGTTGATGGTCTACGCAGGCGAGATCAGAGTTTGAGAGAAGGGATGAAAAGGAGATGCGTTAGTATTGTGTTGTGTGACTGAATCTCAGCGACCCAGTTGGGCATTTAGTCGGCTGAGAAAATCTCAGCGGGTGTAAGTGTGGCACTGCTTCCTGTTTTGTTGCCGCTCTTTTGGCAGGTAAAAATTTGTCGGAGAAGACTCGCCAAGCCAACCGTCATATATCAATTTGTATATAACTAACTAATTCGCTGTAAATTTTAGGTAGATATTCCCATGGTCCTACCTACCCCTGCTGGTTCACTTTAACTAGAAAATTACTATTTACCTTTCATTTAAAAATTAAAAAATCCTTTTTCTTCCTTCTTTCTTCCTTTCTCTACTTGGCTGCTCTCCACCATCTTACATACATAGTTGTACTATAGTCAACTCTTTTTTCTTCTTCTTCGATCTTCATCTTACACCTCTCTCTCAACGCTCTCCAATTCTCTCGTCTTTGTATCCGAGCTTCAATCGTTAAATCTGTAGACCTCATTAATTAATTTCAATGACACCCCCATTTTAGTATAATTTTAATCGTATCAAAATGGTAAGATTTTAATCATAATTAATTTTTCAATTTTGGCTTGTCTAATTTTCAAAGAAACTAAGACAAGAATTTTGTTTGATTAATTTTTCACCTAGACTTGTTTAATTTTAATTGAATATTAAAATTTTTTGTATGATTAAATATTCAACTAAATTTTAATAAGGGTTGGCGATGATGATGACCAAAGGTAATGATAAAAACGTTATCAATAGTGGTATTGATGTCCATGAAGTTAGTTAGTTATCAATGAATTCATAAATTATAAAAAACAATTGAGGAGTAATACATAACGTAAAAACAAATTTCTTTATATAAACTAATGCAATAACATCTAATTGAGAGATTTTAAAATAAGAAAAAAACAATTTATACACTTAATAAGATTTATTTGCCCCACGTAGTTCTATTCAATTCATTAATAAAACCTTATAAAAGAACAAGGGTAATATAGCATGTCAAAAATGAGAGTGACTGAGAAATATTTCTTTTCCCTTCAGCAAATATTATTATTTCCCAGTTGGCTCACCCCCACCTGATACCAATCAAAACATATAGAAGCCTGCTGCGTCAAATTTCCAATGGCACAAGCTTGCTTTATAAGGGTTCGGTTCGACGACCAAAAAGGTCAACCAACAAAGAGATTCATATTAATCTTACTCCAAATAACAAAAATGATGCTTTTATCTCATGTTATAATATTAGTGATCAAATTACCAAAAAGAAAACAAGCAATGCTCACTTCAGAGCACATTCCTCTTAAAAAAAAACCTTCTAGTTGAAATTTTTTGGCTTTTTTATGACAGCCACAATAATTATCCCATATTTACCTTCTCTAGCACACCCATATTCCCCCGGAATGAACAGTGGCATCAGGGCGAACTTTTCAATTATCATCATGGTCTTATTCCCCATCAAAGAAAAAACTGTAGTGAAAGAAATGAACATCTGAGACGTGGCTCCGAAAAATCAAAGCTGGTAATTCAACATAACCTCAATCCTATCTAGCAACATATCTTCAAAGATGATCACAAATAGCCTTGGTAAAATCACTTGTTGTTGCAGAGCCACCAAGATCACCGGTTCTATACTTTCCCTCTGCAATTGTGTTAAGGACAGCATTCTGGATCCTATCAGCCTTATCATGCAGCTCTAAATGGCGCAACATTGTCACAGCACTCAGCAGCAAGGCAGTTGGATTTGCCAAATTCTAGGTCAAGTCGAAACACACAAACCATTAATTAGTAAATAAAAAATAACATAGGAAACGAAAGTGTGCTTCCATTACTAAAATTAAAAGAAAATATAATGAGATCCAAAGGAACTTGGTGAGCATTGGTGCTCACCCACTTTAAAGCAACTGAGTAGTTCATGAAGAAGACCCTAAAATTACTAACACAACATATTCACCTCACTAGTATCTCATATACATGTCTATTATCTCATATATATGCCTATGCTAAGGAAGAAATCTCCAGATCTTCTATGTTTCTAACAAGACACAATAGAAAACCACATCTTAAGGCCACCAGTATTTCTTCCAAAGCTTTCATGAGTCCCCACCTTCCCAGACTCAATTGTGAAAAACAACTCTATCTTCAATAACTCAATTAACAACTATTATATCATATATAATGATTGGAACTTGTTCAGTCATTTAAATATAACATTAAATATCATTCGCAATAAAGTTGGATGTTGCTTTGGCATGTTAATTTTCTGATACATCAGGGTAACTAAAGAACTACATAATAAAGGTTCAGAAAGCTTTAGAGTGCTACAGTTCATTACTCTAGTTTGATGCGAATATCTTAAGTGAGGCTGAGGCCATATGGAATAGTTTCAAACACGATTACACATCCTTGACAACAGGCAGAAAAAGGAGACTCCAAAGCAACTAAAGAACCAAGCAGACATGAACATAAATATGGCAGAGTTAAATAACGAGTAGATAAGGATCAATGCAGGATAGAAATCACGAGGCAGGTTTAGATGCCAACCTTTCCAGCAATATCAGGCGCTGAACCATGAACAGCTTCAGCAAGGACGATTCCTCCCTCTCCAATGTTGCAACTACACAATAAATTAAATGCCTGTTAGATGAACTACACAAATGTTATTGGTGAAGAAAGTGGATTATAATTACCTTGGTGTTAGGCCCAATCCACCAATCAAACCAGCACATAAATCACTGATAATGTCACCATAAAGGTTGGGCATCACCAATACATCAAATAGTGCTGGATTTTTCACAAGCTGTACACCGAAACAAAGCAGTCAGTTACGGCCCCTAATTTAGTTTCAACACAATTAAAACAAAAATAAGAACAAAGTTCCATCTATGCAGCTTCTTGCTGTTCCATCAATTACACATCTAAAATAACTTCACATAACAAAAGCACAAGTATAAAGGAATGTAATAATACCATCATACAGCAATTGTCAATAACAACTTCCTCATATACTATCTCAGGGTACTTCTCTGCAACTTCACGACAACACTGCAGGTAAAAAATAAATCAAATTTCACAGACACAAATTTCAGTACAGTATTCTATAATAATCGCTCAAAAATGCAAGACCTTAAGAAAGAGACCATCCGTTTTCTGCATAATATTAGCTTTGTGTATTGCAGACACTCTTTCTCTTCCATGGGTCTTGGCATAATGAAAAGCATATTCAGCCACCCTCAAACTAGCCTGACGGGTGATAATTTTGAGACTCTCGACCACACCTCTTACCACCTATCATAAAAAATAAAAACTTCTTTGGGTTTAGACTACATTGATTGTATGTTTGTTACTGAAAATTGGTTCTTGCAGAAATTAACTCACTTGATGTTCCAGACCACTGTACTCCCCTTCAGTATTTTCACGGATAGTGATAAGATTTACATCATCATACCGAGTTTTATAGCCAGGAAGGCTATAGCAAGGCCTAACATTGGCATACAAATTAAGTTCTTTCCTCAAAGTAAGATTCAAAGAACGATGACCTTTTCCAATTGGTGTTGCCATAGGCCCTTTTAAGCCTACCCTATTTTTCCGTACTGATTCTAAACTTTCCCATGTCAGAAAACTTTGAGTTCTTGGATCAACTTCAGTTCCAACATAGTGCTCCTCCCATTCAATTGCCACTTCAGCTGTTCTGAACACCTATATAAGTAGAAATTTCAACATTTGTCACAACTTTAAGTTGCATTTTCACAAATAACTATTACAACAGACGCTTTAAGTTTGCCAACTAGAGTCATCAATAACATGATCCATTTTCTTTTGGCATAAAAAAAGGTATGTGCAAATAAGAAATGAGTATTCAAGATACAATGCGGACAAATGGAAAAGAACAAAGCAGCAGACAATTCTTCCTCAATAACAATCTACAAACGAGGTTGTAAATGAAAGAAAAAGTAAAAAATTATATAAAGAATAATAATTTAACACTAAAACAAGATTAGCATCACCAAAACCCTTAACTACAAACAAAAAGGGCAAAAAAAAAAGGGTTCCAAGAAACGCCCATATACTAATGAACAACCAATTCAAGTACTTAACAAAGGATTCAATCTCACGCTTTACTATGACTGCTTTTCTCAGAAATAAATCGATTTCATTCCATTCAACCATAATCCACACTCCCATTGCAAAAATCGAATATTTACCATGCGTCTCCTTGCACTTTAATTTACTAAATGCGTCCAAGCAGAAAACCAATGAAGATATGAAATAAAAATTGTGATTTTTATTCCTCTATATAAAGTACAACTTAATTCTACAAGAACCTTCCAGGAAAGGGAAATTTTGACAGATTATATTAAACTTCAATTACATCTCTGATAAATTTCATAAGAAATTTATAACAATATTCGTAGTGACGTCTATGCTTTTTTTTTTTTGCAAGAGATGTGGACAAAATTTCCCCAACGAAAAATACATAACGAATAATTAAGTTACACAATGGATTACAGAATTCATCCCATTACGAAATTACATTGAGTTAAACCAAGAAAATTTGATAATCTTCAAATTTGTCAAAAGGAGAAATTTAGAGGAAAAAAATACGAGGATGAGAAGAAGAGAAGCAAAAAAGTAATCAAACCGAGTTGACCTGTTTAACGGACTCGGAGATTTCGGGGCCGATTCCGTCACCAGGAAAGAGAGTGGCTCGGATCGGCGTGGTGTCGGCAGAGAAGCATCTAGGTGAAGGTAAAATTGAGGTAGGATTAGGGTTAATAGGGGAAAGGATCTGGTTCGATCGGCTTCCGAGGAGTCGTCTCACGAGCTGAGCCGCCATTATTGATTACCCTGCTTCTGCTCCGTTGATGTAATATGAAAAGGAAATAAGAAATTATAATTTTACTTTATATAAAGGGACTTTAATAGCTATTCAAAAGGCCAAAGGTTGTTTAAATATTTTATTTTTCTATTTGCGGGAAAAAAAAGAAAATTTTATATATCCAATTATGATACTCAATTAACTATTTGAAAAATATATTAATCTATTTTAAATTAAAAATAAATTAATATTAAAATATAATAAATATATATTACAAATATTCAATTTTTTTGAGATATTAAGTGTGAATACATAATTTAAGGTGCATAATTTACTTATCTCACACACACACGCGTGCGCGTACACATATATATATATATATATATATATATATATATATATATATATATATATATATATATATATATATCTAAAATAAGTATATAAAATTTTATTGTTGTATTTTATAATTACTTATCAAAGTAAACATGTTTGATAAAGTTTAAGGGCCATGTGTCAGCCTTTCAAGTGTTGAATTTTAGGTGCCTATTAATTATCTTCCGTGCTATTTTAGAGTAAAAATTAACAAACAAAATGAGCATCATATTGTGACCTGAAGTTTCACATCGCTTTCGTTTTGTCTATTGAGCAGTGCTCCAATCTTGGCAATGGCAACTTAAAAATGGTTTAAAAATGAGCAGTCATTTAAATTTTACTATAGAAATAAAAGCATTACAAATAAATTGTTAACCATTCACAGGGGATTGAAAAAATGAAAATAAAGACTAGCAGAGTGGAAGAGGAGCACCATTCCAACCACTGAGACACTCTAGCATCGGATCAATGAGCTTACCCTGGCAGATAGCTGTAAAAACTTTATCAAACTCCTCACCTGGTGACTTCACTTTTTCACCAGTTAAAAATCCTGTTCCCAATTCTTCCCTCACAAACTTGTATAAAGGATAAGACCTGCATTCTTTGATCCTATTGGGAATTGCTGCATTTCCCTTCTCAATCACTACTCTAGCACTCTCCACCTCCTTGGGCAAAAGGGTTTTCAGTTCCTCCTCAAAAGCTTCAATCTTTTGGAAGATTGAAGAACTCACATTCTTCTCATTTTCGCCGTTGTTCAAGGCATGATGAACAAGTACTTGTCTCAGCTTTTGCATCAATGGGTAAGAGGCACTGCAGGGGTCATCTATGTAAGCGAAGACATATTCGCGATCGACCACTTTGATCAGGTCTTTCTCACAGAATCTTGATGGGTGAAGCTCTCCATTTGCTCCAACAGTAAGAACCTTCTTTGCTACTTGGCTCACGGTGTTCTTGACTGTGGTCTTCAAATTTTCCTCCAAGTGCCTTAGATCAATTGCTTGGCAAAGTGCCACTAAGTATGTAGAAGACATGAGCTTTAAGATGTCAACAGCTTCAGCAGTTTTCCTTGAAGAAATGAGTCCCAAGGAGTTCACATCTTGGTTGTGTTGTTCAGCACTTTGGACATGGCTGGTGACTGGATTGGCAAGGTACTGGAGCTCAGAACAATAGGAAGCCATGGCAATTTCAGCACCCTTGAAACCATAATCCAAACTTGGATTTCTGCCACCAGAGAGATTTGATGGCAACCCATTGTTGTAAAAGTCATTGACAAGCTCCGAAAATTGGGCAAACATAAGTTTCCCAATAGATGCAATAGCCAAACGTGTATTATCCATTGAAACACCAATTGGGGTACCCTGGAAGTTGCCTCCATGCAAGGCCTTGTTCCTTGAAACATCGATCAGAGGGTTGTCATTGACAGAGTTGATCTCCCTTTCAATTGATTTTGTCGAAAATCTGATAACTTCAATCAATGGGCCAAGCCATTGTGGTGAAGTCCTGAGAGCATAGCGATCCTGTTTTGGCTTCTGAAGAGGATCCATCTCGTGCAATTTCTTGGCAGCTTTAACATAAGAACTGCCATCTAAAATGTGTTCCATAATAGCTGCAGCCTCAATTTGCCCCGGGTGGTGCTTTAATTTATGCGTCAAATGGTCAGTGAATTCAGGCTTTCCCTGCATCACTTCCTCGAAAATTGCTGACAAAATTTCGGATAACACACCAAGAACATTAGCCTCAAAAAGAACCATGGAGGCCAATCCAGAACCAACAGCAGTACCATTGACAAGAGCAAGCCCTTCCTTGGGCTGCAACTCAAAGAACTCAAAACCGGCGAGTTTAGAGGCTTCTTTAGCATCAATTATTTCTCCATTAGGGCCAGTGGCCTTGGAATTATGGCGACCGGTAAGTAGTCCGGCAATGTATGACAGAGGAACCAGATCACCGGAGGCAGTGATTGTGCCGCGAAGTGGGAGGCATGGAGTAATGTTGTTATTGAGAAGACTGGTAATTGCTTCCAAGATTTCGAATCTGATTCCAGAGTAGCCCTGGAGAAGAGTGTTGATCCTCACAAGCATGGCCGCTCTTGTTGCAGAGTGAGGCAGCGTGTGGCACGACTCAGTTCCATTACCAAAGATTCCGGCGTTCAAGAATCGAATGAGCTCCTTCTGAAGAGCGCCACCGTTTTTGGTTCTTCTATGGGAAGTTGCACCAAAACCAGTGGTGACACCATAACTATCAGTTCCATTATTCATGCTCTCCATCACCCACTCACTGCTAGCCTTAACACCATCTCTGGCGGACTCTGAAAGCTCAACTTTGACGCTGGACTCAGAGGTAGCAATAGCAGCCACCTGAGCTATAGTCAAATTCTGACCGCCGAGCTTCACCACCGGCTTCTTGTACTCCGCCACCATACGCTTCACTTCATCCAAATGACTCCCTTTAAGACCCTCCGCCATCACTCCCCAGTTCAAGGGATCGTTAGAACCCCTGCACAAACTCTTGAAGCCTTCGTTTTCCATCGCTTTCCTGTGTACAAAACTGACAAATACCCAGAAGAAAGAAAGCCAAGGAAATTTTTTTCCTAAATGGGAATCTTAGTAAATGAAATGTAATTGGATTTTCTGAGGAAATGAGAGAGAGAGTGAAGGAGTCTATATAGAGAAAAGAGAAAGACCGGGTGTGTTGTAGTAAGCCACAGGCCATGGTAGGTAAGCTTAAGGTTGGCGGAAGAAAATCGCGGGGTTTGTTGGAAAGAGATCTGAGCCGTTAATGAAGTTGAGATCCAACGGTCTAGAAAGCGGTGGCGTGGAGGAGATTGGTGAAAATGTGGTTGGTGAAGGTCGCTCCTCCTCCACAGCAGCATAACCCAAAATTAATTATAAATATATAATTTTACTTAGGCCGTTTATGTGCCATGATTATATTATTTTATAATAATGTTTATTTATTATAATTTCATAAAACCGAAATTAAATAACCCATACAATTTTGACCAATTATTGAGTGAAATTGAAGAATGAATGGGTAGGTGTATGGCTTAACATTCACTAATTCAAACTTGGCTTCTTTTATAAATTTTAAATATTTATCCTTATTTGACCAAGATTTTTTGTAATACTAATAAAAAAATAAAAATACCACTAGGCTAGAAACCTTTTTGCTCTCTCTGGCTTTAAACTTATTTAAATAATATTATATTATTAAATAATTATAATTTAATAATTAAATAATATTTAATTATATAATAACATATTATTTAAATAATTAATTAAATAGGTAAGATACTAATGTATTATTGGGTAAGAATTGGTCTTTGGTCAATTGTAGCTAACTATTCAAAAAATAAATTAAAATATGTAATTATTTCTCTAATTATAATTAGTCTACCATTATTTTATATTTATGTATATTGTTCAATGAAGTTACTTGTGTTTGAACATTAGACCAAGTCTCTAACTAAAATGTGCAATTTTTCATTTATATTTCATTAAATTGTTTGACTTTTCTTTTTAATTATTTTTACAACAAAAAAAAAATTTGTATGGGATATGAGTTTTAATAAATATGTATATATATTATTATATAATTGAGTGTTATTTTATTTTTAATTTAAATTTACTTAATTATTTATTTATGAATTTAAAATAAATATATATAATTTAAAATCTAATATATTGGTACGTGTATTTTAGGGATCTACAATGACTAACCACAGTCATAAACCTAAAAGAGGAAAAATAAATTGAAATATCATAAATATATAAACAAAATAAAGAGCTATCGGTCGTGTTAAACCATTCAACAAGATAGCTACAGCGACAGCCATGTGTTTCCAAAGCAACCATACTATCCATTGCCGGCCATGGCCATGCAAGTCACCTACCACCAACACTAAAGTGTGGATTATATCAACCAGTCCCTACTTAACACAAACAGCTACGATCGATATTATTAATGGCCTGATAAGACAACAGTAGATTGAAATCAAAAGCTAAAAATAAATATAAGGTCAATTCAACAGTGACCTATCATTGACTGAATCATCATGGAGTCCGTGTATAATGCAGGAATTCTTCTCTTTCGCTGGGTTGAATGTGAACTCTGGGAAAAGAACAATTTGGGTTTCTCATGCATGGTTTTTTTTTTCTACGTCAAGTAGTTCCAAAAGTTGGAGATGCATTAATGGAGGGCAGATAACTAATTAAATTTGCTTTGCCAAGTTTCATGTTGTTCAAGAAAATGTTTCAGTTACTTTCTGACAGCAGTAAAATGTTGAATGGGTTGCAGGAAGAACTGGTATGTTCCAGAGTGCGTCCTTACCTCTGATGTTATGATTTAAGCTTTATATACAGCTAAATCATGTTTCTGAATGACATGACTAGGCCTGTCTGCTTTAATGGAAGATGATGATAGAGCTTCGAGGAGAACCAACCAATGACTTGCATCTAAAAGGAAGAAAAAAGGGGAAGCAAATAGGAAAAGATTAAAACAAGGCTTTGATGTTTTTTTTATCTTCCCCAATAATTTTCAATTTGTCTTTATCAGATAATCCCTTTCCTGTTCAGAGCTCTATTTATATATTAATCAAAACATTAAAAAATGAAAGCTAGCACATGTTTCCCTACTCAACAATGAGCGGTTATCTTCAAAAACTCTGCAAATCCAAGAATGAAATTCCATCCCTTGACATCTCTACGACAGTAACATATATCATCCACAAAATAATTTCGCTCCTGCCTATTTTACATTAAGAATACCTTTTTTGATTTTTTTTTTTCTCGAACCAAGGTTTTCGTTTATGACAGCCCTTCTGTTAGTGACCAGATTTCTTACATTTCAAGAATCATTAGAATCCAAGTCTTATTCTTGAATATTTTTGCATTTACATGTTATTCTAATCTCGAATACATAGTGATAACCAGGATTGTCATAGATGCATCATACAAATATACTAGCTAAAAATAGGATGTTTTTAAATGTTTCGAAATATTGTTTTAATGACAAAAGAGAGCTTCCAAAACACTGATATTATGAGAATGCAATTTGTAGGTTAACTGATAAGACTTATTGCAGACAAATTACCCACCTACCATATGGACTACAGAATCTGCACTGCAATTATTAATTTCCATCTTTCTTCTAACTATTTTCATTAACACTGCTGCAATTACATGTCCAGTAAATCTGATCCTATGTATATATAGCATACATGGGGATAAAATTTGCAGCATGAACTTTTAATACCCAAGACTGTGCCTTGCAACAATTGAACAACCCTCATATACAGTTTGAGCTACCTTTGAAAATCTAGAAGCTCAAAAGTCATTGATACAGTTGAGGCCGTGGACATAAGTTATGAGCTGTAAGGAGCTGTTGTTGATACCTTCCTTGACCCGGCAGAGTCATGATTGCCGGCAGGTTTGTTGGACAGTCGACGTCTGTAGCGTTTGAGAACAGATGCCAGATTCTCTTTTCCCTTTGGGAAAGCCACATCACCAGCAGCAGTGCCTGACCGTCCCTTTCGACAAGATATAGCAGTCTCCACGTCCTTAATGATGTCCAGAAGTATTGCTGCAGTTGTGCATTTCCCTCTTCCTGGTTTTGCAGTACGGGGCAACATAGCATTTGAAGTAGGCGGGCTTGACCTTTGCTGATGCCCGCCAGGAATTTGAAGGCAAAAGCAAGGGGTCATTGGCATGCGAGGCCTCAAGAATGCCAGATCTATAACACCCTGATAATAAAGAAACAACAGTGTCAAATGAAAACATTTAAAAGATTCTCTAAAAGCTTATAATAACTAGCTGAAGTTTCCATAACATCAGACTGCGAATTTCATCATGGCAGATCTTCCCATGTGGGAGCATGGATATAATACAAACCCCCTAAATCTTGACAGAATATGATGATTTTTCTAATTCATCAACTAGCAACCAAGACAATACACCTTACAACAGAAACACTGGCCCCTTCATGCCAGTGCTACTTGACTTAAAAAGGATGAAAAAGGGTTTGCAAAATGTACCTGAAGGCGATTTAGCACATAAGTGTATTTTCCCCACAGCTCAGGCCGGCTTTCCATGAGTGATAGACTAAGAATTCGGTGAATGCACCAGACCCCAAAGCTTACAATCAAATCCATTTTCCATACACAGTCATCCCCACAGTTTGGAACTGAGGAAATCAGAAAGTTGTTATAACGTGCATCATCATTCTTCACTATGTTAGGAACATTCCTTTCAGAAGACAGATATTGAGATTCAACCATTGGAATCTCTCTTGTTTTGGCTTCAGCTTCACACAGAAACTTTTCCCTAGCTGCCACTCGATTGATTAAATCCTCATCTGCCCCATCATTTGGTCTAAATAACCACTCAGATCCTTCCAATTTCAAAAGCTTCAGAATACAAAGCCTAAATGATTGAAGAAGCTTGGTCTCTGAATTTAAAACAGATACAGCTTCTTGAGAATTTGTATTTGACCTATTTTCAGGTCCTTCTCCAAGAGTCCGACATTTATCAGCTAAACCAAACTGCTCAAAAGGCTGTCTAGACCAAATGGATCCTGTATCCGAACTTGAATTTAACTGTAAGGAATATGCATCTCTGTATCCCTTTGATGGAGAGAGCTCATCAAATGCCAACGGAGCTCCCGCCCTGGATCCAGGATTTGAGTACAGAGACGGCTCATAACTTGCCCAACCAACAGATGACTTGTATCCGCTTGAACCATCCCACTGAATATTCTGACTGGCTATATATTGATCCCGCAGGGGGACAGAAAGACCTGATATGTCAGGCAAGCTATGGAATTTCTTTGCATTTGCAGACACCACTATACTATCAACAGGTCCAGAAGATGAAGCACCATAATATGATCTTTCAGGTTGTAATGGACAATTTCTAGATACTGTAAAGTTCTGGTATCCAGACACTTGGACAGAGCTTGTACCATTTTGCAATTTCTGCTCCATAGCAAAAGCAAGTGCATCTACACAGGTTGTAGGCACCAAAGAAGGGGATTTTGGGGCTGGTGACTCCCTTTGACCATTCAGGTAATCAGAATTTCTTTCCCTAGCGATTCGACTGAAATGTGCAATGCCACAACCATGTACTGTTGTTGGCTGAAAACTCCAGGCGTTGGAAGATGATGTAGTCCGCAAACTGGAGTACCGTCTTTCACCAGATTCTTCCGATGGAATGTGCAAACTAGAATATAGTCTTTCACCAGAGTCTCCCAATGGAATGCGCATACTGGAGTACCGTCTCTCACCAGAGTCTTCTGATGAAATGCGCAAACTAGAGTACCGTCTCTCACCAGAGTCTTCCAATGGAATGTGCAAACTTGAGTACCTCCTCTCACTAGAGTCTTCTGACGGAATGCGCAAACTAGAGTACCTCCTCTCACCAGAATCCTCTGATGGAGTGTGCAAACTAGAGTACCTCCTCTCACCAGAGTCTTCTGACGGAATGCGCAAACTAGAGTACCTCCTCTCACCAGAGTCTTCTGATGGAATGCGCAAACTAGAGTACCTCCTCTCACCAGAGTCTTCTGATGGAATGCACAAACTAGAGTACTGTCTCTCACCAGAGTCTGCTAAAGGAATGTGCAAACTAGAGTACCTCCTCTCACCAGAGTCTTCTGATGGAATGTGCAAACTAGAGTACCTCCTCTCACCAGAATCCTCTAATGGAATGTGCAAACTAGAGTACCTCCTCTCACCAGAATCTTCTAATGGAATGCGCAAACTTGAGTACCTCCTCTCACCAGAATCATGAACACCACGGCTGGAATTCTGAGCATATGCATCTAACTGCATGTGGTTGGACCATAACGGAGAAGATCCTATTTGAACTCCATAAGCTGAATCAACACTATTTTGTACCCTCAGCTGCTTCGGAGAGTCATATAAACTTGAAGTTAACATAGAATCAGACCCCCTTCCTCCTACAGAAGGGAAAAAAGCACCTAATTCCTTTACAGTAGGGTCCACTTTCAATGAAGAAACGAACTTTGAATCAATCCCTACCCCTAGCAATATGTCCAATTTCTTTGCCTTAGCTCCTTGAGCCATTTGCCCATGGAAGTCATATAACTGCCCCCAGAACTCATCAAGAGCTGAGGCTAATTGTCGCCTTGCAGCACGCCCCAACCCCAATCTTGAAAGACTTCCAGGACCATTCCCACTCTCATCACCTTTCCTACTAAGACTCCTAAATGAACCTGGACCATCAGAAGTGAAAGATGAGGTGCTCTCAGGGACATCTTTAGATAATTCTTCAGCATCCCAGGTATCTCCATCATCATTCTTTTCAGTGGATAAATCTCCTTCCATACCCACTGTTTTCTCCCGAGGAACTGGTGATTCAAACATCAAGGTCTTGTTGCCCAAGAGATCATTACCAGTAAATTCCGTCGGCATATTTGAGACAGCTGATGAACCATCTGCAGACGCTGTTTCCTCTTGATGGCATATTGCAGAGCTAGGAAATGTAATATTAGAACAGCTTTCCCGAACACTACCTGAAAGAATTTCCTGATCAGACTCCATGATTATCTCAGGCAAATCAGGATCAAAATTTGTAACAGACGTATCTAATTGACTTTCTGTGGATTTTTCCGCTGCTGGAACCAATTCCTGATTCTGGCCAGGTTCCTCTCCATAATATCTAGTTTCATTTCTATCATTTTCCTCCCTCTCGATAAGGGAGCTTGCTGATTTTAAAGGAGTAGCCAATAGCCAAAGCGTCAAACAAAGTGATGCACAAGCAGTGATGAGAAGGACAACAAAAGGGACAGATGCATTACTCCCTATATTCCACCTCAAATTACCAGCCCAGTCACTGTTACCAAATATCATTTCAATCACAAACATGAGCTTCAAGACTAGCATCCCACCAAATGTTATCAGAACTAAGAATTCCAGAAACTGAGAAATTTTATGGACACCCATTATTGACCTTGATGAAGCAACCCTGAATAGGGGAATCACAGAGGAAGGAAGCAACAGAGCTACCATAACCTGTGTGAATATGAGCAACTGATATATTCCTTCAGCTCCTGAAGTCCAAATGCAAAAAAATGCTGGGACCATGCTGATGATTCTTATCGTAGCACGATGAAGCCAACTGGGTATGTCCAGTTTGAGGAAGTCATGTAAGACTACTTGTCCGCTGAGATTCCAGGTCAGTGCACTGATTTGACTTGAAAGAAATAGAACCAGTAGAAATACAAAGGGGGCGACTGGGTTCCTAAATACCTGTTTTCATCAATGCACAAACAAGACAATTGCTCAGGATGCATCAACATAACAATACTGCAATGGATGAAGTTTAAAACTTTGTGGAAAAGAGATGAGACGCAACTGCTTATGAAAGAAGGAAATTTAATTAATAAACGAACAAATAAAACCTGATCCATCACATCCTGAAATGTAGTCAAAACAAGTCCAGTACTGTGGAAAACATTTGCTGCTGAGTTCATCATCACAAAATTCACCAGATAAATGCCACAAAAGATGCATGAGATGGCAAAAAAATGATAATGACACACAGTGTCCTTGGAGATCTTTAGCCACCCTTGATAATGCTGCAGGAATAAGAGAATAAAAGCTTTTAGAAAGTTGACAACGACAACAATAATTACATTGAATCTAAAGAAACGATAAGAAAATGCAAGTGAACTATAGTAGTTCCTAAATGTAAGCACACAAGTCATAACCATCTGAATCTGAGCAATGTTTGGAAGGTAATTTCGAATGAAGGAAGATTATTTCCAAAAATTTTATTACAGAAATGACTAAATAAGCACTGACAGTGACAAATCTCCAAGGGGCACTAATCCAAGATTATTCTTACCAAACAAAAAGTAAAATCTGCAGAAGAAAAGGCTACTCTTAGTAATGATTCAGGAACGCTCACAATCCAGAAGAAAGAACAATTTGAGCACTAATTGATATGACAGGAGCAAGCAACCAAGGTCATTTGAAATTCCGATGTTTTATTCAACAAATGCCCAGAAAAAAAAAATTCAAATGACCCATATTGGCTCAAAACACACCCGAAAGATGTTGACATACATATAACAATGTAATACAATAATTAACACTCCCAAGTAGTAATCACAAACAAATCTGTGAAGGAGCAAGAAAGATTGCTGTATAAAACTGAACCACATTAGAAATCCATAGTAGTTTGCCCACTGAAAAGCAATACAGGCTCAATCAAATTTCAGGTTACTTTTATATAGCGAGAGATTTCGAAAACAAGTGTCCACAAAATATCTAGAGTCTCCAAATGCCAAACTTCAAGTATACCCCCAGTCACATAGTTACTTAAAGCACACATAATTAGATGTGCTGACACAACCATGTGGGGCCACAAACATCTTATGAAAATTTTAATTCAGCTACTAGGATTGACTAAACAAATCTGTATCATTGACTTAGATCACATAGTTTATAACATGATATAAAAAACACCATTGTGAATAGCAATAAGTGTCACATGTCATTAGCGGCAGGATATCCAAAAGGCAATCATTTCCGGACTGGATTTTCAAATTCAATGGCCCAAACCAAACAAAATAGTCATACATACATGTCAGGTACTAAATCAGTTCAAGTATGAAATGGTGCTCCCATAAGTCTGAAATAATCTCACTCCAAAGGCAGACAAGAAGATACAAAAATGCATTTTCTTAAACATAGACACACAAGGATTCATGTGCAGGAGGCAGAAAGGAGTACCCGAATGATAGAAGAATGGAGGTACAAATTGTGAGGCATAATATTCGCTCCCAGAAGACTCATTACAGTGAAAGTACTCTCCCCACTCAATTTTGTTAGCATCCCATTCACAGAAACTGGAGTTTCTGGTTGACTGATTAGCACTCCAAGGACATAAGAAACAAACAGGACCCCTGCCATGCTTATGCACAGGAAATTTGCCTTGCTCTCCTGAGAATTTAACACCGATTAGCTTACCTATCAAATTGTTTGCCTGAGAAATTGAAAGTGGACAATCTTACCTGGAGTCCAGCAAAAAATGGATAAAAAACAGCATCAGCAGCTGCTAAAAAAATGCTGGTGGACAGGTACACCCCCAACAAAAGATTAAGCCCATGTGCAATCCCCAAAACCTAGAGAAAAAATATGCACAATCAGATGTTAGCAATACAATAGGGACTTTGTGAAGGGAACACAAAAATCAAGATATATATCTTAGTTCCATCACAATCAGGATGAGAAAACTACCATAGTAAGATCTAGCAAAATCACAGAAAGCTCTGTTTGAACTCCTAAGAGCACGCATGTGTATTTGTCATACTCCCTGCTACAGATCTATTGTTGTCACAAACAAAATGAAAATTTTTTTTAAAATTTGCCGACAAACTAATGTTCGAGAGACAGAAAGATAATACCAGTCATTAATCAAAAGTAACAATTGCTACAACATAAGCAGCATGTTAGAGGAAAGGAATGATACCTGAGCAAGATCGCTTCCTGTGACAACACCAATACGAGCTGAAAGATAGTGACACAAAATAGCAGCAAAATTGAAAAGCAGCATTAGTGCTACCAGATCAGTCCCAAAATGGGCACCACCTTCAACAATTGCTGCCCACTTCCCAGGGTCAACATATCCAATTGAAATGAGAAGCACAGGTAATATGGCAGGAAGTAGCAAATTGAGAACACCAGGCTTCTGGTTAGTATTTGCCGTCTCAGCTTCCATGTTATTACAATGTATGTTACACAAATTTCAAATCCCAGTGCAGTATAATAGTTATATTACAATTCCAAGCAACTGAAGAGCAACAGTACGTGCACCAAATTAAATAAATTACATTGCTGCTTATTACCACCACATCAACAGCAGGAGGATGCCACCCTAAAAGAAGTCAATAATTAGTATTTCAGTAACTTCTTTAATTAAGCAGACCTAACCAACGTAAAGCCCAAAGCACAATATTTGCAGGAATACACGCATCAAGTAGCATCCCAACAATGCAAAACATATGTATCTTTTGTACAGAATGACTTCCAAAGCTTCCCTAAGTAGGCACAATCACTGCAAAGGTGACTACAACTTAAGCAAGTTCCAACAGTACCTTTGATTATCTCCCCGGCATGACCAGAAAATTCATGCAATTCATGTATACTTCTATAAAAGTTACTTGCGATTGAATCCAGGATACAATCTTCAGAAATTCAAGCTGATTCCTCCTTGAACCCCACCTTTGAAGTGTAAACCTGATTAAAGGGTTTAGATAAGTTCACTGGTAAAGAAAAGGAAAATTAGGTACAATTTTGTGGACAAAATAACTTGAATTAAAAGATCAAAATCACTTCACACAAGTCTATGCTCACTATGGTCAAACTAAGTGTTTGATCATTTAACAGTATGTAAACATATCTACCACTGAAGCACATAAATAAACAATCAAAAGGGCTTACTAAATTTCATTTAACATACCAGATACAATGACAATCACAGCATCCATAAAGATCAAACACAACTCATCAAAATCTAACACACCAGAAGGAATAAAAAAAGCCACTCCAAGCTAAAGCTCGCATCAGATCTTCCCAAAACATCATAAAAGCACTCCAAAACCAATAACAAAAAAATAAAATAAAAACACACATATTTAATCCAACAAAACAACCCATATAAGAATCCGATAGCAAACCCACAAAACAGAAATGGATCTGAATCAGGCAGAAACCAATCAGCCCAAATCTCGAGGTCGATTACAACACTGAAAACAAAAAAGGAGAAGTCAGAAAAGTACTGATTAGGGTTCATGAGAAATGTTTAAACCTTTAATCTTTACCTTAGTAAGAGTGTAGTCTCAGTTCTGATTGCTCAACTTCTGTTCCTCTGATAGTGTACAAGTGAGATCTTCAAAGGATCTGCTTTTATGAGGAGCAGAGGAGTTACTACAAACTTTTGTACAGTCTGAACAGATATAGAGAGAAAGAGAAAGAGATAAAGGTCTACTAGTTTACTGAGAAAGAAAGTTAAATGAGAAAATAATACAAGGTGGAGAGAGATTGGAGCAAGGAAAAGTTTCACATCAAATAAGAGAGAGCCAAAAGCTGGAAAGACATAAAAGACAGTTAGCGTTTTCCCTACTTTTCCATTTATAGCAGAGAGAGAGAAGCTAAGTAGACCTAACCTAACTCAACTCAACTCAACTCCTTTATTTTTTACTCCCTTCATTGACACTTTTTCACTTTTATCTCGTCTTGTGAAGAAGCCAGAAAATTCGGACAAGTCAGGTCAACTAGATTAAGAAGTAAATATAGGATTTCCATTCAAATAATAAATAAAAAGGTAAAAATTTCAAGCTCGATGACGGCTTATAATACAGTCATTAAATTCAAGGTTTTACTTATTTATTATAGTTAATCACGTCAAATCAAACAAAAATTATTATTTATAAAAAAACAATTTTAAATAATTACAAAAGAAAAAGACGTATTAACCTTAAGAATTAATCTAATAATTTTTTTATTTATAACATTAAATACTTTCATAAATAGTTGTAGTCACTCTCATAAGTTAAAACATTAATAAAATTATAAAAGTTTTAAAATGTTTAATTACATTTTTTAATTTTTAATTTTAAATATGAGATAATTAATAAATATATAAGTCTAATTGTAATATTATATATATCTAATTTTTAATATTTAATTAAATATTTAAATAATATATTATCATGTGATTAAATATTATTTTATTTTTAATTCAAAATTATTCAATTATGTAATGATATATCAATGTTTTATTATTTTATTACATTTCATGTTTTTGTATACACATTTAGTGTTATAGATAATGATATATATTATGGTTTGATTAATTATGACATCTTTCATATACATGTTTATGATTATTTATTTGACACTCCTTCACAGGTCTATGATATGAGCAAAGTTTGACTTTTCTACTATAAGTTTGACTATAAATGCATGATTTTAAATAAGGTAAGAATATACTTTCTCTTCTGATATATACTCTCATAAAAATGTATTTATTTAAAAAGATGTGTTACATAATCAATCATTCAACTATTATTCCACTTTATTGTAACAATTATAATGTCATCCAAATTATTCATAATAATATATTTTACGAACACACTACACATATAAAGACTAAATATCATTTTATCTGTCGTCGTCGTGGGTTTCAAAGTATTGTTTTATATATATATGTATGTATTTACCAAATCTAATTTATTTTTTACTCTTGTTGGCAAATTCCACATGGCTAATACATTAACATCTTGAAATTGAAAGGGGTATTAGCACTGTTAACTCTGCCATTAGCTCCTTAATTGTAAGCTACTTGCTTAACTTTTTTTACTTAGTTCTACTATAAATAGATTAGGATATCAACTTCTTGTACTATGAAATATAGAAAAACCATTCTTTCAATCCCTTTTGTATCAAATCCAATAACCAACTTCTTTAAACATTTAACATATGTTTTTTCCTCGACAATTTTAAGTAAATTTTATCTGTTTTTACTATATTTTTTAGTTTATTATTAAACTAAAAATAAAATTATGTGTATAAACAATAAGTATAAACTTATACATAAACAGTAACATATTACTATGTGATTAAGTAATATTAAATTAAAAATAAAATAACATATAATTATATAATTATATATTATTATCATTTACGTATAGATTTGTATTTATATTAATTATATGGATGATGTCCCACCATTAAAAATAATAGAATAAGTTTAAATAAATTTTATTAACTTATTTATTAATTTTATATTTAAAAAAAAAAAAGAATATGGAGCTAAATTAATTATTTATTTTATTTTTTAATAATTTTACGCAAAATGTCTCTCTCTCTACCCACATGACATGCTTCATCTGGTTGTCGGCAATTCAATGCATCAAAAATTAATTTATATAAATAATTAAAAATTACGCATCCATCGAAGCAACAATGGGGTAAGTAAATTTATGTTCATTGAACTTGGATTGGATATCACAATCCCACCCCCATTAAATCACTAATCATGTTTAAGATAAATTAATTAACATTGAAATTTTTAATTAATCATTTCCTCTTTCGATTTGGCAGTTAAGTTACGGTTAAGGGGCAACATGGTCCACTTCACTATGTTGCCCAGAATCTAATTAGAATTATTTTTTTGGGGTTTTGAATTTAATTGAATTTTCCCCACTTTAATTTGGTTCATTGCATCTTAAAAATTAGTTGGAGCTGATTAAGCAAATATTTTTGTGATTTAATTATAATCATATACTAAATTATGTGTTAAACCACGAATATATTCTTTTTATTTGATTAAAATAATAATTAATGTTTAAATAAATCACACATCATCTATAATAATGTAAGCCAATCACATGATTTTCAGCATAAAAAATAATTTAAAAGTATGTGGCAATCATAGCGCATGATACCTTCCACATAAAATTAATTAAATTATTAAAAAATATTAAAAAATTCTGAATATAAATATTATATATAATTTTATTTATAAATAATAATATATCATCGTATAATTAAATATAAATTTATTTTTAATTTAAAATTATCTAATCATATAATGATATATCATTATTTATATATACAGTTATGTATATTATTTATGCACATAATACTACTCTTCTCTGCTAGCATAAATTACAATTTTATTAATTTTAAAGTCAAATTTTATTAATGAAAAATTATACTTTTTAATTCACTACTTAAATTTATTAATTGATGATTCAATCAAATATTAAAATAAAAGTTTTAACATACCATTAACTTATCCTCGACCGGGATTATACAATAAAAAAATTTTATAACACGATAGATATGATTTAAATAATGTGGCTAGAAAACAAACTTTCATGAATTACTTTAGCCAGAGGTTTTTTTTTTTTTCAAAATTTATTGACTTTTTTTTCAGAATTTAAACTCGTACAATTTCAAAGTCAATGAATTTTATCTTGAGTATAATTTGTCTTTGTACATAAACCGTTTATCATACAAGACAAGAGTAACCTTATGTTCGTATACCACATAAACCGTATGCATTCATGTCAACGGTAAATATCATATCTTTAATCTAAATAATACGATTTTATGATAAATCATTCATCACATTTTAAATGTTTATATGATTCATTGTAATAAAGTCATATTTAATAAGTAGTTCACTAACTGTATTTTTATGTAATGCCACAGTGATAGTGACAGTGACATAACACTCGATACCAACAGTAATATTATTATATAGTCAATAAAGGCAATTAAAATGCTTGATATGCAACATTAATTAACATTACTTAGGCCAAAAGATGCTTTATTGATGTGATTTAACAAAGATTCAAATAACATAGACAATTCACATAAAATATATGAATAGTAAAATTAGAAGCTGATAGATAACTTGTGGATTAATATCATTACTTTTATTAGAACATTCATTTAATAATAATAATAATAATATTAAAAAAATTATATATATATTTTTAGTATACAATTTATGTAAACAAATAATATATAATAATGTGATTAAATGATTTTAAATAAAGATAAAATAATATTTAATTATATGATAATATATCATTTATATATTCAAATTATATATATATATATATATATATATAATATTACTCTAATAAAATATGAATGACTTAATGTCTCGGAACAAGCAACACAATTAGCTCCTATAACATAAACTAACAATATTCCTTCTTAATAATTACTCCTTTTAACGGTAATGTTTTTTTTAGATTGGGTTGTTTTTAATTTTTTAAAAATCAAATTAATTTGAATAATTAACTAGTATTTATGGACTTAAAATGCCTATATGAGCCCAATAAAAAGGTCATATAACAAAAGCAGGGGGCCCAAAATGAAAAAAAGAATCTATGGTCCTAATAAGAGATAAAATTTCTGAGAATAAAAAATTTTCTCTAGGGGGCTCAGTGTCAGTGACTGCTCGGCCTTTGGTAGGCCCGCCACTACCGGCCATGGAAGCCTCACCAATACACTATCACTAAGACAAGACGACGGCTTAACCCATCTCTCTTTCCTTTACTCGAAAAAAGCTAAAGCCCAGAAGAAATACAATGAGACAAGTTTTAGACAGAGAAAAGATTGGACATTGTTGCTCCAAAAAGGAAAGGCATCACAGTACCATGTTTGCCATATAAGAAGGCTTTCTTCCTAAATCTTCTGAGAAATAAATGATCCCCAAAGTTGAGATTGAGAGGAATGTATGCACTAGTGCTTCCACAAATTTGATTGTGGTTTACAATTTAGCTTCCATACCCGTTTTTTTTGAGCTATGAGAAGGTATTGGATGCTCTCTTAGCAGCAGGGAAGACTCTCAATGCATATTATTTTGTAAAAAAGCAATGCAATAGGTATAAACTTTTGAATACATAAATAGGTATATATGTGATATGTCATCATCTAATTGAATGTTATTTTATCTTTATTTCAAACTTAATAAATTATATAATAATATATTATATATGTACTCAAATAAAATTATGGTGGAAGGAGGGCTTACTGATCGGAAAAGCTGTGAAAATTTGATTGCCTGCCTTAATCAGGAAGGGAACACAAAAGAAGCAGATATACTCTCTTGAATGATGAGGGGAGGGGAGACAACCCCAGGGAGCAAAATGGGGAAGATACAATATGTATGCAGCCCCCAGCTAGTTTTGCCTTCTTATCTTTCCTAATTTTAGGATGGTTTTTTAAGTAGAGATCTTTTGCTTGAAATCCTGAGAGCTCCAATTTGATCAAATTAACTTCCAGAAAATGCAATGTCATCTGTTCTGTTCGTTGTTCTGAATTTGAAAGGTTTAACAACATATTAATTGCCATATTGTACCACAAGAAAGTTTGCTTCATGTCTGTGAAAATCCAGTTCTATGAAGTCACACATTCAATGAAGTATTTGCTGAAACTGGCACCCCTCAGCAATTTTCATCTAAAAGAGAAATCACAAAGAGAAAGGTTAAAATTTTCATTCATTCAATGAAGTAAATTAGTACTGCCATATGTTGACTGCGATGTACTAACAATTTGTCATCTCTGAACTGATCATTAACTGGAGAGAGTTAAAAGTTTCTGACAAATTAACAGGATTCCCATTTCTTGTTTGCCTAATTAAACTCTAATTCTAAACACATAGGCGCATATATATTTATAATAATTCACATAAACTCACAGAAACAAACAGACAAAAACATGGTTTAAATGCGCATGCAAGCACGCAGAATGTACATTAATAGTTTATTAGCCTAAGCTCGATCCCCTATTAAGCAATAGTAATTGTGAGTTTATAGTCTCTGAAAATAGAGGGAGTGAGAAGGAATTTAACAGTCAAAATAAAAATAAAGCCAGCTAGAGCATGGAAAGGCCGACTTTAGGATTGGTTCAGTTCTTGCAGTCCTGGCAACTGAAGAAACAATAAAACACAACAATTAATTGATAGTTTGAATAAGAAATTAAAAACCCATATGGATAATAAGAATCAGGAAATGGGTTTGTTTTAAAATTATAAAAATAGAGAATTTTTATTGATAAGTAGAAAATGAGCCTGGGGACAGCATGCTTGGAGAGTAGGGAAGAAGAGCGTGCAATGAAACTAAAATGTTTCCCATGCTTAAAACAAATTTGTCTAGTAAGAAAGACAAGGTGATAAACCATAACCCACTTGTGTTTTTATTCAATCATCAAAGCACAATGCTCCATATTAACTTTCTTTATTAAAATTGTTCTCCATACTTGCTCAGAAAACATGTTTTTGTTGTACTGTAATTTTGTAAAATAGATTATTATCCAACATGTCATTGCGCAATGCCCAATGAGCACTAGATTAAAAAATGTGCCCATCCCAGTCTGTCCATATCGGATCTTTTCTAGCCGAAAAGAGAATAGTTTGTCTTTGATCTAAAAGTTGGTAGTTAAAAACCAAAAATCCAAACTGGGAAAGACTACAGTCAACAGCTTTCTCTGCAAATAACCAAGGGAAATTGAAAATTTTAGCACTATTTTATTCCGTGTATACAAAATTATCACCTATTCTAATGCTTTCACAAATATACCACAACAGTACTCACCTTCCCCAAAATACCCCTCTTTAGTCTTTCATACATAAATTCTCTCTCCTCTTCTCTGCAACTTTTTTTTCTCTTCTTCCTCTTCTTTCAAAATGATAAAATAATCACTATCACTTCTTCCTCATCTTAAAAAACAAAAGCAGAAAGAAAAAAACTAAATTTTTCAGATTAAGAATTTTTCAAAGTAAGGATTTAAAAAAAAAAAAGCAACCCACAAAAACTCAAACACATCCACTGTATAAACCTTAGAGGAAATGATGATGGGAGAAAACTATGTAACAGTATTTAACTGGAAAAAGATAAAAAATTGAGATTTAAGGATTTAAGTGAAACAAAAAAAACTGGATATTTAACTTTAAAAAAAAAAAATTGGCGTGAAAGTTACTGTGTAACGCCAACCCTTAATATATGTATATAATATTATATATATATAATATTAAATAATATTATTATAATATAATATTACATATATAATATAAAATATATTATATATAAAATATAATATAATATATTTAATATTATTATAATATTATATATAATATTAAATATATTATAATATATATTTTATATATATAACAGTAAAGGTTGGCGAAATCGCCAACCCTTATTAACTATTATATATATTATAATATAATATATATATTATATTATATATATTATAATATAAAATATTATATTATATATATTATAATATAAAATATTATATTATATATATTATTATTAATATTATATTATATGTTATAATATAAAATATTTTATATATTATTATAATATTATATATATAATACAATATATATAATATATTATATAATATATATAATTAAAATATTAAAATTATATATTATATATAATATTATAATATATATGAATACATATTATAATATTATATTATAATATATTTATTATAATAATATAAAATATATATATATGTATTCATATATTAATATTATATATATATATATGTGTAAAAGGAGTCTGGGTTGGCGATAAGGGAAACTGGCCTGTAGCATTAATGTAGAGTGGACTCACCCTTTATAAAGCAAAACAAGTGGTGTGGGAAAAGTTAGCGTAATAATTCCCAAAATTTTCAGTTTGTTTTTTTTTTCTGTTAATATATTATATATATTTTGTTATATAATTATATATTATAATATTATATATTATGTAATATATTATATAATTATTTAATTATATAATTAGAATTATATTATATATAATATATTATAATATATAATTATAATTATATAATATATTATATTATTTATAATATATATATATATATATATATATATATATATATATATATATATATATATATATATATATATATATATATATATATATATATATATAATACTTAATAAGGTTGGCGGAATCGCCAACCTTGGCGTTGGCGATTCCGCCAACCTTTACTATTATATATATATAATATATATAATATATATTATAATATAATATATTATATATATTGTATTTTATATATAATATTATAATAATATATAAAATATTTTATATTATAATATATAATATAATATTAATAATAATATATAATAAAATATTTTATATTATAATAATAATATATATAATAAAATATTTTATATTATAATAATAATATATATAATATAATATTTTATATTATAATATATATAATACAATTATAATATAATATATATTATAATATAATATAATATATATATTATATTATAATATATATATAATAGTTAATAAGGGTTGGCGAAATCGCCAACCCTTGGCGGCGCCAAGGGTTGGCGATTTCGCCAACCTTTACTGTTATATATAATATATAATATTAATATATATATATAACAAGTACTGCAAGTGGAAGTGCTTCTCGTGAAGTGGGCACAGCTATTTCCAAAAGTGCTTCCATAATAGCAGAAGCACTTCAGGCCTGTGAAGAGAGAGAAGAGAGAAGACACAAAGTCTCCATGAGAGAAGACTGGAGATTGAAATATTATTAACATATATATATTAATATTATATATTATATATATAATATATAATATATAATTAATATATATATATATTATATAATATTATAATATATAACATATTATAATATAAAATATTATATATAAAATATTATATATAATAAAATAATATAAAATATTATATATAATATTATATATAATAAAATAATATATAATATATTATAATATAAAATATTATATATATTATTAATAATATTATAATATATTTTATATATTGTTAATAATATTATAATATAATATACATATAATTATATAATATAATATATTATATAATTTTATATAAAATATATATTATATAATTATAAATATTAAATATAATATAATATATAATATATTATATATATAATATATATATATTAATATTATATATTATATATATAATATATAATATATAATTGCCAAAGGTTGGCGGGGTCGCCAACCCTTGGCGTCGCCAAGGGTTGGCGACCCCGCCAACCTTTGGCAATATTAATATATATATATATATATATATATATATATATATATATATATATATATATATATATATATAAAATAAAAATATACATTAATATATTATAATATATTATATATATTATTATTAATATTAATATATTAATAATAATATTTATATAATATAATATATGTATATATTATTGTGAGGGTAGGCGGAATCCCTTATCAATTTATTTTATATATTAAATTATATAATATTATATTATAATATAATGGCTTGGTGCCTGGTGACGCCAACCCTTTGCCTGTAAAAAAGTATTATGGGTTGGCGGAAACGCCAACCCCCAAAAATTATAAAACGCCAACCCATGCCAACCATTTAAAATTTTTTTTTTCCAGTTTTCTTTTTAATTAAATACCCAATCTACCGATAAGATTTCTAGTTTTCTGAAATCTGAAATCTACCGAATAAGATTTGCCAATCAGTTTTATTCTTCAGTTTTTTTTTCTGACAACCTTTTTAACTTTTTTTTCAGTTTTTTTTTCAGTAAAGAATTGTTAATCTGAAATCAATTTCCTTTTTCAGTTTTTTCCTTTCTTCTTTTATTTTTGAAACATTTATTCTATTTTCTACATGATTCTTTTATCACTTGAAAGATGAGAAAGAAGAGAAAAAAAAGTTGCAGAGAAGAAGAAAGAGAGAATATACGCTTGAAATATTGAAGAGGGGTATTTTGGGGAAGGTGAGTACTGTTGTGGTATATTTGTGAAAGCATTAGGATAGGTGGCAATTTTGTATACACGGAATAAAATAGTGCTAAAAATTTCAATTTCCCAATAACCAAATGGGCTAAGCTACCTGATTAATCAATTAACAAATTTGTGCACTAAAGGTGCCGCCTCTCTCCTTATTGTCTTTTTCACTATTTAACCATTTCAGTAGTGTTTTCTTCTACATGACATACTGCGGCTTCATCAAGAAACCGATCAAAGAATTACTATGCTTCATTGTTGTGTATAGTGTTTGTATATATCTCAGATCAATAGATACATAAATAGAAGCTATATTTTCATATACAAGTAAAATCCACTATAAATATCAATATGTTTATGAGCAGAGGGAATAAAAATACAAGAATAAAACATAGAAATAGAACAACTTGTCCACGCACACCAATGTTAACTGTATGTGTGGGCTGGATTGCAAGCGTGCTAAACGCACTCACGTGTGACAACGTTTTATAAATACGCATGGAGGTAGGGGCTGGAGTGGTCAATCAAAAATAAGCGTCTAGTTGATACTTGTTTTCTTCTGTGACGCATGTGTTGCTTAGGAAGCATTTAGATACAGCACAGAAGCTTAGAAAACAGTTACATATGTAGCACAAAACAAGGTAGATTCTTGTATATTTGAGTAGCCAACTATAAAAGTAGGAGAAAATTATTGTTAGTGTTACCAAATGGAGATGGGCAGTGGAGTGAATCAATCTAAGTTTAAGAGGATTTGTGTGTTTTGTGGAAGTCAACAAGGCAGGAAGATTAGCTATCAAGATGCTGCTATTGAGCTTGGCAAAGAATTGGTATTTAAAGACTTCATTTTTCATATGTTTTCTTTTGCCTTTTTTTACAAAAATGATTTTGGTTATTCATATTTCTTTCTCCGGTTTGCGGCTAATGTGATTGAAACCATTTTGTATAACATTCAAACATGAGAAGGATTTTGCCTCAAATCGTTTGAAAGTTGCTTAATCTTCATCTTTCTGTTGCTTTCAACCTTTTTGTTAACTAGCTTTTTGGTTTTTGACCTTTTACAGTCTTTGTTTTAATCTTTTCTTCTTCGTCGGTTATCTTTATAGCATATATGCATTGTTATGCAAAGTTTTTGTCCCCTTTCTCTCAATGTCCTTGTTAGGAAACAGGACAAAGTGACAAATAAGCTCACTTTAGAGATGCATAAGAAATGCTCTATGTTTTCAATACTTGTGACTGTTATCACTATTCCTTAATCTTCCCGATTTCACCTTCACCATCTCCTAGGATTTTTAAAGTTTGAAACTTCAATGTACAAACAAGGTACTGCCTTGTCAAATGAGTTTCAAAAAGTCATTTTCAATCTTATCGGTGTCTTTGCAGCCTGCCAGTCTCCGAATGGCCAAATGTAGTCTTAAAAAGTACTTCCTTATTCCATTTCATCAAGTGAAAAATGGTTTTATCGGTCTCCTTTAGTTGATTTGATAATGTTATGTTGCAGGTCTCTAGGAACATTGATTTGGTCTATGGAGGTGGTAGCATAGGCTTGATGGGTTTGGTTTCACAAGCTGTTCATGATGGCGGTCGCCATGTTATTGGGTAAGACTCCTTTCAATTTCTTCATTCCTTCACTTTTGTCTTAATTCTTGGATATAAAAAACCACTTAATCACATTAAAAAACAAAATAGTGAGGTGGGTTCGTTGTTTTGGTTGGTGTTGTTCTGTATTTCAATTGATTTTTTTTCATGTTATTGTCTTGCTGCAGAGTTATTCCCAAGACGCTCATGCCTCGAGAGGTATGTCTGTTCCATCCAGAAAAAGTCTTCAACCTTTATCCCATTATATTAAATATTTCTGCCTTTATTCTCAAATATCCTTTTGTTTCTTAACTTTGCATTTAATTGCTTTATCTTTCCCTTCATAAGAAAGTGTTTAAAAAAACATTGTTGTCTTTGCTAGTCTTTTTCTTTATATATATTGGTTATTTACCGTTCTAATGTTTTTAATCATTTTGTCTTTGTTTCTATGGACTTTCTGCCTCTCTGATGAATACTTGATAGCCTTATCCAATGCTAGCTATTGGGGCAGTTGGCTCTAATCCTTCATAGTGTTTGTATATTTGGATTTATTTTATTACCTGTAGTGGCTTCACAAGTTTTATTTCTTGTCCCCTTCTTCATTGGCTTCTTCTACAACTCAGAATCATCTTATTAAGCTAAATGAACTATCATTCCCAAAAAACTCATCATTGCTTCACTGCAGAAAACTCCAAATGTAAATGTTTCTTGCTTATTGTGTGTATTTTTTGCAGTTAACTGGTGAAACAGTGGGGGAAGTGAAGGCAGTTGCAGGCATGCATCAAAGGAAGGCTGAGATGGCTAAGCATTCGGATGCTTTTATTGCCTTACCAGGTTAGTGTAAGCCCAGCTACAATTTAAACATTGACCAAAATACTTGGGCAAATCTGAAAATTTTGTTGACCATCAGCTCCCAATATTTTACCATATTTGGCATACCAGTTTTATCACATGCAGTGTATTGATTCTCGAGACCTAACTCCAGAAAACGATCATTAAAACAGTCCTCTGTAATCCCACTTCCCTAGGGAGCATCAGTGTACTAATTGCTTTTAATCTGGTCAAGCTTTTGGTTTTTCGATGTTTATGTCACTTTTCATGCAAATCCCTTTTGAACAGTATGTGTAAGCACTGACATTCACTGTTAAAAATACTGTAACTTTTACCTTTTATGGTGGTGTTGTAGTGAGAGCATATGAATAAGAGTAAATTGTCACATTCTTTTTATAATCTTATGTCAGGAACCCTAAGACTTATGACTAGAGAGCAACTCTTCAAACCCAGGTTCCTGACCCATCAACATTCTGACACTGAAAATTAGAGCTAACCCTGTTATTTATTATGCTTTTTGCCCTTTTGTTGTAGTCATATGGTCGCCTGCTATAGTACTGAACCCATTTTCTTTTCCCACCATATTTGGAGTTAGGATGTTCTTAAAACTTTCACCAAATTGTTTTGCCAACTAGCACCTGCACCTAACAGGGAAATCAAGTTCTCCCCTTCAAAGACTACATTCACATTCTTTTTTCTTTTGTTTTTTCATATTCTCCTATGACACTCAACTTTAAAGACTAATTATTGTCTCGAATCCTGTGCTTTGACAAATTTAGAAGATGGTGGATTGGAGCATATGCAATGTTATAGCAGTCATTTCGTTCTTCTTGTCTTCAAGTAATAGTTTTAAGAGACAAAGAGAAGAGAAATTTGGGATGGGAGTGGTAAACACAAAGTTTTGGGATGTGGGAAAAAGGTCATGGGCTAAATGGTCAATAATAACTTTTATGATTCATGCCATGAAACCCATCATATGATGAGTAGTCTAAGTGGACTGTAATAATCCTTGCTTCTTATTCAATCAACAGTATAAAGACATCATCCTTTTTCTCTGTAGCACTAAGATGTTACTGATTTATTCTGTAGGCAATAGGCATTTGCTCTAGTAGAGTAGTTGAAGTGGACCGAAATAATATTTTCTGTTCAATTTTCTTTCGGTTATTAGTCAAAGAGATGCTTTGTTTTGAGATGTCAGAAACATCTAATTATATAAGTGATCACTGCAGGTGGTTATGGGACTCTGGAAGAGCTACTTGAAGTCATCACCTGGGCTCAACTAGGGATACATGACAAACCAGTATGTCTCTGCAACTCTTAGTATCTGCTTATTACATTTTCTCTTTAACTGATTAATTTAGTTAATGATGGTAATTCTTATTATGTTTTGGAGGTGGGATTGCTTAATGTTGATGGATACTACAATTCTTTGCTCTCCTTCATTGACAAAGCTGTGGAAGAGGGATTTATTAGCCCAAGTGCAGGCCAAATCATTGTTTCTGCACCAACAGCAAAGGACATAGTCAAGAAATTGGAGGTATAATTGAAACATTGTATTTGAAAGCTCTAAACATTCAAGCCTTTCTTCTTAATGCATTTACCGGCATCCTTAAGAATTTGACATTTAAATTTAGTGTTTGATCGAGTGCATATCTAGTCGTTTTCTCATTTTTGCTTTGTTATTTCTATAGGACTATGTTCCCTGCCATGAAAGAGCTGCTTCAAAGTTGAATTGGGAGATGGAGCAGCTCAGCTATCCTCAACAATATGATATATCTAGGTGACTTTGCGACTGCTACAGAGGATAGTCGGAAATTTGTAATGTTCTAATCTAGGAAATTCTAAATGTCCAATGTGGGGTTGTTCTTTCTGTAAATTACTGCTATAAACCTATAAAGTCTGAATCTTTAGCATTCCCCATTTGTGGGAATTTGGTTTTGATTAAGCTGTAAGTAGAGGCTTAAGAACATTCCCCTCTATAATATCAACCAAGTTTATATATATGTTTACCCAGTTCCATCCCTTTCTTACTACTTTCATCTTTCTGTTGAAAAACCTTGCAATGGTAAAATCATAAGCGATTAAGTTGCAATGCTGAAAAGGATTGTCTTAATAAACTTAAAGAAATGACCATTGATGCAAACTCCGAAAAAGCAGAGGCAATGATGCAAAGGGAGAAGGGGCCTTCTTGCAACAAACATGTTTTGAATCTTCTTGAACAGGTTGTTTGTTGGTGAGACTGGAACAACAGACAAGATAAGATTAACCAACCAAACAAAGAGGCAACTTAAGGGACAAGGTGTGATTGAATGCACGTGAAAAGAGAGGGGGCCGCCTTCTTCTCTTTGCTAATTTTTTTTTTCAAGAGAGCACTCTGCTCTGCCGTCCAACAAATTGGAGAACAACATGTGTTGCAGAGGGCCACTGGCTAATCATGTAATGGGAAAGTTGAGGGACGAAGGAGTATCATTTGCATCAAAAATTGTAACTGAAATGATGTTAAAATGTTAAAGAAATTAAAACAACATATTGGTATCTTAAGACATCTATGAGAGTTTGCCTTGTGTATAGTTCTTAAACACAAACCAAAACACTTTTACCATACTCATCAACAACACCTCCCATGCTTTATGGTGAGCATTAACAAACTTGCGCTGTCAAGATGACAACCATCAGCAGGCTAACGATCAATAGGAGGCAGTGGAGGACTATGAGATATCACCATTGTCAAATAATCCTACAATTGCTCAGTCGCGGAATTACAATGAGAAAAAGACAAAAAAATACAAAGCAAAGGCTTGCCTACATGTAGTTATGTCAGATGCTATATTCGTCAAGTCATGAATTTAGAATCAGAAAAAGATATCTAGGAATACCTTAGAAAAGAATTTAGAGAGAATGAAAGGATTAAAAACATGCTAGTGTTGAATCTGATGAGGGAATTAGAGATGCAGAGAAAGGAAGAATCAGAGACAATAAAATATTGGTTTTATAGAACAATGGTAGAAAAGATTTTGGTGACTACTCCTGAGAGGTTTGAATCCAAAATATTTGCTCTAAAAGAGTGTAAGGATTTATTTAGTATTTTATATGCAGAACTGTTAAATGAATTGCAGGCACAAGAGCAAAGGAGACTGATTGGAGTAGAGGGAGGGATATGTGAAAAGTGCTCTACAAGCTAAATTGCAAATTCAAGATGGTGACAAGGGAAACATAACATATCAACTTATAATAATAATACTCCGATGATGACTTAACTCAGTTTACCCACGATCTCTATAGGTACCGTTCATCTCCTATCTACAAAACATGAAAGAAAATAAATGAATATTAAACACTCAAGAAATATGTAACCATCAAACATATTCACTTTACTTCTTTCTTTATATTTCCTTTTATCTTATTGTTTTACATATCTTATCTTATAAACTTGTCATCTAAAACACAAGTTGTTATTCCTAATTTTGATGACACAAGATGTAATGCATGTTATAAAACATTTTTAAACTCGTGAAAGCGTTTTATAAACATGTTTGAAAACTTTACTGACTATGTTAATCAGATGAGGTTAAGATATAAATTTAACACTTTAGTAATGTGAGTAAACAATAAGCTACTACAATCCTCCTTTTCAAGCACAAACATTAGTAGACTACTAATCATAACACTCTATTACAGATATACCTTACTGTAAGCGTATGGATGAAAAATCTCATGGATGCTCCTTAGTAATAACCCTCGTAAAAACATATAAAGAAAAACATATTTTCACAAGTATTTGTATCAATTACTAAAAACTTTTCTGATCAAGTTCCACATATATGAGTATAAGAATGAGTTCCTCATAAAACTCAAACGCCATAAAAGTTCTATAAAGACATGTTATATTCACACAACTAAATAATCTCTTACCTAAACTCGAATATGTTCTCATGTATCACTTAACTATATGCTTTGACATCAGACTTAACATGCTTAGTCATCATTATTCATTTTCTTATGGTTTTTATTCTCAATTCTTGTGCCACTATATTACTCAAAACTTAGGCATTAATCATTATTCAAGACACAATCTTCAGAATAAGTGTTATAAACTTGGAACGATCATTGTTTCTCTATTAGAACCTTGTGTAATGACTTCTATAGAATAGACACTTTAGTCATTAGAATGATTGTTCCTTCTCTTTGAAATCTAATTCTTCAAAGTGAATCAAGAACAAGTCTTTTGATTCATGATTTAATATACGTATATGGAACAATCATTCCTATCTTTGAAAAAGGTATTCCATCATGATATCTACAAACCTAATTGTCATGTGGAATGACAGTTTATATTCTTGGAATGGACGTTTCATCACGACTGCAACTTGCTTGATCAATTGTTTCATTGCTTTCATTAAAACCACAAATATATATTCCACACAACATTCTGCATTTTGATCATTAACCTGACTATTTCCACATCTCAATCAACAAACGAGGCCTATAGGGCGTTCCCAGAACTTGCTGGACTAAGGCCTATAGGGCTCTATATGAGGCTTTGTTAGAAATGGTTCCCATGTTGTACGTATTATTTCCTCTTTCATTATTAATCCAATTGATGAAGCTTCAAAACAATTATGCATGAGACATTTTTATACGCTTAATTCATTGAATAGTAGATTTTGACCTACAAAGTATAAATATGTTGGAAAATTGACTGATATCTGTCTCTTTCCTTTACCGACATCCTCACATCCCAGATAGCCAAACCAGCAGCCAGAGCAAGAACTTTTTTGATGCAGTTAGCAATTTCGTAACATATTATATGGTAAAAGCTTGTCAAATTATGATCACTATTAGTAATTTTGTATAATATGAGTTTCAATCTTCAAACTTATAAGACCAATATATATTTCGATATGATATCAAAGTACGAGCCAAACGGCTGACAAAATAGATATCTCAACGTCCTATAACAGTTTGCTTCCAACTGTGCTTTAACGACCACCCATCCATCTACTTTTCGCATTTGAATGATTGAATTCTACCTCTGTAAGTATGTAGCCATGGATCTTCATCATTCATTCAACAAGTCAAGCTCAGACAAAGTACTAATTTTAGTTAAGTAATTCTGCGAAGAATGTCAACAATTTTTCTCATAGCTTTTGCTTTGTTGGGTTTCTTTCTTTTCCGGCTGGTGTAGCAGTGAAGAATTATCCGTTTGATGTGGCTATTCATTTTTGGAACTTGTTTTTCTATTAAGAAAAAAAAAGAATGTTCGGAATCAATTTATAACATGATCTTCTTGTTTGTGTTCCATTTCCAGGTTCAAGTTAACAATGTGAGCAGATTGTGTCATTCTAAACCAATTGTCACAGTAAGTGGAATGTTTCCAGGACCTACTATCTATGCTCGAGCAAGGCAATCAAGTTCTTATCAATGCCACAAACTATGCACAGTATAACTTGTCTATACATTGGTATGTAATTTGAGCCCTTAATCATTTGTATTAACAACATGCATAAACACGGCATAAATTTGCTTCTGAATTTTGTATGCAGGCATGGATTGAAGCAATATCGAAATGGTTGGGCAGATGGACCAGCATACATAGCACAATGCCCAATTTCAACCGGACCTAGCTACACTTACGACTTTAATGTCACAGGACAAAGAGGAACTCTGTGCTGGCATGCGCATATTTTGTGGCCAAAAGCCACAGTTTATGGTGATATTGTTATTATGCCTACAGAAGGAACTCCATTTCCATTTCCTCAACCTTACCAAGAGTCAAATATAGTTCTGGGTCATTAGCATCATCAATCATCACCATTAATCAAAATTTTTGAAAAAAATTTAAATATTTAACATGTAAAGTTCTTATGCAGGAGAATGGTGGAATTCTGATATTGAAACAATTGTAAACCAAGCTAATAAGTTAGGCTTGCCACCACAAACCTCAGATGCTCATACTATCAATGGGAAACCAGGGCCACTCTTCCCTTGCTCTGAGAAACGTAATGTCTCTAGATTATGATAGGATACAAATTCTGGGAAATGAATTATTTTACTTACTGACTCAAATCTTTTTTTGGGTGTCTTAGATACTTTTGCTATGGAGGTGGAGTCTGGAAAAATGTACCTACTTAGGATTGTCAACGCTGCACTTAATGATGAGCTCTTCTTTGCCATAGCTGGTCATAACATGACTGTTGTAGAGATTGATGCAGTCTACACCAAGCCATTCACAACCAGAGCTATCCTAACTGCACCAGGGCAAACCACTAATGTTCTTGTTAAAGCTGACCAAGCTCCAAGCCGGTACTTCATGGCAGCCAGGCCTTTCATGGATGCACCAATTCCAGTAGATATACTAGTAAACTGTTACAGCCATTCTGCAACACAAAGGCATCCCAAACACAGTTCTTCCAACCATGCCTCAACTGCCTGCTCCAAATGACACCAACTTTGCATTAAGCTATACTAGTAAACTTAGGAGCTTAAACACCCAACAATATCCTGCCAAAGTACCTCTTGAGGTGGATCGCCATCTTTTTTACATAATTGGTTTAGGACAAAACCCATGTCCCACTTGCCAAAATGGGACAAAACTCACAGCTTCATTGAACAACATTACCTTTGTGATGCCAAAGATTGGACTCCTGCAGGCTCATTATTTTAATATCTCAGGAGTTCTCAGAGCTGACTTCCCAGACCGCCCTCCTGTTCCATTCAACTACACCGGTGCACTACTTACCGCCAACCTTGGCACTTCATCAGGAACAAGGCTGCGTAAGGTGGCTTTCAATTCTACCATTGAATTAGTGTTGCAGGATACAAATCTTCTTTCAGTTGAGTCGCACCCATTTCATCTTCATGGTTACAATTTCTTCGTTGTTGGAAGTAGGATGGGGAACTTTGATCCCAAAAAAGACCCGGCTAAGTTTAACTTGATTGATCCTCCAGAAAGAAATACAGTTGGTGTTCCAACAGGAGGATGGACTGTTATCAGATTTAGAGCTGACAATCCAGGTAACTTTGCACACGCAAACAAAAATATGTCATTATGAATTCAAATTTTCATATAGCTGTAAGCATTTTACTAACAGCACGATGCATTTGAAGGTGTTGGTTTATGCATTGTCACCTTGAGCTGGACACTATGTGGGGATTGAAGATGGCTTTTGTTGTGGAGAATGGAAAGTTGCCAGAGGAATCCATTTTACCGCCACCAAAGGACCTTGCACCCTGCTAATTTAATATACATGATGAACAAAGATTATTCTTCCTTGATAAAGCCCCATGTCTATTTTAACATACTTGTATGATCTGCAGAAGTTGCAGATGATTCTTTTCAGAGGGAATTTCTGTTCATTCTAATATGGTGACTGCTGAAATTAATGCTAGGAATACATGAAACCTCAACATGTAATAAAGTATTTGTCAAGGGAGCTTTAAATTCTTTTTATTGTTTTAATTATAACTAGGTTGTCATCTTCTCCATGAATCTGGAGAGAACCATTGTGTTGTTCTGATTTATCATAATATAAGCTGCGGTCATCTTAATTCAAGGAACGAAATTCAGAGTCAGTTACTAAAATTTTAAGTGGTCAAAAGAACTTCTGAACAATATATATGATATGAATTCAAACGAATAAATATGGCTGAAGTGGTCAAAAATAATGAATTAATTATGTTAATCAGAAGCCAATTTGGACACCATTAATACATCAATTTGATGATCATCTTAACCATGATAAAGAATCAGCCAATTACAGAAAAGTCAAGTAGTGAGAGAGAAGAAAATAGCTACAAACAAGAAGCTGTTATACTCTCAGTTTGAGTCTCATGTTCAGTGAACCACGTCATAGTCTTTGTGATTTTGTTTTCTATTCATGGAAGCTACTGGTTCCTTGTAAGTGCAGTGCTTTGGCTCTTCTGGATAGCAGGGCTTCCACTTCGGTTTAAAACCTAATATTTTGGCAATAATTCTCCAAGTTTTCTTAGTCTTCACAAGTTTCTGAAGCTCTTGTTTCATGCTCGAACACTTCTTTTGAAGTTCAAGAACACGTTCCTTCATTTCATCATGACCCACAACTTGGTCTTCAGCAGGGACTATGTGCTGCCATCCCTCATTTGCAGTGTGCCCAAGGCTTCCACGAGGATTTTGGGAGTTCTCAAGATTGTCAACAATGAACCAGCCAGAAATAGAATCGCGGAGACGAAGCTGTTCAAAGAAGACGACTTGGACGACTACTCGAAGAGGTAGCCTCTCATTCTGAGCTGCATGTGTGCTGGCTTCCACTGAAAGTTTCTGGCAGTCCATAAGTCTGCAAAGTTGCTCCCTCTCATAATCTGTAATCCAAGGATGTGCCTGTAATGGATAAATGTAAACTATAAATTCAATGAGACTTTTGATATTTAAACAGACTGAATTTATTTAGTGAAAGAATAATTTAAGCACACCTTCAAGTAAATGTCAATTGCATGATAAAGTCCATCAGCAAGTGGCCTAGCATAACCAGGGATTACAGCAGCAAGTGCCTCAAATTTTGGTAGCTTCAAATTAACATCTGTTGCCACCTCAGTGAGATATCCATCAACCAAAGCAGCCACCAGTGTCATAGGTGTCAGTGAATCAGATCCATTCATTGGTTGCCCCTCTTCCATTAGACAAGGAAAAAATGATGCAGCCGCAGGATGGATGAAGGACATGAAATGACCTAGCATCCTCTGAACACAGTCTATATCATAAAGGGTATCTATAGAATCCATATTTGGCAAGAGAATATCTACAAGTGAAGCTTTCTCCAACTGGGATCCTACACTCTTCTCCAAATTTCCTTTACATGATTGACTTGCTTTTAAAACCATAGCAGTGCGAAGAAGCCGAAGAAGAAACTCTGTGGATGTGACATCATTCTTATTGGGAAGTAATTCAACAATTCCTTCCAGGAGAGCCCTTTGATCAACCTCAGACAAGGTGGAGATAGTCCTTCTCAGGTTGGTATGGTTTATCTCATTGAAGCTTGATTGTCTATTCATCAAAGGGATATATCTCTTTGCATAGTATATGAGGGATGAAGAAATAGTCTCAAGCTTTATGCTTCTTAATTTAAGAGCTAAAATCAATCTTTTATAGAGAAAGAAGCTAAGAGATGAAACATCCTCAAACCACCAATCATCTCCTATAGGTTTTGGCTTTACAACTGTTGATATTCCATTCCATATGACAAAGCCTTCTGTGTTTTGTGTCTCATTGCATTCTGGCACAGGCCAATTGAACCAGTTTGGGTCTGCATAAGCTTTCATGGCCAGTGAATCAATGCACCTTGAAACTATGCGAAGATCTTCTGCATATGTTAGAACTTGTTCACATGTTTCAAGAGCTTTCATCGTGTCCTCCCAGTTGCTAAAAACTTCATCAAGGAAAGCCTCGGTTTCCATGATGAGATTCCCTTCCCCAGTCATGTGAAGGAACTCTGCAGCACATCTGAGGCTAACAACATTTAAAGCAGTGAGCTCTATTTTGACACCATAACAAAATCGGGCTATAAGCTCAAATGCTTTAGCTCCACCAGGAATGTCATGAAGTATCAAAACACAAGCTGATCCAATTTCACTGCACAACTCTTCAATAAGCTTCTTTAATAGCCCACTTCTAGAGAGCAATGGAAACTACAGCAGATAAACAGAATAAGACGGCATTTAACAAACAGCAATCGAGAAAATAAAAATGACAGAGAGAAGAACAAAACACAAATAAATTTTGCACCTTGTGGAGATGAAAAGACATGTCTCCAACTTCAACGATAACATCACTTGGAAGCCCATTTCTGCATAGCCTGAAACCAAATCAAATTAAAAAAATAAATAAATAAAGTTTCATAAAACTAATATCAAATACAATTGCTTAAGTTATGTTTCTGCATTAAACAAAGGAGAAAAAGGAAGTTGCATACCAGCTGTGACCTTGACGATGAAATGCTTCAGATTTTGATCCTAGGATCTTTATGAGCGCCATTTGTAAGATTATGTAGGAGAGCAGTGGCAGTGCAATGAGGAAGCCTAAAGCTGTGTGATGTATGATGAAGTTGTGAGTGAATATGAGTGAGAGAGATATGAATAGCGAGTCCAAAGCAGAGGAAGCGATTCCAGTGGCTATACATTTGGAGATGAACTTGACTCAATATGATCTTCGCCATTTGGATTCTTGTCTCACGTCTTACGGCGTTACGAAAACAGTGAAAATACTTTGTCCTTATAATACTCTTATGTAGACAATTTAATAATAACGGGATGAATGCTTCACTTCACACGGTATTACCCCAAGTTTAAAAAAATCATTTATCTAAAGTCTTCTAAATTTGCCAAAAAAAGAAAAAAACCTTGAGATAAATAATACTTTATTTCTACAAATTTTGATCTTACTCAAATTTTAATATCCTAATTTTGAATTCAAGAAAATAAATTCATTAAATCCAGGTATATACATGAATATTAATTTAAAGTTTTTATTTATTTGATAATTACGTATTTTTTTATGTATTAAATATATTTGATAAGTTTCAAAATAAAAAATGATAGAAAGAATTGAAATAAATTTTTTCTAATAAAAGTTCAGGGCTTTTTCTTACTAGCTTTTCATACTTGATGGGGTTTTTGATACCTGACCATGTGATATGGGTCTTTGGATAGAATACAAAATTCTTAAATTCCAACTCAGGCTTAAACTCACCATGTTAGTGTGGATGATCCTTGGGTTTACGCTAGGGTTTGATTTAAATCGAATTGAGTTTGAATTTGATTAAACTTAAGTTTGAGATCATTTTAAAAGTGTTTGAGTTTGGCTTGTTTAAGGAGGAGTCGAACTTAAGTTCAAGTTTAAACTGAGTTTTAAATTTAATTTGATATTAAAATGATATTGTTTTAATGGATATTGATCAAAATGACAGTATTTTAATTGATTTGTATCAAAATTTTCAAATTCATAAACTTAATGAGCCGAATACCCTTAAACTTAAATTCACTTAAGCTAAGTTTATTTTAAACTTATTCAAATTAAGTTTAAATTTAAACTTAAACAAACTTAGCTCATATTTAACCCTACTTTCAGCAGTGGTTGTGTAAGGTGTCATCCTCAACTCTAAGTAATAGAGAGGACAGAAAGAGTCCCTTAGATTAGGCGTGGTCCATTCGGCTTCCCTAAATGTGATGAATTTTCGGTCTGGGGCTGTAATCATGACGTTATGGTGGGCTTAATGTCAAGCTCTCTTGTTTTGTTTTCAAACCCAATTACGCTTCTCTCATTAATTTCCATCTCCCCCTTCCTTCTTTCTTTTGACATGAATTGTCTTTCTCTGCCGTCTCACAACAATGGGGAGATTGGGGACCCTCTTGCTTTTTACTTGTTATTTTTTCCCCCATCGACCAGCCAACGACATTATGGTTGTTAGATTTAAATTAAATTGAATTTAAACTTATTTCCCCTATCACCCAACCAACAACACGATGATTGTTAGATTTAAATCGAATCAAATTTAAATTTATCTAAAATTAAACTTAATTTGATTTAAGTATAATTGTGTTTGAATTTATCTCAAAAATTGTTGAATTTGACTCACTTAAGAAGAGTCAAATTTTGAGTTTGATTAAGTATTGTAGTTAAGTAAAAAAAAAAAAAATTAAAATAATATTATTTTAATATATATCGATCAAAATAATATTATTTTAAATAATTCGTATCAAAATTCATAGGTTCAGGAGCTTGATAAGTTAAACACCCCTAAAATTCGAATTCAAGTTTGTTTAAATCAAACTAAATTTGAATCTAACGTTAACGTGTATTCAATTTTAAATATCTAATTAAATATTATGATAATTTATCATAATTTGATTAAATATTTTTTAATTAATAATAAATTAATATCAAATAAGATATGATTTAAAATAAGTAATTGAATTGTAGACGCAAATAGTATTGTTTTTATGTATAATAAAGAGGTGGAAGCTTGAACCCCTATTTTAGGTACACCAAAAATTAAATATGAGACTGAGTCACCACTATGATTGCCCTCTCTATGTAGGGCTGCCTTTTAATTATGGGGCCATTCTATTTTTCCTTGATTTGATAACAAAAAATAGAGACAAACCAGTAATAATTAATTAATATTAATTTAATTGGGAGATCATTATTGATAGCCTTCTTTTGTGCAATGAATTTGGGCATTTGGCCTTAAAGATTGCGGGCTGTTTCTTTCGACACTAAAAACACGTGTTAACTTAACATTGTAAAATTATAAATATATATATATATATGTTCAATTCTTCCCTAATATTATTAATAAAATTTAAAAATATTTTTCAATAAACTTTATTATTAATTTCGAAATTAACGAAATAATGGGATAAATATCACATTGTTTATAAACACGAGATTCTAACTTATAATTGAACTTTTCCTTCGGAGTTCTATAACATTTATTACAAAATATCTAAAAAAATTGAAAAATCAATTTACCCCCTAAGATTTGGTTTTAGTACTTTCTTTTTTTAAATCAAAAATCTCATTTGGGTTAAATATATAATGATCAAATTTATAATTATTATATTAAATAAATTAAAATTTTACAAATACAACATTGTTATTTTCAAACTATTCTTTGAGAAAAAAATTGTCTTATAAAAAATTAATTTGAAGTTTTTTTAATAAAAACTCTTATTTCAGTTAAATTATTTTAGAATTGAATTAATTATACTAAATATAATAAATTTTAAATTTAATAATCGATTTTATAATCATTAAATTAAATAATTAATAATTTAATTTTGGGATTTAAACTTATAATATTTTATATATAAAATTTTCTTTTTTTCCAACCAATCTACTATAGGAAGGGTGAGGTCGAGGGAGGAGAATATTGGAGCTGCAAAAGAGGGTGAAAGTGTGAGAAAACCCAACATTGATTATACTTTCGAGCGTCAAGCAGCACGATTCACCTACCAGAGATAACAGAAAATAAAAGAGTCAGCACGGGGCGGTTTCCCCTCAACCCGACCAAAACAAATGGACATCATACAAGCCCCACGGGCTGTTTAAGATGTAAATTTTCACGCACTAATTAATGACAATTCGGTCAAATTATTTCATTCATCACGATTTCCATTTATAAAAGGCCGATATATTTCTACACCTCTTTTTAAAGGCAATTACCAAAATTATGAAAGTATTAAATTTGTTTGTCTCTTTCTAATGTCAAACTATTGATATGGCTTCTAATAATTAATTAGTACATATAATTTAGAATTGTGTGTAACATATGATAGGATAATAACAATTAGAGCACGACAAAAATTAGGTAAATTTGTTATAAGCATTTTGAAAATTTCTATAAAGATGATATTGATACCAGAATTTTTACGTGATTCAATTTGATAATCAAAATGGCTACATTCACGATGTTCTTACAAGTTTATAATATCTTGACTATTTTTTCACTGTTGATCATTTTTACCTCCCATTTTTTTTTCCTTCCACATTATATTCGAATTTTCAAAAGAAAATGCCTTTGTTGAATTCTTCCTCTCATCTAGAAAAAATTTACCCCTTCAAGAATATTATATTTATGCAAAAATTAACGACTTTATAAGATAATCATTAAGGTATATTTGGTTTGTCTAATGTTTTATTACTAAAATTAAAAAATTATCTTAAAAACAAATTACTTATATAAGTGATTATTATATTTGATAAAATTTGATAAGTATAAATAATTATTATATTTAGTTAGAGGTAATAAAAAAATACTAATATATTATTTTATTTAAATGTCTTTAGGTATAATTATTTTAAAATATTTTTTATATTACTTGCTATATTAATTGAAAATGAGGTTATTTTTTGTTCTAAAAATTAATAAATAAAAATATAATTATAAAAAAATAAAGATTATATTAACAATTTTTTAATACTTAAAATAAAACTGATAATTCGATTACTATTTATATTATCTATTATATTACTATTACTATAATATTTTATTATCGATAAAATAATAAATAAAAATTATTAAGATAATCTTTATTTATTAAAAATCAAACAATCCCTTATAATGTAAAATCTACTCAAAAACATTTTTTCTAACCGTCCACGTAAAGATTTTTTCAAAATTAAAATTACTTAACCATTGCTATGCAATTGTTGATATCTCCAATTACTTTTAACGTTGACGTGGAACTTTTTTTTTTTTTTCTTAAACCGGTAACAAAAGGAAAACTGAATCATGCAACTTTTGAACTTGTTTTATTATTTTTTTTTTTTGCTTTTAAAGATAATTATCTAATTTTAGAAGGTGCTGCCACTCGCCTTGGAGGAGAGTGAGGTGAACAAAAACATTACAAAACTCCCAACAAGTAACTCAGTACAGTTAACCATGGTTGAACATTTACTATCTCAGTTAATTTGTCTGGTTAACGACTGCCTTGCTTTGCTTTAAAGGAGACCCAATCATCTCGCGAGATTTAAAAAATATCGTGATAAGGAAACTAACAGTTTTGCATTGCATGAATAATTAATGAGAAAGAGAATTTATAAATAGATATTTTAATAAAAATAAAATAAAATAAAATAAATAGGTTCCTTAAAGATCTTTGTTGTTTTGCTGGCTTCTGAAGATGCACACAGTTTCTTCAGATCCGAAGAAAAAGGTAAAAATAAAATAAAACAGAAGCAGAAAAAGTGGTACAGTTTAATTAATTACTACCCCTCGTAATGACTTGGATTAGAGTATCAATCTAGTTAAGATTTTGAATGGGTTTTTGTTATAAAGGGACTGAGTTTTTTTGTTTTAGTGTGTGGCTTTTGGACTTTTGCATGATCCGAAAAGGTGCTTTCTTGTGAGTGTTGTTGTTGTGTGCGCTCTCTCTATCTGCTTCTGTGTCGGCCATATAATTATTCTTGATTATACCTTGGAACAACGCCAACGAAAAGATTCATCTTCAAAAGGGATTTTTGTTAACTGATTTTGAGGAGATTTTCAAGGCCCGGATTTGTGTTTAGTTAGTTACTCATATGTAAGTGACTGATTCAGAAATTGTGGGTAGATCTTGAATTTTGTTGCGGTGTTTGGTTGGTTCAGCAGAACTCACTTACTCTGACTCAGTTGAAGTTTCAAGAGGAATTAAAATATATATATATATCTATATGAAGGCTTATTGAAGGCTTTTTTGGTTGGCAATGTTGAGAGTACATGGAATTACAACTTTCATCTCTGGATACTGGTTTTGGTGTATTATAATATATATGCATCCTCTGGCTATTTCATTTTCTGCGGAGATATGGCACAAAGATTCAAAATTTGTTTTATAGGGTAAGAATTACATAAATTCACTTAAATGATTTGAACTCATCATTTCATTAATTCTCTGTGCTTTGTTCTTTTCAATTGACTCCCCTGAAATGTCTTGTTTGGTTTGTGCAGCTCTCATTAAAGGAGATAAGCATAAAGAAGAAGGGATTTGTGATATATGCAGCAGTGGTAGAGATGATTGCGTTTATGGAGTCAAAAGAGAAGATAAAAGAGGTTGACAAGTGCTTAGATTCTCAACTATGGCACGCCTGTGCAGGAGGAATGGTGCAAATGCCCCAAGTGAACTCGAAAGTCTTTTACTTTCCTCAAGGCCATGCTGAGCACGCTTGTGGACCGGTTGATTTCAGGAGCTGCCAAAAAATTCCACCATATGTACTCTGTAGAGTCTCAGCTATCAAATTCATGGCTGATCCTGAAACTGATGAGGTATTTGCAAAAATTAAGTTGATTCCAGTTAGTAATAATGAACCTGATTTTGATGATGATGGAGTTGTTGGAATTCACAACACTGGAACACAAGATAAACCGGCATCATTTGCCAAGACCTTGACACAGTCGGATGCTAATAATGGTGGAGGGTTTTCTGTTCCAAGGTATTGTGCAGAGACCATCTTTCCCAGATTAGATTACTCTGCCGATCCCCCTGTACAAACCATTCTAGCTAAGGATGTTCATGGTGAAACTTGGAAATTTAGGCATATTTATAGAGGGACACCTAGGAGGCATTTGTTGACAACTGGGTGGAGTACTTTTGTGAATCATAAGAAGCTTGTTGCAGGAGATTCAATTGTGTTTCTGAGGGCAGAGAATGGGGATCTTTGTGTTGGAATTCGCCGTGCAAAGAGAGGGATTGGAGGTGGACCAGAGTTGTCTTCTGGATGGAATGGGAACTGTGTTACACCTTATGGAGGGTTTTCTGCGTTTTTGAGGGAGGATGACAGTAAATTAATGAGAAATGGTAATGTTAATGGATCAAATTTGAATAACGGGAATAATCTGATGGGGAAAGGGAAAGTTAAGCCTGAATCTGTAATTGAAGCTGCAACACTGGCTGCCAGAAGGCAGCCCTTTGAGGTTGTGTACTACCCTCGAGCCGGTACCCCGGAGTTTTGCGTGAAGGCCTCACTGGTGAAAGCAACACTGCAGATCCAGTGGTGCTCTGGAATGAGGTTTAAGATGGCCTTTGAAACGGAGGATTCTTCACGAATAAGTTGGTTTATGGGAACTATATCTTCTGTTCAGGTTTCTGACCCACTTAACTGGCCTGATTCACCTTGGAGGCTTCTCCAGGTAAAGTCATCTCCCTTGATCTACAACTTTGCATCAAGTTAGGCATAGAATAGATGCCATGAGATCTTGGATATGCTTGTCAAGTTCTTCTGTCATTCTTGTTAGTATTCTTTACAATTTTTTTTCTGGTTCTGCTGATACTTTTGATCTCCAAATACTGTGCGAACAATATGATTTACTTTGGGTTGGTAGTTAAATTTTATTTTCACTTCTGTTCTTATTTGACATGTTAAGTTCCTCCGGTTTTTTTTTTTTTTTTAACATTTTATTGTAATTTTGCTTTGTTGCTTCAACTTTTAGCTGTTTTCACTGATGCATTCTTGTATCTTTTCTTTGGGATTCACTGAAAGTCGCTATTTTCTTCTTCTTTTTTTTTTTTCCCCTTCTTTGCTCTGTTAATTCCCTATTATTGATGATTTACTAGCATCGGCGCAAACTGAGCTTTGTAAATATGAATGTGGACTTAAGATGGATTTGCCGACTGAATTGTCTAGGAAAACCAGTCTTTTCCCTTTTTAAGCAACCTGGTTAATTGATTTTAAATAAATACATAAATGTCATTGTATTTCTTTTTTTAAGGCAAATTCATGGTGCCATTCCAGCATAACTTTTTTTTTTTCCAAATGTTGACTGAAAGGTATGATCTTTTCAATTGAATTAGGTTACTAAATGTCATTGTATTTCTGATTTTTCTCCAAATCCTGTCAAATATTTCCAAAGATGTGTTCACATTTAGTTTTCTTGGTTGACATATTTCAAATTGGTATATAGTCCAGTATCTGGAAATTATCTTCTCTTCTTTTTTTTTTTTTTTTTCTGGTGTTTTCTTCTATGTAGATCCGTACCATCAATATCAATTTTTGTTTCCTTAATTTCTTTCTTTGGATTTTTTGCTGCAGTTTTTTGATGTTGTGTTCTAATTTGTTGAAGTTCTTGTGGTGCAGGTTACCTGGGATGAGCCTGATTTGCTCCAAAATGTGAAGCAGGTCAATCCATGGTTGGTGGAATTGGTATCAAATATGCCAGCAATCCACCTATCCCCCTTCTCACCACCAAGGAAGAAGTTGAGACTGCCACAACACCCAGATTTCCCCCTTGATGGCCAACTGTCAATGCCAACATTTTCTGGCAACCTCCTTGGACCCAACAGCCCCTTTGGGTGCCTATCCGATAAAACTCCTGCTGGCATGCAGGGAGCCAGGCATGCTCACTATGGTCTATCCATAACGGATCTCCACCTCAATAAACTGCAGTCAAGTCTGTTTACAGCTGGTTTCCCACTGCTTGATCATGCTGCTGCAACCATGAGGGCCTCCAATAGCCCAATTATGCAGAAGCCTAGCATGAGTGAGAACGTTTCTTGCTTGCTAACCATGGCACATTCTACCCAGACTTTGAAAAGAACCAATGATGTCAAGACACCCCAGCTTGTACTTTTTGGTCAACCAATACTAACTGAGCAGCAAATGTCTCTCAGCTGCTCTGGTGATACAGTTTCACCGGTTCTTACTGGAAATAGTTCATCAGAAGGAAATTTAGATAAGATGGCAAATTTTTCCAATGGTTCTGGATCTGCAATCCGTCAACAAGGCCTACATGAGCACACATTCTGTGAAGGGTTCCGCCCAGAACCCGAACCCGGCTTGGAGACTGGTCACTGTAAAGTGTTCATGGAATCAGAGGATGTAGGTCGTACTCTTGACCTTTCATTACTTGGGTCTTATGATGAATTGTACAGAAAGCTTGCTGCCATGTTTGGTATAGAAAATTCTGAGACACTTGGCCACGTACTTTACCAAGACATTACAGGTGCAGTCAAGCACATTGGAGATGAACCATTCAGGTACTGATTCATTCGCCTTTCATTTTGAAACGACATATATCCCCAAAAACATAGTGTTTTGATGAGTTTGTTTTTGCTGTTGCAGTAACTTCATGAAAACAGCTAGGAGGTTGACAATTCTGATGGATTCAAGCAGTGACACTGTAGGAGTATAGAGTAAAAGAATAAAATGATGGTTCAATTGTACAGCTGGATGATTGAATCTTTTGTTCCCTACTGACTTTTTTTTGCTTCTTGAAGTTATGAGAAGCTCCTCTCATCCATTTTTTTGGACTTTCAAGCTAAATCCTCCCAAGACTCTTTGTTTCTTTTATTATCTTTGAAGTAATAGTTGGCTTCTGACTGAAACCGCATTTTCATTGTCTCCTTTACATAAAAGTAAAGCCTATAGATACTGGATCTTTGTAGGATATGTGACCTATCACTATCTTCTAAATATCAGTAGTTTGTGGTCGGTTCAATTTCAAAGATAGTCTGATTTAAATAAGATTTTCTCGTTACAAATTTGTAACTAGAATTCAGAAATGAAACCATTTTTCTGTAACACTCTTACGTAAATTCTTATTCTCTCTCAGTTGAAATAGCAGAATTATGTTCAACAATGGGTGAAAAAACTGAAGTCTTCTTCAATACTGTATATTAAACTGTAAAATTAACAGCACAAAATTTTTAGTCTCTGGAATTCAATCTTCCCCGTCAAATTTTTACCAAATCATTGTTCCCTTCAACAGGGATTTCAATTGATATTTGTTTTAATTAATTAAGTTTAAGCATCGGGATTGCCAAAGAACAAAGAAGACAGCACATTCTGCAAGTTGAAAAAAAAAGTGCACGTGGGAAGTTTTGGAAGGTGGAAGAAGGGACCCAACATAGTGAAGATTCAACAATAATGGATTCACGTGTGGCGAACGTCACCTTCGTCTTGCAAAATGCATGTGTTGCGCCGTTTCGATGACACCGCTGTTTTCTTTCTCTCCCCTTTCTTCTTTGACTTCGCTTTTCCCGGAAAATATTTTTCTTTTTCGTTTTCATACATTACTTGTTTCGTCCATTTAAGTAATCCAATCCAACCAAGGAATTCAGACTCACCGACAAACAACGCAAGCATCCATGCATGGCGACCACATTCTTAGTGGGATCATGTGAAATTTCTCTGATACCGTCTGATCAACGCATACTTCTCATCTGTATCACTGTGATTTTGTTTTTCAACATTGTTTTTTTCTTTTAAATTATTAATAATAAAATATAAATAATTTATATTTATAATATAATATAAGGATAGCGAATTGACAAACTCTTTTTTTTTTATATAGACAATAGTGTAAATGTAACAAATATAAATGATATCATAAATATGTCAAATTAATAAACTCATCTATCTATATGAGTAATGATACGAGTGTGTTAAAAAAGGAAATACTAACAGAAATTTTCATCTTTGATACCATGAATAAATATAACTAATTTATTTTTTGATACATCTTATTATTTGAATTATATATGAATTTATATTTATCATAAATAATATAAAAACAAAATATAAATTAATTTAATGTTTACGATATATTCTCTGCTATAAATTTGAAATATATTATAATATATTCTATCCATTATAATGTTAACATCAATATGTATCATGTTCCTGCATTAACCAATCCATGCCCTTCAATCTGGACACGAAAAAAAAGAGAAAAGGGAACAAATGGCTTAGTTTTCAGTTCCTGTTTCCAGTAAATAAGCCATGGATTCTACCCAGAAACCATGCCGGGTGGACATCCATGTGCATGTCTCCTGTTTTTTATTTTATTCATCTGAAACTTGTAAAAAATATATTAAAATTACTTGAGTCAGGAATGAACAAGAAGCGTCTGATAGACGTAAGATCGTCATCAAGGACCCACTTTGATCGAAAGTTCATGATCAAAAGTCTCCTCCTCAAGTAACGACAGAGAGTTCATCTGAAGTGATGGCGTGGTCAGTGGGTGACCGCTACTTTTGTTGGTGGTGGCGACTGAATTACGTAGATAGATAGATGTACAGCCGGGTGAAGCCAAGGGGAAGGCCGACATAAAAATGACACGTAAGTGTGATGGGAAAATGACGTGTCAGTGCGGTGTCAGTGTCAGGGTAGCTTGCAGAAATGAAATGACTTATCTTATTTGTTTGTTTGTTGTTTCGTGCACCCTTTAAAATGCTGTCCCTTGTGGGCCTTGTCTGAGCCAGAATTAAAAGCCGTATGGGCCAACGTCAACCAGAATTGTCCGGCCTTCACGCGGGAGACTTCTCCATGCCGGTGTAAATAGCATCCTATCGTTATCATCGTGGTCATCATCACCATTATCGTTATCTCATAATTAAGTATTAGTTTATATATAATTTAAATTTATTGATAATAAATCCCAATAGGGTTACCATAACCTATTTTGCATAAATCTCTAATTGTATACATTAATTAGTGTTCTGGTGACAACAAATTTCATTAATAGTTTTGATACTATAAGGACGGCTCGAAACCATTCTTCTATCACTTGTTAATCATCGGCAGAGCAATCTTTCTCGATGGCTCACGAAAGATGACATAGACGAGCCTTGGATCTCATGTATGGAGTGTTGTGGCTTTCTGTCTCTCAGCATGCCAGGCCGCTGAAATCCAATCAAGGGTCACTTCACTACTAGTCCAGGCAAAGTACTTTGGGCTTAAAGTTTAAATGGGCTGGAACTTCTTATCACTAGGCCAACACATCTGAATCCCAGGATATATCGACCCCTCTTTTTCCAATTTCCATTCTTCATTTGGCGTTCTTGACATTTCTCTCCATTTTCAAAAGCTGCCTTCTCAATCAAGGTAAATAGTTTTCATTTTTATTTTCTTCTTTCTTATTTTTTCTTAACTTTCTTTGTCTTTATTGTTGATCAATTTTTCTGTCGTTATTCATGATTTCAGATGCAGATCTTTGTGAAAACTTTGACCAGGAAGACCATCGACAACGTCAACGCCAAGATCCAGGACAAGCAAGGCATTCCTCCAGACCAGCAGCATCTCATCTTCGCCGGAAAGCAACTTGAGGACGGCCGTACCTTGGCCGACTACAACATCCAGAAGGAGTGGACCTTATACCTTCTCCTTCGCCTTCGTCGTGGCGATTTTAAGTTCTTTGGATTATATTCCTAATATGGAAATTTTTTAGATGCTATATATGCCTAATGCCTATGTAAATTTTATTTACATAAATCCTTGCTGACTTTGACTTTGGTGTTTTGACGGTTTACTTTCAAGTTTCAACTGGTTCTGGAACAAAGTTATATTTAAAAAACGCTGTCGTTTTTTCCAAGAAGCGGACATACATCTAAAAAGGAAACGATGAGAATTATAACAATTGATCATAACCGTCCATTTGGGGCACCTACGGAGCACTTCATTCCTTTTCCAGCATCAACGGTTCAAATCTAACCGAGCTGAATGAATCATAGTGAGGCGAACTTTTCTGTTTTCATTGTATTCCGCTCAACCATTTCAAAATTTGGCTTTGGGTTTGATGATTGGTTGACTGACTGATCGGGGTTTGATATAAAGCTATGAACTTGAGCCGGCCGGCGGTGCATCCGGTGGAGGCCCCCCCGTCGACGGAGGCGGCTGCCCAGAATGGTCCCAGACTCAGAATGAAGGATGTACAAGGCATGCCTGGGACACGAGGTGGCTTGATTCTTCGTCTCTGTCAGTTTGTTTTTTCAGTCATCTCTCTCTGTGTTATGGCCTCCACCAGTGACTTTCATGAAGCCACCGCGTTTTGGTAGTATTTTTTCCTATAAATTTTTGGGTTCTGCTTTGTTTCATGAGAGGCTCATTTTAAGGTTTTCTTTAAGTTTAGACAGTAAAGGCACCATTTGTTTATTTGTTTTATGTTAAATTCATTTCTGAAAAGAACCCCAAGTTGTATATTGATAACTGAGCTTAAATAATGTTTATTTCTTCTTTAAAAAAATTGTTAAGATGAAATACTAAGAAATTTATAGGAAATGTGATTCTCAGATTTGTTTATGATTACAATAGAAGGCCAGATATTGATAAACAAGGGGAATAGGTTGTCTTCTTAATGGCCTGATTGGCCATCCTTACCTTGTGTCAAATTTGTATAAGAAGGCTCTCCAATTGTTTATATTATCTTTGATATTATATGAGTCTGGATTAAACGTTGTAGGATGATTTGTTTTTTGAGCAGAATGAATTTATTTACTTTAGGCTATTCAAGCATTTGATTAAGTTGTAAACTTGCGAGGAAATCCATATTCATTTAAGTCTGTGTTGTACTGCTTGTATGATACTTAACGGCAGGATATGTTAAGACTCCTGGTTTGTGAATTTGAAGAGATATCGGTTGATTTTCAATACGAGAAGTTGGTTTTTGTCCTTGTCTTTTCTGTTGAAACACACACACACACACACATATAGTGAAATAGGCGTGAAAATGATGTAAATTTTTTATTCAATTTTATTCAGCTTCCTGGTTCTTGCTGTTGGCCTTCAAAGTCTCTGGAGTCTATCACTGGCAGTTCTCGACATATATGCCATCTTGGTGAAACGAAGCTTACGGAACAACATAGTTATCCGTTTCTTTACTGTTGGTGATGGGGTAAGAAAACTTCTATCATTAACCTAGCAAGTCTGTGGATATGCATAACATGGAATTGTTGTTGGTTAATTGTCAGGTAGCTGCTAGTTAAAACTCTAGGAAAAGCTACTGCATGTTCAGTATTATTTTATCATCATAATAATTAATAATGTAGATTATATCTCAATATTAATAATGATTGGTGTCCTGTGGGGATAAGGGTTTTATATACATGAACTTATTGTGGGGTGTCAGTGTCTGCTGTTTGTGAAGGTCAATTTCTTTCCTACAAAGTCATGTTTTCATTTCTTGCAAATATTCATATTATTTTTCTGTTATTCAACGATTCACTCTGACTGAGTTGAGTATCCAAGCATGCAGATTGTTATTATTATCTCGAGGTCTTATTTCTCTTAAGTTTTTTAAGATTAAACTTGTTTTAGTATACCTTCTATGATAGTTTTGTAGTTTCCACCATTTGATGACTCAAGTGGCCAATAGAGGGAGTATGTTGTAATTTGGGTTGACATGTAATTTTTTCTGGAATATGATGTTTAAAAGAGCATATAGTAACATATACATGAACTTGTTGCAATTTCTAGTTCACAAATCGTCATCCTTTTCTTAACTAACATGACTTTTTAATGAGAAAATGGAACTAATCTGATGTTTTTGAGAAAACAGATTTTTAACTAACATGATTTTTTAATTAGAAAATGAAACTAATTTGATGTTTTCGAGAAAACAGATTTTTAACTAACATGATTTTTAAATGAGAAAATGAAACTAATTTGATGTTTTCGAGAAAACAGATTCCAATATTTTTTAAGTTCCATAAAGAAAAAATGCTTAGTAGAAGTAGTCGCACTTGCCTTTTTCATTTTAAAATTTTAATTTGAAGGTGTTTCAGTTTATCCATGCTTGAACATGCATTCATTCTCTACACCCTCTCTAAAAGGTTAACTTGCTTATAGTTGATAATTTAGATACATATTGGCTAATGTAACCTATTTGTATTATACCCATCTTTCTCTCTGTTATTTTTCTTTGTTTTTTATTGAATTTTGTTTGGACTGCGGATGATTGCTTTAAATGCCTTTGGATGCTAAAAGACTGGGATGTCAAAAATTGCCTTCATACCTGAAAATGGATTTACATTTACTTTCACACAAGCTTACCAAAACGGATCTTCTCTTGATGTAGATCGCATACACTCTTACATTTGCAGCTGCTTGTGCATCAGCTGGCATCACAGTCCTCATTGGCACTGATCTTAATAGATGTGCTGAGAACCACTGCACGAGGTTTGAGACAGCTACAGCAATGGCTTTTATCAGCTGGTTTGCCATATCACCATCCTTTCTCTTGAACTTCTGGTCATTGGCTTCCCAGTAAAATTTGGGTATAGGGAATCTATAATCAGCAAACAAGTCTAACTTTGATGCACCAATCTTTCCTATGGAACTCCAACCATGGAGACAAATTAGCTGCTTCTATAGTGTAAATAGATAAAGTTTTGCTAGTTGGTTTTTCATATGCAAGAAACATAGAGTTCATAACTGACTTATTTCAAATGATTTTCCCCCCTTTCCCTGTTCTTTTTGGGGGTATTCTGGTTTATGGTATGATCATAGTGGCAATGGCATAATTAATTAATTGTCCCTTTACTTAGACGTGATTGTTTTCTGCTCTTATAGTCCCAATTGTTGCTTAGAGGAATGCTAAACAAACAATGAAGTGAAATATTCATTCTGATGTTCGGTTACATTTGATTTTCACTTATTTACTTTCAAGTGAAATATTCATTCATATTCATATCGAAACCATAGATCACAACATAATGGATTTACCTTTACCATACTAAATTACACTCCAAGCAGCAGGCTATGTTTGATAGAATTATTGGCCATATTTCATGATTTACATGTTGGTTGATTTTGTTATCACATGAATGGTTCTTTGATCTGGGAAGTGTTGAATTGGATTCTTTATGTGGCAAGTAGCCTGAGTAGTTAAAGTGTTAAATAATAGTGTAAAACTCTTGTTATGGCAAAGCAATTGCTTTTATAATGCGGTAATGTGATTCACTGAGTCAGTTGTTAGTGGAAGTTGTTAGCAAATATTTGTGTGAAAGTTTTGATGAAATTTTCTATTCACAAGAACTTCATTTAAATACGTAAAGGAGAAGGGAAGGCTAAGTAAAGCAATCCCATGAATTCATGTTAATAACATGATATATGCTAAGTTAACTGTCAGAAGCAAAAACTGACAAAGACTGAATATCTTCCTTCATTCTAATGTCCACCACCAAAGAACAAGAAGATGAAAAAGGGCTCTACCAATTTGTTAAAAAGTATGCAAAAATTGTTGAGCAGGTATATCTTCAGACTCTAAACATCAAGGACAAGATTTAACATTATTTTGAGCGGAAACTGATAAAGAATTCTGGGGTGTGAATTGGGTTTCAGTTTGATGAACTGGTTGAGATGATGAATCGCCAAGCCTCCAAAGAGAAGATGGGTAGCCTCTGTAACTTTCTGAAACCTGCTGTTATAGGCCTACCATTCGGAAAATACTTGTTTTTGTATTAATATATTTGCAAATGGTTTTATAGGCTTCTGGGATGAGAAGCAATGCAACTACTGCAGTTTCCGTAAGTCAGGTTGAGAACAATGAGGCATTTGTGCAGACAGTATCAAGGTTTCTCAAGGAACTAAGAACTGACTTGACAACGAATCTTGATTGTTCAACAAGCACCCAAAATCAAGAATAGCTATCTTTGTTTAATTTGTGAATAATTTCTAGAGATACAATATCTGTAATGCTTTTAACTATTGACCGATTAAACAATGTAACTAGATCACTGTTGTATTACCCGGAAGTTTGGGAAGATTTTATAACAGGACTACTCAGTTTCTGAATCATGTCTTCATATTTAAAACTTTGAAGCAACCGGGAATCAAGAGATAAGCTGAAAAAAGGAGACCAAAATGCAACATTTTGCATCCTACAAACTCATCAAGGTAACTAAAATCTATCATGATTTCACAGAGATGTGATTAACCAGGCATAAGAAAAAAATGAAAATACACTAATAGTCAGATGTAATAGAACTTTAAGGGAGAATAAAACCTGAAATATAAACTCTAGTATCCAATCAAGATGAACAACAATAGCTCAGAGAACAAGAGCACAGTTTTCTATAAGAAGATAAGAGGCCTAAATTTGCTCCTAGTCCACTCTTATTTTCTTTCAAAGGGAGGACAAAAAGAGAGATAAAGCAAAAACAATACAATAGAATATGATAACATGACATAAAAAAGTGGACCTACTTTTTATCATCATCCCCCTCCTCTTCAATGATCTTCATTTCCATACAATAGATTGAACTTCGATAATGTTCTCTTATCTTCTTTTCCCTTTAATAATTTATTTGCATTTCAACACTAATTATAATTGCCAAACAAAGCAGCAGCCAATCATTCCTTTTTTTTAATCTTCTTTTCGCTTTACCTTTGTGGTGATTTATCGACATCAATTTCGTGCTTAATGGTCATGTTAGAAATAACATTGTTGCACCTAGTGATGCAATTTAGCACTGCCAACATGAATTAGAAACAGTATGGATATCCACAAAGAGACGAGGATATGACCAGTAAAAACCAGCAAAATTATCTATTCAACAAAAAACCACTTCAAAACCATTATAAAAAGGATTACAATTAATAATTATTTCAATTAAAAGCAAAAAATTACACTATTTGGCACCTAACAACTACAAAATTGACCAGCAACCCCCATCCCAGCATAAACAGTAAACCTGTTGAAAGGAAAAAGGATTCTACTCTTGAAAAGAGCAACAGTTTTGCCATTCCTTGGCTGCCCCTTAGTTGAAAAAACCGATACTTAATTGGTCCTGAACATAGCTGGTACAAAACATGGCATCCTAAAAAAATGTCTTTTTACCTGTAGTGGATCCGAAGCTATAAACTCAGCAAAAAATTGTGACTGAAAACTGTCCTCAGACAACAGCTAGAAAGCAGCAGAAAGATCTACTCAGCCCAATAGAACAGTTGGAATCAATTATCCTATAATTGGCCGAACTTCAACTTTGCATTCACTAGCTGTTTTTTTAAGGATTCCAACTGTTCAAGCAATGAAGTGTTTTCCTAGTATGGTGAGAACTCATCAGAAATCAAACCAAAATTTAAAAAAAAAAAAAAGATATGTTTCTAAGTTTAATTTAATACCCCGAAACTGCGATGCTTTCTTTGATCAATAAAATATAGAAAATTCAGGGGTCACATACAGACACAAATGCACAGTAGATTCTTTCAAATAAGCCCCAAGAACTGCTTCTGATGAAGTTTTTAGGATTTGATAAGAAGCGAGGTTCAGTTTCAACAGAAGCAAAGTATATAATTGCAAAAATAAAGCTATTTTCAGCAAATGTTGAGAAAAGTTAGTGCGAATTGGTGTTCCATCAAATGCTAAAAAGTTATAAACACAAAAGGGATACATATGGAGGTAAAAATGGGTAGTAGATAAAAAAAATCTCCTCTATGAACCATGATGGAGTTGGTTTATAAAAGTCACCTTTTGGAGTATCGACAGTTTTGCCTTAAAGTTAGCAGAATCCTCAATTTGCTTCTCTAAACTGTCCTTAACCTGTTAAAATAACAAAAATTATTCAAGTTAGACAACAAACTCATGCTTCACTTTCTAAATATGATAAAATTAACAAATCAAAAGAAAAGAAGCTTCCATAGTTTAACATGCATGTTTTCAAGTAAAATACGACTATAATTTAGTTTGACATACATACTGTTAACTAAAAAACCGCAAAAAATTGTTATAGCAGAAAAAAAGTATAATAGTTCAATAATAGATCTAATAATAGTTCTTTGTATATGATTTGAATATTTATGATTAAAAACTTTTGAGAGTAGCCATTTTGGAATTATCCTTTGGAAATTATAATTTCATTTACTATTAATCACGGCGGATGCCAAAATAATCCACAAATAATTTTTAGTTGTAAATATACATAAAAAAATTATCAATCTTGATGTTATAAAAACTGAAATAATAAAAAATTAATTAATATCAGAAGTTTAATTGATTAAAATATATAAATTCTTTTGAAGAAGGGAAATTAAGGTACCAAGATGATAAATTAAACTTATTCTAATCTTGTTGAAAAGAAATAAACTTTTATTTAATTTAAATGTATGGAAAGAAGTAAAAAGAGCACATATGATAATTCTAACAATAATGCCCCTGTATCTTTATTTTTATCATGGACTCTATTTTGAAAATTATTTATCTTCCACAAAAAAGTAGCAAAGAAGTTAGAGAATTAAAATCATTTAATAGGATTGTGAGGCCCTCCCTACGCCTGAGATAATGATGAAGATGTTCTCCAACATATTACTGCAGCTCAAAGTAAAAGAAAAATAATAAACTGGAAAGAATCCAAAGTCCAGAAAACGGATTGTCCTCAAGTCTAAATAGATAACTATCAAGACAGTTGCTCTACATCCTGCACGCTCAAGTGCTACACAAAAGATCCAGCTGAAAGAGATAAGGTAGCTAGATACAGCAAAAAGTCAGCAATCAGAAACAATGTGTCAATTTTCCCTCACCGAATTCCTGGAGGAGTGTATCCAAATCCCATGATCTATGCAGTGTTTTAGGTTGGTCGTACGTCCCTATGCAAGCTAAATCACACCCATATCATGGGTTGTAATAAGTCAGCTTCACCGGAATCTTTACAAAAGGCTATCATAAAATATATAAACTGCTGTCTGTACCACAAATACAAATCGCCAACTTTTCCCCTCCCACGCCAAAATAAGAAATTGTACAATGTAGCCTGAGTGACTAATGTTAAGATGACAATTCTCAAATACTGTAAATGAGCACATCCCACTTAGAATTTGAAAACAAAAGTCACCCATCACATGACACCTTACACATAGCACACTTCACAAGTTCACAGATAAATTTTTTGACAATATTCAGGACAAGCAATTACATTCAGAAGCTGAAATTGAATATAATTTCTAGAGATATCTATGATAAAAAGTGAATGATGTTGACAACAACATTGATATTAAATTAAAAATTTCACAATTGAAATCATACAATTCTTTAATTTAGTCATATATGTAATATACCTCGCTAAGCTCCTTCGAACACTTTTTAACCTTATCTACCTCTCTATCATATTTATATCGCCATTCTGCAGATTCATCCATTGCTTCCCTATTCGCAAGATCGAACTGCCTCCTACAAAATTTCAATCCACAGAAACATCATTTGGAAAAAACCTATAAACGATTTCCCAAAACAATTTAAAACACCCGAAGAACAATTTCAATAATAATAAGTCCGGAAAATCCGTGATAATCTGATAAATTAATTTAATTTAAAAAAAAAAAAAAAAAAGCGTTTACCGGAGCAATTCGTTGTCAGCAGATGAAACAGAGTAATCGAGAGTCCAAAGCTTCAGGTAAAGGGCAATTCCCATTACCATAACCACAAACAAACCCACCAACATGGGCTTACTTCCGCCTGCCATTCCCTATGAATTTTGCTTTTTTTTTTTTTTTTAATAATTTTGAAATCTCTGTATTAGTTTGAAGGTGAAGAAAGAGAAGAGGAGGAGAAGGAGGAGAGTAGCTCAGATGTCTGACTGAGAGAAACACAGGTTAATAATTCAGTGCGGTTTCTTGTTTGCTGTGACATCAAAATCTATTCAATGGATATTTTACACGTGTCATTTAATTTTCTTCTATTAATTATTAATTTTTTTAATCATCATTTTATTAATTAAATGAAAATAATCAAGAAAACATAAACAATGCTCATCATACGTTTATATTTAAAGTTATTAAAAAAATTTGTATTAAAAAAATTATTAAAATTTTAATCAGCCCTATCCCTAATTTCAGTTAAAATTTATTTAAAAAATCACAAAATTTGTAACAATTAAACATTTGATTATATTATTTCATATATTTAGCAAAAATTTATATAAATTTGAGTCCAAATTTTGAAAAAAAATATTTTAAGGTAAATGTTTTTACTCATAATATGAGTAACTGTAATTTTAATTTTTTTCCTTTCATCAATTTTTTTATTATTATCATGAATTTAATTTAGAAATATATTATTAAATCCGGTCTATTAAGGGTTGTTATGAATTTGTTTAAAATTTAAATATATAATGGGTAGAAGAAGCATGGGTACGAGCGAGGGTAAAAGCAATTACACGTATAATTTTTTTTGGTCAATTCCCAATTTATATTATGAATCTAAATTATAAATACGACTCTTAATCTTGCATATATGATTTTGGGTTAAAATTTATATAAAATGTAAAAAAAATCTTAGGTAAAAGTAATTACCCCTACTATTTGTATTAGTGTCATTGAGAATAGGGTTAAAAGAGGAATTTAAAATATATGAGTAAAAATTTAAATCTCACTAATTTATTTATTAATTAAATTTTTGATTTATTTAATTGTGTATATTCACGTTTAGAATTTAGCCTTAAATTTTTTTTAATTTTTATCATAAATCATATATTTTCTTTTAATTTTCCAGTTTATGGAATAATTCAAAGTGTTAGGACAGTTCGGTGGAAGATTGATTGTATTAAAAGTTTTGCTTTATCTTGTGAACAACTTAAAACCCCACCACCTACCTTAAGTTTTTTATTTTTATTTATTTGATGGATAAATTCGATCATAATGATCAAACCCAATTACCTTAATTTTCATAGTAAATATGATTATAAAAACTTTAAGCAGAAATTAATGCGGTTTGCCAGTTAATTAATCCGAATATCATCCTCTGATTAGGCAATTAATTAGCCATAGAAAAACATTAATTAATTAGATGAAGGCAGCAGAGCTAGAAGATTAAGAAGAAGAGTCGTCACTTCACTAGCCTATATATTCTCATCTATGTTAATAATATTTATCAAAATTTATTCCCTAAAAAAAAAAAAAAAAAACTCTCTAATAATTATCCTCTATATTTCCATCTTCGAACCCAACTTTCTTCAAAATTGCATTTCTTACCAGTTGCAAGTCTCTTCCTTTCAAAGTCCTCCCTATTCCTTCATGAACCGAAAAAGAAGCCCCTCTTCTCTTCGCTAATAACTCATGAGGAGGAATCCAGCTGTAGAATTCTTCTTCCACGCCATTGTCGTCTCCTTCATCGCTCTTCCTGTGTTCTCTGTACTCTTTTTTAAGAATCTTCGACCAGTCCGGTATGTTCACCGGCAATGAAGTCGACGAAACGTGCATATTCGCCAAAAGCTTCTTCGACGAAGGAGAACAGGTAATTCCTTTTGTCGATATCGACAGCCCCGACGTGGCGGCGATGTTCGACGACTGATGATGATGTGGATCGTTCGATGATAATTTCCACAAATCAGCTTCGTCGAACTCAAAAAGGAGATGGGGGTTATTAATGGTGGGACGATCAACAGCAAAGCTGTAGCTTGACTTGGTGTGAAAGATTTTTCTTGAAGAAGCCATTGTTGAAAGCAGAGAGAGAAAGGAGAAGCTTGTAGTATTTTACATTTTTGTACTGTAACGGATAAGCTCTTTCTTTTAAACGAGTTCATTAAAAGTTGAGGTGAAACCACTTAAAAGCGGGCACCCTCATGCGTTAAGCACGGCTTCTCTGAACCAACGCCCTGATTTTCATCACATCACATGATTACCAAAAAAAAGATTTAAACTTTTCAGCTATGAGTAGGGTTAGATTAGAGTCGAGTCAGCTCAAACTCGGTTTTATCGAGCCCAAAATGAGCAGTCCTTAGTCGAGTTCGAACTATTCTTCAGATTTTCAAATTAAAATTTTTGATACAAAACGACATCGTTTTGATCAATATATATTAAAATAATGTTGTTTTGATAACGAAAAACGAATTGAATCGAATTCGAGCTCAAAAAGAGTAGGTTTTAGTCGAGCTCAAACCTAAATTCTAGCCAGATATATATGAATCGAATTAAACCTGAGCTTGACTCAGTTTAAATCTAATCCTAACTACGAGGTTTGAATAAGTTACTTTTGAAATTCTATGGGTATCTTAAATTGGTGAAAGTTCAAAGTAAGGTTGTGGAGGCGCTAACAGAGAATGCTAACTCGGATTATAAAAACTCATTAATTTTAGGGAATTACACGTCGGATGATGAGCAGCCAATCCAGTGTCGGTTCAGAGCCACTACACACGTGGGGCACTCGCAGAGCTAGCTACGTTTTATTGCTCAATACTTCACAGTCGCTTTGAAGAAACTCACCAACTGCAAGTCTACGACTCTACGTAGAGCGGGGTCCACTTCAATTGCTATCTGATCAAGATCACAATGTCCATATCATGACACATCATGTTAGAAAAAAATTAAAGATTCGGTGTCCAAGTTTTTTATCGCCACGTGGAACGGATAATGGATTTTTTTATTAATTAATTTTGGTTTATTTTTCATTAAATTGTTTGTTTTTTAATTATTTATCTCTGCGGGCATAACACGGGATTCGAACTAACTAGTAGTATTTTATTATTAAAAATAAAAATTATTTTAAAAATAAATTATTTTAAATATTATTAAATATAAATCACAATTATAAAAATAAATATATATAATTTTATATTTAATTAAAAATAATAAAATAAAATTAAGATTTATTTTATTTTAAAATCTTTTAATATAATTATTTTAAAATATTTTTTATATTAATTATTATATTAATTAAAAATAATATTATATTTATTCTAAAAAATTAAAATATAAAAAAATAATTATAATAAAATTAAGATTAATTTTATAATATTTTAGTAATTAAAATAGAAATGATAATCAAATTAATTATTATATTATTTATTATATTACATTAATACTAAAATATTACCAAAAATTTTTATTATATAACAAACTAAACAAAATAATATTAATAATAAAAAATAAATTATTAAAATAACCCTTTAATACTTGGAGCAAAGCCACCTTGCACCAAGAGAAATTAACCTTAACTTCTACAAATATATCTACATTTGAATTTTGATATTTCAATATCATATTTGATATATATTTTTTAGCTAATTTTATTATATAAAATTTTTGCTTGAAATTGAATCTAGGCTCTACTACTGTCAAAAATATATATTGAGTTTATATGAGTAAAGATTAAAGTCATATTATACAAAATTAATTAACTTATAGTAAAGACTAATCAATAACATTTATATATCACTCTCTTCTGTTCTATTTATTATATATGAAATTTTTGGTTTTTAACATTTTTGTTCAAGTGTAACCACCTAAACTATTAAATTTATCATTTGGCTCAGTCGATTTTTTGTTATTAGGTCCACCATTTGACTCGTACTCTAATACTATGTTAGAAATATATATTGAATTTATAAGTATAAAGATTGAAACTTATATTATAAAAAATTAATTGACTTATGTTAAAATCTAATTTATAACACTTATATATCATTCTTTTATGTTTTATTTATTATATATATCATTTTATTTATTATATGTGAGACTTTTAATCTCTAATAAGCACGAGTTTTAATAAATCATATAGCATAATTAAAGTTATTCTTTTTATAAGTTTGTTTATTGATTTTTGAAGGATATGGCCAAAAAAACTTTATAGGATAAGATTTGGTCTTCTTTGATATATAAGGCGTTTTAAATTAGGCATCTTTTGTTGACAATAATGGAGAGTGTTCGTTTCATGGCTTTATCTTCTCTATTTTTATAGGGTATTTCTAATTTTAAGATTATTATTGGTTAAAAGAAAAAAACCCAATAAAAATATAGATATAAATAACTAAAATCTTTACGTTTTTAAATAGGATGAGATAAAAATAAATATCTTTCGATTTATTATCTTTCTAATTTATCATATTCTTTACATATTTTTTAAGCATTTAATTATTGAAATATATTTTAAAATTTTGAATTATATTGATATTTAATAAATATTTTATTATTTTTTATAATAGATATGGGATAAGAAAAAGAAGGGGAATATTCCACACTAGGATATAAAGGGAAAGAAAGGAGAAACTTTTTCATTGAGAAAAAATGAGTACTCCTTGTTATTCTTTTTATATTGAGGGAAGAGAAAGATTTGTTTTTGTAAGGACCAAGACGATGATTAGGATAATCACCCCTTATCCGCCCATTCACATCTTTATTCAAAAGCTAAAAACACAAAAAAAAAAAAAAAAAATGTATTTTAAAGAAGAAAACACACAAAAAGGGGGCCAATCAGCCCAAACATTAATGTCCAAAAGCATTGAGGCCGTAATCCTGGCCAATTTACAGTTTGGGTCAGAAATCCACATTAAAAGCCCAATAAAACCCGAGGATGAAATAGTCATTCCAACTGGACACTGCAAAACCCTAGTTTGCTTATATTTCAACCCCAACCCTTTCAATCGTTCCCCCGCGCCTCCCTTCTCTCCGTTTAATTTCTTGTACCTCTAAGAAGTGAAGGCAAATCAAAGATGCCGCCGAAGTTCGATCCATCTCAGGTGGTGGACGTATTCGTCCGGGTGACAGGAGGTGAGGTCGGAGCTGCGAGTTCACTCGCTCCTAAAATCGGTCCACTTGGTCTCTCCCCCAAGAAGATCGGAGAAGACATCGCAAAGGAAACCGCAAAAGAATGGAAGGGCTTACGTGTCACCGTGAAACTGACCGTGCAGAACCGTCAGGCGAAGGTCGCCGTCGTCCCTTCCGCCGCCGCATTGGTCATCAAAGCGTTGAAGGAGCCTGAGAGGGACAGGAAAAAGACGAAAAACATCAAACACAACGGCAACATTACTCTCGATGACGTGATTGAAATCGCTAAGATTATGAGGCCGAGGTCTATGGCCAAGGATCTTAGTGGAACCGTTAAGGAAATTCTAGGCACGTGCGTTTCGGTTGGTTGTACGGTCGATGGGAAAGACCCGAAGGATCTGCAGCAGGAGATTGCTGATGGGGACGTGGAGATTCCTCTTGATTAAATAAAGCTGATAACTTGTGAGGGTTTTTCGTTCTATATTTTAGTTTTTGAGTTTATTTTTCAGTATCTGTGTTTTTGTTCTATCAGTTTTGGATTTTTATAAGGATTTTAATGATATCTCCGACTTTCAAATTTCCAGAGTTAGTGAGTGTTTAATTGGAATCAGGAGATGTAAGCTTACATTTAGTGGGTTTTTTGGATAATATCTGAGACGTAAATTTCGCCTATAAGTTGAATTTCACCATTTCCTTAAGCAAATGAATGTTCTTTAATTTCTGTTATGCTATTGAAGCTTAATTGATTGTTTATGGAAATATGCATTTCTGCAATTAAATTTTTAATTTAGGATAACGACCAGGTTTTCGAATTAGAGATGGTCCTAAACATTATGAGGAAAAAGCTTTATAGTTAACTGTTAATGCTGGGTTTTCTTATATTAGCTTAACTTTTCCTCACCTTACTTAATGGAAAACTGTATATCCCGTTTCAGTTTTAGCTGAAACACCTCTCTGTAGTGTTTTATTTTAATAAACCTAAAATTTGCACGCAATAAGATTTGTTTTTGCCGTTCCAAATGTTTGTAAGGTCCAAGTAACCAATCTCATAACAGTCCTTTGGCTGTTTATTGTGTGAATGTGAGTAAGCTCACCAAGAACAGGGCTTTTCTGTGTTTGTGGCCTTTAACAGTGTGCTAGAACTATGGTTTCACTCTCGTTTTTGCTTTGATTATGTTGATTTATGTTTCTTAATTTAGACTTTTAAGTTATAAGTATTTTTGTTGGCTGTGGTGGTCAATTAGCCAGTCTCATATCAGCTGCAAAGCTGTTGTTTTGTGTTAATGGTCAGTAAGCCACCAACAGTATCTCTGTGTTGCTGGCCTTGAGCGTGAACTAGAACTCTAGTCTCACTTTTAAGGCTGCAACTACATTCATTAATAAACCATTAACTCTGTTGCTTGGGATTGTGCAAATTCATAAGTAATAATATTGGAATTTGTCAATGCTATATATTAATTCATTTGATGAGATGAGTTGAGTTTTGTCTAAGGATTATGATTGTGCTAGTTGTTGCAACACATTTGATTAAGATTTCTTTTTTGATTCTCAGTCGAAAATAGGCTCTAATGTAACTTCCGAGGTTTATGCCTATTTAGGTCACAATGTAATTTCCCAAATTGTGGTGGGATAGTTGGACATGTTGCTAGCCAATTTTGTTAATCTGGTTTGACTTGTTCAAGCGCCTCCGAAAAAATATGTTGGGTTTGGGTCTGATAATTTCGGTATCAGAATTTTGGTTCAGGTTTGATTCACTAAATTAAATAGGGTTTCAGACTTGTTTGTGGTTTATATATGTAATTTTAAAGAATAGTAGAAGTATCTTTTGCAATTTTAAAACAACAAAACAATATATTATCGTAGAATTAAGTGAATATAATTTATTTTTAACTATTTTACGATTCCATATAGATTAGGGTTGGGTTTGGGATAGGTCGTCAAGTCTAATAATTTAATGGATTTGTATATTTTTTTTATAGGCCTGTTCAGGGTCTAAAATTGTTCGGTATGAAAGATCTTTTCGGACGGAACAGTCGGATTGAGGCTTGTCAACCTGATTGACGACCTACTTGTAACGACTATTTTGGGCTGAAACATTCCAGTTTAGGCTAAAGTAATCACTCTAACTTATCCTTTGTTGTCCAATTCAGAAACAATTTCTAGAATGTTGGTTAGCTGAATTATTTTATACAACGTGTCTAATACTCTGGGATACTTCCAAGTAGTTGAAACAGTTGCATAAATGGACTCTAGCGCATCGTAAATCGCTTGGTTGACTGGTATTTTCTTTGCGGTTCCATTCTTTCTCTATATACAGGGTTCACTAGACATTTTCCTCAATAATTCCAATTCTCTCTCTCTTTCTTTTGTGCAAAATCGATACATCTTTCCATCTCTCTTCTTTCATGATTTTGAAGGAAGAGAAAGCTTTTTCGCAACCCTTGTGAGAGAATTCTTTGCTCGTGCTTCCATGGCAAAGGAAACTAAAACTTGCATTCTTGGATGGCTGTAGCTCCAGCTCTCATTGCCTACCCATTAAAGACTTATAATTCTCCCAGTTTGGAGACTATCATTGAAGAGGACGCCGAAGTAGATGATGATGATGACTCATAATCTTTTTTCAATCATCTGTGGGCGTTTTTTATTCTCCTGTTTTGTGTTTAATTTCATGATATGCTGATGGAGACTGCCCTGAATTTATTTGTATATGTTAATCCTGTTAATATTAAAAATTATAAAAAATCATTTGTATTATGGAAAACGTGCAACCTAAATGAAACGTAAATATTTGCTAGATATTAAACAGACATGGTCATTAGAGAATATCGTTTAACCTATAGGTGACAGTGGACAGTGTTATGTCCTATCAGGGTGAAAATGATAAGGCGTGAAATATCACTGGTTGTATTGTACTAAGACCCGCCAAATGTGAGCTTTGGTAGATTATGTTGGCCTATCAAACCTTAAGGCTCACAACACGATCTATGGTATCATGCAAGTGAATCACAGCAAGGTCAAAGCTCTTCAAGGATGATAGTTTAGAAGGATACTCTTTTGAACAAGCTTCATAATTGAATTGTGCTCATCCAAATTTTATCATTGAATTCGATTTCAATTCTTTAGGAGGCGAAATCAAAACCAGAATTAGAACCGGCCGATTCCACAATCTCTCTAAGATAGGTAGAACCATAATAAAAAATCGGATACCCGTTTCAGTTTCGCTTTGGTTTTTTCCCTTGTACCTACTTGGCAGAATGACAGCCAAGAACTAATCTATTCGAAAAAGTTTAGGCTGTTTTGCCGATGTTTTTTTCGTAGAAAGACAAGGATGATTATTCATGATGGTCGCTTTTAGATTAAATTAAAATAAAAAATAATTACATGTTTGGTGGAGGCTGTTTCGCAATGAAACGTGGCATTATGTGAGAGAGTGAACGGCGTTGTGCGGTCGGATTGAGTTGTTTGGACGGTGGTGGTAAATCAATGTTAATTGGTCGGTTTGTTCACAATTGCTTCATCAACGTCAGAGCTCACTATAGTCTTCTGATTGGTGGGTGCATTACACCGATTTGAAACACGTGTCACATTCTTTTTTTATAAGGCTAACACATTCCTCTCTCCTCCCCATAAATATTGTCCACTTCGCCACACTTTCTCTTCACTCTCCTCTTGCTGAATTCTGATTCTAGTGCAATGGCCAGGGACATTGGAGTAGGTGGGCACAGCGACTTCCATGCAAAGGACTACCACGACCCGCCACCGGCGCCGTTGATCGACGCTGAAGAGTTAACCAAGTGGTCATTTTACAGAGCAATCATAGCTGAGTTTATCGCCACTCTCTTGTTCTTGTACATAACTGTACTGACCGTGATTGGTTACAAGAGCCAGACCGACCCCAACCTTAACACTGATCAATGTGGCGGCGTTGGTATTCTTGGCATCGCTTGGGCCTTCGGCGGCATGATCTTCGTTCTCGTGTACTGCACTGCCGGTATTTCTGGTTAGTTTTCTATCAAAGATAAACACTTTATCAAATTCATACTTTCTGTGTAAATAATGAATATTCTGTGTTTAATAAAATTATTCAGGTGGCCACATTAACCCGGCAGTGACATTTGGGTTGTTGTTGGCGAGAAAAGTGTCACTGGTGCGAGCCATTTTGTACATGGTGGCTCAGTGTTTGGGAGCCATTTGTGGCTGTGGGCTTGTTAAGGCATTCCAGAAGGCTTACTATAACAGGTACGGCGGCGGGGCCAACGAGCTGGCCGACAGCTACAGCACCGGAACTGGGTTGGGCGCTGAGATCATTGGAACTTTTGTTCTTGTCTACACTGTTTTCTCTGCAACTGATCCCAAGAGAAACGCAAGAGATTCACATGTTCCCGTATGTATCATCACATCATACTTCACAATCGAATACAATTGATTTTCAACTTAATTCTGATTGATATTGTTGATATTTGCTGTAATTAAAAAGGTTTTGGCACCTCTCCCCATCGGATTCGCTGTGCTTATGGTTCACCTGGCTACCATTCCGGTCACCGGAACTGGAATAAACCCGGCTAGAAGTTTCGGAGCTGCTGTGATTTACAATCAGGACAAGGCATGGGATGATCAAGTGTGCACTTTTTCCTCTAAATCATTTTCCTTTGTTATGTCATGTCTTGATTCTTATGTAAAAATCTGTTATTGTTGCAGTGGATTTTCTGGATTGGACCTTTCATTGGTGCTGCCATTGCTTCATTTTATCACCAGTTCGTCCTCAGAGCATCCGCCACTAAAGCTCTTGGGTCCTTCAGAAGCAGCTCCGCCATATAATTTATACAAGTTATGGTGCAGGGATCAAAGCATTATTGCTTCATTAAGAGGCGCAGGGAAAGTTTGGAACTTGTAAATTATTAATGCATTTTCTGGTGAATATGTCAATCGTGTTGCCTTGGTGTGCCCGGCACTGGTTTTAAAAAGCGCTCGTGTGTTGTAATCTACTTCACTTTGCTTTGCGTTGTTCTATTTGTTAATAATATTGATGTGAAAAATTAATAGCAAATATTTGGATTGAGCAAAACTATGTGCATTTACTTGAATATTTAAATAATATATAGTTATTTTATTGATAGTAATAACAATTTAATTTATAAAATTAGCTTTTAGGTTTGCCTCTCTTCAAACAGGAAAAAAATTCTTTTATAAAAATGAAGATAAAAATAATTAAAATTTTCGTAATTGAAGATAAGATGAGGACAAAGATAAATATATCTCTATCCGTCTCTTCTTTTACGTTTTAGTAAAATTTTATATATTGAAATATCCATACAAATTTTGAATAATTATAAATATTTTGACATTTAATAAATATTTCTTTCAAATAAGGATGTGAAGGGAAAAATATGGAGAATTTGAGAATAAGAAGGAGAAGAGGAGAGACCTTTTATCTATAGGGAAGGGACGAGAGAGAGATAAAAAAAAGTTTTTTTATAGGAATAGGAACGGAGATAGAGTTAAGACATTTAATCCTATTCACCGCTGTTATCTTTAATAATAAGATATTATTTTATTTTTAATTTAAAATTATTTGAATCACGTAATAATATATTATTTGTATAATTTAGTATTCAAAACTTGTTATAAATAGTTTTATAGAATATGATATATGGATGGAAAATTTGGCAGAGGGTTAATTTTCTTTTCATCCACTATCTTGATCGGGTTTCTTCGTTGATTTATTTTCTTCTTTCTACCAATAGCTAGGTTCTAATTTACGTGGATTGGCAAAGAGAGAAATATTCTTCAAAGTTTTACCGGGTCTTTATAGGCTAGAATGGGTCAAATTTTACTGGTTTTTTTTTTTTTTGGTCTTGTCTTTCACTTGTTTTCCTAAATTGCAGGGTAAAAGTTTGTGTTTTACTTTTATTTAAAGTTTTAAACTCTCTTGTATAGAGTAGAAGTTAAACGATATCATCTTGAAAATATCAAGATATCGGAGTTTCTGTATTTCTTCCCATTTTCTTATTCTGAGTTAACTCAAAATCTGACACCAATTATCTTTCTGTATAATTTCATTTTCTTTCACTTGGCTAACCATTAAAATTTCAGAAAGGATATTGTTTCACGCTGTTGAGATTCTTGTGGGGCTGTAGAACACAGTCGTCCTTCATTGTTCTTGTGGGGCTAATCATGCGCAACGACAGTGAAGTAGTCGTGCACAATGACCTCCATGAAAAGGACTACTACGACCCACCACCGGCGCCGTTGATCGACCCCGAAGAGTTCATCAAGTGGTCATTTTACAGGGCCATCATCGCCGAGTTCATCGCCTCTCTCTTGTTCTTGTACGTTACTGTGTTGACTGTGATTAGTGACAAGAGCCAGACTGACCCAACGAACAACCTCGGCGCCAATCGATGTAGCGGTGTTGGTCTTCTTGGCACCGCCTGGGCCTTTGGCGGCATGATCTTCATTCTTGTTTACTGCACTGCAGGAATATCCGGTGAGTCTTTCCTTCTCTCATTCGGTGTCCTTTGGAGTTTATATAATTCAGTTTATACGATAAAATCAGTTCAAATCATTTAAAAATTATAATTTAATTTAATTTAATAAATTTTTAAAAAATAATTTTCAGTTTAATAGTTTTCAAATCAAATCAAAAATATTTTATATATATATATATATATATATATATATATATATATATATATATATATATTTGACAAATACAAATTTTTAATAAACAATTAAGAGTATAACTTATTTTTTAAATATTTATTTATCATTTATATATATATAAATATAAATATATTGTATTTATAATTCAATTAATTTTATTAAATAATATATATTTATAAATAATTTAAATTAAAATAAATTATATTTTTTTAATTTAATTTGATTTAAAATTTAAAATAATTTAGTTTAACTTAAAAATTTTACAATCCATTTATTCTGTTTAGTTTGGAAAAATTTTGACACTGCATCCAACAAGAGCATACGCACCCATGATAGTGTCATTTTCATCCATGTGGATAATTGGATACTGTGATTGAAAAGCTGTTCAGGTGGGCACATAAATCCTGCAGTCACATTTGGACTGTTCGTGGCCAGAAAAGTGTCATTGCTGCGAGCCATTTCGTACATCATGGCTCAGTGTTTGGGAGCCATATGTGGCTGCGGGCTTGTGAAGGCACTCCAGAAGGGTTACTATGACAGGTACGGCGGCGGAGCCAACTCGTTGGCCATTGGCTATAATGCCGGAACAGGATTGGGTGCCGAGATTATTGGAACCTTTATTCTTGTCTACACTGTTTTAGCCGCAACTGATCCAAAAAGAAACGCCAGGGATTCACATGTTCCCGTATGTATCACATCTTCCTCCACAATAAGAGATGGCAACCGGTCCTCGCAACTTAAAACTAGCCCATTCTCTTCTTATGGAAAAAATTTCTCTTCCTTCTTTTTTGTATCCCTATAAGAAAAATTATTCTCCCCCTTTCCATCATAATAAAATATATACTTTTAATAATTTAAAAGTTTTACAAGTAATTAAATATATAAAAATTTAAAAAATATATAAAAGAAGAGATAAATTAAGAAAAAAATCGATCAAATAAGAGATAAGTTAGAAATATACTTAGTCTCTGTCTTGTCTCCAATTATGAGAATTTGAGTTCTATATATTTTTATTCTTATTTTTATTAAAAAATTTTCTTTTAATTCAAAATAAGGTAGGGCGAAGACTTGGTTTAGAGGCCAAATTGCCATCTCTTTCCATAATTGAGTATAATTGATTTTTTACATAAACCCTAATTGATTATTGTTTTAAAAGGTGTTGGCGCCACTACCCATCGGATTTGCTGTGTTCACAGTTCACCTGGCTACAATTCCGATCACCGGAACTGGTATAAACCCGGCTAGAAGTTTGGGAGCTGCAGTGATTTACAATCGGAAACAGGCTTGGCATCACCACGTACGTAGTCCTTTTTTAAACTTTTGAATCAATTCGATTCCGATTCTGATCCGTTACGTCTTAAAAACTGGTTATTGCTGCAGTGGATTTTCTGGGTAGGACCTTTCATTGGTGCAACTCTTGCTGCATTGTATCACCAGTACATCCTCAGGGCATCTTCTCATCATAGAGGCCATGAATCCTTCAGGAGCAGATCCGTCGTATAAATTTTACTAGTTGTGGTTGAAGAAAGGGACTATCAGAGATAATTATTATTTCAATTATGTTCACTGGTTATAAGTATTCAATTAGATATTCAAATAATATTTTATCGTATATTTAAATAGTTTTTATTATAATAAAATAACATTTAATCATATAATGACACAAAACTAAAATACTTAATTAATTAATTAAAACTTAATACACATTCTATGTGTAGAGATAATCTATTCTATCTCCAATAAATGATCCACCACTCACTCTTTTTTAAATTTGCAAATTCATGGGAAAACATAACCATACATCACAAAAAAATTTCAAAAATAAAAAATATTTAAATCATACTATATAAAATATCAATTTATCTTTGACATTAAAAAAATATCACAAAACTCCGATAAGTATAGTATTTATCAAATTGTCATTTGCCCTCTCTAGGTATGACGCTTTTCAAATATCTCATTCAATAAATAAATAGTATAAATATTAAAATTTCTAATACTCACAATTACTTAGTCTAAACATAATTACTAATTTTATAAACATTAAACTAATACGCCCAATTAATATTCCTTAATATCATGTATTTTCTGGCCACATATAAAATTTAAAACCACAAATGCAATAAATAAAAGTAACTTTTAAAATAAATAATTAAATCACTTAATTAATACAAACATTAAAATCAATTTTAAGTGAATTTTCGAAAAAGTTTGAATGAATTTTGGCTTAAAATCACCATATTCGGTCAATTTTTGTTTTTGTTTTTTTTTACTATAACAAAATCATCCTTAACTAAATTAATTAAAAAAAAAAAAACAATTTACAGCAGTAATCTGCCCCGGGATACCGGATACAAGATAAATGGAGTCTGGTCGAATCATCTACCAATAATATTAGCTCAGTCAAGCAAGGTCTCCGGTGCGGGCGCGTCACTCAATCTTCTCAGAAATCAAAGTAATTCATCAGGTACCCTCTTTATCGTACCAGCATCCCTCTCTCTCTCTCTCTCTCTCTATCCAACACTCTCTTGCATATTTCTGTTGTAATTTATCACTACTCTTAACTTCGAATTCAGATCTTATTGATCATAGATCATTACTTCTTGTGTATCCCTCGATTACGCTGTTTCTCGTCTATATGTCTAATTTTTCCATTGAATTGTTGTTTTCGATCGATCGATTTCTCCGATTTTGTTAATCTAAATGTTTTGGATCTCACAATAAGATTTTCTTCTTTTATGTACAGTTGAACTGTTATAGTTCTGGTTATCTGATCAGATCCTTAATCCAAAAAATTTGAGATTGCTGAAAGGATATTTGAATTTGAGGATAAAACAAATCGTTTATGTTTGGAATTGCATTTAGGTTAACCATAAATTTGGTTATTTTCAGTGAAGTTACTTTGCATAGAATATTAGCTTATTAAATGCCATAAATTGTTGATATCCCTTGATTTTTAACATATATATATAAAAAATCTTTCTGGCAGACTATGTGATTGTATTGTTTTGATCTTCCATTTCTGTTTTGGAAATCAGTTAAGGATGGCAGCTAATAGGGGAGGTGGAATTCAGCAATTGCTGGCGGCAGAACAAGAAGCTCAACACATTGTCAATGCCGCTAGAACTGGTAAGCATATTGATTCTTTTAAATGATCTGTACAACTTGATGAATTTCTCATTACATATATACATTTGTGCACAATTGATGTCATTTAGAGGTTTTTCTGTATTCTGCATATCAAAGATTTGTTACATATGAAACTCTTAATTGTATCTTTTACAGGTTAAATCTTTTCAGTAACAAATCTCAAAATTTTTCTGATTTTACTTTTGGAAAACTTTTGCCGGACGAAGTCCTTTTTTTTAATTAGTGTAATTTAATGCGAAAACTTGTTGAAGACTTTTTTCTCATTTTCTCATTGTTTTCTGTGTTATCTTTTTTGTTATTAGCTAAAATGGCTCGTCTGAAGCAAGCTAAAGAAGAGGCTGAGAAGGAAATTGCTGAATATCGAGCCCAGGTGGAGCGTGACTTCCAGAGGAAAGTTGCTGAGGTAAGTTGTATGTTGCTGAAAACTATTGATTGGAGATTACTTTGAATGCTCATTTTCAATCTTGTCATCCCATTGTTTCAAGTTCAAATATCAGGCATTTGGTGCTGCTGGATTGTAAGTTGATAACTACATATAGTTATACATGTGTTAACCCTGCCTCTCTTCTTTCATTGTGCGCTTGTCAACAGAGTAGTGGAGATTCTGGTGCTAATGTGAAGCGGCTTGAAAGAGAAACTGAAGCAAAGATTAGTCACCTGAAAGCAGAGACTGAAAAAATATCATATGATGTTGTCCAGATGCTCCTGAAGCATGTGACAACGGTCAAAAATTAAGCTCCTTGATGTTTTAATCTGTCCTACGAACATCTAAAGATGACTGATTCTCTTTTGAGTTCATCATGGAACTTATAATTCCTGTGCCATTCTTAGAATCCTTGTATTGTTTGATCTATTGTTCAGTATTTTTCAGATTGTACTTCATAAAACTTCTCCAGTGAGTTAAAAAACTATGTGTTTGTTGGGTATGGTTTGAAACTTGACTTGAGTTTTGGGTCGAACTTTGTCAAATAGACTGCAAGTTAGTTAATATAATTGACATATTGGAAGGCAGAAAAATAAAACACAGAGACACTAAGAGCATATAACTAAGGATTACTTTTGTGATCCACTATAGTGGTCACACACAGTTCTTTTTTGGATTGAAACTGGTTGTTCTCTCTGCAAATTAGGAAATTTATGGATGCATGAATTACAATTCAGGCAAAAGGTTAAAATGCAATTGTAGAGAAAATATGAAAAGGCTTACCTTCTGTTTCTTCATGTTCAAGCGATTGTTCTTACAACTCCTCTTATTATGGCCAACGATTTGACAGATACTACGTCAGATTGTTATGTTCCTAGTTTTCTTGGATTGCTCAGATGATTCTCTCTTGCCGGATTTTTATGGTCTTCCAACCTTTCTGTGTTTGTGTAGTTGCCATAGTTTCGCACCGCCAACCCCAAGCCAACTCTACTTGACAAGGACTGGATGAATATACGCAAATTAGGTGCTCATGTATGATTCAATTTTTTAATTTAGGGACTGTCTGATTCTAATTTTTGAAGATTATCTCGGTAATCTATCTTTTATTCTCTTGTTTGGTTATCAGTAATAAAATATTACAGTAATCGTTTATTACCAATGCTGACGTGATAGGTAATATAGAGAGTAATCTGATTACCACCATCACCTTAAGTATTTAAATATTATTAAAGTAATTTTAATTTTATTATAATTATATTATTATTTATTAATTTTTTGAGACAAAAATAAATTTATTTTTAATTAATATGACAAATAATATAAAAAATATTTAAAAATAATTATATTCAAGGGCATTTAAGTAAAATAATTTACTAGTAATTTTTTATTACCTTTAACCAAACACAATAATTATTTATACATACCAAATTTTATCAAACATAGTAATCATTTATATCCAATAATCTTTTAAGTAATCTACCTTCAATATAATTTTTCTATTTTGGTAATAAAACATTATCCAAATCAAACGCTCCCTTAGGATTAAAACAGTTATATTGTATATATCACCATGTGACTGAATGACAAATAACTGTTTATACATAAATTTGTATACATTGTTTCTACATATAATTTTATTATGGTTCAAAAACTACTCAAATATCAGAAAGTTCTTTATCGAAATACATCTGATTGAATGAATTCATGGGTACTAGATATGTTCAAAAACTTCAAGGTGTATGTTTTGGGCTTTGTGTAACTAAAATCCTTGACCTAAACATCATCATCATCACCTAGCCAAGTGACACTAACATACCTTGCCTCTTCTATGAACTTATTTAGTTTCCCTTGAATGACAAGTGGAACTGTAGTGACCCATTCAACACCAGCATGTTGCTGTCTTGCTTTTGTTCTTGTCATTACCTTTCTCCTATGTAACTCCAACGTGCTTAAAATGCATAATTCTCCCAACCATATTGCACCAAGAGGTAACATCATTGTTCAAAATCAACTAATTTTTAACCCAGAATATTGCAAGTTGGAATGAAAATTCTAGGGAAGAAATGCTTATGAATTTTATAATGTAATATGCAGAGGTTCGAGCACATTCAAAGGACAACAGCTACTTGCTCTTAGTGGAGGTCAGTATAATTTTGACTGACTAAATTATTTAATATAAAGTATAATACAGGAATTGGAATTTTATAGTTGCCTATTTTTTATTGGTTTGGATAAGGTTATCATTAGAACATTTTAAAAGATGACTAAAATAAAATCTGTTAAATTCTTAAGGATTTGTCCTATCCTATCTTATTATTGTTAAGTTATTAAAGGAACATGCCATGTTAAGAGATGCTTTAGTTAGTGCACAACAGGTGTAGGCCAAATAAAGAACATATTTCTAGGTTTATCAATCAAGCCTATTAAATTAAGTACAATTTATTTAAATAAGTTTAAACCCATAAAAATTTTTGAGTCTATTATATAATTTTAAAAATAGCTTTTCAATTTTTTTTGGGTTTGAAATTCTAATGAATATTTCACTATTTATAATGAAATTTTGAACCTTAGGCCAAAAATTTATGAACAATTCTTTTATTCAAATCTGTCTGATATTCAAAAGCATTTGTCACGATATCATTAATATATAAATTATTATTAATTTAAAATCATATAATAAATTATGTATTAGGTATAAAATCATCTTATTATTAATATATAGATTTAATGTAATTTTATAATAAAATATTTATTTATTTATTTATATATTTTTAATTAAAAAATGGCCACTTTACATTATTACATAATCTGTGTCCAACACCAATGGTGGCATGGGTGGAGCTTTACGCAACCCCATCCAAAGATTCTGTTTCTTTCTTTCTTTCTTCTTCCTCTAAATCATTTCTCTCAGCTTCTTTCTCTTCTTTATCTATCCATGTCACCTTCATTTTATTGCAACTAAACGATACCGTTTCGTTCACCTTAGTTATTATATCTTCCCTTTAGAAAAGAGTTTCTCAAGAAATGGGAAACATCGGTAGCACAAGTGGTAACGGCCGCCGTAGACACGGAAGTCGACGTAATCATCCGCCACCACCGCCACCGCAACCGCCACTCACACCGCCTCATCATGAAATTTCGGCAAATCGCTATGTGTTCGCGGCGGTGACGCCCTACCCGGAGCAGCAGTATCCGGATAATAACAATCCTAACCTTCCACCGCAGTACTACCAGTATCAACGCTACCATCCACCGCATCCGCCAGCCATGCCGGTGCCGCTTCCTGCGCAGTACGATCACCATGATCGTGGAACTGGTCATGTGGACCTCGGAAACTGGAGGTACCCGTGCGGGCCCATGGCGTCGGCTCCGCAGCCGTACGTGGAGTACCAAAAGGCGGTTACGATACGGAACGATGTGAATTTGAAGAAGGAAAGTTTGAAGCTTGAAACTGATGAGGAAAATCCTGGAAGCTTCTTGGTTTCATTCACGTTTGATGCTACTGTTGCTGGCAGGTAACTAAATAAAAAATAATCAAAGCTCTAGATTTGTTTCTGAATTTTCCTTTTTTTGAATTCTTTTTATTTATTGTCTCATCTGATGACTGTACTTTGACTACTATTTTTTTATTTTTCTCATGAATATTATTAATTGATTAATACGTGCATTATTCATGGAGGATATGTGTAGAGAGGTTTTTTTTTTTAAAATGAAAAACACTCCTCGCTTATGTTCAAAATCAGTTATTTCAGCGCATGAAGAAGATTGTTATTGTGCCAAGTTAGTAGTTTGAGTAGGGAACGTGTGTGCTGATGGGAAGTTGGATAGCAGAAAAAATTTTATTTTCGTGGAGATAATAAATATGTTCTTTTAACTGAATAGAATCAACTTTTATAATGACTGAAAAAGTGGGTTTCCTCTATGTGTGATCTTAAAGAAGTGATTGAAGAATTTGTTTGTATTACAGCCACTACATTTATTGGATTGGCTGAACCTTGGAAGCATATTTCAGTCATTCATTAGTAATATCAAGTTCTAATAATCTACTTCTAGTAGTTTCGTTGTCCATAAATCTTGTATGCTTTTAGACTAAACATTTTCTTTATTTGTAATCCAATGTTCAGAAAGTAAATCAGTTAGAAATGCAAAATTTCACAAATTGCAGCGAATCATTGGAGTGAATATTTGTTGAGATGATGTAGGGTATACGAAGCATTCATGTTTTGAATGAAGTTATAATACGATAAAAGGTCAAAGGCACTGCATATTTAACTTTTAGATTCTTGTTAGGACTTGAGATTCAGTTTGTGTTATCTTTATCAGATCTTGGTTTGTTTGATAGGATTAGAAACACTTTCTTCTAATTGGTCCAGGTGTGAGAGTTGAATACCCATATACCTGGTTGTTTGACATGGGAGCATGATTATTATTTTGTCATAATATAAAGGTTGGCAAATATCATCTGCTGGCTTTCGTAGAGAATCCCATTTTCATGATTAGACTTTTTCAATTTGATAGATGGTTGCTCAGGTAAATTTGCCAACTTTGGTAACTAGTCATTCTTGTAGGTCCAAGATCAGCACAAGTCAAGTTGTGGCAGTCTGTTGATTCTCTAATCAGTATTTCCAAGGATTATGGTTTTAATTAGACCAGAGAAAATGGCTTGGTTTTGTAGAGAAGGAAACAAAGCTATTGTATGGGAGTATGAACTCATGATGATTTTTGTAACCTCTTTCTCATCTATTTGTTTAAAAAAAGAAATTGGTAGAAAAAAATTTTACTAGATGTGTTAAGCCCTGGAAGCTGATCAGTTCACAAAATTTTTATCTTAGACATTTCAAATTCTAGTAAAATGAGATGTTGTGTGTGAAGCAGGTGATTTTTGGTGTTCATGTAAACAAGATTTGTAAAAAGTCTTTTGGGAACCTTAAGCATCATTTTGATGATGTACGTCACTACTACTAGCCTGATTGTTACTCCCACTTTGTTTCCAAGGATGAAGTCTCTAGTTTGAACTAAGAGGGGCTCGATCTGAGGGAGTTGCTCTTAACCCAATTATTTGATCGGTGGGTGGAGATAAATTCACAATATCTTAATAGTGGCTAGGATGTTACGCATATTCTGGAGCACATCACTTTTTTGTTCATAAACTTCAGTTCTTGTAGTATGCATGTTGTTTTCTGTAGAAGTAATTCTTTATGTTGATTTTGTATATTGTACTGTCAAAATCGCAATTACTTTGTTCTTTGTGAAGTTGCATTTTCTATGTTTCTTCTTGTTGTATGATTTTGTTCTAACAAGAACTCTATGTCCCTTGCAAACAGTATCACTGTCACTTTCTTTGCTAAAGAAGGTGAAGACTGTAACCTGACACCAACAAAGGAAAACATTCTTGCACCAGTGACTGTTAATTTTCCAGTAGGCCTCGGTCAGAAGTTCAGACAGCCATCTGGAACAGGGATTAACTTTTCAATATTTGAGGAGGCAGAGCTACTGAAAGAGGGTAACATGGATGTCTATCCTCTTGCTGTGAAGGCAGAGGCAGTCCCTGCTAACCAGAATGGATCTGATGGAAACTCTATTCAGGTACCAACAAATTCTCAGATAACACAGGCAGTATTTGAGAAAGAGAAAGGTGAATACCAGGTCAGAGTAGTGAAGCAAATTTTGTGGGTGAATAGTATGAGGTATGAGCTGCAAGAGATATATGGGATTGGGAATTCTGTTGAAGGTGATGTTGATGCAAATGACCCAGGAAAAGAATGTGTCATTTGCCTATCAGAACCGCGAGAAACAACTGTGCTTCCCTGCCGACACATGGTACACTTTTCTATTTTCATCTCATTTTATAATTATGATATTTTCCCAGTTAAGAATTGTTCTATCATGGTTTCCAATCCCTGCTTGTCTATGATAGTTCTCCATTTTCTTGTGTTTAGGTTTGCCTTCATCATTCTGATATTTATAGAACATATTTACATGAAATATGGTTGATGCAAGTCAAATTGTTGATTTTAACAATAACTGTTAAATGTTTCTCAAAGTATTATTTGGCTATTCCTCTAATTGTATGAAAAGCAATTGCGTGATAAGATTGTTTTAATATAGTACAATTCACATGCGCTATATCAGTACCTGTATACAGCAAACTGTTCGAGTAAGCAGTCCAACTTGCTTATTGAAAGATTTAGAGAACTAGAAGCAGAAGTAAATAGAATGACTCAATCTCCAGTAGATTTGTTTATGACGCATTTGCTTTTGTGGCCTCTCTTGTGGTGCAGTGTATGTGTAGTGGATGTGCAAAGGTTCTGAGGTTCCAAACAAATCGGTGTCCAATTTGCAGACAACCAGTTGAAAGGCTTTTGGAGATTAAGGTCAATGGACCGGAGGAATGAAAACAATATATGTTGCTGGCACTGATTTTATGTATAGTGGTTTGTCGCGTTTCTCTAGTATTCCCATCTTCAATATAATCTTCTTTACTATTTCATTTCTTCTGCTTAGGAATTTCCTGCCTTTCTAGTAAAGGCAATGAGTTATGGCAAAGATAAACTGCTGGCAATGCACCAGAATTATATGTAAGACAATGCTTGTGCCTTGAGGCAATTCCTCGTAATTTTTATCATATGAAATATAATATGAAGTTTATGTTTGGTTTGCTTCAGAAAATTTCCAAACCTTTTTATGCTGGTTTTGTTCATTCTGTTATAATATTTATTTATATTTTATGATCAAGTCAGCCCCTTGATACCTGCCTGTGTAAAAGCAATGAATTATGCATTTATAACAAGTATCAATTTGGATACCAATTAAGGTTGAATTTAAGTCAAGTTTGTTCATACTCGAAAACAAGTTTGACTTGAATAAGTGCGAAACAAACTTGGTTGAAATGAACTTGAACCTAAGAGTTAAATATTTTTGAGCTTGAGAGGTGTTTAGCTTGTCAAGCTCATGAACTTGGACAAAATTTAATACGAATAAACTAAAACAATATTGTTTTGATCAATATGCATTAAAATAACATCATTTTTTATTCGGTTATAGTACGAACGGAGTTTAAAACTTGGTTGGGCTTGATACTATAGTCGAACTCAAGCTTGAACAACTTTGAAATGAAGTGACTTTTGTTGGATTGATTTATGCCTGTAGTCATGTAGGAATTGTTAGCAGTGGCCGTAAACTTTTTAAATCTATGACTGATGTTTATGGGATCAGTCCCTCATTACAACACTACACATGCTTGTTAGATCTTCTTAGTCGATCTGGACATCTTGCTGAGGCTGAGAATGTCATTAAAGCAATGCCATTTAAGCCTGATGAACCTACATGGGCAGCTTTATTAAGTGCTTCCAAGCACCATGGGAATACCCAAATGGGAGTAAGGGTAGCTAATCAGCTATTGAGCTTAAAACCCAGAGATCTTTCAACCTAAATATTGTTATCAAATGTTTATGCCAGTGCTGCTATGTGGGAGGATGTTTCGAAAGTGAGAAAGTTAATGGCAGTCATGGAAATGAAAAAGGAGCCGGGATACAGTTGCTTCAACACTGGAAAGGAAAGCCAAGTTTTTCATGCTGGGGAGCCTTATCATCCTTGGAAGGATGAGATTTTTGGGCTGTTTAAAAAGTTGGATGGTGAAGTGAGAAGAGGTTATATTCCTGATACCTACCAGCTATGTATTATTTGACATGGAACAGCAAGAGAAGGAAAAGCAGCTGTTTTGGCTTAGTGAGAGGGTGGCTGTGGCTTATGGGATGCTTAAATGTGTGTCCCTGGTACAGTTATACGGATAGCGAAGAATCTTCGCGTTTGTGGAGATTGTCAGATTGTTTTGAAATTTATCAGCGTTATTGTGAACAGATAAATTGTTGTTCCTGCAATGATTTTTGGTAATTTTAAGTTTGTTCAAGTCTTATATATGGCTGTGACTTATTCATTCTTTCATGGTTTACTTCATAATTGATTGATTTGATTAGACCATCAATTTTTACAAACCATTCTGTCAACTCATGCCTCTCCTATGCTGGACTGTGGCTTTTCCAAAGATTGATTTGTAATTCTTATTTGATTCATTCCCTCAACCTTTTGACCACCCACTTTGATACAATGCCCTCTCATTAGTTAGAATCCCAAATCCATTATCGATGATGCATTTTTTGGATGAATTTAAATAAAACTCTGAGAATAGTTAATGCAGCTTTGGTTCCTAACGCCACCTATGTATGAAAATCTGCCATCGGAGTTGTTAGTTCTGTTTAGTCCAGTCACTATAGCCCAATCATCGGAGAAGAAAATTATCTTCCAAATTCTTTGAAATTGTGTCAAGTAGAAATGAGCTAAATTTTTTTTAAAAATTTATTATTGCTGATGTGATTTTTTGTATACCCTTCAGAAATACACAATATCAAGTTATTATCCTAATCATCATAATTGTATAATGTAAATGAGAATAAAATAAATGGATAATACATTAAGAGAACGTTTGGTTAGAGTTGATAAAAATTATTTTGATATTTTTATTTGTTATTATTTATATTATTTTGTTTAGTTTATAAATAATAAAAGATTTCAGTAATTTTTTATTATTAAGATTGATATGATAAGTAATATAAGAGTAATCTTATTATCACTTTTACTTTAACTATTAAATAATTATTGTGTTTAATTGATAGTAATAAAACAATACTAAAATATAATTTTATTTAAATGTCTTTGAATATAATTATTTTAAAATATATTTCATATTATTTGTTATATTAATTAAAAGTTTGAGTATTTTAATCCAAAAAATTATAATAAAATTAAAAGTACATTGATAACATTTTAATATTTGAAGTAGATATGATAATTAAATTATCGTTTCTATTACATGTGACATTATTACTAATAATATAATATTATTATAATATTTTATTATAAACAAATCAAGGTAATGCAAATAATAAAATATAGATAACCAAGGTAATCTTTTTTCGTGGCAAACCAAATGACCGTTATAGTGTTAGACACAATGATTTATTTTAAAGATTTTGGATTTAATGGGAGTGTGATTTAATGCAAAAACTTGTGGAAGACTTTTTTGTCATTTTCTCATTGTTTTCTGTGTTATTATTTTTATTGTTGTTAGCTAAAATGGCCGGTTTGAAGCAAGCTAAAGAAGAGGCTGAGAAGGAAATTGCTGAAAACTATTGACTGGAGTTTACTTTGAATGCTCATTTTCAATCTTGTCATCCCATTGCTTCAAGTTCAAATATCAGGCATTTGGTGCTGCTAGATTGTAAGTTGATAACTATATATTGTTATACTTGTGTTAACCCTGCCTCTTTTTCTTTCATTGTGTGCTCGTCAACAGAGTAGTGGAGATTCTGTCTGGTGGTGCTAATGTGAAGCGGCTTGAAATAGAATCTGAAAGCAGAGACTGAAAAAATATCGTATGACGTTGTCCAGATGCTCCTGAAGCATGTGACAACCGTCAAAAATTAAGCTCCTTCATGTTTAAATTGGTCCCGCAAACGTCTAAAGATGATTGATTCTCATTTGAGTTCATCATGGACCTTATAATTCCTGTGCCATTCTTAGGATCCTTGTGTTGTTTGATTTATTATTGTTCAGACTATACTTGATGAAACTTCTCCGTTGAGTTAAAAAAAAAACTATGTGTTTGTTGAGTAAGGTTTGAAACTTGACTTGAGTTTTGGGGGTCGAACTTTGTCAAGTAGACTTCAAGGTAATTAATCTAATTGACATATTGAGAGGCAGAAAAATAAAACACAGACAGAGACACTTAGAGCATATAACTAAGGAAGAGTAGTCACACACAGTGCTTTTCGGGATTGATACTGGTTGTTCTCTCTGCAAATTAGGAAATTCATGGATACATGAATTACAACTTGGGTAAAAGTTTAAATTGCAATTGTAGAGAAAATATGAAGAAGGTTTATCTTCTGTTTCTTCAAGTTCAAGGGATTGTTCTTACAACTCCTCTTATTATGCCCAAATTATCTGACAGATGCTACATCTGATTGCCATGTTCCTAGTTTTCTAAGGTTACTCAGATTATTCTCTCTTGCTGGATTTTTATGGTCTTCCAACCTTCTGGATTTTTATAGTTTCTCAATACCAACCTCAAGCCAACTATTGTCAAAGACAGGATGAATATAAGCAAATTAGGGTGGGGTCTCATGTATGATTCAGTTTTTAACTTAGGGTTCTAAAACTAAACTACTCAAATATTTGAAAATTCCTCACCAAAATACATCTGACTGAGTGTACTAGATATTTTTCATAGCCCACGATCACCTGTTTGTAATTTTATCTTCAAGGTATATATTGTGCCCTTTGTGTTACTAAAATCCATGCCTTCCCTCAATTAACATCAGCTTGTTGTCTTGCGCTCATTCTTATCGTTTTTTATTTGGTAAATCATTCTTATAATCACTCTTTTCCTATACAACTCCGATAAGCTGGAAATAGATAATTTTCTATTTTCTTCAAACTAATGAATAAAATATTCACCAGTATTAAACCAAGAGTTTGAATTTTGTAAGTTAGTATTGTTTAGTGGGGACGACACTTATCGTCTAATTTGAACAACTCTCTCTCTTCCAAAATAGATGATATTTTATCATTCAGAGATCTGGATAATGGTTGTCATATTTGGACGATAATTGTTGTCTAGAAAACAATCTCTGGACGACAACTCTTTTATTGTTGGATGACCGTCGTCAAAGAAAGTAATTGGATTTCCAGAAAAAAAATGGATTTTTAAAACTTAATTTAGAAAAAGAAAAATTAGTTTTTAAACTAAAAGAAGAAAATGAATATTATTAATTGATGTGATGGCTGTACTTTCACTTCTATTTTTTATTTTTCTCATGAATATTATTAATTGATTAATACATGCATTAGTCATGGAGGATATGTGTAGAGAGGGTTTTTTTTTTTTAAATGAAAAACCCTGCTCGCTTATGTTCAAAATCAGATATTTCAGCGCATGAAGAAGATTGTTATTGTGCCAAGTTAGTAGTTTGAGTAGGGAACGTGTGTGCTGATGGGAAGTTGGATAGCGGAAAAAATTTTATTTTCGTGGAGATAATAAATATGTTCTTTTAACTGAATAGAATCAACTTTTATAATGAGTGAAAAACTGGGTTTCCTCTATGTGTGATCTTAAAGAAGTGATTGAAGAATTTGTTTGTATTACAGCCACTACATTTGTTGGACTGGCTGAACCTTGGAAGCATATTTCAGTCATTCATTATTAATATCAAGTTCTAATAATCTACTTGTAGTAGTTTCGTTGTCCATAAATCCTGTATGCTGTTAGACTAAAAATTTTCTTTATTTGTAATCCAATGTTTAGAAAGTAGATCAGTTAGAAATGCAAAATTTCACAAATTGCAGCGTATCATTAGAGTGAATATTTGTTGAGATGATGTAGGTTATACGAAGCATTCATGTTTTGAATGAAGTTATAATATGATAAAAGGTCAAAGGCACTGAATATTTAACTTTTAGATTCTTGTTAGGACTTGAGATTCAGTTTGGGTTATCTTTATCTCAGGTCTTGGTTTGTCTGATAGGATAAAAAACACTTTCTTCTAATTGGTCCAGGTGTGAGAGTTGACTACCCATATACCTGGTTGTTTGATATGGGAGCATGATTATTATTTTGTCATAATATAAAGGCTTGGCAAATATCATCTGCTGGCTTTCGTAGAGAATCCCATTTTCATGATTAGACTTTTTCAATTTGATAGATGGTTGGTTGCTCAGGTAAATTTGCCAACTTTGGTGACTAGTGCTTCTTGTAGGTCCAAGATCAGCACAAGTCAAGTTGTGGCAGTCTGTTGATTCTCTAATCAATAGCTTCAAGGATTATGGTTTTAATTAGACCAGAGAAAATGGCTTGGTTTTGTAGAGAAGGAAACAAAGCTATTGTATGGGAGTATGAAATGATGATGATTTTTGTAACCTCTCTCTCATCTATTTGTTTAAAAAAAGAAATTGGTAGAAAAAAATTTTACTAGATGTGTTAAGCCCTGGAAGCAGATCAGTTCACAAAATTTTTATCTTAGACATTTCAAATTCCAGTAAAATGAGATGTTGTGTGTGAAGCAGGTGATTTTTGGTGTTCATGTAAACAAGATTTGTAAAAAGTCTTTTGGGAAACTTAAGCATCATTTTGATGATGTACGTCACTACTACTAGCCTGATTGTTACTCCTACTTAGTTTCCAAGGATGAAGTCTTGAGTTTGAACTAAGAGGGGCTCGCTCTGAGGGAGTTGCTCTTAGCCCCATTATTTGATAGGTGGGTGGAGATAAATTCACAATATTTTAATAGTGGCTAGGATGTTACACATATTCTGGAGCACATCACTTTTTTTGTTCATAAATTTCAGTTCTTGTAGAATGCATGTTGTTTTCTGTAGAAGCAATTCTTTATGTTGATGTTGTGTGATGTACTGTCAAAATCGCAATTACTATGTTCTTTGTGAAGTTACATTTTCTATTTTTCTTCATGATGTATGATTTTGTTCTAACAAGAACTTTATTTCCCTTGCAAACAGTATCACAGTCATTTTCTTTGCTGAAGAAGGTGAAGGCTGTAACCTGACACCAACAAAGGAAAACATTCTTGCACCAGCAACTGTTAATTTTCAAGTAGGCCTCGGTCAGAAGTTCAGACAGCCATCTGGATCAGGGATTGACTTTTCAATATTTAAGGAGGCAGAGCTCTCAGCTACTGAAAGAGGGCAACATGGATGTCTATCCTCTTCTTGTGAAGGCAGAGGCAGTCCCTGCTAACCAGAATGGATCTGATGGAAACTCTATTCCGGGACCCACAAATTCTCAGTTAACACAGGCAGTATTTGAGAAAGAGAAAGGTGAATACCAGGTCAGAGTAGTGAAGCAAATTTTGTGGGTGAACAATTTGAGGTATGAGCTGCAAGAGATATATGGGCTTGGGAATTCTGTTGAAAGTGATGTTGTCCCAGGAAAAGAATGTGTCGTTTGCCTATCAGAACTGCGAGACACAACTGTGCTTCCCTGCAGACACATGGTACACATTTTTGTTTTCATCTCATTCTATAATTTTGATATTTTCCCAGTTAAGAATTGTTCTATCATTGTTTGCAATCCCTGCTTGTCTATTATAGTTCTCCATTTTCTTGTGGTTAGGTTTGCGTTCATCATTCTGATATTTATAAAACATTTATACATGAAATATGGCTGATGCAAGTCAAATTGTTAATTTAACATTAACTGTTAAATGTTTCTCAAAGTATTATTTGGCTATTCCTCTAATTGTATGACAAGCAATTGCGTGATAAAATTGTTTTAATATAGTACAATTCACATGCGGTATATCAGTACTTGTATATAGCAAACTGTTAAGTAAGAAGTCAACTTGCTTATTGAAAGGTTTAGAGAACTAGAAGCAGAAGTAAATAGAATGACTCGATCTCCAGTAGCTTTGTTTATATCCCATTTGCCTTTTGTGGCCTTTCTTGTGGTGCAGTGTATGTGTTGTAGATGTGCAAAGGTTCTATGGTTCTAAACAAATCGGTGTCCAGTTTGCAGACAACGAGTTGAAAGGCTTTTGGAGATTAAGGTCAATGGACAGGAGGAATGAAAACAACATATGTTGCTGGCACTGATTTTATGTATAGTGGTTTGTTGCCTTTCTCTAGTATTCCTATCTTCAATATAATCTATCTTCTTTACTATTTCATTTCTTTCCGCTTAGGAATTTCCTGCCTTTTCTAGTAAAGGCAGTGAGCTATGGCAAAGATAAACTGCTGGCAATGTTCCAGACTTTTATATATATAAGCCGGTGCTTGTGCCTTGAGGCAATTCCTCATAATTTTTATCATATGAAATATAATATGAAGTTTATGTTTGGTTTGCTTCAGAAAATTTCCTAGCCTTTTAATGCTGGTTTTGTTCATTCCCAGTATAATTATTTATATTTTATGCTCAAGTTAGCCCCCTTGATACCTTGGTAAAAGCACTGAATTGTGCATCTACAATCAACATCAATTTGGATCCTGACTGAATTCGAATAAATAAGTTTAACTCAAATAAATTTAAAATAAACTTGGCTCAAACAAACTCAAATTCGAGCTCAAACTTAAGAGGTAAATATTTTTGAGCATGCAAACTTGACAAAATTTAATACAAATAAATTAAAACAATATCGTTTTAATTAATGTACATTAAAATTACGTTATTTTTTACTTAATTATAGAATCGAACCGAGTTCAAAACCCAGTTGGGTTTAACATCATAACCGAACTCAAGCTTGAACAATTTAAAAATAAGTTTGATCTTGAATACATTTTAAAAATAAAACGTTAATTATCGGTAAATTTAACACAAACGTCAAATTTAAACAAACCATTATCTTCTTCTACCCTTACCCTTACACTTGGCATTCTAATTTAGACGCTTAAGATGATTATGTTTTGTACGCATGAAATGAAATTAATAGCAAAGTAACCCATTATTATTACTATCTAAAATTCAACAAGAATAATAAGCCGACTGTGCTTTTATTGACTTTATATCAATGTGTTTTAGTCCTCCCTCCCACCATTGATGCACATGCACACCACTACCTCTGAGACCCTTAAAGATATCCATGCAGTCCGCTTTCCCTGCAGCGCAGAAAGATTTCATCGACAAAGCATATGGTTCCAGTTTTGAACAACTCTGAGAGAAATTTCGGTGCCACCTCTCCTGCATTTATCTTCAATGCCACAGAGTCTGCATACCCCAACTGCCTCTTGAAACCATAGGAGAAAATCAAATCCTTCATCTGCCACAGACGGGTCGACATCTTCCACAACATTAGCATTGGCAGGTAGTAGTCTTACTTCCGGCCAGGCCTGGATGACAAACAAAGGTGACACCAGGTCTCTTGACTAGGACAGTGGATCACAAGTGTTATGGTAGACAAAATAAACATTGAATGCCGTGCCATCTACCTGATACGATGGCAAGAACCAATTTCTAACAGGGGGCTTCAGGTGCTCCCCTGCCCCGATATCAATATACACTAATCGCTTCCTAGAGGCGATGTCGATAAACATGGGCAAATAAACAGTCCTTTTCTCAAACCCCACTGGTTTTTTCTCCACAAGATGCTTAATGAATTCCATGAATGTTTTGTTGTTCATATGTGATGGGCACTCAGAAGAAACCATTTGAGCTCGAACAAGTAACACCCACAAGCATAGCTCCGATTCCACCTGGCCTAAGAACTCGCTCGATCTCGAGCACCAAAAGAGCAGGAACAGAAACCTTATCTAGATCCCAGGAGTAAACAAAATCAAAGGAATTTTCCTCATAATCAAGCTCATACACAAGCTTTTTCTGCTTAAGCGAGAAAAATGTGTGCCTGTAAACCCCATAAGCATTGCTAAACCCCATTTCTCGCGATGCCTGAACAGAGGAAGAGGAAGAGAAAGACGAACCTTCACCCACACAGTGAGCATTTGCATCACTGTTCAACGTATGCAGACCCATCAATTCTCTTGCCACCATAATCAAAAGAAAAAATTTAACAATTCATGTCTAGTCTATTGAATGTATGTTACCAAGAAATGTGTCCTATTGAGTCAAGTAAATTGTTATGATCCAGGCCTTTTTTTCAGCCCAATGAAGACTTTAGCTGCTTGAATGGATTTTCATCTAACTTACAGACAGCCCAATTATGTTCATACCATTTGTCTGTGTTATATTATATATTTAAATAATTATCTTTATGTTATAAAAAAAAAAATGGTCACCTCCATGTCCTACTGCTAATCAACAGACTATACATATATTCATAAATTGTAAGATAAAGACAGAGCACTTGGTTGTACCTTTACTTAACAGATTTTGTAACTTTATTTGACATCACCTCCTTCAATATTACACACTCAAAGTGCTCTTTGATTTATACTTTTTCTCAACTTCAACAGAATAATATTGTCCTTTTTAAGTACATTAATTTTTTTTTAATGAAAATTAATCTTGAATGGCAGGGAAGTGAAGGGAAGGGGCATCTGCAAAATATAAAAACAGGGGAAGGTTCATTGAACATTCCAGCTAACAAATTGGTTGCTTGCTTTTTGGTTTTCTTATGGTTGACTTGCTTTGATGTCAATTTTATAATTAGAGTGGCGCCTGATCCTTGAATCTTTCACCTTCCATTCATTCCATGGTTTTTAGTATTTAAATTTGATTTTGTAGCCAATTAAAATTAGATTTAACACTTTAAAACTCCATATGGGTCTTATCATATGCAGTAGCCCACAGTTTGTATAAAGCCAAAAGACTTATTTCTTCATCTCTCATGCAAAGACAATTGGTCTTTATTTCGATTGAAAATGGTCAGAAAGATAAGGTAGAGAGATCGAGAGAAAAAGATAAGATAAGAGAGAGGACGGCCGATGGCTAAAAACAATAAATCATCGTCAAAGAGAAAATGAATAAACTCTACATGGTATTTATCACTTTTTAAAATTTAGGTTAAGAGGAAATTATGAGTTTTTAAACTTGGAGAGGTAAATATGATAAAACCTTAATTTTCAATAAACGATGATTTTATCCTTAACCTTAACTAAGATTTTTAATAAAAATTTACTTATATATAGATGTTTGAATTTTAAAAAATTGAAGGGTAGAACTTGAGTTCTTAGTATACCTTGGGTGGGAATAAATCTTTTGGCCTTTATAGAAACAATAAAACTATGTGTACCTACTTTGGGTACACAAATATGTACACATTTATATGTGTCATCATGTGATTAGATGATTTTGAATTAAGAATAAAACAATAACCAATCATATGATGACACATATGAGTGTGTATATATTTATGTGCTCAAAATGGGTACACATAATATTGCTCTTGTAGAAATTCTACTCTAGACAAACATCTCAACAAACTATCAATGAATCAACAATTTTTATAAGATACTTCGCAAGAAAAATAAGACTCCACATTGAGGAAACAACGGTGCTCTTATTAAAAGAGGAATTAATCTCTTCTATCCAAAAATAATTGGAAGAATGATTCTACAATTTCTCGAAAGTCCATTTATGTATTATATGTATATATTTTTTATATATAATTTAAATATATTATAATATAATTAAATAATTTTAAATTAAATATAAAATAATATCAAAAATAATAACGTATTATCTATGTATTCAAAAATGTATTACTTGATAACATAAGTTGAGCCAACATAGTGTCTTACTTGTTACTCTTGATAACTTTTTGTCAATGGAAATTTGTCTCAGCTGCTATGATTATATTACTATTGCTAAGTTTGGAATGAATCATTTTTTGAGAATACTACTACTTGATAAGATTTTATAAGATAATGGATGTCTATTTTCTGAGTGGGTTAATAGAGAGTCAATTATGACAGAAACTTCCAATAAAGACCAATTACTTTCTTTTTTTTTTTAAATAAAGAAGCATAAAATCAATTAATAATTTCAAAACTTATTTTATTTTTTTGAGTAATGCCATGCGCTAATATTAATTTAGGTAGTAATAATAATATATTATTATATAAATAAATATTATTTATTTTTTATTTAAAATCAATATAAGTAAAAAATAATAGTATCCCAAGATGTATAAAAAATTATATGATATAATAAATATATTATATGACATAATATATATTATTAATATAGATTGATACATTTTTTTAAAAATAATAACATAATAAAGATATATTTAAAAATTTTTGTAATTTTAAGGTGTATTATTTTTTAAAATAACCATGTAGTAATTAAATTTTTTTATTAATATACGATACAAAATATTAATTTATATATATATATGAGTCGATATACAATTTTATTATCAATGAGTAACTTATAAAATATTTATTTTAAAAATAATGTTATATATAACTTTATGTATAAATAATGATGTGTAATTATATAATTAAATAATTAAAAATATAATTATATAATAATTATCCATAAAATTACATAGAAAAACTAATACTTAAATTTTATAATACAAATATAAAACAACAGAAACCCAAAAACGTACCGTAAGTACATGACAGTTTCGCCTTGTCTTTCTTTCTTGCGTTTGTCATTTGCCGCCTCTTTGTTACTTGGAGCTTATCCGCGTATCTCTCTCTTTGTGCTTTTCCTTTCCTTGTAATTCTTCAGCTTCTCTGCTCTTCAGAAGCTTCAGTTTCTTTTTTACGAAATTTACAGTTGTTTAAGCCATAGTTTTTTTGGGCCTTTGGAATTATTTCTTTTTACGAATATGGGAAATGAAGAAGAGCCAGTTCTAAAGGAGAATGATGATGAAGGAGTTCGCAAGGTTTCTTCTGATCATCTAGCTCAAAGGGTACTTCAATTTTCGTCTTTGCGTAACTCCCTTTCTATAGTATTTCCTTCGGTTTTACTTTTTAGTTTCAGTTTTTATAGCTCTTTGTAGTCAAATTGGTGAGTTTAGCTTTTTGTTTGCCTGAATTGTTTGTTTGTTTTTTTTTGGCTGTTTGATTACCATTTACCCTTTTACTGACGGGTTTTCAATTTTTCGCTATAAATGTAGAAAAAGCACCCCCTAGAACATAGAATTCTTTTTCTTCTTTTTGGTGAACAGTTTATAAGATGAAGAAAGTTTGAGCTTTTATTACTCACATACCTGAATCATCTGTTATTTGGTGATGAAACAGGTAAAAAAAAGTTCAATTTCAGGCAAGACAGAGATAATTTAGCTCCTTTCCACAATTTAGACAATACCCTTTATAGAATTTAAGCTGGGGGCTCCCAAATCTGATAATGCTGAGAGGGATGTGTAACTCTCTGAGTCGACTGACTAAGCCTGTTTTGAAGTAAATTCAACAACCACATCAGTTGTTTGTTTATTTGCAGCTCTCAATTTCAAGGCTGAAAAAAATGAATCTCTTTAAGCCCTTTGGGTCTAATCCTGACTTCACTGTGAATAAACCATGTTTCAGAGCCTTCAACATTTTAATAAAGACTTGTCATACAAGTTTTAATTTCTAATTTTGTATATTGATATAAACAATTGCCTATATAAACATTACAAAAACTGAAAACTAGTATACAACCATACATATGAGGAAATAAGATACACCTGTGCAATGGTAGCATTGCCTTTTATGTTAACACAGTCCAAATCTTTTCCTGCATGTCTATCCTTGCCACCTCAATCTACATCCTATCCCTTTGTCCTCGCAGAACTCTGACCTATAAATGCCTGTTGGATGTGATTGAACAATGCTTCATTCTCCTGTAATTGTTTTCTTAATTATTTGTTAGTTGTTGGACATGGTGAAATTTATGATCATTTGTAGTTGTTCCATGATGAGAAGATTAATTAGTTACATTACAGAAGGTTTATCTTTGTATAACTGCTAACTGGTGGTTGACCTTTTGCCATTCACAGGCTGGAAATTCAACTGAAATAGTTGAGGTGACCTCAACCATTCAAGATGGGATACAGCAGGATCTCGCTTTAGAGATAGGACCAAGAACTCCTGAGGATACATCAGGGGACTTTGTCAGGATAAACATGCCCTCAACGCCAAGTCCTACTCCCAGAAAAGTTAATTTTTCTCCCATATCCAGCCCTAGTCCATTAAAAATCTGGGATTCCCCAGGTCTCTCTTCATCAAAAAGTAAGTCAACCTTGAAAAACCTCCTTCCAAAGCTAAGTTTTAAGTTTCGGAATTATACATCAGATATTGAAAAGGCTGGCATCCTTGCCCTGGGAAGTTCATATGCGGAAACTCGAGAGAAGCCTCATATTTTCAGGACTTTATCCCTTACAAATCTTTTCACACCCAAAACAAATAGAATGTCATCTTTACCTATAACCCCGATTTCTCACTCAAATCCAGAGTCTATGCATGGGGGAAAGACAATTGATGCTTTGAACGCTGGTGTAAGTACTACACCTCTGTTGGCTGAAAATTATTACCATGTATTGAGTACTAATCTTTATCATATAAGCAATCTAGTAGTGCATGATGATAGGTGAATATTACATCTGTAATAACTACAACAGCATTCCAGAATAATACTGAAATGCTTCGTACTATTGAAAGCCAACCAATACCCTTCATTCCAATTTGCTGTACAAATATAGGTGTGCTGTGAATCCTTGTCTGAGGATTCTCTTTCTCTAAATGTCTTGAATTAACCATTTGTAGTCAGTTCAATCTCTGGGTGAGTTGATTAGCTAAATTGAAACTGCTTCCCCAAAATCCAGTTGTACAACACATTTTGTTTGTAGTGAGGGATTAATATGCCTGTATTATCTTGCATCATCCAGAGTTGAGTTATGGCTCCTATATATCTATAATGTGCAGATTTGCCTTCTGCATTTGCAGTGCATTGATATTAAACAGCTACTTCTATCATACATGTGCCCTTTTTTCTTTTCTTAAATATATGCAGGTATATATTGACATGTTGAATTTTATCCCCGGTTTTGTCATTTAATTCCCCTCTTTACAGAAATGGGGAGGTCAACGACCTATACATCGTTCACATTCAGTACCTGTGCTCATCATAGATGGTAGCATAAGACAGTTGGATTCTTTAGGTGGTGTATTTCGTGTCATTCCTTCCACTCCACATATGGCTGAGGGTACTGCCACAACAACATCAAACATGCATCCTTCAAATGTTACTGGTAAACTTTATTCTCACAGTTCTCTTATGTCCTCGTCTCCACAGCAAGAATAATGAAAGAGACCGGCATTAAAGTTAGAATCTTTCGCTTTGTGTTTCATGTTTGACTAATAGAAAATTTTCTTGCTAAGTCAATTGATTTGTGTGGGCTGATTATATGCAGGAGTAGGGCTGGATTCGAGTCGAGCCAGGTCGAGCCCGAAATGAGCCGGCCTTAGCCGAGCTCGAGCCACTCGTCAGATTTTCAAATTAAAATTTTTAATACAAAACGACGTCGTTTTGACCAATATATATTAAAACGATGTCGTTTTGATAACGAAAAACGAGCCAAGCCAAATTTGAGCCCGAAATGAGCTGGCCTTACCCGAGCTCGGTCGAGCTCGAGCCCGAACTCGAGCCAGCTATATATGAACCGAGCCGAGTTTTAGCTCGGCTCGGCTAGAATCCAGCCCTATGAACTCGGCTCGGCTCGAATCCAGCCCTATGCAGGAGTAATGAATTATATTAGTTTAATGCTTTCCTGATATTTTTAGTTTTTGAAATTGATCTTTTTTTGACTAATCTATACTGATTCTCTGAAAGTCTCTGGTTAATGGGCTTGGATTTGTTTGCGTATTCAGTTTTCAGTAGCAACATTTTTTTTAAATTTAATTTGCAATAACCAACCTATGCCTTATCTTAGTGCTATTGTTCAGATGAACATGATAATGGCGGCGAAGATATTCCTGTGGAAGAAGCTGTTTGCAGAATATGCTTGATTGAACTGGGAGAAGGTGGTGACACCCTCAAGATGGAATGTAGCTGTAAAGGTGAACTTGCATTAGCCCACCAAGAATGTGCTGTAAAATGGTTTAGCCTTAAAGATAACAAAATATGTGACGTGTGCAAGCAAGAAGTCCAAAATCTTCCTGTTACCCTTTTACGACTTAAAAACCAGGCCAGTAGTTTACAAGGAGGTAGAACTCAGCAAACAGAGGTTCGTCGTTACAGGCAAGTAACTATGTTTGATGGTTGCAATGTCTAGGAAATAATAAATCATGATTCCTTCATAAACATAATTTTAGAAAAAAAAATGAAATGGCCTGGCTGTGGGCTAATAGTTTTATTTTTTTTTACTCTTGTTAAATGTCTTCTCCAAAGATTAATAACTTAATTCATATTTGTCAGGTTTTGGCAGGATGTTCCCATTCTTGTCCTTGTCAGCATGCTGGCTTACTTTGTTTTTCTAGAACAGCTTCTGGTAAGTTTCGCAACTTCTAAATCCTGCTTTTTCAAATTATTGCAGCTGCTAATATTACAATATGAGCAGGTTGGGAAAATGAAGTCTGGCGCGATTGCTATCTCGCTCCCATTCTCATGCATATTGGGCCTTCTTGCCTCATTGGCGTCAACAACAATGGGTAGTGTTGAGTTTCTATTTCTAATCTAGGAATTCATAAGTTGGCTATCAGAAGTAATATCCAAGTACCTACCTGACGCTCCTTTACATTGTATGCACAGTGCGGAGAAAATATGTTTGGATTTATGCTGTTATCCAGTATGGACTAGTGGTTCTCTCTGCTCATCTTTTCTATTCTTTGGTAAGAGATTCTTAACTGACAATAAATTTGTAAGAATTCAGTGGTTCTACATAGAATTTACAGTTGATTAAACCAGTTTGCTATAATGAAGAATGAACACAAATGATGATGAGTTTAGGATTACCAAACTATTGATGCAATATCTACTTGTAGATATATGATTTGTGTGTCTTGTATGTTTGTGGGGGATCCATAGCTTCACTTGCAGGCTCTTCTATCTGTTCTGCTTGCCGCTTTTGCTGGATTTGGAATCACAATGTGTGTCAATTATTTTCTCGGTGAGGTTTTGAGTTGGAGGATAAGATGGGCTACGTGGTCAAGTCAACAGCCTCAGACTGAGGAGGAGACACGGCAGGATCAACTGCCTGCAACTGTCCATCAAATCCAGACCAATTCTCACCACGAAACGGATCCAAGAGTTTCAGAAGCTGCAGTGGCGACTGACTTGGCACATTGAAGATATTTAATGGCATAAGATGAAAGTCTTCTGGCTGCTTAGAAACTATATCATATTTGTATAAACGTCGGTTGCATGTTTGTATATACAGAGTCTCCTTAAGTGTTTAATATCATGCATTTACCATATACACAAGCAAGATCTTGCATATGTTGTTTCTGGGTATGTCTGGATTTCAGCAGTGTTGTGAAATCTTTAACACTAGTTTTGAGTTTAATGAAAAGAGAAATAAAAATGAAACATGTGTTCCGTAAAATAGGTTGTCAAGATAGCTTTACTTTACAAGTAATGAATTATATAAGGTAAATGAAGCAGCTTTGCAATGAATTTGAGCCACCCTGTAATATTGAAGAAAGTCATAAAAACAAGAGGTTTTTACAACAACATGCTGAGGAGTAAATAATTGCCCTTAAACCCATTGCAGCCACCATTTAATGGTTTAAAACAACAGGTCACCCTAAGTCTAGGAGTCTAAAACACATAACAAATCTACAGTTCAAATTCAATGACAAACTTCCCCAAAGTTACAGAAAACACAATTAGCCATGTGCGCTAGGCCAATATTATCTTAAGGTGGCAATCTTTAAAGGTACTCAACAAAAAAATATATGGTAATTGTAACAAAGCATTTTGCAACAGAATAAATAATCACTTGAATGCACCTCAAAGTAATCCAACTGTTTAAGGAGCAACTTCACATTATTCCTGTCAGTGTCATTAAATATATCCTAGCAACAGCCGTTTTTACTTACAAAGGAAGTTTTTTTCTTCCTCCCAAACTCTTCCAAACTCTTAAGTGCCATCAATGGTGTTTTTGACCTTGAATATACAATGGAACCAATTGGTTAATCTCACGGCAACCAGATTATGTTCACACAAAGCTACTCCTGAGAAAACCAACTGGTTGAAAAGAGATGAACGACCATGCTGGCAAATAGAAATGCAACTCCATGACAAAGAAGAGCTTCATATGACTTGCATCTGAAAACAGTATGCTATTGCCTGTAACTAGAACTGCTAACCTTGTTTGACAATAACGGTTTTTCCTTTGAGCTGGTACTTGACACTGTTTCAGAGTTGCCAGATTGGTTTTCAGCAACCCCAGGTCTCATCCAGATTTTTATATGCCCCTCTCGGCAGACAGTAAGAACAGATTCCTGGGTAAATATCAAACCAGACAGTGGTTCAGTGTGAACCCGGTGAGCAACCAGCGAAGAAAGCTTAGGGACATCTCGCATGCTTGGAGCAGGTTGCAATGTCCCTACTGGACAAACGTTGTCCCAATGGGATGATTGGCTTCCAGTACTGAAAGTAGGGGAACCTCCAGGAGGGCCTCGGCGTAGTGGCACCACAATCTCATCCATTTCTAGGTCCCACAGAAGCAACTGTGTATCCTGCTCACAAATCATAATCATATAAGTTTCAACAATGATCAAATGTGAGGAATTCAAAGCATAGAGGTGATTTGAGGCCAAGGATGGTTAGGTTGGCAAAAAACAAGATATATCTCATATACATTGTCTAGCTCACATATAAGTAATTTCTAGAGTAGAAATAAATGAAGTCAAGCATACTAGTGATGGAGGAGGCAAAGTCCAATAAACTGAATTTCTGTATATTTCTAAATAAGGTAGATGAATCCCCTCCTGCCTCTTCAGGTCTGAGGCAATAACATAAAGATGAAAAGTTTAGGGAAAAAACCCATACATCCTCCGAGACATGTAGGATTAATTTAAAAAATAACTAAAATTATCTTATTTCATTATCTTCATTGATATCATTTTTTTACCATATATCTAACTCAGAGCGTCCTCAAAATCTGTAACTACAAGATGGCTTATTACACCGATGGAGGTTTATGTTATTTTAGCCAAACTTTCTATGTTCTGTTATTACCATAATCAACAGGGAAGGTTTCTGTGATTTGTTATATCTATAAAACATGAACATTCACTCTGATCAAAGGTCAACAAGTCAATTCTCAGAACCTTACTTTCAACAACAAACATATCACCACTTAGCCTGGTAATTATTGATGGACACTTGAAGACCAAACTTAGCCCAGCAAATATTAACAGATACTTGAAGACCAAACAACAAATCTGTTTAGTCTCAAATCTTATTCTTTCAGTCTTCTGATTTTCAGGATCATGTTACATATAAATCAGAAAGAGTAACAGCCCCTGGTACACAAAATATATACAAGGCCAAAATTCTCCACTTAATACCCTGGCTAACCCTAGTTTCTTTCATGTATTTTCATTCAAAGTTCAATGAATAGAAAGTTGAACTATTGAAGTGTTAATTTCAGGTTTGAAACTTCAGAAGCATAATCATTCAATGAGTAGCTACATTTCCACATTAGACAACACCATGAATGAAGGCATCATAGATAACATATACAATCCTCTTCCTACCAGACCTTTCAGTAACTACTGATCATATACCTGACCAACTGAGCCAAACCGGTACATGACAGTCTCCCCTGTGCCATCTGAATTTGGCGATGACCAGTATGAATCAAAAGCTACACCACTGACCTGCCAACAACATCCAGAAAGAACTGTGTAAGGAAGATTTAATCATCTTCCATTGATTATAAAAAACCAGCAATTATTTGACAAAATCTTACCCAAGAATTGTGCCCCTCACCCCAAGCTACAACTTTGCGATCTTCCATACTCCATACTTGAACTAGATCATCTTCACCACCAGTCAGAATGTATTTTCCATCCATGCTGTTCAGTAAGACTTCGTTGTAAAATTAACCTTCTATATTTAGAGGGAATAATAATACTTGAAAAGCAAAATTCTTCTTTTAAAAGGTATTTAAAAAAAAAAAACCTAATGGGACCAAAAGAACTGTATAATATATTTAACTGACATAGAGAAAAGAATATCTGGAAGAGAAGTTTCTACAAATATCTGTAAGCTAGAGCCATAAAAAGTATAGATATTTACCTCCAAGCACAACATAATAAAGCACCATAGTAACTTTTGCCCCCACATATAAGTTGTTCTTTTGAATAGTCAAAAACTCGTAGATAACCTATATGTGATGAAAAACTTTCGTTCACACAGGCTAATAGACAAGAGGCATAAGATGTTACGAATAGATGTCAAGATTTTACCATCTCTTCCAATAGTTGCTAAGTAGGTACCATCACTTGAGAAAGCAATGCTATTAATTGAGCCCTGACAAATATGCCATCTGGCAATAGGGTTGCTCTGCATAAGAATTGCACAATATAAACAAGCACATGGATCAGGCCACAGAAAATCAACAATATGTAATAAACAGTTTAAACAACCAGCAATTATCAAATCCCAGTACTCAGCTATGCCCCAATTACATGGTTCCCACCCTTAGCCTAATTGTCTTTTACTTGGACTTAATAAAATTCTAGACCACTTGACAATTTAAATATGTTAAGGCAAACCCATGTTTTTATGTGCATATTAATAATATGTTCCATACAGTTGAAATACAACTTTGTGAATGAACCCAATTAGTTCCAAGTTATTGAGTATGAGAGTCAGACCTGATAGAGAGCAAAAATGGTAAAAATATCCAAACAATAGTCTAGCAAAGCACAAACAGACAGACATATGAGACAGTACTTGGAAGATACAATTGAAAAGATACATTTAACTGGGTGTGGATCTAATAAACAAGTATATGGATATCTAGGCTTTGTTTAATAATCAAACATAAAAAAGTGTGTGTGACAGAGAGATAGAGATAGTGGGAGAAAGGGCAAAAAGAAACTGAAAAAACTTTATGAAATATAGGATAACATCAAAAACTGGACGACTGAAAGCTGAATAGACATTATCGAATTGTTACCCACGTGTCAATAAAAAAATTAACTAATAAAGACTCCAACTGAAAGAGTCAAGATCTCAGAAAGATTTAATATTTGATTATAGTACTGTTAGCAACATCAAGAAACCTGCAACTTTCCTAGAATCCAGAGGCAAACATGTAAAAGGGCCTAATAATTAAAGTTGAGCTACATTTTAATAGCCTGTAACATAGATATTATATAATGAAATAATCTGTTGCTTCTGAATTTGATAGCAATGCCAAGGACTAATTTTTTTAATAAGAAAATGAGAAAAAAGCAACACACTTCAGAAACCATATCCAAAAAAGTTCTAGCTTTAGATAGCATATAATCCAGTACCTTACTATAACGAGCATGAGCAACAGAAAATTGAGTTTGATCTTTAATAAGCGGGAATGAAGAATCACCAGCACCATCCTTGCACTGAAAAATATTTAAAGCACAAGCACATCATTACACATAGCACCATGAGATATGAAAGTAAGAATAAAACATTTCTCTTCATATTTGTGGCTTGCCTTTTCATACACATACAAATTCCCATCGGCATGAGCAACAACAAAAGCACCATCCCCGCCAGGAACCCATGCAATACTTGTACAACGACTGTTCAAAAACAAGCATCAATAAAACTGGTTTTGGGAATGTCAAGCACAGAATATTAAAAGATCTGACACAGTAACATAAAAAAAATTAGAAACAAGCCTGTTGTTTTAACCATTGCCAAGGCCAGCCAAGAGAGAATTAACTTCAAGAATAAACAAACCCCAAATAAAGCTGGTTGAAGTGATAATGCAAGAATTTGAGAAAGGGTTAGAGGCAAGCCAAAAATATCTTGCAAAAAAAATTTTCATGCACCAAGCCTTCCCCAATATATATCGTGCAAAACTTAAAAAAAAAAAAAAAAACTAGAAGATTTTTCTATTTGTTTTCCACAGAGAACTCTGCATTATATCCTTATATTTACTCATCAACATAGATGGAGTTACTAGCTTTTTAAAATTCATAAAAAGACTATGTTTTCTTTCTCTTTCTTATATTTTTAAGCATCCCACAGTAGGATAATAATTACCAAAACTTTGAAAAGATGACAGTAATGATATGCCAAAATAAGGAACAATTTGCAAAATATAGGACAAAAATGCTAATGCAATAACACTGTCAACCCTAACTATCTTCCCTAACCAGGTGGCAGCACAAAGAAGTTTTAGAAACATAGGTGCAACACCCAATGAACCCAATAATTACACCTACTTAAAATATAACATATATATATATATGAGAAACATGACAATCACGCTTAGTATAAAGATATAAAAAGCTGTATTGAATATATTATAATTAAGTAGTCTTGCCTGTTATTAACAGAGCCATCTTTATTATAGTGCTGAGCCCCAAGAAGCTTCTTCCCTATGTCCTGTAATTGCTGTCTCAGTGACACCGAGTAGACTACAACAATACACACAGAGCAATAAATTTGGAAAGTTAAAACCTTCCAATGAACCTTAAGATTCAAAATTCAAGTTGAAGACATTACCATCACCAGAATTCAAGCCAATAAGCAAGTCATGGCCATCCTTTGCATCTTGATCAAATGCGTGGTACACAGGATTTGAATTACTAAAATGAATAGACTTTATTGGATCCTACATTCAGCAATAAACAACAAAAATTTCATTTGAAAATCCAAAAAAAACTCACTGCTCATTAAAAACCTAAACATTAAAAAAGAAAAATCACCTTATCGTGGGAGTTCAAGTCACTAATAAAGATAGTATCCCCTACATTGAAGATTAAGTAAGTTCCTTTGCCATCAAAGTTTGTATTAGTCATTGTACTACTAGAACTTGAAGCACCCAATGAACCAATCCTACTACTCCCACTAAGACTTTTACTCCCACCATTGCCTCCACCAAAACCAAGTGCACGACCTCCATTCCCAGCACCCAACAACCTAGCTGCAGCTGAGCGTACCCCACTGCTAGCACTGAAGCTTGAAGGTAGGGCTGTGGGTGTTGATGGCGCTGGCTTATCCTTGAGATTAGCAAGAGTAACCTGGTATTTAATAATCCAACCAAATGCAATCAAAACTCGAGACTGACCATTAATATCACCAAAATTCATTTTCAAAAACCATACTATAAAAATCCCTAAATCGGAAGAAATGCTTTAAGACAAGTAACTCCTGAAAATAAGTATTTAGTAAACCCCTAAATAATCATAACTAACAGACAATACTAAAACATGCTAAATTTTATCAAATGAGTAAATCTAAAAACCCATCATATAAATTATTCATATAGAGTTCTCAAAAATTGAATAAGAACAACCCAGAAAATTCCCAATTATCTCCATCGAGAATCCTAAACAATCAGACTCGATATAGAAAACAATGCTCGTACAATAAATTCACAAATGGGTAAAGCCAAACCCCCAAAATTTCAAAAATGTATAAATGAAATGAATCCAAAAAAGATATTACACAATGGGTTCTTGAATAAAAATCCAGAAAAATGAAAAAATTGAAGCACCTGAGTAACGGTTTTGCCGTGAGCGTAGTGAAGGAGACCAGAAGGGTGTGTCTTTTCATAGTGAAGCTTGTACCTTCCTTCTGGGGTTTTAAAATAGGTCTTCAGACCGGGAGACTGCGCGTTGGGCGATGAAGATGATGTGGAAATCATACCGTTGGCTGAGTTGATCATGTTTTCGCTTACGGTACAACCGAGAGCATGTGATCATGACACTATGGTTTATGATCTTTTGGTGCGTTTGTGCTGAAGGTTTTCTTCAATGGCAACCGGATCAAAGAGAGGGTTTGGATCGTACGGTTTGCGGCTTATGTGAACGTTGAGGTTGGTTTCTCCTTTGATGTCTCTGTCGTTTAAGATTGGTTAAAAGAGGTTTGACTTTAGAGTGATAAAAGTCAACTAAATGGACGGTGGTGATGAAAAGGAGAGATGATCTCAATATTTTTGTCAAAATTGTGATTTTTCCATTAATATGGCATAGTTATTAGTATACAAATATGATATAACATCAATGATAAAATTATATATTTTTTAAAATTTAGTAAATTAATATGAGGTAATGGTATTAACTCAGTTAGTGCCCAAAGAGGGGACAAGCTGATTCAATTCCATATTCACCCAACTATAATTACCATGTCACACTTCAAAACTGTGGGCAACCCTCAGATGCTTGGCCGGCGCCTTGTGCCTTCAAAGCAAAGCCGGAGAAGGATCTTCCAGCTGCAACTCCTAAAGGATCATCCACTGATGATGCAACTGTTGATACTTCTGCAGCTGCATTGAGTTTTAACCATTGTACTCCAACGGTTTGTCGAAGTTGCAGTTTTTGCTGCTGTTGCTTTCAGGCCATGATTTTGTTCCCATCGATGTTGAAAATTTGTGTTGATTATCATGAGTTCTTTGTATCAGTGCGAAAAAAAAATCAAACATGAAAATGAAGATAATACGATCAATATAAACAACTGATTTGTTACAAAATGATATATTGTCACATGATTTGTTACAAAACATGTTAAATGGAATTTAAGCCCTACAAATGAATCCATTGAGCAAAACTTTTTTAAGGGATTCCTTTTCTGTTTAACAACCCTCTTTCGATATCCTGAAATATATATGCCACGGCGTACCAGTCAGCATTAGTTAAAATGGGATTCCGAGCTCATGTTCTGAGAGGAACAGAGAACCAGACTTCACCACAATTAAAAGTTAAAATCCAAAACCACCAGGGAAGCTGCCGCCAGGAAAGCCTCCTTCAAAATGAGAACTGAATTGCTGCCCTCCACCGCCAAAGTGGAAGCTGCCACCACCTCCTCCATCCATTCCGATATCTTCAATGTCTTCCCCTCAATCAAATCTTGTTCACTTTTCTTCATCTCCAAGAACCTGTGGAGTGCAACACAAATTCCATATCAGGGAACCTTAAATCTATATGTCATCATGACATACCGCCGCCCGGTTGGGATGCTCGATTATAAGTGGCTTCGGAAATTACATTACAATAATAAAAAAGTTCAAGTAAAAATTGCATTGTCCAACCTCGTATGCCGAAGCAATTTCTTGGAATTTCGCCTCTGCTTCTTCTCTGTTATGAACATTCTCATCTGGGTGCCACTGCAGAGCAAGCTTCTTGTAGGCACGCTTGATCTCACATATGGATGCAGTCTTTGAAACTCCCAAAGTCTTGCACCAATCCTTGCGTTAGCTCATCTTTAAAGCTTTCTCTGTCCTCATCAATGCTTCACGAATATTCATATCCTGCACAAATTTCAGATTTAGCTCTCAAATTGTCCCAGATACTTGAGGCGAAGAAAATATCTAAATATAGTACTGCAACCCTAAACCATAAAATAATATGCTATACAGATGCATTAATATAAGAATATTAACATAGAAGTGGCTCTTCCAAAATTTTTGGTCATCATATCAACAGTGAGGTAAAGCATAATGTTCCAATCAGGGACAACTACAAAATTAAAGTATACAAGGTGTTATGCCAAAAAGTTAACTGATTATAATAATATACTGGCAGCCTACAACACCATTGTTGAAGCTTAAAACATCTTTACACAGATATTACATGAACTTTAATATGACTAACCTGAGGTGATTGTTGAGCAGCTAATTTCAAATCTTCAACTGCTCCTTCCCAGTCCTCAGTTAAAAGTTTAGCTTCACCCCTCTGAAAAATGCCAGGCCAGCTAACAAATGTGAGCACAGATATTTATAATAAAAGAACTACAAAAAAATTGATCACAGCAACCTAAAGACACTATATGTATAGAATAATTCTTATGAAATCATATGATGAAAGGGAAACACAATGAACCTGAACTAAAGCTTCAAGAAGTTCACCATCAATGTCAAGAGCATCAGTGCGACTACTCAAAGCATCTTTCCCCCTACCAAGCTTGACCAAGACCTTGCACAGACCAAGATGAAGATGCACATTATGTGCAGTATGATTAGGGTCCAAAGCAAGGGCTGCTTTGTAGTCCTCCACTGCGAGGCGCAGCTTGCCCTTATTTACATTATCTCCTGCCTATAGGGAAAAAGGACTTTCAGGTATAATAACTTATTATAAACATGAAATTCATCATTTATTGCCCTAAGAAGCCCTAAAGAGGGTTGCTTCATGAGAAAAGAACTGAGCCAAACTCCACTACCTCAAACCCCAGCCCACTTTAAAAAAGAATTAAAAGTAAACATTAAAAGAGAGAATAAAAACACCAAAGAATATATTAGAGGTCTTACACTTTTTGTTTTCTTAAGTAAATTTTTCAATCCGAAATATGCCTTTTAAGTTCATTGTGCTCTGGATCCAAGTGAAGTCCTTTTTGATAATGCCCGAAGATAGCATATATTGTTATCATAAAATTCTATTTTGTACAAATTATATTGTAAATACAACGATTAACAACTAAGATGCTGACAAACCTTTGGGCAACATCATGATCTACTAAATAGTAGTAGGCACGTCCACGGAGCAACAATGCTTCTAGGTTATTCTCATCTTCTTTAAGAATATATCCAGTTTCAGAAATGGAAGTAGAATAGTCTTTAGCTGCCAACAACAACTTCACTTTTAGGAGTATGCAACATCATGATCTACTAAATAGTAGTAGGCACGTCCACGGAGCAACAATGCTTCTAGGTTATTCTCATCTTCTTTAAGAATATATCCAGTTTCAGAAATGGAAGTAGAATAGTCTTTAGCTGCCAACAACAACTTCACTTTTAGGAGTATGGCCTGCAACATGTGATTCACACCAGTTAATAGCCAGCTAAGTACTAATCTTGCTAAGCCTTACGCTTAACTCCCCTGGGTCAGCCAACACACACAGAGCAAAGGATAACTTGGTGCAGGCTGGTGAAAAAACAAGGACAACTTTGTCAATGTATTCCAAAGGTTTTGTGTAGTCACCAAAGTCAAAGAGCTTAAAAGCTGTTTCCAGAGTGCTCTGCGCCTGAAGCTATTGAGAGAGCTCCTTTTCTGCAACTGAGTTCCCAGGTTTCATCTAGAAAAATTCGGTAGTTCTTTTCAGACTCCTCATATCTACATTGAAAAATCACCTGAATCATATAAGCATCCAATCAAGAGTTAGAGGGTAAGCAAGAAATAAAAAAGAGGCTGCACAAGGTGTTTCTAGCTTAAATTTTTTTTTTTTTCCACAACAGACTGTTAAATTCAACTAAGATATGAAAAACAATATAATTAATAGTACTGTCTCAAAGCTGGTATCATGGAAGCCAATGCAAGTCTATTTAGTACCTCCAGCTATAACGACACACAATCCAATAGCATGCTAGTTCAGTTTTTTTCTCTAACCGACATAGTTCTAAGCACATTTATAGGCTAACATGAAGTTCCCATGAAGAACTCCAGATGTTCTGAGAAAGCATTTATGAAGCTGGACTAGCATGCTATGTTATTAGATCATGTTGATCAGCATGCAGCTATGGATCATGCTCAATCTTCCATTTGTTTAAATTATCAACAGAATAAGAAAAAAATTCCGCAGAATTAGAAGGAACTGGTCTCAAACAGGAAAAAAGGTGCTCAGAACACAAGGATATAAAAGTTGAAACAGGGAATTAATATTCCTATAATGTAAAAACACAAAGAATGGCATTGACAGCTGTAATAAAGATAAAGAGTTAAATCGTCAAAAACATGGTAGAAGATGGAACAAATAGAGCCCTCAACAAAGGCTTCAAAAATTTTAAGGAGTTAATATTTCCCACACACCCCCCCCACCAAAAAAAAAAAGTTGCTCAAAATAAAGAAAAAAAACTTTCAATACAAGCAAACCTGCATAACTGGCGCAGGACAGATCCACGATGATAATATGCTTCTGAAAGAGTAGGATCTGCCTCAATGGCAGCATTAAGATCATTAAGTGCCTCACTGTAATGTTTCACCTTAATACTTTGCGAAACTCTTTCGAACAACCCAGCAGCATTTCCAGGTTTCCCATCTACAACATACAATTATAATACCCATAAGAAATGCAAATTAAAACTTCTACGGCTAAGAACCGCAAAGGCATGCATCAAAGTATTCGGTTTAATAATTTTCAAACATAAACACAAAAGCACAAATTTTACTGAATGCTACACTTAATACAGAAAGACACACTAAATGAATTTGTTTACACGCTAAACTTTAAAAATATGAAGCAATTTAATCAATCTCAAATTACTATAAAGATTAAAGCATTTCTAACCAGAAAATAACATTTACACAACAGGAGCGGATCAAGCCAGATAATTTCATTTTTAGCTAAATTAATTCCCAAAGCAAATAGCAATGCTTTAAACTAATAAATTTTAAAGCCAGAACGGAGGTCGCAGTGAAATGTAAATAATACCTAGAGCTGCAAAAAGCGGCTGCAACAAGAGGAGCTGGCAGGCGAACACAAATTGGAGAATAAATACTGTAAAAAACATGCCTCTCCATGCCACGGCATCAATGACAGAACAGAAACTCAATAGATGCATTTTCAGTTCGTTCGCGCGTAAAATTTATGAAGTTAGATATACGACATGTCGTATTATACCGTAACACTGCGATTCAAAGACTCAAAAGGAGGAAGATGATGAAATCGATCGAACTCTCATTCGTCTGAGGGTTCGTGTGTCATCACACGTTAGTTGGCCCAATCGTTAGAATCCACGTGGAAATGGAACCGTACATGAAACTAATGAAATTTGGCCATGTCAACCCATAACTGTGGGCCTGTGGCCGTGTTTTGGACCTGGGATGTCTTCGACGGAAACCATCTAGGGATCGAGCCCAGTTTTTGGGTTTAGATTTGAATGGAGTTGGTGTGACTTAATTTGAATAAATTTAAAATACGCGTGATTCAAATAAATTTGAGTTAAAATTTGATTTTAAAAATTAAATATTTTTAAATTCAAACTTTGAGAGGAGTTTAACTCTTCAAACTCATAAACATAAAAAAATTTGATTCGAATTTATTAAAATGATATTATTGTGATTAATATATATTAAAATAATATTATTTTAATCATTTTTTATTTGACTACAGTATCAAACCTATTTCAAAGCTCAATTCAATTCGACATTATAATCAAACTCGAGTTGGTTTTCTTTCAATGAGTCGAACTCAAATAACTTTTAAGTGAACTCAAACTTAACCTCGTCTCAATTCAAATTCAAATCTAACTTACTTCATTTTAACTTAAACTTAACATCAATAAGTGAGACTTGTCATAGTTGTCACTCGACAAAAGCATACCCCATAGGGCATGATTCGTAATTTTACAGACAGTGTTAGGTTTGTGGATTGTGTGAATTGCATTAATAGCTTTAGAGTTTAGTTTGCTAGTCGATTTGACATGACTCCCTTTATATAACAAAATTAAAAAATTATAATTGTTAGGGGATATTTGGTTGAGGATTTCAAAATTATTTTGATAATATAAATTTTATTATTTATATTACTGTATTTCATTTATCAAGTAATAAAATATTTTAGTAATTCTTTATTATTAATAATAATATGATAAATAATATAAAAAATAATTTTATTATTATCTTCACTCTATATATTAAGATATTATTAAAGTAATTTTAATTTTATTATTATCTATTAATTTTAAAACAAAAATACCCTTATTTTTAATTAATATAATAAATAATATTTTAATAATTTTTATTACATCTAATAATTATTTTTATTTATTATTTTTATTAATATAATAATTATTTATATTTAATAATTTTTAAATAATTTATTTTTATAATAATATTTAATTTTTAATAATAAAATATTACTTAAATTATAAGCACCCAAACGGAGAGTTGTTGCCTCCCGTTGAGCTGCCATGAAATTGTCGCTCGGAAGTCAGAGCAGCCCTAATTTCGGGATATTAATTAAAATAAGCAAAAATTTTTCCGCTTAAACCTTTTTAGGCAAACGCACATTAATTTTACTTTTATAAGCAAATTTTTTTGTAACTCCAAAAATACCCTCCCAGCCCTGTATGCGTAAGCGCTGGAAGGAAGGTTTAAGTGCGTGGGTGCGTGTGGTGCATGTGCAGTGCATGCACAGTGCGCGCACTGTGCACTGCGCACTGCACACACCGCGCGCACCCACGCACTCAAACCTTCCTTCCAGCGCCTACGCATACAGGGCTGGAAGGGTATTTTTGAAGTTACAAAAAAATTTGCTTAAACTACTGTGCATTACCTAAAAAAGTTTAAGCGAAATTTTTTTTGCCTATTTTAATTAATATCCCCCTAATTTCAAAGATAGAGCCCGACCCAGGTCTCAAAAAGTTGGTCGATCGCTTGTAGTTCCAATAAAAAAGGTAAAGAACTCATCTCTATAAAGTTTCTATTTTTTATTGAAATTTTCATTAACCCCCTCAATTATTTATTATGAAACTACTCCTACTCTCTTTGCACACTTATTGGGTATACTTCTTTATAACGAGGGCCATGCAAAGTCAAAAATCGTATGTAAGGCCACCACTGCCCTGCACTAGAAGGGTACCCTAAACTTTCCCCTAAATCTAGGGTCCCCACCACAGAAAACCCAAAGCTTTCCATTTTCTAGGCTTCTTATCTTTTTTCTTCTTCACTGATAAAACAAAATTGGGTTCATCAGAAACGTAGTCTCATACTCAGCTAGTAGAGATGGTAATTTGGGTCTGACTTTAGGGGTCCTGACCCTCCTCGACCCTAACGGGGAGGGGATTCTCCGATAGAAACGGGGAAGGGACGGGGACGGGGACGGGGATGAAAAAAATCTCCGCAATCAGGGACAGACTGGGAATGGGGATACATGTGTCCCCTCCCCGCCTCGACCCCTCCTCGCCTCGACCCTTCCCCTCCTCGCCTCAATCCCCATCTTTTTATATTAATATATTTATTTAAAATACTAATATATTTTTATAGTTTTAAATTATTTATGTTTTTCAAATTTATTTAGGTTTTTATTGTACATATTTAAGGAGTTAATATATTATATTTATTATATTTGAAATAGTAGATTAATTTTAATTTTACTTAATTTTGTTATTTAATATATTTATATTGTATTTCAAGGTAAAAAATATATTTTTTTTTTTGCGAGTTCGGGGAGGAGATTTTTCTTTACGGGGAGAGGACAAAGAATCATTTTCATCTCCATAGCGGGGACAGGGATTGATATCCCCTACGAGGACGGGGACGGGGACGGGGATTGAGATCCTCTCCTCGTCCCTCCTCGCTGCCATCCCTATCAGCTAGTCGTTCATCCAGTTTCCAACTATGCACATTGGAAACTCGAACTTCTTTTCTTAAAAAGACATGAAGGCTTTTTCCATCCATTCAAGTCCTCGCCAATACATAAATTACTATTTGTTGTTAATATGCATAATATTAGGATTAAAGATGGTAATTCGAACCTTCAAATTGGGTCTTTAGTCTGCTCTTTCTAGAATATAAATGAGATTCTTCAATAAAAATATGAATAAAGATAGGGTCAAGAATGATGACGAGGGAGGTTAAAATCTTTGTAATTCAGGATAGGACAGAGACAAAGATAAATATATCTTTGACTTGTACCCTATCCAGCTTGTCCCCTCCTTGGTTATTCATCTTCTCTCTTATATATCTCTTGAATTCTTTACATACGAAACTACAATGAAAAATTTTAAATTATTATAAATATTATTAACACTTATTAAATATTTCATTATTGTTTTAACAAATATGGAAAGGAGAGAAGAAGTTTTCCCACAAGGACAGGGTGGAGAAAGGGAATGAAATTTCTTTGGTAAGAAAGAGATAGAGATTTCCTATTATCCCCACATTAGAGATAGGACGGGGATAGAGAAATGTTTTCCTTACAAGGACAGGATGGGAATTAGGGTATTTGTCCCCTCTCCAATCCGTTGCCATTTCTAGTTAAGATACCTTTTGCAAAATATAAAATTCCAGATTATGTCACTGATTGCCTCATTCTTCTTATAAGTCCAATTAATTTAGACTATTGAACCTCCTAAACCCCAAAAGGGAAATGCAATTAATTCAGTCTTAAGCCATGCCTCATTTTTGTTACTTAATTTCTACGAGCTACTAACCCCATCAAACATTTGAAATTGACTAAGCTTTTGCCGAAAGAGTTCATCGACTTTGATGAACTATTTGAAATGTGATATTTCTATCTTTTGGGAATTATAGGTAGAAGGTCTTAATTGAATCAGCCCCTGTAAGAAACCTTAAAAGCATTGCCACAGAAAGTAAACTATAGGCTTCTAGGAATTGGCCATCAATCCCATCAAACCCTTTTGACAAATCAAACGGCTATTGTCAATTCATCATCCCTTCACCCGTAAAAGGCTCTTTACCTCACGATGTTTCTTCATTATATACATAGCTAGATTCTGGCTAGTTTGATTAAACATTACATAGCTCACGATTTTACTCTTAACATGAAGACTAAGAGACACACAAAATCCTTCTCGCCTTAATTGTATCATAAAATATAGAAAAATATTCATGGCTTCAGTTGGATTAAACAAATTTTTAGGTTGACGAGATGGGTTCTTAACATTGACAAGCAGTCTGCTATGTCTAATATATATACATATATACACACACACACACACATATATACACATATATCTATTTCAAAAGATAGAAAGAAAGAATGAATGACGATAAAAGAGTTGAGACAGAAGGAAAAAACAAGGACAACATGCGTGATCTGGAGTTCTTTCATTGTTTTGTCACTTCAAATATGCACCACTGGCTTCGACCTTCGAGCCCCACCCATCATTCTTTATATGAGCTAGCTGCAATATGGTGAAAATGGCATATGGGTTCGATAAGAATTAACTTTAGTGGTTGCCGGGGAATTGGCTCAAGCCCATGGGGGAACCCATTGTGGCAAATTTTGCTAGCTCTTGTGAGAAAAATGGACGGCCAGATTGATCATTACACATGCCAAGGAAATCTCTTGTAAGACTATTCTCCATTGGATTTGAACCTTGATGCAGCTTCAAGTTTGAAGTACTAGTGCTAGAACTTCCCATTATTCCATCGCTCATGGTTTGGTTGACATTTTGAAAGACTTGTTGCAGTTCGTTTCTGTTCTGATAGAGAGAATTGAAGTTGGTTGTTTTTAAAGAAGATGAGGCTATGACATTGAAACTGTTTCCAAAGAGTGATGAGGGGCTGCTTCTTGTAGAACCCATTTGAGCCGCTTTCTGCAAGAGTGCAGTGGCGGACATGGCCGCAACGGGCTTCGACTGCTTGTTTTGTGAATCGGAATAAAGAGAAGAACTTTCTTCTTTTTCTCCAAAATTAGACATTGAAGATGAGCCAAATATATTACCTGATGATCCCATTTGTACCATTTCTGGAAAACCTATGAAACTCAATCAGTCGCACACAACAATTAACCTAAGAAATTATTGAATAATTAGTACTAAAAAATTACCTGGTGCAGACAAATGATCAGATCGAAAACCAGATCCAAATTGGGAAACTCCTGCAACTTCTTGCAGTCCCTGATTGGAAAATCCATGAGAAGACATATCCATTGTGTCATTTCTGAAATTCAGATTCGTAGCTGCAACTGAAGTGAGTCTTGCACTCTCTTGAGCTAAGGCATCACAGAAAGCTCTGTGGGTGACGAAGCTATCTTTTCTGCAGAATTGAAAGAACAAAACGACATATTTATTTCTTCTGTAGACGTAAAAGATTCAAAGCAAAACAAGAAAGATACCTGGAAAATAAAGTGCCACAGTCACATTTATACTCTCTAGTTCCGCAAGTTTTAGAGTGAGCTTTCCAGTCAGATTGAACTGCATATTTCTTGGAACATTTATCACACTTCCATTTCTTCTCTCCATGTTTTCTACTGTAATGCTTCTTAATACCAGTGAGATCACCAAGAGCCCGAGATGGATCATGGTGAACACAGGTTTTCTCTGGGCAAATATAAACCTTCTTTTTCACCTCTTTGTTGGTCCTTTGTTTGAGTTTCCATGGCAGATTGTGGCCTCTTCTGTGAAGCTGTAAATTCTGGTCTCTTTGAAACCCTTTATTGCATATTTCGCATATGAAACGGTTGGTAGCCATGAGCGTCTTAGGAGAAAGAGCAACAACCTCGGCATCTGGATCTAACAAAAGAAAGAAAACGCCATTAAAACAGTAATCATCAACTGAACTCGAAGCTATAAAAGAAAGCTTTAAACTTTATATATTTGCCTGGTGTTCCGGGCAGATTTCTCTTCTTTCTGGAAGCTGGATTTGGATTAGGTTTAGGGTTAGGGTTGGTGCTTTGTTTTTGACCTTGAGGTGGCAACCCTCCAAGGGTAGAGGGTATTGATGAAAAAGTATTACCAGACACCATTTGCATATGGATTGAAGGAAATTAAAACAAATAAAACAGCTAGCTTTCGAAAACACACTTAAAAACAATACAAACAAAAACAAAAACAAATCAATGTGTTTTCTCTTCCTCCAAACAGAAGCAGATAAATTAATCACTCCCTGATTCTGCCAAAAGACAAGAAAAAAGAAAACCCTACTCAGCCTTTAAACTAAGAACAAACCTAAATCCAAACCCACAAAACAAAACCATATATATTTTTTGCTGAGTTTCTTTTTTCTGATAGAAATCTTGTTCTTAAGCTTACTCTAACATTATCCGGACCTTCTATTTTTATCCTAGTCATATCGCATCAAGAAAGTCGGTCAGCCATTGATTTAGGAGGGCCCACCTGTGTTTATATAAGTGTGATTGCACACGCGCGCAGTGGTGGGCGATTGTGGGAAAGTTTGGAGGTGTGAGACAGTAAGCAGCTAGCTGGTCGTGTAACCAGAATGTGTAGGACTGTGTGTTCTGTCTGCTGTGGCCTTTTCAGCTCAAACTCCAACTATTTCGACTTCGAGAAGTCATTTAAAAAAACATTTTTTTAAACCTGTTTTTTAATAAAAAATAATATTTTTATTTATTTGATATTAGACCATATAATTAATCATTTATCGTCTTTAAAAAAAGTCCAATTTAAATAAAATTTTTAAATTAATTTTTATAATAATAAAATTAAAATTGATTAAAAATGGGGGGAATTTTGTAAAAAAAATAAAGATGGAGGCTTGAAAGAGATTAAAAAAAGAAATATTGAATTATACAGTAATTAATAATAAAAATTGTTGAGTAGTATCAGAAAAGGACCAATTCCGAAAATATTTATATAATTATTATAATAATAAAAATAAAATGAATTAGTGAAAAAAGAAAGCATTTGAAAGTTAAAAAGAGAAAGGTGAAAAATGATTAGAAGATAATGAGAAAGGAGAGAAAGAGGTGAGTCTGTGAGAGAGAGAAGATGAAATACGTTTCCCAAGGGAGAGAGAGAGAGGATAGGATAGGAGGGTCCGTGATAAGTGATGCCTGTCACAATGTGGTGGTACCCATCCATCATCCCAAATAATTTGACTGCATGTGCACGTGCATGTGCCACCCCTACTCGCCCTCTTAAATTTGTCCCCAGATTATAACCTCTGGACGGGTAGAACCGAAACCGAATTTGAGGATTTCATCACTTGAATATGGGTTAAATGAAAAATAGTTTAGATTAAATTTGGTTGGAGTTTGTTAAGTTAAATTAGATATATAAATAATATATTATTATTTAATTAATTTAATTTAAATTTAACTCATATTTATAGTTTAAATTTATGAATTAAATTTATAATTTATTAACAAAATAATGTTATGTTATTTAATAGTTATAGATAACCATTTTGGGTATTTATAACTACTTTTATAACTTTGTGTACTCATTTGAATTAATATTTTTACTAAAATATATAAAAAAAAAACGTTTTGGGATAAATTTAAATTAAATGAGCATAATGAAAACGAGGAATTAGCTAGATCTTAATGTCTGATACGCAAAAAATAATTGAATGGCAATAATTGAGAATATTCTTCTGTGTCCAACTGCCCAAACCAGAATCTATTACTTGGCCGGTTGACGATTTTCCCCTTAAACTTTGATGAAACGAGGGCTTCTCTCCTTTTCACTTTGGGAAGCCTATTTAATCCCCGTTTATTTACTTTTGCTAATAAAAAGTTATAATGTAGAATGGTAAAAAAGTTATTTTAGCCTTAAACCATTGCTTGAACTTTTTCATCTCCATACCATTATGGCCGCCACCCCACCCCACCCCCCCACCCCCCCACCCCTACAAATATGGACTCGAGCCCATCGATCGAAATTCGGCTCAGCTCGATCGAGCTCGACAAATACAAAATGATGTCGTTTTGATCATATATTAAAAACGATGTCTTTCATTATCTCTATCACCATTAGACCTATCAAAAGTCTTATATCATCTATTATATCTTTCAATCTATTGCCCCATCTCCTTTGACCCTCACCAACATCCTATTTTCTTATCATCTCGCGGTTATATTTCAACATCATCTGTATTTCACAATTCCTAAATCTATAATATGTTTGATAATAGCAACATAATTGTGTGATCCAAGAGCCTTAACATTGACATGAGCATTAAACACCTAACCATGCTTGTGCTTCGTCAGTTTTTCGAGCAAATGAATACAATTCTTGAAAACCTTGCTTCCTGCTCTAGATACATGTCCAAATTATTATAAATCTACAATCCCTTGTTTCCTCTATTTTTTATTAGAAATTTTAGTAGCTTTGTTGATTATTTTTCTTTGGTTTAGTTTAAAATTTTAATTGTTTGGATACATTTTTCGTAGTGGCTGTAATGAATTTGCCATTTCTGAATGCATTTGGATTCAGTAGGTTCTCCAAGTTTTCTAGAAATGATGCAATATTGAGACTACAAGATCTACATACTTCTAGCAAATCCAACACCTATTAGTCCATTTTCATTTGGGATTCCGGTGAATTAGTTTTTTCGGTTCAAGTGTTGCATTCTCAAGGTGGAGGGGTGGGGTGGAGATGAAGCAATTGGTAGAAAGAGAGAATGGACATGGTCCAGGCCTTTGGTAGGCATGGTGGCAATGGAGATCATAAAAGCGAATATGGGTTGTTAGTAGGGTTGGCCACCGGAGATAGTGACAAGTTTTTACATGAAATTGATAGTGATGGCGATAGTGGTAACGATAAAAATTGAGATAAGAAAGTCCAGAAAATTGTTTTAGGATGAAATTAAAGGGATTTAGAACAAATTAATCTTTTCGCCCATTTATATAATAGCATTTATAGATTATAAAAGAGGATAAGTGGTAAATGAATTTTTCAAATTTATATATGAAAAATTGCCGCTCCATCAACCATATGAAACATTTCAAAGGCGATAGTTACCTACTAGGGTTTCATAAGTAACCCTATCTGTCTTTCATTATAAATTAGGGTTTTAATCATTCCAGAATGGACACGGACACGGACACGTAATAGGACAGTTGACCTGATAATCAAATTTGCTATAGCTCAGGTGACCCATCAGGCCATCACTAATCCAATCCACTGTTTTCAACATACAATATTCAAATATCTACATTGGAATCCGTACAAAATTATTACAATATTATTATTTGGTCACCCAACTGCTTTTGGCTTCATGCATTCGGATTTTCCTACTACGTACTTGATTCTTCTACATCGTCTGGTTCCTTTCCAAAAGCTCACTCTCTCCCATACAATAGTCTATATATAAAATTACATGTTCTACAAGAGAAAGTTCAAGATTTCATGTATATAAAAAAGTTAAACTAATTTGGAGATAGGATAAAAGATTTTCTAAGTATAATTTTAATATAAATCTTAGAAGAATCATATTTTAATAACTATTCATATTGGAGAGTTGTCGATGATACCAAATAATATAAACATTGAGAGATTTATACCGTAAAAGCTAACCGTCCAGAAATATATAAATCTCACATTAAAAGTTTTAATATTGGATCAAAGTCCTTATGCCAAACGACATAGCTAAGCCAATGCATAGATTCCCAGTCTGCCCCACCAAAGCTGTAAGAATGGCTATCTATGTTCTTCCTTTATTTAACATATAACTGTTCGTTTGGTGATTCCATGCTCTTGTCTGTAATGAGAAAAGAGAAAGCCCTGGTATATGATAACAATGCTTCAATTCTTTGTTGCCTTGGAAAGTTGCTCTCCTTTATCTTTCAGAAACCGGCCAGTAATTTATGGGTCAAGAATTTGTTAAAGTTAAATTAATTTCCATTTGATGATTAGTTCAATTATGTTATTTGTGTCCATCCAATAACAACTTAACCATTAATTAATAATATTGTTAAATAATGTGAACGTGTTAAAGTTATACAAGAAACCTGACAAGCATATACCACCAATTAGTAATAGAGATGTGAAAGAAGAGTAGTATTATATGTGTAAATAATATGTATAACTTTGTACACAAAAAAATGATATGTCATTATATAATTGAGTAATCTTAAATTAAAGATAAAACAATATCTAATTATATGAGAATATGTCATTGTTTGTGTAAAAAGTTATACATATTATTTATGTATATAGCGTTATTGGTGAAAGAATATTATTGTTCGAAAGAGACTCAAAGATAGCAACAAATATTGCTCACAAGGAGACTCCAACAAGGAAAAAATATACTGCCGAATCTTTGGTACATTAAGTTGGACTATTATGTCTCTGCTGTTTATTATGTTCTACCAGCTAGATTTGAATTATGCAAAAGAGAAATGCTATGCTATATACAAAGTTTTAAGTATTTAATTTAATGTTATTTTATTTTTAGTTCAAAATCAGTAAAACACAAGATGGGTTATCATCTCTGAGTAACTAATTAACTACTTAAAACTGAATACATATAGTTTTATTATTAACAAATTAATGATCGGAGAACTCTATCTAATTTCATCAGATTGGTAAGCTTTGAGATACAGTGATTAGATTTATAAGTATTGTACCAGATAATCAAAGATGACATATTTATTTGTTGTTGTATTTACAAATAAATGTTGCTCAACTAAAAATTAAGATGTTAGTTAAGTGACAAAAATGGAGCCCCAAGTTGAGTCGTATTTCATTAGTTAATTTATAGGAAAAGGACATTTGTGTATACATAAAGAAATCGATGGCGGTGGAGCGAAGGTAGTGGTAGAATTTTGTGGCTACATCATTCATTTTTATAATGGACAATGCTGACATGTTTGACAATTATCACCCATACTTTTCATTATACATACAAATATTTTCTTCCCCCAAAATCTTAAATATATCCTTAAAATTGACATTTGGTTCGGAAACTATGTCGGTGTTCATTTGGGTATTATGAGCTAATTGGATATCCACATTTTCAATTGTTATACGAAATAATACTTTCTTATTCTTGTTCTTATTAGTTTTTGTTTTTTTTTTTAACAAGATACCTCACCCGAGCCAAAAGTATCGATCATATTAAATTTATTAAATCTTAAGTCTAATAACTATCCCTTATTCTTATTAGTTCCCTTCATATATGTTTTAATTTTTTATTGTATTGAAAACAAAAATAATAAAATTATGTATACTCAATTTTAGGTATCCAATTCAGATGTCACATAATGTATCATATGATTTGATAATTTCAAATTAAAAATAAAATAACATCTAATAATATGATAATATATTATCTTAATATTTAATTAGATGTTTAAAATTGAATACAATAACAATAACTATATAAATAAGAAAAATACACAAGATCTATGAGATCCCTGATAGCTCAAAATAGCTAAAATCCGGAGAAAGTCCAAATCCCAATGAATACAAACCCTAAAATGGAGACGTTGAAAAGTTATCTCTACAACGATTACCCAATGTTACCTCACATCTTTGCCTCTCAAGATCACTTTCCTTTCGTTGATGGCACCACGGCCTCAAGCATAAGCTTCCAAGAAAGTGAAAACCCCCTGCTCCTTTCAGTTTCTCCTTTCAAAAACTTGTTCAAACCGCTGAAAAGAAAGCTCAATACGGTTGTGTTGGAAATATATATTAGACTTACAGATGTAAAAATTGAAACTTATATTATATAAAATCAATTGACTTTGTATAATATAAGTTTCAATCCTCATACTTGTAAATCTAATATATATTTTTAATATAGTATTAAAACACGAACCAAACAACGGATCTAACAACCTAAAATATTTTTGAATATAAGTGACAACGTACCTAATCAAAAACAGGCTTAGCCAAATGAGACAGATCTAACAACCTAGATTATTACATTTGAGTAAAAATGTTAAAGACTAAAAAACTCTCATATCTAATAAATAAAATATAAGAAAATGATATATAAATGTTCTAAATTAATCTTAACATAAGTTAATTAATTTTATATAATATAAATTTTAATTTTTTTATTTATAAATTCAAATATATATTTTCGATTGGAAAAAGGTGAAGGAGAGGAGGGTTTTCGAGAGAGTAAGAAAATGGCGAATACGAGATATGCTGAAAAGGAGGAAATTATAATTAATATCTGTAAGTAATGATAGCGTGACTGACATGAACATCAATGAAACAGACCAGGCAAAGGGTGAGAATAATTTCAGCCAGAACTCGATCAGGCAATTTCAAGATCAGCTTCAAAGCATGCATGACCTTCACGGAAAGTGAGGAGACAAATTATTGTCTATATGAATGCTGGGTTTATCCTTATGGGAGAAGGTATACATGTTAATAAAGAAATTATTAGACTTGAGATTATTAGAACACTTTGTATACCAATCAACGTAATTTTTAGGAGGATTGACAATACGGTAGTAATTGATTATATCAAAAAGTGTAACAACACTATGATAGATCATTAAAAAATTCATCATCCTCAAACATAAAAAAAAAAAAAAATCTTGTAATACTATTTGACGATTACTACAACAAATAAAATATGTGACCACAATGTAGGTTAGGGTTGATATCCAAATTCAATTAAACCCAGTCATTGTCTCAAAAGTCAAGACAATAATCAAGAACAATAAAACTACATACCCATTTTAGATACATAAATGTATACACAGTTACATGTGTCATCACATGATTGAGTGATTTTAAATTAAAGATAAAATAATACTTAACATGTGATAACAAATATAAGCGTGTACATAATTATGTACTCAAAATAAGTATACGTAATATTGATCAATCAAGAAAACTAAAATAGATGTTATTTTTGTGTCTTAACCTTGATGAAATATCAAAAATAATGAAATAATTGAATTACATAATAATAATGACACTGAAAAGTTACATCAATTAACACTGATTTTCAATATAATGGGTGGTTATGATGTCTTAATAGATACTTCTCATAGTCAATGAATAAAAGGGATGATTAATTATAAATTACTCACAAATTTTATTCATTTTCAGTATATTAGTAATCCAATAAATCATATACATATGAGGTTATTTGCTTTGGCTTGAAATATTGGGGTGCAAACAAATAAAGACTGAAACGACAGTGAATTTAGATCCCTGAATATAAAGGGTTTAGATCAATTCTGCATATACCTATGACTTAGGGTGAAGCATATAAATGAGGTAATAGGATTATGATGTAAATTCGTAACATATATAAATTCATATCATATCATATCATAACCCTAACTACATTTTATCCTGAAAAATTATTCACTTTCTCTCACTCATGTCTCTCTACCTAGAGAAGATAAAAAATTTCACAAATTTCATTCAGAATTTCTTTCTCCTTATCTGCTTCAATATACTGATTCTCATATGGGCTAGCATCGAAGAGAATGTTGAATTATGATACTTTTGCCGATAAGAATAAAATGAATATGTTTAGGCAATTGTGTTATTTTGATTCATAGAATTTATATCATCCAAGAGTCACATTTTATGTTTGATATGATCAGAGAGTTATTTATGTCATATTATGTATATAAATCTCTTCCAATGAATGAAACTCTGCTCTCTGCATCCTTTCCTCCCAAAAACACAACTATTACCGTATCCAACAGGCGATTAGATTATTTTCTATGGAAAAATCACATAAATGTTTTGGGTATATCTTTTATAGCACAATTTTAAGAGAAATTATATTATATATTCTTAAATCCACATGTTTAAGGAACTTAGTTTCTCTCAAACATTCTCTTACTCAAAATTCTAAGTTTAAAATATAAAAACACCATCCTTTATGCAAACTACTTGATGTTCTAGGCTAAATACAAACTTTGACATTGCAGTATTCTTCGTCCCCAAGTTTTGTTTCTTTACAACAATAAGTTTATTTATTAGAAGCTCTAACAAATTATACCAACCATTTAATCTAACACAGCTACCTACCCAGCTAACCAAATTTATTTTCCATATCCATCTTTTATTAAGATAAATCCAACGTAGGCAGTTAACAGTATATCGATGGCATCTGTCACATTGTTAGTATTTCAAATATGTTGGCTTTCTAAAATAAGAATTAGTAAAAAGAAAGTGCTTAAACATAGGAAACAAAATAAACTATAGGAATCAAAGTAATTATCAACAGGCTTTTAGAACCATATAGACTACAAACATACATTTAAAGAAAATGTGAGCAGCTGATCCCGAATTTACCAGAGAAACCAAATAAAAAAGGCAAGTACCACAGTAAATGCTCAAGCGCGAGAAGATACCAGAAAATGCAGGCACCTGATGAGGGAAACAGAACAAGCAGCCTTTGGCATCATTTCACTTCTTTAGCACACTGCAATACAGCATATCCCATCAGAATAAATTTGCATAGTCAATCAATAATGACAATGACCATGATGATAAAAAAGGATTGACTGACCAATACCAAAAGTTCTATCCCACACAAATACATGACAAAGATCTAAAGATGAGAACTCTAGAGAGCCAAACAACTCTAAATCATGGAGCATCTAGGCAAATTAAAGATGCCTTTAAGAGGACATCTTGCCTGGACTCTCCAAGCAAATTCGACAGGTTTTAATCATCCTTCATTCCTGTATATTTGATAAATAGAACTGATTAGGACAAGTTTGTAAGAGCAAGAAAGCTTTTTATGGGAATGGTTTGAAAGATTTGTCAAGGTAATGATAAGTAGGGGATACAAATAGAGTCAGGGAGTTCATATGTTGTTTGTCAAGCAAACAGATTCAGGGGGAGTAACGATTTTTTTGCTATATGTTGATTACATCATTGCAATGGGAGATGATGAAAAGGAGAAAAAATATCTGGAACAATTTTCTGCTAAGGAATTTGAGATTAAAAGAGTTGGAAAAGCAAAAGTACTTTCTAGGAATCGAAGTTGCATGCTCTAGAAAAAGAATCTTCATCTCTCAATATAAGTATGCTATGGACCTTCTCAAAAAAAAAGGGAAAGTGGCATGTAAACTAGCAAGCACACTAATAGATCCCAATCACAAGCTGGAAGAGGCACAATAGGATATTGATGTAGATAGAGAGATGTGCCAATGTCTAATATGGAGACTCATTTATTGATCTCACATCAAACTAGATATAGCCTATGTTATTGGAGTAATTAGTCAATTCATGCACAGACGGAAGGAAGTTCATCTACAAGCTGATAAACGAGTGTTGTAGGTAAGGGGATTTTGGAGAAAGGAATTTTATTCAAGAGAAATGCAAGATTAATGCTTGAAGCATATATTGATGCAGACCATATAGGATCAAAGATTGATAGGAGGTCAACATTGTTTCAAATGATGACTCATAAAGTGTCGGTGAACTTTTGTGGTTTGAAGATCATTTTAGAAGACTTGAAGATTAAATGGGATGGACCAATGAGACTCTACTATGACAACAAATCCACAATCAGCACTACACATAACCCAATACAGCACGACCAACCAAAGCACATAGAATTGTGCAGAAATTTCATTAAGCAAAAGTTGGAAAATGGGTTAATCTACACATCATATTGTTGGGTCTCGGGTTTATATTCCATGCAAGAGGAAGGCCCAAATGAACAGAAAAAAGGGAGACAAGGAAATGAGTAAACCTGGCAGCTTGAAACTCAAACAGGTGGCAAGTTTACAAGAATCAGTGCAGCCAACCACAGTGAAGCAACAAGACACTTTTGTGAGGGGTTTGGTAGTTGAGAGCAACAAAAAGGAGGAAACGCAGACTGAGGGGTCAGGTGAATTTCAGAAGAAAATAGAGCAGGTTAAAAGGGAGAGAAAGGGCCTCTCGAAGAGCCTAAGAACTGCTGCTGTGAGCTGTGTTGTTTTGGTGTACGATAGTTTTATCTGTTTTGGATATTACTGTGCAGTTGTTGAATTTGAACTTCGGTAATTAGTTTCTACAGTGGTATGAACTTGTAAAGATGTAACTTTTGGAATATGATGAATGAATGAAGCCTTTTGTTGATAGGCATTGATTGTTAATTCATAGATTAAACTTGGAAATGTTTGAATGAGTCGTGGAGAATGGAAGAATAATGCAATAGCAGAAGATATACAATATTAGAAGTAAAACTTTATTGCAGAAAGTTTGTTTACATTATCCTGGGATTGCAACAGGTACCTAACACATATGTATCTATTGGATGTCAACTCGCAGATGGACTTACCAAAGGACTAAAGACACACCATTTCAATCGATTATATCCAAGCTAGAAATAAAAAATATTTATTCACCAGCTTGAGAGGGAGGGTGGAAAATAAATAATGGCAAAAGTAGGTCAACTACTTGTGTCAAGCATGAACAAAGTCATGCAGTTGACGGTTCATTTTCCAAGAAGATTTTTGCATATAAATAGACTTGTAACTATTATGTAATGCAATGAAAAACATAAACAATTTATCTCTTTCTCAAAAACCCAATAATGCACACAAGAAATGAGGTTTATGGCCCTAATAACAAAACAATTCACATTGATAAGTCACATCCCATCCAAGGGGATACCCAAACTGCAATCAAACAAGATATAAAGAAAATGTAGATAGCATAACCTTATGCAAGAAATCGATTAATTCAAAAATTAGTTGACTTAAGGGTGGATACAAATCAAGCTGAGTTCGAACACTCTTTGACTGGAGTTTGACTCAAATAAAAAATGATTCGGGTTTATCAAGCCAAAATTATAAGGGTAGCTTGAGTTTGGCCCGGTACCTAAGTACGAAGCTCAACTCGAGTTGGTGGCTCGAATTTATAACTTACGTTCGCGGTTCATTAACAATACGATGTTGTCTTATCTAATTATTGACAAAACGATATCGTTTTGACTATTACTTAACATGAATCAAATCAAGACACGAGCCAAGCTCGAACCGAATTGATTCATCGCCCATCTCGCAAGTCGGACCGAATCGAACTCCCTCTAACTTGACTTCGGTTTGGTTTCAGAAATAAGTTGACCCATTAGGCTTGAGCTCAGCTCAAACTCGACCTAAACGAATTCATACTGACTCAATTTTTGATATTGAGTTGGTTCAGTTCGAGTCCAACCCTAAGTTGACTCCCTAAAGCATACATAATCAGACACATTGAAGGCTGAATAGACTAATAGAAACAACACCCCAAACAGTAGTAACAATTTATAAAACATAGCAAATTCATATAACATAGGACTTAGAATGGTGGCACAAGCAATTTCCGTACCTCCCTACTTCATTGATATCATAATTGGTTGTTTTAACCAATAAAATGATCTCAGTCCAAAGATTTGGTTGTTCTAAGCTACATTTAAGACTTTGAATTGCTCATCATGAAGATCTAACTGAATGTTCTTGTCAAATTTGATATTCCTTGACGTGCGGAATAGGAGAAAATTTTGATTAAAGTTAACAAAAACAGCAACAGATGGGGCACAAGTACTTAAGCTATTATGAAAGAGAAAGGAGCTTACTTGTATAAATAGGCTGCAATTCCCAGAATTATGCACAACAAAATTATGTCAATACAGAAATTGCGACTGGACCTCAGCTGGAACAGGCCAAAAGTTATGTTAGATCCAGTAAAGAAACGTACATATGGAGACAGCAAAAAACAAATGGAAATCAGAACTTCATAAATTGTAGATCATCACCTGGTTAACAGTATCTTTAAGTCTAACATTAGTATTCTTAAGATCAGCTGTCGCTCGGTCCACCTACGAAGATGAAGGAAGAACATAAACATACACCGTATATTCTAGAAGGGGCAGAGTTTTTAAATAATACAAGGATACAACAATTTTTCTCACCTTAGTGTCAATTTCATCCATCAAGGGAACTTGTCTATCGAACTCCTGCACATCCCAGCAATATAGTGAACTAAAAAATGTGAATATTGCAAATGAGCTGGTAGTCTCATTCAAGCCTGCATACCTCATTCATATCATGGGCCATGTTTTTCAAAGTATCAAGACCTTCTGAAATCATATCCAAACCTTGATCCTGAGGGAATGTCAAAGTATATCAAGTTAGCAAAGCATGGTTAAAAGGCAGTACACATAACTTTCCTGCTAATTTAAAAACCATGTCAAAAGAAACTACATGTCAAGATCTGTAACTTGCCTGCTTTATTTTCCGCATTTCATACTCTTGTCTGAATTGACTGGACTCTTCACTTTGTTGAAAGTATTCATTGTCAAACCGCCCATCTAGATAGTCAACACAAAAGAGGTAAGACTGCAAGTAACAGCAATAATAAATTATAAGATTTCCATATTGATTAGCAGACAGATCATACCTCCACATGAACCTGGCTTCAGATGGCATAACACTATATATGAATTCAAGTTTAAAGCAGATATAATGGCCAATATTATACAAGTATAGCTCTTTCCCAAGTATTCTCCTTAGTCTTTACAATTTTCATCCATTCCAATGAATAAAAGCGCTCCTTAATGCTTCCAATGTGATCTTATTTACTATCATTTTTCAAATCTAACTGGATATATATTCCATACAATCTGCACTTGATTATTATAATTTATATGCTAAAACACATTGGTATAAGGCAAACCTAAACAAAAGAAAATATATATATATATATATATATATATATAATATTTAGCCAATCTTATTATCAATTCAATTTTTAATACTTAGCAAAAACCCAATAGCAAAAGTAAAAATGTTTTGAGGGTAGTGCAAGATCTTAACTATTGAATCACAACCCATATAAAAGAGTTTAATTCTTCATATTTGCCCCACTCTGGGCTTTGTCTAAATCTAAAACTCTAGTAATACTTTCCACCTATTCAGCAGAATAAACAACATTAGATGGTACACTAAATGCACAATCATTTTATCCGTATGGAGCAGTGAGAAGCATTTTTCTCATGAGGAGGAAAATTAATGGCGGTTATATATAGAATAGTGTTTGCATAAAGCCAATATAACTACTCAATACTTAAGATTTCAGATCTGTATATAAAATCTGAATAATGGAAAAATATACCTGAATCAATTTTGATTTCAGTACGAGAAGCTGACGTTGACCAACCTCCAGTTTGTTTGGGAGCAGCTGCAGTTCCGTCCGGTATAGCTTGGATCCTATTAGGCAATGCAAGAACCAAATCATTACGAGCAGCAAACTCTTCTGTTGAAAGCCCTTTAACCTGTTAAAGACAAAATAAAACCAGAAAAATTACAGGGTAAACTTAATAGAGTATTATTCTGGCATACTAGAGGTCCTGTCAATTCATTCAATTACAAAAGCCTAACAGGTGTAATGGTGAGTAACAGACTAAATAGATTTACTTCCCTTAAACTGCAATTTCACTTTGGTAAAAAAAACATGATGATGATGGTGTTTCTAATCTACTTCACAAGAATGTAACTGTATGGCCAATTACAAATAACAAGGAACATGCACAGTGAATACTCGACAGAGATTTATATCTAGAATATGAATATACAAGTAATCCACTGTTCACCAATCTAGAGGAAAATCATATAAACGAGGGGACAAAACCTAAGGGGGTGTTCAACAGAAGTTCTAAACCAATTCCAGTACATAAAGCAATACAAATAAGAAAATATTGAGAAAAATAAGAATAGTGATTATCAACCCTTTTCATGGCCAGTCTCTGCAACTTTGGAACTTCTTCCAGCAATCGAGCCTTAGTTCGACGAATCTCAGCATTCAATGCAACAGCAGATGCCCTGTTTTTCTCTTTTGAAGCAACCTCCGCTTTCTGCAGATCAAATCCTCAAATTTTAGTAAACAAGAAAACAAACGAAAAACTGAAATTAACAAACCCTAGCTCTGCTTCAAAAATTCACCAAAATGTGGTTTGTCAAAAAAACACCATAGATCTCCAACCAACTCTAAATCCTCATCGACTACCAAAATGACTTAAATTGAGGTAAACTGAGAGCTAGTCCAAAACCAAAACTTATTAATCATCGTATTTAAACTCTTTTCCAGACAATATCAAATAATTATGGGTAAATTTAGTAAATAATAATCATTATCAAACATTCTAAGAGTTAGTTTAAAAATCACAGATCTCTAATAAGTCTAACTAGGCCACTAAACAGCCTTCAAAATTTCCTCCTCCTTTTAATAATTACAACGTTCAAATCAACGGATTTGACATTGTCTAAACCATTCTTCTTTAAAATGCGAGATAGCAGAAAGAGAAATCAAAGTGACCTCAAGTGCGGCTTCGATGTCAGCCTCAACGACGCCATATAGGCGAGCAAATGCATCGTCGCCGGAGACATTGGAATCCTTGTGCTTTTCGACGTCGTATTTTTCGTACTTTTTGCAGATCGAGTCTACTCTCGTAAGAATGTCGATCACACTCATGTTCTATTTGCTCTTTTTGGCTTTACTTTTAAAGCTGTCAAAATTGAGAGGAAGGATGATAATAATCAAAGAGAAGAGAAGGATTTAAGTTCAATATTCCTCCCAGTTTGAAATTATTCCAGTCTTGCTGGGGTGGTGTGGGTAACCCGAAACCGAAAACACGGGAAGAGGGAATCTATTGTACAGCCTGTTACCGGCTACCTACTTAATCTCTATCAAAGTATAAACAATTTCTTTTACTAAAAGCGTGGCACCCGCAGGCTGTCAGAGGGACCAGTCGTAGGCATGTATTTTGTATATAAACGACAAGTCGTTCTCTTAAACTTTCACCGAGCGACAAGTTTGTCTCTGGGGATAAAAATTTAGGATTTCGAGTCGATCTCGTGAATGGACTGAAGATGTCGTCCCAAAACTTCATAGGTCATAATGACAAATCTACCCTTATCCCCGCCCTTCCAACTCCTCCTAGCCATCTTATTATAAAAATTTCACTAAAATAAATAAGAATTTGATTCAACAAGGTATAAAGGTGAATATTTACTTTCATTTTTAAATAATTAATACAATTTTTAAATGTAAATACGATTAGTAAACAATAAAACTATACGTATATATTTTAAATATATAAATTAATATATATTTAACATATATACACGTAACATTCTTCTATTAGTAAAAACAAGAGAAAAATGAGTGGGTATTATTATATATATTATAAGGGGTTATATGGTATTTCATATATAGGGTTTTTTAAATATTTTTATAAAAGGTAAAATGATATCATCTACTTAGCTTTTTATATATTCTCTTTACGGGTAATTTTTATATATTTAATTTTTATCATACCCTTATGTTTATGGATTGTTAGTCTTAATCTCTCTTTTTATCTAGTTTATAATTTCTATAAAAAATAAAAAATTTTATTATTTAAAACAAAATTCATCGTATTTCATTTTTCTTTACAACAATATTAAAAAAATACTAAAAATTGAATAATCATATTTTCATTAGTGAAATCATGCTATCACAACTTATATATACCTAGTAAAAACTATCAATCAATCGTTCCATGAGTTGGCTTCTAATAATATATCATAAAACTCCATCGTACATATTGTAAAATACTAATTAACTCTCAAAACAGAAATTTCGAGTGAAAAATAAAACCAAAAAAAAAAGCCTACAATGCTTATCGTAAAATATTAATTAACTCCCAAGTGTTAGCATATTTGGTTTTAAATATTAAATTATTTAAAATAATTATATAAAATTATTTTAAATATTATTTTAAATTATATATAAAATTATACAAACAGTTATTTTGTTTCATAATCAATCAGACGACTTGACCACTTGATGTTTTGAAGACATTGCATAAGAGAGACTTATGAAAGCAAAATTTATGTGAATAAAGAATTAAGTATTTATTAAACAAAATATACAAACCCCACACTCCATCATCGCCCAACTCAAACTTGTTTATCATAGAGTCATTTGTCCACACTTGATAATGGAATGCTTGAACCTTAAGCCAATTATCATATTGGATTTGATCGAAATTTTATAAATAAGAAGATACTTTAATGGCCAATTTAAAAAATAGAACTATAAAAAAGAAAAAGAAGATGCAAAGTCAATATGCAAATAAATAAGCATCTCGTTTTGAACACTCAATTAGATGCATATATGATATATTATTATGTTATTAAATAATTTTAAATTAAATTTTTAATAATAATATATATTTAAATACTTAATTAAATATTTAAAATTGAATATTGATCATATTATCCAATAAATAGAGAGATATTAAATTAGGTTAGGTCCACTATCGTGATTCATGGCCATTAGATCATGTATGATGATATAAATTGTTGTGTTACATTTTTATTCTCCTATTGAATACCGAAAGTTATGAGTTGTTCACAATAAAAAATAAAGTGTTTTGTTAAGAGATAAGAAGGATTAATTAATGGATAGGAGACCAGAAAAGAGGCATCCACTTTTGGAATATTGACTTCTTTGCCACATGAAGTCATTGCAATTTACAAAAAGGTCAAATGACTATTTCCCACCTCAGGTTTGCTTAACGAACAACTTTCTATGTTTAAATTCTTACTTATTATTTATTTTTATTATTAAATTTGATAAGTATTCTTGAACATAACTATTTTAACCTTTTATTGAAATTATAAAACTATTATAAACACTTAATAAAAATATTAAATTATCAATATATTTTTACTAGTTTAAAATTTTATAATCAAGTATTTCGATTAATTCTTTGTGGTATAACCAATATTTTTGAATTTATGATATATTAAAATGTTAAAAATTTTAAAACCTTTTTTGAATTTACAAAAAACACCCTTAAAAAATTTTATTAACACACCTCTAATATTTATAAAAATTACAATTTATCTCCTAAACTTTTAAAAAGAGATAATAAAAAATTAAAGAAGAAAAGAAAATTAAAAAATTTAAAAAATAAGAAAAATAAAACAATCTATGTAAAATAAGAATTTAATTTATGAAACTTAAATATGAAAATTCATTATTATTTCAATGAACGTCGAGTGGGACATAGTAATTTGACTTGACAAACGTCGGAACCTGTGGTGGAGCCATAATTCCATCGTTTATTTTTCAAAATTTTAATTGCATGCTTTCTCTCTTAACTGTTGTGGACACGCTTAGGATTCTGCTAAATGCCACCCTACAAAGATTATTCAATTGAGAGATCAAAATTATTTCACCGTCGGCTCGGCTTCGAGTTAAGCGACAAATACACCTAAAATATTAAAAAATAAAATAAAATGATCATCATGTAGGAATAAGGAATAGGATTTCCTGAGGCACGGCATTATTACCTAAAGGCCAAAAGACTTGTTCTTACCCCATGATTTAGCCGCCTATCTTTAAAACTCTAATTTGTTAAATTTTAAAAATTTAAAAATTTATTTATTAACTATTAAAATTAATACAATTTAAAAATATAATTATTATTTAATTTTTAATATTAAAAAAATAAATTTTATTTCATTTTCTTACTTTAATTTTAAAAATTAATAATTTCCTCTTTAATCAAAGTTTTAAAAAATGATTTTTTTTTTCCAGGATTTCTTTTTCCTTCCTTCAAATCTAACTGTCAGAATCCGTTAGCGACCACTTCTTTAGCCCAATCCAACGCTCTATCTCCCTCTCAACACTCCCCCTCCGATGATTTTTGTTTCCAACAAAAAACTAAGCACCTTCTCTGTTCCTAGTCCAATAATCTCTAATTCTTTATAGTTCTTTGACTCCTTCACTTCAACTTGTTTATCAGTTGGAAACAAAGATACATTGTCAGAGAGAGCAATAGGAGGGAGAGAGAGTGTTAGACTAGGTTGAAGAAGCAGTCGAAGGCAAATTCTAGTGGCTGGAAATGAAAGAAGAAAAAAGAAAACTTTAGAGGGAAAATGTCATTTTTCAAAATTTAGATTGAGGAAAATTATTTATTTTAAAAATTAAAGTAAAAAAATGAGATAAAATTTTATTTTTTTAATATTAAAGGTTAAATAATAATTATATCATTAGAATTAATAAATTTTTGTTAATTTTATTAACTGATAGATGAATATTTGAGTTTTCAAAATTTAGTATAAGTCTTTTGGCCTTACCTAAAACAGTTTCACATGTCAAGATAGAAACGGAGATTAAGGCTACAATACCCATGCTTTAAGTTACGCATGGCTAGAGGTGGGTATCCAAATGTGAAACACTTTTAGTTTTAATTTAAACAAAAAATCATTTAATTTTAATTTGAATTCTTCAAATTAAAATTATAAGTGATTTAAATTTAATTATAATAAAATGATTCAATTAAAATTTGGTTCGAGTTTACAATTTAAAGTTATATCTTAGATTTATGGTGCAGATTCATGATTTAAATTATCAACTTACTGATAAATAATGTTTTATTTAATAATATGTAAAACAATATTATTTTAATAATTATTTAACATAATTTTTATCAAACCACTAGTCAAATTTATTATGAATTAAATCATCTATCAACTCACAAGTCGTATCAAAGCTAAACTCTTTTTAGTTTGAGTTTAATTTGATTTGAAAAACAAATCAAAGCTTACAATTTAAATATTTTAAATTTAAATTAAACAAACTCACACATAAACGATTTTCAAACTTGATTTAGTTCGATCCGGGTCCAGCCCGGCCAACCTTACATTGTTGCTGCCTCAGCCCACGTGAAATGGCATTAAGGTATCTTCTTTCTTGTCAACCCATCCAATCCAATGCCTTTTTTTATAATTCTTATTGGATGGTAAATATATTATATTTTAATTTTACCATCATTTTGCTATCCAAACATAATTTTGAAAGGTTAAAATATCAAATTGTTCACTAATTTATGCAGTATTAATTTAATATTATAATGTATTCTTTTAAAAATTGATAATCGGCATTTAAACACGTCAAAGTGAAGACTAAAGATTAAGCCATGAATAAATACGGTAAATAAAGAGTTAAATACCGATTGTATAGGTAGCCGGTCACGGTGGGCAGACCAGCCAATTTTCTCATCCTCTTGTTATTTATGTATGCACATTGCCTTTATTTCATCGTCCTCCTTTGAACAGATTTGTAACATCTCTCTAAAACTCTCTCTCTCTTCAAAACTCTCCGTTTAATTCTTTCTTTTCCGGAACGGACCTGTGATCACTCTTCCAGGCATGTTAATTTACCGAATGATTACATGAACTCTTTTCACGCACGTGTTTTTCGGTTGATCGTTGTATTTTTTAGTTGTATTTTGTTTATCGTCTTTCCGATCATCGGTTGCATGATCGATTTCTTGATTTTGAATCCGATCTTTCCATCTTTGGTGTCCTATTTGTTGTCCTCAGTTCTTGATAGTTGTATTTTGGTGTTTTTGGGTGGTTTTAAGGTTGATTATCATCTTCATGTTTTGGTGCCGAAAAATTGTTTAGATTATGTAAATGGCGGTTTCTAATTCACAGACCTGGTTTAAATTGGGATGTTCTAGTGTCGATATTCTATTTTTTTTCCCTGTTTTGGAATTTTTTTCTAATTTTGGACTTTTTCTAAGTGGTGGTGGCGATTGTTGTCACTCTATGTACATCATGTGATGGAGAGTTTTGTTGCTTAGATTTAGTTTTGGGCTTTGGTTTTAGATTGAATATCATCATTCTAATCCGTTTTAGAAAATTGGTTACATCATCGGTAATTTGACCATGTTCGTTGAATCTGGTTTTACTGATTATGCTCAATCATTTTGCTTCGTAATTAACTGATCGTTAAAAGTTATCAGTGATAACAGGTCGTATGTTTCATTTGTTTTGTTTTATGTTAATTATTTTTCTTTAATTTGATTGTTGTCGTCTGTGATTATTCTTGACTTTAGCCTGAATCCATGGGCGTATGTAGTTGTTAAAATATGGAAAATGATTATTTATTTAAGTACGAAAAAATATGAACCACAGTTTCTTAATCATTAAAAAAAAAAAAAACCCTCAATGCTGCCTTGTGTTTGTTACTTTGCTTGGTTGCTGAATCAGATAAACACCAAATGAATAATGGTATAAATTATTTAAAAGAATCTCCAGCAAAATTACTCTTATTCTCTGAGAAAATGAATATCAATTTAGTTGTGGGATGCTACTTTTTGGACACTTATTTATTTTAGCTTCATATATGGAATTTGCTCATCGTAGGGACTAGTAGCAAATAGCCTTGGTCCTAGTTTTACTTAATATTACATTAACATCAACTAGGTTTAGATGGTTTCTGTTATGCAGGTCTGGCGCTCTGGTGGTTTGTTAATACTGCTCATGTGTCTTGAGTTTGAAATCAAGAATGAACGTTAACTAGTTTGGTGGTTTGGAGCTATATCAAGTCTACAGCTGCAGGTGAGAAGTTTTGATACCCTAAGCTATCTGTTACATCTATCCAATCATTTTTTTGAAGAATATAGTAAGAAATTCACTCATTTGAACCATTGTAGTTTGTGGCTGGTGGTGGGTTAGCAAGGTTATCTGCTTTTTACATTTTCTCCAGTCTCATTATCTTGTCTTGTCTTAATGTAGTCTCAAATAGATTTTAAATCTTTATTCTCTTTGCACTAATTTTTTTGGCTACTAAGTTGCAGATTAGTTTTTAAATTTGGTGATTAAACCTTAATCTAGCCATGCGTAGGATGTTGGAGTTGGTGGATGGTTTAGTTAGTCTTTTCTTTTTACATCTTCTGAACTGGAAATGGTGTTGCAGGCACTTTTTGGTTGATTGGGCTACCACGAACAGATTTGAGTTGGAAACCTGTGTTCCCTGAAGATTTTATTATCATTTTTACTACAATTTCAGAGTTTATTGAACTGTCCTCTCACCATCAGAGAGCAAATAAATGGTACTAGAGATTCTATTTCTAACTTCTTAGACCTTGTTCCTTGAAATTCAGTTCACAACGGAATCATCTATTCCATGGAATGGAGGTGGTACGGGGGGAGGAGGAGATTTAGTGATTGTGCTGAGGATGTCATACTCTTTAGATTTCTTATGTTTGAGATGATATTTGGTAGAAAGTCTTTACCAGAAATTTAGGGAGTAGTATTAAAATTACACAACTCCATGGCCATTAAGAATCTAGTACTCAACTTTCTTTTTGTTCATGTACTGGGACATCAGGTTCGATCTGTTGCTACTGCTATAAGCCAGAGGGGATAGGGCTTGATGATGGATTTACTGAAATTTGTATGCAAAGAGGATGTTTTTGTGCTGATTGGAGTTCGGCCACTGTTACATCCAATTCTAAAGAAATAATTTTTGGCGAATTAATATTGTATAGAACAAACTTGGTTTCTTGGTGATGCCGTTAAGCTTATAGTGGAAATTTTATGGTGGGCTGAGGGTTGCTTTTACTTCTTTCTGGATTAGTGGACACTTTAATAGGTTTCTATCTTACCTTTCTAGTGACCTGCTTCCTCTAAGAGATAATTAACAATTTATAGCATCAGCTTGCTGACACTCATATAGCTGTACCAAAATGAAGTCCTGGGGCGATCTGGTTGATACAGGTGATGTTGGACAGGGAAATATTTTACTAATGTTTTGGCCCATAAGTTCATTGAATGATAATAATAGCCATTTCCTAGATGCAGGGCAACTATCTCTCCTTGTAGGAAGTTTGTTAAAGGAGGTGGAAAAAATATAGGTCTGCTTTGACAGGATTTTTCTGCTGCTTGATATCAAAGGACAATAGCTAAGAGTTGAGATTTGTGATTTTCCCAATTGCATGTTAGAACGTGTTAACTAACAGGCCTCTGTGTGTGAGAGACAGATAGAGTGTTCGATCTATGTGTCTGAACAGATTTCGTAGTATTCAGAAGGCCTAATGTATCTTGCTATAGGTGTTGGCATTTCCTGTAATTTGTTGTATAAAATACACTTTGATAGCTAACTGTTCTGAGCTTTTTGCTTGATAAAAAACAATGAAATTCAATTTCTTTTGGAGACACTCACATAATATTGAGGGTGGATTTATTGTCAGTTTTGTAACTTTTAGTAATAAAAGGTTTGCAACTTTAAGCAATGTGTATATAATTTGGTTATACTGATTCATCTTTTTGACAATTCTTGGAATCATAGAGAAAAGATGACATAATTTTTATTTATTTTATTTGTTAACTTGTTTATTTATTTATTTATTTTTTTGCTTAGCTATCTCTGTTCTGAAGAGTACCTTGTTCTATTATTTTTCTTCTGTATCTATGGTGTTCTCATCTGCTCATTTACTTCTGTATCATCCAAAGTATCTCTTGAGAGCTTATTTATTGTTTATGCGTTTGAAGATGATAATGGCCTGGGCAGTAGGTGTGTTCTCATCTTTGTTTGATTTTATGAGTGTTGCTTAAGGTAATTTAATTGAGGGGCATAATAATTTCAGCGTTTTTTTGTAGCTTTTTTCATGGGAGCCTCCAACTGCAGATGATAAACTTATGGCTTGTTTGATAGTTATGAAATATATCTTTCTAACTATAATCTATAATGAACTTAATGTAAAGATAATAAGATATAATTTTTAATCTATCTTGTTGAAGCATAATGTGTTCTTGTCTCATCTTATTTTTTTGGCACTCTTCAACAGGTTGTTTAGTGACATCAGTGGTAAACATATAGTGAACTATGATTAAATTATGTAATTTGACATGGGTTTATCAGCTGGTGTGTTACTGTATATAAAAATTGAAAGTTCTTTATATGATTATCTGAGCATAAGTTCTATTCCCTTCCCATCTAAGTATAACTAACTACTAAATAGAATAGTTTAATATGTTTCGGTTCTCATGTTTGAATTCCCTTTCTATTTTCACTCTGAAATATATCTAGCATTTTGAAAGAAAAGTATGCTTGTCTTTTAGTTAAATTTGTAACTTAAAATAATTGAGATATGAAACTTTTCAGAAAAAACTTGAAATCAAGTATGATAGTAAAATTTGAAAAGGAAGTAATTGAATTTACATGATGCAGTCAATATGCCTAATCAGAGAACCGGTAAATACTAATACTAGAGACTATAATAATTTACGTGTAAAGATTGGAAAATATGGCCATGATATTCTATATATAGTGAGCATTTTACTGAAGAAACTTAATTTCTATGTTATAGAAGAATTTTAACTTAAGAAAAAACTAGCTGCCACAAAGTAATCATTTGGCTAGATTTGACCCCAGCTGTGAAGCTATCTACTGAAATAGGAATTATGTCCTTTTAATTAAGAATATGTCCTTATAGTTACCATAAATCTTTTCTGGTGTGTAAAGTTGATAGCAAAGTTTCCCTCTAGGACTGCAAGAAAAAGACTATACTAAAGTTACAAAGTGCTTTCCATTTCCCTTCTCCAAGGTCAGTGGTTGCTTCCATCTTCAACCTTCTTTTCTGTGTTTGCACGTTTGTGCACATATTTTTTGACTATTGTCCTTTTCAAGTTATGGCAAGGGCTACTATTGTAAATATTTTCGGTGTCTCCTATTTAGAAATTATGTTTTACATAATAGGGCTCCACTCTATGGTGATTTTTCAGCTACACTGTTGTTCAATTACACTTGTGCTCTTTTTCCAGCCAACGGACAATGGCTATAATGCCTCAGCATCCTTTTGGATTACAAGTGTTTCCCCTTCTTCTTTTCCATCTGCATGAAGGTGTTGAGATAAATGCTAGGATTCCCTTAGTTTCTTCTAATATCTCTGTTTTTTGATGGAGGTTCTAGTGAGTAAAAATATGGAAAATATGTTACTGTTAAAGAATTTGGTGCCTATCAGGGTGTACAGAGGTGGCTTTGATAATGGGCGGTTTATCTCTGCTTCTATTTTGGCTTTCTAGCAGTTGAGTAGCTGAAGGGATTACGCATAGTGTTGCTCATAAATGTGACTTGAGCTCAGTTGCTCTGGTGTAATTCACTCTACTGCTAATGTTCTGCCTAGTATTCCTTATGAGTTGCCATTTTCAAAGTTGGATCTCTTCACAATGAGTGGATCTCTAGATTTCTGACCTCCTTATAATTGGAAAGGATACAATCATCGATTTCTTAATTCGCTCTCGTAGATGTTAATTTTTACAAAGTTCCATTCTTTGGTTTTGATAACCACTCCTATAAAGGTGGATAGGAGTGAAGGCTTACTTTGACTTTCTCTTATGTTCCTTACCAATCATCCATGCCAATGCATGATTAATATTCATATCAGCTGCAGGAAAAACATTTAAATGTACTCTTGTTAAGTGAAAGGCTATTAAATGGTGACGCTATTACTTCTCTTGCCATCTTTGATCCAACTCGAGGTATGGTCCTTCCTGTGAGTAATCCTTTTCCTCATCCTTCTTCATTTTACCACAGATCAAGAATCTGATCTCCTACCGAAATGTATGAGGGGTACAGAGTGTGTACTGCACATCTGTTCAACAATATATATTTAATTATTTAATTATTACTATCCTTCGTTCCTACACTTTTACTTCTTTTCACATGGGCGTCAAAATTTGTAGGATCCATCTCTAGTTAACATAATGTTTTTCCGGTTGTGAATAATGAGAACAAGCCACAATTTGTTACAGAAGGCTAAACTGTGATGCTTTTAGGACTGACATCCTTTCATGTGAGGTTCACATTCAATGCCTCAATATTGAAATGAGACAAGTTGATGTGGTAAAAGTTGATGATTGAACTTTATTGTTTATGTAAAATGGGTAGACAAAAAAAAGGGTTTAAATAAATAGGTTCATTTTCTTTTCAGTGAAAGTGGCTTGCAATTCTGGGAAGTAATGTACTAATATTAATCTGAAATTTTAATTTAGTTGAAAAATAAGAAATGCTTGCTGTATGAGACAAAATTTGTGAAAAATATTATCTGGTCTTCTTGTTGGAACCATCATTACAAGAATTTATGTATAGGATAATATATTTTCACTTTAATTTTTTTTCAAAATAAAATGATCTATTGTTTGTGTCTGATACATGGAGGCATTTTAGAAGTGCATCTGTCTTCATAATGGAAATAATTTGACACTATTTTCTGCATGTTTGACATGTTCTTGCCTTGTGTGCAGGCTGATTCTGAACCTGGGAATTAATTTTTTGGTGGCTACTAGGTGGCAGAATTATGGGGCATAGACATTTACTAAGCACATCCCAAATGTTTGAAAATGGACATGATCAGAACTGGAATCATCTGCATAATGAACAGCCTTATGCAAATATGGGTATTGTTACTTATAATGCCTTTACCTGCACATTTGTGCTTTAATATTATTTTCAACATTGTTTATTAGTAATGATGCTGTAGAATGGTTTTTATTTCTTATTGTGATTAACTCAATTTTCTTCTTCAGAATTTTGAATAACAAGGAGGGATATGTGTTCTCTTTAGATTATCTTTATCTCTCATGCTGTTTTTTTTCCCTTTTATTAAAGAGTTTCTATTACACATACCTAGCTTTTACTTAGCGTAACTCCCACATCTAAAATGACAATGCAATTGTCCTCATCATGCCTATCAACTAATTGTCCTTGCAACATTGTGTAACTGATCAAATATTGAAAATTTAAATTTTTTGAGGAATCAGACTATCTTTATCTACTGACAAGGTGCCCTTATATAATCTTGCAAGAATGTAAGACCTGTAATGTCATTTAATGATTTTGTATTGTGTATGATACTTTATCTGTGGAGAACCGTGGACTAACTCTTTGACGAAACTTTTTGCTAATAGTTAGATTTGGATTGCAGGTAGGGTTGGCACTGCAGAGAATGGTTCTTTCTTATATCCTGGGGAAAATATGTCTGTGGATGGAGTGCAATTTGCTTCTCACTGGAACCCTGCACCAAACTCAAATGGGTATACGTCTAGTCACAATAGTGAAATGCCACATTACCAACCAGATGGTTCCAGCTCGTCCTATGATCCTTTTCTGCATCCACCAACTGCTGATGGATCTTTTTATACAGCCCCAGTAAATTATGTTCATCATACAGCTTCTTCCAATTATGATCTGCAGACATTCCACGGCATTGAAGGTGGTTTTGTTGATCTTACCATGGGCACTGGAAGAGGGCCTCACAAGAGAAAAAGCCCTGGGGTCCCTTCAGTTTGTGAGAGAGGCAGTACAAGTGGATTCTATAATGCTGGAAGTTCCTCTGATGTCCCTCTACCTTCTGAAATCTGGCAGGAGAAACCTAATATGGATTCACAACACATGTCTTGGGATTGCAGTACCATAACTCCAAGTTATCGAAGTAATTCCCTCACAATAAGGGGTGAGGGCTCAATGAGGAATGTGAGAAGCCGCCCTGCACTTGATTTGGAACCCAATCTCGCTCGGGCACATTTGTTAACCAATCCTTCCCACAGTTCTTATTCAGCAGGCCGGCCCATCGATCCTTCTAGCTCGATGGATCATTCAGTTCAGAATTCTACTGCCTTGGCTAGGGAGTGGAGCCATAATAGAATATCTCCTGCTCACAGAAGGATTCAGGTTTCAGGTAATTACTGGTGCGTTATTCTGTGATTTATGAATTTCTTCTTATTAATATGACTTGTTGGGAAATTGCAGATCCAGGTGTTTTTAGTCATGAGACCAATCACTCTCTTGTTGGAAGCAGTTCTGCAAGTGCTTCCGTAGAGATTGGGGCTTTTCATCATGATTTCATTTTGGGAAGAAATCCTGTTGCTCCTCAAAATTTTCATGCTAACTCAACTCAATCTGTGAGGGGTGTTCGCAGTAGCTATTCTCATCAGAGATCTACCCCAACTTTTAGGGCTTCTTCAAGCACTATGCGTGCTGGACATGTGGGATCTTCAGATGAGGGAATGCAGTTGATAGCTGAAAATTATTCCCCCGGAAATCCAAGGCCATTACCCTCCTTAGCATGGCGTCACAGTGATAGGAGCGGAAGATCAAGGATATCACATGACAGGTACCGATCACTGGCAGAAGAGCCAAGTCTCCATGAGCGATTTTCTTCTGAGGTATGTACTTTTGCAGGAATTTTACCTTTTGTGCCACTTGATGGACTTTATTCATTGTCTACCATGTTTAGGAAAATTCTTGTCTGTAAACTGTTGCATTCTTTCACTTGAAATGAGTAGTGTATTTTATCACACATATTGCTTCCCTTTGTAATCTTGTATCTTGTCTGGGAATTCCTGGCTGCTGGTAGTGAGATGCTGATCATAGAAAGATCTGAGAGTTTGAAATTGGGGACCTTAGTTGTGTGTTGGCCTTCTTTGTATTTATGTGGTACTTGAACCGACATCCATTTCCTACCTTTTACCGATTTGTTGAGCTAGCAACAGCCTATCGGCATTGATTAGTGCTTGTGCTCTACTTGGAACCAATAATGTTTGAATTCTGTCTTGAAACTCAATGAAAGAGATTATCAAGTTAAGTGAAAATTGTAGTGACTGATGTAAAGTGTATTCCATTTGATTGTCTGTCCTAGTGTCCTGAAACATTAAGACATCAATTATTTTTCAATTTGGTTGCCGTCATTTTTTTCTGAAAGATGTGCTCTATTTTTGCAGGGTTTTATGATTGTAGACCGCCCAACCACATATGGGCCAAGAAGTATGCTTGATCAGCATAGGGATATGAGGCTAGATGTAGACAATATGACATATGAGGTTATTATCATTTTTTCAGATGTTAATTACATTATTAGTCCATTGTTATTATTGTTTGAATCCTAAATATTATTGAATGATTGACCTGAGCAGGAACTACTAGCACTTGGGGAGAGGATCGGGAATGTTAGCACCGGCTTGTCCGAAGATCTGATATCCAAGTGCTTAACAGAAACAATCTACTGTTCGTCAGATCAGATGCAGGAGGAGGGAACTTGTGTAATTTGCCTGGTAAGGAATTGACCTTGTTTATAACTTGAAGTATTGCAAAACTCGGAAGCTATCATGTTACTGAAATGGGTTGTCAAAGTGTTTACCCTAAAAACGTCAAGGCTACAAACGGACAGAAAAATGATGAATTAGAAAATGTTTTTTTTTTTTCTCTTTTTGTCAAGTGCTTATACTCCTTCCGCTGGGGGAACCGGGTATTCAATGGGCTATGAATCCGGATATTTACCCCTTTATGGAACTGAAAAGGAGATTCAAGGATTTTAGCCAGGGTAGCCCTTATTATTATTAGTCAAGCTTTGGCTCCCGAATGGGAACTGGATCCGTCCAAAGGGAAACGGATTCTCAATCTGTATTTATTCAAAGTGGTTTTGTATTCGTATATGGGCGAGATAGTGCTTTTACCTTTTACTGGGTCATTAATGCATCAATGGAGTCAACTTAATCTTCCGTTTTTTTAGAAGTTGGTCGGCCTTGACGTATATATACTATACTGCAGTTCCCACCTCCGCATGTTTGGTCACTTTAACCGAGTTTTGTTGTTTAACTTATTGTCAAATGAATTTGTATTGTGGTTTTCAGGAAGAATACAAGGATTTGGACGACGTGGGGACACTGAAAACATGCAGGCACGATTACCATGTAACCTGCATCAAGAAATGGTTGTCGATGAAGAACTTATGTCCAATCTGCAAAGCTTCGGTTGTGGGGGATAATAAAAGGGAGTAACTTATATGTACCTGTGGCTTTTCATTTATCATTTTTGTATATATATAAAAGATCTGGGGATCCCCTCAAATGAAGGAAACAATTTTTATTAGAAAATTTGTAAATTGAATGTTAGATAATGCCAGTCCATTAGTTCTTGGCTTCCCTCCCAATTTTGTGAAGCCTTCAATTACTGATGTTATGAGAGTAACGATCTTTTTCTTTTTCTAAAGGGAGAAGTTAACTAAGTGAAATAGATAAAGGTAGTAATTGGTGAATTTTTCATGAAAATCAATGAATTTCATGTATGATTTTTCTATTACGCAATTCAATCTAATTTACAAATAAATTGTAAATCCGAAAATTTTCAAACACCAAAAGAGAAACGTAAAAGGGGCATTCCAAGAATGGAATTCGGGACCTCTTGCACCCGAAGCGAGAATCATACCCCTAGACCAAAAGCCTTTGCTGTGTCGGGGGCTACAATAATAAATGTTAATTTATAAAGGGGTAATTAATTAAAATAAGCAAAATTTTAAGCGTTTATACGTTTTTAGGTCATCATAGAAAAGTTTTACCAAAATAAGTAAACCGTATTTTTTTTACCTTTTTTACCCTTATGTTAAAAAACCAAGTAAAAATATTTTTTCTGAGAATGTGCGACGGTTTATGGTGGTTACGATGGTGGTTAGGGATTTTACAGTGAAACCCTAAATATGTCGAATTATGTATATGGATGTTTTTGAATGTTTCGAACGCTTAAAATGATGTAGTTTCAATGTTAATGCATGTCTGGAATGTAGCCGTTGAGAGACAAAAGCGCACAAATTTACAGTGTCACGCAAACTGCGCAAATTGCGTAAACACTGTTTACACCGCGCAAACCTGTTCACATCGCGCAAACACTGTTTACATCACGCAAAAGTAGATATCATAGTCTGTGAACAATATTTTTTGCGCGGTTTGCGCAGTTTGTGTGACACTATTCACAGTTTGCGCGACACTGTTCACTTTTGCTTGACACTGTTTACTTTTTGCGCTTTTGTCTCTCAACGGCTACACTTCTAGGCATCCATTAACATCGAAACTACATCATTTTAAGCGTTCGAAACATTCAAAAACATCTATATATATTCGACATATTAAGGGTTTCACTGTAAAATCCCTAGCTACCATCGTAACCGCCATAAACTGACGCACATTCTCAGAAAAAATATTTTTACTTTGTTTTTCAACATAAGGGTAAAAAAAATACGGTTTGCTTATTTTAGTAAAACTTTTCTAGGGTGTCCTAAAAACGTATAAACGCTTAAAATTTTACTTATTTTAATTAATTACCCTTTATAAAGAGCCAAAGGACTATTCCCACTCAAGTTTAATTGCGTTCCTAAAATTACAACTATTGAATTTGAAAAATCTAAAATCCTACCTATTGGCCAATTGAAATTAAATTTTTTTATTAAAATTAAAGATAAAATCTTTATTTTATTAATAATATTAAAAAAATATAAAATTCATTACATTTTCTCTTCTAAGTTTTAAAAACTAATATTTTACCTCTACTTAAAGTTTTATAACTTTGAAAAGTAACATTCCTTCCCCTCTCCCCCCCCCCCCCCCAAAAGTTTAGGGTTTTTTCCTTCTCCCTTTAGGCCACCATCTCTAGTATCGATAATCTCCTATTTTCATTCTAAATCATTAATTGATGCACAAGAAGTAACTTAAAACGAATTTTTTTTGTCAGAGAGAGAAAGATCCCATGACGAAAAGATCTTTGAAAAATTATTAATTTTTAAAATTTAAAAAGAAAAATATAATAAATTTTATATATTTTTAATATTATTAATAAAATAATAATTTTATCCTTATATTTAATAGAAAATTCTAATAATAATTATGTCATAGGTGAAATTTTGAATTTTTTAAACCTTACAGTGCGGCCTCAGAAACCCAACTAAACTTGGGTGGGCCATAGTTCTTTGGCCTTTATAAAGCGTAAACCCATTGATTCATTTGTTTTATTAAGAATATAGAAGTGGGATTAAAGTACTAAAACTGTCCCAGTCCCAGGATCTCAACCAATATCACAGTGGCATATAATTATTGAGTAAATCTGCAAATGGATTACTCAATATGAAATATACTAATACATATTTTATTATTAATTTATTTATACAACTTGATTTGTTAACATATGAACGATGACAAGATGGCCATTTAATGAAGGAAAGGACTGGAGCTGGAAGAATCCATAACACGTGACCACATTCCTACCATATTCGTTTTGCTTTCATTTTATTCCTCCTCCGTCTCGCCATCACCACCACAACTGTTCTCACCCTCATAACTCTATACGGATTTTATTCCTCATCTCTGAAACCCCTCTCTCTTTCTCTTTTAATGGCAGAATCCCATCATAAACTCTCTATTTGCCTCTTAACAGCCATGGATTATCTTTGGTTTCACCATGCCATTCTCCTCTCACAACCCACTTCGCTCCTTGTTCCAAAAGCACCCCTCAAAACACACTCTCTATCACCCAACCAATATTCTTTATCGTCAACGCCTGTAGATATTCAAGACCCAGAAAAATCATCAGCTTCTGCTCAAGTTTCCCCACTGGTAACAAAAAAGTTTTCAACTTATAACACTCCTGCATGGCTTTCTGAATTTATTTTAACGATTTTTTTCTTTTTTTTTTTTCATTACAAGGTTGAAGATTCTAACGATAAGATAAAAGGGAAGGAAGTGAACCTGAAAGAAAGGCCAACCAGATTGAATGCGTTGCAGAAGTCGATGAGCTGTAGGAGTATGTGGGATCTGGAGCTTGAAGAAGTGAAAGGGTTTATGGATCTTGGATTCATATTCAAGAAGGAAAATCTAAACCCCCAAATGATACGCGTTGTCCCTGGTTTGCAAAGAGTTAAAAGTTTTAAAAATAAACCCTGCCGCAGTACAAAACCAGAATTTGATGCTGAAGATATTGAAGAAGATGAACATGAACATGAGAAAGGTATTATGAGACCATATTTATCAGAGGCATGGCTAATAAAGAGACCCGACTCACCACTGCTAAATTTAAAAATTCCAAGAGTTATTACGGCAGCTGACATGAAGAAACACTTAAAATTTTGGGCCAAAATAGTTGCATCAGAAATTCAGCAAGAATGTTAGCATTATCAGTTCTTCGTAACAAATCTTAAGAATAGATTGACCACTGTAAAAAAGAAGTATATATGTTGAATGAATGCATAAATAAACAAAGGTTTTCAGAAAGTTCATGGGTTATTTCTAGTATAAGGCAATAAAGTTTATCTTAAATTTGTGAACAGTGGGAATTATCTTTATCAATAAAATTAAGTTTATCCAGTTTTAAGTATCTAATTAAATATATAAATAATAGATTAAATAATATTTAATTATATGAGAATACATAATTTAAATACTTAAAATTGAATATATATGATATCAATAAAACTATGTATACCCATTTTTGATACATAATTTGTGTACACAGATGAAATATTATCATATGATTGAATGTTTCTTTATCACATGATGACACATGTTTTAAAATCACCTAATTACATTATGACATATCACTGTTTATATGAATTGTGTACCAAAAATAAATACATATAGTATTGCTCATATGATATTACTTTAAATTGGGCGAGAGAGAGAGAGAGAAAGAGGTGGCATTATGGATCATGTGTGCTATTTTTCATTGTTCTCTAAGTTCACATGAATTATGGCCTCTACAATACCATTATTGCCAACTTGTCTAGCTACCATTCATCTTTCTTTTGTCTTTTGCTCTTTACTTTTCATGTTTTTCATAATTATTTGTCTAAGCAAATAAACAAGTTACAAAAATTTTATGTTAGGTATACTTTCGTGAGTAATATTATATATATAAATAAATTGTATAAATATTTTTATATAATCTGATATGGTAATATTTAATTGTGTGATTTTAAAATGAAGAAAAAGTAAACAATCACTTTATCCAATCACAAACTGTCACCTCATATTGTACACAAAAGTTTGTATAATTTGTTTGTATACATAGTTTTATTTTACTTTCATTTTCTTCAAATTTTGGATAAAAAAGTAAATTCTAACTTGGAAGTTGCATGAACATGATGTTGCCTTTTGTGGCTTCATGATCACATGAAGTATGGCCTCCGTGATATTATTGTCCTCTTAGGGTATGGTTGACAAGGTTTATTCAAATAGGGATTATCAAAGTAGACTTCATGAAATGTAATTTTCATAAGAAAATCTTTTATTAGTTAAAGAAAATTTAAAAGAACTTTTTAATATTTGAAATGGAATATAATCATATTGGTTTGTGAACACAATGCGCGAATACAATATACGAGCACAATTCATGTAAAACTAAACTAAGCTTAAATTAAATAATCAATTTTCATGCAAAATATAAAACACACAACAAAAGCAAATAAACATAACTGATATCGTTTCAGTTATTGAAACCAATTATAAATAGCACCAATGCTCAGGGCATTGAACGAATGTTATCTTTCAATTTGAGACATGTTTTGTATGTTGATCATGAGGTGTTATTCCTTGATTATCTTTCTATACTTAGAGCTTGACAACTTAAATTATCTCACTTGTTGTAATTAAACATTGAGCTATTTTGGAGTGACGAGATTCTAATCCTTGGGATTTATAAGTTAGAGTTACTATTTTTGACTAGTTCAATTATAATCTTTGAGGATATAACCAAATAAGGTCATCCTAAAAGGAGATAGATTTTCTACACAAAAGATAGTATCTATGAGTCACTGCTTTGGCCTATGTGACCAATAACATTGATTGTATAGTCATTCGGATAGAGTATCAATGCACAGGGTGTTAAACAAATAATATCTCTATAATATGAGAGAGATGTTGTAGTTGTTACCCATTATTTGTCTAATTATGGATCTAGTATCACATTATGGATAAGATCTAAAGAGTCATTTCCGCAAATAAAAAAACCACATTCGAGTCTTAGAGAAAATCTTATGGGTGAATTTAATCAAGCTAAACCCAGAACTGATTGAAATTTGACTTGAAATTATAATGTAAAATTTAAACTCGAGCTCATTTGAGTTAATAGATAGTACATGAAAGAGTCAATAAGTTGAATAATATTATCACTAAAATAAATGTCACCGAAGATATGAACAATATCTTATAAAAAAAACAAACAAACTGAATTCAAACCTTTACAGTCAAATAATGGATTTGAGCAAAGACAATTAGGCTCCACAATCCATTTCTAGGGAATCTGTATAAATGTGTGATCTTACTGGCCCATTTCTATTGGATAGACCAGGCCCAATTTTAGAAATCAATGGGCTTTTAGGATTTCATTATGGCTCCAGGCCCACAGATTGGCCCAAGAGAAAAGAAGAAGAAAGCCGAATTCTGTGCTATAAAAATCATAAAATCTCAGCGATCCAAAAGCAGACTGCTGTTTGCTGGAGTCTTCGCTAGTATATTTGGTGCGGTGAGGTGATCTCTGCCATGGACGACGATTTCGAGTTCGGCGATAAGGTGCCTCCATCATTTGATCGCATGGTATTTATTTTGAATTTATAATCTTCTCTAGTTCTTCTGCTGATCCTCGAGATATGTTTCCTAGTATTTTATTTTCGTTTCTAATTCCAAGATCTAGCACTTTATAATTATTCTTGACTTATTTTCACCTCGATCGATTGTTTTTTGCCATTTTATTTTTTATAATGATCGGAATTCAGTTTTGTTCTTGTATTGCATGTTGATTTCTGGGAGATTCGATTAAATTAAATTAAATTTGGTATCTGATTCCCGTTCTCTATGATTATCTCTTACCGAATTTTTTCTTTTATCTTTTTTGCTGCATGGGTTGGTCCTTTTACTTGAAATGCGTTTCGTAGTTTTTGTGGTGTTGCTTTGTCATTTGATTCAATATTTTGGTTACGATCGAACTTTTCGTGTGTTTTAAGGCTTATTTAATTCACATTCTGAAGAACTTTAGGCTTTTTTAAAACCATTTACAATTAACTTCAAGCCCTTGGTTTGTAAAAGGAAGACACATTGAAAATTGTTTAAAATGGAGTTTAATTGAGAGTTTTCGAGAACAATTGTTTCATACAATTTTAGAAACCTCCAAGCTAGAGTTGAAAGGTTCAAAACCTACCTGCGTTTTTTTACCTTATAGGGTCCAATTGTGGTAGTAGTTTTCAGCCTGGTTCACCCATTTCTATTTCAATTCACTACATGAAATTTAGAACCAATAAAAACGTCTTTGTGGTGCTCTTTTCGGATTTATTGCAAGAGAAAACTTTAAATTGTGTTTTAGATTTAGCAAATTCATTTAGGATCATTAACTAGACGCCTTTTTGGTTAAGTTCTTTTGAGTTTGTGGATTATTTTTGGTAGACCTTGAGACTGCTTTTTTGCTCCATTTTTTAATGTCAGTTTCACTTTGTTGTTCAAATTAGAATTCAAACCATCAGTGTCGATATTGACCAGCGATTAAGTCATAGGGTTATAGCTGTCAATTGGGTTCATGCCCTTGCTAAATTGTGAAAGATTTTAAATTAGTTACTCCTAAAATAATGTCAATAATTTTTTATTATTTTCAAAATTATCTAGCCTAATTAGCAGGCTGAATGAAAAAGACAAATGGGGTTTTATGTTGAAACTAACTTAAGTGCCTTTTACACAAATTGATCAATTTAACTTATATTAGACGAGATTGTAAAGACAAAAATTTATTTATCCCTCAATTCATTTAATTAAGTATTACCAGTAAGAAAATGTATTGTCATGGATGCTTTTCACCAAGAATTTAAACAAGTAAAAAGCCAAGGTCATTTACAAAAGGATAATTCTCTTAATCATTTCATTATCCAAGGTTTGGTTTTGTTTTTTGTTTTTTGTTTTTTTGTTGTGTGTCGTTTAATTGTATATTTTATTTAACTATACTTAAACCTGGAATAGTGTTTTACTGATCTCTGTTTTTCACATGTTCCTTTCACAAAAACTCATTCGGTCTGGATGGTTAACCTGTATTCCATAATTACATATTAGTCTTATACTATATGGTTTGTAAATATTAAACCATATCATTGTTGGGTCATGCCTCTCCTCAACTGAATATCTGGCTCCAGATTGGTTAATACTACTGGAGTATATACCTGCTTAGAGAATGTCTGTTGATTTGGCATTGAACACATTTTGAACGTCTTTACTAATGAATGTTAGATATCTTGATGTTTTCTCAAATTGGCAAGCGATGCTGTAGACATTGTCATGATTCATATTTGAACAAACAAGTTCTTCTAGTCTTATAGAGTGCCAGAATTTGAATGCATCAATAAATTTCCAGCATAGTAAATTTTATATGATGTTTTGCTCAAATTATATTTCTCTTGAGATCATGTGCCATGCAGACTGTAATATGCTTAGATCAGACTCTAGATGTTGTGATTAGTTGCATTATGTTCTTCTTTTGAATTGTTGTCGAATGTGTGCCGTTGTAAACATTTTTTGTTTTTTATGGGGAACAGGTTAGGAATGCTGAAGCCAGAGGATTCAACCCAGGATTGATAGTGCTGTTAGTTGTAGTGGGGCTGCTGTTGATATTTCTTGTAGGCAATTATGCACTGTACATGTATGCGCAGAAGAACCTACCCCCCAGAAAGAAGAAGCCCATCTCAAAGAAGAAGATGAAAAGAGAAAGACTGAAGCAAGGTGTCTCAGCTCCTGGAGAGTAGGAATTTAAGAAATGCTTTTGGTTCTCCTCCTTGTCAAACAGTCTGTATTCAGAATTTTTCTCCAGATTTGTGTTTTTTTCCTAATTTATTGGTTAGAGATTTTATCTCTTAATTAGAAGTTGACCCTATAGTTGGGTAGACTCGGAGGTAAAAATGTTGTTTTCCCAGCAGAAAATCTTTACTGTTGAACTTAAAAATAGAAAAGCTTTGCATGAACATACCAAATTGCAGATTCCTCAGATAAATGAAACAACACAAGCTTTACAAAAAATATTTCTCTGCAAACTAAACAATGAAGAGCCGAGTACTCATGAATGGCCGCGAGTCTCATGAATAGTAAGTTTACCATACAGATAGCCAGCCATTATGGAAAACCTTGCAACTTGAAAGGTGGTTGAGAAATCTAATGTATGCGCTTCCACTTTAACATCCAGAGTCTAAAGACATGTCTCAGCAGCAAAAAGACAACCAAGTCTGCTGAAATCCAGAACCTATTATTTATACTAAATTTATATTTGCCTAATTTTGATTAGCTTTATGATTTTATATGATTGGACAGTGTTATACATCAAAACAAGGTATATATAATTTTATTGTATTAGAAAGTGACATAAAAATGAGAATACGGAGGAGAAAGAAAGTGACATAAAGTTCATAATCAATTGTTTCATAATTTTTTTTGACATAGGAGCTTTAGGGAAATGGTGGTGGTCAAATTTCTCATAATTGCTTCATGACTATCCCCATAGAGCCCCACTAATGAATTTAGTGATTAATTACAATTTTGGACTGCAGCTGATAGAACACATGAAAGTTTTGCAGCTGCAGAAAGCTGTGAACTTTGTTTCCTCGTACTTCTTTTGGTTGATTTTTTATTTATTAGTTGTATCGAAGAGAAATGCCAAATCCAATATCAAAATACATTTTCTGCTCTACTGAAACAAGCACAGAACGACTCTGCAATAAGCCTGCCAATCCAGTGGTTGACAGCAGCTACCAAACATAATCTCTGCAACATTTTGCTTTGGGGTCATCCTACCTTACATCTCTCTGTAAACTCTGTTTCTTTTCCTTTGTTTTTTGGGTTTTGAAATGGGAAAACATAGAACTTAGCTCAAAAGCATGAGTGGTACACGTGGGAGCATCCAAGCAACAAAGAGGGTATGGATTCATAAAGTACTGATGACATATTAAATTAAACTCTTGGCTTTTCTTTTATTAGACCGAAAAGTGAATTGTTTAGATTAAATGTTGCACTATTTATTGCTTTAATTCATCGTAAAGAAATAATGGAAGATTACATTTCATTTGACAAGAAATCAATGAAAGCCATAACCCACCAAGTAATCGTATAAGTAGCCGTTTCTCCTGTTAACAGTTCATCATTAATACCCCACAGCAGATCTCTATCTACTTTATTGTTTGGAGTTATACTTTAAATAATTTATTTGACACAATAAGTCAACAAATTTACAGTTCTTGTACAAGAACTTTATGAGATATCAAAGATAATCAAGGCTAAATTCAATCACAATGAACAAAGCCAAGATTGAGTATGAGGTCGACAGCAACGGCTAACTGCAGAAAAAGACTTTGTTAATACTGCTAGATAGTGCTATATATCGGTCAAAACTTGGCTTTCAATCTAATAATCTTAACCCAATTTTTCTTGTTCCTCGGAACAACTTAACCTCAGCTAGAATTTTCATCCCCATGTTTCTTATCCAGAATGTACTGATAGATGAGTCATGTTTCTTAATAATGATGGTCTTTGCAAACTTTAATTAGGTCAATTAGCAATCACAGCAAAACATGAGGTGTACATGACTGCAGATCCTTTCACTATCACCTAAGCAAGATATCTTGATTGGTTAACTAATATGATGTCCCAGGCCAACTTTAAAATAAGAAAAAATAAAAAGACAAACAAAGTCTACAGAGTAATCGAAACTGCCTGCATAGATCATTCCAATTTCATTTGTTGTTTATTATTATTGATCTTGTGTCACTGTAAACAACAACTGTCTGTCTACTAAAGATTTTCTAGGCCACTTGGGGTAGATAAAAAGTGGGTGACCTCAAGAAGATACAGTCCAAACTTCCCATCAATTAAAAAAGCTGGTCAGAGTATCCAAAGATGAATAAACAAATGAATCAATTGAAATTGCGATAACTAACCAAAAAAAAAACCCATAAAGCAATATGAAAACAAAGTAAAAAAGGTGAAAATGGGAAAACCAAAACAACAAAAACAGAACAAAATTTTGACCACACAAGAAGACTTATAAATACAAATTCCCATGAGCACTAGCAGTGTACAAAACACCATAAAATACACAAATTTCATATTTTTATTTCATCTTTTTAAGTGTACGAAACAACTTAACTTTGTGGCCATTTTTATATATTACCATAGAGCCATAGAGATTCTTTGTACAGCTCTACACAGGTGAAAATACACAATACAATACAAAAGAAAACTATATTCTGTTGAGGTTGCCAACCAAATACATAGAGAAGAAATTGAGTGAAAACAAATTTAAATTAATTAATTAATTTACTAATTCATGAGAAATCAAACCTTCTTTTCTTCTAAAAAATCATATCAGCATCGAGCCTCTCTCCGGCTCTGGCCGGTTCCGATTTACACCTAGTGAGTGTCAAAGGCCGAACAGTTACTGTTTCCTCTATCTTTACTTCTTGAAAATTTATAAACCTTTCTTTAATTTTATTAATTGGAGCATCAAATTCTTTGAAAAATCCCAACTTTTCCTCAGTTTCTGGATCCATTTTCAATTCGTGATCCGAATCTCTGCAAATGGACTCTCTTCCAGATGTGGGATTCTCGACTCCTCTGTTTTGCCACTCTGTTCTAGCTGTTTTTGCCTCTTCTTGCTCTGTTTCTTCACTTGCTAGTGGCGACCCCCAAAACCTACCAGCTAACGATGATGACCTGTACGGTGCAGATCTACACCTTGTTAACAACAAAGCGTTTCTCGGCGGCGTAAAAGAAGGTGACACAAACACTTTAGCATCTTCTTCCTGAACAAAGCCTTCATTTGTACTTCCAAATTTCGATTCTGTTTTCCACGATTCTTCTCTAATTTTACTTCCATTTCTACTTCGGAAACTCATACGAAAAAACATTACGCACTTTCGCCAAACGGGTCTCAACGACTTGGGCTTGATTTTCCAATCAAAATGGCGGCAAAGGAAGGCTTTTTTCATCCACTTACACCGACCTTTAGTCGGGGCTCCAGTTCGTTTCCCTGGTTGTTTTGACCGTCTGACACGCACCTGTCCCATGCACGTGACCTTGGGTGAGGTGGGTTCTTGAGTTTCAATGGCGGCAGTCTTCTTCGGGAGCACAACAAACATAGGGCTTGCACGTGACCTCCCTCTGCTTCTGCTCCCAACATTGCTTCTCAAGAACCGCATCAACGGTGGCGGATACTTCTCAACCCGACCCGGACTCGATATAGGCTTTGTCGAAAGCTTCATCTTTTATCAATCTTGCTCCCGCTTGGCTTTCTAGATTTTTTTTTTTTTTCCTTTTGTTCTTGCGTTTCAGTGACTCTGATTTACTTTATCTTTGCACGGATGGGTGGGTGGGCAAATCCTTTGTCCAAGATTTTTCTATTCAAAACTTTTGTAGGGTTGTGTTTGGCATGGCTTCTCTAGTTTTATTTATTTTTGGATTTTTCTGAAATTATCAAAACTTTAGGGGATATAGGAAATCAGCAACTCTTTTTGTACTAAACTTTATGACCAAAATAATGCAAACCGACGAGATTGCCCCTATATAGGCTTTGTTTTTTCCATCATTGTCGCCCACTTTCAATTATCATCTTGAGTTTTTGATTTGTTTTCTAATGAAGTTTGAGTGAGTTCATAGCTCATGTTGGGTTGTGGGCCTAGCCGACAGACCCAATCCACCCTGTTACTGTATATGTATATTAAAAAAACATTAATTTTAGGGCAGAAGCTGGATTCTGCCGCACGCACAATAGGAGGAGGTTTATTTAAAAATTATTTATTTATTTATTATTATTATTATACACACGATGAATGAAGACCATCATTTGTATAAAGAAAAGAAATTACGTCAAAATTAAATTTAAATTACAAAATTGGGTTGTTAAAAAACTTTTTTGAAAAATTTAAAAATTTTAATATTGAAGAAGAATAAATAGAAGATATATATATATATTATTATATTTATTTTTGTAATTATATAAAATATAAATTAATTAATTTATATTATGATATAATATTTTTTATAATTTAATTACAGTTTTTTTTTTGGTTGTAAGTAAGAGATTATTAATAAAATATTCAAAAAATTGTCATTAATTTTAATAATTAGAAAATAATTTAAAAATATATTTTTAAAAATTTAATTCAAAAAATTTTTAAATTTCAAGTCGGCCGAATACTATGGAGTCCTATCTGTAAAATCCACGTAGACCTTAAGCGCGATCCAACCCACCATGGCCTATTGTCAACCATTGAAAGGAGGAGATTGCACGTGTTAAAATTAAAATCTGGAGGGCATAATAATTTGTTGCAATGATGTTCGGCCTAGATTTGAGGGTTAATGGCAGAATGCTTGGAGAAAATGTCAAAACTTTCTTATGAGGGGACAATTGATATATTTTCAACCTAAGGGATTATAATGTTTTATTAATTTTAAATTAAAGATAAATTATAAAATATAAAAAATATCAATAAAACTATCAATATATTCATCATAAATATATAAATAAATATATATTTAATATATCTCATTAAATAAAAAGAGCATAATTCTAATGCTACCTAAACAAATTGCAAATAAATGAACTAACTTATATATCTATCAAATATTTGTTATATTCAAAATTTATTGTGGATGTAAATGCAAATTTGTAAAGTTGGGAGGGTTATATAGATTTTGTGAAGCCAAGTCATAAAAAACCCTATAACAATGTACCAGTTATTCATGATTAGGGCTGGATTCGAGCCGAGCCAGCTCGGGCTCGAGCTCGGCTCGGCTCGGTTCGAGCCCGAAACGAGCCGGGCTCAGCTCGGCTCGATCGAGCTCGAGCCGAGCCTGAGCTGGCTCGGGTTGACTCGGTATATTTTTTTAAAAATTTTTTTATACAAAACGGCGTCGTTTTGATTTTTATATATATACAAAACGGTGTCGTTTTGATATAAAAAACGAGCCGAGCCGAGCCGTTACCGAGCCGAACTGAAAACGAGCCGAACTCGAGCCGGCCCTCAAAAAGCCGAGCCGAGCCCGAACTGACTGCGAGCCGAGCTCGGCTCGGCTCGAATCCAGCCCTATTCATGATACCGAATCTGTATTGATCGGTTCATAGGGTTAATATAAACCCAAAATCATCCAACTATATTTTAATGAGTATATTCCAATAATTATTAGAGTGTTAATTAAAATGGTATAAACCCTGGTAAGTATCAAATTTTAAACAAAAGTTAAAGCTGCAAACCTTTCTTTGAAGCAATTAATTTTGAACAATTTATAAGCCACCGAATTGATCATAAAATATAATGACATATATGTGAGTTTGTAAAAGCAGCAATTAGATTATTGTTTTCTCTAAAAGTTCTTCTATCACCTGATTGCTGCAACAATTACAATCTGGTGTCAGTCTAATCTCCCAATCATGTTCTCTAGCTGCCGTTTCCATACAATTTCCAGGTGAAGTAATCCAAAAGATCAATACTATTAGTTTTGAATACCTAATTTGGTATTCAGATAATGTGTCATAATGTGATTAGATGTCATTTCATTTTTAATTTAAAATCACCTAATCATATGATAACACATCTTTTGAAAACCCAATTTGATATTAAAAACTAAATGTATATAGTTTTATTGAATTCATAAAAAATGATATTAGCTTAATCAGATCTTCTGTAAAACCAATAGTGGGATCCATAACAAAAATTTGGCATGATTAACCTGCCAATAAAACAGAAGCAGTTTAGTATCAAAGGGTATTTCTAATATCAGCATTTATAATTGGAAGTCATTGTGTTCATGTGCACGAGTGTGAGAATAGGGAAAAATAACTAAATCAAAATCTCCCAAGAAAAAATTCTAAAAGCAAAACATGTGAGCATGTCTTTTATGATTTACAGAAAAAATAATGGACAACGAGGAAAAGTAAATAATGTTCGGAATGAAGGAAACTCCAACATCAGCATAAAGCAAGATCTCTGTCTATTAGTAAAGAAATATTGCAGTTTTAATATAATCAGTTAAATCCACATGCCAAACATGTCAAAGCAAGACTCATTTGCCAAAGCATAGTCTTGTTGTTGCCTAAACATAAATTTCACATTCGAATTATTTGAGCATCGATTTGTAAGCATGAATGATAAGAAGCACCAATAAATGGAAACTTTGCTCAAGCAAAAGAAGAATGAAGAAAAAAAGCTAGACTTTCAGTGCACAGTCAATATCAATCATAATAGAACAATGCATGTCAGCAACTACAACCCTGTAATCAAGTAAAACCATCTCCAGTACTGAGATAATAAAAGTGATGGCAAGAACAATATGATGTATGAGATCTTAGCCCCAAATGTTATGATGCATCGAATGATTAAACCTGAACCTAATTGATAAGAACAATGACAATAGAAAATGGAGTAGTATGTCAAACCAACACAAGGTACTCAACCACAAAATTTAGTTACAAAAAGGTAAATTTAAGATATGACACTTCATATAGTGATAAGAACTGTGAAAACTTGATGGCTGTGGTCAATTAAGGTTAAATTTCAAGGCCATTTAATGCATTAATCCAAAACCGATATCTAATTTTTAAAATTAGAAAACATACCACCAGAAGCACCCAGCCAGACTAAGCATAATAATTAAACAAAGAGACATGGAAGAAAGTTACAATACTACCAATAAAATTACTTCCAAAAAAGCTCAAATATCTTCCTCTTAAACACTAAGGCAAAATCTTACTAAAAAATGGATACAGAACTAAGGTTATAGAAAGTATGGACAAGGGCTGTCACACGTAAGAAAGTTTTCTGTTGCATGAAACAAGGACACCAACAATCGAAACTTTCTTTGACTTTTAAGAACAAATCTAGAGAAGATTTTCATGGACAAGTTGGCTCCAACCATATGAACTCATAGCATAGAAGCCATGTTCAACTAAATGACATAATCCCTTTTCCATTTCTCCAGTTTACCATCTAAAACTTCATTTTCTATGTTATTACCAATGCCTACAAAACAATGGTATGTTTCCATCATCCCAAAACGAATGACTTTAACACAACTCATCACATAATGCCTACAAGTAACACAATCTTCAAAAGAAAAAGAAAAAAAGTAAAAAGGCAATCCTGAAAAACAAATAACAAAATAAGTATAATATTTGCTTAACCTGCAAAATTAGAGTTAAATTTTCACTATAAAATGTAAAAATCACAGCCCAATTCCAATCACAGAATTAACTTCAATGAACCAACAAAAAAGGTCAAACTCTCACATACCCAGAAGACAATTCATCTATCAGTTGCTCTTATAATCCCTATAATTATCTTTCCTAGCAGATCTCGCATTATCATACTCGAACTTAAACACATCGGCAATATGAGAAGTATCCTTGAGATAAAAAAATCTCCCCGCAGCACTCTCTTCAATCGCCGGAAAATAAAAAAACAAGTAAGAATTCACCACCCAGAACCACCCTGCTCCAACCAAAATCCCCATAGTAGCCCCGGCAAACACTTGAGCCACTGTATGGTACCCCAAATACACCCGCGAATACATAGTCAGCACAGCCAAAATCCAGTTCAGAACGTTAAAAAACCACCTGTTCTTCATCCCCCAAAGTCCAATTCCTTTACAGCTTAAAAGACTAAAATAGACAGCGAAAAAGAACATGTATTGAGAGTGACTCGAGGGCCAGCCGTGGGAATCACACATTTCTAAAAGCGCACACGTTTCGGGCCGAGCTTGTTGGACCGACGTTTTTATCACTTCGTTAATGAATTGAGAGATTAAGAGACCGACAGCGAAGAAAATGCCTTGAAGCTCGCGACGAAACATGAAGTGTGAAACGAAGCCGCCGAAGCTAATGAAGACCGGCACGAGTGAGACCCACGCGAGGAACTGGCCAAGCTGATCGCCCTTTTGGTACCGCACGTGCGTCAAACTAATGGCCTTTAGAGCCATCGCGGATTGGCGGAGCAGTGAAGGAGGTTGTAGTTGGAGAGGTCTGAGTTTGAGGGACGAGTTACGTAGTTGGTACTGAAAATCTCAAATCTGAGATGGGGTTTGTTTCTGGATAAACCGTTGGCTGGAAAATAAAGAACACCAGAGAGGAGGTGGCGGCACATCCGCGTTAGATGTAGTCAACAACCGAGATTTGACAAAGAGAAAAAATTGGAAATTATTAAAATTCTCTCACGAGATTTCAGAAAATCTTAACTCCCACATGCCGACAGTGGGCCGCATCCGGCCATAGCCCATCAAATGGAGCGACTTGTGGCCGTGTCGGCCAGTGGCATGTTGAGATCTTAAAACATGACTCAGAGCCTTTAAATCATGCCTCCGTGGGCTAGTTTTAGTAGTTTTAGTAATGCCAATTCAAGATTGTCATTAAGAAAGGGAAGGGATTGTTCTTCGTTCAACTGAAAAGGCAAGTTATTTATAAACGTTTTCATTCTTTGAATACTTTGAGTCTGAGTCAGCGCGGTTTGAATTTCAATCCTAATAAAGATAAATGTTAATGATTTATTAACAGTATGATTTAGTTTGTCATACCAATGGGTTATTGATCAGTCATACACCAGGTTGGGTTTAATTATAATAGGGTTAGAAGGATTGAAACTAGATCTGATAGTTTGTGTCATCAAAGACCAATCACACCCCTGAAGCCCAGCACAAATCCAATTGGCATGCTGACATAAAACCAATTCACTTCATCTTCATCTCTAGCTTCTCTTTCTTCAGGGTTTGGAATTGAAACAATGGTCACGCATTTCTTAGGAAGTGGATCTCCACAAAGGTCATTGCCACTAAAACAAGACGCATCCAAACTTTGTAGTTGAGAGCTCAAAGGAATCCTCACGGTGAGGCTGTTGTTGGACAAGTTCAAGTGACTCAAAAACGTTAAGTTTGCAAGACTGGATGGGATTTTCGCCTGAGAGTTGGTTTCCAGAAAGATCAAGGGATTCTATGGAGGTCATGGCTCCGATAGTTCTGGGAATTCTTCCGGTATGAAAATTATATGACAAATTCAATGACTGTAATGCTTTGAGATTTGTCATTTCGATAGGAATCTCTCCAGAGACATTATTTTTTGAAAGATCTATTATTCTTACCAAGTTAAGAATACTGCTATATTCATCCATATGCCCTTTCATCACAAGGCTTGCTCCCTCAACAAAGATACCAAACTTAGAACTTGAAGGTTATGCATTACTAGTGCTAGAAGAATCCTCCACTGTCATGGCACTAAAATTATTGACACATCTTGGAATGGCTCCAGAGAGATTGTTTTCAGCAAGGTCCATGATTTGTAGAGAAGATATATGACAAAGCCCCATTGGTAGAACACCATGAAATTTGTTTGAACGAAGGTTGAGAATCTTCATTCTTGAAAAGCTTTCTCCTATCCGTGTGGGAATTTTTGCAGAACACTTATTTTCACTCAAGTCAAACACCCATAACTCATTGATCCTTTTAAGTGAAGTGGGTATTGTTCCAGAGAGATTGTTTCTGTGGAGATGAACTACATGAAGGGAAGTTAAATTTCTCATAGAAGTTGGAATGCCACCTATAAAATTATTATTACCTAAATATAAGTACTGCAATTTATGCCAATTCGTCCAACAATCTGCTAACTCTCTAATTAGAGCATTGTCTTTGAGGAATAGAAGTTGCATGCTCTTTGACTCATTTTTATTGTAACACAAAAACTGAGAAATAGATCCTGAAAAACTGTTATTGGAAAGATCAAGTTCCCACAACCGGGAGGATACAAGGGGCAATGGACCTGACAAGTTATTCGAATTCAAGTAAAGTGTTTGTTGCAAGACTAGAAACATTAGTTAGATTTGGAAGCTCTCCAAGGAGGCTGTTCCAAGAGAGGTTTAGATGAGTAAGACCGGGGAAAGAATTAAAAAGGCTATACGAAATGGTATCGAAAATTCCTGAGTTTTGCATAACCAACCTAAATAAATTCTTTTATGAATAAAGCCATGATGGAAATTTAGGCCCTACAAGACAGGAATCCAATAGCAAAGACCTAAGTTGAAAAGGAGGAAGCCAATCAGGACTAAATATTAATTTTATTGAGTTCCGAGAAGCAGAAAAATGTTGCAGTTTGGTGAGATTTGCAAAGTGAATTTCAGAAATAGTTCCATCCAATTTGTTATAGGGAAGTACTATTAAAGGGACCAAGAAAATTTCCTGGAACTTGCATGAAGAAATTTTTCCAAAATAATCTATCTATCCTTGACCTATTTTTTGAATGGGTCAATTTTAACCCTCGATGAAAATAGTATTACATTGAACTTTATTAACTACTAGTTTTCTTATATATATCCAAATGGTACAATCAATAAGAGACATAAATTTTGATACCAACCTGCACACTACTTGTTTCGATTCCTTGTAATTTTTGTAACAATAAAATTATATACGCTTAATTTTAAAAATCTAATCAGATACACAAATAATGTATTATAATGTGAATGAGTATATCTAGATAAAATAACACTTAATCATATAATAACTAATAATTTAAATACTTAATTAGATATTCAAAACTAAGTATATATAACATCACTCTTCGGAGGCGTTTGGTTCAGAAAATGTTTTATTACTAAAAATGAAAGATTACCACTAGGATAAATTACTTGAAAGATTACTGAGTATAAATTATGACTATGTTTGGTTATAATATCATTTGTAAATGATTATTATGTTTGGTTAGTAGTAATGAATGAATACCAAATATATAATTGACCTAAATACCCTTGAAAAGATTACTGGGTATACATTAATACTGTGTTTGGTTAGATTAACATTTGTAATGTTTGAATTTTTTCTTTTCTTGTGCATATACTCAAACATTTCTCATATTAATACATATAATTTTTTTTATTGAATTAAATCTCACATGTCTCTAAATATTATACAAAATAAATAAATAACTAACATTTAATCCATTTAATTCAATAAATTAATATTGTGTTTACTAACAAAATGAAAACTAAAAGAATTAGACAGTTTATATATATATGTCTTACTTACCAATAAAACAACTAATCACAAATTGAAATTATGTTAAACACAAAGTTTACAATGATCCAAAACCAAGAACATATAAATTAGTTTACAAGTCACTCCATAACAAATATTACTAACTAACATCAACACAATAAAAAAAAGTATTACAATTAGTTTACAAGTCACTCCAAAAGGCTGGACATTTTGTAGCTGAAAGGGGCAAGGACAACAAGGCAACAAGATTGGAACCATTTCCACTAGGATGAAAAATCAGAAAACACCAATTTTGAAACTTTTATGTAGCCAGTTGTGACAGCTGCACAATAGGCTGAACACAGCTTTATATGACACCGGAATGCAGGAGGCAGAGGAGCAATTGAAAATCCCAGGCTCCAGAGCATAGTAGTTTCTGGGTAGGGGCATTCTGTTGGGACAAATTTGTTGAAATCTAGCAGCAAATCTTTACATATGCCTATTCTTAATTTTGACAATATATTTTCAGGTTCTTAGGATGATGTTTTCAAGGTTTCTGGACTCAACCTGGTTGGAACTTCTGTGTGGAATCTTTTCTCAATGGGTGAGAAAATATTTGAATAAATTCTAAATATTTTGTTATCCTCAGCAAGTGGCAGCTTAAAGGAGTTCAAAAAAGCTTCTTAAAGCAGGAGATCAAGGGTTTCTATACGAAAGCACAAAAGTTCAAATTCGAAAGCAAAGAAAAAGGAGATTAAAAACAAATTTATAATACATAAAGAAGATGACAAGAGAGAGGAATTACCAAAATTGTTGCTGCAACTTGAAGGGAGATGATTTGTTGAGTAAAAACCCTAGCTATGGAGAAGGCGTACACACAAGCTGTCAAACACGATGAAATGGACTTGCATTAGGGTTTGTGAGGCATTATATAAAGGTAGTTTAGTGTAAATTGAAGGGTAATTTTGTCCCAAATAAAAAAGTTTCAGGTCAAACTTGGTACTTGGCATATATGTTATTTTAATTGATAAGAAGGGCATTTATGTCCTAAAATTATTATAAGTGAGGGTAAAATAGTAAAAAAAAATATATTACCTTGGTAATCTTAAAATACCTAAGGTTGAAATGGTAATCAAATTACTGCTTATATTACTTGTCACGTCAGTTTAGTAATAAAACATTACTGGAATCTTTTATTACCTTCGTAACCAAACAAAGTAATCTGAAGGAATTAAAGATAGATTTCTGAAGTAATGTTTTATTTCGGTAACCAAACGCCCCCTTCTTATAAAATACTCTTAACAAGAGTTATGTAGTAGTTATTAAAATAAACAATTAATTTTTTAATATAAATATAATAACTTATCTATCAAGTGGTCATGATGCAAGTTTAAGATCACCATTAAGAAAAAAAATTATTTTTCATTATGCTGAAAAGGTAAAGAGTATTTTCCCACCCAATGGTTGATGAAATGATAAATTCTTATTTTTTAAATTTGTAAAAAGTTAATTTATTATTCATCTATTAAAATTAATTATTAATTTTAACAATAAAAAATTATTTATATTATTATTTAAAATATTATAATAATAGTGTGATTAACTATATATTGTCTATAAAGTTTAAAATATTACAATAACACCATTGTAAATCGAATTATAAACAATATTATAAGGGGTATGAATATCTTTTTTTAACCTATCGGTGGTAAATAGATAGTTTTCCAATTTCTTGTTTCTGACACTATCATACCCACTCTATATGTTTTTAAAACATAACCATATATTTATATTTTTAATTTGTTGTGTTTCTTTTACGGTATAACTATAATTTTTAAAATTACTTGGGGTTATGTTAAAATTTTTCAAAACACCCCAAACTTTTTTTGAATTTCAAAAACCCTCAAAGTAAAAAATTCGCACATTTGCTTAATAAATACTATTATTAAACCCAACATAATATAGGTCCGAAATTTCTTGTTTCCATAATGGGAGAATTTGGTTAGGCAGGCTAATTGAAAACTTAACCTGAACAACCCAATTTGTTATTCAAACCACTCAGTTGATTAGTTCCAATCCCACCAACTCTTTTCGTATGTGTTGCTTTCCAATCTTCCCCTTACTTGAAGACACAGCCAAATGAAAATTGATTAAACCCAAATTCAAATGAAAACAAACACATTTCTCATCTCATTCTGATACAATTCAGTCAGAAATTACAATGGAAAGATCTAAGAAGAAAGCTCAGTTATGGAAGAAAGCTATAGTTCATTTTTCTCTGTGTTTCGTTATGGGATTCTTCACTGGCTTTGCTCCAACTGGTACAATGCAGAAATATGCTCCAGAGCCGGATGAAACGTTTCATCCGGAGATAAAAATTCAACCCCCAAGCAATGTCTACAGAACCCTTGTGGCTGAAACGACGACTCTGGAGAAATCTCCAACAATGGTGGACCATATTGAAGAGGAAAAACAACCCAAGGAGAAGCCAAGAAGACTTGTAATTATCGTGACGCCGACGAATAAGAGAGATAAGTTTCAGAATGTGTTTTTACAGAGACTAGCCAATACTATAAAGCTGGTTTCGCCGCCGTTGTTGTGGATAGTTGTGGAAGGACAGTCGGATTCCGATGAAGTGTCGCGAATATTGAGAAAGACAGGGATCATGTACAGGCATTTGGTTTTCAAAGAGAATTTTACTGAGCCAGAAGCGGAGTTGGATCATCAACGAAACGTTGCGCTTAAGCACATTGAGCAACACAGGCTAAGTGGAATCGTTCATTTCGCCGCCCTTTCCAATGTTTATGATCTCCGCTTCTTCGACGAGCTGCGGGAGGTTGAGTACGTAATTTTATTTAATCTTTCGATTATGTTTCCGATGAAAATTCTGGCTGACCAATTCAAAGATGATCGATGATGCAGGGTTTTTGGGGCGTGGCCAATGGCGTTTCTGACGGCGAACAAACAGAAGGTGAAAATTGAAGGGCCTGTGTGTGATTCTTCACAAGTAATTGGATGGCATTTGAAGAAGATGAACAATGAAACAGATGAGAGGCCTCCAATTCATGTTTCAAATTTCGGCTTCAACAGTTCTATTCTTTGGGATCCTGAGAGATGGGGTCGCCCGTCCTCCCTTCAGCAAGCCTCCCAGGTATTTTGAAATTATTTGGAGAAATTCAAAATATAACAATAAATTTATTAGCCTCTAATGTCAGTTCACACACCTGAAAAATTTTAAATTAAAATAATTTAATATTCAATTAAAACATAACATTTTAATATTCAATTAAAACATAACATTTTAATATTTAATTAAATATTCAAAACTAAAAAATGATGAATTCATCTTTAAATTTTAAAAAATCAAATTATATTATTTTTTATCTATTTTTGTTATTGAATTTTATTTGATTTTATTAGAAATGATTATTTTATTTTTTATTGAAATTATAAAACTATCATAATATAAATATTAAATTATTAATTTATCTTTACCAATTTAAAATTTTATCATTTAAACCTCTAAAATGTCTAAATTATAATCAATCTTTTGTTTATTTTTTTAAAGGTATAATTATTATTTTTGAAACTATCAAAATACATATTGAAATTTTAAAACACTTCTAAACTTTTTTAATTTTACAAAAACCCTTTTAAATTTTTTATTAATACCCATAATATCTTTAAAATTTATAATTTATCTCAAACATATGTTATTTTTAAAAAAACATAAAATAAAAAATTTATACAAAATGACATTTTTATTAGTTTATTTAATGAAATTTGTTGACAAAATTGATTAATAGATGAAAATCTACTTTTTTTAAAAAAAATTTAAATGGTGAAAATATTTTTTTAGCCTAATTTAAATTATTTGAGATAGTGCGATTGCTAAACTTACCTCCGATTTAAAAAATATATATTTATTTGCATAATGACATAACATTTATCGAATTATCATTCATATTAGAGTTACAATTTTAATTTTTTCTTAACAATAATATAACATTTAATTATATAAAAAAATTATTATTTAAATATTTAAAATTATGAATATATAATTTAATTATTATTTTTAATAATTCTCTGATATTTGTTTAATTTCCTCTTAATAGAATTCAATCAAATTCGTGAAACAAGTTATTCTTGAAGACGAGATAAAGTTACAGGGATTACCCCCTGAAGATTGCTCAAAAATCATGCTATGGTCTCTCAATTTACCCAAGGCCACGTCACCAAGTCAAGATTTTCAAGGAATTTCCTTTCAGTATAATTCTCGTAGATAATTAAATTTTAAAAAATTATGTTTAATATTATGAAATATAATGTTAAAATAGTTTACATATGTAAAATTATTCATTCTAGAATAATAAATTATAAAAGTGATAGTAGCATTTCCAACAAATCAAAATTAGAGTTGCTTTTTAAAATAAGGGGAAATTATAATAAATGGCAAATTACCCCTCTATTAAGCAAAAATGCTCAATTTTACTATTTCTAAGCAAAAATACCCAAATTTTCTATTCCTAAGCAAAAATGCCCTAATTTTTTTTAAAATACCAAAATTACCCTTCATCACATTTATATAAATTTCCTCACTGTCATTCTCATTACATACATTTTTTACATCACTTAAATACTCACTTCCATTCCTATTTTTAATTAATATCAATTATTACGGATTCGTTCGGAAATAAGAAATTCTTATTTTTGAATTCGAATCGAAAAAAATCAATTCGTGAAAACTATATTAAAAATAACACGTTATGAATAAATAGATATATTAAAATACCCTAGAATGTTAATAATAAATAAATTACTCGAAAATATAAAAAAAACAGATCTGAATTTCGAAAACTACACGTTTAAATAGCTTATGAACGAGAAAATCGAAAAATCGATCAAAAATTTCGTAATTACATCGTAAAACGTGTCTAAAAAAGCATATCGTAATTACAAATATCAAATTTGAAAATTACATATCAAAAAAGTCTAGCCTGGTCACAAACAAACTCAAAATCATAAAAACCGAAAATTTAAATTTGATAAAACAAAAAAATTGCATAATACACATTGAAACAGTTTTATTTTGGCCTCCAAATTTGGTGCAACCAGCAAAGCTAGTTGCTGTTATAGAGCTCGAAACGAGCTTCGCGTTGATATATTACAGGCCCCGTAACTCCTCTTGGATCAAAAGTTATGGTCGTTCAAAGTCTGTCTCATATAGACTCTATAGTTTTAAAAAAGTTAATTTCCACCAAATCCACGGTTTTCACTTATTGCCCCATGGTTCGGTGTAAAATTTCATACAAACCCCCGTAGATCTCCCCATGTTCCCCCTCCCCCTATAATTTTGAAAATGTTAAATTGCCCCCCCATGCCACGGGCGCCCGTTGGTATGTGCTATCGTTGACACCCAAATTAAAATCCTAAATTCCTACAACAAAAATGTAGTAAAGGAAAGTAGAGATCGTTCCCTCGAAGAGTTTTGATTAGTACGTCGTCACAAATAAATCGAAACAAAGAAATAAAAGGAGGGTTTTGAAGTGAATGCAAATTATAATGAAAAACAATAAATAAAAATTCAGTAAAATAATCTAAAGGAATAAATCAATTTAACAAACCTTGGTCTTCGGTCACATCCACCATTGGAACTACAATTGATCATCAAAATCAAAAATATCAAATTAATTATTCAAATATTCGTTGTGGTATTAAATTAATATGTCCTTCCTTACGATTAGTTAACCAAAAACATATATTCCAATTAACCCTTATTGATTAATAATTCGGATACGATCTTGAATTTAATTAAACAATAACATTACGACTTAGAAAGACCAACGAAGCAAGACAACACAAACGTACGACGTTGCATTTAATCTAGTTGATTATTTTTTTAGGATTTATAGTTTCTGACGCAGCAAACGATAAACCTAGTTGCCACTTCGATTAGGTAGATTAAACAATTACGGATTCAGCACCTAAACTAGCCGTATATTATATTAATTGATAAACTAATCGCGCGCCTTAGAAATCAACCAACACAATAATGAAAAATAATTCAGAAAGATAATCAATACTCAAATAATTAAAAAGATGCATTAAAGAACAAAAATAAATCTCACAATCATTGTAGTTTCATGGTTTCAGATCTCTTTAACCAAGAAAAAATATTCAGCCACTGTAGACCATATTTTTCTCTCTAATTCTCTAATTATAATGGTGAATGATTCCAACAAAATAAAAATAAAAATATATATATTATCTCCCTACTAAAGATTTGGAAATTGAAAGTCAATCTTAATTTCCTAATCCAATCAAGCAAAGTGATACATATCTTCCCAAAAAGAAAGGAAAAGATATGTATCTTTAATGTATATCCTTTCTCCAAAAATATCATTTCTATCTAGCTCAATTAATCCTTTTTTCCAGCTGGTAATTATCCCTTTCCTAGGAAGCAAATCTTAATATTTTGTGGACTCTTGTAGCTGATATGGGCGTTCAGATCTGTTTTCCGAATTCTGCTCTTGTCTTTCACGTGCCCACGCCTAATCAGCATCACGAAATTTCTAGATTAACAAGTCTGCTCCATTTTTTCATCTTTTTAGCCCAACTTACTCAAAAAATGTTCAAAGCTTCCTAAATATAAAAAGATAAATAATTCTATTAGATTGAATTAAATTTCCACACAACATAAGAGAATTATAAATCAAAATAATAACAATTAATGGCGTTATCACCCATCGGCAGATCTAATCCATTTTTTGGCCAAAAATCGTCATTTCAACCTTTAATTTCAACACAAATCAAATCTACACATCTAATAACACAAAACCCCTCAAGAAATTCAAGCAAAACAACCAAGAATTAAAACATTTTATGCATTGTTCAAAAATGAAACCCTAAACATTCAAACCTCAAAATCTCCCTTAAATCTCAATAATCCTAACAATAAATTGATTCAAACAAGATGTGGGATGATGTACTATCCTTATTTGTCATTTTCAATTGCCGAAAAACATGAAAATCTCTGCCACCGTGGGAAGGGTGATTTTCTTTGAATTTGTACAGTGAAACCGTGGAAAATTACTGTGAGAATTTCTTGTTTATATACAAGGGCAATTTTGTCATTTCACAAAAGTTGGGCATTTTTGCTTAAACTTTATTGTTTTGGGCAATTTCACTTAAACCCCCTTAATTTTGGTTATTTATTATAATTTCCCTTAAAATAAAAAGAAAAAGAAATCTTAACTTTTAAAATATTCATCCTTCTATCAAAATTCACTAGTAGAGTTAAAGGTAAAAATATTATTTAACTAAAAATACTATAAAAACTAAAAATTATCATTATTTTTGCTTTTAGTTTAAAAATTTAACAATTTTTCTTTAAGTTTTTTTTCCCATCATCAAAGATGATAAATTTCACCATCACTGGTAGCATTCTCTCTCCCTCTCAATGTCTTCCTTGGCCATTTGAGACGAGATAAAGATGTTGAAGTTCATCGTCTCTAGTAATGGAAAAAAATCCTTAGGGAAAATAATCAATTTTCAAGCTTTTGGTGAGAGCAATTTGTTAAAATTTTAAATTAAAAGGAGAAATGTGATAAATTTGTAGTTTTTTTAATATTTTTAGTTAAATAACATTTTTATCCTTAATCCTAATAATAAATTTTAATTAAAAAATGACTATTTAGACTTTTTAAAGTTAATAGTCATGAATTGAAATTTCACTAAACTTTGGATGCAAACAAATCTTTTGGCAATTGAATAAATTTGGATTACAACCAAACGCGTTTAAACGTGACCAGATGTTGGGTGGCTAACAAACCTGACCCAACGCAGTCAATTTTGTTACCAAATAATTAATAAAGACACATGTACAACTATCCACGCCTGCTCTCAATGATATGATTAGTTGCAAATTAAGGCATGTTGGTTGGTTTATGCTTTATAATTCTGGTTTTATAGGCTTTACTCTGTCCCACTACAATGATTATATTTTAAATCATGATCCAAATTTCCTTACTCATCCCTTGTGATCTTCACAACATTACCTTCCGTACCCAAATGCGCTTGTATGAATTCGAATGCTCTTTAGTCGGAAGCTTATGTACACTTATCAACCATTATTGTCAATACAACAATCGGTGAGATATCAGCATGACGCCCCTTTAAATCGTAGGGATGACTTCAATCCATGAGGAGTTGGTGCATCGTCCGGAGTGTCTTTGGGTGTGTGGGCATTTTGTGAGAGCGAGTAGTGCACTGAGGGCATGCACCATTTTCAAGCAAGGGAGAGTTTGTATATGATTCAATGTTGGTGAGCATTGTAGAGACTTAGACAAAAACTGTGATGGGTGAGTTTAAGAGTGAGTGTGTGTGGTCGTTAGGTTTCAATGTGTTGGTAATTGATAGGGGTGTTCAAAATTATCCGATAATCGAATCGAACCGATTTTTAAACCAAAAACTGAATCGAAAAATTGGTTATTTGAAAAATCGGTTCCGATACAAATTCAAAAATAAATATAAACCGAATTTTCGATTCGGTTACTGGTTTGCCTAATTTTGAAAACCAGTTAATCGAACCGAACCGATTTTTAAAAAATTGAATAAAAATTTAATAAAGTATTGAATATATTTTCAAAAAATTAGAATAAAATAATAAAATATGATAATTTTTTAAAATTCGGATCAAAAATCGGTTAACCGACATTTCGGTTTGGTTAATTAATATTTTCGGTTCTGTTTAAAATCGGTTAATCTTTAAATCGATCCGGTTTTGGTTCATGATTTTTTCCAAACCAAAAATTCGGTTCGGTTCAAAAAATTGGTAAAGCGGTTCAGCTAACCAGTTTTGAACACCCCTAGTAATTGGAGGCGTGTTTTAGTCACAAGGCGTGCGTAGCCCTGGATATGAGCCGAGCTGGCTTAGTCTCAAAACAAGACTCGACTTGGCTCGGCTTGGCTCTAGTTCGTTTTTTATGGATTCAAGCCAAACTCGAGTCATAACATATGACTCGGCTAAAAAACAAGCCAAATACGGATAAGATAGAGTTCGACTTGAGTCAGCTCATAAGCCAACCATCAACTCAGCTTGAGTCGAATTGAGCCACGGCTTGCAACAAGCCAACTCGAAAAATTAAACACAATATACATAAATCTATTAATTTTTCTCATAGATGTTTTATGTTTGACTCTTTCTCTTTCATTTCTCCTCTCCCTCTCTCTTGCTTTTCTGCTCTCAGTCTCTCTTGCACTTCAGATTTGTTTGCTATCTCTGCAATCAATTTGGCTGTTTCTTTTTCTTTGAATATCGCTATTTTGAGATCATAAACAAGCAAGTATACATAAATCTATCACCATCTCTCTCTTTCAAACCAATCCTCTCAGTTTTTTCTATCTTACATGTCATTGTAGCCCAAATAGTTCATCCCAATCGGCGATAATCTCATCTCCGTCTTTAAGCATTTGTCATTAAGTAGGTTTTTGCATCTAAAGAAAACGTGGATGCCAAGCTTGCAACAAAGGAAAAGAGAAAGAAAAAAATTAAGATGCTATAAAGTAATGACAGAAGGAGGAATATGAGATGCAAGTCAGCCAAGACATATTCGCAATTCTTTTTGCTTATGTAATCAAATGTTTGTTAAGTAAATTATAGCAAGCATACTGTGAATGGGACACATGCATACTGTTTTTGCAATAAAGTTAATATTAGGAAGATTTCTAAGTGAGCTTTCAGGAAATTACAATAATTTATTGTAGATTCAAGCTAAAAATTTCAAGCAATAGATTTAAGCTACAAACTCGAATTATAAACTTGAGTTACGAATTTTAGTTACGAACTTGAGTCACGAACTCGAATCGAGTCACGAATTTCAAATTTGTTGTTTGAGCCAAACTTGGACTTCCCTTTAGACTGGCTCGATGAACTAGAGCCACCTCTAAAATCTTTCGAGCCAAACTTAAGCCATTATATATTCAAGTTTGATTCGATTCGAATCCACCCTTAGACGTGCACAATGGGATCTCATAAGGGCGACATTGCAAAGGGAACTAAGCCAACCCTACACAATTAGTGAGAAAAATATTATTATGTATCCAATCATTTTTCTTCAATTATGATGACTTTCAAAGCTTGACGCATCATTAACATCTTATCATTGTTTATAAAAAGTGACTTTACATTTTGTTCGATTCAAAGTTATAATTCTCTCGTTGTCTATTCTGTTGAAATCATTTACTCTTACATTATAAATCTTCTACCGTAACTTTCATCTTCATGTCTAGATTTTAATACATTAAGATTTGATTATGAATGAACAATTTTGATAGAGAAAAACTATAATCTATACTCTAAACCTTAGATAATTTTCTATATCTTATTGAATTAATGAAAAACTAATACAAAGTGACCCCATTTATAGTAGAAATTTAATGAATATAATAAGGTTATAATAATAAAATATCTTAATTAGAAATTCACTCTAATTTATGAAGAAAATCTAATATCTACCCTATTTAATAAAAAAAGGAAAAACTAAAACTAAAAATAATAAATAATCTAATATCTACATTTATATATTAAAAAATAAGTACACGGAGCATTGTCAGGCTATTATTAAGGGTTATGGTTGGTTAGTTAAACTTAGTTTTATAATTGTAGTTGATGATTCATGATTGATTAACATGTTGCAACGGCTACTTCCCTCAGAAAATACAGTAAGTTAACTTGCATTGTACGCATGTGTCACTTTCTGTTGTTGACACAACAAAGGAAAGGCAGATTCATTTACATTTTTATTTTAATCAAAATTAATATAAGAATGCGTGTGAATTAGATTTAAGCCACGTGAATTCATAATTTTTGTATACTTTGTTAAAAAAGTAAATTAGGTGCGTAAGATGTTCTATTGTTAACAGTTAGGGTTGGATACAAATTGAATATATTTGAGTTTAAGTTTAAGTTTAACTCGAACAAGTTTGAAACAAGTTAATGTTAATCAAGTTTGGTCGAGTTTGAGCTACTCACCAGATTTTTCAATTAAAAATGTTGATACAAAACGACATCGTTTTGATTAATATATATTAAAGCGATATCATTTTAATAACAAAAAATGAGTTGAACCAAATTCAAGTTTGGCTTTCACGAACTCAAGCTCAATTCAGATCGAATCTAACCCTAATAATAGAATTAGATTTAAGTTAAATTGAGTTTAAGTTCAAACTCACTTCAATGGAGTTAAATTTGAATTTGAGTTTGAACTTATCAAACTCACTTTAGAAGTGTTTAAACTCAACTTGTCGAGAAAAATTAAACTCAAATTTAGCTCAAGTTCAAACTTGAACTTAATTCGATATTAAAACGATATTGTTTTAATGTATATTTATTAAAATGACGTCGTTTTAATCAATTTATATAAAAAAAAGCTCAAGTTCGTAAGCTTTATGATCGAATACTCCTAAAACTCGAGCTCAAGCACGTTTTAGATGTGTTTGAGTTGAGCTCGAATAAAATTGGTTCAAATCTAACCCTAGTCATTACGTGATATAATCACATGAAAACACATCATTTGATACATTAATACTCACAATTAGATGTATATAACATTGTTCTTATATTTATTATCCTCCTAGTTCTTTGTCACAAGATAATGTTAATTTGTTGGGGTGGGAGTGAGATGAGCTTTTCATTTTAAACATGGGTATTATTAGTATCTTATAATACAATATGATACAAGTGAAAAATAATACGTATCATAAGAAATATAAAAAAATATTGATATGATTAACGTATCATATAATATGATATATATCTTACGATACAATATGATATATTATCAATATAAATTGATATACCTTTTTAGAAAAGTGATGTCATAATAAGAGTGTATATAAAAAATTTTAAAATTTAAAAAATATTTGTGATATTTTCAACATGCTATATCAATTAGAAATTTATTATTTTTTAAAATAATTATATTATATTATATGAAAAATTATATTTTTAATATACTATTTAACTATTATAATTTTGAACAAATTTAGATGGATAAATAATTTATTTATTAAACACAAATATAATTATATTTTTTTGGTAAATTAAAAGTTAATTTGTTGTATATCATTCTCAACACTTACATCAAAATCAGACTTTATAAAAGTTAAAACATGTGAGAAGGGACACTGTTGAATCCGTGATCAAGTCTTCACAAGTGATAAATACAAGAAAAAATAATATTATGTTATATATATATATATATATTTAATATATAATTAAGGTATATAGATTATATATTACTATGAGATTATATATTATTTTATTTTTAATTTAAAATTATTTATTTACGTAATCACAAATAATTTATATACTTAAATTATATAAATGGTATATATACAGGTAATTTTATTTTATGAAAAATTCTGTCAAAATCAAAAATTCGAGAAAAACTTCTTTAATTATATAAATTTAAGTAGATAAATATAAGTTTTCCATCTTTTAGATGAAAAATCTGATAGATTATTTGTAGAGTAAAAATCTAAAGGCTAAAAGACTTGTTCTCACCAAAAGTATAGTAAAACTTTAAGATTTTACCTTCTAATTTTTAAAAACTCAAATATTATCTATAAGTGAATTTCTGTTAAAAAATTCAGTTAGGTTAAAGGTATAAATTATTTAATTAAAAAAAATTTAAAAATAAAATTTTATCACATTTTTCTCTAAAATTTGAAAAACTAACATTTTTTCTACCTAAAGTTTAAAAATGACCGTTTTCTCCTGTTTTTTTTTTCCTTTTCTCTGATAACCACTCTACTCTAGTAGACAACAGTCTTCAAGCACTTACGATCACTCCTTTTTAGGTAGACAACTCTCTCTCTTGATGAAGACGCTCGAATGCTCTCAATTCATCGATCAATCGATTGGACAAACCTTGGGTGGTTGATTGGATTTGTTAACAAAGTCAAAAGATAAAATTTTGAAATTTTACCATAATTTAGAAGGGAGCAAGTCTTTTGACTAAATCTAAAAGTATTCAATATAGTTGTTATTAGATTTTTATTATAGTAGAAAAAAAAGTTAAAAGGAAGGTAAAAAAATAAAAAAATAGTTTAAAAACAAAAATAAAATTATTATTTTATAAATTTTAAAATTATGATTTTAATTTATTTAATTTAATAATTATAAAATTGATAACTGAATTTAAAGTTTAATATAAAAAGACATTAGATTTTATATGTTTAGTTGATTGATTCAGTCCAAAAATACGGTCTACAAAAAAAACACGACAAAGAAAGATAAAAGACAAGATTTACACTTTTACAGGCGGTGCTAAATCACAGGGTTAGTTGCCGAAATAACGGGATTGAAACAGCCAATCAAACTAAATAAATTATTTTTACTTTTTCTACTTTTTTTAACCAATATAAAAGCGGCGATCAAAATTAAGTTTAATTAAAAAGGTAGGCCCCACTCTCTCCGACCGATTAAGTGGGGTCACACTAGCCAGAAACCAAACCAGCTGGAGCTCGAGCGTCCTCGCTCACTCACCGAGTCACTCTTTATTATTTTATATTTGTGCTATGTGAGTCACTCTTTACTATTCTTCTCATCAAGATCTGTTATTTTCTTCTCTCTTACTTCACATTCTAACTCTTCAATTTCCTCTCTTCTTTCTTCTTTGCGGAGTCCTTTATACTGCATTCAACTCCTTCTTTCGGGATCTGTTTTTCAGGTAAATTTTGGTTTCTGTTTCTGGATGTATGATAGTTTTTAGTGTTGTTTGTGCATTTTGGATTGGAAAATTGTAACGTGTTGCGTTTTTGTGCGTTGAAAGGGGACGTAAATTGAGGAATGATAAGGAGATGGGGAGTAAAGGAAAATGGTTTTCAAAGGTGAAGAAGGCGTTCAGTCCAGATTCGGAGAAGAAAGATAAGGTTTGAAAGAATTATTATTATTTTAATTCTTGTGGATTTTTTTCTTTTTAGTAAGATTTTAATGTAGTAGGTTATTTTGTTGATAGAAATCGAAGAAGAAATGGTTTAGAAAAGAGAAAGATTTCTCTTCGGAGTCTGTTCCTTTGGAGACTGTGAAGACACCTCTTCCTCCTGCTCCGCTTCAGGCGGAGGAGGAGGAGGTAAAGGTAACTGAAGTAGAGGATGATCAGAGGAACTATGAAGCTTCTGTGGCAGTTGCTGCTGCAGTGTCGGATAAGGCGGCTGGTGTTGCCGACCAGACTGTTCCGGTGGTTGTTCGATACACAAGTAATGCTAGATTTGATGGAAAATCAAAGGAAGAGGCGGCTGCAATCAGGATTCAGACTGCATTTCGTGGTTACTTGGTAAGTAACATTTCGTTTAGCTGCTTTAAGTGACTGTCAGATCCACAGGAATATATATCATCTAATTTCCTAGGAGGCAAATGTGTGAATTGAAAGCTAGTTGTCTATGCAACAATCCTGGTAAATGTGATTTTGAGGAGATTTTCTAGACTTTGAAATTTGAGTATGAAAGAAGAGTTGGAGTTTCATCAAATAAATGGTTTCCCAGCTCAACAAAGTAAATGTCGTTATTAACAAATGTTGGTTAATGAGACAATTGTATCTCTTGCATAGAAGTAACCAAAATAATTGTAAGATTGATTCATTCTTAATGTTTAATGAGACAATTCAATGTGTAGAAGTCGGTTCTGTAATTATTGTAGGTTGTTCTTATTATCATTTTGGATGATATTTTTGCTGTTTAAGGCTTTTATTCTTAATTTAGTTTAAAATTCCTGTTTTCTTTTTCTATTTGGCATTCCAAGTTTCGTGTGAAATTTATGAGTTGAGTTTGATTCAGCATTTCTCTTTCTCAGGCAAGAAGGGCATCGAGGGCTTTAAGAGGTCTTGTCAGGCTAAAATTACTAATGGAAGGTCCCGTGGTGAAACGCCAAGCCACTAATACCCTTCGGTGCATGCAGACTCTATCACGTGTGCAGTCTCAGATTCGTTCTAGGAGGATCAGGATGTCAGAGGAGAATCAGGCGCGCCAAAAACAACTCCTACAAAAGCACGCGAAAGAGATTGCGACGCAGGTCCGTGCTATATCCTGTTAATATTTTGTGTCAATATAAACTGCCCTGATCACTTGGATAGTGATATGTTATCACAGTGTTGTTGACTTTGTAACCTTAAATATGAATGTCTTACAGCTGTTTGGAAATCTAGATTCTTAGCTGAATATTTTGCATGCCAAGGATTCAAATACTTTTAGATCTATCAATATCTTTAGAGTATTTAGGTCTTTTTTTTAATTCTTATCTTTTATTGCTTTGTTTAATTCTCGCTTAAAATTGTTGGAACAGATGGGGGAAGATTGGGATGACAGCCTACAGTCTAAGGAACAAATTGAAGCAAGCCTGCTAATCAAGTATGAAGCAGCTATGAGAAGAGAAAGGGCAATGGCTTATTCGTTCTCTCATCAGGTGACTTAGTTCTCTTAATGTTGAACACTATTAGCTTGCCTAAGAGCATTAAACTTGGTTATCTATACGACAAATAAACATGGTAATTTAATAACTGACATGTTAAATTCAGATGATACAGGTTGCAAAAGTAGTTTGTGACGTAATTGAATGATTAATGACAATGGTTGTGCTGAAGCTCAATTAGACCTTTTACATATGGTCATCCACCATAGGGTTTGAGTTTGGCATCTGGTTTCATTTTTCTTTTGGCTGAAAGAATCTTAGCTAGTTGGATTTGAAGTCTTTAGTTTAACTCTTCTTTGACATGAATTTACAGCAAACCTGGAAAAATCCGTCAAAATCTGTAAATCCAATGTTCATGGATCCAAGGAATCCCACATGGGGTTGGAGCTGGTTGGAACGGTGGATGGCAGCCCGACCATGGGAGAGCCGTGGCATGACTGAGAAAGAACTCAACAATGACAACTCATCTCTAAAGAGTGCAAGCTGCAGTATTGTTGGAGGAGAAATCACCAGATCTTATGCTCGCTACCAACTCAATTCTGACAAGCAATCCCCAACAGCCAATCAAAAAGTAACCAAAACTCCAAGCCTCCAATCCCCATCAACTCCTACCAAGCCACCTTCAACTGGTGCAACTCCTATCAAGCCAGCTTTTTCAACAGGTGCAAGAAAATTGAAGCCAGCGAGCCCAAGGGCCATTGTTTCTAGTCAGGATGATGACACTAGAAGCATGATCAGTGTGCAGTCAAATCGGAGGCACACCATTGGAGGTTCATCAGTACGAGACGATGAGAGCCTGCCAGGCTCTCCTGCAGCTCCACGTTACATGGTACCCACTGAATCTGCAAGAGCCAAATCCAGGTTGCAGGGCTCACTGGGGGCTGAGAAAGTGTCACCAGTCTCTGCAAAGAAACGGCTCTCTTATCCACCATCGCCGGCCAGGCCAAGACGGCAATCTGTTCCACCAAAATTGGACTGCAGCATTAACACAGAAATCAGTGTGAGCAATGGAGGGGGCAACGAGGGTGGAGAAAGGTAAAAAATAAGCATAATAATTTGATTAAGGAATCCTCAGCAGCTGTTAAAATTTGTTGTATTCATTGCACTCAAAAGTATTGGTTTGGGCTGAAATTTCATTTCTTTCTACAGGATTACTGTTATTTATTATCTGTTTATTGGTTATAGTTACCCTCATTTGGCTGAGTTATTGGCATTCACAATTGTGATGCCATTGGCAACTCTGTAAGTCCAGATGGGGGCCTCTGCTCTGCATTCTGGTAATTTCATAAAAGAACAGTTGTCATGTACTTGAAATTCCTGATTCGTTGTATCAAACTGTTATGAATATTTTAATTTCTTTTTTTTTTATTATTATGATTACAATAAAACTATATGTATTTATTTTTGATACATAATTTATATATATAGATAAAATATTATCATGTGATTAGATGTTTCTTTATCATATGATAACACATGTTTTAAAATCACTTAATTACATGATGATACATCACTGTATACATGAATTATGTACTAAAAATAGATACACATAATATTGTTTATACAGTTTTAAATATTATTATTTTATTATATAATAATATATTAATTAAATTATTTAAAATCATTTACTTATTAAGTAAATAACAAATTTTTATTATTAAATCCATTTTTTAAAGCTTGAGACACTTACAAATATAACTTAATTAATCTCTATAAAGACTAACAATTACAATAAAAATATAATTAGTTTTTTATCATATTAAATATACTTATTTATCCCGTGATGATAATACTCATCGAGATTTATAATATTGTAGTTTATGTATTTCTACACAATTTGTATACTTTTGGAGGGAATAAGTCTTTTTTGGCCTTAAATATATTTATAATTTCTACACAATTTGTATAAAATCAGATTGATATTTGATTAAATAAAATATTATAAAGTTAAGAGTTGACCAAAGAAAAAAGGGAAAAAGAGAGCTATGAACTGAAGAAAGTGGTTTCGAGAATTATTTTTTGTGCGGATATAATTGTGATTGACCAAAGTGCCCCTGTCCGAAATTTATTACGTTTTCCGAAAGGATCAACTGGAAAACCCTATTAAAAGGTAAGCCCTGAGTCCGCGAAAGATTTGAAGTTCTGAGACATCTCCAACATGGTGAGTCACCTCTCTCTGACTCGTCCCTCCTCCTTTAATATTCATTCTATTTTTCAATAGAATTTTGAGAAGAAGCTTGAATATGGCGTCGATTTTATTCTTTAGAGCACAGTTGATGTTCTTCTTCCGTTCTTCTATAAAAAATTTATTTTAGGGTTTCATATTGAAGTTCTCTTTACAAAGATGAGAATTTGATTTGTAAAACCTGCTATATAGAAGCTAATTGCATACATGTGTGTATTAGTCTGTTGGGTTGACTTATCTTTGCATTTTCAGAAATATGTTTGGCTGTTTATCCGCATACTTGTTAACTTAAAGCCTTTGGTATGTATATGATATATCTCTTTTTTTTTAAAAAAAAAAATGGTAAATAAAGGGCTGTCCAGAACAAGTTTGCTTGAATGTGTGTACGCTTTCCATGTTGTATAGAGGAAAATAGAAAGGAGTTCCAATTGAGGTTCTTATCTGTGTTAGTATTTGCTAACCACATCTTACTTAATGAACTTTACATTTGAAAGTCGAATCAAGCTGCTCCATTGATAGCGGGACTTGCAGTAGCTGCTGCAGCTTATGCTGGTAGATATGGCATCAAGGCATGGCAGGCATTCAAGGCAAGACCACCAACTGCTAGAATGAGGAAATTTTACGAAGGTGGATTTCAGCCTGTTATGACGAGAAGAGAAGCTGCTCTAATACTCGGAGTCAGGTACTGTTTTTAGGTAGTAGACTGTAATCATGTGAAAAATGTTGAAAATCTCAGATGACATGTTTTGCTTTGTGGATATTAGATATTTTTCACTGTGATTGTCTGTTTGAAAAACAATAGATTATGGTTTAGACTTGCAGTAGGAATCTTCATGAACTCCAGCAGCTTCTTAACAGTCAACTTTGAGGAAAAAAATCTTAGATCAACGAAAGTAAAACTACTGGAGCCTTGTTTTTACTTATTCCCCAATCTGTAAACAGAAGCTTATGAACTGAGCCTGAGGCTTGCTCATTTTATACCAAATGGATTAAATCCCAAGTGAGTCCACCTTCGCTTGATTAGAAAATGATTTGCTTCCTTGCCAATGGAGCATAAATTGCTGAATTGCTGATAATCATTTTTACTCTGATGAATGACTTGTTGATAGAATGTAATATTGATACCTAGACTTTATATTTTGTAGCCTTAATTCAGTTTCCACAGCGAGTTACTTGTTATGTTTATCTAAATTGTGCTTGCAAAGTAGGCTTTTTGTTACATTTAATTTGATTGTGATGGTTGGACTGGTTGGCACTTAGTAGTACTACTGTGACTTCTGTAAGCTCAGCTCTCTTGGTTTTTATTTAGGCTATTTCTAGCTTTTGGACAGAGCTTGGCAAAGCCCATTGAAGCTTCCACTCTGCTCGTCCATGCTCTATGAATGTCACCATTAACCTATCACTTTTCTTCTAGCAGACACAACTACAGGAAGAACAGCTCCAGATTATGTATTCATGCTCTAACATAGTCTTTTTTAATTCCATCTCATATTTTTCCCTGAGAAAAATAGAGGAAGAAAAGAGCTATTGGTCTGCAGCTTCTAAACCTGGAGGGAAGGCAATCAAGGACACTCTAATGTGGAACTGAGAGAACCCTCACCTTATTTGTGTTAAAATGTTGTTCAGGAAAGTGCTAAGAGAATGCAGTTAGAAAAATGAAAAACAAAAAGCAGGAAATTTAGCTGGTTGGCTGAGTATGATGCCATGTCAATTGCTATTGACTTTGTGAAGCTTAGTGGGATTTCTTTTGGGTACTGGAGTAATATATGTTATATTGATGTTCACGTGTTGAGCCCTAGATTTAAATTCAAGCCATTGAATCATCTGTTGAGAACTGTTCTGATGAGCTCTTTAAATGATGAGTTAAGCAGATTATGATTGGTAGACCATGCATTAAGTTTTCTGTTGATATAATTATGAATGTGCTGTGTATGCATATTCTCAGATATGTGAATTTTGCTAAATTTTCTGTTGAGCCCTTTCAATGTCTTATTGTTTTCTGTTAACCTAAAAATTTCCTCACATATTTCATCTATGTGATAATCAACTAATTGTTTTAGTTCTAGGATGGAGAAATTTTTTTATTTTTTCACACGATGCCTATTAGATTTCAAATGACTTCATATTTCGCTACAACCAACCTTAAGTCTTGTTATATTGTTAGTGCATGCTGCATACTTAGATTGCTTGTCTTTTCGTCATTTTGTAAATGGCCTTCAATTACATCCTGCAAATTTACTGTTTGTATTTTTCTTTTTGATATACTCAGTCTTAAGCTTCTTGCTTTTAATTTGTTCCTTTTATCAGAGAAAGCATTCCAGCAGAAAAGGTTAAAGAAGCACATCGGAGGGTGATGGTTGCAAACCATCCAGATGCCGGTGGTAGCCATTACCTCGCATCTAAAATTAATGAAGCAAAAGATATGATGCTCAGGAGAACGAAGGGCAGCAGTTCTGCTTTTTAACGGGATTGGCCTCCCTCTCCTATCTCTGCAAATCATATCTAGAAGCTCAGGGTGTGGGTTTCAAAAGCTAAATGCTGCAGATAAGCCGTGGACTTTGGAGATCATCCACGAATGATTCTTTTAGACCCAAACCGTATGGTGTTTGGAAAATTTTGATTTTCTATTATTTATCTGTTATAATGTGAGGGAAATTTATTGTAATATGGCTTGGATTTCTTCAGCAAGTGTAACATTATTCTATTGATAGCAACACTCGACCTGAAATCTCCAATTGTTTACTAATACCTCAAATCATGGCATTTTTACCACTTCAAAAGGATAAATGTGACAAGAGTTGAAAAAAAAAAAAAAAAAACCTTGTTTAAAATGCCTTTTACTTTAGAAACTCTGCATTGTTTTTGTCGTCCTAAAATTGCGATATAGAAAATTACATTGTCATCTTTCGTGCTCTCTAAGCAGAAGAGCACCCTGTGATATTTACATAAAATTGGAAGGATGAAATAAAAGGAATAACCTCAGCAATATTATAGTGAGATTACTCTTCAATTTGAAATGATGTATTATGCCTCTTTCGTATCTGAATCTCCTTCAATTGCAGCTTCAACCGGTTCCATTTTTTGTTGAAGAGGGCCTTGAGGGCTCCCGAAAAGAGTGGAAAATATTTGCCAGTGGCATTCATCACAGAAAAAGAAATAAGAAAAGTGGCCTTCGTATGGGAGTATATGCGTAACTGCTGCAGGTAAAATTCGGCTAATGTAGTCAGTCATTGAAGGTGGAACAACTCGATCATCCATTCCCTGTTCAGCATTGGCAAGGAAAGAGTGATTAGAAGAAAAATCAATTTTATTGAATTTCGGAAGGTAATGATCCAAATATCTACAGGTAATTAGTAATACAACTGAGATTTCATGAGCATATGCAAGTTATCAGAGTCATAACGGTCAGTCACTACTTAACACAGATTCAAAAATGTTTGCTTTTTATCCATAGCGGTTAGAATGCCGGCTTGGCGGTGAAATAATATTTCAGTGGAGTTGGTTTATTCAAGATGGCTGTCCTAAGAGCAAGTCCCTTTGGTAATGGGGAGTTTAACATGCAAATTAAATTCCTAATACTTAGGTGTTCTTAACTAGTAATGTCAAACAGATATGTGAGGGACGCATACACAATTTTATATAACCAAATACCATATCTCATGCTACAATATGACAAAAATGGAATCTGATTTTTACCCATATTTCAAGATAACATAGAAGAGTAATAAGGATCTGTTTGAAATGCTGCCAAACAATGGGAGACATAAAATTATTTCAAATTTTGGAAAAAGGACCAAGTTTGTGACAAGACGACCCACTCAGAACTTGATATGTAAGTCTATATGTTGCTAGTTTTCAAATTTTAGTTGAAATAAATATCACACAGATGAAACATAATAATATTATCTTCCAGATTTGAGTTTCTCATAAAAAAGATTATATTAATAATAACTGAAATTCTGTATAGCAGAAAATGATAAAGCAAGAGAGAGAATGTGTGCAAACCTGCCATATGTGTATTGGGCCTAAAAATCCAGTCAATTCACATTGTTCCTGGCTATAGATGGACCTGAGCCAAGCAAGAATACCTCTTCTCTGGCACTCCTTTCGAACCTGAAGATCTGCCAGGCTAAAACCCCAGTTGGACACTTGTAGCACAGCTTCCTCAATGAATGGTTTTGCAGTTCCCTGGCGAACAGACTCTTCTACATCTCTATGCCAGAACTCTTCGAAAATCGGCCCTTCTATCAAAACTTCATCCTGCAATATCAAGTTTATGTATCAAAAGATACCAGCGTGTCTATTGCAACTAGTTAAGGCAATTATTCAATAAGAGGAAGTTAATGAAAATTTGCATTCTAAAAAGATGAAAACTTGACCAACAGTAGCTCATTAAAATAAACCATGCAACTACTAACTGAGAAATATGTGATAGGTGTGGCATGTTGATTGTTGAGAAAGATAAGAGTAAATTACCTTCTTTTTAAGAGACAATGACATCCACTTGTCAATTTGTCCATGCTTTCCAGATAAGAAGGTTTGATGATAGAAATGTGAAAGTAATTTCGGAAATCTACAAGCTAAAAAAAACATTAATTTTCTCTAAGTAACCACTTTTCCCAAGTTCTTCTCATTTCTTCTTTAGTCATGCCTGATTCATATGGGTTAATCATAGGGGCAAAAAATGCAGCACCTGCAGATCCAGTTATGACATCAAAAAGTTAACAATAAACTTATGTTTGTGAGAGAAAATTACATCCAGATATGAAAATAAGAACAAAAATATTTATTTAAAGTTGTACAACTCAATTGTTAGTGAAGTCCAGAGACTGCTTCACAACATGATGCTGACCTTGTTAAGTAGCAGAAAATAAGTTAAAAAATTATGTTTTCTTATAAAAGAAGATTGATCTACCAGCAATTCTGTTGGGAATATATTTCAGTGCAGCCCAAGCGTGCATGCTACCACTTGAGTATCCCAGCACCCAAAATTTGTCACCAATACCAACAGCATCCGCTAGATACTGTATATCTGATGCTGAAGAATTAAGATTCCGGCTAGGATGAGGATCACTCTCTCCAAAGCCAGGAAGATCATATGTCACCAAGTGAACACCAAACTCTTCAAGCAGAGATGTTTTGACACCAGGTATACCTTTCATTGTAAAATTATTTTTTTAAAAATATTAGCGATGACTTAGCAACAATTTTAACCAAGACCACACTTGAATACCACTCCCTCAATGAAGCACAGATTGTTCTATTCTACCTGCAAGTCTCGAGGAAAGAAAAGAATGTGGTGCAATAACAGAGAATCTAGCTCTGCTTGCTGAAACACCTAGCTCACAATAAGCCAAGTTTCTGCCGTCTGGGAGCAGTATACGATTTGCAGATGGAAGATGTATGCGCACTTTCTTCACTGGTTGTACTGAGTTTTCATGATTTGAAGTAAAACTCAGTGCTGCGTATTGTTTAATAGTGTTGAGTTAAAAATTTCTCAAGCTCATAGCACTATACACTAAAATGCAATTAATCATTAGATACAATCAAGAAATAGAAGACAACTTTCTACAACCATAGAAATTGGAAACCAGTGGAAAAAACCACAGCAGCATTAAAATAGGAACTAAATTTAAGTCAAAGATACAGACTCAGAGATCCTCTTAATCATGAATACTGAGATCTACATTACACACACATGATAGTTTAAACTTTGATTTCATACAGAGAAACAACGGAGACCACAGAAGTTTAAATGCTACAATCATGGTGCATCCAAGCAAATTCAAAGTAATATGGGTAATCTTTTAACAGGTTAGCACCTCTATCAGATGCAATAGCCTGAGGCATTATATCTGATAACATTTATAATACTATATAAAACTTACAAAAGGTGAGAGAAGATCTAGTGTCATAAATCAGACAAATGCACAAGTAATTCACATGATCCCAGAGATTTGAAATTCTATAGTTAATAAATATCACAAATTTAAAATCACAAAATAATACCAGAGAGAGAGAGGATAAAAACAAAAAAAACAACAGGCCAGGTGTGAACCGGATCGCGATCCTCGGGCAAGAACTCATTCAAAAATCTTAGCCTACCCGCAACCTTAGCCACCGGTCCGCCGAGTTTTTGCACAATAAACGAGTCCTCAGTTATTACAGTCTGCTGCAAAATATCCTTACAGCCTTTACCTAATTCTAGAAGCATTTCGCCCCACGATGTTAAAAACCCTGTCACTTGATCCTTCAAACTCTCCTTCTCAATAACCGGTTCATTTTCCACCGGTTTTCTCTTCGGAGTCGACACAATCGAATCTCCGTATCGAATTCCAGCATCTTCCACTAAACTCGCCAGCTCCTGCTGCCACGTGTTCACTCTTCCCTCCATTCTCACTCCAAACTCGTAGAAGCTTTGCTACAACTCCAATACGAATATTTATTCTATATTAAGAGCTTGCTTTAACCATTAACCAGAAGATTCCATTAATAAAAACGACATCAAAGAATAACAAAACAGAACAGCACACTGAAACTTTAAAAGCGTGATTTGGAATTCTCGCTTTTGTTTAATCACTATACATTCACCGACTATTATTCAAGCGAATCTAATCTTCAAAAAATTGGAAAAGAGAAAAAGGCCAAAAGAATCTCTATCAGTGCTTAATCATCCTCTCACTTTCCTACACAGAAAATGTTGGCTCCGAGCCTCCGATGATGTCCTCAAGTAAAACTTTTCATGAATTGACTTCTTAACTGTACTTCTTTTCGGCCATTAATGGCCAAGCCTTTTTTTTATTTTTTTTATCTATCCACGTGGTCCTCCACTCAGTGGTCACCTTAATAGCCGGGTTACCGATTATTCCGGTGCACGTTCTGTATTCGTATGCGCTTCTGTCTACCTGCTACTCTCGGTTGCAGTTAAAGTTTGATTTGAACCGAATTTCCCATCTTTAAAATACGCTTAATTCGAAGGAGTCTAATATTGGTTTGGCTGAAATGAATTGGGGAGAGGACTATTTCCCACCTATTTTTTTAGTTCATTCTTAAACCTGTATTAATGAGAGATAAAAAACTTTTTTTTCACCCATAAACAAATTTTTGTTATGTTAAGGAGAGGAATAAAATAGTTATTTTATTGTTTATAGTTAAAAGTCATAAAGTTTATTATTTTTCACCTCCGTTGGGTTTTAGAAATTAACATTTCACCTTTATCTAAAGTTTTTAAACTTTGAAAAGTAACATTTTTATCCTCAAATCTAAGGTTTTCATATTTTTCAAAATGCAGCTACCTCCCATAACTTTTAAAAATAGTAGTTTCACCCACATTCTTCAACTTCATCTTTTGAAGTCGTCACTGACCTCCTTCTTCTCCTGGTGCGACGGCGGTGATGCGTCACAATTCATCACACGATGCGACGAAGAGACAGAGATTTCTTCATTGCAACACTGTGAGACGAAGAGGTCTCTCTTCATCGCTAGTCACGTCATCCAAATGCGACGATGAAACATCGTCTTTTGACGCGACGACGAAACATCATCTTTCGTTTGTTCTTCCAGATATAGATGACGAAGAGTTGTTCTTTATCGTCTTTTATAGTCAAAGATGGGATATCAGTAGAATGCGTCGACTGTCAATGGTGATCAGAGAAGGAAACAAACCCTAAGGGTGAAATATAAACTTTTCAAACTTTGAGGATGGGTTGAGGTGTTAGTTTTTAAAACTTGGAGGGGAAATTATAAAATTTTAAAGTTTTAAGGTTTATAATTAAAATGACTATTTTACCCTTGTCCCTAACTGAAAAATTGAACGATAGTTTGGTCATGGGTGAAAAAAGGGATTTTTTATCTCCTATGGGTATAAGTTTGAGATTAGCCTTAAAAAGTGGGTGGGAAATAGTCCTTTTCCCGAATGAATTTAAGTTTAAATTTAATTGGAGCCTTAACACGAGTTTTAAATTTGACCTTAAAGATTATATATTTTTGAGCGAGACTTCAAAGATATTTGACTCATTAAAAATATAAATATAAAAATATTTGATGTAAATCAATTAAAATAATTTTTTTTGATTAATATCTATTAAAAATATTATTTTATTTATTTCTTACTTTATTATAATATTAAACTGAATTTAAAATTTAATTCAATTTAATATTATAATTAAATTCAAATTTGACTTGGACTATGGGAGTAATGGATCGATATAAGGAATAGGAAAAGTGAAAACGTGGGCGGTTAGAAGAATTTATGTAAAAAATCTACGCTCAGATTTCGCTGGTAAATAACCAAAGATTCACCGCGTCCCCTTTTAAATATCCGCCGCTGTGAAATAGTAAGAGAGAAATTTCTCCAAGGAAAGTCTCACTGGTGGCCGAAGGCCAAGCCGCTTAGCCCCAGCGCAAGGTATACCTCCTTATAGAATCCAGACCCTCTTCTTCTTCCTGGTAAACTTTGAATGCCTTTTCAAATCCTCATTCATCTCTGTCGATCTTCTTTGTATCTTCATAAATATATTTTATATAATTATTTTGGCTTGGGGGGAAAGCGCCTGGCAGCTTGGCTTCTTCTTTGTCTTTAATTTCTGGTTTGATGTTATGTGTTTGATAAAATGTCAAAAAGGATGTCAATTTCCGCACAGAAACCCTTCGGGAGTTAAAAGGTGTTGTTGTTAATGATTTGTATGGATTATCATTCTGGTATAGCCTTTTAGATAGCATTTCTTGTTATTGAATTTGTTTGCAATCTCACTCTTTCTCTCTCTCTGAGGTCTTGTGAATGGCGTTCAATGGGTTTTGCAGATTCGAGTTGATGATTGTTGTGTGGCTTTTGTTATTTCATTATTTTTTCCTCTTTTTTTATGTTCTTTGTCCAGGTCTCTTGATGCTGTATTGAAGTAGATTTATTGATGATGATAATAATCTCTTACTGACTATACAAACTATTGTTGGTTTTAAAATCTGTTTTAGAGTCAGGCTATAGTAACTTAAAATCTTGCACCGGGGTAATTAGAGTATTATAGGCCATGTTATAAAACATTAAAGGACAACTGTTTTTAAGTGAGAAAACCTGACTTGAATGCATTCAAATGCAAAGCAATGCAGCATTAAGTTTACTGTGAGAGTTGTATGGAAATGAGAGAGCATTATATTACTCATGTACATTGATTTATCAAAGTTTTCATTTTATTAAGGAATTAATAATTAGAGATAAAATGAAATTGTTGGCATGCTCTTTCTTTCTTTCTGAATGTTTTGAAGAGAAATTAATGAAAAAGGGCAAATTGTTTAATATTTTAACATTATTTTCATAAAACAAAACTTGCTATTTCTAAGGAGGGCCACCCGGCTACCCCGTGTTGTAGCCCTCCTTTATGTTAAGATGCCCCTGGTTTTGTAATGTGAGCAAGTTAGTGCCTGTTTGAGGTGCACACAATATGGAGGAAGTTTTGCAAGTGAAAAGTGCTTCTGTGTTGTGTTTTTGTTTTTCTGAAAATACTTTTAATTATCGAAGTCCTGTATCAATAAGTTAATTATTATATTTCTTTCAATGAATTTTGTCAACTAATTGTGAAGTTGTGGATATTAAGCTAAACTAATTTTATACTTATATTTATAGTTAAAATTTTGTTCAATAAGCTTAATACTTTTGGATAAAAATATCAGCAGTGTGATTCTGCTGCATAATAGGTTTAGTCTCAATTTCTTGTTGCAAGAATAAAGGCTGTACAATCTGGTAGCAATGGCTACAAATACAACATCTGGGAATCAAAGAAAACATGCCATGGAGGCATTGGAGCGAAGGTTTGCCATTGCCAAAGCTGAGGCTCTTCAACAGATGAAGCATGGAAAAAAGAGACCACTCGAAGAAGATGAAAAAGGATCAGATTCTTCGGCTATTGCTTCATCACCACATCTAACAGATGCATCAGTTATGAACTCCCCAATTGAATCAGCTAAGAGAGGTTGTTATATTTATCAATGCTTATTCTGTTTATATTTATTTTTCAAGTTGTGCCATTCACTTCTTGTTTCTAAGTTGATTCTATTTTTTTAATCCCCAATTGCCTTAGAAATTATGATTCAAGATGCAAGTGCCCTGCATCACCTAATATATATTTGATTTTGATCTCTTTCCCCACATCTACTTATTTGTACCTACACTATGAATTATATGTAGGAAATTTTACTTTCGTGGGTTACACAACATCACAAGGTATTTCTATATTCTTGGTTTAATTTTTTCCCTCAAAAAAGAGTTCAGTTTTTTTTTTGTATAAATTTATTTATATTTGATAAGATATAAAAGATTGTTCAATATTGGACAGATGTGGAATTAAGTGGTCCAACATATTTTCAGCTCACTCAGCCCATGCATGAGAATTTGTTGGCAACTGATTGCAAAGTACTTTTTTTTTCTCTGACAAAATCAAGATCTATTAGTTGACAGTTAAGATACTGAGATGTTCTTATTCTAAGCTTCTTGTTTTACATTATATTTGGCACCATGCAGCAATCTAATAGGAGAGGAAGCACAGTTGACAAGGTTTTGCATGAGCTCTTCCAAAATGGTGACTCAGCTCAGAAGTACTTACAGGGATCAAGAAGTGTGAAAATTGACAATTGGCTCCTCCTTGATAATTATGTACAAGGACGGGCCATATCTACTAGTTCTCATGTTAGAGCTTTGCAGACCCACTCAAAACGCTCTAAAAAACACATGTCTATGAAGCAACTTAAGAAAAGTGGTTTATTTGATTTACCTAAAGAGCTCCAAAGGTGAGTTTTCTAAGATGCATATGGTTGAGAGCTGCAACTCTTTTCTCTCTCTCTCCATCTGCACTTGGCATTATATTCTATAATCTTTGCTTGATATCTGCTGGTGTTGTGACTTTTATTCTGTTTGCATCGCATGAATTTCTTTCCTACTTCATCCATCATTCGAACCGTTTAGTGGTGCATTTTTCAGTTTTTTTAATTTTTCCTAATTCAGTTATATAAAATTGGAGGTGTGTAGGGAAAGAATAATTCTTTGAATTTTCTAGAGACAGAAAGATTATGATCTTCTATTTCTATGTCTCAAATTATGTGTTTGAATGATGTAATTTATATTGCGATTGTAGTTTGATGATTTCTTTTTTCTTTCCTTTCTTACAGTAGTTTTGTCTAAAAATTGTTGGTTTGTGTTCGAGTTACAGATTTGAAACTTTTAATCCAATGCATGAAATGTGGAAGGCCTATGTTCTGCAACTCATTAAAACCACCGGGTGAGATATTGTTCTAGCCAATGTTATAGTATACATTGTTTTTTTAGGACTTTTTTTTTGGGGTGACATATTACTTTGTTATAATTTCACTGATATTTGGTTTATGTATGGTCTTATGCCTTGTAGATTGTCATTAACATTATTTTTTTCATCTTTTAAGCTATAACCATGATTCCATTCAATCTTGCAGGAAAAACCAGTTGGCTCAATGTCTTCTTAGTGCAGATTTGCATGGTGCATTAATTCTAGGTAACTTGGTCAGAGCAGCAGCACTAATTTGAATTATTTATGAATAATCAATGTAAATTTAGAAGTTTTTTTTTTTTTTTGGACTGTTTTTATGATTGATCATTTCATGCATCACTAGCTCGAGAGCCATCTAAATCATACAAAGCTCATATCTCGAATGGATACAAACCTACTTGTACAAATCTGTTATCAAATTACTTGTGTTGTTGGATAATCTTTATGGTCATAGTGAGAACTATTAAGGCCAAATATGGAAAAAAGAGACCCATAGATTTTTCCTTTGTAGATGCGTCACATAAATGGGCTTTATCATAAGTCTTAGTTCTCTCTATTTTTTTTTTTTTGTAGTTGCTGAGTGTAAGATTGCTGCTTTCACTGGAGTGAGTGGTATTATGGTTCGTGAAACTGCAGAAACATTCGGGATAGTCACAAGAGAAGATAAATTCCGAGGTAATTCAACCATCTAGGTCATACTTTATATTAACTTCAGCCATAATTAGTACAACTATGATTATGTGGTGAAAATCCTCTTGTTCTTACCTATTTTTCACTCACTTCTGAAGCTTTTTTATTTTACTAATCTGTTTTTCTCTTGGCAACTAGTTGATAATTGAGAAGATGTAATCATATGATGTTTGAAAATTTAGTGTCTAGGTGGAATCTCTTCCTGTGAATTGGAGCTGGTAGCGTCTGATAAACTCTAAATTGTTGTATGTTATAATCGATGTTTTAATTTAAATGAAGCAAAAGTTTGAATTAGGTGGGGAGAGGGGAAATAATAAAAAAGTTTATGTGCAAAATATTTTACAAGCGTAGCAGAGACTTGAACCCAGACCTTTTTCTTGAAAGTTCTAATGATCTACCAATTTTGCTAGCCTTTGGGGTAATAGATGATAATTTTGATATATAATGAAGGTTGATTTTATTAGCATACTCAATTCACATATAAAACCGTTCAGAAGGTTCTCACAACATGGACTTGAATGCATTACGGCAATACAGGAATTTCTTAATCTTCTCAATTCGGGTGTCTAAATGCCATCCAAAATTGCAGATGCAGAGTAGATGTTTGGTCGCAAAATCTCCATGAGTCTCTTCTCTAATCCTTTGAATTTGCTCAGCTCTGGAAACTATGTTTATTGTATCTTTTGTCTTTGTAATCTGCAGTTGTGCCCAAAAAGGATTCTGTCTTTATATTCCAAGTTGACTGCTGGAAAATTACATTGCTGGGAAACAAACTCACTTCAAGAAATGTGGGATTGTAAGTTTGATTTCATTCATAGCGTTTCAGTAAATATGTACAGAACATACAGTATTCTTTATTGTTTTTATATGCAAAATTTCTGTCCAAGATGGAATTATAAAACTTAAAACTACTAAATCTTTAGGCAGAAAGATCTAATTTAAGTGACTGTAGACATTTTTTTATTAGTATATTTTGCATTACAATTAGCTGGGATTCATATTATTTTTTCAAACAATAAAACTATATATATTCAATTTTGAGTACTCAATTTAAATATCTAGATAATGTTATCATGTGATCGAAAAACTTTGAATTAAAAATAAATTAATTTTTAAACACATGATGACAGATCATTTAGATATCTAATTGGGACTTTTCATTGTAATCATTTGAGACAAATTCAATCTGTGTTGTGGTGAAAAGTTGAGCATTTGGGTCATATTTGATTTGTTTTGTGGAGCAAGCAGAGGTTTTATCATTATTTGGTGTTGCTTTCATTGTTAAAGAAAGCAAACAAATGAAAGCAAACAAACCCCTCAAAATAAAACTTTATTCCTTCATCTATCCTTGAAGAAAAGTGAAAGTCTTATCATAATCCAGTAGGGCTTCTGAATGGCCCAAATATTAAGGCCGTGCACATGAAGTAAATGATATTAATATGACCCACGTTTATTTATTATTACCCGTTTCTCACGACACGATACATTACTTTCTATTTTTTGTATAAGTAACTTTTTTTTTTTTGAACTTTTGTTTTCAAAATTTTGATTAAATTTTTTTAATATATATTTTAAATTAAGAAAGATATGTTGATAATTTGATATTTATTTTATATTAAATATTAATTATAGTTTTATTATTTCAATAAATATATAAAATAATCATTTTAAGAGCAAATTTTAAATTATCTAATGCCATGGGTATTGATCTATCACTAAATTTAGGGTTTTACGTGTTTGGAATTTGAATGAACAGTTTGCAACTCAAGTAAGGCTTTTTTTTTTTAATGATTAGAAAACCTTGTGCAATTAGTTGGATAGGTAAATTATGGACACAACGATTAGATTCATAATTATTATGTTAAATAATTTAAGGATTAACATCATTGAGTTTCGAATCCAGTTTCATCATTTGGGGATTTTACAATTTATCTATTCAAATCACTTTTGCGGTCTCAAATAAGATTTTTTGTTTAAAAAAAATAAGTGGCGAACGAAATTTTAATTTTTTAAAATTTAAAAGACAAAAATTTATCATTCATTAAACATCGCGTGGGAAAGAGTGAGTCACCTTATTTTCATATAAAAATATTAATAATTTTATGATAATAAATATATAAATATCCCCTGACAACAGTGAATAGAAGAGGAGGAACATGAATTTAGTTGTACATTAGCCTACACACATGCATTCATTAAGTCAAGGAAGCAGGTAAGATGTGGAAATTATTTCCTTTCCAAATATTCTATAAATAAATAAAATGTAATTTGTGTAGCCAAAAGTAGGGCTGGAATCGAGCCGAGCCAGCTCGGCTCAGCTTAGTTCGAGCTCGAAACGAGTCAGGCTCTACTCGGTTCGATTCGATCGAGCTCGAACTGATTCGATAAATTTTTTTAAAAATTTTTTATATAAAATGACATCATTTTGATCCATATATATACACAAAACAATATCGTTTTGATATGAAAAATAAGCCGAATCGAGCTGTAAATGAGCCAAACTCGAGCCGACCATAAATAGACCGAGCCGAGCCCGAGCTCAGCTCGGCTCGAATCCAGCCCTAGCCAAAAGTGGGAAGCATTGTTCATTTTGAGATGAGGTCAATGGATTAGATTTAAAAATTTGCTTGATTCTGTAATATAGCCTTGAATTTGAATTGTATTGATTGAACAAAGCTAAACAAATTCAATTTTAACAAGTTTAATCTCGAGTTCAAAAATTTTATATTATTAAATTCGAGTTTAAAAGATATTTGACTTATCAAATTTATAAACTTAAAAATATTCTATTCAAATAACAAAGATATTTTGATTAATACATATAATAATAATATTATTTTAATTAATTTTAACTAAATTATAATATTAAACTTAATTTAGTATTATAATTAAATTTGAATTTTATTTTCTTGCATTAAATTAAAATCAAACTAATTTAAAAAAAAAATGTTGAATGCAAACCCGAATTCAAATTCAATTTTTCTAAACTAAACTACCCTAAACTCGATTTAACGAAAACTCAAACCCGAAACTGAATTGAGTTTGGATTCCGCCATAACTGTGTTTAAATTTCAAATTAATATTTATAAAAAAACGCAGAAACGGACGATAACAGATAGAGATGGGAGAGGCGCGTAAACAGTGAACATAAAAATAAAATCACGTGATAAGAGAGGCGCGTGGGGAAATGGCAAATAGCATCTATGTATAGGAAAACGTACTGGAAACTTTTTCAGCCTCCTTGCTGCCTTGCTCAATCTACAGAGTCTGCCAAAATCAGAAAAACAAAATCACTCACCCACTCGGGAACTGAGCACCGTTGCTCCTGAAACAAGGCCATATTCAACTTAACGCCATGTCCGGCTTCCCTTCTCTCGTTAAAAACAATTTCTTTAGGGTTTTCACTTTGTAAGAAACACTAAGATAAGCATCAACCAGTTCAGGTGTTCAGGTAAGCTTTTCTGTTTCGTGAATCCTTGTCCAGCTTTCAACCATGTTCTCCTCACTTCTTTGTTTCTGTTTTTTTAGGTTTGGTTAGTTTCCGTTAAGTTTGTAAGTTATATACTTGTTTTAGAAGCTCTTAGTTCTGGTTTGGTTTCTTTTTTTTTTAGTAATGATTGTTTTTTGTCTCTCTGTTTGGAAGAAATCTCATGTTTTATGTAGAGCTCTGCATAGAAATGAAATGTGGGTTTGTTCTGCGGATGTTTCTTGCTTTTGTTTACGGTGTTTTATGCTTTGGAACTGAAGAAGACGACTTCAAAGTTTGAGGGTTTTTTCTTTTTTTTTGGGACGTTGAGTTTTGGTTCTGTAAGTGTTATGACATTTTGGAAGAAGAGTTCAGTTTTCATTTTCTGTTTTGGCTTATTCTGGTGCTAACTTTGTATAGATCAGTGGAACTTTGTCGATCTAAACGTTTTCTCTTCTCCAGTTGAACAAAAATTTCAATTCCAAACTCCTATCTGCCACTAGTTTAACTTGTTATTCTTGAAGTGTTCTTTTTTTTTTTTAAATCTTTCTTGCTTTCTGTTAATTGCATTTTTTTTTTCAAAATTTCCCATTTTTAATTATTTGTGGAACGCTACTAATTTTCTTTTTCTTTTTATCAAAATCTTCAACCTTAAGTAACCAGGTTCTGTGTTGAAAGAAAGAGGTTTTTTTTTCCTCTAAATATCTTAAAATATTTATTTTAACTATAAAAATTTGGTGGATAATCTAGGAGTTTATGAATAATAAAGGGTTGCAATGATTGCATGTGAGTATATTTATATATTTTTTGCTTTTCGATTTGCAGCAACATGTTGAATAAAGGAGAATGTGGTTTATTTGTGCTTTATTATTAAATTGAACACATTATTTTCATCCTTAAAAAATATTGTTAAGAATCGAAGGATCCTCTTTTTGTCATCAGCCTGTCTGTGATCACAATAAAACAGGTTATCCCACCTCTGTACTATCATCATTTATGTTGCTGGCCCATTGGGGCTTCAATAATCTGTTGTTAAGCAAGTGGAAGTACTGGAGTAAAAAGGAAGTGAAAAAAAAAAAAAAGCATGGAAAGATGGTTTATGAGATAAAGTAAGCTCTATTTATCGCAACTTCTTCTTTCTTTTTAATTTTTGTCGTCTGTTTCAGGTTGGTGGTAGTGGGTGTAGTTTCCTGTGGAGTTTCTTTGAAGCGATTGTAATGTTTGTTTGTTAGGTTTTGTACACAAGTGATTGGAAGTGGATGTCTTTTATGAACCAAATTCCTTTGTACATTCGTATATATTAAGATTCTCATTGAGGTTTATTTCTCAGCCAAGGTTTTCTCTGAACTGTTGCAGGTCTTGTGGGTCAGGTGGGTTTTAAAGGAGACGACATTTGGTTTTCTATTTTGACCACTTCTGCTAAAGGGGATATAAAAATAATGCAGACTCCAAAAGCAAGGTAAGATTTGTCTTTTAACAAGTATTTTTTGAGTTGAGGAATTCTATGTAAACGCTTAGACCATTTTGTTAAATTAAATGTCTTATCCAGAATATAAATTTTCTTTAATATTTATTGGTAGACTACCAATGCATATTGGAATTATTTGTCTTATCCAGAAATGGGGCCTACCTATTTCTTACTTCATTTGGCATCCTTCTTCTTCTTCTTTTTGTTTGTCGTTTCAATTTCTTTCACCAATTTATGTATTACTAGTTTAAGTAGTGGTCTTGGCCTCTCAAGATTAACTTGATTGAGCTACATGAACAATGCATGAACTTGTAAACAATAAAAGTAAAGTGATTCAAAATCAAGCTTCAAGCTATTTGTATGTTCTAGTCTGCATGAATATGGAAAATGACGAGAAGAGCAAAATCAATGTGATTGGTGAGTAATGGACTCTGCTAATGGAGTCTGAACGTTTAGGCATTACTTATGATTAAAGATGATGTTTCAGTGGCTGCACCATGTCTGCAACAACTTTTTAAAATTGTGTCTTGTGTTGTTAGTAGCGCATGGCAATTCCCTAAGGCGAATTTGAAATAGATGGGTCCTCTTTGCAATTATATATCATCTGCTGATGCAATTCTGTCTCAACTAAAAACAAATTTATTGACTTTTGGTTAAACCTTGTTTGAGAGAGTGAAAAAAATAGGCATATAAGTTTCTGTTCTGTTATTTTACTTGTATTGCGAAATGTAGTTATACATCAATATTGACTTGTTGGGATGAGTGGCATCTAAAATTGTTGTCAGCATATTGAGGCATAAATTGGCTGTGTAAGGGTGAGCAACATGCCCGGTAGGAACTGGAATCATTGAATACCCACCCTTCGGTTTTGATTCCTATCTGGAATCAACCTACCCTGGGTAGGTTCCAATTCCAATTTTTGTGGAACTGGCTGGTTTTGGTTCTGCTTCCGGTTCCATCCCCTTAGGAATCATAACCAACCCGAGAACCTGATATAAATCAAAGTTCGGGTAACTGGTTGGGTACCTGACCCAAAACTTTTTTTTTTAGTTTCATCAATATCTCCATTTCATCTGTTGCCTAGATGATCTTTGGTCTTTCCTTGTTGTACTTGTCACCTTCTGTTTCCTCAGTTGTTTCTTTTCTTTGGTAACTGTTAGATTTTGAGAAACTTAATCTGGGTCTGTCATTTTAGAAGAAATGGTGAATTTAGGATTGCTTTCTGGAACCAAATCTGAGAAATCACCTAGTGTAAATTTTAGGACACCATATTTTACTCACTGGTCGTAGTCTACTTGTTTGCGGCTCTGAGCTGGCGCTTGGTTCATGGGATGTGAGGAAGTGTTTTTTACTGAAGCCTGATCTTGAAGGTGACCAACTCAAATGCTGAGGAATCCTGCAATTCAAAGTGGGTATTCTTGTGAGTACAGTTATTATGTTGTGGATGATGAGGGAAATGTACTGAGATGGGAGACAGGGAAGAAGCATAAACTGCTGTTACCTGAGGGGACTGAGGATGGGGACTGCTTCCAAAAATTTTTACTCTTAAAGCACAATAATTGGGTGGAAGAAAAAAATTGTTCATGTGTGAGGAAGAAGCACAGTGCTGTGAGGATGCAGAATCATCTGGGTAAGTTCTAGGTAGGAATATGTCTTGATCGATTATGGTTCCTAATTCTTAGGAATTGGCTGGTTCTGGTGCCCTGTTTTTTCAATAGAGTTCCCACACCTGTTCACTCCTGGCTGTAAATGTGAAGACATTGCTTGCATTAATATGCTATTTGTATAAGTTGCAGTAAATAAATACTTCATTTATTTTCATGCGTGCTTGCGTACACTGCTTCATTCCATCGATTTTTGACAACAGAACTGGCTCTTTGGAAGTGCCTCAAAGGAAATCTCCTACTACACTGCATACTGCCCGCCAACTCAAGATACCAGGATCAGATTCTAATGTTGTTTCCTCTTCTCCACACCCAACAAATAGGACACCAAAAGATAAAAGTCCTAAAGTCATTGAGCGCAAATCACCTCGGAGCCCAGCAACAACAGAGGTATTCTGCAAATTTTTTATAATCAGATCTGAAGCTGTTTCATGTGGAAATGCCTAGAAATGCTATGTTGGAGTCAGCAAAGTCATAGATGCTCTTTATGTAGTTACTGTAACACATGCATTTATTGGCGCCACTCAAATTTTGGAACTGGACAGCTCTTTCTTTCATAAGTGTTTTTTTTTTATTCTCAATGCTTAGCTATCTTTCACTTACTTGATATCTGCTCTCTATCTTGTGAATTCTAGAAAAAACGCCCAAACAGAGTGTCTGAATTGGAATCACAGCTTGCTCAACTTCAAGAAGAGCTGAAGAAGGTGAAGGAGCAATTGAGTGCTTCAGATTCATGGAAGAAGCAAGCCCAGCAGGAAGCTGAGGAGGCCAAGAAGCAGTTCTCGACCATGTCAGCAAAGCTTGAGGAATCTCAACAGCAACTGCTGGAGATTACTACGTCTGAGGATGCTCGAGTTGAAGAGCTCAGAAAGATTTCGCAGGATCGTGATAAAGCATGGCAGTCTGAACTTGATGCTCTCCAGAAACAGCATGCTATGGATTCTGCTGCCCTGGCTTCTGCCATGAATGAGATCCAGAGGCTAAAAGTTCAGCTGGAAAAGTTAGCTGAATCTGAAGTTGCCCTGACCAAGCATGCAGAGTCTGCACATGCTGAGATGCAGAGCTTGAGAATAGAACTTACTGAAACTCTCTCCCTGGTTGGAAAACTTAAATCTGATCTTAATATTTGCAAAGAATCTGAAGCTCAGGCAATTGAAGTAGTCCGGAAAACTCAAATGCAACTGGAAAGGGCGAATGCAAATATAGAAATGTTGCAATCTGAGGGCACTAAAGCTACAGAGGGTTTTAATTCCTTATCATTGGAGTTGGAACAGTCAAAAGCTCAGGTTAAATCATTCAAGGAACTTGTAAGCAAGCTCCAGGCCGATCTACTTAGCAGTAACAGCGATAAATTGGTGGAATCTTTGGGTGATGTTGATCTTTCTCGGAAGGATGGGGAAAAGGAGGAAATAGACCAGCTCAAAGTGGAGCTTAATCATTCTAAATTTGAATTGAGCCAACTGAGGTCTGCATTAGAGGCTTCTGAGACCAGGTACCAGGAAGAATACATTAAAACCACATTGCGAATTAGACGTGCTTATGAACAAGTTGAACATGTAAAATCAGAATCATGCCAGAGAGAGGCTGAGTTGGAGACACAATTGAAAAATGCCAAAGCTCATATTGAAGAGTTGAGAGCAAATTTAATGGACAAGGAAACAGAACTACAGTATATATCAGAGGAAAACGAGGGACTGAATTTAAAAATCAAGGGAAATGGACCTAGTGAGGCAGATTTAGCTGAGCTGAAGGTGAGTATGTTGGATAAGGAGACAGAGTTGCACAGTCTAACTGAGCAAAATGAAACGCTCAAGTTGGAGATTGAGAAGAAGGAAATGGAGAGAAACAAAATCAATGATGAAGCTATTACTTTAGCAGAAGCAGCCAGGGCTGCTGAGCAAGAGGCTTTGATGAAAGTTGGCTACTTAACAGAGGAAGCTGATAGAAGTAGCAGAAGAGCAGCACATGTGACTGAGCAACTGGATGCAGCACAGGTGGCAAATACAGAAATGGAGGCTGAGTTGAGGAGATTAAAGGTGCAACTGGACCAGTGGAGGAAGGCAGCTGAGGCGGCAACAGCTATGCTTTCAACTGGCAACAATGGAAAATTTGTAGAAAACAAGATTAATTACTTGAATGGGACTATGGGTTCTCCCTACTTAGAAGACATGGATGATGACTCTCCGAAGAAGAAAAATGCCAACATGCTGAAGAAGATTGGTGTGCTTTGGAAGAAAGGCCAGAAGTAGTTGATAGAGAACCTAGCAGGTTGCATGTAGTTAGTTCCATTATAATACTTTTTGGCTCGTTTCATTATATTTTCTTTTGACTTGATTCTCTTATGCTTATCTTGACAGGTATTTTGGAAGGTTCCAGATTAGATGCCAATAAATTTAAAGACTTGGAAATTCTTCTGGAAATTCTGTATAGACATGTAAAACTGGTGAACTTTTGTTAGTTCAATCTGAATTTGGTTTCACTTGGTGTATTGTCTGGGGCTTTTGGACACAAAAGAGTTGTATCTCACAGAAAATTTTCTGTTTATGGTAATGAAGCTGTTTATTTTTAGCAAGTGTTTAAATGAAAATAATCAGCCCTATGTTGTGCATGTATTGTTTATGTTTCGATGACAGTCACTTCAATGAATGAAACTTTGATCACTTGGGTCCCCTCAAAAGCCTTCGAAAAACTCACAAACTTTGAAAAACAAGTGTTTGGTTGTATTGCAATCAAAATTCGAAGGGTATATTATCTTATTATTATATTTAATAAAATTTAATAAAAATAGATAAATATAAATAATTATTGTATTTGATTAGAGGTAATAAAAAAATTAGTATATTAATTTATTTAAATATTTTTTGTGTATAATTATTTTGAAATATTTTTTATATTAATTGAAAATGAGATTATTTTTATTATAAAAAATTAAAAATATAAATATAATTATAATAAAATTAAGATTAATTTGATAATTTTTTAACATTTAAAATATAAGATAATAATTAAATTATCTATTATATTATTTGTTATTTTTATATTATTTATTATATCATTATTGAAATATTTTATTATTTATAAATCAAATAAAATATTACAAATAATATCATTTTATATCACCTGTTATATTATTATTAAAAATAAAATATTATCAAAATTTTATATTATTAATAAACTAAATAAAATAATATAAATAATAAAAAATAAATTATTAAAATAATCTTTATTATCTTTCGTCATCTGCCCCTAAAACTTTTCAAATGGGCATTTTCTTTCTTTTTGTTATTTTGAATAAGAACTATTAATAATAGAAGAGGCCATTTTTTTCAAACCCTAAATTTATGGTAAAAACAAGCGAAAAAGACATAAAAATTCCAAAGAATTTAAAATGATTTTTGTACCTGCCACTATGATTGATATAATAAAGTAAATATAAACTAAATTATATGAGGGTCTCTTGAATATTTATAAAAAAGTAGGACTAGCATGTGATTAATAAACGGACTCCAACAGGCCCAGTCATCCAGACAAGAAAACCCAAACTTGGCACAGGTAAATTGAGCCCAAAATCCATCATGATTCGATCGCCCAATTAAAAAATCTCTCTATAAATAGAGGACAACCGCATTCGTCACCAGGCTAGGGTTACAAAGCGGCTGCTGTTTCTTCTTAGTCTTCCACTTCTCAGAGCCTCGTAGCAGTCAAATAACTTTTCCTAGCTATCATGGGGTACGCATTGCAACTCGTCTTTCTTTTTTTTAAGGATAATACGTTTAATCGCAAATTTAGGGTTTTTAATTATGTTTTTTCTGAGTATTTTAGCCTATTATCTTGTTGGTTTCTGAAAATCTCACGAAGATATCTTTAAGAGCACTTATTAATTCTTTGAATTGGATTTTAAGTCCAGCGTAAATCTTATTTCATTGATTGATCGTAGTATCAGGTTGACATTGGCATATTTATGTATGTTGCCTGTTTGTTTGTGGGCAATGCCATGTTATGGTGATTCAAACTTGGCTTAATTTCATTGAAAAAGGAAACGCTTTATGTTTATATTTTAGCGATTCGCCCCAGTTTTAGTGAATTATAGAGTTTATGGTTGTGGAGCTACATCTAGATTCTGATATTAATCAGCTATGAAGGTTATGTGAATAAATTATTTGTTTTTTATTCGTTTAGGTGCTAAGTTTAATCAGAATGTTTAGATGTGTTAATTGATTAAGTAGTTTGTGATGTCTATGTATTATATGTGTGTGTGTGTGTGTGTGTGCGCACTCGCGCGCGTGTGTTTTAACATGGTTCATCTTTGAGTAGTTAGTCAGTGTAGAAGCGCATTGTAAGTTTTGTTTTGTTTTTTTTTTTTCCTTTTTATTTGCAAAAATTCTATTGGATAACTTGGTTACAATGTTTAAGAGCAATTGTGTTTTCAGGAAGACACGTGGTATGGGAGCTGGTCGCAAGCTGAAGACCCACCGTAGGAATCAAAGGTGGGCAGACAAGGCATACAAGAAGTCCAACCTTGGAAATGAATGGAAGAAGCCGTTTGCTGGGTCTTCCCATGCTAAAGGAATTGTTCTTGAGAAGATGTAAGACTGCGCTTCGTACTATTATCGCCATCTTAATTTGTATTTATTGACTAATCAAATTGTGAAATGATTGTATGCAGTGGTATTGAAGCTAAGCAGCCTAACTCTGCTATTCGTAAATGTGCAAGAGTCCAACTGATCAAGAACGGGAAGAAGATTGCTGCCTTTGTACCAAATGATGGTTGCTTGAACTACATAGAAGAAAATGTAAGTAGTATATTTTTTAAAGAGCAATGTCATATACACCTAATTTTGAATATACAATTGGGTACACAAATGATGTGTCATCATGTGATTGACTATTATTCATTCAATCACATGAGGATATATTATCTGTATTCCTAATTGTGTATTCAAATCGTTGTACATTTTTATCTATTTGTATTCACCTATTTATCTTATTATGAATTTTCATGCTGTTGTAGGATGAGGTTTTGATTGCTGGATTTGGACGTAAGGGTCATGCCGTGGGTGATATTCCTGGTGTCAGGTTCAAGGTCGTAAAAGTTTCCGGTGTCTCCCTCTTGGCACTCTTCAAAGAGAAGAAGGAGAAGCCAAGGTCTTAAGGACACATTTTATCCAAGTCTCTTAGTTTTTCTAAAGATTTGCAATGCTACTTTCTCTTTTTTGAGTGGATTTTGTGAACCATTTTTTATCATTTTAGTTAATGTATCGGCTCGTTGGGCCATTTTGACCCTAGAATTTAAATTTTGTTACTCTTCAAATCATTGTGATCCATATCTCTGGTTCAGTATCTTTGCTTATGGCCTGGATTCCAATAGCTAGTAACATATCCTTTCATTTGCTTAAGGATTGTTTGAAACTTCAGTTTATTTCAATTTTATCTTGCGTTTGGATTAGAAAAAACAATACAAGTATGGGCACCTAATTAGAAATTTAAATGATGTTATTATATATTTAATCATATAATGATATATCATCTAAATATACCTAATTTGTTACTGGCAAAATTTAAAGAACAATATTAAGTCTCATCTCAAAATTCCAAGCAAAGTATGTTATCAGAATCGTATTTCAAACCTTTTGCCAAGAGATTTTTAAATTTTGTTGGAGTATAGTTCACACTAAATTATAATGATTGTGAAATTTAGTTAACCCTTAATTTTAGTGATTGTGATTTGTGTAGTTGTCATTTACTTCTGAATACATGCCTTTGGATCAGGCTTTAGTTTAGTCACTGATTTTATTTCTATTTTTGGCTCATTTTCTGCTTGTATAAATAGACCCTCTTTTATGATGTACAAGAAATACAAAACTTCTTATCTTACTACAAAATTTATCACCACACAATGTTTTAAAAAGGTTATTGAAATAATCCTCTCAAAGATTTTTTTTTTTTTTGGTTGCAAACTATAAAGGAGGATATTTGATATTTTGTTTTGGATATTTTTCTACCATTAACGTTCATCTTTGAGGATTTTAATAGGATATAAAAAAACACTGGATGGTAATAAAAAATTCATGAATTTCTAGGATATTCGTAATACAAAAATGCAAATGTGCTTGAAAAACATGAAACAGAAAACAGCACTTGGTACAGGAAACACATTACAGAAAATCGCTAATGGTACTGTATATTTAACAGAGACTTTATGTGTAAGACGTAATACCTTTGTGTTAAATGGTTCCCTTTGTGCTAAATCCAATATAGAAAATTCCACATACAGAAATCAGATTTTCCAAATACCTGCATAAGATGGAATACAAGATCAATTAACCTAAATAAATTTAAACAAAAAAAGGGATATCTGAATTAACTTTGACAAATTCAACTACAATTGGTTACCTTTAAGAAAAATCATGTTGCTGTTAAGTTATTGCAACAGCTTAGTTGTTCTCTGCTAGTTTCAGAACGCTTTCCGGAGAAGGTGAGATGACTTTCTTCTCTATGTCCAGATTGATTTTCATAAATCCAACTTGTCTAGTCAGAGAATCGACCTCATCTTGAGGAACTTTTTGCTTTGCATTCGAATTATGAAGCAAACTTAAATCGTTGTTGAGGAATTGCTTGCCAAGTTGTGCATCTTCATCCACTTGCTGAGATGGATTGATATTTTCAGCATCAGAAGTGAACTTGAGATCTGATTCAGGGGCTTTATTGTTGCTTCTGGGGCTCACTTTTTGTTTCAAGACAATTGAGCTGTTTTTCTTTTCTGCCAAACTAGAGTCTTGGGAGCTTATATAATGTCCTTTAGAAACAACTTCATCAGCCTTGCGAATGCTTTCTCCTCCAGTTTTAGGAGACATCCTGCTGTGAAATCTGGGAGATACGAGAGTGTTTTTCACTTTTTTTGAAGCACTAGAGACCTTTGTTGCAGCAATTATGGATTCTTGAAGAGGTAAAGGAGATCTAGGCTTCATGGTCATGCCAGTTTGCTGAGCATCGGGTTTGATATTCTGAACTGGCAATGCAATTTTAGCAGGTTGTATCTTTCCAAGTTTTGACTTGTTTGAACCTCCACTTGGGCTGGTGATTCCAGCTTTAATGTTAGGCAAGGCACTCGGTACACCAGGATGAGGTTGCATACTTCCACTGGAAGTTCGACCTGCTGATTTGACCTGGATACATAATATTTCATGAAAGCTTATTACTTTCCTAAAAAAGCAAATTTTCCAAAATAAAATTGAGCAAGCTGATTTTGCCAAAGTACACATAAGTTATTTTGGCAAGACCAGTTCCCATATAGTATATAGAAATTATTATAGAAAAACCAGAACTGACCCCATCAAAGAAGCCAATTTTAGGTGATGGCAGTCGCAGGCCAGAGGGTTTTGAAGATGGACAAAGCATTGAATCAGTTTTCATCGATGGTCCCTTCACACATTCACCTTGCAAAGCAGGGAACTTGGCATAATTTCTTTCTGAGATTTGATCATTAGAGTCGTGGTGAAAATCCAAAAATCGTAAGGCATCATTGTCTGCAGAGACTGATTTGGAAGAACTAGAGTCTATGCTAGCTCTTGTATTATTACGCCTTTGATTAGTAGTAGAAGTTGGTCCAATTGACTCTGAGGACCATTCACTTATAGAGCTAGCTGGTGATATGCTAGAAGAGTGCTTGCTGACAGACCTCAAATAAGATGTAAGATGAGAACTGCCTGACTGAATTTTACCCTTTGGTGCAGTTCTTGGTATGGATTTGACTGTTGAACTGGCAAAAGAAGCATTACTAATTCCAGAATTATTTTTTCGTTTCATGGAATTTAAGGAAATTTTACCAATGCTGTTAGATGAAGCACTGCCAGAACTACCAAAGGAGGAACAAGAAGTTGTTAGCTCTGTTTTGGTTGCAGCTGAAGAACACAAAGAAGATCTAGAACGTAATATGGGCATGGGGACAATTTTCCATGAACCAGAAGAAGGTATTTTTGTAGTTGGAGCTCCTTTACCTGCAAAATTAAATCAGGCCAAAAGCACATATATTTAGTAAAAGAACAAAATAGTTCAGCCTGTGTAGAAGTTAATCCGTGAAACTAATAGAGCTTAAGTTAATAGACAAACAAGTTGGGGCTAAAATTACCAGATGCATTTTTGTGGTTATCTTTTTCCGGCTTGGCACGCTTAGCACTTATGGAAGCCCTCTTGGTTGATTCCATTGGTTTTGGGATGGGATTAATTCTACCATGTGCCTTGGGTTTACAAGGAGATGAAGCTGACTCTCCATTTGTAACAACAGACTGCACAGAAATTGTTTTGGTAAAACCCTATCCAAGTTATCTTCATGATTTTGTAACACTTATCAATTAGGTAGAATATTGAGAACAAAATATCTCTAATTTGAATATATCAGAGAATGACAGAATAGCTTGCTGAACAGCCCAATAGTTTTATTGAGTGAGACATTAAGCAGTACAACATGCACCATAAAAACTATCCGTATTTTCTGCTCTAGCTGGAAAATCCTACATGATTCCCAAGAATTACATGCACATATGCAAGTTATGCATGTTGAGCACTAAGTAAACGCTTGCCTTTGAGGATTGCAGATGAACAACAGCCTGCTTTGTTGATTTTCCTGTGCCTAAAGTGCCAACAATAGGCTTTCTGGAAGCAATTTTGGGCTTCATCTGAAATTGCAATGAGATTAATTAGTACATACAAGACATCCACAAAATAATTGCTAATTAAAAGTAGATTTTGAGAGTTGACCTCACCTTATCTCGAGATGCAAGATCCACATTCTTTGAAGCTGAAAGATAAAGCATAGTGTGGGATTAGTTCAAGGAATACTTGCACACAGAAGACTGATTTAATGACTCCACTCAATATCTAGAAGTTAACTAATTAATAGATTAGGCCGTTTAATATGATCTTGGCAAGGGAAAACAAAAATGGGGAGCCAAAAACAAATATAAGGGGTCAAGAATATGAAAAAAAAAAAAACCCATCATGCAAGTTTCAAGCATATCAAAATGTACAAAGAACCAAAAGGAGTCTGAATAACATACACCAAATTTTACAATGAGATTAACCTTTCTAAATAATTCTTCATGTCAAATAGCAGGATTGATCCACTAATGTCACCAGAAAAGTGGTTTAACAGGAGAAGTAATCTAGGTAATGTGCTTGGATCTCTGATGCCATCTCGTGCTATGGACCTATGAAATTTAGTTTGTTTATTTAATCACACTGAAATTGAACATAACGGTTTAAATTCACTACAAGGAGAAGTTGTTGGATGGCGATGAACTGGAGTTAATATTTAAGTGTCAGACCAGAATGAGCATTTCAAAAGAGGAATCAAATGGTGTACCACCATGCAGACCAAGCAAAGACAACAGTTTTCTCAAATTGAAGAAAAAGAAAAGGCAACAAGAAAGAAGATACTTACACTGCATAGTTTGGGACTCTGTCACCCCTAATCTCTTCTCATTATTTGAATTTGCCACATTGGACACTTGGCTAGATTTCTGGATTGAAGCTCTTATATCTTCAAACAAATCAGTTTCAAGACTTTTTAATGTCAAAGCATCACTGTCTAAACTAGATAGTGAATCTGTAGATCTATGAATGTCTTCTTGAATTCCGGGCAATACATTTTTCTCACTTATCTCAGTGCCTCCAATCATACTTGAAAGCTCCTCAGAATCCAGAACTCCTGATAACACAAAACCCTAAACCATAAGTCCCAAACTCTAGCTACAAATGTGAAGAAAAACAACACAAAATATTAATTTAAACAAAAAAAAAACGTGCCTTCACTTGTGAAGAACGCATTATCCCAGGCTAAACTTTTGCGCAAGTTATATTTTCCACTTCTTGTCTTTCCTGGTTCCAATGATTCAACTGGCTGAGACTCCTCTTCCTTCACTTCAGGGGAGTTAAATGAGGTTTCCACAGCTTCAAAAGGCTCCAAGAACTTCACACTTCTATGTTGCTGATTCTCTGAACATAAAGTAAATTTACGTCAGTACAAAAGCACAGTATCCACTATAAGATTGTTGAAATGAGACCATAAAAACTATAAATCCAGAGACTTGAACATTAATTAGAGAATCTTTATTTCAGACCAAGGCAACGTCAAAACTACACACGAAGCAACGTCAAAGGTAATAAATTTTCCTTTGTGCGCAACACTGATAACACAAAACTACAAACTCACTGTAATATAGAACCTCATGAATTACTCGATAACTATATATGTAAGTGTGCCGAAAATATCTTGCATTCTTTTTTCTTCGCTTAACCCACTAAATTAAAACAAAAACAAAACAGAAAAAAGAAAAAGAAATAAAGGAAAGGAAAGAATTAAAAAAAAAAAGGAATATTGATACATCAAATTCGTTAAACTCAGCACTTAATCAGTGGATCAACATGCTGATATATCAAATAAATTAAAAGCTCAATTAACAAGAAATGAAAGGATAGTCATCGCTTAACTTAAAACCTATAGCAAAATAACTAAGAACGCCTCAATCTTTACATTAGTTGTAGTTTCATCTGAACTTCCAAAAGCAAGAAACTCAACAAACACTTTCGAAGTGAAGAGGCGTCCATCAAGATTCTTGTATCTCATACCTCATATACCAGTCAAGGACTAAAATCAACTAAAGAAACTAGGAATTTCTCCAGTTTCACAAACAGCAACACCGAACCATAACAAATTAAGAAGAAAACCTGAAGAAGGATGGTGTAGAGGGCTTGTGAAAGACGAATTGATTAGGCAATCGTCTTCAAACGACACGTCGATGAGACTTAGCTCTTTGATTTCGAGATTGCTCTGTTTCTCAGATTCATCCATTGCAAAGATCAGTAGCAATATTGAGGTAAATTTAGATGCTAATCGATTGATATAGTCTCGAGATCGTTTGAAAATAGGACTGAGTCACCAAGTGAAGCTCAGCCAACAGTCTAGCCTTAGTTTGTTGTACACACCTGAATCTGACGGCGAGAAATTTTGAATTTTGGAGAAGCGGGGGCTTAAAATTATAAGAGGTTTAAAAAATTGCGGAGAAAAAGCTTAAATACATAAGCATTAATAAGTAAGGGAGCGCCTGGTGTGTTGCTTTCTTGATTAACTTGATTTTATCATGGTGGGCCTAAACGAGTGATCCTGCGGTTCAAATTGACATTATGTTTTTTAAGAGATTCATTTTGGCCAAACGACTATTTCCCACCCAAGTTATGCTTTTTCTACAAATTCTCCCCTATTAACTTTGAAAAACTCATTTACCTACTCATAGACTATTAAAAAAACGTCAAGTTGACGGATTCAAAGACAAAATCATTATTTTACCTATAATATTAAAAATAAACTTAAATTTAATTTTTTTTTTACCCCCAAACCCTAACAACTAGCAATTTTTTTTCAACCCAAGTTTTTAAAAACAACATTTTTCCCCCTAGGGTTTCCAAACTTTTGGATTGAATTTTTCGACAAAGATCGACAATCTCCAAGCAACGTCTCCTTTTTCTGACTGTGCGACGTCTTCCCCTCCTAGGCGTAGTCGTCGAAGAAGACGACGCTTCTTTGTTCAAAGACGAAGACGATTTGTCTTCGTTAGAGAGGGAGGAAGACAAATCTCTCTGACGAAGACAAATCGTCTTCGTCTCTGAATGAAGACGCGTCATCTTCGTCGACAACGATGCCTTACAACGTTGAAAGTGTACGATCGGAAGAAGGGGCCGTCAGAGAGAGAAAGTAGGTGCTTGGAGATCATCGATCATCGCTAGAAAAATTGGATCTAAAGGTTTGGAAACCCTAGGGGGGAAAATGTAGTTTTTGAAAACTTGGGTTGGGAAAAAACTTTAGTTTTTAAAGTTTAAGGGGGTAAAAAGAGATAAAATCTTAAAGGGTTAGAATTCTGTTAATTTTAACTGCTCATAGGTAGATATTTGATATTAGCAAAGTTAATGAGGGAAAACATGAGAATGCAGCATACCTTAGGTGGGAAATAGTTTACTGATTAAATGATTGCCGGTCCAGGAGTGTCAATCAGATGGACAGGGACCGATTTAATTTCGAGTTAAATATAATTAGGGTCTTTAATTGGATCATTAAGTCATGAGGCTCGAATTTAAACAAAGGGTGTTCAAAACTGAAACCCTATTGAATCAGAATATACTTGTCTAAGTTTTCAAACCCATGGAAGATTAAAAGGGTGCTTTTACAAGCTTTTAAATATATAAAATAAACCCAAAACTACAAAATTTTTAATGAACCAAAGGTGTACGAAAAATATAAGGCTCAAATAGGTAACCTTAAACTTAGGCTCAAAATTTGTCTAAGTCCAAACTTGAACAAACCAAATCCGATTCAATAAACCCAACTGACAACCCTACTTCAATATAAAAGGTTCTCTTCAAATAAAAAATCTAATAAACCGGAAGTCCATACTGAACTGTACACTCAAATTAGAGCCCGTAAAGTGTGTTAAACCACTATTATTAATCACAATAACTTCATTTATAAATTTTTATAAAATTATTCAATTACCCTATGATATTATAATTAATATTAATTCATATAAACAAATTTTATGACAATATGACTATATACATTCGGCAACTCTATCTAGTATAAAATTAAACCAACTATTTGATCCCACTGCATGTTGACAAAATTAAACTTATCTTATATACACATATAGAAGAAATGCCTAAAACTTTCATACTACATGAATCAATCAGAATTTGTGGGATTAAGATGCATCACCCTCCATAGATGTTGCAACTTTTCTGCTTCTCTTCGTTGTCATGCAAGAAGAAGCGTTACTTGCAGAAGACATGTATTTGAGACAGTAACTAACAAGTGCCGGGCCAAAAATGCTGTACTTTCCAGCAGAACTGAAAGCTGCTTCTGCATCTTTGCGTTTCTTGAAAACCACTTTCGCACGCCTACTCTTCAATAATTCAGTCTCTAATTCATTCAAAGCTCCAAAATGACCAAATATTTTGTTAAGATGTTCTTTCGATGGAACAGATTCCGAGTCTGAGAAATTTAAAATCAAAGCTGTGGGAGAGACATCTTCATCACAACATCCGTCTAAATGGTCTACTGGCTGTACTGCTTTCAATTCCAGATTTTCACCATCATTCACAGATTCCCATTCAAGATTTTCATCATCACTTTGCCGTCCAGATTCCATATTGGTGCCCAAATGAACAGCTAATTGTGCTTCAAGAGGGGAAATATTGATTTGGCTTGGGTCATTATGCAACGCTTCTTCAACTTCATTCTTATTCTCAAGTGGTTGTTGCACTTCAGGAATGTTTTCAATTACCCTGTCAGTCCAATAGGAATCTTTAATGAGGTTTGACGCAGGTATACCAGCAGTTTCAGACTGCTTCAACATTTTTTGATTTCTGTCACCAGAACCTTCTCCCTCAGATATTTCCAGGCTGACTGACTTCCTGAATTTCGAGAAGAAACTAACAAGAGAAATCGAGAAGATGTATCTGGTCGTGGGATCTCTAGCAACCAAGCAAAGCTTTGACAGGAAGTCATCAATTGAAGAATCCTCTGCTACAAAGTGCATTTTTCTTTGAGATTTTCGTAAGTCAGACTTGTCATTTCTTTTATTTTTAACCAAAGTTTTTGGAGATGTTTGATCACCACTTGACCCATTCAGCTGGCTTGCAATCTTAAGTATGCTAGTTCCAACCCCAAGATTCTTAGTTGGTAATGAATTGTCTGCCCGGGATGATAAATCACTCTTCCCATGTTTCACAATCAACCTATCACCCCTCTTGTGTTTCAGAATCTTATCCTCGGATATGGAGTCCAGCTTCTTATGCTTTGCAGCTATGTCATAGTATGTGGAATCAACTGCCTTACGTTTCCTAGCAGAAGATGATGAAATCAACTTATCACCTTTACCATCTGATCCATTTTTACCATTGGACATATTTGTGTGACTCTCAGCCAACAAGTCTGACAAACTTTTTTCTTTTTTTCTTGGACATGCTCTATCCCCAGAGATTTGCATCCACTTATGAGAAAAACCATCTTGACTATTTGACTTCCCTGTTCCACAGTATTCTTGCTTGTCATGTTTGAAATCAGGAGCAGCATTTTCCAGTACTTCAGCACCATGCTTCACTTCTGCTGAAAGTGGGATCTCAGCATCACTATCCAGCAACCCACCAAGCACATTGAATTCAGGCAGCTGTAAATAACCCTTCCAACGATAGAATGCTGACAATTGAGCTTGCACTGTCACCAAACTCAGCCTATCAACCCCACTATAATGTAACAACTGTGCTAATGCTTTTACATGCTCAAAAAGTTTTACAGGATCAAAAGAAGCTGCACTGGAGTAATTGTCTCCACCATCTATTATACTGGACTCTTCCTTGACTCCAGCATTAACTATCATCTGAGTACTGATCTCAGTTAAAGCTTCTTCAGGGATGCAAGAACAGGACAGCCCAAATTCCACCCGTCTAGAAACCTCTTCCAAGGCGCAATCAATAGCACAATGGAAATCTTCCAGACTGCTCTGGCTTTCCATTTGTGTGAAATGCTCCCGAAAAGGTTTTATTTTTGATGCTTCATTCCAAGCAAATGTCTGATCCCCAAAATAAGCAATCAAATAACTATCTTTCTTAAAATATTTCCTTGCTTTCTTTGATGCAGCTGAAGGGGCAAGTATCTGACCTGGCCACCAAGGATGGCTCCTTACTTTACCCCACACCAAATCAGATGCACAAAAATCCTGTTTGGAGGCAATCAACTTTATACTCATGTCAGTCAAATCTCTACTTGTAGTACCACATGCATTTAAATCTACCTCAAGACTGATCCCATATGACTCATTCATAACATCTGAAGAAATCTCCACCTCTGAAACATGAATATCTACAAGCTGATCGTCATTATACTCTGCTTGTGCATCTATTTCCATCACTTGATTTTCTAAGCCATCAGACGTTACCTTCTCAGATTTGTGAGTTGGTGACTGTCCAGCATCCTGATGAGATGAGCTTGAATTCCCAGTAATATGATTCCATTGCTCCAATACCCCCCCAACAGGCCCCCCATTCATATGATGATTCACTCCTTCCCCAGAAGCTTTTTCAACCACATCAGCAGACTCTGCTTTATTATCATCACACATAGAGACATCATCACCACATCTATCTATACATTCTCCAGCTTCCACTCCAACCTCCCCACCGAAACATTCATTGTCTTTTTCCACATCAGTTACACTATCTGATACAATCACTTCTCTTCCAACACCTACACTACTCATAACAACATCATCTGCATCAATATTCAAGTCACAAATCACCTCACTCGAACCACAAATCCTAACTTTATCAAGCACATTATCCTGAACCTCACCCTGACAACTAGAGAATCCCTCTAGGGTTTCAGCTTGAGAATCACCACTCACAGGTGTATCAACCTCATTTTCTCTGTCAATCGAAGCGGCGTCGGCGTTTAAATCGATCTGATTGTGTTTTACAGACATCATGCAACCCTAGAAATTAAACAAATCGCTGTAAATTACTAAAACAATACTGAACAACAACATTCAATAAACAAATATTTGAAAATTAAATTCGAGTAAAAAAGAAAGAAGCGACTTACTTGAAGTGAATTGTACTGTGGATAGATAGAAAGCGCGTGAATTGTTTGGAGAAGAAGCGACTGAGAAACTTGAAACGTTTCGGATTTTAATAGATGCAGGTGAGGGAGACGAAAGGAATGATTCGCACCAAAAATCGTTTGCAATTTTTATTTTTTATTTTTTGGTTGGTAGAAATAATGAGAATTTGACTTTAAACAGACACGTGGCGCGACTGGCCGCCTTTTTGGAACTACAGCGGGCTTATTACTTGGAGTCTATCCCCGAGTTGTCATCAAATGGGCTGTCAAATAATATTTTATGGATAATGTTAGGTGAAAGTAAAAATCAAATTATTTTACTATTTTAATTTTACCTAATGTAAAATTATCCATTTATTTGTATATCTTCATTAAAGTTGTTCATTAATTATAGACATGGCAGAACGGCACTGACACCAGTATAGGTTTTAGATTTTTAAATCGCCAAATAACTATGTCCCACCCAAGGTTTGATGTTTTCCCAAAAATCCCCACTTTAACTATGAAAATACCAAACACTCACTCATGATCGGTTAAATTTAACAAAACTCTAACGGTGATAGGGGTAAAATTATCATTTTTACTATAATATTAAAAATAAACTAAAATAGAATCTAATTTTGCCCCCCTAAACTTTAAAAATTAAAAATTTTTCCTCAACCTAAGTTTTAAAAAATAACAGTTTCATCCTAAGGTTTGGTTTTGAAATCTCCGATGACCGTTCTGACTCTATTGCTGACGGTCTCTTCCTCCCGAAGCAGCCTCTCCTTCCGGCGAATGCTTTTCTCCCATTTGGAGGCTTAATTGGTATCAAAACTGTCATTTTTTAAAATTTAGGTTGAGAAAAAATTTTAGTTTTTAAAGTTTAAGGGGGCAAAAAGAAATAAAACTTTTAGGAGTTAAGATTTTGTTAAATCTAACTGGTCATAGGTGGATATTTGGTGTTTCTATAGTTAAATGGGGACTTTTAAAAAAACATCAAACCTTGGGTGGGAAATAGGCGTTTGGCCTTTTTAATTGGTGTCTGTCTTAAATTCATATTCATAGATAATAAGTTTTTATGAATAGGTTAGATATGCCCACGGGTGGTAATGTTTTTTTTTTTTTCTCTCTTTATCTTCTCATTCTTTTTAAATATTAAATTTATAGTCCACCTAACTTAAATTATATATATATATATACATAAAATAAATTTAAATTCATCCTAAAATTTTTAAAAAATTATTATGTTAAAAATAAATTTAAAAAATATGAACATTCAACATTTTATTATAGATATTTTTCAAACATTTTATTATAAACTTCTGCAAATTTAAAAAAAAATATTTTTACAATTTAAGATAAATTTTCGTTTTTTCATAAAATATTTATGTATTTAAATAGAAAAATATTAAAAATTATAAAATGAATATATTAAAATAATAAAAAATTTTAAAAATTAATATTAATAGATAACCCGCAAGCCAACTCATACCCGTAAACTAGAAATGGATTTTAAAAATTATTATTCATATAATTCAACTTATTTTCGATCCGTATCTGTTTTATTTGATTCATTTTCAATTTGTATTTGTTTTATCTGGTTCAAAACCGATCTAACCCATGCATTTATCAACTTTAATTAATTATTATCATTCTGCGAGCAATTTAAGATTTGTGGGTTGAATAATTATTATGAAACTATTATTCTTTTTTTTTTTGGTTATTATGTATTGAAAAAAAAAAAATCCGAAACTACTAAACAAGAGGTTTTGAAGATAATGTACACTTATCTTAACCCTATTAAGGAGCCAAGATAGCAAGAATCTATACAAAGTACAAAGAGAAGCAAGAGTCGAAGAACATAGACTACCAATCGATCGCACTATAGGACAAATCTCTTGAGGGCGTATAAATGTTCCTACAAAGATAAAACTCGAGTGGGCAAAAAACTATGCCAACACCAAAAACCTAGGGCCTTCAACAAGTCTGCCTAATGAACAACCAAAACAATATTCAACAAAACAAACCAATAACTACCAAAAGTCTCTTCTAGCTAGCAGCCTGCTAAAATGAACCTGTTCATCCGGTTAAAACGGCAGCTAAGAGAGTGCAACTGGGCGGCCGAGAATAACAAGCCATAGGCAAACAACAACAAACTAGCATTATCAAGCCAAAATAAAATCATAGCATGATAGTGCAAAGGAGCAGAAAAGGCCGACACATCAGGGCTGGAATTTGCAGCTGCATAAAGTCTGCAGGCCTGGACTTGGCAGCAGAAAAACCACAGCAGGAATGCAGCTCAAAGCTCGAGAAACATTTTCAACTATCAAACAATGCAGCCTAAAATTATCTTGAATTATAATCCAAGTGTTTATGCTGGTAATAGTTTAATTTATATATTTGGAATCAGGATGTCAAAACCAGCAACAGAGATCCAACATAAGTTTTACTTACAACTGAGAGACCATAATGCATCTGCTGACGGTAGTACACCTATAACATCAGCAAGCCAACTCAAAAGTCTGGTAAGATGGCAGAAGCTCCTGTGACTTACTAAAATATCTTAGAAACTTGCATATGAAACTTAGGAAGCTATGCAACTTTGGATCACAAATGCTTGCCAATTGAAGCCTTTAGTTGCACAAATTAACCATACGTAAAATTTCTCCTAAAGCTTCAAATAGATAAGCTTTTTTTTCATTTGAAAATCTTCTATGCAGGATTTGGTAGAAATTTTGAAAGAATCCTTGTATGATGCTATGTTGATGAGCATGGTTTTTGTATTTTGGTTGGAATGGGGGGATGAGCCAACAGAAAGAAGCAAAATGGTTTTTAAGTGCCCTCAATAAGCAACCAGAGTTGCAGCAGAAAGTTTTCCATGCAATCTCTGTATGCTCCCTTTCATTATGTATTACATCTAGAAGCAATAACCCTTAATCATAAACAAAGTTACCACTTTCTTGTATTGCTGGAAAGATACAATTTGGCAGAAAGGATTGCCCTTGGAGTTCAAGCCATTGATACATTTGTGGAAACTCTGAATTCTAGAACTCTGAGGCTCTTAGCAAACTCCAGACATGCCATCATAGAATGGAATTCAGATTACATCAAAATCCAAACATATGACATTTGGTTCAAATTCTGTAGATAGATTAAAACATGATTTTCCAATCTCTGTAGAAGCATACAGTCATGTGCTGATTACACAGAGTCATCTTCAATGTAATCATCTTCTTCGGTAGGTTCAAGTCGCCATTCACTTCCATAATAAGAATTAGGCAAACCCAGCCAAAACTTGAAAGCCTCGGCGGCTCTCTTTCTCTCCTTTCTCCTATCCTGCCTGGCCTGTGAGGCATGCTTACTAGTAAACATCCTTGAATGCATTTCCACATAAATCTTTTTATATTTTGTTTTATTTGGAGGTATCCCATTCTCCTCCATGCATGCTATAATTTCTAAAGCTTTCTTAAAGAAGGCAGCCCTCACACATATATCAGCTAGAGTATCTAACAGTCCCTCATCAGGTTTCAATGGTGGCAGTGAATTGGAATCTGATTTCATGCCTTCTCTTTTTGCCTCACACCTTTCTTTTATTTCTTTCCAAAGCAAAAGTGCTTCTCCTGGTTTCCTAGCCAGTGAAATCCCGCTTGCAAGGCTGCCATATGTTGCAACATTAGGGTAAAAACCATCCTCTCTCATTTTTTGAACAAGTCTTTTTGCTTCTTCGATGAATCCCATTCTACAATATCCTTCAATTAACATATTCCAAGCAACCAAATCAACTTTCACTCGTGGGTCTTTCACCATCTCATCAAACACCTTCCTTGCCAACTTAGGTTGACCCGACAAGACAAAAGCTTTCATCAATGTGGTATAACTGACCTTAGTGGGAGCAATCCCTTTTGCTCTCATCTCATTGAAGAACACAAGAGCACCTGCACTATCATCGATCAGTATACATCCATCAATCAAAATATTATACGAAACAACATCAGGCTCAATCCCAGAATCATCAGACATCTGGCGGAGCAGTTCCTTTGCTTTGTCAATCTTCAACTGCTGGCAATAACCCTTGAGAAGAATATTATAAGTAATTCGATTTGCAGGCACACCAATTCTAGTCATTTCAGCAAGAACTTGGCGAGCCCTTTCCATTGACCCTGCCTTCACAAGAGCAGAAACAACAGTTGTGTACGAAACATGATCGGGATGGCTGGCACAATCATCCTGATGTCTCATTGCCTCTAGCATTCTGACGGTGTCAGACACACGGCCTTCTTTCATGTAACCCTTCATCAGAGTCGTGTAAATTCTCGAGTTAGGAGCATAAATTTTAGATAACAATGGTGGCTCACTACTTTGATTAATCGAATTTGGAAGCAACTTTTCAAAAACATCTTCATCTCCTTCATTTCCACTCGAATCTTCACTTGAGTAATCAATATTCAAGTCCCTAAGAATCCTGCACAAGTCTCTCCTCCCTTCTCTCATAGCTTGAACCATATTCTCAGCCATTTCTAAATCGCCAAAGCCAACATACGCAGCCACAAGCGAATGTAAAGTAGTCATACACAAAGGAATTCCCATTTCAAGAATTCTCTCCAAAACAAAGACAAGCAAATCTTTCCTACCAGCTCTAGCACACAATTTAATCATAACATTATAAGTTAAAACGTCAGGCTCAGAACCAAACTCACTCATCCCACTAAACAATCTCAAAAATATTTTAGTATTACCTAAATTTGCACAAGCATTTAACACAGCATTGTAGGCGGCTGTGTCTGGTCGTGAGTCAGAAACCATTGCTGGGTCCGAAAATTTGCGGACCCGACGAACCACAGAGTCAAACAGCTTGATCGCCTCGGTGGGACCATCATCAACGGCGGAGGCGAGACGGCTAACAACGGCACTCCACGCCTTGACATGGGGAAGGTAGCTGGACCGTAACATGGACTTGATAATGGAAGAGGCGTAAAGTATGTGGCCAGATTTGGCTGCGGCCACGGCGAGAAGGCCAAGGGAGTTGGCATCAAGACGGTGGAGCTGCCGCTCATGGCGGAGGCGCGTGACGATGGACTGGGCGCGCGAGAAGCTTACAGATGAATTCTGGTAGGAGAGCTGAGAGACCAAGCGGCTAAGACAAGTGGCATTGGGGAGGCCATTAGATTGGGTGTATATAACCCAAGCTTCTTCCGTTTTTCTTTGACGAAGGAGAGCTAAAAGGGCTTGGTCATTTTTTAAACGGCTAGATGGAGAAGGAGAAGGAGAATCAGTGGAGGCAGTAGTGAGAGAGAGGTCAGTGGTGGCGGAGTTGGCTATTTGGAAGCCAAAGGGGCACTTGGGTTTTGAGGGTGTGATGTAAGAAGAGACCCAGTGGAGAGGAAAAGGGTTATAGATTGGTGAAGGTGAAGAAGAAGAAGAAAAAGATGAAGCAGAGAATAACGGAACTGTTAAGTTCATAAAGAAAGATAGAAGGGAAAGAAGAGGCTAGATTAGTTTGAAGTGCATAGTGGAAACGAGGCCTAGAAGAATGAAGAATAGATAATGGAAGGAAAAAGAAGATATCTTCAGGTTGGGCGGGTGGAAGAAAATGTTACTACGTGTCGTCGACTCCTAATTTTGCTCTGCCAATCCAATTTGGCCGAAGCTCTTATTCCCACCCAAGAAGGTCGGTGAAACCTCAAACTAATACCCTTCCATTTTTCAAAAACTAAATATCCATAATTTTTATTAAAAATTTTAATTATTTATTAAAAAATTTTACTATATGTTCTCTCGTAAATTTAAAATTTTATAATTTTTTTTATTCAAAATTTAAAAAATAATAATTTTTCTTATACAATTTTTTCTTTTTTCTCTAATGAAGATTTACTATCTCTGACCATCACTCATCCTGTCTCCTTCTTTTATCTCTCTCTCCCAATTTCTCTTTAGCCATCTATCAACAAAAATAATTTAAAAACTTAAACAATTTTTGTCTAAAATATCAAACATTTTTTGTCTAGACACATCATCATCATCCAGATGAAAAGATTTTTTTAATAAAATAAATATAAAAAAATTATTATTTATTTAAGAGATTTTTTGTGTTTATTTTAATATTAATAATTTTTTATAATAAATACTATGCCTTTTAAATAAAAATAGAAAAAAATTAAAATTTGTAGATTGACAAAATTAAGAGTTAAAATATGTAATACAATACATCTTTGTCGCTACAAATTAATATATATTTTTTAAAAATAAATTAAAGTTTCCACATAGAATTTGGATGGTTAATCAGACGAACCTCATCCTTGTAAACACAGAACATGCTAGATTTCTAAACACGTCCTACCATTTTTCTAAAACCAAATGGGCGTGCAGATGAAATTAGACAATGAAAACTCATATAACAGGAATCTTCATTTTTCACTTCCAGACTCATTTTGGATCGTTGATGGAATTTGTACCAACAACAAAACTATATATACCAATTTTTTATACATAATTTGTATACACAAATGGGATGTTATCATGTGATTAGATGTTTCTTTATCATATGATGACACATATTTTAAAATTACCTAATTACATGATGACACATCACTGTATACATAAATTGTATATCAAAAATGGGTACATATAACATTACTATTTGTACCTATATATGGCTTTATCAATATAAAGGCACACATGAAGCAAAGTTAACCCTAATTGAGCCGCAAGAAATAAACACGCTATTCCACTAGGTTAAAATAAACTCAAAATAACACAAACTTATCTGTCTATTCATCAGAGAATTTAATTCTACAAGTTGACTTAACAGTTGTCATAGCATAAATCACAGTTTCTTTCCAATTGCCAGGACCAGAACTTCCAGAAAAAAGTAATTCCAAGATATAAAAAAAAAATTCTTCAAATGGTCATTCTTTTCAGAACGAAAAATTTTCAGAACCAGAAAATGCAGACACCACAGATGTCCTGATCTACGAATAAATAATGTCAATGGTTCATATAAGATTAAAGGTTCATTACGATAAAGATAAATGGTGGCCCCTGCAACATAATATAAAATGAGGGCACCAAACAAGACCTGCAATGAGATTTAAGTTCAGAAATTGGCTCATGTGGTGCAGATCTCTACTGTGTGCCATGCATAGGAATCATCATACGCGACTGCAACTGCGACTGCATCTGCAATGAAGGAAAAAGCAGTTATAGATTTGCATAACCTGAAAAAGTGAACTCCAGACGTTATATAAGGAAAACTCTTTAAACTAACAAAACAATAAGCAAAAATATGCATGCTAAAAATCAACATCTAACCCAATAATGGCACACTAAAGAAGTACCATGAACACCAACACTAAACCACCATTTCAAAGTCAGCACATATCCATAGATACTCTAAAAGATTCAGATCAGGGTATTAGTTGTGATATTACTATCTCAAAATATACAAAGGACACAGGGCAAATCAGAATTTTATTCAACAAATGCATTTCTCAGCCTGCACAAATACAAACAGATTTACATGGCATCATGTTTAAAGGAGTCCAGACTTGCATCTGACATCACTTTGTTTGAAACACTCAAATGATGCTCATAGAATAAGATAGTAAATTCATACCTCGTCTAATATATACTAATACCAATATCAATGACCCTCCCTGTGAAAAGAAAAAAAAAAAGATTAGGCAAAATACATTAATGTCCCACCTAGTGCCATCACTAAAACTACATCCACCATGTTGACAACATTCATAACTAACAGGGAGAGAAAGAATGTTGCTAAAAAGGTTTCCTACCTGGTATTGATGAAGAAGCAAATTTTGGTATAAGCCATTTGCACAGCATAGAAATTGCATGAGTCATCCTTTCTTTCTTAAATAAGATAAAGTCCTGAATTTGAGTCCAGGACAGAAAATAAAATGCTTGCAGTAGAAGGCCAGCAAACAGTGACAAGCATTGGCATAGAATAGTGGGAGATGACAATAAGCTCTTGTGAGACTCCAATCGCAATGGAGGCACAACAGGTGGTGGTGATGATGGTGACTGCAATATACTGATGGTAATGGAGGTGGCAAAAGTAGTGGTGGTAGTGGTAAGAAAAATGTGCAAGGCAGCAACAACAGCACTCCATAATTATACCAAGTTGACAATTGTGAACCGGCTGTAACGAAATAGGAATCGAGTGATAGTCCAAAGGATTTTAAATTATGAGACAATTAATTAAGGAAACAACAGAGAGAATTAATGCTAATTCTATACATGGATATGGAGATTATTTGCAATCCTAGATTATTACCTAGCACTCCTACCAAAAGTGATAGAAATATCAGACAATTTTGTACAAATTACCTAGAGGGGAAAGTTTAAGATTGTTAACTATTAAACCTTAAGCTATCCACTTAAGCTTTAGATTAAATAGTAAATTAACGTGATACTAGAGCCAAAATGTGCTATCCACTTAACCTTCCTCTTTGGCTACATTTTCCCGTCAAGGAACTACTTTTAGGTGATGCTTTGGATGCTTTCTGGTATGCTGCTTCAGCCAAAGTGTGCTTTCGTGGCCTTTTCTTAAGCTGGTGCAGCACATTAAAGTCAGTTTTCTCTGCCTCTCCTTGCCTGCGCCTGAGGGTTTTGGAGAAACCTTGCCGTGCTGCTGCTTGTCTCCTGTCCATTTGCCCTCTTCCTGCTACAACTCTCCCTGGTTCCTTGTCAAGTTTTCTGTTGATTTGTTTCTGGATTTTCCAGATTTTCTTGGGTGCCATGTCTTCTTCCAGTCGCCTAGGCCCAGTTGCCTTCAGCTGGTCTCTTGGTGGCTGCTTGATATTGTCCTTTTGCTGGGTTTTGATGGTTGTTATTTCTTGTGTTTCTTATGGGGTGTGGTTTGGCCTGCTGTCTTGTTTTCTTGGTGGTTCTTTTGTTTGGCCAGTTTGATGGCCTGTCAAGTTTGTTGGTTTCTATTGGCCTTTCTCAAGTTTGATCGAGTTTTGGTTGTTTTGGATCCTTTTATGAGAGTCCTTTTATTTTTTTTGTTAATATATACATTTACTTATTAAAAAAAAAAAAACATGCATCAATATTTGTTATTTTTTTGTTACAAATTTGTAATTTTATATATCTTTACTCTATTCGTAATGTTATGCTAAATGTATATATTGGATTTGTGTTTTATTCAAACTTCAATCTATTCATGTGTTTTGTTTAACGTAATAAGTTTGATTATTGTTTTGATTTGTAACGTAATAGTTATGTTATATAATTAATCTGTAATTGTATTTCAACACGTGTTTTGTAGGGTTTAAATTGAAAATTATATATAGAATAAAATTCAGTATGTAAATCACATATAATAGTATTTCAACACGTGTTTTGTAGAGTTTAAATTGAAAATTATGCATAGAATAAAATTCGATATGTAAATCACATATAATCGAACATAATTTTTTCAGATTTTTATACAAAACTGAAACTTCAATTGGATTGACCAATTAAAACGGCCTAACCAGTCTGATCAAAACTAATATTCAAAATGGTTTGTCTTGATTCAATATGTAAAGATTTAAGAAATATGTAAACAAGGAGACGAACCAAGAAAAGGAATGACTCTGAAATATATTTATCTTCATCCCCATCTTGTCCCTACTTGTAGTAGGGATTTTAATTATTTTTATCTCCATCTTTATTGGAAAATCTCTTCTCTCTTCACATAGGGGCAGGTGAGAGACCCGATTTTGCAAGTTGAATTGCTATCTCTATCCATGTATGTAGCCCGTTAGCTGCCAATAAAATGACACAGACGCAACAATTAGAAAACACAGTTGACAATACTGAATCAATCATTGAATACTTCCAATTGCTATTCGGATTCTTTAATATTCCCCTAATAAAAAACAGAAATCCATGGAGGTACCGACACTCAAACAATATGAAACAATATGGAGACAAAAATTTTACAAGTTCATCTCTTCTCTAGCTTCTATCTTAGATTTTCTTTTCCTCTTTACATTTTTTTATCAGATTGTTTCCTTAACTTAAATATGGCGACTTGATTCTGATTCCAGCCACGTAATTTTAGCTACAAAAAAGAATATAACAATATGAGGGAAAAAATAGGAATTATGCGCATGAACTTGATCAAAGATTACCGGACAGTTGGTCGTAGGATAGATTCATCTTCAGCTGTTAGATCCAGTGAATCAATACTGAGAGGAGAACAAGCAGAATTTCTTGACATGTCATCCAAGTTACCTTCTCTAATGGTTGTGGCTTTCCTTTCGATTAAGATAGCATCTTGAATGTCTTTGAGTACATCTGAGATTGACGGCCTCATGTGTCCTTGAGGCAGGACACACATTAAAGCTTTTTCTGCAATTTTCCACATTGACTGCATGTCATATTCATCCTGTAGAGAGGGATCTATGATTCCTTGGATGTTGCCACTCTCGATGTGTGGCTTTGCCTGTTGCATGATAATAAGGACAAGACGTTAACAAACTGGATACATCGAAAAGGAGCAAAGTGCAGAGACCGTTGGGCAAAATCAGTCCTTTCCAACCATTGTGTTCACACCACATTTCAAATTTGTATTGATGATTTAAGTATCATCACGATTTAGCACTACCCTTTCTATGATTACTCAGTTTTGCTTTTGTATTTACAAGAGAGTGAACAATTTTGTTTCAGAATCCTCTGCCTCTGAAATATTTTAACTGGGATTAGTATTAAAAGCCCTCAACTTTGACAATGAGGTCAGGGCTCAAATCCCCTAAGAGCCACATCCTTGGATATTCCCACAAGCTTCGTGACCATACCGAGATAGTAAGGCCCGTAAGTAGCCCAAACTTCGAGCTTCGTGAGCACCTATGAAAGGTTGAGAGATTTTTGGGTTTTTTTTTTATGAGCCAACCAGACTTACCCATTGGACTATGTAGCGGCAATTACCACCAAAGCTTTCGTCAAATATGGCTTTCTGACCAGATATCAGCTCCAAAAGAATGACACCAAAACTATAAACATCACTTTTGTCTGTTAACTGTTGGGAGATATAATACCTGCATATCATGAAAATGCAAAATGTAATGAAGCCAATCATGTCAAATGAAAATATTAATAAAGTGACCATCCGCACAATTTAGACCAAGGCCCTTATTGTAGTTGCAAGCATCATTAACTATATACATAAGGGAAACAGACATGGATGTGATAATGATATGTGTTGCTAAATGTGCTTAAATGAATCTTGCCATTGAATAAGAGTCCTTAGAAACAATAGGTATGTCACCAACTTACAGCTACAAGCCTATGACTAACTGTTTTTTCTGTTCAAAAGCACATATTTTGTCTTGAGGCCACTAATACCACAAGCAAAATGTATTCAAAGAATTATATTTATAAAAGTATAGCAAAAACAGAAGCAATATTTTCAACTCAAATGTATGATGACATTTAACAGGATATCAACTACAAAAGGATGGCTTTAATTGAAAAAGGGGCTTACTCAGGATCCAGATATCCTACAGTGCCTCGTACAACACTGGAGACATGAGAGGTTCCATCTGTGGCAAGTTTTGAAAGACCAAAATCTGAAACCTTTGCTCTCATGTGTTTATCAAGAAGAATATTGCTGCTTTTTAAATCTCTGTGGATAATAGCTGGAATACAGCCTGTGTGAAGGTATTCAATTCCTGAACATGCACATGAGCACATGATTAATTTAATTATTAAGCTATAGGTGAGACTTTTCTGTAGCAACAAAAGATTTAAACAAACCTCTTGCAGCATCTGCAGCAATTTCAAGGCGTTTGATCCAGTTAATGCTTCGCTCACATGTCAATGCACCTACCAAAATTTTTGCACAGATGACTCTTCAAAATTATAATGCTTAAATGCAAAAACTCAAAAACATACCATAAAGATGTTCCTTCAAGGTTCCATTTTGCATGTACTCGTAAACAAGTATACTTCTTCCTTCCTCTTGACAATATCCGAGAAACTCTAATAGGTTCCTGTGATGTATCCTTGAAAGAAGAATCACCTATTCCACATATAAGCACGTGACAAGTAAAAAGGTTTTCAGCTTTTAATCAGTAGCTCAATATTATACCCTCAAATACAACAATCATTTCTTTAAAGTACAAAACAACTTATTAAAAATAAATCTCTTGCCAGTAATGATATTAGAGCAATTATTTCCTTCAGAATGAGGAACGTAAGTTTCGAAGTAAGAGCTTTATTTCCATTGCCATAAACTTGAATTCTAATTTTTGCAAAAAGAGAGCCAACCTATCTAATTTGGCTTATCAAAAGCAGAGAGGCCTAATAATATAAACGTATGAACCAAACAAAGTAGGCACAACCAATTAATTAACAAACAGACAAAGTTGAGCATCAAGAAGGACAAAAAAATTCAGATTATAAAAAGAGATTCAATAACGTGAAAAGTTACTTCATTTGAAAATTCCCGTTTTCCTTGATAGGAATTACTGGTTAGAACTTTGACAGCTATTTCCTTTCCATTTTTCATTTTCCCGTAGTATACAACTCCAAATCCCCCTGAACCAATTGACTTCTCAAACATGTTTGTAGCATCTTCAATATCTGATAATGTGAAGCAATGTGCAGTTTCCGAGGGAGCATCATTCAAGGCAGAAACTGGCCTTTGAATGGGCAGGGGTTGCCGCAGTTGGCCTAAAAGAAGTTAATACAAATTAAGCACATAGAAACAGCTGAGCTACCAATGCAACTTCAAAATTGTTCAAAATTTACCTTGATTGTAATGTTTTTCCTTCCCTTTGTGCATGAATAGGCAAGATACAACAGCAGCTATTAGCAGTATAGCAGCTCCAACTGATGAACCAATGACAATATAGAGGTGCATAGTTTTTCTGGCCCATTCGTGAAGATTAATGTTTCCGGAGAAGCTGTTAGGAAAAATAAAGCTTCAGAATACACTGCATTTCCCTAGATATAAGTGAGTATTGTACATAATAAAATACAAGCATGCTGCCAACGATATACATGTTCACCCTGCAATGGTGCATGATACTTTCCCCATAAAAACAAGTACACCACAATTTTATAACCTCTTTACCCGCGGCAAGAGCATCTTAAGCAATTTTTCGCTTTATAATTAATACTCACTTGAAGACCAAGTTTTTGTCCAGGAGAACTGAGGGCACTGTTCCAGATAACATATTATTCTGCACATACCTGCAACCAGCAAAAATCAAGATGTGCAATCTTCTTCTAGGAAGCAACATGGAAAACATCCTCTCATAGTTGTAAAAAGAAAGAATAAAACAATCAAACAGAATTAACAAATTAATTTGGGTGTCATTGCCTTCTACTTGAGTAGGAAAATGTATTACAAATTTCCAGAAGATATTATAATGGCCTTCCACAAACCAATAACTGGTATCTATTATCCAAGTTCTGGTAACTTACAATTCCCTCAGATTTGGTAGGTTCCCCAAAGACAAAGGTAGCTCACCCATCAACTGATTGTTCTCAAGATGACTACATCACGAAAAAGATTTTAGTTAATGGCTATCTTAATAATTTGATAGGAGCATTAGAGAAAACAAGTCAACAGAATTCACATGATCTTCAAATTTGTGCATCCACTAAAATCAGGTATTTGACCAGTCAGTGAATTCCCATCAAGCCATCTGTGACCATAAAACACATGGATAATGCTAACACCATGAGCCTCACATTTTGAAGTGAACATGTAAATATTAGCTACCATTCTGAGAGAAAATCAATGCAATTTGAAACTTACAACTCAATTAAATTGCTCAATTTGGACAAGTCTGAAGGAATGTTACCAGTCAGATTCTTGCTAGATAAGCGGCTGAGCACCATATAGAAAAAATAGTTGTGTCAGTGTCATTTCTTTTCAGATATGGTACTAGACTACAACATCAAGAGAGCAGGGAAGTAATATTAAAGACATAAAACCTCAGAAGCATCGAGTCATTACATGACAGTAATACTTGGCTGTGGATCTGAGTTACACTGCACCCATGACCATGGGACAGGCAGGCATGGGTCACCACCTTCTTGAGTCCAGTCAGCTGATGAGAAAAGTGAAATTACACCTGCAATAACTGCCCCTGCAAGTCAAACATGCTATGCTTAGAGCTTCAAAGAGACAATTATGTGTGTTGCACCAAAAGAAGAAGAAGAAAGAAGAAGCTTGATAGGTATGCCAATAAAGTAGTTGTTGTACTTCAAAACTGAACTACACTGAGTGCATTCAAGTGATCTGAGCATACACTAAGAAGCCATTAATTTACTTACCATCTATGGAACCATCATTCCGCTCCAGATACTTGTTTATCTCCATCGCATTTAAAAGTGGTCCCCTTGAAGAATCAGATGTTTTCCGAAACTCAAAGGGTACCACAAAGGGGAGAGATATGTTAGTGTATCCAGGCTGGTAGACATGATATTTTCCAGGAGCATTTTCTTCAATATTAACAATAGGATTGCTCATATCAGGATAGCCTGGGAGCACCAGCCTAAATTTTCGGGACTCATCTGGATCCAAATCTTCAATTTCAGCAAAGTAGCAGAAAGCCCAACCAAGGCCAGGAAAACCATCCAAATCCAACCTATAAGTTAATGATCCATTTGTACCAACTACAGCAGTCTGCATCACTTTTTCAGGTGGCATTAGATCAGTGGTAATATCAATAGGCATTTTGGTTGAAACTTTAACTGTGCCAGCAGCAACATCAACAAGGTAATTTGCTTTCTTCAGAGAATCAGATTCCCATATCCTATCAAATGGATCATCAGGATACCTGAAATTACAGAAAAATATATCCTCTTTTCTCAAAAAAAAAATATATATTTTGGAATGCCAGAGCTCCTTAAATACTACGGATTTCTTAGCTAAACTTTTAAAAACTCGAGAGTTGAAATTGCAGGATTTCAGGGCCTTAAATAACTTCTTTTTTATTTGTTCTTTTACTTTTAATATCTATGTTTAAACTGTAGGTGGATTAAAATTGCAGGATTTCAGAGCCTTAACTGATTTTCTTCTTGTTAATCTATTCTTTTACATTTAACATCTATGTTTAATTTCCATATCTGGATAACATAGCAAATAACTTCATTCTTTTTTCTTTTGTTTTTTCTTTAATATCTGTATTTCATTACCAATTATTTAAACAAGCATTAAGATAAATGCAAACATGAAAAATCGGACTGTTTATCATTCATCAGATAGCAGGTGCATACCTAACTGGAGCTTCACCATTTGCACCAAAATTTATTCTAGCAGAAACACTAAGATAAAGGTGGTCTTCATATGGAGTATGGTAAACTGAACCATTGAATTGTCGAAGCTCAAGGGTAGATATGAATGGTTGCCCAGTTGTAGCATTTGATAAACACACATCAATCGAAGGACTTGAAGCCAAAAATATAAGTTCTCGCACCTCAATAGTAGTAATATCCGAAATGACAATAGTAGACCAATGAGTAGCCCCAAGGGAAATGTTAAATTTTGGATAGACATTATTGTTGTCAAAGTTACCATACAGAAATGTTGCTCTTATGAGATACCTATTCCTTGTAATAACATCAAGTTTATAACAGTACTTCCTAGAATCAGCAGGAAAATATCTCAGTGTCAAATATTGCTGCCTATTCTCATTTGCAACAGATATATTAGTTGTTTCTCCAAATAAAAACTGATCATCAGGAGTCCACTGAAGTCCTAGTTCATCAGTGAAGGTTCTTTTACCCCCACAGTCCAAACTCACAAAACCTGTTTTACATTTCAAATGTGTTAGCAATACAAGTGTAGAACAAATGCAAACGTTTTAAGCTTTGATTTTTAGACATTGGTGTGAAATTCTAATCAGAAACTTTTTTCAAATTATACTAGAGTGACAAATCACATGAGGAGGAAGACTAAAAATGTCCTCAAAAAGGAAATAATGTTAAGCAGTGGAAGAAACGTTGACAGAATGACAGTTATCTACAGATTCGTTCCAAAGGAAATGAATAGTAGTGGAGACCACTTCAAACATAGTTTTTTAGTTAACATTAGCCAAAATCAAAATTTGAGAAGTATATTGAAGACTAAAATGCCAATCATGTCTCTATCTTCTTCTAATGATTACCAATTAATCAAACAACATAAGCAAAATAGACATTTAAGCAAAGGAAATATAAGAGATGGATCTTCTTCTTCATTTTTTTTTTTTTTTGGTTGATGAAGTAACAGCCTAGACCATAAGGCCACCCAAATCAGGATAGATTCCAGCCACTTTGCAAGAGTGAATCACAATCTTAACTTTCCATGTAACAGCTAATAATTATTTGCTAATTATGCCTCTCTCGATATATCAATAAAGTCTTATTATATGCATTAACCTATGGAGAAACTTCATGCAACTCATTCATATCAGATTAATTTTAATGAAACAGATATTTTAAAAAATGCATTGGTATAGTAGTGATATTTTGACCTTCTTCTTATTAAGGCTAGTAAATATCACACAACCAAGAGAGTGGCATATGGAAAGGGAGCAGGAATTCAAACACGATGCTCAGAAATTTGATGGTTTAGCCTTCCAGCGAAGGCTTAGATTGTCAAAAAACACACAAATTCCAACTTAACTACATGACCCAGAAAACTAAACTTATTTGAGCTTGGCCCACAAATTATCAACATTTTATATCCAGTTCCTCCACAATGATCATCACCTGACAATTGAACTAAATCTGTCAGTTTTTGTTAGTACCATATTGTTATGATAACAATATGCAGCATTTTCAAGATTCTAATCTGTACAAGGTACAAGTTTCTGATAAAACTACTATAATTTAAGAGAAGATTATATCAAGGCACTAGGGCATAAACTGCAAAGCTAAAACCACACGTTTCTGTATTAGTATAGCTGCTGTTGCAGTTTCTTCTGCTCATGTTTGGGCTATTAATTACACATTACACGGAAGAGGTGGTATAAGAAAAATTTTCCACAATTTGTCAACAAGTAAATGACAAAATAGACCAAGAAAATTACTCTAATTGTCAAAAGTCAGAAATTCCTACAACAGTTGAACAAACACAAAGATTAAATAATGCCAGTAACATTAAATGCTTAAAATCAGCAACATATGCTTAAGAACAGAATCAGAATAGCAAGAATCAAGGAGGTCGTTTATGCAAGAACCAAGGAAGTTGATTATGAGCAAATATCATGTAACTGTGGCAGAATCAGAATAGCAAGAATCAAAGAGGTTGATTAAGCAAGAATCACGGAAGTTAATTATGGAAAAATATTTGCTGCTAAAATTATGCATCAAAATCCTCCTTATTAGGTAGATAATATTTCTTAATTACCATACATGGTTTATTGTTGTAGTATAAATAGATGTACAATTTCTGTATAATATATACCATTTGAGTGTTTTCTGCTTGCATATGATTTTCTTATATTATAACTGTTTATCTCTTTGATTGACAATGCTTATTTAAACGATTAAAAATTAAAAACGAGGAAAAAGGAAGATGTTGATAAAAACGAAAGTGCCAGTTCACAGAAATACGTATACTGACTCATAAATACGTATTTAAATGCACACCTGGCCTCTGAGCTGCGGAGTTATTGAAGAAGAGAAAAATATCAGATATCAGAAACAACAAGAAGACACGTCCTCTCTCCATCTCGTGTCTTCAACTGATTTACCGCGGGCGAGCTGATGAGATAAAAGAAAGCGGTAAAGCAAACTAAATTAGTAAAGTCTTTTTTGACAGAAAACGAAGTAACTGCCAGAAACGGCACCTGCCACACCGAGACACTAAACACTCCTGCTGAAAGAGCCTTCAACTCTATTCATTGCAAAGGAAGAACCAGAGATTATTAGAAGCGAGAAAATGAATAAGTTGAGGTACCAAGTTTCGAAGAAATTCTGGAGAACGCGGAGAGTTATTTGATCTTCCACCTTTTTTTGTTTTGTTCTGTTTTTCTCATTGGAGGAGACTGAATGGAAAGTGAGTCGGAGTCGGCGCGTGACAATGAGCAAGAACGTAGGTCCCACGAGTTCATAACAAGCTGAATTTGACTTAAATCCAAGGGATGAGATTCGATCATCAAATGATATATTACGGGTGTCGTGGTAGTGGATCCCACCACTAGCTTATGCAGAACGGCGATTCCACGTCATGCTCTGTTCTGGATAATGTTTTGTTATTAAGAAAGGCCAAATGACTCATTCCCAGCCAAAAATTATTCCTTTCTCAATTTTCACCCATTAACTTCAAAAACTCAAACACATCTCTCTGTGTTCATTTTTATTATTACTGTTATGAGTAAAATCATTCTTTTAAAATTTTATTTGAAAAAATAATTTATCTCAATTTCCTCTTTAATTTTAAAAATTAATAATTTTTTCTTAATTTAACTTTAAAAAATTACTTTTTCACCCCCACTATTTAAAGTTTATAGAGTTTTCATATTTTAAAATTAATTATCACCTCTTTTAAACTTTAAAACATTATATTTTTACTCTTACAAATTATTACCTCTTTTCAATGAATATTATTTCTAATAAATCACTTCGATACATTATCTGATATTTTCTTTTCTTATTAAGTAGTTTTGTAATATAAAAATCCAACCATTCCACCCTAATATGTTGGGTATGAGTTATCGAGGTTGTAAAATGTCTATACAACAATTTTACGTAAATTAAGTTTTACCTTATACTCTCTAGAATGTATTGATTAAAGATAGAATGGCATGCCCTAATATTTAAATAAATGTTGATCATACTTTTATACGTAAGTTGAACGAACTTTAACGTATTTAATGGATCGAATGAAGATAGGACAAAAATATTAGTCTTAATAATGTTATGTTAATATGTCACAGTCAAACAAGCAAGAGACTCACGTGGCGTGGAAATTTCTTAGCTGAAATTAAGTTTTGAAAATAGCATCCTATTTAGTCAATGCAAAAACCGTATTGGTTAAGCTATCAATTTCAAACTTGACTCCAATTCCACTCAGAGTCATCGATTTAATGTTGCAATTTTGACCACAATTTTGGGTGCGTTTAGGGTTAGATTCGAATTGAATCAAATTTATAGTTCGATTCGGTTCATATATGGAAGACTCTAGTTCGGCTATTTTTCGGTTCGGTTTGACTCTATTCGACTTGTTTTTTATTATCAAAATGACATCGTTTTTAATATATATTGATTAAAATACATCGTTTTGTATAAAAAATTAAAAAAATATATATTGAGCTAACCCAAGTCAGCTCGAATTCGATTGAGCAAAGCCGAGTCCAGCTTGTTTTGGATTCGACCGAGCTGAGCTTGAGCTCGAGCCGACTCGACTCGAGTCCAACCTTAGGTGCGTTGAAGTTTTGTAATTTTGACCATAATTTTATTCTCAACTATAATAATAAAAATTAATGGGTAGGATAGTATTTAAATTTTTTAAAATTAATAAATAAAAAAATAATTAAATTATATATACAAAAATATAATATATATCTATATAAATTTATATATAAATTATGATATATTATTATTTAATTAATTAATTTTAAATTAATAAAAAAATAATACAAAAAATGTAGTGATGTATTATTATTTATATATAAATTTATGTTAAATATTTAGATATATAATGATACTATTTCAATATTAAACTGATTTATTAATGAAAGGGTGAATCACATTGTACCACCCGAAGTTTGACCATAAAACTTTTTCCCCTAATTAGCAAAAATAGCAAAGATGTATGACCTTAAAAAATAGTGACATATTACTTGAGTCATCCAAACTATTTATTCCCTTGTTATTATTATTTTTTTTTTTCTCACGGAAACTACCGATTGAGCAGTGCGAATATTTTGGGGCATTATTTTAGTTCGGAAAAATAATAAATTGCTTGGATAATTTATCTAGTTTATTACATGATAAGCAATTAGGGGTGGATTTCAACAAGGCTGAGTCCAAATATCTTTTCACTTGAGTTTGGTTCAGACAAAAAATTATTTGTCTCAAATTCAGCTCGCATTCGTCAAATCAAAATAATTTAAATTTCGTTTAAGAATATTTGCTTTTGGGAAAAAAATGTTAATTTTACCCACCAAAGCATATCACTCAATTTCACCAACACAATTTTAATTTCATCTCAAACTGATCATTTTAAGAAGCAAATTTGTCATGTTATCCACTAAAGTTTAGCGCTCAATTTTAAGAACAATTTTAATTTTATTTTAAAATGATCATTTGAAGAGACAAAAATATTAATTTCATTGACAATAAAGATGAAATATTTAAGATTGATTTCAGTTTTGTTGCAAAATATTATTTTAGATAAAATTTAATTTTAAACACCGAAGCTTAGGAATCAATTGTAAAAACAATTTCAGTTTGTCCCAGTGTGATCATTTCATGAGATGAAATTTCATCCAACAAAGGTAAACATTCAATTTCAGGGAGAAAATATTCAAGTAAAATTTCAATTTTATCCAAAATGATTATTTTAGGTGACAATTTTACTTTTGTCGATCAAAATATAATATTTAAATTTTGGGAAATCATCAGGGGACAAAATATCATTTTACGGCCAATTAAACATTGAGGGGGGTCAGACCAACCCATGACATGCCCAAGGCCCCTTTTTTGGAATACTTCGTAAATTTGTGTGTCATACTACACCCATGGGCTAGATGGGTCATGATAAGGGCTTTAAGATCTGACTTGATCTGATTAAATAAACAAATTTTCTTTCTTTGGTTTATTTCTTTTCACGAGTTCTCCATCCTTGTTTCCAGTTAACATTGTAAGTAACAGAGATCACAATTCATTTATGGACCGCCGTTTCAAGATTGAATGGATCATATCCAGAAGGTGAAACTCTTAACCTCTCACCAACCATTAGCCATTTTACTGTAATTTGTATGGCTTTTTCATGTCCCCGTTTTTATCTTTGGCATTTGTTTATCTCTTCTGTGAGGACTGACTAACTACGCCTGTAGCAGCTAGTTTTAAGGTTGCTTGCACGTTGGCACAAACAATACAAGTCTAAACTCTCCGGAACTATTCGAATCTGTCAAAGTTGGCGCAAAGTTTTCTCATATGATTTGCGTAGATTCTGAATTATAAATATATATTCTAGTCTACCTAATCTGAACTCTATTTAAAGATGTTGCCTTTCTGTGATTCAATTTCTAATAATTATTTATACAATGCTTGGGGGATATATTGCCCAGACAATTAGAGGGATCACATCAGTGTTAAGAAATTTGAGATTATACAATGCTTGGGGGATATTCCTCCTTACCTAAACGCATTTCCATGAGACCATTTTCTCTAATCTTCCATATACATGTAGTACATATATCCCTTTCCTGATCGTAAATATCAAACTTATGGGAAACCCCCATCCAATTAAATGTGCAATGGAATAGAGTATTCCCCAAAAGACTATCCCTGAAACGAAAATAATATGAACCTCTAGGAGGAATTACACGCTCACCAAGATCATCATCACTAGATTTACAATGAACCTACAAATCTAATTTGTTTGAATTTGGTGGATACAAATGAATCTGTTGCAAAATACACTGTTGTAGCATCAATGGCGGATTTTTGGTTGCCTAATAAGCCACCTTAATCTTTTTTTTAATGATAATAAATCTTAATTTATTGATTTATATTACTAAAGATATCAATTTTTCTATTTTTAATGTTTTGTGTTTCTGACCGTAAATCCATAATTACCAACGAAAATGTAATTTCTATTTAGAAAATGGATATAATATCTATAAAGACAATTTGTTTGTCTTTATAATATTACTCTTCCAGAAATTAACATGATTGTTTTAACAGTGGAAATCAGTTAAATACAAACTGAAAATATTTTAAGCTTATGCATGGATAAACAGTTTATAATAATAAGATCATTTTTATTCCAGTCACAACATTACTGTACATATTATTTGCATAGATTCAAAGACTCACAACACATACCAGTTCAGGGGCAAGCACATGGCCGGAATACTGGAAGCTTTTTACGTAAACAGGTTATTTTGACACTTCTGAAATATGCATACACGAATAAGACTCACTCCGCATCCGCGAATCTGAAAACAACGAAAAAGAAAAAGGTTGTCCCGGTCAACACTCAAATAGAGGAAAGATTTACAGCCAATGTGAATTAGAATAGAATTTAAGGGTTTTAAAATACAAAAAAAACTCACCCAAGCTCCGAGAGCTTCAAATGAGCTTCGGCATAATCGGCAAAGAAGGCATCCTCATCCTGATGCAAAAACATTACAGAATAAGTTCCATTAGCCAGTCATGAGATAATCTGTCAATTTCCATATATATGTGGCTAGATGTTACTCACAGCCGCGTATTTTTCAACAAGTGGACGAAAGACTGGATCCTCTAGCAAAGCCTTATCTGATGGCAACTGAATAAGCCCTTCTTTCTCTCCGCTAAGCAATTCCCTAATAAAACAGAAGAACAAATTTACTTATATTAATGATTGCATTGTTCTTCAGTCTATATATCCAGCAAGCAGCAAGACTTAGTAGAAAAAAGTCTTTAAAAAAAAAAAAATTGATATGCATGCATACTTGAAATAGGAGTTATCAAAAATGACGGGATTGGTAGTCCAGGCTCCCTCAAATCCAGATCGCTCCTTGTGGCACCTTCCCTGTAATAGAATTTGTACGTCAAGCTATGATGTTAAAAGTATGTATCATGTTTCAAAAAGACATGAAAATTGCTCATGAGAGATCTAGCTGAATCTATTCCATTGTTTGTCAACAGACCAGGGTGTGACCACCAGATAATGCCACAATGTCCTTGTCGCTCAAACCCATGTGGCCAAAGACGTCCCTAAGATGGTCAGAACCTGAAGTTGCAACAACACATTGGGAATGTTAATCAATTTGTTAAAAGAAAATTATATGTAGTGGTCACATTTTACAGTTTGAACTTGAGTGATCTGATTTAAAAAACCTTTAGTGGCATCAGGTAAGCGACCCTCTGGTGGCAGATCAGATTTATCCTGCAATATGAGATTTTACAATTTATTAGAAACAAGCAATGATACCATTTAAACAGATTAAAGAACCGAAATGCTTGTTCAACAGATCATAAATGTGTTAGTTCCCAGTCATATATATTTGCAATGTTATTTGACAGAATTAGTTTCCCTTCTAACTACTTTGACATAATCCAAAGTAATGACATTATGCCTTATACCAGTCCTACATGAAACTATCTAATTACCCAGAAAACTATGATAAGAAAAGGACCACAGGCTCAGGTTGGCTTTGTTTTAAACACATTACATATCCAATTGTCTTATTGTACTAAACATAAACATATGGAAAGACCATACTACAACTATCAGCATATAAAGAGAAGATGAAGCCAAATTTGGCATAAAAGCATAAGATGACTAAGAAGAAAGAACAATAGATGGCAGAAAATGCATTATCATCAATTGATGGCATTGAGGCACATAGCATGATACTTAAGTTGCTCAAACAACTGCCACGACTATTATCCTAGTAATGCCATTTTGCTCAATCCTTCACTTTCCTAAATATTTCTGTCCTGAGGAAGGATCTTTCTCTCCTGCCTAATATTTTGTTTAATTCAATTCTCCCAAGTTACGGAAATATTGATTAGTTTTTAGGGATTAAATGAAAGCCTAATTGCATTACTTGCTAAAAACTCCATGAGCATTGAAATAAATATAATCAGGCAGCCTAAATGACCATAACATTACACACGAAAATGGCTCTTCCCACCAGACTGATTTGAGATTTCGAAGCCCTAATTGCATAGGCTCTCAGCCAATTAATACTAAAGTAAGTTCCTTAATTATCCTATTAGCTATATAATACTGAACTTCTTAAACACTGATTAGAAACATGTGACATCAGAAGATATAAAATGAGATTATCACAGTATTAATTAACTACAAATTCTAATGGAAAAGAAAGAATAAACACATAGAGCATATGAAAACTTCACTTACAGGTCTTCCAGGGTGGAAAGGAATCTCCGGCCCACCAGTAACTTCAACAGCAACAACTCCGGCCAACTTTATAAAAAATAAACAGCCACCAAAAGTAATTAACCATCAGTCTCATTCGGTAATAGATGAATGGAACAAGATATATACATCACCCACAATTTCATAATCATAACAGATAAATACCTGGTAGAAATCTGCATAGGACAAATTGGGAAACTGCTGCTTGATGGGCTCCAAAAGCCTTACAGCTATATCAAGACCATTGTTAGCTTCATGAGCTAGCTCATCCGGATGCCTGATCGTCCCAAACGGCCCACCAGTCTTCGTATGAACGTCGAAGGTTCCCGCTGAGTGCCATCTGCAACACAGAAAAAAAAAACAATAAAATTTATAAACATCCAATTCCATCGTTACACAAAATTATATGCAAATAGAAATGGACAACTTACGCCAAACGAAGGACGATGGGGGCACAGTTCTTCTCAGCAATGAGCCCTCTCAGTTTCCTCTTACATTTCTCCACTGCTTTCTGGTACTCCTCGCTCACAGTTGGGTAGCACTTTCCCATATCTCTACAGTCAACAGTACTTGCAATCAATCATTTCAACTTTCCACGATCAAGCTTTACAAAACCAAAGCAAATTGAACACAAAACTGATCTTACCTAGTTGTTGATCACGAGCTCCGAACACTCCTTGTTTACTGTACAATGCGATGTCTGAAAGGCCACGAGTTGAACACGAGCCTTTCTAGCTTATGCAGTAGAGCGCGAAAATGAGATATATTTATAGAAAGGGAGCCCAAGGAAGATTCTAGTGCTCGTTTTGGGCCGTTAGCTTTATTTACGCTTGATCGAGCGGCTAAAATCGAATTGTATTTCCAATTTGTATTGTCAGCTGGGGCCCTCTCTACTCTCTGGAAGCTGGAAGGACAATTGGCGGGCCAAAGATTGGACACGTGTGCATGGGATTATGGTTGTCAAGTTATTCATTCTTTGCCGGTGCGGCGTGCTTATCCCCTTACTTTTATTTAGGGCTGGATTCGAACCGAGTCAAGCTCAGCTCGGCTTTTTGAGGGCCGGTTCGAGTTCGGTTCGAGTTCGATTCAAATCGAATTTAGCTCGGTTCGAGTTTAGCTCGTTTTCAGTTCGGTTCAGTAACAGTTCGGCTCGGTTCATTTTTTATATCAAAACGACACCGTTTTGTATATATATAAAAATCAAAACGACGCCGTTTTGTATAAAAAAATTTTTAAAAAAATATACCGAGCCAGCTCGGGCTCGGCTCGAACTCGATCGAACCGAGCTGAGCCCAGCTCGTTTCGGGCTCGAACCGAGCCGAGCCGAGCTCGAGCCCGAGCTGGCTCGGCTCGAATCCAGCCTTACTTTTATTTAGTAAATTAAAAAATTAATATCCTATTTGTAATTTATTATCATATTAATCATAAATTACGAGAAAAATCTGAGGTAAAAAAATGTAGGTTGATGGTGTAAAATTGATTTATTTTGGTAATCTTTCTTAATATATTTTGTATAAAATTTTGTACAATTAAAATCTGAACAATTTATTAATTAAATGTTGTAAATACAATTAAATATATCATAACAATACTCAGATTTAAAATAATTCGATTTTAAATAAAAATTTAAAAAAGGTGTTTAATTTGAAAAATATTTTTTATTAAAAATAAAATATTATTATTTTAAAGATTATTATATATATATTATTATATTTGATAAAATTAGATAAATATAAATCATTATTATATTTATTTAAGATAATAACAAATATTAATATTTTTTTAGGTATCATTATTTTAAAATATTTTCATATTAATTAAAAATGAGATTATTTTTACGTAAAAAAATTAATAAATAAAAATATAATTATAATAAAATTAATATTATTTTAATAATTTTTTAATACGTAAAGACAGTAATTAAATTATTTATTATATTATCTCTCATATTATCATAGATAATATAAAATTATCGAATTCTTTTATTACTTATAAACAAAATAAAATAAAATAAAAAATAAATTATCAAAATAATTTTTAATCTGTTTAATCAAATGCCCCATGCCGATAATAATTGAATTTTTATAAAAGTCTTCTACTTTATTTGAGGATAATTTTTATTAGGAGTAATATTTCTCTTTGTGGGTGTACTCATATATATGTCTATGTATGTGTTTTCTTATGTATAATTTTTCATATTTATAGAACGAGAAAGAAACTTATATTCGAATAGTTAAATATGTGTATTCATAATTTGAATATGATTTTCATAATCTATTTACATTTTAATTGAACTTAAACAGAATGGTATAAAACGGTAGTTTTTCCTTCTGAACATGATGTGTATTGTAAAGTTTTTGTTGCATCTAAGTAAGAAGTTTGACTGCACAACTAGATAATTGATAGATGAGAAATATGTTTGATAATTTTTATTATAACTAATTGCTGATTGTTACATATTGAATATCGTATGTGTAAAATCAAATAAGAAGAAGTTATTGATTATACAATCGACACTTGATTAGAATTTTTTGTGGGTTTTTACTTGTCCCTACTCAATTCTTTTAAAAGGATGGACATATGGTCTACCTCTTTGGTTGGTAATTAGACATGGTAAGAGGGTTGAATCCCTTTTTTTAACACGATTTGCAAAATTATGAATTATGTACGCCCATGAGTTATGCAAGTTTAGTCAAGGCTTTATGATTTGACCTAGTTAAAATTTTTTTAAAAAATTACTAATTTTTATCTAAAATTTACTTAATTATAAATTTTTATCTTAGTTGTGTAGATAAATTTATAAAATTTATTTCTACCAGTGGTATTATCCTTCACAAACTTATGAGAAAAAGTTTTCTGGGTACCAGAAGAAGGAAGATTCCTCTAGAATTGCTGAGCCTGATGGAAAATTTTGATGGGCCGGGCTCACCTTAACCAACTGAAAGCCTTACCACATAATTAACCAAACAAGCAAATAACGGCAAGGAGAAGGGCAAAATGGGAAAAAAATTTCGTCGGTGACAGCACAGGGCAACGCACCCAACAGCGGCCCCTCTAAAAGAGAGTTGTGCATTGACCTGTGTGCGGCTTTCACATTCATCATCCAGAATCAAATATTCCAATCCAATCCAGTCCAATCCGGTCTATTTGTGATAAAAGAGATTCCTCTGCTTTTTCGATCCCACTTTGTAAGTCTCATCCTTTCTGACTCTTTCTTTTTACACTTATCCAGATTCGCATTTTCCGCCATTCAACCACAAAATATTTCCGATTATATTATATTTAATTAAAGGATCTTCGTTTTTGTTTTTGGATTTTAGGTATTCGAAACGAGTTCTGTTTTTTTTTTTTTTGAATCTAGGTCTTTTGGAAGTGTGTCTGCATTTTTTGTATTTTTTTATAATTTTGATTTCATGAGTGTTTGTATTTATTTGTGTGGATGAAAGTAATTTTTTTTGTTTAATCGTTTAGATTAATTGGATTGAAGGCTTCAGGGGTTGACTTTTATGATACGACGCACTTAACATTGAGTTGTTGGATAACTGAGTTTGAGTTTGATTTTTGTTGGGGAATTGTGGTACGTTGTTGGGGAATTGAAATATAGTATTAGAAGTCTGTATAATCAGTTCATTTCTTCATTTTTACTCAGTTTTCTGGTGACTATGAAAGAAAATATATGGAATTTTGACTAATGAACATGAAATGTCTTTGTTTTGGTGGATGTTATGCATAAGATAGGTGTTGAGGTCTAAGAGGTTGTTTAATATCATAACAGATTGGTTCTTAGTTCACTGCATTGTTTTGGGTTGGAGCAGTTGTATTTGGATGAAACTAATGTATTTGATTTTCTAGGTTTCTGAATTTTGTTTTGATGATATGAAGCACTGCAGTCTATCTAAATTTCAAGTGCAAATTAGAAATATTACTTAAAGTTCACTTAATATTTCATTTTTGTCTTAATTTCATGTTTTAATGATTATGGCTGATTCTCTATAATCATATGTTTTGATAAGTGTTTTGCTTTTATTGTGAGAATGGATATAATTTTGGTTAAGCCTGCTGTATCTTGTCTTAATTTTTTTCATGGAATTGCATTCATAAGTGTTCACTTATTGTTTTGGTGTATGTATCATGAGAAGTTCTGGAACATCCTTGAGAGCTGGGAGCAGCTGAAGCAGGATTCTCAGTGACCGTACTAATTTTGCTGATATTAGAGTAGTTATTGTAGCTTTAGTGTGATACTCCACTGAGTTGATGTATGGAAAATAAAAAACAAGGTTGCATGCTGAAAAATAGATTGTCTTTGATATCTAACCTTTTTCATGTGGTTGAACTTTTAGGGAAATCATGAGCGACAAGGGAGAAAAGACATGCCCACTATGCACTGAGGAAATGGATTTGACTGATAAGCAATTGAAGCCATGCAAATGTGGTTATGAGGTTTGAACGTCTATCCATTACATAAAGTTCTTATTGCCAACAATACATGGATTGGTTAATTTTTTCTGTAATTACTTGTTTGTCATCTTTACAGATATGTGTTTGGTGCTGGCATCACATTATGGAAATGGCTGAGAAGGATGGCACTGAGGGTCGCTGCCCTGCATGTCGTACAGCTTATGACAAAGAAAAAATTGTGGGGATGGCTGCAAAATGTGAAAGGTTATTATTGTTAAGGTGACTTTGCTATTTAATTTGTATTGTTATGTTACTGGCTATTAAGGTAGCAACACATTTTTTATTGTACAGGATGGTGGCTGAAATAAATTCAGAGCGTAAACTGAAATTGCAAAGGGCAAAGCCTAAAGCAGCTGAAGGGAGGATGCATCTTAGTAATGTTAGAGTTATTCAACGGAATCTAGTTTATATAATTGGATTACCACTTAATCTTGCAGACGAGGAAGTACGTAGTTTTTCCCTATTGTACATGTCAGGTTATTCAGTGAAAAATGATTGCTCTTTTCTTTTATTTCAATCTGCTGTTATAGATTTGATTTTTATTAATTTCTTTTGTTGTCTCCAAAAGCTTCTCAAGGGAAGGGAGTACTTTGGCCAATATGGAAAGGTTTTGAAGGTGTCCATTTCCCGTACAGCAACTGGGGTTATTCAGCATTCTTCAAACAACAGTTGTTGTGTGTAAGCTGATTGACTGTCTAATTCCTGCAATTCTGAACTTAATGTGGAATTCACCATATTTGATTTTCTTCTCCATCTTTCTATTTGATTGCTCCTTTGTCAAGAATCACATGCAATGATTAGAGTTTGCTATGTTGTCTCTTGGCAAAATCTTGAAACTTTGTCATGTATTGTTGCCGGTTGTTTTTAATCAGTATTTTGCTCATTTATCTAATGCTGGTGATCCCGTTAGGTACATTACATACACAAAAGAGGAGGAAGCAATTCGATGTATTCAATCAGCACATGGTTTTATCTTGGAAGGTAGACCTTTGAGGTAAGCATTCTTATGCTTAATTTGTAGGCTTTAAGTCCAAAAGACTACTAGTTAAGACTTATAACCCCTCTTTTGCAGGGCTTGTTTTGGAACAACAAAGTATTGTCATGCTTGGCTAAGAAACATGGTAATAACATTTTTATAGTCTTAGTTCCTTGAAGATCTGACTTAGTTGCTTTCTGATCAATATTTTTGTTGGTCCAGCCTTGTAGCATTCCAGATTGTTTGTATTTGCATGATTTTGGCTCTCAAGAAGATAGTTTTACGAAGGATGAAATTGTTTCAGCCTTTACAAGGTAATCCAATTTTCACATTTGAAAGTGTGTACTTAAAGGGCCATGTTCTCTATGTTGCATGAAAAAAAATTAGCATTTTGTCCTGATGGCCATTGACTACTTTTGTCGTTGTGTTGACATTTTAAGAAATTGGATAGTTTATAATTAAATTATCCAATTTATGGGAGGTCTCTGGCTCTTCGAATTGCCAGAACAATCCAATTTCCATTTCAGTTCTATCTTTCATGTCATTTTGGTTGTAGTAGTGAGTGGGTACAAGTTGTAATCATGCTGATTTTATAAACAAAAACCAGTAGTTGCTTTGTGTTGGTTGTTTACTGGGTTGTTTGTTGTGTTTTACTGAATTCTGAAGGTGTATACCCACTCATTTGTATAATCAAATCCATCTCCTTTATGAGCCATGTGTCCCTTCCCATGATTGAGGCATTTTCCAATTTCAGTTGTGGTCCCCTAGTGTTATGATCCTCTGCACTTTCTCTCATGCCACTTATGTTCAACCCTCAAGGCTGAGTGTGGTGTTCTAACAGACAAACATCTTATGGGATGTTTTATCATTCCAAATGTTGAATCTTGGAAAATTTATCATGAACTTAAACTGAGCAGCTAGCAGCAGTAAAAATGCTGAAGTTGTGCTACACTTTGAGTATTGGTGATGATTTATTGATTTCTCAGGGACAGGTTGGCAGATATTTTGTTTAGACGTTCCAATATCTTGGTTAGTGAGTGCTTGTTTGTTCTGGAAATTATTTGCTTATATGGTTTCCTGATTTATACTTCTAATTTAGTTGGTTTGTGGTATAATCTGGCTATGAAACTAGTTTCTATCACGATGATTGATTTTCAAGTTGTGAGGGAATGCACAGATATTATATACCATATTATTCCCTTTTACCTAATTGTTAATAATTTAATTCTAACCTCTGTTTTAGGTTTTTCCTGTTTTTTAATGTGGTATTTGCTTGGTTTTATTTGTGCCTTGTCTTTCTGACTCTTTAAGTTCTCTCCTTCCCTACTCACTCAATGTTGTTTGTGAAAAAACTTTTCTGCTTTTTCTGGTCCGTGATTAGTTGTGTTTGATATCTCTATCATGTTCTGAACTAAGTCCTTTTGGTTATGAAGGAGTAGAGTTCAACAAATTGTTGGTGCCACAAATAATATGCATCGCTCAGGAGATGTTTTACCTCCCCCAGCTGACGATTATATCAATAGCAGCATATCTTTAACAGCCAAACCTGTTGCCACCAATTCTTCAAATGTAAGAATGCATACAGTAGGTTATAATGAATTTGAAATTTATGTTCTTATAGTTTTGAATGTGTTTATACATTGTATCTACAGTTTTGAAGAGCTTTGTTATCTGTTTCCTGCAGAATATTGACAGTCAGAATAAGGGATATTGTGCAGATAATGGTACTGGAAAATCTAATTCACTCCCTGCAGCAACCTCATGGTATCCTGTCTTCCAGTCCATAGAATCCTGAAATTTATTTTGTGATATGATGACTTATTTTTCTAAGTTTTCTTTACCAGGGTCATGCGTGTCTCAGCTAGTCTGCCACCAAGTAAAAATTTGTCTGGTTCAGGTCAACCTTCAGTCGATCAGCCTAAGATATCTAATGGTCCCCAAGTCCTTAAATCAGATACTTTAAGCACCATTAGATCTCACAGTGTAAAGTCGATGGAAGCTGAAGCAAATTGTGAAGTTCTTGATTCTAAGTTGAATTCATTGAATTTGCGAAGAGAACATATTAATGGTGGTTATCAAATTGATTTTTCAAATACAAAAGCAGAAGTTATTTTGGGTAGGACGCCTGCCACTTCAACAACTAAAAACCGCTCACCTGATCTGCCATCTTCAAATGACAGTAAAGCAATATTTCTAGAACATAATAAATCCCTATCTAGTCCTGGTTCTGTTGAGAATGAAAATCATCATATTATTAAGGATAGTCAGGGTTTATGCTCTGGGTTATCATCAATTTGCCTTCAGAATCGCTTTAAGAAAGAGTACTCTAATCCTGTTGTAAACGGTTCATCATCCAGTCATGCGCCAGATAACATGCTCGAGAGTCAAGGTTCACAAGAAGATATAAGCGAGCAATCTAGTGAGCCTACAGCATCTCCTGCGTCAAATGGAGCTCCAGTGATGGAAGATTTTTTAGATTTTGATGATCAACAATTGAAGGGCTCAGAAGCCATCCGTCATAACACTTGCTTGTCTTCCTCACCCTATTCACTCCAGAATTTAAATCAGTCAAGCTATAGATCTTGGCAGTCAGGTGAGATAGACAGTTATAGTAATCTTGATGTGCATAATGGAATTGCACCCATGAAATATGACACAGTTTCTTCTCCATTGACATCTAAGAACGAAGTTAGTAGCTTTGTTAGTCTGGATGCAACTGTTGACCACTCCAGAGTATTCTCAGAGGTAGGATTGGGAAACTACCTGGAAAACTATGATAGTAAACCACATTTACGCAGCAGTTTAGCTTCAGATGTGGGAGAGGGCAGCATAATTTCAAAAATTCTATCAATAGACTCAGATTCATGGGAAGATTCATTGACCTCGCCGTCCAGTTTAGTTAAGTTGTTGAGCAAAAATGATCAACAATATAATTCTCTTAAAATCCCAAACTTGTTCAAAGAATCAGAAAGCAGGCAATCTAGGTTCTCGTTTGCTAGGCAAGATGATTTGTCTGATCAGATATCTGATTTTGAGCCATCTGTTCATGAAATCAGGCATTCAGCCGATAAATGTCATGCCTCAAACGATTTGATTTGCACAAATGAGTATCGGAATATCTTTTCCTCAGGCAGCTCTATGGAGTCTGAGAATATCCCTAGCTGTTATTCGTTTATGTCTTCGTCTGGTTAGTATATTTTACTTGTTTCTTTTTTTTGTCTTAATTTTTCCCTTTTTCCAGTTGAATACTGATCCATTGAATGTCAACAGTATTTTCTGAAGTAATTTTAAACAGCTATAATAAATAAATACTCATATTATATTGAGTATTAGTTGGATCTTGGCATGTAGTGTTTTGTGCTTCTATTTTATATAGCTGATTAACTGGAGTTTATTTCCTTTTCCCACCTGGCAGTATTTTACACCTTTTGTTATATCAGTGTTTTAAATATTTAGTTCTTTAAAATTCTTCCTGAAATTCTTTGCTCCATTGCCATTTTAACAGTTTCAAAAGCTCCAACTTCAGCCCCACCAGGATTTGCAGTACTGAGTAGGGCACCCCCTCCAGGTTTTTCTTCTCATAGGACAATGAACAAGACTTTTGACGGTTCTGGTTCGTCTTTCATCCCTTACTCCTAGGAAAAGGAATATCTTGGTTGTTAATTCTAATATTTCTATTCTGTTGGATCCCTTTGCAGTGAGTACGAGTCAGTTGCTACAAACCTCTACGCAGCCAGTTAGGATCAGTGGCAGAAATGGAGATGTTGCATTTTTTGATCCTGCAATAATGGAAGTTGGCCAAGGTTCATCAGGGATCAGTAATGTAGGCTCTGAAATGAGGCAAACTTTATCTCCAGAGCCTAATCCTTTTGACCTTGATGCAAGGCTTCAGCTGCTGATGCGACAATCAATTTCTGAATATCCGAATCTAAGGTTTCCAAACCATTTAGCGAACAAATTTGATTCAACAAATAATAGATTTTCTCCTCCAAATGATACTTGCAGTATTTCACCAATGCTCTATGATCAGTCTCAACCTAGCAATCCATCTGCATCTGTGCAATCGACAGCTCAACACTCAAGAAATGCACACATGCCAAGTGGCCATTTGGGTGGTTGGAATGAGGTTAAGAGCATTAGTCATCTGGGTGTGTCAGATTATATGACAAATGGGGGAGTTGGATTTAACAGTTTTATTCCCCATTATGAGGATCTGAAGTGTCAGATTTCTAATCCCAGTAATTTTTACAGCAGAGGATTTGCTATGTGATTGTTGGAAATGTTACCCCTCTTTAATTCTCTATGGGAATAATGAATGTGATCAATTGGATGAGTTGGTCTGCTTCCCTCGTCGTTACTGAACCATGGCCCCATGTTCTTACACATGGATTTCCTGGTAATGGCAGGTGAGAAGCAACATTTTGTTATTCTGTGACAGTAAGCCTCATTGTATCAGGAATTTAGGATCATGCTGGCAGACAAAAGACTGGAAATTGCAGCTGGCTCTGAGGATGAACTGAGCTCTCAAGTTCACCTCAATAGGTAAGCCTTTAAATAAACCTTGTGAATACCCTTAAGCAGATTTTCTTATTAAGAACCGAAATGGGTGATGGCATGTATATTCTAATTACAAACTCTTGGTGTTTATGTTATGCTTGTTTGCAGGTGAGCTGCTACTGGCCATTGTAATGTGCCACCGGGCAACTTTGGCAAAACCTGATGAATAATTGCCATATATCACAGATGAACTGAAATAAAGGGATCTGGGTGGTTTCATCTTGTTGAGAGGAATCTGTTTTGATGACAAAGAAACAATCGTGAGCTTGGGCTCGGTAAAGAATTGCTTCCGGTGATCGTAATTTGCTTTCTACTGCATTCTGAACAGGAATGGCATCCGGGTTCTTTAAGATGTTACAGAGGGTGAGAGATACCTTGAGTAAGTTGTGAAAAAACTCATCTTTCAAACAACGTTAAACCCATAGAGAATTTGGAATCTGAATTGAAGACCTTTTTCAGCCTCCTTATTTGTTTCTTCCTGTTACAAGGAAAAAGCCCCCTCGAATTAAATTTTCTGAGTTTGTGGTTGAAATTACTTATACAAATAAAAGAATGTATCATTGAAACATGCATTATCCATTAGATTATATTTAAAGATTTTTGATATAAAGAAATAATTTACCGCTTGGTTAAAATTAACTTTAATAAAATAAATTTCAGAAAATGGCTATTTCGCCATCATCTTGTGCTGATCAAAAATTTGTCCCAGTTAAAAGCATGATAATTAAGATTGGATTTAAGTCGAATCAAGTTTGAGTTCGTTTAAGTTTGTCAAGTTTATTTTTATAAGTTGTTTGAGTACGGTTTATTTGAGGGGATTTAATTTGAATTTAATTTTAACTTGAGTTTGGTTTGGTATTATAATTGAACAAAAAATAATTAAAATAATATTATTTTAATATGTATTGATTAAAATAATGTTATTTTAGTTAATTCGTATTAAAAATTTTTAAATTCACAAGTTTGATTAATTGAATACTTGTAAAGATCAAGTACGAAATTAAAAATGTATAATTTTAGATTCGAGTTCATTTGGAGATTGATAAAGTCTTGAATCAACCTAGATTAAATATAGACCTGATACATACTGGCGTGATAATATATATTTTATAATATAATATTAATAAAAATATATATTTTTTAAAATATATTTAAAATTAATTTATATATACACACATGATAAATATAAGATATGATATAATATTATATAAATATAAATTACTACAGTTTTAGAAGAAATTATGGAAGTGTTTTAAGAGTCTGATATTTTCTAATATAAGGTCAGTATAATTTTAGATTTTTATTTTTATTTTTTTTTAATATGTATCCTACCTATTTAAAAAAAAAATTAGGGTTTTGCTTTATTATACAGTGATCTGAATGAAATTACTGTGAAGCTTTCATCAGGCTGCGGCTCAAACAGATGAACAAGGCACTGTGTGTTTGTACTGAGCTTACTAGCTTAGCCTTACTTTCTCCTCTTCGATAAAACCTCATCTTCCCACTCTCCCATCACTTTTATTCATCATCCTCCTTCCATTACTTCTCAAAACTTGATATGAGTTTTATGTAATTATCAACAAGTGACGCAACGAAGGAGACAAGCCTGAGAGCAAACAGTGTCGAACCAGAGTAACTAGACGGTGAAAAAATAAAGAAAGGTGCGCATGAAAGTAAATACAGAAGAACCCCAAGAAAAAAACAAGCTTGTCATAAAGGGGAGGAAAGTTTGGATGTAACAAAACAAGAAAAAGGCTTGATTTGACGTATGAGTAAGCCTCATTCTATGGATAAACTCTCTGTTCTGTTTTTATTTTAGTTTTTTTATTAGGTTTCATTTGAAGTAAAGTAAAGCCATCCCATGTTGCGAGTTCAGAATTCATAGGATAATCAATGGAAGCATCACTGTTTCTAGCCGGCATGAAAATGACTGAAATGAAAGAGACTAAACAGAATGAATTATCTTGTCACCTGAAGGGCCTCCATTAAAGCTCAACCTTCCATCAACTACGAAGTTTCAATGTACCCAAGAGCGGCTTGGGTGGGGTAAAAGGGTGGACTTAAAGGAGAAATAGTCGTATACGCCATCGATACAAAAGTTTTTAATATTAGTTGAGTCCCCCTGTTTTTTAATAGATGGACCTGAGATCATTAATATTTACAGATTTGCCCAATTCAACAAGATCACCATAAGTAGGGCTTCAATCGCAACATAATCAACATATCCAAGGCGTATTTCTACGAGTAAAAGGGTTTCAAATAGATATTGTTTATGTTCAAAAGGTTAGTTGGACAATCCATAAGCCAAAAGTCCACTTAAGAATACATTGATACAACATAATAAAACCATCGAAATAACAAGAATGCTTTCAGTAAACTTACATTTCCCACCCAAGGTTTAGTGAAATAAAATTTTTACTTATTAATTTTCAAAAACTCACATACCCATTATTTATTGTTAGAATTAAAGTTAAAAATATTATTTAATTAAAAATATTTAAAAAACTAAAAATTTATCATATTTTTTCTCTTAGTTTAAAAATCTAATAATTTTTCTCTCACCCAAAGTTTAAAAAGTGACAATGTCCCATCTAGGGTTTCCTTCTCTCCGACGAATATCTACTTCCTAGTTGTCAATATTCTCCCTCCTAGTTAGCTTATCTCTCTCTCTCCTGGTCTTTCCACCACCCTCCCTTGGTTGTCTTCATCAAAGATGAAGACGAAGAAGACAAATTGTCTTCGTTTGAGATAAAGACGATTTTGTTTTTGTCTTCGATTAAGACAACCAAGAGAGGGCGATGGAGAGATCAGGAGGGAGAGAGAAGCTAGCTGGGAGGGAGAATGTTGACAGTGGGAAAGGAGATGTTCATTGGAGAGAGGAGAAAAAAACTCTAGGGGAAAATTATCATTTTTCAAACCTTGGATGGGGCTAAGAAAATTATTAGATTTTTAAATTAAAATAGAGAAATGTGATAAATTTTTAGTTTTTTTAATATTTTTAGTTAAATAATATTTTTAACCTTAACCTTAAACATGAATTTTAACATAATAATGAGTATTTGAAATTTTTTTAATTAATAGACAAAAATTGTCAGTTCACTAAACTTTGGGTGGGAAATGGTCTTTTGGCCAACTTAATAAGACAAACTTGTTTAACAGTGTGGAAATCGATAGATATATTGTAAAAACGTGTTAAACCCAGTCAAACTTTTGGGCTTGTGATTTTACTTTCTCTGTAACAACTGCACAGAAAATGTTGCTGTTCCTTTGACCGAGATACGCATGAGATATGGATATCCAGGCAAGACAATTGGCATAAGTTGGATACTCAAGAGGACATTAAAGGCCTTCTTGTGAGAGTTTAAAGCAAACCCTACGTATAAAACAACTCTCATGAAATGGGTTCATGCAAAATTACAAAGGTTCATCAGAGCTCCCTGGGAAAGATAAATTGCAGGAATGGAGTCAAGTCCAGTCATTGAATTTGAAACAGAACCTAGAAATTTGAAAGAGTGAAAAAAAAAAAAAAAAGTTCCCATAGGGTGCTTTCTAGTGGCCTGAAAAATTCAGGGATTGCAAGGGAGGAAATAAAAAATATTTTATATATAAAACAATATAGAGAAAAATTAATTTAATAATATGTGTTTAATTCTTCTATAAAAATATTTTAAAATTAAACTTTTATTTTAAAGATTTAATGATTATGAAGTCGATACTAAACCGAGGTATAATTGATTTAACTCTAAAAAAATGGGTTAGCTCGAATAGGAAAATCTTTATATGAATTGGATAACTCTTTTAGGTCATAATCAATCACACAAAATAAATTAAATTTTAAATTTAATAATAATTTTATAATTATTAAACTAAATAAATAAAATTTTGACATTAATATTTATAGAAAAAAAATTAGTCATAAATTCTTTACACCTAACATCTTACTTTTTATCCCTAAGTCTAATATTAGGTTTAAAAAATTCAAATTTTTTACTGTTTACCGAACAAGTACATCAGATTTTTGATTTGCTTTTATTATACGTGGAAACTTTTCAGCTTTTGGAGCTGGTGGTACTAGCCTGCTTCCCCCTTCAACCTGACACAAAGCCGAGGATAGCGGAAATTTATACAAAGGCCCTGCCAGGAAACTCCAGAAGTCGGACACGTGGGATACTAGAGGCTGGGGCTACAACACCAAAGGTAAATTACAGCGTTCACTAAGATCTTACTTTTGTCTGTTTGTTTCATTGGAACTGGCTTTCTCTGGGGAAACAGATATTTACGCTTCTTTCCTAGGATTTTCGTGGGGCAAACTAAATAGGTTTTGTTTTACAGAGCAAATTAATGAAAGCTTCAGCTTTGAATGAGAATGGCTAGTTCATTAAAGAGCTGAAAGACATAGAGAAAGTACAAACACCCTTAAAACACACTTGGATGCAAACTAGATTCAGTACATAGCATAAATATGTAGAAGTTCAACTATTACAACCTAATTTCCAGAATAAGAAGGCTTCTTGCAAACCAAGCTTCTGATCTTTTCAGCTGCTTTTCTTTTTCTGAGAGCCTTGCCAAAAACGCAACAATTTGCTTAGCTCAAACATATCCTGAGTGGAACATGCTTCTTCCTTTAAGCAGATCAAATTAAAGTTCAGGTAGAATAACACTAAAACTACATATGATAGATATTAGCTGTCTTAGCACACTACAAAAAGAAGTGACTAAATTCCACATCTAACAACTACTCTTTCTTTTCATTAGTTCTACCAGTCAGCCCCTGCGATAGTAACGTGAAGGGTTGCGAGGGATGTTGTCTGGGATGTAGGGGATGTTGTCCGGAGCATAAAGATGGCGGAGGATCACTGAATTTGGATAGTCAAATTGATTAGCAGCAGCTGAAGGCAATGTGAATTTGGAAGATGAGAATCCTGATGATGCTGCAGCAGAGAAGACTGGCACACAAGGCGGTCCCTTATAAGGGGCCTCACATTGCCATGCCTGCGTGGGATTTCGCTTCTCTGCCACTCTTTCCTGTAAACACAAAGATGGACCATTGTCAATCTGAGAAAAGTGTTAGAGATGTACATCAGCAGAAAAACATATTTGAAAAAAAATAAAAAGTGACTCCATATTCGGTCAAGCATTGAAGTTCATATCTATTCTGATCTAACAGCTAATCAATAGACAGTGGAAGTCACCTGATAGGCTGGAAAAGAAGAGGAATATCCACCACTCCAGGGAGGAGGGTTCCCAGATACCATAACAGTCCCATGCTGTGATGGAACCTTCATTGATGCAGGCACAAAATTCCCAATCTGCCAAGCACAACAAAGGCATCATAAGTGAATTAACAAAGAATTATGTCGTGAGTAATCTATGTAATTCAACATGTATAAGTTTATATGTCCACATCAACAACATTACCCCAGTTCCCAAATCAGTGAAGATGTCATTCTGGGTATTTTGATGCTGCAATCCATTCGCATTACTCTTCTCCTTTCGGCAACTGGTTGAACTAGATGGGGCAATACCCAAATTCAGATTAAGATTCTCATCGACGACTGCATCACAAAATCATTTGGAGTTCACATTACAGACTTACAGCATTACTAATACACACTTGAAACAAAACTAGTAACCACGAAGTGATACCAGCACCAGTGTCAACAGTCATCTCTCCCTCATACAAACTTGGGGAAAAGTTGGTGACTGCATCAATGCCATTGAATTTCAAGGCTGCCCTGTCATAAGCCCTGGTTTCAACAATAGCAAACATCAGGTTTAAAAGAAAATTACATTCAAAATACACCATAAAGGAAGATCAATTTCGAAATCATCTAGACCTCGCCGCTTCAATCTCAGTGTCGAACAGCCCCAGATATACATACCTGCAAAGCAAGAGATGATTTCCCAGTTCTTAGTTCATTTCAAAACTTAAAAGCAAGTGAAAATCAAATTGAAAACTGAAGAGTTTCTTACTTTCTGCCCAGAAGCTGCCCCATACGAGCTTCCCAGCGCCCACATTTGTGAAGGGTCACTCCTCTGTACTTTGACGATCCTCTTGAAAAGCCATTGCTATTACGGCGCAGCACATTCACAAATTCTTCTTTTGAGTAAGAACTCATCTGCAGAAAAGAAAAATCAAGCAAAAAGAGCAAAATTAAAAAAAAAAAAACTGAATCTCTTCCATTGATACTCAGTCAGATTTCCAACGTACCGACTCAATTTCTTCACTGTAATCACTGATATCAAAGTTTATATCCGCATCAACACCACGAAACTTGATTGCCGCTCGATCATATGCCCTAAATTATAAGATACATTTTCTCAAATATGGCATCATAATCATTCCCAGAGAAAAAAAAAAAACTTTTAAATATTAAAGACCTTGCTGCAGAAAGAGCCGTGTCAAAACCTCCTGCAAAAATTTGTAAGCTTTGGTATTAGAAACAGCTGACAGAAGATCAAATAACAGAAGAAAACTCACCTAAATAGAGTTGCTTTCCACAATCCCTGCAAAAAAAAAAAAAAAATTGAACAACAAAGCAAAAATACATCAAAATGTGAACTTTGAAAATCTTTAAATGAAAAACAAAAGCTTTACAGCTAGTTTAAGTTCACAGACCAAATATGGGACTCCCATCTCCCAGTCCTTCTGTAAAACGTAACACCGCGATACTGAGAGCTTTTTGACCTCGGTCCCCGCCGACTTTTTTTCATGGGCTGAGGCTGGGGCTTTAACATATTGGAAGCGTTCAGCCCGTCAAAAATATGACTAAAACCGTGAAGTATTCTTGAAGCTGAAGACTTCCCTTTACCCTCAGGAAAAAACTGAATGGTGGCTGAGGTTTTGTCCACCTCTTTGTTGCTAGTGTTACAATTCTTGTCGTCATGGCTGTTGACTTTTAAGATTCCGAAAGAAAGAGTGGGGTCATTGATCAGCTCCGATGAAGAGGAGTAGTTTTCAGAACTGTCGCCGTTGACGACAGTTGAACCAAAACTCCCAGACAAGGAGCTTGACCCACCAAAAGCGAAACCCAGGTTAAGATCCAAGATCGCCATGAAAAGCAAGTTTGAACGTAAAAATGTAAGAGATTGATAGGAGAGAAGAGGGAGTCAAGCTGAGTTGGGTTAATAGAAAATTTCCTCGGACGATGTAATAAATATATATTTTAAAATGAATTATTTTATCATAAGATAATTTAACTAAATTTTAATTAAATGAAAAATAATATTAAATAGGCAAAATTACTATTGCCCACCCAATGTTAGATAAACTAACATTTCTCATCTATTAGATTCAAAAAGCTAATTTCTCACCCATGTTTTCCTATAAATGAATGTTTTGTTATACTATGTGTACCCATTTTTTATACACAATTTGTGTACATAGATGAGGTATTATCATATGATTGAATGTTTCTTTATTATATGATAACACATATTTTAAAATCACTTAATTACATGATGACACATTACTGTGTACATGAATTGTGTATAAAAAATGGGTACACATAGCATTGCTCATTATTAAATCATAAAACTATCATAAACAATTGATTTCAAAACTTAAACACCTAATATATCAAAGAGTTATGTTATATATACAATTTTACATACAAACAATGATATGTTATCTTATGATTGGATAGTTAAAATTTAAAGATAAAATAAAACTTAATCATAAAGTGATACATCATTTTTTTATACACATTGTTTTATTGTATATCAAAATTCTAATAAATCTTAAAATATTATATTTTGTTTTTTTTTTTGGGTGTAATATCATTTTTAAACTATTTAAGAGTATATTAAAATTTTAAAAACCCCTCAAACTTTTATCAAGTTTTCTAAATCCCTAAAAAAATTATCAACACTTTTAATAATTTCAGAAATTATAGTTCACCACCTAATATATCTCATTTTGAAAAATAAAAATAAAAAATAAAATTATTTTTGTACTTACATTTAACAAAAATGGATGATAAGTTAACCTTACATTCGACTTTTACTGTCTTCAATCATAAACCAAATTTCATCAAAATACGCAATAAAACTACTTCTGTTGTTAAATCTCTGCAATGTATTAAAAAATAAATTCGTATTAACCTTTATTTACTGTTCAATTTGTACTAACATTTATTTACCATTCAATTTGTACCAACTTCTATTTACCATTTTAAGCTCTAAAATGAAATCACTTCCATTCTCTAAGATCCACGCCAAGATTGACGACAACCACGGCGACAAAAGTTTGCCTTACCCAATACGAAAAAGAACGACGACGATAGGAATGGCGAATGGTTGAGAAAAATAGTATGAGACTTCGTAGATGGTAGTATTTGGCCAGATAATTAGTCATCATAGCTCGAAAGCTGGAAGAGTTATACTTAATAAGGCTCTTTAAGGCGTCCAGTATATTGGCTGCCTGTAATGGTCGAAATTACAGAGGACTGAAAAGCAGCGCAGATTTTATGCACAGGGCAAAGTGAAATGAGCCCATCAACACTAGACCCTGAAACATTTTCATAATTGGAGATTGTCATAAAAGTTCAGAGCAGCCTCACAAAATTACGAAACAAATGAATGAATTTTGTTGAACAAGAGATAAATTAGAGAACAAAATCTGATTGGGACTTAAAATAAATAGATGAAGAAGAAATGAAACAAGGTCAACATAGCATTGCTCATTCAACCACATGATTTGGATACTCAAAACCATGGAGACCTACACTCTTACACTAAATATAAGCATAAAAACTTCTGTAATTCTATCAAGCTAACCCATCACATATCAAAATATAACAAACATTGATATATTTTAAGTTTAAACTTAAAATCGCCCATAATAGTGCTAAAAAACAATAAATCAACTCCAGAGATGATTGTAATAGAATATCCTTGCCCTAGACAGTTGAGAAAAAACGTTAGGAAGGAAGAACCAAAATCCAAGTAACATTTTTTCCTCTCATTTTCCTTCCAAACATTCTCATCCATGACTCGATGCAAAATTTAAAACAAAAATGTTCAACAGCAAAACAAAAAGGATTAACAAAATATGGTCTTATAATCAACTTTAAAACCAAAAAGCACACTACTGTGACACCCCAAGCCACTTTGTGAAGTTTTCAAATTCAGTATAATCACTATCTGAGATCATTGTTTGGTACCATGCCTTGCCAGCAGCCTTGATTGCAGTCGCCTCCTCCTGTCAGGATCAAAGAAAATAATATAATCAGGATAAAAACATAGTTCAACAGTACTTTACGATGAAATTAAACAACAAACCTCATAGGCAATACTAAGTTGCTGATTAACTTTGGAAATTGGTTCACCACATATGACCCAAAATGATGGTGAATTCTTCTCGTAGAATTGAATTTAATAGAAAATAAAATTTGACAATGAACAAAGCATAAGCTTATATATGATAAGGTAAACAAATCTACTGTTATATAATTAAAGGTTAACAATATAAAAATACCCTCAATAACCTCGACCAAACCAATAAATCACGGTTTATGCAAGCAAAACATAAAGTTGACAAAAACATAAGCAAGTATTATATGAAAACCAGATACTTAAAAGTTAAAATTCTAATGCCAAATGGTGCCGCATAAAGATACAACAACAATAAGCCTAGAAGCTAAAACATAAAGTAAGTCAGTACAATGAAATTGAGTCAGAAAATTAACCGATATCAAAACCATTGCTCAATTTCAAGAACGTTCAATTTGACTAAACAACTAAGCTGCACAAAAGAAATATAATAAATAATCAAACTGCCAGTCACAGTATTCAATACTAAAGCCTTGATAGATTATGACACTATCAGACATTATAGTGAAGAGAATTCAAACTATGATTAAAAACATAAAAAATAAGATGAAAGTTCAAGAAATATTTATACCTTAGTAATGGGCTTCCTCATCTTGTCAAGCTTCTCCTTCTTAGCCTTAACACGTTGTGCCTCAGCCAAAAGAGACATTCTCCTAGCAGTTTTAGCATACGGGTTGAGCCTGAGCATAGTGTTGAGATTCTTCAGTGGGTTCTTCTTCATTGGTGCTCTCTTAACTTCCTTCTTAATCGGCCTCACTACAGATTGCACCTCATCAGAGTTAATGATCCTAGCCAAGTCAGCATTCACCATCTTGGCACGAGGCAATACGTACCCCTTCTTCTTCTCAGACCCCTTATCGAAGGTTCCATAGATTGAATCCAACTTCTCAATGGCTGATTTGGTCCAGATAACAAATCGTCCGAGGTGTCCACCTGGAGCAAGCTTCAAAAGATTCAACCTCTCAACGTTAACGACATCGACACCAGGAATGTTCCTGAAGGCCTTAACAAGCTTGGCGCCTTCAGTTGAGTACACAACCAGTGGGCCTTTCCTGGAAATGTAACGGCGGTTTCTCATTTTACCTTTTCCAGGACGAATGGACTGGCTGTCCTTGGCTTTATCGGCATCATCATAAGCACCGATCTGTTTCAATACCTTCAAAGCAGCGGATGTTTTCTCAACACCCTCAACCGAGTCACTGACGACCAGGGGCAACTCGGGAACTTTCTCGATCTTGTGTCCACGTGCCATCACGAGGGAAGGGATGGCGGAAGCAGCGATGGCGGAGACGACAGCGTACCTCTTCTGGTTCACGTTGATCTTCCGGTGCCATCGGCGCCAAATCTTGGTCGGAGCAAACATGCGCCCGCCACGACACATGTTTCCGAAGGCTCCCTGTCCAGCACGGTGAGTACCACCACCGGGAACACGAGGGATACGAGAGACGGCACGACCGGTTCCCCAGGATTCGGCAGAGGTCTGATGACCGGCTTTCTTGGAGACAGCATAGGGCTGGCGGCTGTTCTTGGAGATATTTGAGTGAACGAAAGTGACGATGTCGGGACGGATCGAAGCCTTCATGACGGCGGGTAATTGTACGGTGGGGGCTGCATCGGTGGCCATGTCACCTTCCAGTGACTGGACGGAGACCAAAGGACGAGCGGTGGCGGCCATCGGTCTTGGGTAGAGTAGGGAGGCTGAAGGGGAGATGGGGCTAGGGTTTAGTTTTGTGAGAGAGTGTCAAAAATGAAAATCAGTGGGTATAAATATCTTCATATAGTGAGGCCTAGGGTTTTTCAGAGACTTTCGTAGTGTTTGGTTACGGGACTTATTCTGTCCGCGTTAGGAGTGAGGATATCTACAAACTGGTTTGGGCTGCACCTAGGGAGAAGACCTTAAAGACCAGGCCGGGTTTGTAGCTCATGGGCCGGCCTGAAACCTAGATGACTAATGTTATGTTTATATATTTTTATGTATATAATTAAATACACAAATAATGTGTTATTGTATTATTGACGTTATTTTATATTTAATTCAAAATTACTTAATCACATGATAATATATTATTTGTGTACTTAAAAGTACGTATACATAATTTTATTGATTGTGTTTTTATAATGAATAGTATTATGTGCATAAATAACGACATATTATCATATGATTGGATAATTAAAAATAAATAACACTAAATTATATGGTGACACATCATCATTTGTGTATAAAGTCATATACATAATTTTATTATTTTATAATATATGGAGAATTAACAACAAAACTAAATGCATATAGTTTAAAGTACCTAATTGGATAACCAGATAATATATCATTATATAATTTGATGTTATTTTATCTTTAATTTAAATTTAGTCAAACACCTGATGATACATTATTCAAATACTCAATTAGATACTTAAGAATGAGTTCACATAATTTTATTAATATAAAAATCGTAAATTTAACTTAAGAGCGATGTTATGTTTACACTTATAATTAGTACACATTTTGGGTACTAAAAATTATGTGTAACCTAATTATTAAGTGATTTTTAAATAAATATACAATCATATATTAATATATCATCATTTATATTTATTATAAGTGTACAAAATTTTATTTCCAAATTGCCCTTGGCAATGGAATTTACTTTGAGAAAGTTACAACCCTTTATCCCCTCCCTCCTGATCTTTGTTCACATTAACTAGATATCACTTAGGGGCGTTTGCTTTAATGTATAAAAAAAATATTTTAATAATCAATTTTTTATTATTAATATTACTTTATTTGATTGTAAGATAGTAAAAAATTTTAGTAAATATTTTATTACCAATGATGATGTGATAAGTAATATAAAATGTAATTTAATTACACTTTTATCTAAAGTATTAAAAGATTATGAAAATAATATTGATTTTATTATAATTATATTCTGATTTATTAATTTTTTTAAACAGAAATAACCTTATTTTCAATTAATATAACAAGTAATATAAAAAATATTTCAAAAGAATTATATCTTCAGATAATTAAATAAAATAATATACTAGCATTTTTTTATTACTTTTAACCAAACATAATAATTATTTATATTTATCAAATTTTATCAAAATATTAATAATTTATATTTAATAATATTCTAGGTAATTTATTTTTAGGGGTCGCTTAGTTAGAGAGCATTAAAAATTACTCTGAAAATATATTTTTTATTACTTATATTACTTTGATTGGTTTATAAGTAATAAAATATTCAAATACTATTTTATTACCAATACTAATATTGTAAGTAATATAAGAGATAATCTAATTACTACTTCCACTTTGGGTACTAAAATATTACCAAAGTAATATCTATTTTTTAATAACTATATATTTATTTATTAACTTTTTGAGACAAAAATACTCTTATTTTTAATTAATACAACAAATAACATAAAAAAATATTTTAGAATAATTATACCCAAAGGTATTTAAGTAAAATAATATACTAATATTCTTTTTTTACCCTTAACCAAATATAATAATTATTTATACCTAACTAGTTTTATCAAATTTTATCAAACATAACAATAATTTATACTTAATAATCATCAAAATAATCATTCAATTTTGGTAATAAAACATTCTTCAAACCAAACACTCTCTTAAAATAATCTTTTAATTTAATAATAAAATATTACTCAAACTAAACGCACCTTAGATGTTTTAATATAATGATATATTTTACTCCAAAAATTAAATGACACCAACCAACCTGAGCATTTTACATTAAACAATGCTATGTACACCAATTTTAAATATTAAATTGAATATATAAATAATATATCATTATATGATTTTATATTATTATACTTAATTCAAAATCACTTAATTACATGATAATAAATCATATATAAAAAACTTAATTCATATAGTTTTATTTTATCATAGTAATCCTATGGGCACAGAAAGGGCTGAAAGATAAAGAAAGGAGCGATGAAGCTTTAATGATTAACAAGAGGTACACAAGTTTACAAGCCTGTCAAACCATACTTAACTACAATAAACATATATCACTCAAATTCTGGTATTTTTGCTTTACCAGGCAAATTTGGCAACTATTTACAAGTACCCATCTACTTGAAGAAAGTCATTAGCTTAAAGATGAGCATTTAAATACATATGACAAGATATAAACACTTTGATTGCTTCAAATAACAACCATTCCCACTAAGGTAAGTGGTCACTCAGATTTAGACCTTCAAAATCACTAGCTATTTGCACTCAACATCATTCACAATCTCTCCTGCCTATTGAAGCAATGGTTTCTCCCTAAATATGCAATCTTCCAACATCCACAAAACAAGAACAATTACATTAGGCACTCTTAAATATTTTCATCGATGATGATTGTGAAGAAATCGGATTTGAGGTGAGGAGGAAAATTATAAGGAGAATAGAGGTATAATTTTAGGAAACAAGAAATGAGATGAGGAGAAAACTAACAGAAATAACATACTAGTCAGCTAATTGTAAGAAATAATAGTTCAACATGATATATCACTCGTTTGGTTGGTCGCAACAATCCCACCAACAATCCCCACTGTTTTAGAATTGGTGTCATACGATGACATGACCTTCCTCTGAACCAAGGAAATCAACCACGCAAAGTTAGAACGATCATTTGAAACCACTAGAAATGTTCAAATATGGGAAACAGAAATCAGATAGAACCACGAAGAAACAAACCAACACACAATAGTGATCAACACATTTGTCTGTTGTAAAAACCAATTTCATTAATTAAGCAATATGTTTCATATCTTATTGCAACTTAAGAGGAAAATCTCAACGTCCATAAGGAATTCATGATTTCTTTTATGACCTATTTATAAATCAAAGCCCTATCCAATTGCCGAAGAGGTTTCTTTAGAGAAAAAAGATTTGAACTGTCCATTAGGCTGCATATGAAAAATATGGCGAGGCTAGTGGTTAATCAATTTATACATCATCTTCTTCATTTTTTTAATGTAATGCAACAGTCCTTCTTCCAAGGACTGTGGTTTATGCAAGCATAACATGGAAAGCACACTTCAGCAAGTCTATGGAAAATGAGCCCTAAAAATAAAAGAATAGGCTTCGTGAGGAATGCATTTGTTTATGCAAAACTAGAGCAAGGTACGTGCAGTATAATTATATTAAGAAATTAATACTTACAATTGGCTCAGAATCAGGGCTAGACAAGTTAACACTGAGGTTCCTCATCAATAATAAAACCTACACAAGTCAACAAAAGGAATTATACACATATTTTTGAAAGATTACACAAATTGAACAGGGAGTTATTGATATTGTTCAACTGAATGAAAATATCAAATGCCCTTAACAGAAAACAACATATGATATCTAATGGATAAGAAAGTTCTTGAAAATTCTGCACCCTAAAGCCACAGCTGAAGTGCTACTATTAATTACCACTATGTTTTTTGAGATATTTTCATTTGGTGGAATCTTTGCATAAAAATGCTCAAATACGTACAAGCTGGATCAACGTGCATCAAAGCAAAGCATAGCTATGGAGCCTAAGGTAAAGGTCATGATTGAATTATAGATATTATAAGACACAAAGAAAGATTTTCCCATTCTAGTGCTGTAGTGGCAATCTATTTGTCTGTTGTCATCTTAAGCCTCATAAAGTGTCAGAAACTAAATCAGGTGAGCCCAACAGGGCAAAGATATACCCTATAATGTAGATGCAGCACATATAAACCTTCATCATTAGTTATGAATAGTTATCTCAGGTGCAATGTTGTGTACATTATTCAGAACATTGGTCACCAACAAACAAGATATATTAGGTCCTTTGACATATTCTTCTTTATTGATGATAAATAGAAGTTATCTTCACACAACACCAGCTGAGACAAGTGAAGCTTATCCTATCTACCGGCAGAAGAAACCACTGAAACTGACAATAAAGTCTTATCAAACTCACTGTTTCAAAATTTATCGGATCCATTTCCTTGAGCTTTTGCACATGGCCTTTGGTGTCTGGGTCGAAGACACTCCCTATGAAGCTATACACTTCAGCAAAGTCTGGTATACCTGCAAAGCAAAGGAAAAATGCAACAGAGCCACTTTTTTAATCAAATGCTAGGAAAGTGAATTTAAGAAAACAAACACATAGATTGACATGCTTACCATGAAGCATAGGAACCTGTTTCCCCTGCTTTGGTATCTCTGAACTGGTCAGTGTTCTACTTGAACTTCCAATGCCACTAACAGAACTGGTACCCATCCTCAATACGCCCTTTGATCCAATATCAGCTGAATCAGTAATGTGGTATGCCATAATAAGTGCTGGAAAGTTCCCTTCAGTAAAGCTAGTTTACTGATATTTAAAGTTAAATAAAGAACAGACAAAGAAATAAGCATGCCTTCAGCTCCAGGTAAATTGGTAAAATCTTCTTGTGGTGACATAATTTTGCTTGGTGTTGTGTTTACCAGAATGGAAGTATCATCCCATGGTGGATATCCAGCTGCAAGGGTATTTACTGTTGGATAAGCCATAGATGCCTGCAGGGGTACTAAAACTGCCAGATTGAAGATAACAAGTCAGACTTGTCAATTGCACACTTGATACGCTTCAATAGAATAAATTATCCTTATGCACAAGATATCCAAACCATTTTTTGATGCTTTTTGCGGATAAGGATGAGCAGCCTTGCGTTTAGGTCGAGGTGGAGGAACATGGGCTATTGTCCCATTCTTCTGGACCTTCAAGAAGTATTTCTGAGCATGACTCCGAATCTGCAAAAGAAAAACTTCAGCAATGAATAATTCCACAAGAAAATATGAAATTTAAAAGAAAAAAAAAATCACCGTTTTTATACCTGGATAACTGTTTTAGAACCCACAAAATCTTCAATCTTTTTCCAGTCGCGGTCAAACCTGAATTAACAAGAAACAACACACCAACAGATATCAGAATTAAACAAAAGGCCTCAGTCTTCAACTAATTTACAATACAAGATAAAAACAATCAGAAGTAACAAATCAAATTTAAACAAGAAAAGAAGTAAGTCAGTAACTAAAAGTCGGAGAGAATTTAAAAAAAAAATCAGCATATTAATTTGTGCTGAGACAAAATTATATTCAATTACACAGTGATAAACCTTGCAATTATCCAAATGAATATTATGTACATACAGTTGAAGAGCTTCGAGGAACTTGTCGTGTTCTTCTTCAGTCCAGCTCTCTCTAGACTTGGTGATGGTATAGGGTTTCCTGATCTTCTTGCCACCGCCGTCAGTGGCCGTCGTTGATGTTGTAGCGGCTGATGACGTGGTGGCCATGGATTGCGGCGGCGGCAGAGGCAGAGGATGTGTAGATGATGATGCGTTGGAATTCATTTTAACCGTTTAACCACCATGGACTTCCACAAGAGATAAAAAAGACTGTCAAGAGGAATTGAGAAACGGAAGAGCGAGAGACAGAAACTGGCGATGTCTGTATGTGTGGCGCGCAAGCTTGTGCTTGTTTGTGCGTGGTGAGTTTGGCTAGAGTAGAGACCTTTCAATTAATTGCCCGCTTGGACTCATTTACTATAAAAAAAATAAAAAAATAAAATGGCAACAACTTTAACAATTTTTTAAAATAAAAATTAGGTTAAAATTATTTAATCTTGTTAAAAAAATTAATTATATAATTAGTTGATTTATTTTCAAAAACTGAAAAAGAAATTAGGTAGCGGAGGCAATATGTCCGCCGTCGAAGCGGAGGGAATCGGTGAGTCAGGCGTTGAAAGCAGCGAGTGAGTAGGAAATCGAGCCAGTTATTGCCAAAACCAAACACAGTGGGTCCCAGAAGAGATTTGTGATGCCAACGTGTGAGCCCTTCGTGTCCACTAATTTATGATAAACGACCGATACCACATATTTCATGTGCTCGTGGCATTTTTGCTTAGGCAAAAACTGGTCCCAACGGTAATCCATCGTGTTTCATATGACCACAAAATCCAACGGTCTAGATCATCCTCATTTCTAACTTGGGTGGACAGTTTGATCCCGCCCTCTTCCCTGAAACTTTCACCCAACACACAGTCGTGCCACGTGGCATACTGATCGGTCTCAGGAGATGGTGACAAACTTCTTTTAAAGCTAACTGCCGAGCAGAAGTTTCGGTACGGCGTGATGATTTCATTCGGTTGTAGGAATTTTTTCAAATTAAATAGTAAAAAATAAAATTATATTATCTAATTAAATAATAAAATTATATATATTATTTTTTTATAATTTTGTATATAAATAATAATATATTATCTTATCTTTAATTTTTAATTATCTAATCACATATAATTATTTATATATAAAATTATATATATAACACTACTTTTAATTAAATATACAGATTATATATTATTATATAATTAAATAATTTTAAATTAAAGATAAAATAATGTACAATCATATGATAATATATTATTTATAGATTCAATTATATATTTTAAACTATATACATATAACATTATTCATTGTAAAGTAAAAAAAAAATACTCTCTTTTATAGTAGTTTGAAACTAAAGTTACGAGGACTAGGTGTTCTTCATCTCTAAATTCTAACCTCTTTTCCTTGGAGCATGTGTTATATTTTTTGTCAACTTTATATAAGTTTGCATAGAACATTCCAACATTTTCGTTATTTGTGGAATGACATGAAAGTTTATCAAGGGATAGAAATTCCGCACTAGGAATGGGTGTTCTATTTGCAGATTTTACATTTTCTTCAAATTTTCTTTGATTCATCTAAAATGGTGAACAACTAGTTTAAACAACATATTTTTAACTTGCAATTTTTATAAACGAGCATACCACATCTTGAATGAGCGGTCAAACCTTCAAACTTTGTTTTTTTTTTGACTTCTTTTGATTTTAGGCAAAAACATGAACAATATGTGGAATGAGGTCATTTATTGTATAACAAACAATTTGAGAAATGGAACAGATATTCCTCTACACTTTTCTTGCATTTTTATTTATAGACATAATATCAGTTATGCATTAAACTAAGTTAATCCGTTACACAATCATTTTGTTTAGTGTTGACACATCAAAATACACAAGGATCCAATACTAAATATGATTCACTTTTTAACCAAAAACAACTAGTTATTCATAACATTTTGGTCGAAAAATCTATAGACTTCTCAACCATTCGATTCAAAAGAAAGTATAAATCAACTAATAGATGTAAAATTGTTTACCATAAAATTATCCGGGCCAATTTGTGAAAATACATAAGTTAGTCCTGCTAAAGGCTTACGAAGGCACAACTCTGTACCTAGGTCGTTAGCATGGTAAGCTCAGCACGGATCAGCCTCTAGGCATGATGGCCCATGCTGGATTCGACCCAACATGGCCCGGCCCAGCCCACTCACCAAAATAGGTTACACTAATGTATAATTGGGCTTCAAACGCGGATCCGGTTTGAATCCGGGGGAGGAAAAAGGATATCTAGAAGGACAAGAAACGAGGTCCCACGAGCACTAGAAAATGTGCAACGTGTCACACTCTCAGACGACATGGAATAATTAGAGAACAGTATTTTCACAAAGCGATAAGAATGACGGAGAACCCTGGATGGTTAGCTCAACAGGTTAAAAGGCTCCATATCTGGAATCTTTTAGAGATGCAAATGGATATTCAAGCTCGAATTGGAATTATAACATCCCACTTCTTCTGCTCTAAATCAAATAAGCCACCCTCTTCTTCCAATTCTCGCTGGCCATTGAGACCCGCGTGCTCTGCAAAAAATTCCCAAGTACCCCAACAAAATGGGGATAACAATAAAGGTGCAAGCTGGCTTCATTGTTATCTTTTCTCCAGATTTCTCAATATATTTGGTGATTAATCATCTGGGTAATTTTCATTTAATCATTGTTCTGGAAAGTTTAGTGCTTTATAGTGATGCAGGTTTGTTTTCATCATTGTATGAATTAAAATAGTTGAAAAAGTATAGTCTGGAAGTGGTTATATCATGCTAAAGAAGATATGGAAATGGGTTATTGGTTTTGTGTTTGGAAGTATTTGAATTATGGGGGAAGTGTTTGATTGAGAGGAAAAAATGGCTACTTTATTAATGTGTCAAAGCTTGTGGAAGAGAGCATTGTTTAAGTAACAAGAGATGAAAACATTCCTTTTCTGTGTGTTATTGTAGTTTGCTTTACTTATGGTGGATCCATGATTACTTATTCATATATATATATATACATGGCATTCAAGATCAAGAAAAAGTTCAGTTGATAAAAACAAAACAACTGAATAAGAGTTTCATCACAAAAAAAGATGCCCATACGTCAACATCACATGATGAAATCAAGTCCTATTCACATTACATGATCCTTAACACTCTTTAGTGACATATATTTTGTTAAATGATCAACAATCATCAATTTAGTGCTAATATGTTCAATGACCATTTTCTTCTCTTTAAAAATTTAAAACGTACCGTTATGCCTTTAAAAGTAATGCTGATGTGTTTACTTTGGCTATCACTTTCGTTTTTTTTATCCAAGAAAACAATAGTTGGGTTGTCTCAATAGCTCTTCAATAGCTTTAAACTGAAATCCACATTGCCAAGCCCACACATGAAATTCTTCAACCATAGACCATGTGAGATAGTCTTAAAATAAGAAACGAACTTAGGCTTCATGTTAGTAGTAGTTGAGGACTACTTGACACTCCTTTAAGATGCAACTCCATTGGAAAATATAAAAACCCATCTAGATGTTGATTTTCATGAATCAACATAACCAGTAAAGTCCAAATCCAAGTAACCAACTACCGCCAAGTATATGTGCATGTAATCTTTGATCTATTGAAGGTACCTTATCATTTTCTTTGTAGCTCTTTAGTGGTTCATACTTTATACCTGGATTACTCTGATATATTCTCAAAATTCCAGTAGACTTAAACATATATTAGGCTTCCAACAATCAAAGCATATGAAATGTTTTGCATTAATTTCTTTTCAAGTTCATTTTTCGAACACTGGTTCAAATTGAACTGGTCACCCTTCACAATATAAGCTATATTTGGTGAACAATCATTCATTTGAAATCTTTGTAAAAACTTTATTAATATAGATTATTTGAGACAAACCCAAAATACCTTATGATTTTTCCCGGAGGATTCTAATGCCAATTATATAAGATATCTTACCTATATTTTTCATATAAAAAACATCCGATCACATTAAAACATATCAGTTTGTATAAATAAATTAATAAAAAATGTGAATGAACGCACCTACATATTTGTGATAATAAAGAGTGGTTGCACTATATATTCTCGTGCTTCATTATGGTTTTCACCTCTTTGCTATGAATTCATATGCATACTTGAGTGAGCAATGACATACACTAACGTTCTACTTTAGACTTGAATGCCATTCAATTTTTTATGATAGCAATTTAGACCATAAAGGTGTTTTTAATCTTCATCAACTTGTGCTAATTTCTATATTGTTCAGGGACATTATTTTCAGGTCATAATGAAAATTACATTCAGCGTTAAGAGGTTTTTTGTTGCAATTGAAGTCAGTTTACTGAAAGGCTATGTTGCTGCTATTTTCTATTTTCTTTGCTTTTGCTTATGAGAAGACTAATGCTTTTTATTTCTTTGATTTAATAATACTTTACCTGTAGCTTTAACATTTAAATTTGCTTAACAAAGAACATCTATATAAATTCAAGGACTAATATTTGTATGTTATAATAATTCTTTTATTGGGTCTGGTCCATCTTTATTTTTAGCAACTACAGATCAACCTCTTTATGCTATCATTAGACTGCTTTTGTAAACTCATTCCACCATTTTCATGTGAATTTCAGGTGATAAATTCTCAACAGATTGGGATAAGGCATGGACAAGCTTCAGGAAGCAAGGGAAAAAAACCCTCTTTTCACAGTTTAATCCAAACAAGTATGTGAGCTGGAATCCACCACCTTCAAACTACCCACTGTCTGAGGAGGTTGATCCCATCAAGAGAACTGAAAAGTCAAACCTGATGTTTTGGACTAGTCCAAGATTTTATCTGGTTGGGGCCATTATAGTAGTCACATTTCTTCTTCTCTATACAATTCTTGCTCCAGTCAAGTAATCTAACTTTATTTTATTTCACTCATAGAAAATAGACCTTGTCGTGTTTTGATCATTATGAAGAAATGGACATAGGGGAAGGAGTTGTGAATTGTAAGTAAATGCAACTATTTGTTTTTCTCTTTCTCCAATTGAGCATAACCAATATTTAAGAGCAGCTGAGTATTGTTAATGGACAGTTAGCTTACCTAGAAAGGTTCTTAAATGTATTAACCTCACAGTGTGGTATGTAACACTTGAAGAGAAATTTCTTCCATATGCATTGACCTGGGAACTTTCAGAGAAATTAAATAAAGAAATCTAAAGACTTTACTTGGTTTAAAAGGAGAAATTCTTTTCGGACTAGTCTATTGTTATCGGTAGCATAATTTTTTTCATACAAAGTAACGTAAAATCTGAATGATTGTTCCTCAATCTTGTCCTTAGTAATGCTGAAATTTCTCACATTTTGTTGATGCTTTTGGGAGTAACTGAGTGAAGAAATTTCACATTAGAAAAGAATTAGACCAGCGAATTTGTGCTGAGGGTGTTGTCTTATTATTATGCATGAGGTCTTGTTGCAAAAATTTCTGTTCTTTTTCTGTTTTTAGTGAATGGTATATAGAGGTCTGAGTTAATTAACATGTTTGATTAAGAGGCTATCTAAACTCCCTGAGACCACCCAGCATATGTGTGGTACCCAGGGCATTTCAATTACAAATGATGGCCTCTTATGAGAATATCTATGATTGGCAATTGTATATAAAATTTGCTTGTAGAGGATTCAACATTGCAGTAAATTCATTGATAAATTTATGTCAAAGATTTGATTTATGATCAGTTATCTCAAACCTTTTATTTTGAAGTGTTCTCCTGATTAAGTTTTGGATTCAAAAAAAAATTCTGTATGTGAGATTCTCTTGCCAGAACTATTAACTCCTCGTTGCAACAAGCAACCTTTTATGTTTTGTTCTAATTTATGCTTTACATGAGGCTTTTCCATTTCTTACCTTATGGTAATTTGGTCTGATGCATCATATGACACGTATCTGCACACACATACATCTGTGATTACAAGTGAGCGTGGTACCATGATGCATAGTGCCAAACGACAAAGCTTGACAAGCAATAGCAGCCAGACTGGTGGTGATGCTGAAAAACATGTAGGAGCCGGTCTGTGGCTACAAGGGTACTCATGTTAGCCACTTGGTTGGAAAAAGCTTTGCTTTTGTTATAATTATATCTAGGAATAAAAGCTCAATGGGGTGCAAAGTCCTGAAGCCATCAAGAAGTGCTCCCTAAGAATTTCTTTTTTCCAATGTCAACAAGGTCAACTGTCCATGTGTTTTCTTCCTGAAACTCGAAGATGGAGTTTAGACTCAAAAGTTTTTTATCCTACTGTTCTTCCACTACTTGTTTTCTCTGTACCTAATGTACACATCTTTACTTTTGTCTCTATTCTTCCTTGCAAAGGCATTTTGAGTCACTTTCATTGGGGACAAGAAGACTTCAAAAAACATGACAACAAGATATTGTAGTCAGGAGCATTCTTTAGTTTGTCTGTTCATGTAAAGCATGGACTAAGATTTTTTAAATCTTTTAATCTGTTTTTACTCATCAAAATCAGTTTTCCCATCTGGGTTCATTATGCATAGCTCTTCTGTTTTCTTGATTGGATTATCTTATCTTGCGGAGCTCCTGCCCCATCAGTCAGCTGAAAGATATTACAAGCTACGTTTTTCTTAAATTTTATGCATAAAGCTGTTTAAAAATCTGCATAATGAATATGAACAAAATTGCGGAAATTGACCATTAAAAATCTTAAAAGCTAGCAGGTTTATTTGTGGTCCTCAATAATTATGATTAGATAACCAACAGTTGAAAAAGGTATTTATACATTGAAAGTAACAGGCATTTTGGAGCAGCAAGCTAATGCCCTCTGCCACTTTAGAACAATGTGTATATATATACCTCCTTAACTTCTCCTTTTATTCTCACTTTAGTTTATCATTGAAACCCAATTCCCAAATCATAGCCTGTGTTGTTTATCATCTATTACAAATTGACAATGACATTTCTGTTAAACACAAATTACCATTCATTTAGTTGCTCTCTTTCCTCAGAATCTTCAGGAGCAATGGCTGATTCTCACAAGAAAGGGAAGGTAAGGTTACCACCGCGGCGAGGTCTGATCAAAGTTAAAATATTATCCAACATTGTGAAGATGGTAGCCAGAGCAGCTGCAAAAGCTGGAAGAAGACTGAAGAAGAAAGAATAGAAGGTGATACCAGAAGAAACGTAGCTTCCATAACCACATGACTCGAATGGCATAATTTACTAAAACTTGAGACCAACTTTTTAACATTATTGTTCCTGGTACTTGCTTGTTTATTTATTCCCCTCTGTTGTAAAGTTCCACTGCTCTGAAATGAATGAGAACTACCTTCTGTTGGCTTGTTTATATATGTTCTTTCTGTATTCAACTCATACTTTTCAGTCAGGCTTTAAACTTAGAATCACAAGTTTGCTTTCCCTGGAAACTTTTAAGAAATTGTCGATCAAATTTGTTCATGATTCTTCTTATTCCTTAACCATGGGAGAATCTATGGATATGTGCCAAATAATTGATGTTCAATTTCTTTTTTCTTCTTTATAGATTAAACTAACAATATAATTAGGGCCAAACGACTATGTCCCACCCAAGGTTTGATGTTTTCTCAAGTTTCCACCCTTTAACTATGGAAACACCAAACACCCACCCATGGCCGGTTAGATTTAACAAAACCCTAACGGTGGTAAGGGTAAAATCGTTATTTTCGCTAGAATATTAAAAATAAACTAAAATAAAATATAATTTTGCCCCCCTAAACTTTAAAAACTAAAATTTTCCCCCAGCCTAAGTTTTAAAAAATCGCAGTTTCACCCTAGGGTTTGGTTTTGAAATCTCCGACGACCTCTCCGGCTCCGTTGACGACAGTCTCTCCCTCCCGAAGCAACCTCTCCTTCCGACGATCTCTTTCCTCCCATTTGGAGGTCTGATCGACGTCAGAGACGCCTTGGGAGACGAAGTTCTTCGTCTGGGAAGACGGTTGTCTTCCCAGAGGTCTTCTTTTGGGAAGACGACCGTCTTCCCAGACAAAGACGACGGCTTCGTCTTCGTCTGGGAAGACGACCGTCTTCCCAGATGAAGAACTTCGTCTTCCCTAACAAAGTTCTTCGTCTCCCAAAGAGTCTCCGACGTCGATCAGACCTCTAAATAGGAGAAAAGAGATTGCCGGAAGGAGATGGCACTTCGGGAGGGAGAGGCTGTTGGCAACAGAGCCAGAGAGGTCGCCGGAGATTTCAAAACCAAACCCTAGAGTGAAATTACGATTTTTTAAAACTTAGGCTGAAGAAAAATTTTAGTTTTTAAAATTTAGGGGGGTAAAAAGAGATAAAAAATTTAGGCGTTAGAGTTATGTTAAATCTAACTGGTTATGAGTGGGTGTTTAATGTTTTCATAATTAAAGAAGGAACATTTGAGAAAACATCAAACCTTAGGTGGGAAATAGTCGTTTGGCCTATAATTAGTGTCCAAGGGTGGCCATTTTCAGCCCCATGGTGAGCAGCCAGCCGACCAGCCAAGCATGTGGATGGGTCAGAGGCAGAGCTTCTGAATGCTACTGTCATTAACTTCGAAGCCAACAAATTATGGCTTATAGCCTCTAATAATTAAAGATATTAATGCAGATTAAAGGTTGAAACTTTATGCTTAAAAAAGTCAATTAATTATTATAAACTATTGTCTACTGAGATAAAAAAATAGATTGTTTATGAAGAAAATGGCTTTTAGCTGCTTGAGTATGGTGGTAAAACAATGCTTAAATTTTGGACTTTAGGTAGAGAGGACAACTTTTATCCTAGGAATCTCCCGTGCAATCAGTTTAAAGTACTTAATTAGATACTCAGATAATATATTATTATATAATTAAATATTATACTATTTAAATTAAGAATTATAAATTACATGATAACATATCATATCTGAATACTCATATTATTTTACATTCAACTCAAAAGAATGAATTCATATTCACTCTTTAATGTGAATATTATAAAGCGTATCATAAGTATAATTAAATCTTATAATAATATTATATGTATCTAATTTTAAATATAAAATTAGTTAAATAAAAAATATATTATCATATGATTATTTATTATTTTATATTTAATTTAAAATTATTTTTTTATATGATAATATATTATTTAAATATCTAATTATTATTTAAAATTAAGTATATATAAAATATATTTATTTTTTTATAACAAAAAATTATTTTCTGATTGGAATATTTTTTTTAAAGTCAAAATAATCATATTATACGGATAAAATTTTGAATGGTTAACTTTATAATCATTATTATATATATAAATAGAGAGTTTAATTTGAAAATTGGGAATCCAATTAGACATGCACTCATTGCTTGGCTGACTCGATAGTTTCAAGAGAAGTCTCCGTTCAATGAACAAAATCGACTTGTTTATGAAGCATGATACTTACACGTGCTTTAATACCCTACATCATGAGAAGATTGGTTTGGTTGGCAAATGACGCTGTCAAGCTATCGGCTGCGGTTTTGACATATCATTACAATCAATCAAACAGAGTCTACATTTTTTTTTTTAATTATGCCAATTTATTCTATATATATATATATATATATATATATATATATATATATTTAAAAAAAATGTGCGTGTAACACTATTCCATAACAATTGTCAGTTGTCCAATTTTGACATGAAATGTTTGGCTCCGACCCAACATTTTGTCTACAACCAACTGTTTTTGCTTGTTCAGTGGATTATGTCCCGCGTAACATTTTGACTTTTCCGAATTTCCTCCATGAGGTATTTTCTTGTTATTTCTGTTCAAAAGCACGAGAGTTGATTTAATAGATGTAATCATTTTGAATATTATTATATATATACGGATAAAATATATAAATTTATTTATATAATTTAATATAATAATATTTAATTAGATTATTTTAAAATAAAAAATAATATCTTCTAATTATAAACTATTATTTTAATTTATAAATTTTTTATTGAAAACAGGACAAAATAGGCTAAGAGATTTTTGAAAATGAAAGAGAATTTTTAAAATTAAGTTTATATAAACTACTATAGTTTTCTCAAAACTATATCTAATATTCATGGGTATACACTGCATGGGCTGTACCAAGGCAAGTTCGGCATGACTTATGAGCCATGTTAGACAAAATCTGAGATACGATCTAAAATCTCTTAGATCATGTCTTTATAGATTTTTAATAGTTCAATTTTTCAATATATATATATATATAATTTCTTTTTATAAGTCATGTTGACTGAATCCACATGACAAACCCTAAGGTCCTAGTATAGACTGCACAACCCATGAGTTTGACACAGTACATAAAATTGCAAATTGTACGCCCATGGGGCATGCCTTCTTCTGCATAGCATGACCACATTAGACATGTCTAGTCATGGGTATAAAAAAGAAATATTATATATATTTACTACATGATTATATAATTTTAAATTAGAGATAAAATAATACATAATTATATAATAATATAATAATATGTTATTATTTGTGCATAAAATTTTATTAAATTATAAAAATAGGAGTTATAATAAATTTTGTTTTAGCCCTTTAAAAAATGACTATTTTAATTAATAACCTTTCGTACTGCTAGTGTTCTGACAAGATCAAAGACAGATATCCAAATTCACCCAGGAATGAAGAAGACGAGAACAAAACCATTTGGAAATATAAAGCCCAATTTTCCAGCTGAGATCACATATCCAGAAGGAATTTTAACAAACTCGTAAAGCAGCAATCACATTCATCATCTTCTTCCACCACTTGAATAAAACGTTGTTGACAAACTTTGATAAAATAAATAGAAGATAACATTATGAATTTTGACATTACTGACACAGTACTGTAATGCTTATAAGTTGCAACTTATCTGGGTGGCTTATTGACTAATAGCTTAACGCTTAACTTCATGATCATCATTGCGAGGACAGCTAGTTCACAGCAGGATCATAAATTCAATACATTAAAATGCATGAAGACCGAAGACTCTGTGCTATCCCAAAATTCAGTCTTTACTAGGCTCCTGAATTTGGATTGATGTCTTTGCTAAGCTTGCCTCCAGTTCATTTAGCTCATCGATGTCTAGCTCGTCGTCGTCGTCGTCATCAGGAAGCACTTCATCATCCTGAACTGCTTTTGCTGAGGTACTTGGTCCATCTCCAGCAGAATTGCTGTTGACCTAAAGTTGAATATGCAAAACTTGATATAATTAGAATACACCCGATCCATTGAGATTTCAACTCATGACTGGAAACAATCACACATTATTCATTTTGACAACTTTTTTCAAGTTCCAGCAACAATATATAGTAACGTCAATGAAAAACCAGTTTTAATTGCATGAATATTCTTTATCAACAGTTTTGCCCAATTAAAGTCAAAAGGCCACATTAAATTGCATTGCCAATCTTTAGTTTCTAGCAGCAACCCAAAGCTGTTAATGTTGACACATTTCAAGTAAACTGAAACCAAGAACCTGTTTAACAGTCAACATTATTGTGTAACCAACCTGGGAAAATTTTATCATAACAAAATCTTAACATTTCCTCAAATTTCTCAATGAATCAGAGATATTATCAATTTGCCACTCAAAAACTGTAATAAATGAAAATAAACGAGAAACAGCAATGCAATAAATCACTCTAGTCTGTCTATATTCTTTAATGTATCAGCCGATGTCCAAAATAATGCCATTGCCAGACAGGTGACAACTTCTTTGAAGTTGTGTCCATGCTACAAAAGCAGTAATAGATGCAGATCACCATTTAACAACTATTCAAATAACAGATTAGGTTACCACCACGGCTCCTTCCAATTGAATGTGTCATTGTTTTTGAAATACACATCATGGACTACTTAATCATAGAAGCTACATGTATCACTAATATATGCCACTGCCACATCACATGGGATTTATAAAAACTATTCTTACAAAATTGATATCAATAAGATTAATAGTAAATGAAATTATAGAACAGTTAAAATGTATGCTATTATCTAGCCATTTTGCCATTACACAATCTGTGGGAGTAATGAATTCTAGAACATTGATGAACAGAAAATAGTTAACAGGAATTGTCTGGCCACATGACCATCTAGATAATTTGTGAACAGAGATATTTCTTTTTTCTTTTTTTTTTTTCCTCTGTGTGTATATCACTGCATACCAAGGGTAATTATTTTTTCTACATACAGAAAAAAGTCTACAAAGAAATAATAGTGCAGGTGTAGTGTTTGAAAGTTTTTAGAAAAATGCAGTAGTTACAAGTGATCGAATTACCTTCTGTTCCTCAGTATCAGATTCTTCCCCTCTTTGGTACTTCTCATATGCCTCAGCATCATCCACAAACACACTAGAATCTGACAGGAAGAGTTCACGCCCACTGAAAAGAAATAGAAAAGCACATGTTATAACCTATGACCCAAAAATTTAGGAAACACACATACACGACATCCACATGCACACAGGGAATTACCTCATACGGTCATTCTTAGCTCTCTCTGCCCTCTGTGCAGCCAAACCAGCATCTCTTTCAGCAATCTTCTTTTTCTTCCACTCCATGAACAACTCAGGAGTCATGGGCGTTGAAGAAGTTACTTTAGCACGCTAGTAGCAGAAAAAGAGAGAGTTAGATGCTTCACTGCTTGGGTCACCTATCACACAAAATAAAGATACTGCCACAACTAAAAGAAAGGTAACCTAGATCCCGAAAAATCTAATTTTCACCTGATTTTCAATCTCCTCCTCAATAGTTATCTTTTCACTCTCTTCCTCTAACAAAGCCTTCATCTGAGATTTTAAAACATATCCAGGAGGAAGAGCATGTCTGTAGTGGCAGTTTTTACCACCATTTGGGCATATCCAAAACCATCCGTATTGTTTCTTCTCCACAGCTTCTAAGAAGTATTTACAAACCTGCAGATAAATCAAAGAGAATGAGGCTATTTCTCAACTATAAACTTCAGCCTTTTCTAATTCTCTCCATGACCTTCTGTTGTATTGTATAAGCCTATATACAGGCATTTTGGAGTTGAAAATAATTTTCATAGAGGACAGATAGTACAGAAATAATTTCATGGAGTAACCTTACAATATCAGTAGGTTTGTTCTGTTGATAATCTTTATTCTTTGATTCCACGACCTTCTCCAAAGTGTCCTGATCCCAATCCTCCATTGTTCCTAAAAAAAAAAGGAAGCACCAAGATCACAAATAAGAAAAACAAATGCTAGCAAACATATCAATATGAGTGACAAAAAAATAATAATGACAAAATTTTTTCAACATGTTTCATTGAGCTTGAAACTGAGGACTACAATTGGCGCTAAGAGATTAAGTAGCCAGATAACCCATGGAAATTAATATCCACAGGAAGTGGCACTAAGAGATTTGAACCACTGAACTCTTAAGCTATAATCTATATATCAATAACTAACAAATAATAACCAACAAAATAAAATCTTTTAAACAATAACCTTGATCACGCTTGTCACTGTAAATGTCAATCTTTTCCCCTTTCCGCTGAACATTTAAGTCATGTGAGAACTTGCATTTGAAACCTTTTGCACACTGCCCCACTTTATAGAACTCGCAGAGTATAGACTTGGGATCAACACCTGGTCACATGTTAAGCAAATACGGAGTTGTACGCGTAAAACAAAATCTCCATATCTTGCTAATCCAGTTAAAAGAAAAATATAAAATATAAAACTAACCAACGGGAACTTTAGGCTGACTAACTGCTATCTTAAACAAATCATTCAGCTCCTTGTCTTTTGCCTTCTCTTCCTCCTTCTTTTTCTGAAATTATAATACATTCTATTAAAAAAACATCATATTCAATAAATTTAAATGCTAATTAAAAAGCCTCAGCCTGAATTTTGAATATCATCATAATTTCTTGAAAATTTGCCAAAAACTATTAACAATTGATGATCATTTGTTATAAAAACGGAGAATTATGAACGAACCTTAGCGGCAACTTTCGACGGGTCGGGTTTGGGTTGAACGGATTGCTTGATATTCTGAACATATTTTTGAACGTTTTTGCTCTTGTTTTTGTTCTTAAGACCGAAGGTCTTGTCTTCTACGATCTTCTGCTTCTTCGCTAATTCTGCTTTTGATTGCTGCTTCGGAGGCATCTCTTATTAGCATCAAATTCGAAGAATTATAGGAGCTGAGCCCGACTGATTGTTTGATTTGATTTGGAAGGTTAGGGTTTGATTTTGAGATTGATTGCCCGGTCAGGCTTTGATTTAGGACCGGACGGGATCGAGAAGCTGCGTTTTGGGTGATTTGTCCAATCTATCCCTAGTGCTTTATGACGTGGCTGATTTCCGGAGGCTTTTTTCGTCCTATCGGTTTTTATCCACCCGTTGTCCCCGCTTCCTACTGATATACCGTCACCAGCCACCCGTATTTATTTTGCATAAAATAATTAAATAATTTATTCTTTTTTCCAAAATTTTATTGTATATATCAAACCGCAATTTTACGTGCGTATACTTTTGCATAGGCCCAATGAGTTATTCCCATTCAAAGGATTCTGTTTTCTTACATTTTTTAACTTTTAATTTTGGAAATTTTAAATATATATTTATTGACGGTTAAAATTAATGAAACTCTAATTTTTAAAATTTAATTTTTTTATTTCTCTAAACTTTAAAAACTAATAGTTTACCTTTTACATCAAGTTTTAAAAAATGATATTTCTTCTCTTAAGATTTAATTTTTAATTTGTATCATTAAATCTAATGTCATTGTCAGTGATAAAAAGTCTCCGATGCATCACCATGCCTTGGCACTCTCTTTTCTCTCCTTTGGAATATTAATTGACGAAGATCTCATCTAGAAAGATGATTGTTTTCTAAGACAAAGATAATTGTCTTCTCAGATGAAGATAAGATTTTTGTCATCGTCTTCTTAGACAAGATCTTCATCAATCAGTGTTCCAAAAAAGAAGAGAGAAATCATTGAATTATGATAATGTGTCGAAGACTCTTTATCGTTGATAATTACGTCAAAGATTGAAAATTAAACTGTAGGAGAGAAATGTCATTTTTTAAAATTTGGTCTAGGGGGCAAATGTTTAGTTTTTACAGTTTAGAAAAAAAAGAGATTAAATTTTAATTTATTTTTAATATTACAAATAAAATGATGATTTTACTCTTGAAACTAATAGACTTAATCTTTTATGGGTGAATATTTGAGATTTTCATAATTAAGAGGAGATACTAGAAAAACATGATACTTTAGGTGGGAATAAGTTCTTTGGCCTTAGATAATTCCAAAGAGTAAAAACTATATGCATACAACTTAAGTATATAGTTAGACCATTTAATCATATAATTTATTTACTTTATTATGTTTTAATAATATTATATATATAATTTTTATACACAAATAATAATATGTTGTTATATAATTAAATATTATTTTATTTTTAATTAATTATTTATATATATTATTATTTATCTTTAAAAATTATGTTTATAACAATAATTATTATATTTTGCATAGGATGGTAGCTTTGGTTTTCAAATATCAGTTATTATTGGGAGGGAAATACAGAAACAGAATTTCTGATTCGACCAAAATACCCTTATAGTTGACAAAATCCTCATCCCATCTAACGACCTCTGAATTTCAACCCACCTTAAAAAAAAAAAAATTCCATAAAATCAAGACCCGACACTGCTTCGCGTTTCCATCGACTGGCCGAGAATGAGACTCATTCTTGGTACCACCACCACCACCACCACCACCACCACCTCATCCTCCATTGTCGCACCGCCGCCGCACCAAGCCCACCACGGCCGCCGCATCAGGCCAAAAGCCAAACCCAAACCTAATCCCAAGTCCAAGTACTCCATTACCGAGCACTCTCCCTCCAATAATACTCCTCCACCACCATCCACCGTCCATTCTTCTCACGCGCCTCTTCTCTCTAGCGTCAGGTTGGACTTCACTTCCCAGCACAAGTATTATGCTGACTTGGCATCCAAGCTGGCGGAGGATGGGAGATTTGAGGAGTTTGCTATGATTGTGGAGAGTGTTGTTTCGAGTGGCAGTGGCTCAAAGTTTGTTTCTTTGTTGAGTTTTGAGTTGGTCTCTCGTGGGATTATGAGGAGCCTTTTAGAAGGGAGAATTCATTGTGTCGCTGAGGTTTTCAAGAAAGTGGAGAAGCTCGGTGTTGCTCCATTGAGGCTGTTTGATGGAAATTCTTTCCATTTTCTTAAAAAAGAGTGTGAAAAAATGGTGGAGTGTGGTGAAGTGGAGAAATTTGTTGACTTAATTGACACTCTTGCAGGTAATACGATAATATGTCAGTGGAATTTGCTTATAGTAGCTGTTTTTTTTTTTTTTTCTGATAATGCCTTTAAGAAACAATTTTTTTGGTGGGTTTGGGGATTTTGGGTTTTAGTGAAAAAAATGATTTGAAATCATCAATATGAATACCAAATCATACCACAAATTTAAGAAGCCAGCTTTACATTTTGCTAAGCTTGAAATTGGATGATGGATGAGTTTTTTTCTGTTTAGTTCAGGGTTTCGATTTCCTATCAAAGAACTGGGGGACTCATCCCGTGTTGTAAAGTTTTGTGTTGATAAACGTGACACAAATTTGGCAATAAGGTATGATTATTGGTTTGTTGACAGCATAACTTTTATTTGATTTTTAATTTTTGTTACAAGGTAGTCAACCATACTTTCAACTGATTTGTGCTGACTTATTTGTGAGTTTTTATTTATGATGTAATGCAGGTATGCAAGCATGCTTCCACATGCACATATTTTGTTCTGTACCATTATCTGTGAATTTGGAAAGCAAAGGGATTTGATTTCTGCTTTGACAGTATATGAAGCATCCAAGAAAAACTTGATTGGTCCTAATATGTATATATGTCGAACAATCATTGATATTTGTGGTCTCTGTGGTGACGACATGCAATCTAGGAATATTTATGAGGTAATTGTTGCAGTGATCTTACTATTTTTTTGAGGTCTTTCAAGATGACTTATAAATGTCATATTTACAGTTTAGGATTTAGGTTTCCTTGTTGAGGGCTTCTGCAGACTGCAGGCTAATTACTAGCCCTAATGCATGATTGAGTAAAGCCTTGTTTTTGATATGTTCACATGTTCTTTTGCTGCAATTGAGACGTATGATTTCATTTACACGGTTTTTTGCAGGAGTTATTAAGTCAGAAGATTGCCCTGAATATATATGTGTTCAACAGTGTCATGAATGTGAATGCCCATGATCTGAATTTCTCATTACAGGTTTACAAGAATATGAAAGTAATGCTTCTCTCTCTATCTCTATTAGTTTTTGAGTGTGAAGTAAATTTGAATGAATAAAATTCCTATTGGACTTGTGCCAGTAAAATAAATTTGGACATTTATTCTTCATATCTCCAGGAGTTTGGCATCGTGGCAGATATGACATCTTACAATATCCTCTTGAAGGCTTGTTGTATTGCTGGAAGGGTTGAATTGGCACAAGAAATATATAGGGAAGTAAAGCATTTGGAATCGAAAGGAGTGCTGAAGTTGGATGTCTTCACTTATAGCACAATAGTAAAGGTTACTTACGTGGAATCAACTAGAATGCCTCTCTCTCCTTTAAATCTCATGACTGTTGTCCTCTTCTTACCTTTTTTGTGTTCCTTAATGCCAGTAGGCATGGAGATTTATCTATTGAAGCTTTCTGTTATACATTCATAACCTTTGCATCAATTTCCCAGGTTTTTGCAGATGCAAAATTGTGGCAAATGGCATTAGAAATTAAAGAAGACATGCTATCTGCTGGTGTTACTCCTAATACAGTTACATGGTCGTCATTGATTAATGCTTGTGCCAATGCTGGTCTTGTAGAGCAGGCACTTCATTTATTTGATGATATGCTTCTGGCTGGCTGTGAACCAAATTCACAGTGTTGCAACATCCTTTTACAAGCTTGTGTTGAGGCTTGCCAGTATGACAGAGCTTTTCGTCTCTTCTATTCCTGGAAACAAAGTTTGGTTCAGGAGACTTTTTGTGAAGATTGCAATGGCAATAGCAATTTAAGTACAGAGTCAAAACAGAATCATTTTGTTAGTGGTACACACAGTTTTGTATCTAAGCCACATCATTTAAGCTTTGCCAAGAGGTTTCCTTTTAGACCCACAACTACGACATACAATATTATGATGAAGGCCTGTGGTACTGATTATTATCGTGCTAAAGCTCTGATGGATGAGATGAGAACAGCGGATCTGTCCCCTAATCATATAAGCTGGTCAATTTTGATTGATACTTGTGGAGGATTGGGCAACGTAGAAGGTGCTGTCCAGGTGAGACATGTTTTTCATTTTAACATAACTTTTACATGTTTTTATGGAAATTTCTGTGGCCACTAGTTGAATTACAATCCATATGCATGAGCATTTTGAACCATTTCTTATTGGTTTTCCCCCTCCAATATTTGTGGTTAATTTTGTCCATGTATTTCAATGAAGGCTTTCTCAATTTATCAAGAAAGGGATTTGATGATATAATTTAACAACATACTTGTTTTCGTTCAATGCAGATTCTGAATAGTATGCGTGAGGCTGGAATCAATCCTGATGTTGTCGCATATACCACAGCTATCAAGGTGTGAAGTTATTTTTAGTCTCACAAAACTAGACTGTTTATGATTATTGTTCTTAAAACATGCTTGATAAGTTGGCATCCCCTTATCTCATATTGACTAGCACAAGGTGCTGATTGGTTACGCTCTGTGCTTCACAGGTTTGTGTGAAAAATAAAAATTTTAAGTTGGCGTTTTCATTATTTACCGAAATGAAACAGTATCAGATACAGCCGAATTTGGTATGTTCATACTTGATATATGTCTTTCTTTTATCCTACATAATTCCTTTACTAGGAAAATTTTAAGTTTGTATATTTTCATTCTTCACCTTGAAATTACTGTGCTTTTCCTGAAAACATTATAATAAGCATTAAGTTAATTAACATGATGGGAATTTTCAGTTCAATTCAACATGTATAATTCTCAGAAGTTGTTTTTTCCAGGTGACGTATAATACACTTTTAAGGGCCCGAAGTAGATATGGTTCCTTACATGAAGTGCAACAATGTCTGGCTGTATATCAGGATATGCGGAAAGCAGGGTAAATAAAAGAAGACACCATTGTTATATAATGGCGATATTTGATGGAATTAAGAATTTATAAATAGGACTATCTTGCTTCTGTGTCAGCCTGGCAATGCATATGCACATATGACGGTTGGAAATCCAAAAATTCACAAGGTAGATAGGCTAAGACACAAATGTTAAATTGCAGGTTCAAATCCAATGATCACTACCTCAAGGAATTGATTGAGGAGTGGTGTGAAGGAGTGATACAACATAACAATCAGAGCCAAAAAGGCCTCACTTCAAGCAAAGGAACCAACTTAAGACCCCAGAGCCTGTTGCTTGAAAAAGTAGCAGAACACTTACAAAAGTGCACCACGGACAAACTAACAGTTGATCTACGTGGTCTAACAAAGGTAACCGTATGGTACATATTAGCCTGTTTTGGAATTGGAGCATTGTTAACTCTTTTTATATTGGTTTATGGAGTGATGTTAGCATACAAAATTTTACATGGATGCAACAATAGCAATGATGCCATTAGAGATGTTATTTCAAATTTTGCAGCTTTTTATACTTTTCTTTCATTTTTCCTCTGGTGAATCTCCACACAAGAACTTGATTTAATGTTGCTATTTTATCTGAACTTCCGTAATATGTTCTGGCAGATTGAAGCCCGGATTGTCGTTCTTGCAGTTCTAAGGATGATCAACGAGAACCATTCACTAGGTATGAGTTACTTCTTAATTAGCATGCATTAAAAAGGGAGCAAGTAAACATCTTCCCTCAATTTTTGCAATTTTAGCAGACTACAACTGTGGTAAAAAATGGTAACATGAGTTTAAAAGAAATGTCTTGACATTCAGAAATTTGCCGCTCTCAATTACTCACATCGATTCTGAATCTGATTGCAGGGATTCCCGTCAAAGATGACATGTTGATCATCTTAGGACCCAATAAGGTAGGTGTAAATCCAGCCAAGAATGAGGACTTCGAGGTGAAAGATGCAATAACTGAACTTCTGCAGAGTGATCTGGGCATCAACGTCTCGCTGGATAGACCTACAATTGCACTTGATAATCCTCTTGATTCAGATCCTACATCGGAAGAAATCCTAGGAAGATTACACATGAAATTCAGATCTTCAACTAGGAGACCTGCAATTCTACAAAGGTTGAAGGTGACAAAGAAATCATTGCAGTGTTGGTTGCAGAGGAGAACAGGTGCCTCTACAAGGTAACTATGTTGCATGTACAAATGCCAAATTTGTGTAAAATTTTTTAGCCAATTTTCTACAAGTTCTATTCAATTTTACTGTAATTTCTTCAGATGAATATAACTAAATAATCCTGTCTACTGATGAATCTGCCATGAGACATAAGTTAATGTCAAATGTAATGTAAGTAGTAGCCGTAGAGCATAATAAGATAAGTTCTTTCCATTTGTTCATCTTGGGCCTTCAAATTACATTACTCTTGCCCTTCAAATCATTCAATTTCTTTGTGACATGACCAATAAAAATAAGAAAGCATCAAAGACCTATATTTTTTATAAGTAATGTTATGTGCATTTATTTTGAATACATAAATAGATAAACACTTGCGTATATCATCATGTAATTAAGTGTTACTTTATGTGTACTCAAACTAGGTACACATAGTTTTATTAATCTTTGATGGGCATACGAATTCAAGGGAATATAACAATGGACAATATAAGATTGCAATCAATGTTATTGCTAACTTCATTGTTGAGTAAACATTAGAGACAATGTTTTTAAAACCAGACCAGTGATCAAACCAATTGTCTCATTTGTTCATAGTTCGATTGGTTCAACTAGAGAAAAAAAAAAATCAAATTATTTAAAAATAATTAAAATTTAAAAAAAAAAATCAAAAATCAAACCCAATCAAATCTAGTTTTTAACTGAGTTTGATTAACTCAATAGCAAAATCGATTTTTTTTATATTATCCGAACTAGACTTGATATCAATTCCCAGTTTAACCGGTTGAACCAGCCGGTTCGGTTTGATCTTCAAATCATTGATCAGAGATTACTCAACAATTATGCAGCCTTCAAACCACATCATAAGATTGCCATGGCTAGGCACCGCAGGCTGCGTGGAATATGGTCTGGCATGGTTCACAATTGTGTTCACCACAAACTGAAAAATATCATTTACCTTTCAAATGAAAAATATTGTAAACCCCCTCATATTAGTAGATAGTAACCTCCACTCTACATGTTTCACATATTACATAAAACACACGTGGTGAAAAATTATCCAAAAAACTCCAGAGCAGATGCCCCCCTCTCTTGCATGGTGGGAAATAGCAGAAAATTTCACCACAGATACCATCTTCATATCATATATCTCACACATGATGAAAAATATTCTAAAACCCCCACCATGCGGGGGTAACGAGTGGTTAGGAAATATAAAAAATAAAACTCTTACCTTCACCACGGATGATTCACATGATGATTACAAATCACACGTGGTGATCTAAATTATCTTATTTCACATATTTTCAAATTCGATTTTACCATTAATCGATTCGATACTTATTTTAACATAGATACATTAATGAATTTCATGAAAAATACAAGAGGTTCAAATTAGTTTATATATATGAAATATTTAGTTTGGGTAATATTTTGTTATCAAAATAGAAAAATTACCTTGAAGATAGAATACTTAGAAGATTACTGTGTATAAATGATTACTATGTTTGATAAAATTTGATAAGTACAAATAATTGTTGTGTTTGATTAAAGGTAATAAAAGATTACTAATAAATCATTTTACTTAAATGTCTTGAATATAATTATTTTTAAATATTTTTTTATATTAATTAAAAATAAATTTATTTTTATGTTAAAAAATTCATAAATAATAATATAATTATAATAAAATCAAAATTACCTCGATAGCATTGATAATAAAAAATTACTATAATATTTTATTATTGACAAACTAACAAAATAAATAAAATATAAATTATCAAGATAATTTTAAAAAACTGGAACAAAAGGCTCCCATAAAGTCAACCGGTAAAACCTGAGCTCTAGACATGATAAATCAACTACAAAATATTTAAACATGGTAAAAGCAATAAACTAACCCTTTTTTTTAAATCGATTGAAATGGTTGGAATTTGTTTTGGAAATGAATTTAATGTTTTTTTATTCCATTTAAAGCCAAAAAATTGGTTAATTTTAATTAGATATCTTGAATTGCGGTATTTTTAATTAATTTTCCTTCTTATTATTTTTATTATTGGACTATTTCAAAGATTAAAACTGAAAACATCAAAACAGTTTGATGACCAGAGCGGACCATTTCCTTCTTATTATATATTAATTATTTTTTAAAAAAAAAAGAGAAAGAAAATGAGCAAAATCAGGTTTGCCCTATTTACCTTCAGCGGCTGCCGCTTTCTCTAATCTGTGAAACTGAAAACAATGGCAGCCTTAACACGCTTTACAAAACCCTCTTCACTTTCATTTTCTAAACTAACCGAAGCTCTCTGCTTTTACTCTTCTTCTTCAGCTGCGGTCTCTGGTCCCAATCCTTATCCTTCAATCTACAATTTCACGCGTAAAGATCCCAGGGACAGGAATGTCCAGTGGATTTTTCTAGGTTGTCCAGGCGTTGGCAAGGGCACCTACGCCAGTCGTCTCTCGAAATTTCTCGGTGTCCCTCATATCTCCACTGGTGATCTTGTTCGCGAAGAACTCGCCTCCTCTGGCCCCACGTCTCGCCAGGTTATTTATTTATTTGATTATGATCTTTTAATTTCCGCCACCGTTTCAATTATATATGTGTGTGTGTGTGTGTGTGTGTGTGTGTGTGTGTGGAACAGTGTGTGTAGTCGTGTTGTGAAGTTGAACTTATGATATCTATCTCTTTTGGACTTCAGATCTGCTAAAAGAAATGATAATTTTCTTAGTAAAACTAGTAAAAATATTACAAACAATGTTGTTTATCTGGTGATTGTACTTTGGTTTCATCATAGTTACACTTAAGTCATATCTGGGCTATCACGTAATCTGGGTTTCAATTCAGTTGCCTTTAAGGACACAATAGAGGAGCCAGTAGTGTTTTGGTTAAACCTTTTTTACTCTCAAGTGAGAACTTCAGTTATTTGAGGTGGGAGTGAGAGGTTTTACACTTTTGTTATCAGCTAGTAATTCTTTGACATATTTTGACCCAACTGTTTGTATATAAATTTTATTGGTATGCACCTCTAAACCTCTTTCTAGTGGCTCTTCAAGACAAAGAAAGTACTACTTTTTTGGAAATTTATTTGACATTTTAGTGTTACTTTGGGTCCTTTGGTGCTACCTTTTGTTGGACTTAGATTCTGTGGGCAACTCATTTTGGTGTGACCTTGTGGTGGACTCCTTGAAGTTGTGCTCCTGAATATCACCTTTTGGAGTTTGGGTACCTCTCTTATGGAACTTATGCTTTGGGCATTGAATTTCTTTTGGTGGCCTCTACTCTAATCCAACAAATTAATAGTCTGCCAAAGGAAACTAAAAAAAGGCTTAGTTGAGATTTTAATGTTAGTTAATTCCCAGCAGATTAAACGTGTATTTATAGTTGCTTGTTGGATGGTACCGGAGCATTATGAACTATGCTATCTTCACTTATTGGTTTATGGATTTTAGTTTCTCTCAATCTCTTTCTCAGGTTTTTGGATTGTAACCTCTTTTAAGTATTTTTTTTAACTTCTATAGAAGTGCTATGATGTTTTAGGTTCTCTATGCTAAAATGACTAATTTTTTTCACACTTTATGTTGATCTGGCATTTGGTATGCAACAATTACCATTCATGTGTTTAGGCTTTAGGAATGGCACTACATGGTCTTACTTAGTGGATATTGTTCCCTGGTAAATGTGCAGATTGTAGTTGGTTATTTTCATAAAACTGTAGCATAGGCCCCAATTTTTTCATTTTCAGTGATAACTATTTGACTTTTGACATTTTAAATGTAATAGTTTCAGTCCAAGTGTGCTCTTATGTGTTGTTATTTTTTATTTTACTGAAATGTTTCATGTTCTCTTTTCTTTTCTGCAGCTTGCTGAGATTGTAAACCAAGGTAAGTTGGTTTCAGATGAAATTATATTTAACCTACTGTCCAAGAGACTTGTGGCTGGCGAAGCTAAGGGGGAATCAGGTTTTATCCTTGACGGTTTTCCTCGAACAGTGAAACAAGCAGTGAGTATCTTTCACTGAATGAAGACCTTTTTTTTTGCTTTCTGCTATGTAAAATCTCATCTGGTTTCAAACCTGTGGTCCTCGTTTTCTTGGATTGGCCAATTATGCTTCTAGTACTCCCATTAGATCACCCATGTGATTTTATACTCTTCTAATCCCAAGACGAGTTGGTTGTTCAACTCGGAAATGTTTGATGGTATTATGAAACTTGATGCTCCTAATTAGAATATATTACTTGTTTATGACATTCTCCAATTGTAAGTACTGACAAAGTGATGTGCTTCATGCTTTTGTCTGTAACAGATACTGCCTCTAACACAATGGACTTAACTTTGAAACTCTTTGTGATCCCACTTTTGTTGGCCCAATGGGTCTCTGTGTTATTTTTGTTCCCCCCCCCCCTGTAGTTGTATCATCTAGTTAATGCTCAGATTGCTTGTTTGTCTGTGTGTTTAGGAAATACTGGAAGGAGTAACCGATATTGATTTGGTTGTAAATTTGAAGTTGTGGGAAGATATCTTACTTGAGAAATGTCTTGGAAGGAGAATGTGCAGTCAATGTGGGGGAAATTTTAATGTGGCTTCTATTAACATCAAGGGTGAAAATGGTAAGCCGGATATTAGCATGGCTCCACTTCTTCCCCCATCCCATTGTATATCAAAGCTTATCACTAGGGAAGATGATACTGAAGAAGTGGTGAAAGCACGTCTTCGTGTATACAATGAAAAGGTACCATTTTGTTTACAAAAAATCTTGGCCAGCTTCATGACCATCTACTAAAATTTTGTGATGTATGCATTTATTATTTCTTTCTTTCACCTGTTACTATGATTGGAAAACTTTGAAAAAACTGTATATGTATTTAGATTTTATTGGATAGTTGTATGGATAGTGTAGTATGCTTTTTTGACCAAAGATTCTCATTTATATATCCTTTAAATTGAGAACATACGCAAATACATAGAAATTTGTAAGCATTCCATTCTTTTGTTTGTTTAATGGATTGGAATTGGTTTTTACTTTTAACCATTTTTTTGTGTGTGAGCAAAGCATTGCTTCTTCATCAGCATATTCCTTTTGGGTATCTGTAGTCAAGCTTTTTGTGTGCATTATCAATAGATTCAAATTATTCTATCAGGAAATAATGTTTTCTTACAAATTTAGCTGCACTTCTTTGTTTATATTTGAGGTGGCAGATGGTTTTTGCTCATATCATGTGGATATATAGTGATTGATTATGTTCCCATACAGTTTGGAGTTCTGCTAATTACCCTAATTTTCTGCCCCATTGTGCCTGCAGAGTCAGCCTGTGGAAGATTTCTACCGCAGTCGAGGAAAATTGTTGGAATTTGATCTGCCAGGAGGAATTCCTGAATCCTGGCCAAAGTTGCTGGAGGCTCTAAATCTCGATGACCATGAGGAGAAGCAGTCTGCTGTGGCATAAACTATTAGAGACTTAATGTACTCTTAATAGTAAGTCTTGTTATTCTTTGCATGTAAAAATGTTGCATGCTCGTCAATTTTGCATGAGGAAGATAAAGAAATATTATTCCCTTTGTTGATTTAAAATAATTAAGATCTAACCATTTATTAGATCACAAACGACGCCTTGTTAGGCTAACTGTATTTTCATATTACAAAGAGCTTTTTTGTAACGGAATTGTCAGAGGGAGTTTTCATCACCTCTCTTCTTATGGTAACAAATCAAGAATTCTGATAGCAGAGATTTATATAATGATACTGTGTTGCTGTTGTTATAACTTACAACAATATTGTATTGATGTAACATTTATCACGCATATAGAATTGCATTGTTTTTTTTCCCCCCTTAATGCCGATGCCACATTCAAAAGTTTAGAGCTGGAATACCTGCAAGACAATTAATGAAACTTGATGGAATCTTGCCCTCATATTATAGGAATATCCTGAAAATTGTGTTGTGGATGTCATAGTTCCTTTTGAAATTGTTTATGTGTTGTCTTCTGTTATATGATGCAGTTTCTACTTTTATCTTTAGAGAGTAATGTTATGTGTACTCAGTTTTGAGTATTTAATTGAATATTTAGATGACGTGTTATGATGTGATTTAGTGTTATTTTATCCTTGATTCAAAATTACTCAATCACACGGTAACACATTATCAGGATATCCAATTAGATACTCAAAATTGGATGTACATGTTTGCTTAAATTAGAAAATTACCATTGCAGCTGGCCGAGCTGGTTGGCTATAGTTGCCAGGCAGTAAGTTAACACAGCTGCATACATTAATTGGGAAGCACAACCAGCTCTTGATTGTGAGAGTAGCAATCAAGATAGACATTCCCACACATTTACATGAACCCTAAATTAGAAAATTACCATTGCAGCTGGCCGAGCTGGTTGGCTATAGTTTGCCAGACAGTAAGTTAACACAGCTGCATACATTAATTGGGAAGCACAACCAGCTCTTGATTGTGAGAGTAGCAATCAAGATAGACATTCCCACACATTTACATGAAACTTAGTGAGACTCCAATATGTCGAATCAAAGCAATGTATCTGAAGAAAAGTTCTGGCTAGCAATTTCAATTATAATATGTGAGGATTTTGGTGGTAGAATAAGCGATAGAGTACTACAGAAAGGGCTGGTAAGCAGGTAAATGAAACAGCATCTTCTTTTATTAGCCAGAGAAAAAGAAAGAGTCGTGGGTATGCCAATTTAAAGAGAGCCATAATATGATTGTCACGGAAAGTTGAGGCTGTGTAGACACGTTCCATTAACTTGTCTACACAGCATATGAAAAAAAAATCTGAGTTAGGGTTGAGTTATTTTTACACAAAATTTAGTTTGAATTAATTTAGTATAACTTAAAAATGAATTGGATTGTGTTCAGATTGATACAAAGCCGGTCTAAACTAACTTGAATTTACTTGAATGTTTTGAAAAATGTTGTAAATCTAACATCTATTAGGAAATCGGAGAAACGTTAAAAGTATAAATATTAGTAACATTTGAAATCTTTATTTATTGTTTATAGTTGTATAGTTGTGTTGACTCCGGTTATTTTTTATTTTCTTTCAAAAATTGTAATTTATTTTTACGTGGGAAGAATGAGAAATTATCAAGATTATTGACGTATTTAAAAAGTTTTGATCTGAAATTTTTAAGGTATATGTAAAGAAAAAAAATGTTAAAAGTAGTATATTTTCTTTTTTCGTTCTTACTTTTTTTTTACCGTCTCTTTGTTCTTTCCATTCTCTTTTAAAAAAGTTAAGGGGTAAATAAATTTTTAAAATATTAGAGGAGGTTTTGGAGATTTGAAAGAAAGTTAAAGAGTGTTTTTAAAATTTTAACATGTCTTTTAATAGTTTTAAAAATGATATTATACCCTCAAAAAATTTATTAAAAGGTTATTTTTAATAGTTTTAGTGATAAATTTTAAAATTGGTAAAAATATATTTGTAATTTGATATTTATATTAAGAATTAGAGTAATTTTATATGTATATATTTTTTGTATATAATTTGAGTATATAAATGATATATTATCATATGATTAAGTGTTATTTTATCTTTAATTTAAAATTATTTAATTTTATAATGATATATTTTTTTATATATCAATTATTCCTAAAAAAAAATTTGAAAGATTCAATAATAAGAGTGGATGACGAATGATAATTTAGCTTTTCGAAATTTGAAGGGTGGTAAGGTCATTTATCAAAACTTGGGTGGGAATTGTTATTTAGCCTAATTTTCTAAACTCTTCTATTTGGATTTTTGTTCTTAACCGGACCGGATGTGTTCGAGTCGCACGGTATCAAGTCGCCTAGATATTTTCCCCTTGATACTGGCAACCAATCAAATGTCAACACGCAGGCACAGAGACAGCAAGGTATGGTGTTGCCAATTTTTGCAGTTTCAAACGCCGTGACGACTTCCTTTGATTCACAAGCAATGATTTAAAAACCGGAGCGGACCGTCCGGTCTAACCGGTTGGTCCGTGAACCGTTACTGTAGCCAAGCATTGTTGAAGACAGAATCGGTATAAGGTTAAAATCGGATTGAACCGCGGTTAAACCTCTGGTTCAAACTTGAACCGTGGTCCCACCGGTCTAGGGGGTTCCACAAAACCCAATTGTAAAACCTTAAATTATCGTGACAAAGGAACAACGACGTGGTGGATGACGAGTATCAAAGATCGAAGGATGATGGTCAGGCCACTATGGTGGTGGTCGGAAAGGCAACAACGACTGCACAAATGGAGCTGGATGTGGTGTCCAGAAACTGGCGATCATCTGGGGAACACGGACTTGCTCTTCTAGCAGCCACGCAGGAAGCAAACACAGAAATCATAGATTGGAAGAGAATGCAGTTGTGCTTTTAGATTTTATATTTGAATTGGGATAGAAGTTGTATTGGTTTTCGCTTATGATTACTGGAGATCGGTTGAATTCTGTGGGTGTTTGATTTCAGCAATTTCAATTGTGGGAGGCTTGTGGTTGTGTGTTTGTTGAATATCATGTGAAGATTTGCCCACCTTGTGTTTGATTTTTTGTCTGGTTGAGCTGCATTTTGTTTGGTTGGTGAATCATGAAGAGACACTTTGCTTTATCATAACTTACAATTATCTATTTTACATAGATGGATAAAAATAATATTAAATTATATGCTAATATATATAAATATGTATAAAATTATATATACAAAATAAGTACATATAATATTATTCATATTGGATATAATTGTTTTCTATGGTTGTATATATGCTGTAATAATTAATAATGCATGTGTTTGTAGAATTAGATTTGTTTAATGCATATGTTTTGTTTTGATGCAAAGTTAATTGTTATTACTTATTAAATTTATGTTTAATAATGTATATATTTTGTTAATTGTGAAAACAAAAAATTATGCATAGTATAAAATTTACTGTGTAAAATATATATAATTACTAATTAGACATAATTTTTTTATATTTTTACATAAAACTGTAATTCCGGTCCAACCGATCGATCTAAACGGTTCAATCGATCTGACTGAAATCAATACTTAAAATGGTTTTTATCTCGATCCGGTTGTGAAAACCTTGTTCACAAGCCGACCAAAAATTTTATGATGCTTTGGATATTTGACGTCCGTCAAAACGACGTTTCACTCCATTGTTTGTTCCTCTCACTCCAATGTCGACACGTGTCACTCACCAGATCTCCAAGATCTGAAGAGATTTTAATAACACCCTCGAGCTCACTGCTTTTGATTTAGTCCAGCTCAGCAAATCCTGGCGCCATATTCTTGCCACGTGGAATTTTCAGAATCCTACCTGGAATTTTCTGAAACATTCAACACCTCCATTTTTTCCACGTCACCAACCTTCGATTCCCCTAGTATCTTCTGCTCCATTTTCCCTAAGCAAGACATCGCTCATTTTTTTACTCTCTTCGTCTTTCTGTTTCTGACTGCAGCCATTCGAAAAATTACAAAAAATAAAAAAAAAAAGAAGTAAAAATTCATTTTATTTAAATTTATAAATTATGCTTTGACATTGTTCTCCGCCATATTTTAAACACTAGTAAATTCCAGCTTGATCGAGCATATTAACGGTGGTTAACGAAGATTTTGAGGTAATATCTATATTTATAATTTTTTTTAATTTTGAAATTTTAAAAATCGGATTTTATAATGTTCGAATTTCATTTCACAAGTATCAATGGTAAGTTTATTTAATTTCCTCTGTTTAAGTTTTGGTCATGGTTTGTTGAAGAAATAGTAATAACTTTTTTGAGTTAAAGTTTTCAAACTTGTGCTTGATTGATGTTTTTTAGTTTTTCATGATGTTGTGGATCTAAACTGATGTAATGGTGGACTCTCTTTATCTTTGGACTTTTGAGATTAGGGATTTAGTCTATGCTTTTGTAATTTTCAGTTATACAAGTAACTTTGAGTTTCTGATTTAAAGTCTTTGGTTTGGTTTATTTTAGGAATCAAAGTGGTAGGTTTTTGTACTCTCCTTTACATATATATATATATATATATATATATATATATTTTGCACGAATTTGAGTGCTTTGTGTTGGATTTATTGATTTTTTGACAGTGACTAGTAGTGGTTATCTGTTTTGGTTGAGGTTGATTTTATTTTTTCTAACAGGCTAGTCTGTTCTAACAGGGGAGAAGCAGGTTATTTGTTCTGGAGGAACTCATTAAGCACAAGTTGACTTATTGGTGGCTTTTCTGTAACTATACTCATGGACCTGATTTTTGTTTCATTGTATATTCGTGATTCTGGGCTTGTATTAGATTATACTGATTGCATTTACTAAGGTTGGATTTTTGAAGCAAAAGAAACGTGCTATTTGTTTTGTGGATTGATGATGCTTTTCACTGTTATGATCTTGGACCTTCCTTATTATCTGTCTTTTTGAATCTGATTGACAGGGAGTGTCCAAATGAAAGTTGATGGTCTGCGGGAACTAGATAATAATCTGCAAGATGGATATGGTTGTGAATGAACAAGGATTGCATGATGATGGCCGGTTGAAAGACAATAAGATTGCTGACAATGTGAAAGATGGCTGTGGAGGGACTGTTCAGGAATCAGCTCTGCTGGAAGTGTCACAGCAACAGCCTCAAGCAGCAATGGTTTGTTGGGAGCGGTTTCTCCATGTAAGATCCCTCAAGGTTCTGCTTGTGGAGAATGATGATTCTACACGCCATGTTGTAGCTGCGCTGCTTCGCAATTGCAGTTATGAAGGTTGGTAATGAAGTGCATGTTATGTTGTGTGTTGTTTATATTTGATCCCCTGGTGCTTGAGACTAAGTTACATTTTTTATTTTTTAATAACAAATATCTCAGACTTGCAAATTATACTAAACCCTCCTTAGCTTGGTTTGAGCCAGATTCTATCTCAAGACCTTTTGTATAATCTCAGACATTAACTAACTAACTAAACTAACTAGTACCCACAAACATCTATCTGAAACCTCTTGCTATTATATACATGTATTCTCATGTTCTTATGCATGCAAATGTTTGTCATTTTTTCAAATGCTGTCTTTTTTATTGTTATGTTTTCGCTAAATTATTCCATTTGAGCAGGATCAGTTGTTAAACATTGAGCTAGTTACAATAGTGAGGAACTGTCCCCTTTTTGAGTTATTGTCTTTGCAATGCTGTTCTTTTCTGTTGGACGAAGAAGAGGAGAGGGAATGAGATAGAAAGTATGAAAGAGATAGAAGAAAAAGAGAGAAGTGATGAATAGAACCCACAAACATCTATCTGAACTAACTAAACTAACTAGTACCCACAAACATCTATCTGAAACCTCTTGCTATTATATACATGTATTCTCATGTTCTTATGCATGCAAATGTTTGTCATTTTTTCAAATGCTGTCTTTTTTATTGTTATGTTTTCGCTAAATTATTCCATTTGAGCAGGATCAATTGTTAAACATTGAGCTAGTTACAATAGTGAGGAACTGTCCCCTTTTTGAGTTATTGTCTTTGCAATGCTGTTCTTTTCTGTTGGACGAAGAAGAGGAGAGGGAATGAGATGGAAAGTATGAAAGAGATAGAAGAAAAAGAGAGAAGTGATGAATAGAATCATAAGAGGTCGTGATTTCTGCATTAAAGAAACTATACAATGTAACTTTTTGGAATTATATCTAGGGCTATTAATAGAGGCCAGAACATGTGAAAATGAAAGCTACATAAACAAATAGTATCCTAGATTTTTAAAAATTCTGGAATAAAATAATAAATTTAAAGATACCTTAACTAACATATAAGAAACCTTAAGTCACAATTTCTAGATTCTCGTGATGAACTCTATCATTTCACTATTCCAATATATATCACAAAAATATGTATCTTAATTAGAAAGAACATGTTTTACAATTTTTGCACTTGAATAATATGACATTGCACATTGGTTAGCAAGTGAGAATGTAGGTTAACTTGTAAGCTTCAACCCAACTTATAAACAGATTGTGCGAAAGACAATTCTTTAAATCTCAAAAGTAAATCTATGCGGCTGAAGAACATTTTATGAAGCCTAAAGTGGAAAATATTTGATTAGTTCGGCTCGAATTGTTTTAGTGGTTTCAGAGTTAGCTTGCGAACAAATAGTGTTAGAGCTAAGGTTTATGTTTCCCACAAGAAAAAGAGAGTGAGAGGACAAAGGGCACATGATAGACATGGACCAAGAGAAAAATATCCGATAAGGGTGAGCAGATTTGAGGAACTGGACTGTAGTTATTTTGAGGAAGTGGGCAACATTTATGGTGAGAATGCGAGTAGTAGTTATGATGAGAAAATGGGCAAGAAAAGAGTGACGGGTGAGGAGAAAAAATGGGGAAACATGGAAAACATACAAAGATAGTTATGCAATAGACAAAAATAAAAAAGGAGTTGTGGAGGAAGGGAGAGCAAGGAAATTCATTAAAGAAGTCTAGTTGTTCTTTGTTGTCATATGTATGGAAGGGGTAACCTTAAACTAGTTGTAGTGGAGTGAATCAAGATAGTCGTTTGTCAGCTAGAACGAACTAAAACATGATTTGCTTTAACATTTTCAACCATTGCTAGAAGGAACACCATACGAAGAGTTGCTTTTACTTTGACAAGCTAAAATGGTGGGCAATTTCATATGCCGATTTGAACTCGTTTTGGTACTATTAAGGGAGGTTTCTGATTATGTCTTACTAGAAGCCTTTTTGAATGATTTAAAGGTAGAAACTAAAGTGAAAATTAAACTCTTAGGATTGAGGAACCTAGAAGAAGCAATGGAGTGTACTAAAAAAATTGAGGAAAAAATTGGGTTATGGATACTCAACCTAGCCCACGACCCACCAAGTACAATCCAAGGCCCAACCCATTAAACACAACCTAATATTCAAACCAGACCCGATTTTCACCTGTCATCCATCACACCAGCTAAACTTCCAATCCAAGCCCAAATGCCACCAACCCAATCCATATAACCTCATATACGCAAGCCCAAATAGTAGCCACTCTTATAATTACCCAAGCCCAAACTGAAATTCACCTATTTTCCATAACACCTCATCCAACAACCAAAATTTGAATGAATCCATTCAACAGAATAATTAAGCAAATTTTAATCGTTTTAGGCTTAATTATTTTGATTGTTCGCATATCCTAAACTATACGCTCAATTTCATTTTTCAAAAAATAGGAGTATCTATATAGTCGCATATTATTACAATCGTTTTCAACAAAATAATGTTAGAGCTAAGGCTTATGTTTCCCACAAGAAAAAGAAAGTGAGAGGATAGAGGGCACATGATACACACCGATGAGTATTTTTTAAGAAGTGGACTATGGTTATTTTAAGGAAGTGTGCAACAATTAAGGTTGGATTCGAATTGATCTTGAAAATGAGTTTGGCTTGAGCAAACCCTAAACGAGCTCGGATCAATTGAACTCAAACTCAAGACTAAGAGTTGAATATTTTCAAGCTCGAGTTTTAAGGTGTTCTGCTTACTAAGTTTACGAGCCTGAAAATTTTCTATACAAATTGACTAAATTGATGTTCTTTTCAGCAATACGCATTAAAACTACATCTTTTTAGTCATTTTTTGCTCAGCTAGCTTGGCTCGAGTTCAAAGTTAAGTTCAACTTCCCTTAAGCACGCCGAGCTTAAATAACTTTGAGACGAGCTTGACTCAGCTTAAAACCAGCCCTAGCAGTAGTTATGAGAAAGTGAATATTTATGATGAGAAAATGAGCAAGAAAAGAGTAAGGGGTAAGGGAGGAGAAAAATGAGAAAATATGGAGAGCATATAGGGTTAGTAATGCAATAGACAAGTTTAAAAGGAGGAGTTGTGGGAGGAAAGGAGAGCAAGGAAAATCAATAAAAGTCTAAACTTAGATAAGTTTTGGCCTTTCAAAAGCTAGGAGGATTGAGTTTTCAGTTTTCTCTTATTTGTAATTTCTATTATCATTTAGTCGAAGGTTTTATTTTCATTTCATTTGTTTCGATTGGGTTGTTCGAGAGCTTAAAGTTTACATGTGTCTAACAGTGTGAAGCAATGGATCTTCGATAAGTATTACAAGTAACAAATAAAATTACATAAATATAATAAAATATATATTTATTATAAATATATTTAATTTCTATTTAGAATTTTGTGATTTTTTTATATAAATTAGTTTAGTGATAAAATTTGAGTTTATTAATGTTATACATAATCATATACAATACAATATTGCACCAAACACAGTATAGTTTTATTTATAATCCAATCGTATCCAATCTAATCCAATCCAACCCCAAAAAATTAATACAATCCAATACGGCATACCAAACTCACCCATTAAAGGTCAAACACAGTCCTGTAGAATGCTCAAGTTGTATGTGCCTGCTTCCATCTTTTTCACCAGGCAGAGTTTGCACATTAGAATGCTTTGACCTATTTGTCTCATCAACTCAAGTCCTGTGGATTAGTTGCGAATCTTTTTCCGTGATGCTTGGAATAGGCTTAGGCTTAGGCTTAGATGAGGGTGACATCAAATTTCTTCATTTGCAAGCCCAAATTGTCAAATCATGCTTGCCCAGCTGCAAAATACTTTAGTTGAGGTCTCATTATTGTTTATTTGGCCATAGTTGTAGCTGTTGCATCACAATAGCCTCTTGCTTAGCTTGTCTGTGATACTTCTGTATCACAGTGTAAAAACAGCTTCTCAAAACTATATATCTTCTAGTCATCTGACATGATATTTATATTTGGTACTGTTTACACTCCCTCCCTGTTTCATTTGTTAACTAAAACATTCATTTTAATATTTCCAGTTACTGAAGCAGCAAATGGATTACAAGCATGGAAGATATTGGAGGATTTGACTAATCATATTGATATTGTCTTAACTGAAGTAGTAATGCCTTGCTTATCAGGAGTTGGCCTTTTGTGCAAGATTATGAGCCGCAAAACACGCAAAAATATTCCCGTAATTAGTAAGCTCCCTCTTTTTTCCTACATTAATTTACCTATTAATTCTATTGACATTTTCTCAATTATTTTATTGGTGATTTATGATTTTTTCATTAATATTTTCCAATTAGATACTTTTTACCACTTCCTCTGTGTGCAGTGATGTCATCACTTGACTCCATGAGTTTGGTCTTTAAGTGTTTATCAAAAGGTGCTGTTGACTTCTTAGTGAAGCCTATACGGAAGAATGAGCTTAAGAACCTTTGGCAGCATGTTTGGAGAAGATGCCATAGTGTGAGTTGTTAAAATTTTCTGCTTCAGACATAGAGATTTTACTTTCTACTGTAATGAGAGATAGGGTCTTCATCTACTTGCCTGCTTCACTTCTCTGTTACACTAATTTTAAGAAGGAAAGATTTATTTTCCCTTCTGTGATTTTTCTCATTTAGCAGCCTAATTTTTGAGAGATCATTATATTACAAGAATATACTTACTGTTTTATCTTCATGGTTGCTGGTTTTAGGTACTTATATTTCAAGTTTGATACCTCTCTTTCTTCTATCACTAATTTTAGCCTCTTTCAGTCTAGTGGTAGCGGAAGTGAATGCAGCACACAAACTCAAAAATCTGTGAAATCAAAAGGTGTTCAAAAATCAGACAATAATACAGGTAGCAATGATGAGGATGATAATGGGAGCATTGGATTAAATATTAGTGATGGAAGTGATGATGGGAATGGCACTCAGGTACTATGAGTCCATGAATTAATTGGAGGTTCATGCGTGGTTTATAACCGTCATCTAATCTCTTTTTCAATGTTTTTCAGAAGACCAACTTGTTCTTTTAAAGCTGATATTGGTTACTTTTAACACCTCTAGTCTCAAATATGTTTATATATGCCTTCATTGATTTCACAATCATCTATAATTTCATCCTCAATTTTTCATATAAAGATAAAATATTATATAAGTATTTCTTTTTTAATTTGCTTCAGCTTCTTCTTTATGCTGCCTTTAGTTTTTCATATATGAAGAGGGTTAGTAGCCTACACTTTACTTGTCTACTGTGCTGTAAATTAGATTTCTTTATATGTGATCGCAATGTTGATGAGTTGATGTTTGACCTTTAGTGATGGTGTGCAAAACCCAAATCCATTTCAAAGCTATTAGAACAAATAGTTAAAACAAATTTATCTCTCGTTGGCACTAGAAAGTATTATGCTTTTTGCAGAGCTCTTGGACTAAACAAGTAGAACCTGATAGTCCCAGACCCATTTCACCATGTGATCAAGTTGCTGAGTGCCCTGATAGTACTTGTGCTCAGGTTATCCACTCAAATGCTGAAATATCTGGCAATATAAGGATCCCTGTGACTGAGGCAAGGGAGTGCCATGAACATGAAGAACAACTTGGTATGCATGAAAATATTTGGATCTTTAATGCTTTTGAAACTATGCTTATGAGCTTCTTGTCATGTGAAAAATATCCCTTTTTTGTTTATAAAAATTTTTCAGACAACATTTCAATGGCCAGAGACCTAAATTTAGGTATGCATAGAGGTCTAGCTATACAACTTGAGTGCTCAAGTGAGGTTCCAATCAAACTTGTAGGCACAAAACCAAAAAACCACCTCGACGTTGAATCTAGTAAATTTTGTGTGCCAATTGATAGAGAACAGCTAGACCTGAATAGTGAGAGTCCATCCAGCAGAATGAAATATGAAGCTGCTAATCTGACAGGCGTCATCACCAAGATTACTGATCCTGAGAAGGACAATACAGAGTATGAGGCTCGACATAGAATTTCCAAGATCCTAGATAACAACAGTAAAGTGATAAAGGATTCTGTAGAACTACCATCCCTTGAGCTCAGTTTAAAGAGACTTAGAGGAGTCAAAGACTTCGGGATGATAGTTCAGGCTGACCGTTATGTATTGAGGCGTTCTGACTCTTCAGCCTTTTCCAGGTATAAGTGACAAGGACCTGTAATTTTTATTTGAGGTCTGGAGCAAATTTCATATACATAATAGTTAAACCTCATTCAGCTTTGCTCATAATATGAAGATTGTCTCTATGCAGGTATAATACAGTCTCAAATACAAATAAGGGTCCTAGTGGGAATGTTGAAAGTGCTTCTCAGGTTGACAATAGCTTAGAAGTAGCCAAAAAGGGAGCAGTTTGTGATATTCAATCTCATTCAAATGGGGATATTCGCAATCAGTCCTCAAATGCCGGAAGCAACAACATGGATATGGGTTCCACCACTAATAATGTTTTTATTAAGCCAGTACTTCTGAAGAATAAGTCAGAAGTTTCATCCACAATTAACTGTTTGCATCAATCACATCCTTTTCAGCCTATGAAAAATGACCATTTATGCGGCCCTCACCATGTTGCATCGGACAAGGGGGAGAGTGTGATGGCTACATCAACTTTGGCTCAACCAAGGGACACAAACCAAGAACCCCAAATTCAGCACCTCACTCACCTTTATGATAATTGTCAACATCTTGTCTACAACATGCAACAGCAACAGCCGCCACATGATCATGATCGTTTATTATTAAAAAAAATGGCTGCAACTGTTCCACATTGTGGGTCATCCAGTGTGTTGGGTGGACTAGTTGAAGGTAATGCTGGAAATCACAGTGTCAACGGAAGTGCCTCAGGCAGTAACCATGGGAGCAATGGGCAAAATGGGAGCAGTATTGCAATGAATGCGGGAGGGATGAACATAGAAAGTGATAATGGGGTTGCTGATAAAAGTGAAAGTGGCAATGCAAGTGGCAGTGGTAGTGGAAGCAGAGTTGATCAAAATAAGTTCAGCCTAAGGGAAGCTGCCTTGACCAAGTTTCGCCAGAAGAGAAAGGAGAGATGCTTTCGGAAAAGGGTAACTGATATGTAGTTGCTTATATTCCATCGTCTGGGTCATGTTTCTCATCACTTTAATAACATTCTATTTTCATTTTTATCCATGCTATTGTCCTTTTTCTATTCTCTTTCTGCATCTTGTTTTGAATTAAGCATTTTTCTTTCTCCTGCTTTGATTTGCAATGGACATTCAAAACATGGATTTTTGGAGGTTGCCACTTTCAGTATTGGTACAAAGAATTTCATATTTTGGGAAGTATAGTAGTAGTTTATTGGCTTTCTGGTGGTCACATGCCATTCTAGGGCAATTTGTCTTAGGCTTTTATTAGACCTTGCTCTCTGCCGTGCATGGTGAGTTGCTCATGTTTGACTCATTGCTCATCCATTGTGAGATTTAACAACACTATAACAATTAATTATTCAAATTTCTGGCAAGTGATACAGATGATGCAGATTTTACTTCTTCATCATCTTTTCGGACAGTTCACTATTGCAATTAAAAAGCCATCTATTTCCTGTCATTAATCCCATAATTCTTATTTCCTTAAGAACATGAATTTATTGTTTTCTTCTTCATATTATTTTTAGGTTCGGTACCAAAGTAGGAAGAGGCTAGCAGAACAACGACCTCGCATTCGGGGACAATTTGTGCGACAGACTGCAAATGATAACACAAGCAGGGAAGCAGAAAGCTAGCTCAACCATCCTCCTGACATTATGCAAAGATCTGATCTACTTTTTATTAGCAAAATGCGAATCTAGTAAGCCCTTTCCACGCATTCCTACAAAGAATTTGTTGTTTAAAGTTGTTTGAGAATGCTATCTAGACATCTTGAACTGTACTTCATAGTTGTGGACTTCTATTTTTACCTGTAGACAAATCCTTTTACTTTGTGAAATGGTCTTCCCAAACTGCTAAAACAAAAGAATGTAAGACCCTTTTTTTCCTCCTATGGACCTGTTAGTTTTTAAGCTCTTTTCCCGGGAATTTAGTTCTTTGTCTCATTAGGAGAAAGTTAGTAGTCTTTGGTGTTAAGTTTATCTCAGAGTTTTACATTTGCGTGTGGCCTTATTCTGTTTGTTTTAGACAAAATCTTGATTGTTTTAAAGGTGTCCATTTTTGGAATTAAGAATCTTTTGTAATCTTTTTTTAACTAAAATAAAAGATATTATTGGATTCAAACCAGGAAGATTGAGTCAAACTGGGTGAAGTCTGGTACTAAGTATAAAGTCTGTGTATAGATTTAAGTAAAATAGAGGGTGATTTGGTACTCCTGAGTACTGGCAACCAGGAAGATTGAGTCAAACTGAGTGAAGTCTGGTAGTACGTATAAAGTCACTGTATAGATTTAAGTAAAATAGAAGGTGATTTGGTACTCCTGAGTACTGGCAAACTTTAAGGGCATAAAAAGCTGCAAACTAGAAATAGAATCTATAAACATATAAGACAAGACAATACTCTACAAAAACAAAGAAGCCACCTACCAAGACCAAGATACTGAATTGATAACAATATATAATAATATTATAATTAAAATAACCTTTAACACCCCTTCCCCCGTTCCCACCTCTTTAGTGGTGACGGTGAAGGGTGCTCATTAAAAATTCTTTGGCAAACTCTTGATTCATCTTGTATAGTGACTTTGAGGCTAGACTCAAGTTTTACCTGTTTGATAAAATACTCCGACTTAAGTAAGGTTTTGGACTCGGAGTTTCGCTTACTTAATAGGATAGTTTGACTTAAGTAATATTTTTAACATTCAATCATATGATAACATATTATTTAAGCATCTAATAGTTTTAGGATTTAATTCAAGATTTTACTTATTTGATGAGATGGTTCAATTTAAATAAGGGTTTAGACTTCGAGTTTTACTTGGTAAAACAATTTGATTTTAAGTAAAGATTTTTAATATTCAATCATATGATAACAAATCTTCTGAGTATTTAATTAGATATTCAAAATTAAATGAATAAATATACCAAACAAGTAAAACTCTATTCTAACGATTAGTCTTATAACTATTATATAAAATAAGTTAAAGATTTGATTTTGATATATTATTAATAAGTCTTGAGCTTATACTCACTTGGAAATTTATAACCTTAGTCACTCAAATTACTATTTAAAATAGGTGTTGCTAACATTACTACATTAAAAAAAAAAAAAGAGGAGGGTGGGAGTGGAATGCAAATGTAGTAGTTGGAAGTGTGAAGCTTTGGTGGTTGGCACATTCAACATCAAATATCAAGCAGCTATTAAAATAATAAATTTAGGGTCCCACTATTCCCAATCCCCAGTTATTACTTAGTCCAGTCTTCTTTCAGGATTATCAATGGGGATTCAATTATTGTTATGGGGTATATGGTCATTATACATAAAAATCACATTTTACTTTTATTTTATTTGTAACATTCAAGTCTATTTTAAATACATAGTTTATAATGATTTTATTTTTAAGTGTATCTTAATAATTTAAAGGTTCACAGAATCTTTAATCTCAGTCACATGAGATATACATATATATTTAATATCTCTCTCGCATTTTACTAATATGTGATTTGTATTAGGATTTTTGCACCATTACTCAAAAAGATATGCGAAGTAGTTCTAATACTATTTGTAATATCTTTTATCCAATAAAAATGACTCATTATTAAAATATTGTATATTTTGAATATATAATTTATTATAGTTTTATTTATGAGTTTTATAACTTAAAACATATATTAACAATTTAAAAAATTGAAAAATTATTTAATTAGTTGTATATTAATATTTTAAAATAAAGATATATTTTAAAATAAAGGGGTGCATTCAATGGAAATATAAGACTCACAACTTGACCCTACAATAACAGGTTGGGCTTGTTTCTTTTTTTAAAAACTATTTTTTAAAATTATTATTTTTTAAATCGTCAATAATAATGAGCCTTTTGCCTAAACTCCTGGCCCGGCTTGAATAACCCATGACCAGACCCCTGTCGCTAAAATAGCTGGTCAGACTCTTTCATGCCAGGCTTTAGGTCGGTCTGACATAATTGACACTTCTACTCTATATTTTGAATTTTTGAAATTTGGGTGTAATTTTTTTAATAAAAAATAATTATATTATCTTTCTAAGATTGAATCGATTAGATAAATAAGTGAAACTAATGTTTAGTTATTGGGCTCATAGTTAATACCCATTGTACCATGTAAATTTTGAACTTATACTTTTTTTCAATGTTTTCGATATTGGATTGGACATTATCCTAGTAGAGGGAGTAGTCCAATCTCACCAATGATTAGAGCATTTGATTAATAGTTAAATTAGTTAACTGTTTAAAAATAATATTCAAAATAATTTTTGTATAATTTATTATAAAATATATAATCTAAATTATTTTATTATTAAAATAAACTAAATTCGATGATATACATATTTAAAAGTTGGTATCATTAAATATATAATTTGAATTATATGGTATACATATTCAAAAGCCGGTAGAGCATGGCATTTATTTAAGTTCCAATAATGAATTTTAAAAAATTGATATTTTTATACTGATGTGTCAAATCCAATTATTCAGACAATGTAATTAAGTTTTACTCCAAAAAATTTTTTTCAAACAAATCGAAACTATTTTTGTTAGTAAATCACACTCTAATCAATCTGTTGGTCAAATTTGATTTTAAAAATCATACTATTTTTAATAAAAACACTCTATCTAAATTAGATTATTTTTTTATAGTCGAACCAATTATATTATATAAGTAAAACATTAGATTCTATAATAAACTTATAATCATCGAGATAAATAAATCAAAATTTTAATTTTAAAATATTATAAAAAAATTAAATTCATATTTTTTTATGTATAAAATATTTATTTTTATCATCCAAATTATTCCTTACTAAAAGCCCATGCTGAATTTATTGTTTGGGTTTCCCCTTTTTTTCGTCTCGATAAAATCTAGGAAAAATAAATAAAATAAAAATAGAAGAAGGGCACGTGCAGAACAGAACACGACGCAACTGCCAGTCAAACCCATAGAATTTCAGTTTAAAAGATTTTCAAACTGCCCACCTTCTCACGTGTTCCCCAACTAACTTTCTTTTCTTCAATCAACCCTCAACTAATTCCCATTTCCCTTATTATTTTTTTATTTTTACCTAAAATTGATCCAATTAAATTAGCAAATTACTTAGGGTTAATAATTGAATTATTGAAAATTAAATTGGTGGCTTGCTTTCTTTTTTTTTTATGAAAAGGAACTTCATCAAAATAAAATCATCATTTTTGAAACCAAATCAACTACACCAAATAAAATAAATTTCAGATCCAGTAAAAATTTGAATTCAGATTCCCTTATATATAGAATATTCTTTTGTATTATTTAAACTACCATTTGGGATGTGACTTGCTTTGTTAATTCTAAGGAAAGGTTGAAATGGGAGTTGTCATTTGTTGAAATTAAGTTAAAACCCAACCAATCAATTCAAATTGCTTTCTTTGAAATATGGTTCAATAGTTGTAATTCACTTCTCCCGTTTCTTCTGTTGGAGCCATTTTTCTTTGAAATGGAGTTGCAATATTGTCACCTTGTGAGATACTTTTTAAACCAAATTATACATTAGATTATTACTTCAATTATTATCATTTTTTTTCAACATGTTGGTGGACTTGGGATCCCATTTGCCCCATCTGGCGATATGTATTTTGGTCTGTCAAATCGGATCCCTAGCATTTTTGTATTGAGAACAGTGCAAATTTTATTAGAGTTTTAAAAATTAGCAATTAGGACCCAACAAAGACGCATATCTCAGTCAGAGCCTTGGTACTGCCTCCAGTCCAGCTATATCACATTCATACGATATTAATATTTATTCATGTTTCCATTTTTATAGAGGAAGAGAAGAGAAAACAGAGATGGAAAAATGGAAAGAAAGAAATGACAAAGTCAAAGTGATAGAGATTACTGAGACAGTTAGTTGGCCGTACTGTGTATGAATTATGATAGCCTTACCCTTAAGCTTATGGCAACAACGCCACCCACCCAAGCCTCTTCTTTCTAAATCCAAATTTATTTTCTTTTAATTCCTTTAAGCTAAAATTTTTGTTCTTTTCATACCTTCTTTCACATTTTTCCTTGTTCCCCCTTCTCCTGTCTAATCTTTCTGTTCTAGCTCTGTACTTAAATTTTATAAAATATTACTGTTCAATTACCTTAGAAACTAACCACCCTTGAAAAGTTTTCATTTTTTTTGGTTTGTATTTAGAACAAGACGACCCCATCTAGATACTGAACGAGTGAATGCCAGTAACTCTGCTTCTCTTTTGTTCAACTGGTTAAGGTTTCTCTGTAAACGAGGTCAAGTTCTTCTTTTTTTTTTTTTGTATGTGTGTGTCACGTTTCAATCCTAAGTATTTTATGTTAAAGGTTTTTTTTTTTTTTTGGTGCTCTAATGCAGGTTAAAGTGAGTGAACTATCTAAAGAAAATGAGAAGTGTATGAGATTTCGAGGAAGCAAAGTAGCTTGTTAGTTTGTTAGTTATAAACATTCTGGTTAGTTTCACTTTTTTCTTCTTTCTTCATTTTTGGGTTTCTTTGAGCGAATTGCTGCTTGGTTTGTTTTATTAGATGTATATGTTACTGTAGATGGTCGGTGCTCATCATTTTTTTGAGTTTCCTTTTCATAAGGAACTGCAGAAGAATTAATATGGTGATTCTGTAATAATTTTTTTGGGGGATATTGTTTAGAAAAGTTAATCTTCTTACAACTTTTTTTAAATCTCTTTCTATAGTTTATGTGTGGTCAATTTAAGGTCTAGATGGAAGATGATCTTCGTGGTAGTTCTTTTATGCTGTGAAATTAGGGGAGATGTTGCAAATTGATTCATGGCCTTAAGGTTTGTGAGATGATGTGAAGTTTAAGAGGAAAATTGTGCCAGTTTCTTGAAAACTTGACAGTCATCGGAAATCTGGCAGGGTTCATGTTTAGATTATTGACAAAGCTTATGGGGATTTGGAAGCAAGTAAAAGGATTATTACAAGTTTAGTACGTAATCTTTTCGAAATATCTTCAAGGATATGGTGAACCAGTAATTGCAATGAGAAGTTTGCTTAGTACATTAGGAAGCAGCAAATGATCCTGTGTCTATTTGTGATGAAATTTTTGGGGACTGGCCTGTTGATTTATAGTAGAGCATTAACTGGGAAGTTAGTTGTTGTTTGATAGCATTTAGTCCAGCTGACTATGGAGTACATTTATTTTTTTTTTCTTTCCATTAAAATTGCTTAGTTAGTAAATGGAAAAGTAAATTCAGGAAATTATTGCAGTGTTGATTTCTTATGTTTGTGCTTGGGTTGAAAACTTTTGCCGTCATCTAAAGTGAAAGTTTACGACTTCAAATGGTAAGTTTTTTAAATGGCTGTGTGTCTGTTTGCCTCCCTTCTTCTCTGCAATATTTACAAACTCCTGAGAGTGGAGGTGTTTCCCTTGACTATAGTTCCAAATGCAGGCAATATTTAGTGATGCATTAGGGCATGTGTTGTTTGATGGTGCACCATTATTCCTTGATTTAATGCATAAATGATGGAAATTAGGAGCTAATAACCAATATCATTTAAAATTAACTTCTGAGAGAAAAGAAAATCATTGTTATTTATAAAGGGTAGTGAAAGGATTAGGTAAATTCATTCATAAATTAACACGTAGGATTTTTCTTTAATGTCATCTTGTAAATTTCACTCTTCTGCTATATAGTAATTATGAATAACTTGATTTTGATGCAGGTTCAAACTACTCTACCCACAGCTGGAGTTGACAACCAAAGTGAGAAAATAATTGCCTACTGATCATCTCTCGATTAAGTTATCTTGGAACAAATGCTGTAACTTTCTATCACTGTCTGGATAATTGAGAATCAGGGATTGAGGTGATCAGAACTCCAAGTTGTCCTTTCAAGTCTGCCATATGATACACCATTAGAATGTAATTTGCATTTCGTATTTGATTGGAAATGGATGTCAAAGAAGCAGAACGAGTAGTTATTGCTAAACCAGTTCCTTCAAGGCCTATTTGTTCCACTTTTGGGACTTTCTCAGAGCTCCTAGCAGGTGCCATTAATGCTGCACCACCTAGTGTATGCCCTGAAACTACAGTTGTTCCCATTCGACCAAAGACAGTGAGGTTTAAGCCAATGGCGAATCCTGTCCCATCAAATCAGGCTGAGCCGTCTAGAACAGCTATATGTAATTCATCTGCCAAAGCTTCAAAATCAGATAGTACGACATCCACTGTGGTTTATAAGCCACTGGCAAAGCTTGTATCAAAGGCAACTTTTTCTCTCTTGGCTAATATGGTCAGTATCAAACTCCGATGTTGTTAAATTAGGGACATATGGTCCAGTAAAGGCTGGAACATTTTTGTCTACAATCTTTATAAATTGTGTTCTCTTTTAAATGATGGAGTATGGGTGTAATCTTCTGTGTTTTGTTATGAGCAGGGAAACTTTAATTATACTAGCAGACAACAAATGCAGCAATCAGTTGAGGGTCATGTTCAACATCCAAGTCAAGATAAAGGCATTTTTAGATCCCAAGCTAACTCAAACCTTAACCTGATTATGCCGCCACATAACGAAGCCGATCAAACAATTGAATCCTCAAAGATAGCATCTCACAAATTGGAGGAGGATCCAAAAGCCTTATCAGCTATAGCTGGGGATCGACCTTCATATGACGGCTATAATTGGAGGAAATATGGGCAAAAAGTGGTCAAAGGAAGTGAGTATCCACGAAGTTATTACAAGTGCACACACCCAAACTGTCCTGTGAAGAAGAAGGTTGAAAGGTCATTTGATGGGCAAATTGCTGAAATTGTGTACAAGGGTGAACACAATCATCCAAAGCCTCAGCCTCCTAAGCGGAGCTCATCGGGGACACAAGGGCTAGGATTAGTATCTGATGGCACTGGTCAGGATGCTAACAATCCAGTATGGAATAGTAATCTGAATGAAAGAAATGAAGGTGCAGAAGGCAGAGTAGAAAATCAGAATGAAGTAGGTTTATTGGCACATTCGACTTATCAAGGCAAAGCTCCTCTACCATATGAGCCTATTGTGACACCAGCAAACAATGCAGGTGCTGGAACCTCCGATAATTCTTGTGGCCTTAGTGTGGAATGCGATGAAGGCAAGAAGGGACTGGAGGGGGAGGAGGCTGAACCCAGAAATAAGAAAAGGTAGGAAATTAGGTAGAAACAGAAGTTTGAATACCTGTTACCCTCTCTGTGTTCCTTAGACTTGAAAAGATGCAAACTACAAATTGAAAATACGTGTAGCGTACTATTAAATTGATTCTATTGCTCTTTAGAAAAATAAGAGAAGTTGGATTTATTCTCAGTTAGCTTTGACATATCCTGCACACATTGCAAATTGCAATTGTGATCATTTCATTTGTCTAAAATGAACGTTAATGATATGTTTTTGCCAGAAAAAGTGAGAATCAGTCAAATGAAGCTGGCATATCAGAGGAGGGCCTACAAGAGCCCCGCATTGTGGTGCAAAGTTCTATAGATTCTGAGATTTTGAGTGATGGCTTTCGCTGGAGAAAATATGGCCAGAAGGTTGTGAAGGGAAATTCTTATCCCAGGTTGAGTCTCTATCACTGTTTCATGAGTTTTATCGTTCATTAATATACACTTCTTGCTATATATAATTTGTGAGTGGTGAGCACATTAGTAAGATGCAATTATTCACTTACCAGAAGAAAAAAATAAAGATACAGTTGTTCTTCTGCTGAACTTGCCAATTACCACCTCCCCCTCTTTAAACCAGCATGTCCATACATAAGTTTTACAAAAATTATATCAATCTCTCATTGGGTTTCCAAATTTGGGTGATCTTACATTAATAAAGGACTGACATTCTCCGTGGCAGACCTCAGAATTTGTCTAGTATATTTCTTCTGGTGGCAACCACTTTCTTTTCCTCTGATATTCTCACAGCTAGTTTTGATCTTGCAGGAGTTACTATAGATGTACAAATCTTAAGTGCAATGTGAGGAAGCACGTAGAACGAGCATTGGATGATCCAAGAGCTTTTATAACTACATATGAGGGAAAGCATAATCATGACATGCCTCTAAAGAACACAAATCCAGTGGCCTCTGAATCAGATACACCGGCTCCTACCAGCAAAGAAAAGCCCTGACTGTAGCTGTGGAAGGAAACTTTGTCAAGAAGGCACTTGATCTGACAAAGTATGTTGGAAGGAGTTCAGTGGTATTATAAACAAAGGCCTGTAACAACTCTGATGTCTGCTGCGGCTGATCTGGTGTATCATCCATGTTGTCCGCCTATGAGTTGCTGATTATACTTCTGATGAATTAGCTATATGTGGGTAATTCAAGATATTGGGCTGCTGACATAGTTATCCTTGAACTCTTTTTTGTATCATTTGCAGCTCCTCTAGCTTAAGAGTAGAGTTTTTTTAATTTGTTTTCCACTTCATATAATAATTAAACCTCTCTTGCCTCATCTGAGCAAATATATATATATATTAATCTCCAGGCCGCGAAGCCAGGCTTCATATATAATCTGCAGACTAGATGAGGATGCTGGGAAGCTCTTTCAACTTCTGATTCTACACCTAACTGCAAAAATGCCTTCATATCACCATAATCTATCATCCTGATACAAGTTAAAACAATCTCATTTCATGTGTGATAGGGGCTTCTCTTCACATTTGGATATATTTCATGCTGCATGTTTTTGCAATTAGCAATGCTATGTGCACTGAGTAATGAATACCTAACTAGATATACAGATGTTGTGTCATCATGTGATTGAATATTATTTTATTCATAATTTAAAATCAAGAATCATAAGATGACATATTATTCAGGTATCTAATTGGATACTCAAAACTGAATGTACATAGTTTTATTGTTTTGCAATATTTCTGGATTTCACATTTCACATCAAATATTGAGTCTTAGACAGATATGTCACCAAACCCTTATTAATATGTGAAATAGCAGAGTAATGTGTCTACTGTCTGTACTTGAACAGCCCAGAAAGTATTGGTTACAGAGAAATCTATTGAAAACGTCGATTTCTGAAATTAAAAAAACGACAGTTATATGGATGAACAATGTTATGTGTATTTAGTTTTGAATATTTAATTCATATATAGATAATATTTTATTATGTGATTAGATATTATTTAATTCAAAATCATTAAATTATATTATGATATATCATTTAAATATTTAATTGAATATTGAAAACTGAGTGAATGATCCATTGCTTGTGTTGTAGTATTGACATATTATATGCCGCTAGAGGTATGGTTTGGTTTAAAGGGCTGTTAAAGGTCTATTTGGAAGGCATTATAGCAAAGAGTTTGCTTTAAAACTTTAAGGATTGGTTATAAGCCACATGTTTAGTATCTATCCAACTGTGGTCCCTTTGAACTTGACCTTGCTCTGGATTATATCTGGGAAATATCTTGACCAAGTCCTTCAGGTAATTTCATTTGACCCAATCATTTATACTCAAGTTGCCTCATTCTCAGCGCATACCATACAAAATTTTGAAACCCAGTTGCATAATTTATTTATTAATTTATCAACTTTTACATATATATATATATATATATATATATATATATATATATATATATATATATTAAACTGAATTAATTTTTTAATTATTGAATTCTATAAGAGAGGGTTTAGTTGGAGTATAATCTGTCTTTTATTAACCATATTATTTTATTTATTTTGTCAGATAATAAAATATTTTAATAATTATTTACTATTGGATGTGACATGTAATAAAACAAGTAATCTGTCTACTTTCACTTTAGGCGTGTTTAGTTCAAATCATTTTTTATTATCGAAACTGAAAGATTGTCACAAAGTAGATTATTTTGAATATTATTAAGTATAAATTATTATTATATTTGACAAAAATTGATAGATATAAGTAATAATTATGTTTGGTTAGATGTAATAAAATAATACCAAAATATTATTTTACTTGAATATTTTTTAGTATAATTATTTTGAAATATTTGTCATGTTATTTGTTATATTATTTGAAAATGAAAGTATTTTAATTCAAAAAAAAAAATAATAACTAAGAATATAATTATAATAAAATTAATATTATCTTTTTAATATTATAATACTTAAGATAAAGATGATAATCAGATTATCACGTTATCATTGGTAAAAGAAGATTATTATGTTTTTTTTAATTACTATAAATCAAATAATACAATATAAGTAATAAAAAATAGATTATCAAGGTAATATTTGATTATCGATAACCTAAACCCCCGTTAAGTATTTAAAAATTATTAAAGTAATCTTGATTTTATTACAATTCTATATTTACTTATTAATTTTTAAGATAAAAATACATTTATTTTCGATTAATATAACAGATAATATAAAAAATATTTTAAAATAATTATACCCAAAGGCAATCAAATTCATTAATTATTTATATCTATTAAAATTTTTAAATATAATAATAATAATATTCAAAATAATCTATACTTGGGTAATATTTTATTTTTTATAATAATATATTATCTAATTACTTTAAATAAAATACCCCTTACATAATTGAAAAGGAAAATACAATACAATCCAATAAACAAGTGGAATGAAGGGTGGCTCTGTTGTCTAACATGTGATAGAATAAATTGTTGGAGTAGGAACAAGCTGATAAATGGAAGTGGACAAGAACAAGTCAAAGTTTGGGAGATGAACAGACAGATAGTCCAACCGGATTTCATGGTGTCCGGTCTATCACAAAGGGCAGTCAATAGGACTACGTCTGTTCAATTTCGTACAAATTAAGGTGGTAAAATCTGATTCTTTTATTTTGAAATAAAAAGAAAGGCCAAAAGACCTATTCCCATCTAAGTATAGTGGGATTTTAAATTCTTAATTTTTAATTTTTAAAAACTTAAATATTTATCTATGTCTTACAAAATTAATAATTTAAAAAAAAAAATAAATTAGGGTTAAAAACAAAATCGTTATTTAATAATAATATTTAAAATTTTTATCATTTTACTCCCTTAATTTAAAAAAATAATAATTTCTCTCAAAATTAAATTTTAAAAAATTATATTTCCCCCTACGTAGGGTTTCCAATTTTCCCAATGAATTTTTTACCAACGATGGCCGATCTCTCTCCCTCCTAGTGTCATCTTTCCTTTCAGTACTCAATATTAGATGGACAATGTCTAGATTTGATAAAATTGACTTTGTCTGGATAACAATAATGACAGTTCAAATAAGGAGATCAATCTCATCTGAATCATTGTCGTTGTTCAAACGAAACTGACTTCGTCTGGATGACGAAGATCCAGATAAAGAGTTTCGACTCTTTATCTAGATTCCTTTAAATCCAAATATTGTTAATCTAATATTGAACATCGGAGAGAAAGACGACATTAGGAGGGAGAGAGATCAACCATCATTAGTCGATGAAATTGGAAACCTTAGATGGGGGGAAAATGTCACTTTTCAAAACTTAATTTTAGGAAAAATTGTTAGTTTGTCAAATTACGAAGGTAAAATGATATAAATTTTAAATATTATTATTAAATAATGATTTTACCTTTAACTCTAACTTAATTTTGGAAAAAAAATTATTAATTTTTCAAATCATAAGTGAATATTTAGATTTTTGAAAGTTAAAAATTGAAAATTTGAGATTTCACTATCATCTAATCAAACTCTGTAGTCTCAATTTACATATAAATATAGTTTTATAAGTAATATTATATGCATCTATTTATTTATATATTTTATCAATTAAACGACGCCGTTTGATTGCGACAAATAGAAATCGAAAGGGAGACGTTTCTGCCAATCACGAATTTTTGAAAATGAAATAAAAGTAAACGTTATAAATTACGTATAAAGGAGAGACTTTGTAGGGTGACTGTTTCCATTTCAAGCTCTCTATCTCGAGTTTACAGTTTCTTTTCTCTTTTAAAAATTCTTTCTTTCGTCTTCATCTTTGGTCTGCATACTCAGAAAGCAACTCCAACGCGCTTTAGATATCTCAAACAAAAAAGTATGGGATGGCTGCCTTGTTCTGGCAATTCCAACAAGAAAGCTAAAGCTAAGGCCAAGGACAAAATGAAGATGAATCAGAAGCCTGTTGATCGGATCAGTTCCGTTACTGGTATGTATAATAAATTCAGTTCGAGTAGTGTTAAAAGTTTGGTTCTTGTTCAAAAGCAGTGTGATGTGACCCTTTCTATTTATGCTTTATTTGATTCATTGGTATGTATTTTGTTTATTACTTTGTTTGATTTTCATATATTTTAGGTAATTTTTTTGTATATCTTTATCTGGGTTTGTTTGGGATTGATAAGAAATTAGTAATTCGGATGTGTTATGTTATGTATGATAAAGATAATAATTTGTTAGTGATAAATTATACATGTTCACTTGTTTAGTCTGTGTTTATGGGGACTATTGGTAGTGTTCTTAGGCTTTAGGATTTCTAGCTGATGAACTTCTAGATTAATGTTTTTAAAGATTAGAGAGGTGAACTCATTTAGTTGCTAGATTCTTATCTTTTCTTTTCTATGCCCTAATAGTATTGATGAATTTAATCTTTTGATTCGAATCTCAAAGTGATATATCCATTAGAGGGGAATCATTATCTTAGTAAGTCACTACATATATATATTGTAAATGGCTTGAATTCTGAACCTGCATCATATGGTTTGAGGTGACATTAATGAGTATTAAAGCTAACAAATGGGGAATTGATGCATATAAAATTTGCTTTCTTTCTGGTGCTTGTCTTCATCATTTTTTGTTTGTTGTTTAGCTGCCAATGATTCTGTTTTGTAGCATTTGTTGTGGGAATTGAATATGTCTTGCCTTCAGCTCTTGGCATGACATTTATTCCTTCTGTTTTTGCTCTCAGAGAAATTGAAGACAGATTCCTCCTGGAGTGTTAAGGAGTCATCTCAAAACGGAGGGTCCGACCACATTGCAGCCCAGACACTTACCTTCCGTGACTTGGCAACTGCAACTAAAAATTTTAGAGCAGACTGTCTCTTGGGAGAGGGGGGTTTTGGTAGAGTGTATAAAGGGCATTTAGAAAGTACTAACCAGGTTTGTCAACTATTAAATATTGTATCTGTTACTGGAAACAGGCAGATAGTTTTTAAACTGTTTAAACAAATATCACATGTGTTTATCCTTCTGCTAACATCTGGGGTTTCTGCACCATTTTAATTTTCTGGATTGTGGATATGCTGTAAGTTGACACTTGAAAACTTCTTATTGTGTTTGGTGTAGGTTGTAGCTATCAAGCAACTAAATCGTAATGGATTGCAGGGTAACAGAGAATTCCTTGTCGAAGTATTGATGCTAAGTTTACTTCACCATCCTAATTTGGTTAATCTAATTGGTTATTGTGCTGATGGAGATCAAAGGCTTTTGGTTTATGAATATATGCCTTTGGGATCTTTGGAAGACCACTTACAAGGTAGAAAATACAATGATATCACACATATCATTATTTTACCTTTTCTTTTTCACGCTCACTTGATTGCAGTTCTCTTGTGCTATTCTGCAGATATTTCACCTGGTAAGAAACCACTTGATTGGAATACAAGAATGAAAATAGCAGCTGGAGCAGCAAGGGGATTGGAGTATTTACATGTCACAGCTAATCCCCCCGTTATATATCGAGATTTAAAATGTTCTAATATTTTGCTTGGTGAAGGATATCATCCCAAGCTCTCTGATTTTGGCTTGGCCAAACTTGGTCCTGTTGGAGATAACACCCATGTATCTACCAGGGTTATGGGCACCTATGGATACTGTGCTCCAGAGTATGCAATGACAGGTCAACTGACTTTAAAATCAGATGTGTACAGCTTTGGAGTTGTGCTTCTGGAAATCATTACGGGCAGGAAAGCAATTGACACTTCAAAAGCTGCGGCAGAGCAAAATCTGGTTGCATGGGTAAGAAGCAGAAATAACATATTGATTCATAAAATGAAACTTTGTTTCATATTAACCACTGGTTGGTCTTGCCAAATCTGAATTATTTTGCATTTAAACAGTAAAACTTCCTTATTCAAAACCATGATTATGTCCTGAATATCAACGAGGATCAAAAACAAGAGAAATTTTTTGAACAAGGAGTATTAGCTTTATGTAAGTTTTGCAAATTTAACTTTAGTCTTCTCGTCATGGCAGGCAAGACCCTTGTTCAAAGATCGAACAAAATTCTCTCTCATTGCTGATCCAGAGCTCCAAGGTCAATTTCCTTCAAGGGGCTTATACCAAGCTCTTGCTGTTGCAGCAATGTGTGTCCAGGAGCAGCCAGATATGCGACCAGTTATCGCTGATGTTGTCACTGCTTTGACTTACCTGGCTTCTCAAAAGTATGACCCTGATACTCATATCGTCCGAAGCCCCCGCTTGGCCCCTGTTACTCCTCCTAGAGCAAAGAGAGACAGAGACAAAAAGTACAGTGGTGGTAGCGGATCTGAAAGAGATCGAACCAGAAGATTAAGTTAAGTTTGGTCGAGTAATTGGTGACAAGTTTCTTTCTTGCATTCCTAATATTGGATTTGGCTCCTTTCATGCGTGCCATGGAAATTGCTTTGGGGAGACTGATAAAAGCTTCTATGCACATACCTGAAGAATTTTTGTGTTCTTGAACTATATGTCACAAGGCTCAGGATTTTAGTTTCAATGCTTGATGACTGCATTAAGAATATGTGTTCTTATTAAATTTTGTATAAAGCCAAATAAGACGTGTGTTTTCCTATTTAACTTATTGTTATATTTTTGTTGTTAGGGAATATTTGCACCTTTTTTTTTTTTACTTGATTTCTGAAGTCCTCACTTTGATTAGTCTCGACTTGACTGTTTCCAGCCTCATCAAAACTGTATTCGAAGACAATTCTCTTGTGCATTTCACTCTATGAAAGCTTGTCAAATTAAAATGGGTCAATTGGCATAATCTTGCATCAAGAATTGAGACCCAAGTGAACATTGCAGCAGAATCTTTTTACTATGCGATTTCAGGATGCCAATAGCCTTTAATGAAAAACATTTCCTATCATGGCTAAGTGCTCTGTAAAAACTCATCTTATACAGTGCAGTGAACTCTGAAAATGGTGCTCACTTTTTATTCAAAAAAAAAAAAAAAATCCTCTTTGGTTGTCTGAAACAATGATAATTTACAACTTAAACTGTTTAGAAAGGAAAACAAAAGCACCGTAAATACATGATTGAGATATTTATACAACTAGATGGCTTTGATTGCTGGCCATGACTTATATGAAAGTCATGGCACTGAAGCTATTAATCCAGCAAATTCTCATAATGGTCTGCAAATTAGTTTCTTTCTGTAGAGTGGTTTAATACAGAAAGTCATGGCACTGAAGCTATCAATTCTCCAAATTCTCGTTATGGTCTGCGAATCAGTTTCTGTGGAGCGGTTCAGTCTAATCTTTCAAAGATGGATTGTTGTTGCTGGACTCCTCAATTCACTGGGCCTTTCTTGCCACATGCAATTTTAGAAACAGACAAAGAAAGATGACAGAAAGCACTGAAGCATTAGTGCCTATATTGCCTTTCAGAACTACATGAGGAAAAAAATAAACACTGACAAAAATGTCGTGTGGTGATTGATTTCAGGCAAATCAGGCAACATCTCTATTTTAAACCCAATCACACTCCTTTTCAATGCATGAATAATAAATTAACCAATACTAAGCAGGCAGAAGTAAGGGTGTACCTTGTTCCTGTCGAGCCAACTAAATATACCTATCTTTCTTCTGATGCTGTCAACTGGGGCTCCATGGTTGTCCATAGGCCTAAAAACACACTACAATAATAAGGCACCTAGTTTATCCACAAGAATTAGGCCAGTTGTACATAAAAATATTAGATTGATGTTGACATAATTTATATAACATAGCAGATAACCTATGTGCATAACATTAGAGAGGAATGAATGGGATGAAAAAATTCAATGATACTGTTCAAGAGAGAGGTGGAAAAAACCGAATGCCATTCATGTTTGATGGTTCTAGTCTAATTTGAAGTTCTCTTCAGCAGTAAGCATGATGGTAGAGAATTCAATAATATTGTGGGATTAGATTTCCACCATGCGAAGAGGCAGAATCGTTGTATATTTTAAGTGGCTCAAGAAAATTATTGTACAGAATGGAAGCTTGCGTATTTCAAACAGATACAAAACACTGACCAGCTACTTTAATTCTATTTTTGGTAACTAAGGCCAGTGCACACTTTGGTAGACTTCATTGTCCAAATTTGTTTAAAGACACCCTTAATGATTATCAAGATATTCAATTTCCACCTATAATTGACTATTAACCAGATTGGATTTTCAAACTAATTTCAAAAGAATCAGTGATAGATATGTCACTGCATAAGCTTTTAAAGCAGAATTAGTTGGCCAGGTCAATTATCAAAATAATAGAAATGAAGACATAAAACAGATATGATGTGCAAAAGTTTCTCAAATACCCTGGAGCAGATACTGCTTTAGATTGGCCAGATTCATATTTCATGGTAGCCTCCAGCATTGATTCTGCCATAACAACCCTCTTCTCCATCTGAGCAATGGAAGCCATAGCCTTCTCATATTTTTCCTGCATATATCTTTGGTTGAGAAGAGAAAATCATACCATAGGAAAGTATGGAAATAAAATACTGCCAAGTAAGGAATCACCAAGTTATGTGGAATTGAATCAAATAAGAAAGACTATATGGTTTTCATAGATATCAAAGCACACATAAGAGTTTTTAAGACTGCACTAACAGAGGACAATACAGTAATAATAATCAAATTTCAGCTTCACAGAATCTCTTTGATGTGTTTTAAGGAATCTACCACTGATGTTTCTCAAGTCCCAACACTGCATACAACAAAGGGACTATGCCATGTCATGAGACATCAGATAAAATTACACATAAGTAGAAAGACATTGTGCGGCATGAAATGAGCATAACTAAGATAAAGTGATCAATCAAAAGGCCTCTCTATAAATCAAAATACTTGATAGGATATATGTTACATGTGAGGAAAATCAGGATATGAAAAGGGATAAAGGTACCTGAAGCATGGTAACTGCATATTTCTGAGCAGCTGCATCTTGCTCTGCAGTTCTACGAGCATCTTCAGTTATTTTTTGCTCTTGCTCTACCCGCAGAAGGACCTACAGCACATAAGAGCAATCTAAAGATAACTACAGGGCCCATAACATGAATAAGAATGATCATTTTCAGAACATAATACCAGCAATAGCAGAAAACAAGTTCAAACCTGAAGCATTGCAGATTCTTGTTCTTTCTTGTCATCTAGAGATTGCTGCAGCCCAGCCAACTCTTGTTCCAACTGCTCAATCTGCAGCATTGCAGATGAATTTTTAAATCGCCCAAGCAATTGAGTGACTTGGAGTTCACAATGGGAGACTATAATCATTTTTCTTAGTGGCTTGGGGAGCTCTTAGACTAAGGAGAAAATGAAAGAATGTTAGCGTGTTGTTTAATGAGTACACTGGCATAAAGCTTTTTCATAATCATCTTTATTAGTAGCATCTCAACTAATTGATTGGAGACTACAATGTATAATTTAAGTGCAATTTTATAAAGGTAAATCAATTGACACAGTCTTCTACAATATTTCTGCTTCAAAAGTTCAAGATGAAATTATCAAGTGTTGGAAATTACGTGACATGCAATTCTTATGAGGAATGGAATAAAAAAAACAGCACAGGCATATGTAAAAAGGAGAAACAGGAAAAAAAAAGGAACTGCATATCTTAGTAATGCACACTGAAAAAAATGTTTCAACTGAGGTTATTCATCACATCCACTACATCAGCATATAGAGTGTATCAATGAATCCAATAAATTTTAAAAGCAACACAACCATTTCCAATTTTTTATATATATATATATATAGAGAGAGAGAGAGAGAGAGAGAGAAGTGTGCTGCATGTTTACGTTAACTAGTATTATTATGATACATTTTCATTATCACAATGGGAAGACATAATAGAGAAACAATGTTTGTACACATCAAGCTTGAACATACCCTTGCACTCAATTCACGTCGATTGTCATGTTTGACCATCTCCATAAGTGCTGTCTCCAGCTCTTCGGCTCTGAAAAGGAACAAACACCAGACATAATTACAATCACATTAATAGCACCAAAATAATTCATGATAATGAACAACTGTATTTCTAATTTGAGGAGCCATTCTTTGTTTCAAAATTAATGCCACACACATGATCAAATAAATTTCCTGATCTTAGAACTTATAGGTCTCACCGAACTAACTCTTCAAAGAGATGGAGATTGGATACAGAATGATGACCCCATGAAATTTCTAGAAAGGCCTAAAACAAACATTAATTCAACAATACCAATAGCATCCCTCTCCAGGCTTCTAAATAAATCATTATTTCCTAGGGGAGAAAGACAGGAAGAGGATACAGAGAATTAGAGAGAGACCAATGGTCCGAGGAATTTATACACACTAAATAGCTTCACACTGAACAATTAAGTACACCAAATACATATGTATGAACAATAGAATTAGCAGATTGAATGAAGCAAGTAGATAACACATGGCAGGAAAGCAACTGCAATGGTTAAGGCCCCTATAGAGCAACTGAAAGGTGTGAGCTTGTTTTTCTTGTCAAAAGAGTATTCTGCAATAGATCTACAATAAAAGGGAAAAAGAAAAGGATGCAGAAAGTAGACACTTCATAACCCTATTTTGTGGTAAAAACTCTTGGGTTCAACTAAGAGACCAAAGGTTCAAATTGCCTTGGGCCACCAACTTGGGACATTATATCCCACAAGTTTCCTGATTGCAAAGGTTAAAGAGTTCGAAATAGCCCATCGTTTAGAACTTGGTGAACATGCCAGGAATGTCGAGGGATTTTTGTGCACTAAATATATGGACTATAGATTGCACTAACCTTAGTACAGCAGATCTTTTCTCCTCCAGTACCCTGCACAACTCTACTTTCAACCAAACCACCTTCACACAAACAATTAATGTTAAAATTTATAATGAGTTGCAAAGTCATTCATTTTTTCAACTAATTACAGGTGAATTACTACATGACATGACTAAATTTATTAATTAGTAATAGTCAGTCTTACTGAACTATTGTATACAAGATATTAATTTTCCTCCAAAATGCAATGTGAGTTTTTTGATATTGTGATGATAAAACCACAAAAACATTGGAAACTATATCAAGACCATAACAACTTCTAGTTGACATGCTTCAACTCAAAATTTCATATATTGTGCAACATCTTGAGAAGAACTGGCATCAGTCAGTAATGATTTTATAGCCTCTTCAACAATTTCTTTCCATGCTACAGGATTATGCTGAAGCATTGTGATTCTCAGGAATGAATTGGTCAACTTGTCTGAGAATATCACCAAGAAGAGAGCAGCCAGTTATAATTAGAACTAAGTCAAAATTAACAAGGTCAAAGAGAAAGCTTCAGAAAGACAGTACTAACGTGCACATGTGGGTGGGGGAAGAGAAATTAAGAGAGAGCCACCTGTTCTTGAAGATCTGGTAGTGAATCTAATTCAGAGTTGATAGTTGCTTCACTAAGTAAATCATCTAAAGTTGAGGAAGGAGTCTTCGTATGAGATTCTCTACGTGCAAGTGCACCACCTAACTCTTCAGTTGTCTTATTTTTCTCTATAACTGACTCACGGTCATGTTTAAAACTATACAGCTTCGATGCAACCCCCTTTGGATCTTTCCAAACTCGACTCCCTTTTGATCTTTCCTCTACTACCACTAGTACAGCAGGTCTATGCTTTTCTCTCAATTCTTGCAATTTGGCTTCAGTCACAGTCAAATAGCCCATGCAAGCAGTCAAAACAAGCTGACTGCTATCAAATGTTGATCCAGCTAGGGACTGCAACAAAGTAATGGCGTCCCCAGCGTCTTTAGTTGTAACTAATGCAGGACCTACATGAAATGCACATGACAAAATTATAGGGCATAAAATACCATAAAAGAGTAATTAAAAGCAACTAATTGCACACATTTAACAGTTAACCAAGCAATATAATATCTCATTACCATATAACTCCATCAATGCAAGGGCTGTCCGGAATAGCATAACACGATTTCCTTCGTAAAGAAGAACGTCCCAAACTCGAAGAACTAAAGATAAAGGAATCCATTCAGAATGTAATTTTAGTACAGTCCTACAACACTAGGATAGAATGCAACTACATGACCAATGCACAGAAAATTCAGTTTTAAAATTTATCTTCATATTAGTTGAAATGTTTAGGCTACATCAAATAGATCTCACCACTTTCCCAAGGAAGCATATTCACAAAAATGGAAAGGAACCAAGGTCCAGAGATCCATGTCACCTGCACTCCCAAGTAATCCAGATGATTAACTGCACCATAAGAATAAATGGATAGAAAAAAATTACCTGCAGTGCTTCATGTATTGGAAACAATTATAAAAAGATGGAAATTAATACAGCTAATGTAATATAAAGTAAACAAACCCAATTTAGGAAATCTTTCGCGGACCAGCTCCTCGAAGACAAGTTGGTCAACCTAGTAGCAGACAAGAATGTTTCATCAGAAATTAGAAAACTGTTCAACACTCATTATGTACAAGACCTATTAGCATCCAAATGAACATGGAACATAATGCTAAACCTCTAACAATTTTTCTAAAGGAATTCAGAATAATGGAATAACACCTGAGATTCAACCATCTCTTCTGTATAGTACCCATCAAAATAATCGTCAATAATTCCAACAAAGGTCCTGAAATTTTTCATCAAAAAAAAATTCCAGTAAGCTAATTTGGCTAGTATTGTATTAATGGATTAAGGATAAGAAAATCATACCTAGAAATTACTAAAAGGAGAAGATATTTACTATTTCTGAAATCAATTATCGAAAAGAATAATTTACTCCCATGAGCAACAAAGAGAAAGAGGGAGAGGGAGAGGGAGGAAGCCATATCTAATAGATGCTCCAAAATAAGATAACACGTCATTCAGAATTCAGAAGATATCATGTGTGTGCCTATTTGAGGGGAAGGAAGAAAAAGGATTGAGAGGAGAAGCTTCCAAAACCTACCAAAATGCATTTTCCTCTGGCATCAGAAGTAGCAATATGCCAGCAAAGAAATTCATTGCCTGTGTTTCAGAACCATGGTGAATAAAATTATCAAAAATATTATCACATCAACCAGAAGATTATCAAATGATTGAACAAAAATAAAAAAAAGAGAGAGAGAAAGTGATGGTGGAATCTAAAGATAGCAGAAGAAAAATGATGCATGCTTTGACAGGTAGTGAACATATTTAGGGAGAGATAAAACCACGGTTGCAGTTTGACAGATTCGCCGAATATAAAGCTTATACCAAGAACCCAAAATGTAGCAAGAAGACAAAAAAGGTTAATCAGGTACCCCTAGCAATGTTTTGTTTGATGCAAAATGAGTTCTAATAGCTCCAAAAGTTTATAAACTTCCTTAATGCTTTTTCACCAACCGACTATGTGCCATCAAAACAGCAGTGAGTGTTTCTGCTTTGGATGCTTTACATTCCTCAAGACATTTTAGGTTTGCTCCTAATACCCATGGAGAATTTACAAGGTACAGTTCTAAATAACCAGTGAGGGGTAACAAGGCAAAGAAGCATCAGCAGAATCAAAAATACCAAAATAAATAAATAAAAGGACTCCAGTTACCTGGCAGTACCCAACAGAAGGATTATGTCGAGCATATGCTAAAAGTAAACGCCTCAAGGAATCCCTACCATTCTCATTCAGTGCAGGATGGCCCGGAAAAGTCCGTGGTATGTCCTGTAAAGTCAATTTAAAAAATAAGTCCACCGAGAAATCTGCTTTACAATGCAAAGAAAAAGAAGTAGCACGTACGAATTGAAAAGATTGAACGATAAAATCCAAGGCGCATGCATCTATTGACCTTCTCAATCTGCCTTTTCCATTTCTTGGGTACACCAGATGTATCATCATGCTCTTTGCTTTCATCAACATTGGTTTCTTGCGCCAGCAAATCCTGATAATATCTTTCCACTCGTCGTGCCTTAACACCAACAAATGCCTGCCATAACTGTAACGGAAAAGCTACAGTCAGTGAATTTTTCACTATTAAAAAAAATTAATTTTAAGAAAATGAACACTTTCAACCTCACCTCTCCTCTGAGATCCTTTGGCACTCCCCCTCGAACAAGGCACTCCAGTTCTTCTTTCCAAGGAAAGTATGGCTCAGGTGAGACATCATTTCCTGGAGCACTTTCTGTGCTACTCTTCAGATCCCTCTCATTTGGTGTCTCAGTAACACAGAATTTTTCCTTGATTCCCTCCTCAGATTCCTCTTCTAATAATCTTGCTTCATCTATTGATGGAAGATGGTCTTCACTTTTGGTTATCTGCTCACCTTTCATGTCCTTTCTTCTCTTCACACGAAAACCCATCATACTCTCAATGGAAGATAGTGATGGTCTAATCTGAGCCCATGTTTGGACCTTACGGGCCTTTGTTTCTTTTGAAAGTTGCTCCTTTTTGGGGTCAATTTTAGTAGGACCATCAGAAACAGAGTTCCGACTTGAGTCATGCCCTTCCCCACCTCTCTTCGAGACAGTCTCTTCCTTCAACTCAGTACCTTCGGCCTTGTCTACTTCCACACCCCTCTCTGAAACAGTGTCTACTTTCAAGTCAGTAGCTCCGCCCTTATTATCTACTTCCACAGTCTTCTCTGAAACAGTCTCTTCTTTCAAATTTTCAGGCCCAGTGTTGTCTACTTCTATGCCCCTCTCTGAAACAGTCTCAGTATTATCACACTCATTCTCTCTCCTTCTCTCTAGCAAAATCTCTTCTTTCAACTTAGTGTCTTCACTGTTTTCTGTTTCACTTCCACTCCTTGATATAGTATCCTCTATCAACTTAGTAGCTTCAGCCTTGTTCTCTTCATTGTCTACGTCATGCACAGTTCTCTCATTCAGCTTGGTAGTTTCAGCTTTGCTCCCTTCACCCTTCAGGGAAACTGTCTCTTCATTCAACTTAGCAGCTTCAGCATGCGATAACTCCTCATATTTCTCTTCGGGCGAGTTTGGTTGAGTAGCTTCTTGTTGTTCAATGAAATTCTTCCATTTTTGTGATCTTTCCTCTTCCTCTTCCTGATACCATACACGTATCAGTAAGCTGGACAGAAAACACTTCTTTTACTTCTGTTGCTCTGTTATTTTAGTTTTGATGAAATATACTTCACAAATAATCCCAAAAGTATTGTCTATTTAAAGCTCCAACTATTCTGAAGGATATCCAAAGCTGAAATGCAACATATATACCTTATCTCCTACCTCTTTCAGTTATCTAGTATTCATTACTTAAGTATATATTGCTTTATCAACTGTAGACCTAAGTTGAAGCCATAGAAAGTAATTCTAAAAGGACAATCATTTCTAGTCTCTAGCTTAACACATGCATGATGCATCTGCCTGTTAGGATAAATTTCTAATCTAGGTAACTGACACAAATGTCACATTAGTGAAAATTAAAAAGAAGCTTCAATGGAAAATACCTTGTAGATATCAGCGTACTCTATATATCTTTCAACATGCTGAGGTCTCAGAGCGAATCCATAGGCGTCTCTGTCAACATCATTCTCTTTATTAATCTCACTCAGACAAAAAAGAAAATTCCCAGTTCTAAATTATTAACTTCAAACCACATACACCATCAAACAATTCTTTAAATAATATAAACCAGAAATAATAATATTATGGACAATACAAAAAACATTAATCTGCATGGAAACTTGAGTAACCTGGAATCAACTTCCAATGAGCGCCTACTCAACAAGGATAATAACATGCTTCACAAAATACTTCAATTCTACTGCTGCCCATAGCTCTCTTTCACTTTCACACTCTAAATCCCTTACTACATAGTAAGATCTTAACACTGTTATACGAAATGTTATCACTTCAAACAAACTGAAAAACTAACTCGAATTTCTTGCCCGAAAAACAAATAGAATATAATAAAAAAACTAATAAATTAATCATAAAGACCTTGTTAGCTAACGATAAGATTAATATGACACGTCAAGACCATACAAACTTCAAAACAAGTAAACGTTGGATTTAGAACTTGTCAAGTTTATTCATTCAAAGATTCAGCGGAAAATTAGGGTTAAAGTACAGGTGGAAACATGGAGAAGATTAAAATCTGTAAATAAAACAAACAGAAAAGAAGAAATATAGATGTATCACCTCCTGTGTTCTTGTTCGAAGTTGGGGATGAGATTGAAGAGATTTTCCCGCATTATAGGGAGATCGAATCAAAGCTTGTTCCTTGATTTGTGGCAACTAAGTTTCAGCTTTGGCTTCGTCAGACTCTGGTCTGGTCTATGTTTCAAGGCTTCGTAGTGGTCGTTAGAAGGCGGTGACGTGGAGCTTCTAATGAGCGGGCTTTCGTGGGTTCTGCTACATATACGGTGTTTGATTATGATGATGCTGACACGTGATTTACAAATTCTGTTGGTGCCACATGTCATGGTTTTCAGTCTTTTGACAGTCCCTTACAATAGAATCGGTTTCGGAATCGGGAAGGGGAGGCTCACTCTAGTGTATGTGGGCCTATGATAACGACCTTGTCACTTAATTTGGTGAGTCCACGTTGCTACGTCTGGTTTTGTCGTAATGAAGTGTAATATCTCCGTTATTTCGAACCCCTCAGATACGTGCTAGCAAAAACCCTCCCTCATGTTACCGAAACGGTGTTTGATAAGTCAGTTGAAACGAGCTTTTTATTCTTTTCATTTATTCTTCCTCTCTTTCATCTCTCTCACTAGACTTTGGCAAACGAGGGTTAGATCAAACCTATCTTAACCCCTAAGGCCCAATTCGTTGAAGGGCTTGAGCCTTGTTTCCAATTACAAGACTTGGATTGACATGCAACTCAAGTCCAATATATCGTACATCATTTATAAATTAAAAACAAATAAAATATTTATCGAACCCTCCAATCAAATTTCTTAATAATTATGTTTGGGGATTTCTTTTGATTAAATAAATTTGTACATTTGCATATATTGTATGACAACACGACTTCAATGGTTTAATAGGTAGAAAACATAAATATCTTCTTTATTTGCTCTTCAACCTATAAGGCTGTAATGTTTTTGAAGACATTCTTGATAATAATACAAGTCACAGAAAAATAATAAATAAATTTCACCGAAAAACTTGAAAGAGCTTTTTGTTGGCCATTCTTCTAGTGTAAAAAATATTGATTCAAAAAATTACTGTTGGACCTGCAAGGAAGAAAAATATTTGCAGATGTTAGCAACTTAGCTTTCAATTGAATAAAATCATATCATTAAGATTAAGGTTACCTGGAAGCGCTTCTTGTAGAATTCCACCAGCTCTTTTGTATCTGTTTTTGTCTGCTTGTAGGCATCGATCTTGTTCAGCTCCTGCTTATGGATTGCTTTTGTTATTATTATAAATTATTTTAAAACTCTCTTCAAATAGATGAAGTTATTCCTGCACAATTGGCAAAGAGCAAAAAAATGATTTTTCAATGTACCTCGATCCATGCTGCTAGTTTAGGCCTGCCTTCTGTAATGTCAAACTTATATACCTCCGATAAGAAGATCTGGAACCTTTCAACAAATGGAATATAGGCTATGTCTGCCTGAAGATCACATAATTTCAGTTGTAAATCAGAATGATACTCAAACCAGATAATAATAATAATAATGACAAAAATTTTCAGAAAAATTTCTATGCATATTCAGGCTAACATAATCGAGAAGTTCACATACCAAACCAAACTGACCAAGGAGGAATAGGCCATCATCAAATTTATTAAGAGCATTTTCCAAGCAATCAAAAGCTGCACCTGTTCCAAGTTTCCAAATTTTTCAGTTCAGTCTATATAGAAAAGCCCTAACCATGGAAGTACAACACATTTCAAAATATGCCAGCTTCTTTTACAGGGTCTCCTTTGAATGAAGTATACACATCCCTGTTAAATGTATCAGTGTAGATTAATAATTCTTCACCAAACTTCTTTTTGTCAGGATCCTACATTATTTTATGCTTGACAGATTAACAATTGATGTGCACATGTAAAAACTATCAAAAGATCCCTTCAATAATTCCCTTAAAAAAATGAACAGAACATGGTCATGTCTATTGAATTAATTTTCAGCTACATTTTTGTGCAAAAACACGAGAATTTACAAAAATGAAAGAAATCTATCAAATCCACAAAAATTAGTAATAGAAAAGAGAAATGTTTTCACAAGAATCACCTTGTTGACAGAGTAAACTTTTTCTGCGTACCAAGCAGGCCTGTCTTGAAGGTTTAATGGAACTAACTTAATCTTGTTTTGTAATCCCTGCAAACCAACAGCCCAACTTATTCCAAAGAAAACAGTAAAAAAAATATTAATAAAATCAAACAAATAATTCTAGAACAAAAACAAGATTAAAAAAATCATTAAAAAGTTAGAATACTAAAACAAATACCTTATAGTTTCTGGTGATCCACACTCGTTGGGCAAATGGACATGTGTAACAAGTATACAATCTTAACCAAAAAAAAAAAAAAAAGATTAACACCAAATGACACAATTCAGAAAAAGAAACTCAACAATTCTTAAAAAAAAAAGAAAAATATTAAAACCTGATGGTTCCATCAAAGAGAGGCGGCTGTTCATGTCAGTTTTTTCTTCATGGCTTCATGCAGTTACTTCCATGGCTTAATGGTAACTGCTTAATGCAGTTATTTCTTCATGGCTTAGTGGTCTGTAACTCCCATGTATTATGGTTTATAACTCCCATGCCATAACTCCACAAGTTGCGTAGCATTCTTGATGGTAAAATGCTTTTTAAGGCTATAAATAGGGTCCTTGAGTGAGTTTTTTCTACAAGTGAAAACATACACCATTCTATGAGAAAAAGAGATCACCTGGAAGACGAAACTTGCAAGCAATTTCCAGAGGATTATACTGCATCAAATCGTCGAGCAATGGTTGGAGGTTAGTGTTTAATATTTCGCAATATAATTTTGGTTTCTATCTTGCATACTTAATATTTATATGCTTAGATAGATACCATATACATGTTTTTACATTTGGTATCAGAGCTATTTTATGCCTCTGCCTTGCTTTGATTTGTAAAACATGCAAAATTTTATGTAATCCCGAATTTCTTTAGAAAGAGAAAGTTGGCTGTTGACATTTTTTGTTTAAAATTTTTATTTAGATGAATTATACATCAAAAACTGAGAATTTTGATATATGGAACGTCAAAATCAGAGTTTTGTAGACTGATTTAGAGTGCAAAATGTATACGGGTCTGTCGACCCGAATCTTGACCCGGCTAGAGGTCAGGGACGATCTTCAGATGACATGTCATTTGCTTTTGGTTTCTGCAGATGACATGTCATACCCATCACTTCTGTCTCTTTTGTTATGCACTACCAGCCGACATGACATCTGCATTCATTTCCAGCGGATGACATGTCGTTCACTCAAAATCTAAAAATCTACTCCAGTCTCTCGTCTTGAACCCAGACCATAAGGCACAAGGTTTTGAGTGAGACACTTGCCGCTCAGCCAATTTCATTTTCGTTGAGAATTCAGGACATCGTACCTTTTTATATGCTTTAGTTTTAGTTTTCATAAAATTTTTAGTGTTTATTAAATAATTTAATATTGTTTAATTTTATGCATAATTTTGGTTTAAATGAAATTATACTTTAAATAATTTCTTAAGGATTATATGCATAAAATTAGATGTCATATGATTAGTATAATATTTGATTGATCATAGAGTAGCCACAACATCTTTGATTATATCAAAGTTATACATGAAGTATCATGAGATCACATTTACTTATATGACATCAATTGTAATTAATCAATGTACGTATGATAAATTTTATCCCATAGAAATTTTTATTATATTTATGTGATTAATTAGAATGAAATAACAAATTATTTTTCTTAATCTACCCACATGAATTAAGAAAAAGAATATAATTTGGTAGTTTTATCATATGGTTTATATATTTATATATAAACCTATTTAAATTAAAAACTTAACCCACAGACAGTTTTTATGTTATATGGTTTATATATTTAAAGCATGTTTATACATTGATAGAACATGATATTACTTTTGATAGCTTCAAATTTAATGACTTAAGCGTGTATATTAATATTTATTTGCAGTTATTCAACCTGTGAATTTCTCTGATAATGTATGTGATGTTCCTATTTTGAGTGGTGACAATTATAAACTTTGGAAGGAGAGAATTTTTCTCCAATTAGGGTGTATGGACATTGATTATGCTATTAGGAAGGATGAACCACCTACAGCTACAGAAACTAGCACTCAGAATGAAATGGCCCTGTATGAGCATTGGGAGCGATCTAATCGCTTGAGTATGATGTTCATCAGGACACGCATATCTACTAGTATTCGTGGTTCAATCCCTGAGTGTAATAATGTCAGACAATTACTGAAGGCTATTGATGAACAGTTTGAGTCTTCAGATAAAGCACTTGTCAGCACTCTAATAACAAAGTTTACATCAATGAAGCTCACTAGTATTAAAGGTGTGCGTGAGCACATCATGCAAATGAGGGATATTGCGGCTCAACTTAAGGCTCTTGAGATTGAGATGTCTGAATCTTTCCTGGTGCATTTCATTTTAAATTCTCTTCCACAACAATACGGACCTTTCAAAAAATGTAAAAACATGTATATAGTCTCTATCTAAGCATATATATATATTAAGTATGCAAGATAGAAACCAAAATTATATTGCGGAATATTAAACACTAACCTCCAACCATTGCTTGACGATTTGATGTAGTATAATCCTCTAGAAATTGTTTGCAAGTTTCGTCTTCCAGGTGATCTCTTTTTCTCATAGAATGGTGTATGTTTTTACTTGTAGAAAAAGCTCACCCAGAGACCCTATTTATAGCCTTAAAAAACATTCTACCATCAAGAATGCTACGCAACTTGTGGAGTTATGACATGAGAGTTATAAACCATAATACATGGGAGTTACAGACCACTAAGCCATGAAGAAGTAACTGCATTAAGCAGTTACCATTAAGCCATGGAAGTAACTGCATGAAGCTATGAAGAAAAAACTGACATTCTCCCACTTGGTCTGTAACCCATCAATCCACATACTGAAGTAAATAAATAAAATACACGAATCATGGCGATAAGTCCTCTAAGAACGAGTATTATCTTCCATGTATCACGATGTATTCATTCCTCTATAACTTAATGAATAAACCTTATGTTTATTCTGGGTCCAAATTTGATTATTTTCTCAACCAAAATATGCACATAAAATGAGAAAACTTAATCAATTGAAAAACTGAATAATTTTCTTATAGAAAATGTATATACATCAAATCACATGATGGAACCAACTCCCATCATTATTACAACATGAGACCAACTCCCATTTTCTCTACATGATCCTTAAAACTTTTTGGTGGCATGCCTTTTGTCAAAGGATCGACAATCATCAATTCAATGCTGACGTGTTCAATGACCACTTTATTTTCTTTTACAGTTTAGCCCTGGAATCCAAAACTGGAGGAAGATCTTCTGGCACACTATCAAGAAGACACGAACATCATCATCATCATCATCATAATTGCGATCATAATTGAAACAACGACATAAAATTGAAGATGAAGAATGAGAAATCCTTACGCAGTCGACATTAAAGTCAGTTTTTGAAGCGTCCGAAAGCTTTAAGTGTCTAGTGCTAATTTGCCACTGAAATGAGTCTCAGTTCTGAGTGAGCCAGGCGCGTGGGAGTTTATATGGGAGGATTAGGTGAAGTTAGATCCTGTGAAGTCGCGAGCAGCGACGTATCATGTACTTGAGTTTCTAATGGATTAATCTAGAATTAGGAGAATATAATATTTAAATAAATCTCATGCAAAATTAAAAAAAGGTTTAATTGTACTACGAGAAGTTTTAATTTGTCCTTTTTTTAGCAGAAAAAGAATTTTTCAATTAAAATTAAAAAAGAGATAAAATAAGAATGAAAAATATTTTTACAATTGAGAACAAAGTTATATATGTCTCATCTTCAGTCTGTCATATTTTTGTCATTTTATATTAATATATTTATTTAAAATATTAATATATATAGTTTTATGTTATTTATATTTTTCAAATTTATTATGTTTTTTGTTGTGTATATTAAAATGGTTAGCATATGCTATTTTGTGATATTTAAAATAGTTAATAAACTATTATATATTTAAATCCAAAATACATTAAAATAATGCATCTAGAGATCCCAACCAAACTAAATATTAATTTATGAGACATGCAAAAATAGATAAGAGACAAAGAACCAATCTTATGTATCATTCTTTGTCTTTGCCGAACTAGACAATTCTTAAGCCACCCACTTGTCTCATTTGCCTTCTTCATTAATGTTTTCTTGACTTGATTTGAGCTATTTCATGGTGAACAAATACAAAACTAATAAAGTTTAATATAATAAAGTATATGATTAAGCTAATACAAGAGTAACTAACACGTGATTAAGTAAACAAGTAATTTCATTGTGCTTAATTGTTAGACGTAGACTCAAGTGAGCGTATTGTACCCAATAGAATGGTTTGTACCCAATAACAAATACAGGCCGATTGAGATGATAATGGTGCATGGGCTTGGGTAGTGTTGATGGGGTTTGAAGTATTGGAGTTTAATTGTTAGTCATGGACGGGCTCCATATTACAAATAATTATATCTTATTTTATTATGGTCAATATATTGCTCAAAATATATATTAGGTGGGAGTTGGTAAATGAACCAAACTTTGGGTGGGAAAAAATCTTTTGACATTTTATTAAATATACATTATTCATAAATTTATACCATTCATCTTTCAATTAATTACCAAAATAATATGAATTTATGCAAAAAAAAATTATTGATATGTGCATCCAACTTTAAATATCTAATTCCATATTTAATTGATTTAATATGTTAAATATTATTTTATTTTTAATTTAAAATCAATAACTTATTATTAAAATATGTAATTAAATATATATAGTTTTATATTTTTTTCTTTTCCTTTCTCGTATGTCAAGCTTTTAACTGATATGTCCCACCTAATATTTGACGAAATAACATGTTTCTATTAAAAAAAAAAACTCAAATTCTTGATTTTCTATTAAAATTAACAATTAGTTTAATAGATAAAAAATATTTATATTATTTTATTTAAATATCATTATATATAATATAAATAAGATATAAGTATTATTTCAAAGTTTAGCAGAAAAAGGGGCATTTTTTATTTTATTTAAATATATATTTATAATTTTAATAATACATTTACACTCTTTAAAGTTTTAAACCGATGGATGGGCACAGATAAATGCTTATATAAACAAGAGTTCTATCATAAAAAGAATAATATTATGTATTTTTTATATGTAATTTAGACATATATATGATATATCATTATTGATTAAATGTTATTTTATTTTTAATTAAAAATCATCTAATTACATTATAATATATTATTTATATACTTTAATTAGATACAAAAAATATATACAAATAGTTTTATTATTATAAAAAGTTTTAAATTAAATAATTATCTTAGAAATATTATATATATATATTTATTATATAATTATATATATATAGATGATATATTATTTTAAGTTTTTAAACTTAATATTAATTTAAAATCACTTAATTATAAGATAATATATATATCTAATTATTCACTAAAAAAATGTGAACACATAATTTTGTTTTATTTTTTAATAAAAAATAAATTTAAACATAAAATTTTAAAATTTAATTTAGAGATATTTTAATAATAAAATTCGTAATCGTGGAAGATTTTTCCTATACGAATAGGCTACATCATGATGAGAACAAATATCATGGCAAGGCATCGAATCACACGGCTTGCATTGAAACATCGAAACTCGACACTTTTCCTTTTATTTGCTTTCGACGTTGTCTTTTCTCATATCCTCTTTTAGCTCTTGACTCTTCCTTCGTACGCTCAAAGCTATTATACGTTTCTCTCACACATTCGATGGCAACCATCACAGACAAACTCACGGCCGTGAACAACACTGGCGCCGCACCATCCTCACTGGAGGGAAACCTTGAAACCACTGTGAACACCACAGATCGGGTCCAAAACACTACCGTCGGGGTTAAGAAGGACGGTGAGGATTCCAAGGCGACAACCGTCGCTGCCCCGGTCACCGATACTCAGAAGAAGAAACGCCGAGCTGAGCGTTTTGGTATGCCTGTACAGTTGTCTGAGCAAGAGAAGCGTAATTCACGAGCTGAAAGGTAACGAAATCTTGTAGGTTTTGTTATTTAGGGTTATTAACTTTTGCTCACTTTTGTAATACTTGATTGTTTGAGTTGATGTTTCTCATTGTGGTTAGATTGATGTGGGCCTTTACGATAGAGGAAGAATTATGCTTTAGTGCTTTGCTATTTTGTCCATTTTGCTATGTTCATGATGCAGACGATGGGTTTTTAGAGGAACAGCCATGCTTTTAATGCTTTTCCATTTTGTCCGTTTAGCTATTTTCTTGATGCAGACCATGGGTAATTTATTTACATGTGAAATCTCTGATTCTCCCTCGGGATTGTTTGGGTCTGTGCTTGTTGCATATATTTTGAACGAACACTGAACCAGATGATACCTGTATAATGGATTCAAATACAAATATATTAAACTATAACTTCCAAATGTATATTGGTCAAATTAACATACCATGATAAGTATTGATCTCTTTGTTTTCTCGATTTTCATCTTGTTGAAAAAACGATAGGAAGGAAGCATCATAAATAGTGTAAATGGTGTGGAATTTTGTTTTATTAGTGATAGACGAATTTGTATGTATTGTCACAACATTTTCTTTTTCGGCTCTTTAACTAAGCTACTCAAGTTTGTGTGTTGGTGGTGGTATAGGTTTGGAACTGCAACCAAGACAAGTGCATCAGAAGTATTGAAGACATCAGAGGAATTGAAGAGAAAGGCTAGAGCAGAAAGGTCTCGTTCTAAGCTAAATTAATGTGGTGGAAGAAGTTGAATTTCAGAAAATTTTGTTAGTTTTCTCTTATTTGCCAATCCTGTTGGTTTTCAGGTTTGGGCTTCCTGTGCCACTTTCAGCTAGTGACGAGGAGGTAAAAAAGAAAGCTCGGCTTGCCAGGTTTGCACCGTATTCCAAACCAGACTCTGTGGAGGAAGACAAAAGAAAAGCAAGGGCCCTTCGGTATGTTCTTACTGTGAGATAATGTTTCTCTCATGTTCTCTTGGTATATCATTTCTTAAATGCTTTATAGTTGTCTTTATTGGTACAGTCAAGGCATATATGTTTGCTTGAAAGTTATAACTGACACTGCTATTTTTTTTGCAGTTTCTCTGGATCTTCATCCAGTTCTGTCTCACAAGTAAATGGACAGGGAAATATTGAACCGGTAAGGCCTTCTTTGTGTGATGTATTTCATGCAAACTCTTTGAATAAGAAACTGTGGTGTAATTTTTCTTTTTGTGGATATGCTAATATTTCTCTTGTTCTTTATATCAGGAGGCAGCTATTGCTGACAATGCTGGTGGAGGTGCCTAAAAAATTTCTTACAAAATTGCATGTTAAGGTATGTTTTGAGAATGTTTTTGTAGCATTTTGCATTGGCATGTACTGTACTATTAATTTGACTGATCTTTCTTTTCGATTTTTGAATGATATGGCTTATGATGTGGGTGGTTGGGTGGGCCTGGTATTTGCACATGTAGTTTATATTTTATTTGAACCACTATAATTTTCCTCTTTTTAATTTTCATTGCAGGTCTAGGATTCTAACTTCCAGTGATTCCCCTCAGCATTTTTTTGTACCTATATCAACTTCCAAGTTCCAGTACTACATCCTTTGATAATTTTTTGCGGAGCAGTTAAACAAGATTTTGTGCTAGCTTTATCTCATATAAATCAACTGTAATATCAATCAGCTGCTGAGGCCTAGAGTGATTAACATCTACCTCTAGTATTTACTTATCTTAACATCTGCTAAGAATTCAGAATTTCTGAAGTACCAACTTGGGAACATTTTTCTTTTAAAATTCTTATTTTTCTATTTTCTCTTGAAATGAAGGTGTCTATTGGAAGAAATTACCTAGAGGTAAGTTGGTTCATTTGACAGCCTTCCTTGAATATTTAATTGATGTGTCCAATGTCAAGATATCCTTGTGAAGTGTGATTTTAGATCTTGTGGGAATTAGGCATAGGAAGTGAAATTATGGGGTTGGGATCTTTTGATCGTATGATATGAGTTTCTAAATGTACTATTTTTCTTTGTTAGGAACTAGGAACCATGTAATTGTTTTCCTCTACTGAATTAAAGAATGTAGGCATTTATCAGGTAAGCTGGGTTTGACTTTTTGAATATTGTAATATAATTTCGTTTGGTAATTGCATATGGCGTGGTTGTTGGTGAGTGTTCTGATCAATAGGATCTAGGGTCAGTCTTCAATATGTACAATTTGTATGAACAAGTATAGTCAGCTTGTTTATGGATCAGTTGTATTTATTGAGAGGGGTTCTGCTAATGAAGTTTGTGTGTCATGCATTCATTTTAATTGTAGATTATCAATTAGGTTTTCTCTCATCTATGTAACTTTCAAGCAAAATTCTATCAGAAAACGTCAATGATGAAAAGAAGGGTAGAATGTTGAGGTGTTTTTTGTTTTTTGGGTCCCATGTCATCTGCTCACTGCTTGGTAATCATGGCTGAATGGTATTGGTTGCTATGATCTATATTTTGATGCTACATTATCAGTGCAGTTGCTGTATTGGATTAGGGGTGAGATATAAGAATGTCTACTAGTTGCCTGTAAGTGAACATCAGAGGTGTTTTTAATGGGTTTAAATGATTTGAAAGAAGGCTGGTTGAAAACCTTGTCAGAATATAGTAATTGAAATGTGTTGTGTACTTCTCTTTTACTATTGATTGAAAAGAACCAAAATTCACCTGTTGTGTTCCAAAGGTGGAAATAATTTGCAATCCTGGTACTTCAGAATTCTGATATTTCTTTTTTGTTTTAAGTAAATACTAGCAAGGTGGTTGGTAATCTTTCTTTGGTTCGCAGGGTGAAGTGGAGTTGTGCAATGAAAACTGGTTTGTTTTGTTTTTCTGGGTTTTTTTTTTTTTTTTTGAATTAATTGTAAAATGTAGGAATATCAAGTCGAGGTTGTATGGATTTTCTTGATGTTTTTTTGTTGGATATTATTTTACTGTTGGATTTACTAACATATCTGAGGGAGTCAACTATTTCTTGTTCTGCATGAATTGTTGTTTATTAAGGATTTGTAATGCATTTTGTGTTACTCGCTTAAATGTTAAGTATGCCTGTATCGGAGCAAGAATTAATTGATTAATGGTTTTTTGGCAAAGCTTGGTAATGGGTAATATTACCTTTAAGGGCGTTTGATTTTGGTAAAATTGTAAAATTAATTAAAAAATATTTTGAAGATAAATTGTCTAGATGATTATTAAATATAAATTTTTTATTATATTCGATAAAATTGACATGTATAAATAATTATTATGTTTGATTATAAATAAATAAAAAAATATAAATATATTATTTTATTTATTATATGAAAGATTAATAGATATAATTTTTTTATATTATTTATTATTTTAATTAAAAATTGAGAATAATTTTGCTGAAAAAATTTATTAAATAGAGATAAAATAATAATAATAATAATTAAAATTATTATAATAATTTTTTAATATTTAAAGTGAATATAGTAATTAAAGTATTTTTTATATTAATAAATTAAATAAGGTTAAATAAAATAATAAAAAATAAATTATCAAAAAAATCTTTAAATTTTTTGATCAAACGGGTCTTCATGCCTTATATTTCATATTCTTTCCTTGTGCTATCCTTTTCCCATTTGTTCTAAAAAGCTCAATAATCTCTGATGTCTTAATGGTTACTGTTGGCATCTCTTCCTCTGTTTTTGGTCTTAATTATCCCCATCAGATACGAAATCAACAAATTGACAATTGATGGCACAAAGCCAATGAAAGAACAAGTCAAGCCACTGAATGCACCCCAACACGTGGTTTTAAAATTTGAATCGGAGCAGTTGTTTTGATTAGTTAAACTATTATCCAACATAAAAATGGTTTTGGTTCATTAAACAGTTTGACGGGGGTTCATTATTGAGATAATCACATTTAGTTTATTTTAATGTTAAAATGTATAATAATAAATTATATAAAATTGTTTGAATATTATTTTTAAATGATTAATCGGTCCGAGTATCAATCAAATAGTTCGATTATTGGTTAGATCGGATCATCTGCTCCACCGGATTGACATTTATGTTAATTCGGAAAACATAGTCCCAACAACCTCCTCATGGTCTTCACACAACAAATCTGTCAAAGAATGCTCTAACAACCCATGCAACCAATCAATCACTAATCTCACAAGCCATCAACATCCATCCTCAGAGTTATTTGCTTTCATACCATCACCAATGAAGACTGAATGGTCCACCATCACCAACCCTACACTTAACAATTGAAACCCATTTTACTCATCAAATCTTCGACATGCCAGACAAGTATTTTCTCTCCTTGGTGACCCTTCAGCACTGCATTTTTTTAGTTACTAGGTAAAGAAATTGATACGGAAATGCATTGTGACTGCGAAATGATTCTTAATTAAAAATTACATCAAACTTCAAAGTCTTAGATAACTTAAACATGGCATCAATCATAAAAATGCCTTGAGCTACAGCTTCACATGATGCAGAAGAAGATAAAAGAAACTTATATCTACACCTTACATATCTCGTGCTTCTTCCCCAGGAAGAAGAGAACTGTTGTTCCAATGCAGCTAATCTCCTAATGGAAAAGTAAACTAACCCACAAAAGTCTGAGATAAAGCGACAAATCTCCTAGTAAGTGGATGCAACTCTAGAAGTCTGCAGATAATGAGTGATTAAGGCCTCCTCTTATTGAAAAGGGTGAGCTGCATTTGAAGCTTTTATCAATCAAACAGGGATGTAGATATACAACTATCACTGTGATATCGTCGTGGAAATGTCTTCGCACCCCTCCATTGATCTTTTTCAGGTCTGAGTACCTCATTTCTCTTTTCTTAGCTGCTACTTTTAGTGCAGCTTTAATTAGTTTCCTAGCAATTCCCTGCATCAAAGTTGACAGGATATTTTGTCAAGGTTGTAGCTTTTCCAATGGTACTATCGGAGTGCTGCTATAGCAATGCCGATTACAGGAGAAAGAACTTACATTCCTTGGATAGATATGGACAATGTTGACAGCCTCCTCATTGCTAAGATGCTCCCATAGACCATCAGAAGCAAATATGAGAAATTGATCTTCTGGGCTGAGTTTGTGTACTAAAATTGATGGCTTTGGACTGAGGATTGGCTTGTTGAATGATTCAGGCAGTCTAAACTTATCTGCTAGAGGCTCTTTGTTGAACTCTGCCTTCTTTAGATACGCATCACCGATGGATCTTGAGATCTGAAAAGCCAAGGAGAAACCTGATTCTTAATCCTCTTTAAATCACCTGCAGTCTCTAGTTACAGCTAGGAGCTATAGCATTACCTGTATGATGCCTTTCACACGCCACACTTTGTGCTTCAACACGACAATTTGCGAGTCATCAGGGTGCAATGACCGAAGCTCGTCTCTCTCAGAATCTATATTTGCATTGTGCTCCATGGATACTTGTATAGCAGAAACATCCTTGGTGCTCCTTTCAGCTCTCCCTAATACTGCTCGCGAATCCCCGACATTCGCGATGTATAAGACTCCGTTGCATATCAACCCCACCAAACAACATGATCCCACTGATGCCATTTGAGGCTTACTCAGCCACTGTTTCCTCACTAGGGAGAGAAACTCCTCTTCAGTTGCTGAGAAAGCCTTTCGGATCACATTTTCTGAAACCTCACAGTGCTCAGAAGTAAACTCTACATCAGTAGAATCAGAAAGACGAGTTAACATAAGTATTTTATCATCTAATTTGAGAAAGCATAGCAAAGAATGAAGAGGGAGCGCCAACATACTCTTAAGATTGAGGAAAAGGTTTTCATTGATAAATCTTGCAGTCTCAGGTCCTCCATGTCCATCATATACTCCAACAAATGTTCCATGAGGACCATAATTTATAGAACTCAATGGCCCTGATTCCAGTTGGCCTTGATCCTCCAACACACTATTGGCTTGCATCATAGCCATTGAAAATTCACCACAAACATGTTGCCCCAAATCCTTATACCATAACAGACCATCAACTCTACCTCTATCTTCGTCTTCAAAAGATGACTTCCAACAAGGTCTAACCATTTTCAAGTACTCACTTGACATCTTTAACATCTAATTCAGAATTACATCATCCAAATGTTCATCAAAGCTTAAAGAAAAGAAGAAACAACAGCACTCTCAATCTAAGGTCCAAGTTTATGTTTTGACTTCGTAGTCACAACCTCAATACTTGAAACTATATACCTACTAAAACCAGACACATAATAAGTAGAATTCTCAGAAGAAGGCCAAAAGGGTATGGGCTAAATGAAGTAAAAAGTGTATCTAGGGACAAGAAGGCAATAGTTTTTATGTAAGTTCAGAGTATAGGGAGTATGCTGGTGGTGTATACCTTGAATCTGGGTTTAAAATGTGTTTGGTCCCTCCCTCTGTGCCATCATATAGGGAACAGACTTAGCTGTAAAAGAACATAAAGATTTGATATAAGCCTCAATTTGGTCTGACATCAGAGAGACCAAACGGAGCAATGGATAAGAAAAGGGTTTGGAGTTATTTGGCAGAAGATCTTCAGTTTGTTGTCGGATGAGATCCAAGATGGGAAATAAAGAGATTTTAATTACAAACTTACATTTTTGTTCATCTTTTTCTTGTTTCTCTCTCGTGTCCTTGTTTTTTATGTCTTTGTGACCAAGTGAGTTCCTCCAATCTTTTTAATTCCATGGCTGAGGTTTTTTCATCTCAACCTTTATTAGCAATAATAAACCATTTAAGGCGCTTTTTGCTCATCTTAATAATCAGAACAAAACATTACATACTTCTCCATGGATTTAGGAGCTTAAGACACCACCATATCTTATCCTCTTTTCTTGCTCATTTCGAGTTTCTACTTAGACTCTTTCCTCCTCCATTGCATGTTTTTCACTCAATCTAGAATTTTTTTTCTGTTACACACTTACAACTTCCATCTAGAAGACATTACTGAGCTAAAATTTCCTACTGAACTACCTATTAAACATCAAGATCTGCAGCATGCTCCACAAAAGAGAGCCACTGGATGGCCAAGAGCCATAAGTTAAACTCGAAATGGGGTGCCAACTGGGCCCTGTGTGCCGGTGAAGAGTGATCAAGTTTTTGGTACATGCACTACAACTCAACATACTGCCATGTTTCACCAACTGGGTCTGTAAATTAATCCAAACTTCGCTTGTTTCCAGGACCATCCATTCCCACAATCAAAAAATGCCCACCGACTCATCAGATTCAGGAGCATTAATGCTTTGATCAAGCGTTTGCTCGTTAGGACGGATCTATGGCTACAAGAATGTGATCATTTCCTGCAGTACTGAGATATCTTTCTCAGTTCCAGAGGATGGTCTTTCCATTTCATGATCTCCAACTCTTTTGGAAGTTTTCCCAATATTTTTTTCACAATAGATAAGCAACAAATAAGAGAAACAAAAACCTCAACTCTGGCCAAAAGAGTGACTTCAGAGTTTAAACAGTAAATCTATGTTTTCGAAACTGGATTAAATGTATATAGTGCAAGTGATAGATTGTCAAGAGAATGTCTTTGAGCCAATTGTCATAGCTGTGTGTTTTGATGTAGTCTCATATTTCTTATTAATAAAAATGACAATCCTTATTTAACATTGTATGCATAATTACAATTTAAATAAATATTCTTAGAATGATTAAACTGTGATGAGAGGTGTAATGTGTATCAATTGATTGTGAAAATCTTCTGTTTGTATTAGATAATTGTTCTTAAAACGTATATAATTATGATATCACCTTGACTAAAGACACATACAATATAGTTAGAACTATCATAATGTTGAATTATACCACCAAAATGTGGTAACAAATCTCATATGTCAAAGTTTTTTATTGATAATTTAGTATAATACATAAGTGTACATAATAGACATATCTACCAGATACAATTATCAAGAGGATTTCATATGAATGGTTATTTCAGTATCTATAAAATAAATCTTTTTAACAAATGATGATATATTTAATCCTTAAACTTGAGATTATTAAACTATTTTATGCAAAAATTAATATAATTTGACACAAATATAACGTAATCCAGATAGAGAATTCCCATGCTTGATAAAGTATTGAATAGTGCATTAATTGTAAAAATGGGGAAGCATCTTATATTAACTTTACCTGATATATGTGCCCAAATAAAAGAAAATCAGTTCATAAAATATATAATTCACCTTTGGAAGTAGCTTGGTTGGATCAGCTCTTGCTTTTTTGGTGCTGACCTTGGCTCCAAATGCCCACTTAGCTACATGAAATGAAATTATAAACCATTATGATTGGGTTTGGTCATCAGTCTCAATTGAACAGACGGATTTTGGTTTTAAAACTTTGCTTAGGAGGTGGGAAATACAACTTAAGCCCATGATATTTGGGAGGAGGAATGATGTGCTTGGTACAAGAAAATCCAATCTCAATCCCCACCACACATCCTGGCCAGGTTGGGTTGGGACTCTCTTTATTGAATTTAAGAAGCTGTAACTTGAAAATGCATCATAATATTAATCTTTTCCGCGCTTTAAATATGATTACTTTCAGAAATTCTGTGTTCTATTATTGGGGCCTCTTCAAAGGTTTGAGCCCCAATAATAGAACTGGGCTGGCTTTAAAGACTTACTCTTGAGCATTCCAAACCCATCCTGTTTACAACTGTCCTGGGCCCTGGGTACTGCAAATCTCACAACAGTCCACACTGAAGATGACTTTTTCTTCTTTTGTAAATTTTAACGATGTACAAACAATGTATACAAATTTATATATAAATAATAATATATCATTATATAATTAGATAATTTTGAACTAAAAATAAAATAATATCTAATTATATTATGATATATCATCGTTTGTATACATAATACTATTCAAATTTTGCATCAAAAAAACTTAAGTTTCCCTATGGACATATTTCTCATAATTAGGGGTGTAAGTTGAGTTGAACTCGATTTGAGTGATGTTCAATTGAACTTGAATTTAAAGATGATTAGTTTGGTAAGTTTGCAAACTCACGGTTCGATTTGAGTAAAATATATATTTGTGAAAGAGTTTTAAATTTTACATTAACACTCATCAAATCTTATTCCTACACTTTAAGTATACGAGGTAATCGATAAATATACAAGTTATGTGGTTAAAAATAATAAGATTAAAATAAAAATTTTAAATTAAACTCAAATTAATTAAACTTGTTTTGAACTGAAATTTGAATTGATATTTTATCAACTCAACATGCTCAAACCCAAGCTCAAAATTTTCTAAAATAATTTAAATATTGATGTATTCGATTATATAGCCATTGCTACCATCATTATTATCGCCGCTATCACCACCGCCATTGCCACCACTCTAGTGGGTGAGATTTAAGCTATATTCCATGAAGTTTTTAATAGGAATGACAGCCTCTGAGCTGGGAGAGGTTAAAGTAGTTGTCCTACCCTAGATGGGAGTAATACTAAAATGGCAGAATCAATGACAAAAACAGGTAAAAGTTTTCTATATATGAACAGAAAGATGGCATACACCTCAACAAGTGATGTTATTTGTAACATACATTGCTGGCTTGAGGATTAGGAGATACACTAACAAAAACACTTGCTAATGTTGATTTTTACACTCAATTTTAAGTATTTAATTAAATATTCAGATATATATATATATATATATATATATATATATATATATATATATATATATATATATATATATTATAATATAATTATATATTATTTATTATTAATTCAAAATCTCTAAACCACGTTATAATACATATAAACATGAATTCCACAAAATTCTGGCATTTGCCCTCAAACTTGGGGCATGTCGACAGGTGAGGCCTTTAGTCCATCAGTCATGGCAACAACATTGAACTTTGAACCATTGAAAATTTGAAATGAAGATAATAAAAACGAGTGAGCGCAGAAATTGGGACCCAAATTTGAGAATCAAATGGATGACACATAACAATTTTCGCATGCTCTCTTTTAGCTTTAAGAGAAATGCAATGTTCTGTTTCAAGCAGTTAGAAATTTTTTGAATATTACATATTATCTAAATACGTAGGGATAATTTTATTGTTAGCTTCAATGCTAAAACATCATTGGTCTTTCTTTCTGATGTAATTTCTAAAAGATGACATTATTCTTGCTATTAACTTGCAAATATGAAAGAAGGGTCAATTCTAGGCACAGGACTTCTTCCTTCCATTGAATTCTGAATCCTTCCTCCGGCAAGCCTTGGTGCATCAAGAGCTTCTTTAACACTTCCACTCATTATCTTCACTTCATTAGTCTCCTGGGATTTCTTATGGAAAGTCACTGGAACTATTGCCATTGAGTTACCCACATAATCTCCTTCTTCATAACTCTCATTCCCAGCTTCCATTGAAGTTTTCATGGGTTCAAAGTTGTCAAATTTTACCGAAGATTCAATTTTTATTCAACTTAAGCCATTGAAGACATTAATATTTACTAGTTTAAAACTAATGAGTAAGTTGAATGGGAGAGTACCTGTGATTATCAGTCTCTGAATCTTGACAAATTGGATCTTTGATGCTAGAATTAGTTGAAATGGAGGAACTTTCATGGCTTTGGTTAGACGAAATGGATTCTGAGATTTCTGGTGGCTTGGATTCAGACTCTTCTATGTCTTTGAGGCCTGAAAAGCTATTTCCTGAGGAACTAGATTGCTCTGATTCATCCAAGGGAAGTAAAATCTTCAAGTACTCAAACTTCTTCTTCAACAATTTCAGCTTTTTTTCTGCTTTATTCCTCAGTTTGATCTCTTCCTTCAGTTTAATCTCCATCTCCATCAACTGTACCCATAAAAAAGTTCATGCAAAGGAACATAATAAATCAAGTAAAAATCTCAAAATTTCTTCTTGCCTCCACGAACAAATAAAGGAAATATAAATCATAAGCAAAAACCTTGATGCCCATTAGTTCTGCATCATCTTTTGCAGCCCTTGAAGCTTGTCTTTCTGCAATTAGTCTTCCTCTCAGACACTCTATAGTTCTCAAATTATCATTTGCTTCCACTTTTCTTTCACTGAGAGAAATTAAAGGAAAAAAAGCATCACAATGTGAATATATATTTTGGCATTTCTTTCATGCAAGCTCAAAAAGAGAGAATTAAAAAACCCACCTCCATTTTCCTTCTTCCTTGCTGGTAGTAGCAATCATTTTCTTCTTCTTTGGCCTGGAACTGAAGTGGCCAACTTTATGAATTTTTTTACACTGAAATAGCAATGTTCACTGCTTTCTTCCCCAACTCCTCTCTCTGAGTCCCAGATCAGAACTTGACTCATTAAAAAAAGAAAAAAGAAAAAAGAAGACTAGTGAAGCAAGAAAAAATGTTAAATGAAATTGTTTTTTGGTGAGAACATCTGCTGTTGCAAAGACAGAAATGCAGCTCTGGGAGTTGGAAATCCAAGGTCAGGCTTACAGAGAGCTTGGCCTTTTTGCTATATCAGGTGGGTTATGAATCCAGACCCAAAGTTTGCTCTTTTTGCTAGTCACATTTAGTTTACAACCACTTTTTTTGAATTTTTTTTTTTGCACTTTCCAATGATTCAAATTTTTAACCGTCCATTTACAGATTACCATTTGTCTTTTAGATCTCATCAACAGTGTCACATAACCTAATCAGACTTCTGAAAAGGAGTAATTTTTTTTGGTGAACTCAAAAGTTTACTTAAAACTTAATTTTGATAACGAAAAATAGTCATAATGCTCTTGACAATAGTCATTACCAATTTAGCTGAATTAGATGATTAGAATTGAATTGTAAAAAATGCAGTTTTATTAGATTTGCTCTTATTGCACTTGGGAATGTGCAAGTTTGTAGCCAAAATCGCTAGAATCACACTTTTGTATGTGCAATTCAGGTATAATTACATTCACAAAGGTATGATTTAAGCATAGTTGCATCTGAAAGGTGCGATTTAAGTCTATTTATAATTAGGAAGGTGTGATTTAAGTGAGAATCGAACCAAACCAAAGATGATTTTGCTAGATTGCATCTAGTTGATGTGATTTTAACCATATTTTGGTTCATATTTCATTAATCAAGAAATATGAATTAATTAAAATGATATCGTTTTTATCGTTTTTTTTAAGTTTATAAGTTTATTAAACTGAATACCTATCAAATTTGAGTTCGAAATTGATAGTATAAAACCTTTAGGGTTGAGCTTAAATTTGTCTTGACTTTCAAATTATTTTATTTCATTTATTAGTAGCTGCATTTGATTTCAGGGGGGATTTTGCTAATTTTTGAAATGATAGGACTTTGGGGGAGGACGTCGATGCAGAGAATCTTAGCTGTAAGGTGTCACGTGATGCCACTTTGATTCATGTGGGTTTTTATAGATAGTTGACCTTTGTTCCCTTCGAAACAACAAACTAATATTAAAATCAAGAGTAATTTTCTCATCATTAAAAGCATTTTAATTGACCAAATAATTGAATTTCGAAATAAAATTTTAAAGATGATTACAGGGGGAATGTGATTCACTGAAAAAACAAGCAGTAAAAATCAATAATCACTGTGTATTGAATGATCCAAATTACCTTTTAGTCCTCTCTAAGGAACAATATTATTGTTCAATTTTATACAAAAATTTATATTGAATTCAATAGCTTTAAGGTTAATTCTTATAAATGATTAACTATATAATGTATGTAATGAATATGCAAAGTTTTGTCACATATATCTATACGTAAGTTTATAATATAATATATATAGAAGACTTTTTATCTAGATAATGGTAAAAACTTTTAGTAATTACAATTGTTTTTCATGATTTTCCCAACATATCTTTTCATCGTATGTCATTACAATATAAAGATCACTTTCTACTAAATTGGGAGTACATAAATTTCCACTTAACAGAATAACATTGAAATAAGCAAACACCCTCTACATCAACTGTCACCTTGCATTGCAACAAGAGGCATATGATATATTCAGTCTCTTGATTCTCGCAGTTTGACAACAATGTATGGTGGCTCTCTTTCCACTTTACATCTGTATCCATGATTGAAGCCTACTTTATATTGTCCTCGTTGCTTGTGTTAGAGGACGAGGAGTCTACAACATGTCAAGGTATGTTTTCCATTGCCAGTTTTAAATTGCATTTAGCCTAGTAACTTTCATCCACAAGGTCCACTATAATTGACAGTGTAATCCTCTTTCTCACTATAGGGATATTGCTACTAGTGGAAGAGGCCTCCTAACCAATGGGATAGTTCTAGACTCTGTCATTGCCGAGGTCCTTGTAAATATTTAAAAATATGAAAATAGATTATTGTTGGTTACTAAAGAGCTCAACGGATGATTAACTATCTACAAGTCTAAGAGTAAACTCCAACCCTAACCAAAAACCTAGACAAAAGCTCTAATGACATATTTATCCTCTGAACACTACCATCAAACCCAACAAACTACCCAAAAGTCATCTTCGAAGATGTATAAATACATAAACAACACGTTCACAAAAATCCAAAAATTATGAATAATAAACCAACTTTTTAATTAATTTGTGAGAAGAATATTCTAATATGTTTTAGGTACAAAAACAGATTAATATTAGTTTGAAAGAAGTTAGAATTTTTTTTTGTTAAGAAAATCGTGACCATTTTAAGAGTTTAAGACGTTTAATAAAAGGAATGTACCTAAATAATATATCATCATATAATTATATGATTTTAAATTTATCTATACTAATCTCATCTGTTTATCAAGAATGGTATCAATGTCAGCTCCACACCACAAAACAAAAATGTAAATGTTTAAGATTGGGATCCAAAGTCTTCCACAATCTGCAGTACGCCTTTTCATTGAACTTCTAACCCATAAAGAAAACTTATTTAAATGATACATGTACACTGTTTCAATCCTTCCTGTTGGTCCATTCAATTAGTCAAAACAAAAATGGCAATCCAGACGTACTATACATCATCAGAGAGCTCAAAGGCAACCAAATCACTGATTCACCACGTCCAACATATATGTTAATGAATACCACTCAACTTCTACGATCGATTCTTAGAACTCCAAATCAAGACATTTAAGTTTTATGCACGAATCTGATTAAAACTTACAGTTATAGAGACAATGATGGTATTTCTGACCTCTCCCAAATGTTGATCAACATATGTCAGTCATTTTGGCCTTAGCAAAGCATTGTGCCCATTAGACTCCATGAATCCACACTTCATTTCTACATAATTTCTGATGCTTATGCATTCACGGTTCAAACAAAGGCACTATCCTCTTCATGCTCATTCTGTAACACATACCCTTCTTTTACCGTCAAATCAAGTAATCCTTCATCAGTTCTTTCACTTGATGTGTCCTTTGCAATAAAGCTCTGTAAACCTCCACTGGATTCAATCCAACTACTGCCAGGGGTTTTCTTCAACCCAATTTTCATCATTTTTTCCCTCACCCTATCAGCTTCTTCCCATCTTCCAGCTTGTGAGTATAGATTTGCCATTATGATGTAATTTCCTGTATTTTCAGGTTCAATCTCAAACAGATGAGCACAAGCAAACTTCCCAAGTTCAACATCACCAGAAACTGCAGCTCCATTAAGCAGTGCACCCCAAACCTTAGCATTTGGTTCAATTGGCATTTTAGAGATAAAGTCTACTGCTTCAGATAGCCTTTTGGCTCGGCTTAGAACTCCTACCATGCAAGCATAATGCTCGACTGAGGGCTGAACACCATATTCTGTAAACATGGAATTGAAAATCTTCCATGCTTCATCCACCAATCCTGAATGAGCACAAGCTGCCAACACTGCTGTAAATGTCACGGGGTCTGACTGAATTCCATCATTCAGCATTTCATTAAAAAGAGTAAGAGCTACATTAGCATCACCATGGGCAGCATTCGCTGAGATTATTGCTGTCCAAATAATCAAGCTCCTACCTTTCAACTGATCAAAAACCAGTTGTGCCCCATGAAGAAACCCAGCCTTTGCATAAGTATCAATAAGGGAAGTTGCAACATAGATATTACGAGCATAACCACTTTTAAGAGCATAACCATGTATTTCTTTCCCTCCCTTCAGGTTTGAAAAATATGAAAACATAGAAAGAACACTTGAAAGTGTCACAGTGTTTGGTCTAAAACCTAATGCCTGCATTTCTCTAACCAAATCCAAAATCCTGTCATATTGGTTATTTTGAATCAGACCAGAAATTACAGCATTCCAAGTACTTAGTCCCGGTTGTTTCATTTCAAGGAACATATGCATGGCTTTGTCAACAAATCCATGAACCATGTAACCTGAAATAATTGCACCATATGAAACTTCATCCTTCTCACTCATCTCCTCAAATAATGTTCTTGCGTAATCCAAGCTACCACATTTTGCATACATTCCAATCAAAGCATTAGAAAGACAAACATCCACTTTAATTTGACTCTCAATTACAAAGTTATGAACTTCCATTCCAAAAATAAGATCATTTGATTGCCCACAAGCCTGCAAAACACTGACTACCGTCACTCCATCTGGTCTCAACACCGAATCATTCAACATCTCCCTATACAATCCCTTACAGTCTTCATAAAACCCTCCCTGTGAGTACCCAGCAATCATCGAATTCCATGTCACAATATCCCTCTCAGGCATTCTATCAAACAATGCCCTTGCTGAAGCGATAGCATCACATCTCGAATAAAACGTAATCAAACCGTTAACAATAAACACACCAGAATCAAAACCACATCTTAAAACATAAGCATGAATCTCCTTAGCCAATCTTGACTCACAAAACAAACCCGACAACGCCTTTAAAACACAGGTGATTGTAAAATTATCAGGCTTCAAATCCACCGAATAAGATGACAACAAAGACGAAAACAACTTCAATGTATCGGTATACATATCATGAACAGAGTACGCAATGAGCATGGCGTTATAAGAGAAGACATTTTTGGGGGAAATTTTATCGAACACGTGGCGGGCTTGAACGAGATTGTTAGATTTTGAGTAAAAATTGATGAGTTTCGAAGCGAGAAAGTTACCGGGGGAGACTGAGTAGAGGACGAGACGAGCGTGGACTTGCTTGGCTTGGCGATGAAGGTGGTAGTCGGTGAAATGTTGGATGAGATGACCGTACGCGCCATAGTCGAGGGATTGCAAGGCTCGCTGAATTTGGCCGTTGATGGCGGTTAGTGGTTGAATTCTTGACAATAACGGTTTCGCGCGGTTCATCAATTTGTCCCTCCAGTTGGTATTTTTGTCTTGGTTTTCTTTTATTAAGTGATCTGCGCACGTGAGGTAGTTAACGTCGCCGTTTTACTACGCTGAACATACTTGCCACGTCACCTATGCATAGTGACAATTCGAAAAATAAAGTTTTGAGTGCCCAGACGACGTCGTTTCTTAAGAGTCGTGTTCGTCTTGTTCTCTGTTTCAACCATCCTAGGGTTTTTATTGTTTGAATGAATGAAAATTCTCTGCTAGAACGAAGCTAACGGTTTCAATTGTCCTTTCTATTTCTACTGGTACATTTACTCAAGCTAAAAGAACTTTTTATATTATCTTTTTTAAACGTACATTTGATACTCCTCTTGTTAAAAGTTTATAAAGAGTACGAGCGGCTCGTTGTTTTTGTTAGAATTAGCTTTTGATATATCCAATTTAGGTCTTCTTTAGCTTCGTTGTGAAAGAATGAGACAAGCTTGATTGAATTGAATTCTTTTTAAATCAAGCTGAATACATGGAGAAATTGAGCATTTATTCTGGAATTAGAGATTTTTTAAATTTCTTTCTTTGCATCTGATAAGGTTATGCTGTCGAAGTAATAATGATAAGTCTCGTTGTCGTCTGTTTGATATGTATTTTGCACAAATTTTTTACTTTTTAATCTACTTCATGTGGGTGGTGGATGTTTCAGAATTGCAAAGGGCATTTTTCAGATAGTTTATCAGCATCTTTGCTTCGTGATTTGTTGGGGTAGGAAAATGATGCAAAATTTTTTTTGCCGCATTGTTGCTGAAATATGGGTTAATTTACTTTCGGATGATGACTTGCAGCATTGTGTTAACCATAACATAATTTGGCGCCTTGGCATGTTTACAATTGTGAGCATTTCTCCTTTTCAGATTGTTGAACTAACGTCTACAAGCTTTATTTGAAAGAATACTAGAGATGGAGAACAGGTGCAAAGAGATAGGGTCTGAGGTTTCTATGACAGAAGTTTTTGAGTTACCGGGAGAGGCTGCTGTTGTTATCAACGGAGTGCCTGCGATATCCTCCTCAAGTGAAAAAGTGTATGTTCTTCCTGATATGGTGAATGATGCAAAATCACCAGGAGATGCAGGTTTTGGTGACTGGTTGGAAGGAAGGGAAGTTCAAAAGTTGTTTGGGGAACAATATTATACTGGTACTGTGATCCAGTTTGACAAAAAAAGTGGTTGGTACAGGGTGGTCTATGAAGATGGTGATTCTGAAGATCTTGACTGGCCTGAGTTAGAAGAGGTTCTTTTGCCTCTAGATATTTCAGTGCCATTGAAGACATTGGCAATGAAAATAATCAAGAAGAACCAAAAACCTATCAATATATCTCAAAGCAGTTTGGCTCCATCACTAAAACAAAAGACCAGAAAAATGGGAAGCAAGGGAAAGAATGTTGATGCACAAGAAGCTCCGGTTATAAATATAACTATTTCATAGGAGGTGAGTGAATGTTTAGCAACATTCCAAAAGTTGATTCATACAAGTCAGAAGCACTGGATCGACTGAATAAGGGCAACCGATAAAAAATTGTCTTCAAAGTCACAAAGATGCCCTCAAAACTTCTCAATAAGAAGTCTAGATTCTTAAAGCCGGGTTGCTAGGTAACTTTAGAGTCTTAAGTCTTTCATGTTGCACTCTGTGTGGAACGTCATAATTGTGTACAAATGGACGACGGTTGTGATAGAGAAGCTTTGAATTCATTCCTCTTCACAACGTGACTTGTGAGCCTGCGCTCCCATTGTTCTTCTTATAGTTTAGTTTTTGATGACGTTGTTAATTTCATTTGCTGCATGAAGACTTCTCCCTCAGACAACTGATTTGTTAAAAAGGGACACTTTAACATCTTTCTCAGCATCATCCATACTATCACCTAGTGGATTTGCAACCCCCTTAAGCACAATCGAGGCGCCCTACATATGTAATTGCGATTGAACCAGATAATGTAGTTTAATCCACGGAACCATTCCCTGATTGATCGAAAATCATGAATCGAATTTATCTCTACCTATTTGACTATGAAGCTCTTGACACATTCTCTAGCCTATAACCCTCCTCCTCTTTTGGTCACTTTGCTCTCTTCCCTCAACTAACGCCTGAAAAGACAAAGATTTCAGTCTAAACCCAAAGTTAACTTGAATGAGCTCACTATATTGATTTCAAGCTAAAAAATCTACACTCAGCACTCACATTCGCATGTTGGTTTTTCTTCACTACACATCAGTGAAAGTGAAGGTTCAGAATGATAAGGAGGCCAAAGTGAATTTGTAAAATAAGTGGAATAACAATTTTCTTATTTTAATATTATTACCTTGTTTTTGCTATAAATATGACTAAAGATAAGAATTTATTAATTTTTAATTTTGAAAACTTGATATAGTTAAAATGGGGAAGTAAATTTGTGGTTATATATGTCAAGATGGTCAAGTTGGCTCATGACCCATGACATAGCCCAAACTTCATTTTCTTTAACACAATCTACAAAATTGAAAATCGTATCAAGCCCCGTAAGTTATTTTGATGAGATTTGTTAAAAAATATTAAATAATTATAAATAATTAAAATAGTTTATTCAAATATATATAATTTTGTAAGCCGATCCATAGAAACACGATTTTGAGGCATTCGATTGCGCCAAGATTAACTATACTTGTGGCTAGGCTCACAAGGCCCACTAATTAATGGGCTTTGACAAGGCTCAATCCATGAACACAATGGGCTGCAGCTAATTCAGCCACACGGTGTATACCCATGGTGTACACATGCATACTTTCTATTATTTTACTGGGAAGCTCACCGTCGATTATTCAATTTCGATTTTTCTCGCGCAATTTAACGATGTCCCAAGCCACAGCTCTAACCAGTTGCAACATGGTTAGCTTCGCCGCACAACGACCACAGCGCACTAAAGCTAAGAAGATGAAGCAAGTGAAGACAAAAGAAAAGCAAAGCAGCAGAAATGTGGGGTTTGGCATCGACAAAAAGGAACCAGTGTGGCGGTGTGTGGAAGGCTGCGGTGCATGCTGTAAGCTCGACAACGGTCCCGCCTTCCCCACTCCTGAAGAAATTTTCGATAACCCAGATGATGTTGAGGTTTCTTTTTAATTTTCACACCTATGCACTCTTTCTGCTCGAGAATATGAATATGAAACCTCAAGACCCACTTCAATATAGTTGTTCATTCTACTTTTTTTCAGCTTTACAGAAGCTTGATTGGTCCCGATGGATGGTGTATAAATTATGAGAAAAACACACGCAAATGCTCTATTTATCCTGGTAGATATTCACTTTGTACATTGTTCGCTAGCTTTTTACATTCATATTCTAATTATTTTGTATATATTTCAGACCGTCCATATTTTTGCCGAGTGGAAGCAGGGGTGTTCGAGACATTATATGGAATCAAGAAGAAGGCGTTCAATAAGGCGGCATGCAGGTGACTCTTCCTTAGCCAAACAGTAGTTTTGAGTATTCAATTTATTAAGTATACAGATTATAACATTATATAATTTGTTATTATTTTATTTTTAATTTAAAATAATTTAATCACAAAATATGATTTGATTACCCAATTAGGTAATAAATGTGTTGCTTGCAGTAGCTGCAGAGACACTATCAAGGAAGTTTATGGTACACAATCGCTCAATTCGCAGCTCCGATGAACTAGTTTGATCTGGTAATCTTAAAACTGGTTCCTCTTTCAGTGTAAGTAAGAATATGATAGTGTTCCAAAATTGAGATTCTGCAATAATGTCAAGTCTTTATTCATTGGCAACTCAAATTAATTTTTGCAATGCTTAGTTGAGTTCTATAGGGTTGTTGGTCATAGCTTTAAAAGACTGTTAGAACTGTGATTTATAATGTTTTAGCGGGATTTAACTCAAATTAGATTTCTTTTACACAGTCTTGGATCTTTATTTCTCTCTATTGGAAAATTCAATCTTTCATTCTCCTACAACTGAAATCCTTATGCTCAAAAGGCATAGCCAAAAGTCCCTCTTCCAGTGGCCACCCTCCTAACCTACTTTGCACCTCCAAACTAGGCTCTAATTATCTTTCCCCTTGATGCAGACTTTGTTTGCAGCCACGCGTTAAATGTTGGAGTTGTCTATTACTGGTTACTCCTCGAAGTCCTTGACTGCAACACCACTCTCATTGTTGAGACTGCGACGAAAGGGTTTCTTTCAGTGATGTTTGTGTTACTGCACCAGATCTTTGTGTTGATGGGTCCTGTTCTGTTCATGGTGTTATAGACCATCGGTGCCGCCCTCGTTGACATCATCATCTGTGGTTGATCAACACTTTGCAAAAGCAAGAATGGATACTAGGTCATCTCTAGTGTCGTCAAGACATCAAGAGGAGCATTTAAAGAATATGCTCAATTCATTTGCCAAGCAAATGGTCCAACTCGTCTTGACCACGATGGGGAACCTGGTAGCCCTCGAGACTCTCTATTCTCGGAGTCCTGTGTTATTGGACACTTTGGTATTGGCATTCTCATAGTTTCCATCAATAGAAAAAGAAAAATAAACGATCATCAATTTCCCTTTTAGATCCAACTTTCGAAAGGTTGGAATCTCTTTTTAATTTGTCCAGTGACAAGAATCTCTCCATTTCCACCAGCGTTAGATAATTTAAAGAAAGAAAATATAAAATTAAATTCAAAAAAGTGATTTTTATCATATTTCTTACCTTAATATTTCTTGAAATTTTTTAACTATGTTATTTGAGGAATTGATTATATATAGAAAACCAATATCCCATAATCATTTTCTAGAAGTAAACATCACCTAAGTTCTTGTCGCTTCAGATTAAAATGCATGGTTTTAAAAAATAGATCAAATCAACTGGTTTAATCAATTGGTTCATAACCCATCCACAAAATTGGCTCTTGATTGCTTGAAAACCATTTTTAGATTTATGCCGGATTAAATCAAACGATTCAAGTAGTTAGATTGGATAAAAACCGTGTTTGACTCTGTCAGTGTAAAAATATTAAATAGAAATGTAATTGACTCGGGCAAGGAGAAGGTTCTGTGCCTAGCTACCATATAAAAGACAGTGAGAACTAAAGGTAAACTGTCCACCAAGTGAAAGAGGTTACTTTGTTCTAGAGACTGAAAAAAAATATTGCATTGGATTCCAAGACACTTTAAAGATGCCCATCTTTTCTGCTGCTTTACACCATAAACAGATTCCATTCGGGAAATTTCTTGAGCAGATGGAATCTGATCGCAATATATGAATGAATGGTGCTAGCCAATGCTATCCCCATTACACTTCTTTTGCTCGTCCTTCCAAGGACAGAAGAAAATCTTCTATCCAGTAAGCTGCCCCGAATCTCTGTTACCAGAAAGGCCTGAAGAAGTGTCAAAGCTTGACTTGTATTTCCCGATGACCTCCTATAGTCCTTTTATGCAGGGCACAAGAATCGCCTGGGACTACGCCACTCTGTTTGGTGACAGTTATGAAACGGTAGCCTCTTATAATGAACCATCTCAGTTCTTCGAATTTACCCGTTATCTCTGTCAAGAAGCAGCTTATGATGAACAACAGCTGCCTTCCAACGGCTATGAGAATTGGCTAAGCAATTACGGCTCTGGTTTTGGCGACTGCTGGGGAGATAACTTGTTTTCTTCTGGCTATAGCAACAATGGTAATGAATATGGTGGTACCTTGTTGAGGTCGAAGGACTCCCACCAAGCTGAAGAGCAATATGACACCGATTTCAGTTATGAGGATGCTGAAATAGAGCCTGCAGCTTTTGAGTACAGTCCATGTTATGACACTTGTTCTCGCTATATAGAGCAGCTATTTTACCAGTACGACAAGCAAGAGGCGAGACTGACATGTAGCTTCAGCCAAGATGAAATGGGGTTTTGTGAAGGAATTTTGGGTTACTGGCCTTGCCTGTATCATGAAGTTCAGCGACAAGCAGCATTTGTTGAACAATGAACTGATAAGCAAAGGTGTTGAAAATCCTGGAGAATAAAGGAGCCACCTCGCCACAATACAAATAAGTTAAGAGAAAATCCAGGCAGGAATTTCTGACTAAAAGCTGTAATAAATAGTCCAAGAATGTAATTCTGGACATTATTCCGTTAACAGAAATTTTCACCCATGAAGGACTAACTGTTTTGTTTTCTTCTCTCCTAATTAATCACAAATTATTGTTGACAAGATAAACACCTAAACCACCAGGGTACTTGGAAGAAAAACATGTATAATCTATGTTTTCATGGATGCTCTATTGCCATCCACAACCTGATATGTCAAAAATCCACAGACCTAGGCATTTTCAGAACTAACTGTTTCACACCTATGAGCTAAAACTGAGTTTCCAGTGTGTTCTTCACATGCAATTGAGAGACTGAAAAAACATCCTTAAAAATAACTCACATGCAGCCATCACAGCATATTCTGCAAATATCTTGCAATTCTAGGGATTTTTTTTTTTTATTCATTTTGCTTAATACTCTCAACCCAAGTTCCTTATTTTGATTTGAATTTTCAACCCAAAGTTCCCTCATTTAGATGTAGTGTTCTTTTTTCCCAATGAAGTCACTATCTTGATTACAAGAATATAACCTGCACCAATTATAAAATCCTAAAACTGCCAAAAAAGGCTGCAAGTTTTACCCATATTAGCATATATAGACAAGTATCAGCAAGAAGTCACTACCTCAAAACATATGGTTACAGGCATTGCGCAAAATTAATACAAAGAGAAATAATATTTTTGATTTTCTACTCACTAGCAAAATTTATGTAAGATGGACACTTTATACAGTAGATATTCAAGTCATTGTAATTTACTGTATTACATATCAAGGCCTAATTCATCCAAAATGTCATCCCGATCTTCAAACAACTTTAAAAACCGAGCTTGTTCTTGTTCTCTCCTCTTTTTTTGCCAGTACCTATATGCTGCCACCCCTCCCACTATCAATGCAGTTGAAGCAAGTACTGCAATAAGTATTATTATACCAACATTCCACCGCTCTTCTCCCTTAGGTGTGCTAGCGGCTGAATTGGAAGCAACAAACACATCAAACAAAATGATGATCATAATTTGAAAAAGATCATAATCTGTAAGTAAATTACTGTCAATCTACACCTCATAAACCTATTTATCCATCCAGTTGGGGGATCAATTGATGAATTATGAGATTTTTAGACAAAAAGACATTTAATTTGTATATATAAATCTTTTAAGCAAATTATTTAAGGATCATATGTATCTAAAACTTCCAAGGAGAACAAACAGCCAGGATGATCAACAATATGTCTAGATCAAACCAGTGAACCATTGCACTTAGCAAAGCTATTATAGTCTAACACAAGTAATTATAACGCTTCCCAAAAACGCTTCAAGATCCATAATCATTTTTTTTATGTGTCTTCAGAGTTCATTCAACCACAAGTGTGCCCTCACTGAAAAATCAAGTGAGCTTTTTACTTGCATGACTAAAACTCCAAGTCTACAGGTCCTTCTACATTTATGCTTTTCTCTTCCTTTGAAACACATTCTTTGCCCAACTTTAGTCTTTTCAGACTGCTGTTGAAATCTGTTTTCTCCTTCTGCCTAAAGAAAATCGTTCATTTGTATCTAGGTACACACAGGACTTCTTAAAGAGTCATGGTCCAAGCTTGGGAAAAAAACAGATCAAAATTTCAAGGTCCAATGGCATAAGACAGAGAAATTTCTTTCTATGCAAATCAAAGAAACTGCATGCTCTTAAACAACCACATTGATATGGCATATGAGCTGTATATCTCCAACATATATCATCATGTGAATATAGAAAGAAATAAAAACAACTTTTGAGTGAAAAAAACAAAAAACTCACAGCTTGCTACAGACTTGCAATCCGGACACAGGAAAGTAGCCTTAAATTCCTTTTCCTTTTCTCGAGTATATTTCCCCTTTGTAGCCATAAAATCAGAAGGACAAAACTCCCACTCATCAAATACATCATCTGACTTAATTGTATCCTCCTCATAAAACCCACATCGCTTGCATTTATTGCCCGAAAAATCTGTTAGTGGCTGCAGACATGAAAAAAAACCATATTTCAATTTTAAGCTTCACCAATAATTACCACCCTTACCAAAAAAAAAAATTTTCCACTCTTAACAGTAATAAGTGGAATAGAATCCGAGATACAAATAAAAGGAAGTAAAATCCAAAGACCCCAGACTCTCTAATACATTCTAGTATAACACTAAAAACTACAAAATATTATCTTATACATATTTCAGTACCAGTCTTAAGTTTCAATTACCTAGACACAAATATGCATGTTGTCTACTAGTGATATTAATTTCTACCAAAATGGAGTGAAATACTCACCTGCCAAGATTCTTCCCTCTTGAAAGAATACATATGATCTGCGAGCTTGACATCCGGCAAAATCGTCTTGTTCTCTCCATTACACTGGAAATAAACTGTTGGTTCGGAGTATGGTATCCATTCGTGAGTAGTATATATTTCAATCGAATCAAGCGTTACAGGTGCTGCTAACACGAAACCTACCAGAAAAATGATTAAATTAGCTAAAAGAAAATGATCGATTTTCAAATTGAGACCAAATTCGAATAACTTATGTATATTCCGGAGAAAATTTACCTGGAAAGCAGTTGAGAAAAATGAAAAAGACCAGTAAAACACAAGAACCCTTGGAATTCACCGTACTCCGAATCGACATAACGAGCTGTGTCACTATTCAATAACTAAACAATTTCAGTTGCAAGAGATCATGAGTCGGCTTAGATCAATCAGAGAGTTAGACAGGGGATCCGTTCTCTGTTTCATCCAATCACGAAGAAACTGCTTCAGTCAGCTATGGCGTTTATTACTCTTTTGTTAGCTACGAGTTTACGGGCAGGGTGGCGTCTGTGAAACGCAGGGTGCGCATTGCGCAGTGGGACTTGAAATATAAAAGACGTGGCGTGACTGCGTGGGGTCAGTTAGAATTTTCAACTGCTGACGTGTACTCGTACAACATGGTCTATATATGTAAAACATATATTTTTATTTTGAGCATTTATACGTATACGTTTTTTTATATATAATTTGGTTACATAAATATTATATTTATTGATGTATTGTTAACATAAAAATTTTGTATTTCCATTTTGTAAAATTCATCATTAATCTCTAAAATCTCAAAATTCTTTATGGTTTATTATAAAATTATATATATATATATATATATATATTAGTATATAAAATATTCAATTATATAATAATATATTATTTATGTATTTATTTTATATATTTAAAGTATGTATATATAATATTGTCTTTTTTTGTTATAAAAAACCTCTTTTGAATTAAATTTAAAAATAAAATAAAATCAATCACATCAAACAAATTAAATTCTGACTCTAGTAATATGCAACATTACTTATATAAGAGTACAAGTTAAGTGGTAAATATCATATTAATTCCATTAAAAAATTGAAACCGAATCTTTAATTAAAATATAAAAGTGTAACCTTTTTGAAGAAGACCCTCAAATAAAGATATTTACCTATAGTGGGTTGCATCAAACCAAATTGGCCACCAAACCCCCTTTTTCTCCAAAGTATGTTGTTTTTTTAAGTTTCTCTCATTTAACTTTAAAAATCATAAATACCTACCTATGACTAGTTAAAATTAACGATAGTAAGAGCAAAATCATCATTTTATTTATAATATTAAAAATAAACTAAAATATAATTTTTTTTTCCCTCTTAAATTTTAAAAACTAAAAGCTTTCCCCAACCTAAGTTTTAAAAAATGATAGTTTCTTCTTAGGGTTTAGTTTTCAGATCTCTGACGTCATTGTTGGCGGCCTCTCTCTCCCGAAGCTTTCTCTCTCTCCAATGATCTCTCTTTATCCATTTGGATGCCCAATCAGCATCAAAGAAAGTATGAAAGACGAAGCTTTTCATCTTTCATGCCTCTTTTGATGTTGATCAGATATTTAAATGGGTAGAGAGAGACCATCGAAGGGAATAGAAGGTTCAGGAGGGAGAGGTCGTTAGCAATAGAGCTAGAGATGATGTCGGAGATCTAGAAACTAAACTCTAGAGAAAAATTGTTGTTTTTTAAAACTTAGATTGAAGGAAACTTTTAATTTTTAAAGTTTGAGGGGGAAAATAGATAAAATTTTAAAGAGTTAGAGTTCTGTTAATTTTAATTACTCATAGGCAAATATTTAAAATTTTCAAAGTTAAAAAAGAGAAACTTGAGAAATGAGTATACTTTGGGTGGGAAATAGTCCTTTAGCCAACCAAATTTAGTACAATCTAATACACCAATTGACCGTGTCATCTTGTATTTTTCACTTAATTATTCCCAAATTATGTCAAGTTGACTCTAAGTTATGCCCTAAGACCATGGGCCATATCAAAGTTGGGCCCCATTGTGTGTTGGCCCAACCCATTTGACATGCTTTTTCGGGGGCTTGTCATATTATGTTTACTCCGAAGGCCCTACTACGGGCCTTGGCCATATGCAGGCCCGGCCCGTTTAGACATGTGGTGTGTAATAAATAGTAAGGTTTGAAAATCTTCAAAAACACAGGAGAAAGAAGTCTTCTTAAACTTAGAAAAATTTATGTGGCTGCCCTGAGAATGCGCTGCTCCACGAAGTTCAGATATATGAAAACCGGCACTTGACCTTAAAAGAAAACGAACAAATTATGAAAATGTTACAAAAATCAACCACCAAGTTAATTTTAGAAGCTCTGTGAGGAAATAAAACACCTTCTTCAACCTCATTCTTCCCTTTGCTGAAAAACATTTCAATGTTAAATCCACCAATGTCGTCGTTTCCTAAAATTCTAACATCCACCTTCATATCTTATCTCCTCCTCCTCCTCGCCGTCGCCATCAAGGCACACGACAACTTCCTTCACCCGATGGAGCCGCTGACGCAGCTCATCGGCAGCATCCCTCCCCCGACGGCGGTGCCGCAGACGCAGGTCGTTAGCAACATCCCTCCCCCACCGGCGGAGCCGCAGACGCAGGTCGTTAGCAACATCCCTCCCCCACCGGCGGAGCCGCAGACGCAGTTCGTAGGCAACGTCCTTCCCCCTCCGGCGCAGACGCAGACGCAGCTGTTCATCCCACACTCACACGCCACAGAAATAGAGGAGTTTCTGGCGGCGCACAACAAAATCAGACAAAGCATGGGCGAGCCATGTTTAACATGGGACGAGACGCTAGCTAAGTTCGCACATCACTGGGCCGAAACTCTCGCCGCCGAGTGCACAATGGTTCATTCCACCGTATCCTACGGGGAGAACTTGTTCTGGGGAGCGCAAGACCATTGGACGCCGGCGGAGGCGGTGCAGTCGTGGATCAAGGAGTCGGACTTTTTCGATAATACAACAAATCATTGCAAAGAAGGGCAAATGTGCGAGCATTATACGCAAGTCATATGGAAGAAAACTGGCAAGGTGGGCTGTGCTCGTAAGAAGTGCCACCGTGGCGGTCTGATTGTCGTCTGCAACTATGATCCGCCGGGGAATTATGAAAATGTTAATCCACTTGATGATAAGTTTATGTAATGGATGATACGTGTCATAGAAAAAATTGATCAGACGGTGTAGAGGAGAGTTCAATTACGGGTTGGGTTTGTGAAAATTATACGAAAAATTGTTTCATTTATGATATGGTATTTATTCTTTCGTATTGGGAATTTTTTTTTTTTGAAAAATCAATATAACGAGGTCCGTCATATATATTTTTTATTTAATAAAATTATACAACTTATTTTTTTTACATATAATTTAAATATATATAATATTATTATATAATTAAATAATTTTAAATTAAAAATTAATTTATATATTTTATTTTTTATTTATATATGATGAAAGATTCTCTTAATATTTAATGCAATTAAAATTATAATATGTCTTTAATTGATAAAAAATTACGAAACTATGTCTGTAAAAAATGAAAATGAAAATTTAATTGGTCAATATTATCCTCCGATAATATTTATTTTATCAATTCTTCAGTAATTATAATTTATTATTTTTTTCCTTAAAAAAATCATTATCTTTTTCCATTCAATAAAATTATGTGTACCCACTTTAGATACACAAATATATACACATTTATATGTGTCATCATGTGATTGAATGATTTTGAATTAAAAATAAAACAATAACCAATCATATGATGACACATATGAGTGTGTATACATTTGTGTACCCAAAATAGGTATACATAGTATTACTCTTTTCCATTTTATCCCTTCTCTTGCTATCAACTTGGATCACTCTCTGTCAATCGTTGACCATCTTCTTTCAGCTCCATTTATATGCATAAGCAACATCACGGTTAACATCACGGTTAGTCTAAAATGAAGTAGCCGCTGAAGTGGAGGAAATAGGCTAAAATGGCGACAACAACTGTGAGGCCTAAAATGACACGAGACAAGACGCTGGAGAGGAAAGTGACGAAGGAACTTCCGGCCCAGAAGGAGTCCAAGATTGTGAGGAAGGAGAAAAAGAAGCCTCCTGATAGGCGCACAGCCCAGAAGGTTGTGGCAGCGAAGACAAGAGAGAGGAAAATTAAAGAAGGGAGATGATTGAATGAGAAAGAACATGTGAAGAACGACGGTAAGAATTGTATGTTGTTTCCCTCATGAAAATTTATCGTTCTTGAAGAAAAACTGGGATTGCTTCTGCACAGGTGTAGAAAATTGAAGACATGGCGAAAGCGAAGAACCCTTTTGGGGAATTATCGAGACGCCAAAACATGGTGGCCAGAATGATCCCAGTTACAAGCGCCGCCGCTAAGCGAATTCTGAAGAGTTCAGGCATTCTGCTTGAGTTTGTGAGTGATCTTTTGGCAATAACTATCATTTCAATCCAAAATGGCTTGGCGAAAGTGGGAAATGAAGAAGATGAGTTACAGGCACCAGAGACTAGCTTCCCCCTTGAAACGCTTGCACTGATTGCATCTTTTAGAGATAGAGTTATTTTCTTGGACTCTTTCCTGCTCGGATTCTTTCTGTTTTGCCATGATTTGTTGAACTCCACTAAGTTGGAGGTTCCATTAGGACTTTCTTCAAGCTCTCAAATCAAATCAAGACCGAACTCAGTTCGATTCTCATTCTCAATAATTGGATGCCCAAACTCCGAAAAGAATTGAGAAAGATTATTCCGTGTACCTGTAAGATTTTTACCGTTCACCTGACATTAATATTAGTTTGATGTTTAACAGTCATGAATGGAAATGATCACTTATACCTTCATAAACAGAGGTACCATGTGATAGAAAAATCAAGAGATCAAGCAGGCTCAAAATTCGGTAACTTGGTTGGTGAATCGACAAGATAACAATGGTTCCACTCAGTGCGATTCGCTGCAAGACTTTAACAGCCATGAAAGCGCTTGTTGAGTCTAAACCTGAAGTTGGTCCATCGAGAAACAAGAGAATCGGGTCTTGAATAATATCAGTTCCGATTGAAACTCGCCGGCGTCTCTTCCACGGTTAACATAGCAAACAAAAGATCATCTTGCATAAAATAGTCAGAAATAACCTTCAAAACCCTTGACTCCAAAACGTCACCGTTCAAAGTAACTGTTCCTTTCAAGCTCTCTTTCGCTATCCTGTCTGCGTGAGCATCAATTAACGTGGATTTCCCGGAGCCACTAGCGCCAAGAACTGCCGTGATATCACCTTCTCTCGCTTCCCTGGATATATCGTTGAGCAACACCTTCTCTGGCGAATCAAGAGGGCCCTTTGGAAGCTTTAGCTTTTGACGAACTTTGACACTGTAAGTTAAATTGTTAAAAGAAAGAACAAAAGGGTGCATTGGTGGCATCGAACTATGGGCATCTTCAACTCGCCTTAAGAGTTATGCAGGAGTGCGAGGGACAGAAGGTTTGTCTCTTCTCGGGTACTGTTGAAGCTCGAACCGCTGGTTTTGTTTAAAAAATGAAAGGTCATTGCCGACAATTGGTTCCGGCAGGGACTTGTTTAAGCCTCCAACATGAGACATCAGTGTGCATTTTTACGGTGAGGTTTAGCTGAAAAAACTCTCTATGCAATGGATTTATACGGCAGAAAAGATGAAGAATTGGTAATTGGAAGTATCTGACTTCTGCTCTTGTTTGATTATATTATATAAGTAAATGGCGTTTTTCCCACCCAAGATTGGTTTACAAACACTGTTCTACCGCATGGATTATATTTTCTCAAATTCAGGCAATGAAAAATACTCCTAACATAGACAAATTATATGAACTTATCAGTGGGCTCAGGTTGGGAGCCGTGACAGGGCTTTAGACAGCTACGAGTGATGGCGATCTTAACAGCGAGTATGCGTGGTCATTGGGTTCGTGATACAATAATTGTAGTTGAGAGTGCTCCAGCCACTAGACGTGCACAATGTTGCTGTGGTAGCGCATTGAAGAGGGGACTAGGCCAATCCTACACAAACAAGTCGAGAGCTGGAGCCGCTCCCCTGATGAGTCCAAGGCAGGATGAAACCAGTGATCCTAAGCCAGAATGTGGGTGCATGCAAGGTTGATCCTCAAGACAGCCTATCGAGGATGCCGCACAGACAATTCGAAAAAAATAGGCCTGTGACACTTGGGATCAGAGCAGAACCATCACCAATGCTGCGATAGTAAAAGAGATCCCGTCAAGCTAATAGCAGACGACAACAGATTGACCGTTTTGCACGAGGCATGTGAAAATCCTGATGTTAAATAGCAAATGCCAAAAATACATCATGCCATAACGAGTGGGTGCACCAGGTGGAGGATGAGGGTCTTCTAAGGTGTCATGAGGAGAGTGACATGATGGGGTATGTCGCACTTGACAAGTGGTCGGGCATCCCTTTAGCCAATATGGGAGACACTCATCGTGTGGTCATTTGATGCGGCCAGTGAAGGACTGGGGCTATTTTGCAAGTTGAGCGGAGCACAAGGGCGTGCTCCATTTTGAGTGGGGGAGTATGTCACGGGCTCAGGTTAGGAGTCGTGACAGGACTTTGAGCAACTACGAGTGATGGCGATCTTAAGAGCGAGTATACGCAGTCATTGGGTTCGTAATGCAATAACTGTAGTTAGAAATGCTCCAACCATGGGGCGTGCACAATGTTGTTGTGGTAGCACATTAAAGAGGGAACTAGACCAACCCTGCATAAACTGGACAGGAGTTAGAGCCGCTCCCCTGATGAGTCCAAGGCAAAATGAAACCAGTGATCCAAAGCCAAAATATGGGTGCATGCAAGACTGATTCTCGAGACAACCCATCGAGGATGCCACACAGACAAGTCGAAAAAAATCGACCTGTAACAACTGAGATGACAACTTGTATTGAATGACATGATTATTTATTTTTTTTTTCACTTCAAAATTATCAAATCAGATACTATCACATCAGATTTTATGAATAAGTTCGTATTTATAATATTACTCTTATTTTATTTTATAAAATTATCTTATAATCTTAAATTAACAAAAAATAAAAAACCCTTTAAAAATCGATATTTCATTAAAATCCTTTTAATTTTATTTCCATTTTCTTTCACTATCATCATTTTTTTTGAAAACTCTAATCGCCAATGACTCTTTCACCACCACTACAATCTCACCATTGTCAACTCTGACTACCCTCATCATAATAATAATATAAATATCGTTGATAATATCTCATATTGTGACGATGGCAAAGGCAATGGGGGTTGATAACAGTGATATTGTGGTTGTGGTGAAAGAGTAACATCAGCTGCTAGAGTTTTCAAAGAAAAAACAGTGATTTATTTGTAAGTTTTCAAACTTTTTGGGTTTGATATCAAATTGAATTTAGATTAAAGCATCATATTTAAAACTTTTGGATTTGATATGTAGAAGAACTATATTTGACAAAATTATTATTTTACTTTCATATTATTAGTTTTTTTCAACATAGTATGATTTTAATTTTAAATTGTATGCTATAAATGCCCAAGCAAAATGCCTATCTATTGAAAAATGAATAAAACTGTGAATATTCAGTTTTGAGTATTGGATTAAATATTTATAATTTTAGTAAATATTATTTTATCTCTAATTTAAAAAAATTATTAATAATATATTATCTGAATATTTAATCAAATATTAAAAAAAGAACACATAATTTATCATGAAAGTAACTAGGGTTGGATTCGAGCTGAGCCCGTTCGAGCTTGAGCTCGAACTCGGCTTGAATGAGTCCGAAACGAGTCAGCCTTATATAAGTTTCGCCGAGCTTGAGTTATTCGCTAAATTTTTTAATTAAAAATTTAGATACAAAACGACATCTTTTTGACTAATATGTATTAAAACGATGTCGTTTTGATAACGAAATAGTTAAAAACTCGAGCTTGAAATGAGTCGAATTGAATTTGAGCTAAACTTCTTTGAGCTCAATCTCAAGCTCTGCTATATACAAACTGAACTGAGCTCAAATTTAGTTCAGTTTGAATCTAACCCTATAAAGTAACCATTCACTTGTGATGTGGATATAATGGTTTCTGTCATTTTATATGATTATAATGAAGAGTCCTTGTAAGTGTTGGGATAATTATTTTTTTATCAAGTATAAGTGAGTACAAGAAATTAATGTTGGGTAAGACTACAAACTAAAGTAAGAGGGATTTTGTTGTTTCGAATCCTACTAATAAACAAAAATCAATTAATTCAAAATTAAATAATCAAAACAATCAGAAAACTAGATTGAAACAATAATAAGACGAGTTCTAGCCAAGTAATTTAGGTATGGTTCAATTCAATTGATCATCGATAAATCAATTAATTCAGAATTAAATAATCAAAGCAATCAGAAAACTAGATTGAAACAATAATAAGACGAGTTCTAGCCAAGTAATTCAGGTATGGTTCAATTCAATTGATCATCGATAAAAAGATTAATTTTTCTTTTTAAATAAACCGGTTATGAAACATCGAGACGCTCGTTATTTTGCTTTTCCTTAGGTGTTGGTAATTAAGAAACGTTTTTTAATTACTTCTCTTATTTTTCAATCAGTTCTAGATATGATCTTAGAATTTAAATTGAAAACAGAATTAAGAATTAGAAAAGCCACCGATTCTAATCAACAAAACACAGACGCTGTTTTTGTTTAAATTAGATTAACCTATTCCACTAACATACAATAATTATTCTACTTCACTAAGCATGCTAGTCAGCCACTTACGATTAAACCATCAAACAATTACGGATTCAATAATTTAATCTAACAAAGTTATTTTTAATCCAAAATAAATAAGACGTCTCCTATTTAATTGAACAAGGCAACAATAAATAAAATCAAGAAAAAATTAATTATTTAAAAGAAAAAAACGGGTAAAGAAGATCTCACAATCATCGTAGAATCATGATCCTGATTACTCGACTAAAGAAAAGAGTTAGTTACTCATATTTATGTTCATGACTTCACAGAAAATTAAAATAAAAATCTTATCCTAATTGAAGAAGAACCAGCGAAGGGTTGCGACTATATTTCTTTATGAAAGAAAAGGATGTTAAAAAAACAAAAAACTCTAAAACAGAGAGCAATTGCCTTTTTTATAGTGTCAGGTCTGCTTCAGTCATTGAAAAATATTTTTGTGCCAAATATCATCCAAAAGACCTGAACTTCCTCCAATTGTCAATTAAGTCTTCAACTGTGAATTTCTCAGTAAATAGCGCGATTCTCTCATTTCCACAATCATTCATCTCCTATGTATTTTACCGTCATTCTGTCTTGATACATGACAACTCTAAATTCTTTTTATTTTGTATCTTTTCTCAGAATAATACAATTAATGCCCAATTTCCTAAAATAAGTAATTAATCAAATAATTAATGAATTAAATATTACAAATCAAGGAAATTAAATATCGAAAAATATGAAATTTCACACACTAACAATAAGACGTGGAGCAAATCCTTGTTTTCACTCAGCAGTTTACTTATAATATTTGTTTACTTGAATGGCACCCAAAATGAACAAAATAAGAAAATGACTATTCTCACAGCAATTTTTGTGACCGATCTTATATACGTCCAATTTTGAGTAAGTAATTAAATATTCAGATAATATATTATCATATGATTAAATATTATTTTATTATTAATTTAAAATTATTCAATTGTATGATAATATAATATATTATCTAAATGTTCAACCGAAAAAAATCAAGGCATCGAAATTAGGATTAGCTGAAGCAGGGGACTACTTGATTAGTGTATTATAAATGGATTGATATTGTTAGTCACTAATGGTGGCCTCTACACTTCCTAATCTCTTGTCCACACGCCTTCGTTGAGAACTCAATTTGACTGAAACCATTCTTCTAGCTAAATTGTCCTTCAAGTCCCCTTCCTTCTTATCTTCATTTTTCTATTATAAATTGGGTATTTATCTTAGTGTTAGGGCATGGTTTTGTATCTACTGTCGATTGGCTTCTCTGGTGTTCATTGCTTTTAAAAAACCTAAAAACGAAATATCTCCGTGAGAGAAACTATGAAGGGTTATCTTGAAATCAATTGAATGATACTGTCTATTGATATAGAAAATTGTACCAATGCGATAAAACAATTATTTGAAGATTTTATGTGAGAAAGGGTAATGCTATATGTTTATATTTTTAATACATAATTTGAATATATAGATGATATATCATCATATGATTAAGTATAATTTTATATTTAATTTAAAATTATCAAATTATATAATAATATATAATTTATATACTCAAATTATGTATATATATTAGATCCGGGTCTATCCATGATGGGTCGATTCGATCCGATTTTGGTAACTGTCAAAAGACAATTATTGGTAGTTAATAATTAACAGTTAAACTTTTATACAAAATTATAACTGTCTTCTAAAATATATATACGCCATTTTTGTAAAGGGAAGAATTCTTCATCCAACACAAATGCACAGATTTTGTCTCCTAAAATAGAAATCAGTACGTTGGTAAATAGTATCGTGAAAATAGACTAACGTCAACCTCTCATACAGTATTTGAAGATGCTTCATCAAAAATTGAAAGAAATATCCAAAATCTTTATTTATATAATTCATAGAATTTGATTCGGATATGTTATTTATTCCCAGTAATATATATAAACTCTAGGTAAAATTCTGAGATATTATTAGTAATTGCAAAAGGGTCAAATCGAAACCCTAGCTCCGTCTCTTGGTTTTATGGCCAAGTAGTGAAAACATCGTCGTCATTCTGGGGACATGTGGAGTATTGAGGCATTGTCAACTTTGCATGTTCTGTAGATTTAGATGAAATGTGTACAATCAAGATTAGTACACGTTGGAAAGTGTTGGGTGTGACACCAATACTTTGCATTTAATGTGATATGCATGCTCGGCCACTTTACACTTAATATGTCATCAGTATAACTTTACAATAAATGTGATACAATTTACCTAGTTGGGTAACGGTTATTATGTCCAGTTGTCTATTATAGTCATTTGAATACCTTATCTGATCTCTTTGATTGAGAAGATTTGTCCTACTCGTTGCTTTGGGATAAAAACCTACACATTCGTTTTACACAACAACAAATGTTTAGGTGGCATGAGTTTTCTATATGTTTTTAAGAGTATGGAGAAAGAAATAAAGAAAGAGTTCTTGTGATATTGACTAACGCTATATATATAAATAATAATATATTATTAAATATTTAAATATTTAAAAATTAAAAATAAAATATTTTTTAATTATATAATTATATTGTGTATATAATATTTTTATCATAATTTCATAGAGCTGACAGAAGTTTTCACTGCACTAACTTGCTTTGACTTTTGGAACTGGATATTCCATGTTAGGAGTAAACCCTCGAGCAAGAGTTTTCCCACTTCCGCTGGAACTTCTTGTTGTAGGGAAAACGACTATTTCTCACTCATTTTTTAGGTATATCTCAAACTCATACTCATAGAAGATAAAAATCTAATTTTTCTACCCATAACCAAACTGTCATCCAATTTTTCTGTTAGAGACAAGGGCAAAATCGATAATTTACTGTTTATATTAAAAAGTTATAAAATTATTACTTTTCACCCCCTTTAAGTTTTAGAAACTAATATTTCATCTTTAACCAAAGTTTTTAAACTTTTAAAACTAACATTTTCATCCCTAAACCTAGGGTTTCCATATTTTTTAAAAGACAGTCATCCCTCATAACTTTCAAAAATAACAGTTTCACCCCTATTCTTCAATTTCATCTTTCGATATCGTCACCAACCTCCTTTTTCTCCTGGTATGACGGCGGTGGTGCGACGAAGAGATCTTCATCTCCTCGTGGCACGGTGTGACGAAGAGACGAAGATCTCTTCGTTGCACCACCGTGTGACGAAGAGGTCTCTCTTTATCACTCCACCCAGACGACGAAGCGTCGTCCAGATCTGGGTGACAAAGGATTGTCCTTTGTTGTCCTTTGTAGTCGAAGATGCGAGATCGTGGAATGCGTCGGCCGTCGGTGGTGACCAGAGAAGGAAGCAAACCTTAGGGGTGAAATCTAAACTTTTTAAACTTTGAGGATGGGTTTAGTTGTCAGTTTTTAAAACCTGGAGGGGGAAAATGGTAAAATTTTAAAGTTTTAAGGTTTTAAACAGTAAAATATCAATTTTACCCCTATCCCTAACTGAGAAATTGGATGGCAGTTTGATCATGGGTGGGAAAACTGGATTTTCATCTCCCGTGGGTATGAGTTTGAGATAGGCCTAAAACATGGGTGGGACATAGTCCTTTTCCCCTGCTTGCAACCAAAAGGCAACCTGAAAAACAAGCAATATTAGTCTTTCTTCCTGCCCCAAAGATACCTTTCTTTAGAGCTGAAACTACATCTAACCCTCGCTATGGTTATGGCTCTTCCATTAAACTCGAATTGGGACTGGCGCACGGGCTTGACTTTTGGTTGTAAGGCCTAGAAAGACGTTTCAACCCCCCTGCCAATCTTATCTGGCCCGACTTTCGAAAGAAACTAAGAACCATTTCTGATTTTTATAGCAACTCTATGTCTGATAGTGGCTTCGCTTCGTTAGCGGCTCTTTAGCATCTGTCCTAATTTTTAGGTTGCAAGGAGGACTTCAAAAACTTCTCATGGCCTTTCTGAGAAGTTGAAGGACATGAAGAAGTTGCGTGAGGTGGAGGAAGTGAAGCTCAACGACCTGAAGGAGATGAAAAGGAAGCTGAAACGGCATGAGGTGAATTCTTAGTCTTCACGGTTGAGGGAGCTCGAGCTTAAGGCTATCGCAGACTCCATGACGTTAGGGTTTGCTGCCGAGGTGAAGTCTCTGAATATAAGGCTGGAGGAGTTTGAGGAGAGGCATAAGAGGCAGACCATTGACTACGGTAGCGTCGTGAAGGAAGAAACATTAACGCACTCAAAGTGTGATCCCCTGCTTTAAATAACCATGAAGACATATTACAGCCACCAGGAAAAGAGGGGGAATGAGATGGGATATGGAAGAGGAAAGAGGAGGAATGAGATGGTAGAAATTCAGGATTGTCGTAATGGCAGCGATACCACGAAAGTTGAGAGAGAGAGTTCTATGTATTTTGATAACTTCCACAATGCGTTTGGTTAAATAATTTTTTTATTGATAAAAATAAAAAATTATCCTAAAAATAAGTTATTAAGTATAAATTTATTATTATAGTTGATTTTATTTATTAAAATTAATATATATAAATAATTACGTATTTAATTAGAAATAATAAAATAATGTTAATTTATTATTAAATAGGTATAAAAATATTTTTTATATTTTTATTATTTTAATTAAAATTTGAAGACATTTTTAACCTAAAAATTTAATAAGTAAAAATAAAATAATAACAAAAAATAAAATTGTTATTAATCTTTTAATAAAATAATAATTTAAATAATTTTTATATTACCGGTCAAATTACCGTTGAAATATTTTATTATTTTACAAAAAAAAAAAAAAAAGACTATCAAAATAATAAAAGATAACTCCAACCAGTCGCCTCATTATTATATATCATTTATCAGGAAGTACAACATATATACATGCAAATTACGATTTACACAAACCGATATACAAATTCTACAAAGCAAACAAGCTCCTTTATTATGGAGAAGGGTTACAGAAGGAACCAAAATTATATTTTCAAACGCGGCGAGATTTGATAATACTATCAATTACTGCCAGAAAGAGACAGTACCTCAGATTCGTGTCTCACTCTAATTTCGTTTTCGAAGATTTCCCCTGGAAAGTTTGAGATTGGCTTGTAAACCTCCCCACAAGCTTAAGAACCTCATCGATCAGAATTACAGGGAATGCAATGGCCAAAACCAGGAGCCACTCATTAAAGCTAAGAGGCACAATGCCGAAAACTTTAGCAAGGAATGGCACATACAGGATCACGAAGTGCAAACTAAATGAGAAGGACATTGCCACTAGTAGCCAAGGGTTCACCCAAGGGGGCATTGTCAAGAGGCTCCCGTCCTCCGAAAGGGCATTGAGGGAATTAAACATTTCAATGGCAACCAACACAGAAAGGGAGAGTGTCATTGCTTTTACTTTCCCGCCACGGAAATAATCACAGGGGTTATCAATGAATGAGAAGACCTGATTCCCAGCTGTGAACGATGAAACCGTAAAATTCCCCCAGGATGAGCACTGACCCCAATCAGCAAGCTGTGAGTAACTGACAAGGGTGTGACCATCCCTGATGAGATCGATGCCCAAGAAAGAACCATGTGTATACCAAATGATGAAAATTCCAACAGTAGCAATTCCAACATATAATCCAATAACCTGCGCAGAGAAGAGTAGATAAATTGCAAATTCAAGCAAACTTTAATGAATTCCAATATGGGAACTGAAGAAGATAAAATACCATGTAGCGCAATAAAATCCAAGTACTAATGAGAGAGTCATTGCTTCTACGAGGAGGCTTCTTCATTATGTCTTTATCTGGGGGATTGAATCCCAATGCTGTTGCAGGCGGTCCATCGGTAACAAGATTTACCCACAGAAGCTGGACAGGTATCAGGCCTTCAGGAATACCTAAAGCTGCTGTTAAAAATATAGAGGCAACCTCTCCAATATTTGAAGATATCATATACCTGAAATAGATTTAAAGACTCAGTTGAATCCCATCTCTTAGTATGTAGAAATATTCCAAGGGAAAAAATAAGTTATAGGAGTACAGTAATTAAAGGAAATAATCAAATATAAATATGAAAATTTAGTTGAGGGTGCCACTCATTACTGTCAATGGAAATAACAGAGCAAACAGACATTTTTGCTAAAATACACTTTTACACCATGATCGCTGCAGCATAATTATTAGCCTGAAGAAACTTATACTGCTCCAGAGGATTAACAGAAGACATTAGCTTCCAAAAAAAAGCGCATTTAAGCCATAACATGAATCAATTCTTAAATTATATATAATTCATTTATCAGATTTGCATCAAGTAGGAGTTTGGACTCTAATTCTACAGCCAAACTAGTTAGAAGACCAAGTACTAAATTTTAGAAAACATCAGCCAGGAATAATAGTAACATTTTAACTATCATTCCACTAGTTACAACAGAACTGTTGCAATTTTCTGTCTTGAAACCCACATATATCAGTCATCACTATTTCGCTTCAATGATCCAGTGAACATCAACTTTAAGATAAAAGCATATTTACTTTTGCATATTATTATTGAAGCTGCACGAATGAGAAATAAAAAAGTAAAAATAAAAACCTGATAAAAGCCTTCATGTTACTGTAAATGGATCTTCCTTCAGTGACAGCAGTAACGATTGTACTAAAATTATCATCTTCCAACACCATATCAGAAGCTTCCTTTGCAACCTGAAGATAAAAAAGATGAGAATGAGTGAAAAAGTAATGAATTACTTGTTCAAACTAATAAATAGAGTAGGATGCAGTAAACAGAATAATTATTAACAATATTAAATCACTCACAATCCCCTACTCAAACCACTGGGAGATAGGTAAAATAAATCATGTTGCATAACTCACACTGTTCCAGATTTAATGAGGTATTATACCCCTGATCCAATTAAAAATAAGAATTTTGATCTCCCTTCTCTTGTTCTAGACCTTAAAAACTGAATTCTTCAAAGATCTTTTTACTAGAATCAGGTGTACCACAAAAAGTACACACATGAAATCTGTACAAACAAAAATAATTGATTACCTCTGTTCCAGCGATGCCCATGGCAATCCCAATATCTGCCAGTTTCAGAGCAGGGGCATCATTCACTCCATCACCAGTCATGGCAACCACCTCCCCATCTTCTTTAAGGAACCTCACAATCTCTTGCTTGTGCCTTGGTTCAGCTCTGGAAAACAATAGCCCACCACTTTGTCTTAGATGGGATTTCTTGTCGTGCAGCTCCATGAACTCTTTACCAGTTAAACTTCTCAAACTAATGTCTTCATTAAGGTCAAATACACCTATTTCACGACATACAGCTTCAGCTGTATTCTTGTTATCTCCTGTAATAACCATGACACGAATTCCAGCTGCTCTGCACTCCTCAATTGCTTGAGAAACCTCCACTCTAGGAGGATCCTTTTAAGAATAGAAAAAAATTATTGCCATAGTCAGTTCATTAAACAGAAATATAATTGCATAAGTGAAAAATATTCTAAAATATAGTATTACTCACCCTCAATCCAGCCAAGCCAACAAAAGTAAGTTTGCTCTCAATTGAGGCATAGTTGGATGGATTAAGTAAAAGCACATGAGCTGGGTGATCTTCACTGCCATCATAGGTTTCGAAGTCAGGGAGCTCATCTTTGTAAGCAAAACCCAAACAGCGTAATGCACCAGTTGACATTTCATGAAGGGCTTGTAAAATAACGTTCCTTGATTTATGGTCTAGTGGTACAACAGAACCATCAATCAACTGAATGTTGGTGCTCCTCTCCAGTAAATTTTCCACAGCACCCTGACATATTAGCACTGCATGTTAGAACTCTAAACAATCTTTATCACAGAATAGATGAAAAAAGTAGTTATCAGTGAGCAAAGTAGCATTTTATCTACCGGACTATTGATCTCTTGATATTGGAAGACAAGAAAACATTCAAAATATATAAAGATAAATAACCCATGCAATTAATAAATGGATACCAGGAAAATTTTGATAGAAGATAGAACCAAAGTCATGAATTATAGACTATCAAGACTAAAAAGAGTTCCAAATGAGTGAAACTGTGCCTGTAAAATTTATCTTGTGTGAAGGAGCAGTCATGTCAACAGGTCAACATTGCCATTCTTAGCACTTAAATTTTCGCATCTTCCTAGAAATCCAATAGAACAATTAAGGTTTATTTTGATACAAAAGCACAGCATTTTCTGCCTTGACCATAAAAAGAGATAAATGTTTAGAACTGCACACCAGTTGGTCATTTATAAGAGTGCATATCAACAGTTAACATTTATACATGCACATCTAATTTTCAAAAATGATGGCATATGTTTTATGATTGATCATTCATATTCAGGAGAGGAAAGAGAAAAGGAACACCTTCACCAACAATGATTTCTTCCCAGAAGGAGAGTTGACAATAACCCCCATGGACTTCCTATCACGATCAAACTCAAGAGTTGCGATCCTTTTTTCATATTCATTCCATTTGCGGCAACAACCTTTGGAAACATGATATAGTAAAACAGAACATGTGAATTTCTCACGTCAAACATTTTAGTAGGAAAGAAAATTAATAAAAGAAAAAGTATGTGGAGTATTTTGCATACGTAGAATGTCATCCCCAGTAGTTGCTGATGCGTCACTAAACCCTGCTGGGAGACCCATTTTTTCAACTAGAACCTGAAATGACAAAGAAACAAATTGAATCAAAATCCAGAAACCCCCATAGCAGGCTCCATCAATACTATATGATGAAATATTTATAAGAAGAAAAAGAAGAGAAACCAGTAGAGTAATAAAATCCTCTTCAAGTTGCATCCACCAGGAAGGTAGTAGTTGATTAAAATCCCAAGAACACAAGATAAATTACAAGAAGAACCAAAAAGCTTATCATGAAAAATATGTGCGCCCAATTCAACAAATTATAAAATTACAGAATAAACACCAAAAGTGTGTACTTCAAAGACGATAAAATGCAATAATACAAACATCCAAAAGCATTACAGAACAAACAAAATTAAAAAGAAATAGCCAAAATTAGATGTTCTCACCTTCAGAGCCGCCTCAGTAGGCATTCCATGGGCAACGAATTTATGATCTGACCGTGCAATACCAGCATCATTACACACAGCAGCTATCTTGGCTATCATTTGAAGATTAGCATCCAATTGACCTGGGTTCCAATCATGTATATATCCATCATAAGGATTATATGTAGTCCCCTCAACCTTAAAACTTCTCAACTCATCAACTGTACCGCCCATTGCTACAAGTTTGGACACAGCCATCTGATTCGTTGTCAAAGTACCAGTTTTATCAGAACATATCACAGTCGTACAACCCAATGTCTCAACGCTTGGCAACTTTCTCACAAGCGCTTTCTTCTGAGCCATTATACGCGTACCAAGTGCTAAACAAGTGGTAATAACAGCAGGTAAACCTTCAGGAATTGCAGCCACAGCCAAGGCAACAGCTATTTCAAAGTAGTAAGTACATTTCTCGAATGAAAACCTGAAATTTCTAGGCCACCCATTAACATACTCCCATTCAAGAAAGTACTTAACATTAATTAACCACACAAGCACACATATAATTCCAATTATCATCGTCAAAACCTCTCCAAATTCATTCAACTTCTTCTTCAACGGGGTATCTTCTTCAAACTCTGAAGCCGCATGAATTTGCTTATGCACTTTCCCAATTTCAGTTTCCATGCCAATCTGTGTGACCATACACAAACAATTCCCATTCACAACTGTTGTTCCAGCAAAAAGAATGCATTTTTTCCCTTGAATATCAACATCTGGAGAAACTACTTTATTGTTTTTATTAACTGCCTCGCTCTCTCCAGTCAACGAACCTTGTTCAAGTCTTAAAGTTGAACTAATCAGCTCCACAACACGCATATCAGCCGGAACTTTATCACCAACCTTGAGCTCCACGATATCTCCCGGTACAAGCTCCTTAGACGGCAACTTGTGGATTTTTTTACAGTCACGAATCACCGTAGCGTGCTCTGATTGAATCTCTTTCAGCGCCTCCAAAGCTTTCTCCGCATTATTTTCTTGCCAAACACCAACAACAGCGTTAATAATCAATATAAGGAAAATCACTAACGGCTCTACAAAAGCCGTTATTTCCTTTTCAACGCCTTCTTCGCCGTCGTACCAAGCCAGCACGAACGAAACAATCGCCGCGGCGAGTAAAATTCGAACCAGCGTATCGTTGAACTGGTCGAGTACTAATCTCCATATGGACGGACCTTCGTTTTCCTCCAGCTCATTTAATCCATAGATCCTACGACGCCGTTCCACGTCCTCCGGCTTTATTCCCGATCTTCTGCTAACCTGGTAGTGTTTTTCACACTCTTCAACGTCCTTCGACCAAGCCGGAAAGAGGTCACACTCCTCGTTCGATTTCGAATTAATTGTTTCTTCCTTGCCGTATCCTTCGCCGCCTCTCCCCATTAAAAATCCACTGAAACTGAAAATAGAAGGTTCAAATTTTCTAGCAGAAAAATTATGTTTGTTTGTTTGTTTGATCAGAAAAAGCGAGAGAAAATCTACAAACTCCAAATCCAAGGAAAATGGAGTCTCCCGCAAACCATATCCAGGTCAGCGGTATTCCCACTAAGTTACAGTGTCTCTGCTATTTTTTTCTCTCTTTGAGTGGCTGCTGCTGTCTTTCTCTCTCGACAGTATCACTATTTATAAGAAAAAGCTTCGACATGGAGTGCGGGGTTTGTAATTTTTGATTTACCGTACCGTGTGATGTGGCGTCATTTTATTGGATCTTCTATTTTGTTCTATTAGTAATGTGTCGTTTTCATCGGTTAGTTTAGCTGCTTGTTCCCTCCGTGAGCACAAATTATTATTCGAACTTGGCCAAAAGACATATTCCCACCCAAGGTTTAGCGGATTCACATTTATATCTTAAATTTAAAGAGCATCATTGTCATTTAATATTTAATATTAAAAAATATAAATTAATCTTCTTTCCACCTTTAAATTATAAAATTAACATTTTTTCTCCAAGTTTGAGATTTAAAAACTTTACTTTTCCTCTTAGAGTTTAGTTTTTTTCCCTTCCTTTTTTGATGGCTTTCTTTGTTGTAGACTAACTTCGACTTTCCACCCATTTTTTTTTTCGATGCTCTCTCCACCCCCTAGTAATCTCCTTGAAGAATGATGATCAGTGCTTCAATCAAATCGATGAATGCTTTGATTGACTCAATTACGGTAGTGGATGAATTGATAATTGCTTCAGACAATGATAATTTTTTATGGCATGAGAGTCAAAGAAGATAGACGATGATGACCATTGTTGAATCAAAGCATGGGTTGACAAAGTGCACTACCCATGCTTTGATTCGATCAAAGCATTAGTCGTCGTTTATTGTCATTGTCGAGTCAGCTAAGAGGGGAAGAGATGACTAAAGAATAAGATGGGTGGGAAGTCGAAGTAGGTCGACAATAGAAAAGACCATGAAAAAAGGAAAAAAAAAACTAAACCTTAAGAGAAAAAGTGAAATTTTTATATTTTAAGTTTGAAAAAAAAATATTGATTTTTAAAATTTAAAGAAGAAAAAAAGATTAATTTATATATTTTTTAATGTTAAATATTAAATAATAATTATACACTTCAAATTAACAATTTTTCTTAATTTTAATCATTGATAAGTGAATTTTTAAATTTTTAAAACTTAATAGTATGAATTTGAAGTTACACTAAACTTTAGGTGAGAATATGTGTTTTGGCCTTCAAACATTAACGCACGATATAATTGTGACGTCTATAATTGGTTTGACTAAATGTATAATCATTCATTTGGGGTTTATTTTTTAAAAAATCAATTAAAATAATTATTTTTTAATTAGATTAAATAATTTTATACAAATATAGCTAAAATTGTGATAATTAAATCGTGTATTATATTGTATATTAAAATTTTAATTTTTTATATCATATAGTAAGTATCATATCATATCATATAATACAAATTTAAAAAAATAAAATAATAAAAAATTTTAATTGACACGTTATTATTTAAAAAAATATATTAAAATCACTGTTAAAAATTTAAAATTTTTCATATAAATTTTTATTATATTATTATTTTTTATAAAAAGTATATTAATTTATATTGATAATAAATATCATATCATATTATATAATATATTCATTTTATTATATTAATTCGATACATTTTATGATATGTATCATTTTACACTTTTATAATATCATATCGTATTATAAAATACTCGTAATTAGAGTTAAAACCTCAAATTAATATTTGTTTTATTCTTAATTTCTTATCTTAAATTTTGTTATATAATTATAAATCAATTTTTATTAATTTATAAATTATTATTGTTTTCTATATTTTTTTTCAATTAATTATTCGAATGCATGTATAAACACGTCAAGCAAGCTTTTTCAGAATTACAAATCTAATCCAATTATCAATTGATAGTTGATGGTAACATTATTCATATTTAATTAAAATGCAAGAACAAAGTAATTGCGTTATTATATTACTTTATGGTAAAATATTTTTAAATATACAAAGAAATTTCATTCCATTCATGCAAGAAAACACTTTGTAAAATTGGAAAATCCTTGGAACATGATATGAAAGCTGGACTTTACCTATAAATTCAATAATTGTTGGTTTATTTATTTATTAACAATATTTTTAAAATGCTTGTGGAGCTCAAACCAAACAGAAAGCTGCCAAACGCCAAGCGGCTACAGCGTCTTCTCCAAGTAAGATGAGCTCATTACTGTTAGTTTTCAAAGTTTTTACTGTTTTTTTGTCTTTTCAAGCTTTGATCTGTAAGACTTTTGACGGTTGAAGAAGGAGACTGAACTTCAAAAATGAAAAATGAACGCAGAAGAGCTGGAGAAAAAAGATCTGGAGCTCTTCTGCTAAGGTAACTTTCTGCAAAAGGTAAATCATCCGGATTTTCAAATCTCAATAATACATTACTTAATCGGCATTTTAGAAATTAAATTAAGTAATAAAAAAATTATGAGCTATGGCTGGAAGTTGAATGCAATTGGTCGTAGTTTTGAACGTCTGTAGTACACTAGCTCAGTACAATTAGTTAGAAGATGTGAAATGCAAGTAAACGCAAAATTTTCCAGCTATCTTTGCCTCAAGTTTCAACTATAGGAAGTTTCGTAGGAATTTTCTCTAGTCTTTTTCATAAATTTTTAATGAAAACTCCTACGCAACGAAAGAAGTCAAGTCTTTATTTAATTGATAAATGGCTTAGAAGTCTGGGGATGGATGATGATGCTTACCCCTACGCTATGGAGGCAATTTTAAATTAACAAAACAATCAAATTACGTGGGAAAGGCATTACCTGGAAAATTTGAATATTTCTTTTGGTTTACTTTTTTTTTTAAAATAAAATTACGTATACTTAATTTTAAATATTTTATTAAATATTTAAATAATATTAGAAATAATTTATTATCTTTTAAAAGAAGATATTAATTATAATTATAATTAAAAATTAAAAAAAATACTTCTGTGCTGTTATTGGTGGCCAATAAAGACAGGTCATGCTTTTAAACAGTGTAAGCTGAAAATTTTTCAACAGTAAATGCTTTAATAATATATTCTTTAAATTTATAAGCCGAATTCCTCCTATCAAAAAGTTGATGAGGTGAATAACTTATATCTATGCCAGAGACGCATAGAGATAAGTAAATGGAGGTGGGTGTTTATAGCAAAAGGTCTCTAGTTTGAAAGTAGAAGATTTTTATACTATTTAATTTGTTGTGGTAGGTTGAATCGGCGATTGCACATACAATCTGAAGCCCCTTAAAAAATTTCCGCCGTGCCGCATGACACCGATTACCAACCTTTGATAGCGACGAAAGGAGGCTGAAAGGTGCTTTTTGGTTTTTGGTTAAAGAAGGGTTGGATTAATCACAACCAGAAGGTAAAATTATAAGTTCAGTCATGGGTAGAACTCATTTTTTAATTTGATTAATCTTATTTTTATTATTCAAACTACTAGTTGCATTTTATTGTCTCTCATCAATCTCATTGCAGCATAAGCAGTCGTCAACATCCTCAGTTGTTTCTAGCGGCTGCCGACCAACGTGGGAATTGAGAAGGTCAAACGATGGTTCATTGAGGGAAAGGCAGATAAGAATCTAATCTGAACTTCAAAAATCAGTAAGTCCAAGGTATTTTATTAGTCGTGCTTCCAGTTAACATCAACAGAATCTGTCCAGGGCTGGATTCGAGCCGAGCCGAGCTCGGCTCGCAGCCAGCTTGGGCTCGGCTCGGTTTTTTTATGGCCGGCTCGAGTTCGGCTCGTTTTTGGCTTGGCTCGTTTATGGCTCGGTTCGGCTCGTTTTTCATATCAAAACGACACCGTTTTGTAAATATATATAGATCAAAACGACGTCGTTTTGTATAAAAAATTTTAAAAAAAAATTACTAAGCCAACCCGAGCTAGCTCGAGCTCGATCGAGCCGAGCAGAGCCCGGCTTGTTTCGGGCTCGAACCGAGCCGAGCCAAGCTCGAGCTCGAGCTAGCTCAGCTCGAATCCAGCCCTAAATCTGTCCATATTTTACAGCCCAAAAGACTTGTTCTTACCTGAAGTTTAGTTTATTGTCAACTCTTACATGGTGATTTTCAAAAATTTAAATATTCAATCATCAATTATTATTTTTAGAAAAATTTGTTAAACTTATGAATATAATTATCATTTAAAAAAATAAAATTTTATCTCATTTCTTCACATAAATTTTAAAAATTAATTTTTTTTTTCAACATAAGTTTTGAAAACTTAACATTTCCCCCTCAGGTTTATTTTTTTACTCTCAGCCCAATGCCTTGTCCCAACCACTGGTTGCCACACCAGCCTTTCGCGCCTTCATCTCATGCCTATCCTTGTCCATCTGTCAAGGATTCTATCAAACTTGGTCATGGTTCAAACTTGTAGACCAAACCGTCATGACATGGCCGATTCCCTCTCTGAAACCTACTCTTAGATCAAACTACTTCAAGGTTAACTACTAACCTTACTAGCACTCGTACTCACTTTCTCTCTCTTATCGCATCCTTTCTCTATGCTCGTCTTTCTTTGCCTTTTAGGCATATAGATGATTCTCTACATTTTTAGACCATTAGATCAGCCTCTTATCATCTTTGGGCATACATTCTTTGTCTGCGAGATGTTTGTTTATGACTATCAAATCTCTATTGATCTCTATGTTGATGGTCGAAACAACAATTATGTGTACTTATGGTGCTTTTAGGGTCTCCAAGGATATCTTCTTGGACAAAGTCAGTTAGGCACAAAAAAAGTTGTTGAAGGAATGAAAAAAATAAACCCTATTGGAAAAAAGTTAAGTTTTCATAATTTATATTTAAAGAATGGTTAGTTTTTAAATTTAGGTAAAGAAATGAGATAAAATTTTATTTTTTAATATTACAAATTAAATAATATTTATACTCTTTAAACTAACAAATTTTTGTAATAATAATAATTAATAAATAAGTATTAAAATTTTTTAAACTTAATAAATAAAAATTTACCAATAAATTAAATCAAGGATGGAAAGAAGTTTTTAACATATTTTATAATATACTATGAAGTATTGTAGGGTAAAACTTCTACCATCTCGCTTCCGAATAACAAACGCTAACTTACATCAGTAATCAGCAAGAGCATGACTTGTGCTTTGACTGTGGCAGTTGATTTCAGATTCCAAGGTATCAAAGCATATAATTCGAAATTTCAAATTGGCCAAAAGATTTATGTTTGGTGTGTTCTTAAATTTTTATTTATGAATTTTTAAAATTTTGAATATCTATCCATTTATGAAAATTAAGGTCACCCAAGTTTTAATAATTTATAAATAAATTTTAAATTTTTAAAATTTCACAAATAAGAATTTAAATATATATTAAACTTTAGAAAAGAATAAATCTTTTTGTCTTTCAAATATTAAAAAGACATCAAAGCTTATACTTCAAATATTTAAAATGATCGAATGCCCAGTCTAATTTTGATGAAATGCATATTTTCCAGCATCTAATAAAATAGTTCCATAATAGTTGTCTTTTCGGTATCAGATTTTTTTCGAATACTTTTTTATAAATATAAATATTAATAATTTATCTTTAATTTTTTAATCTAATTTATCCCTTCCAAACCAAGTCAATTTTGCCAAACATGGACTTCTAATGTCACCCAATCTTTTTTTATTTTTATTTTTCAGGCATGGGGTTGGCTTAACAACCCATTAAAATTTTGTGCAGCCAAATGTCCTACCAAGCCTCAATAGCCACATTCTAATAACAATTAATTTTTCTTGTCAATGTGTGGAATTAATAATTTTGGTTATTGATTTTCTTCCACGGGGAAGAAATCTTGTGAAGGCAGTCAAAGTCGACATGCTTTGATTCTTATTGATCTTTGTCTTGGATAAATATGATTGGAGGGACTGTAAGCTCTTTCTAATAGCAAATAATTTTTCTTGGCAATGTGTGGAATAAAGAGTTGATTGTTAAAGCATACGTTCGCAATGTTAATAGTCTTGAAGAAGATATTAGGGTTTCTTAGGCTGCAAGTGATAAGGTGATGAAGACTTTGCTTTCCATTTTGAAGTTCTTTAGCAACTGTCGGTGTTCTTCGGGAGATGTTACGGATCATAGAAAATTCTCTAAGTACTCCTAATTGGTTGAGAGAAATATAAAATTGTAAAACAATGACAATTTTTAAATAACGATAATTATTTATCGCTAAGAGATGGGAAATACAAAAAAAGTCATGTGTGACAAATATCATAGGTTGAGATATTGAAAAAATTGATTAGGTGAAATTATTGATGACAAAGAGGTGAGAGAAGGTGAGTGTAGGAGAAAAAGTTAGTGATAGATTTTGAGGTAAAATAATATTCATACATATCTTTTTATACAACAGTTTTCATTAATAAAATAGATTATGAGTGAATAAATAGATTTTTGAAAAATCTCTACGTAATCAAAGTTTGGATGGGAAATTGTTATCCCACCATTTAGAAATGGGGCCAAAACCACAAAACTAATACATTATTGGCGGATTGATGGGGCATGTGACCTCTAAATCAAATTTAACTTGATTAAATTGTAACAGCAGAAATGGGATTAACATACAGAGACAGGCAAATAGCTAAGTGAGAACTAGAGTGGTTGAATTGACAGTTGAATTGGACGCACAATACAAGGACAGCCGTAGACAATTTATGTTTCTTGTCTACTTCAACCTCGAGATTTTCCTGATCAACTTGAAGAAAATTTTGTGTCCTCAACTTTCCAGTCAAGCAGATGGGCCCACCAAGTTATTGTGGGCCCAAAATAGTGTGCCTTAATGATTGAGAGAATGGACTTAAGAAGAAAATGTTCACCTCCTTTTTGGGCTGGAAGCCTATAATTCACCACTAATTCTGATTGGGCAAGGACTACACAAAAGTCTATGTAACGGATTGATTAAAACTAACCATGGATACATGAAAGTGATGCCATATGCACATATATTTAAGAATTTAATTAAATATTTATATTAAATATCATAAATTATCATTTCAATTTATATAAATAAATTAATCAATAATTTTATTTATGTGGTAATTAAAAGGACCCAATAACAAAAAATTTTAAATTTATCTAGTTTTAGGTATCAAATTAACTATTAAATTAACTATTATTTTATTTTTTATTTAAAATTATATAATTTTATAATATATTATTAAGATATTCAATTAGATCCATGAAATTCAATACATATAATTTTATTATCCAATAATATATACAGTGATGAGGTGGTATTTTTAATTAAAATAATAAAGATAGTTTAAGATTACTTAACAAGGAAATCATAGTGGGTTCAATTATAAGCAACAATTATTCTGTATAATATGATTTTAAAATATACAAATAAAATTATATTTTCACCATTTATTCAATTTTAATTATCTTAGAAGCCAATGGTTGGTTTCATTATTAAATCCCAGGCAATATAAGAACTGGAACTGTCAAAAAAAGAAAAAAAGGTAATGATAATAATATAAGGACCCCGAATAAGGCTGGATTTGAGTCGAGTTAAACTTGAGCTTGGTTCGACTCGTTTTTTGTTATTAAAATGATATCATTTTAATACATATTGATCAAAACGATGTCGTTTTATATCAAAATTTTTAATTGAAAAATTTAACGAGTAGCTCAAGCTCGGCTAGGGCTGCCTCAGTTCGAGTTCAGCCCAATCCCCGAAGATTCAAGAATCATTAAAATATTTCTCTAAATTCACACTTCAATTTCAGTAACACTTTTAATTTTCTAGGCTAAGCTAAATAAATCGAGATATTTTTCAAATTATTTTTCAGATGATTGTAAAATACTACCACAAAACATACTCATATATATATATATATATATATATATATATATATATATATATATGTTTATTTATTTATTTTATAATGATGAGAAATCCTCCAAAATAATGGTCTATTACACTTTAACACAGAAAAGCTTTAAACTACATGATAAAAGAAACACTATGAAAGCCATTTACACACATCTTACACAACAATTCTGAAATGACACATTTAACCTTTGTATTCAAACATTTTCAACCAAAATACACATAGTTAGTAGTATTATACAAATGTACAATATGTATCATGTAATATAATATGATATATATAAAAAATGATATATATTCTAAAACGTATTGAAAAGTATCTAATATAGTAAATGTATTATATGATATGCTACATGTATGATAGATATATATCAAACAATATAATACAATACATATTATCAATATGGATTGATATATTTTTTTTTAGAAGTGATGACGTGGTAAAGGTGTATCTGAAAATTTTTTAATTTCAAATAGTGTTTATGATATTTTAAAATGATTGCACGAAAATTATAATTTTTTATTTTTTTATAATTATTATTTTTAAAAGATGAATAATAATATATATGTCTATTTTGAGTACACAATATATATATATTTAGATGTATTCTCACGTGATTGAGTGTTATTTTATCTTTAATTTAAAATTATTAAATCATATGATAATATACATCTAATATGTACTTATTTGTATATTCAAAGTGGGTACATATATAGTTATATTGTTAAAAGATATATGTATCATATAATACGATACTATACGTAATATACAATATAAAAAATTAGGGTTTTAATATACGATACGATATGTGATTCGATTATGGTGAGTATACACTTTAGCCATGGGCAATTTCGTCAAAAGAGTAGGATTTTCATTTTTGCCACCTACCCCATCCCAAGTCCTGGCCAAGCGCAGCACATCACACCCCCTGTTAAAGACGCAGTGATAATGGCTAATTATTCCGAATCATAATCCCACTAAAAATAAAAAACCCTAATTCTCTCTGTTTGTACGTATCTTTTCTTCCAATCTAAGCCTTCCCTTTCAATTTAAAAACCCTCGATTTACATTCAACATCTCCCTGAAACAGCCACTGCTCCAACAGTAATTAATATGACTTCAGTTTGCATATCCAACTGTGTAAACGACGCACGTGACCCACGTGTGCCGGTGCGCGCCACCTACGTCAACCTCTACAAGTGGCCGGAGTCGGATGCCGAGTTCGTTCGAGCGGTTACGTCGAGTTCCAACGTCCGGCAAGGGGTGCACGTGCATGGGCATGGCCACCCTAGGGTTGTCGACAGCATCTCGTGCCGGCAGATGTATTTGAGAAGCTACAAATTCTCGCGAGACGATGTTGATAAGGAGGCCGAGAGTGAAAAGACCGCCATGTGTTTTGGCAGAGTGAAGGAGAAAGACAAAGAGAAGGATAATAACAACAACAGGAGGACGAGGAAGAGAAAGGAGAAGGAACGACGTCGTAAAAGGAATAAGTGTTTGAAGAATCTCTCATGCAATGCATTGTTTAGGCTTTTTCACAGGCTGTTGTCTTGTGGCTCTAGTATAGATGTTGCTGATCGTTGATTTATCTTCATGGGTTTATAATAATTTGGTTTCTAGGCTATCTATTTCTAAGAAAATTATGGGTGTTTTCTCATTGTTTCTTTTTCTTTTTGGGTAAGGAAACCTCATTTGAGTCGAATCTTCGGGACAGAATCGAAAGCATTAAGTAAGTAAAATATTTAAATCTTGATATATCATGAGCGGCTTCCGAATGCATGCTCTCACACTTGAAGATTCCTCTCCTTTTTGCGACTGAAACTATTCCTAGGGCATTGTTTCTTTTTCTTTCTGTTTATATGTAATGTTTTGGAAGCTGCAAAAAGAGAGAAGGAGAGAGAAGAGAAGCATTGAGCAAGAAGGGTCTTTGTAATTACTTGTCTTCTTAAACATATTCAAAGAAGGTTCATAGTTTCTGCCATGAGTGTCAAGTGGAGTTTCTGCAAAAAAAAAGTTCTCAGGGTAGTTGAGTTTATGGATTCTGCATAAAGTATATTAAGCTTGACCAAGTATAGTTTAGTTGGATAATGTGGCATATCTGTTTTTGGTTATAATTTTATATGGTGTTTGGTGTGTAAATAATAATGTTCGAATCAGATTCTGAATTAACGGTTAAGATTAGCCTGCAGAATTTTCTTTAGGTGCTTTTGGCCGTGGTGAAATTGACAGATTGACAAAGAGATGCATCAATGCATAGGGTTGGCATTGGATTGAGTAGAGATTGAATACATTAATATATGTTTTCACAGGGAAAACCTTTTTCTGTCCTCTCTTGTAGAAAAAAATTTTCTCCTGTATGCCTTCTAGTCTCAGTAAAAATTTTTTCTCTTAATCCCCAAATCCTCTCCCATTCCTCTTTTCATTTTTCTTAGAAAAATAATAAAATATTTAATAAATGTTAATATATATTTTATAATAATTTAAAACATTTAAGGTTAGGAGAGAAAATGAGTTGAAGATATATTTATCCTTACTCTTATCAGAAATTTTTATCTATTTGAAGAAGAACGGAGATTACCCAATTTGAAATATTGAATTGTCATTCTTATATATACATAAAACAAAAATAAAACATATGATAAATTTTGCATTGGATTCTCTTTATATACTTACTAAATAGGTACTAAAATGGATGAAATAAAAAGGGTTTATTAGGTTAAAGAAAGCCTATTGTTCCAGAATAGAAAATGCCAATTTAATTTGAACAGTACTTTAGCTTTAACACAACACTTTTATTCAGCTTTGAATTTTGATTTACAACTTGAACACTTGAGTTAAAATAGCAGCTTGCTGTGGGGTTTCCTGGTTTCAATATATATATATGTATGTATATCTAAAAATAAGCTATAATCATGGCAGTCACCAAGCACAATTCCTGAAGGAAACTTGAGATTTAAGGGATACAATACAAATGCTTAGTTTTCCCTGGCAAAACTTGATCCATGTGGGACAAATTAATCAACAAGATAAGTATATGGGGCCATTAACTTCATTAACATTCTGAATTCAATAAGCTTTAAGGAAAGAAATATAATCATCATCGACCTCTCCACTCAAGGATGAGTCTTATTTATTTAAGCTTATGATGATGTTGCCATTTACTCTGCTTACCATCCAAATTTTACAGGTTTCATTAATCACAAGATAAAAACATCATCATTAGTATCTGCATCAAGCTCAAAAAGCTACCAAGTTTCCCCACCTCATGAAGCAACAAAGGCTTGGCTTTGCTTGACAAATTTTATATTAATCTTTTTTTTTAGTTGGTAATGAGAAAATTTTATTTTAGTCGGATTATTTATTATATCAAGTAGGTAAATTTTAGATTTAGTGATCAACCATATAATCACGATATTAGATAAATCAACAGTTTAATCATAATATACTGATGATAAATTTCAAACCCATACTTTTTCGTTTGGACGTGGCATACGAATTTATTTAAGGGGAGGGAGGAAACTTTGCATTAATTAGACTGAATTCATGGGTGTGAGCAAAACAATAGAAATGGAAATGCCATGGTATAAAAATGTGCAGAAGCCGCCCATATAATCCAATTATAATTTGTAAAATGTGCAAGACAAGTTAATGGTGACTTAACACGTCTTTGCATTGCATGGCTCAAATTACCGTTGGATGACAAATGTTACTCTACTTAAAACGGTGGACTTCACCTCTTTCATAGAGAAATTTTATATGCCAAAATATTGTATATAACATTACTTTTCATATCATATATTTCAATTTTTCGGAGTATTATTTTATCTTTAATTAAAAATCAATCAATTATCTAATAATACATATAAAATATAGACTCATTTATGTACCTAAAATGATTACTTATAGTTTCATTGGTCCTTAAATCGGTCAACAGTCAGGTCTATTAAAAAGAACTGTTGTGGATACTCAGAGAAACACACAGCAAAATCAGCCGGAGGCAATATTCAACACTAATTTTCTTGGTGGCATCTTCGTGTCAAAGTAATTTGCATATACTTGTTCTAGATTTACTCTGAAACTATTATCAGAAAACATATCAACAACCATCTAAATTATTTTGGGAGGAAACAAACAGATAACCTTAGAAAAAGGGTTCAAAAAAAAAAAAAAAAAAGAGCTAACAGATTTCATAAATCCACAGGTTAGATAGGCAACAATGACTCCTACAAGCTACAAACAACGGTGATGGCATACATCTGCCCACCAAATATGGGGTTGAAAACACTAAACTCATACGTAACTGCCCAGCAGCTTTTGTGAAAGTGATAAGGAACTAGAACAAAAATTTGATCAAGTACAATAAAATTGACTTCCAACTCAAATAACATATATATATATATTTCAAAAAAAGCTAGCTTCAACAATTAGTCAAATCACTGCAAAAAGAAAACAGCTGCATCAAACATTTACCATGAGAGGCCACAGTCCATGAAAATGAAAAACTTAGTTCAACCTGGAAACCCAGAGCCCAGGGAACACTGTTGTCTTCACTTTTGGTGGATCTATGAAAAGAGCAAATATTTCAACAAATGTCTAGAATTCAAAAGATCCTGATTCAAATCCCAGTATAACCTGATCGCCAGAGATGTGTAATTATTGAAGGCAACTCAAAGTCATTGGCCATGTGGATGGGATATCTATGGTGCAACAATTAAAGATCCCCAAACTGAATAACCCCTATAAATAGGATGAATGGAAAATGATCCATTTTTGGAAAAGGGAGCACAAATGAAATATCATTAGCATGGTTCCAAAAAAGACAAACTTTTATGCAAAGACTACGAGAAAAATAAACAAACTGGCAACTGGGTTATCGTATACCTATCTGAAATATTTTATAGAAAGGCAGCTACTTGCTACAAGGGAAATCAAAAGCAGGAAAACTATAGAAAAAATTCAATAGACAAAGCAGAAAAATATGGACTTTTGAAAGTAAGCCCAGAAACAAAGGCTGCACGGCTAACTGAATTCCAGTTTAAAAGTTGTACTTCTCAAAAAGCTACCATTCTTCAACAAAATGACACAGCCATTTGACATTCTCCAGTTTCCAAAAAGTTTCTTCCACCATTGCAGCTCACCATTTTAGCCAAAATAGTTTTCAACCTGGAGCTAAAACTATGACAACAATCACTATATTACATTCATATACAATTACCTCCTGCTTCTTTCTTCCTGTTAGCAAATTAACTAAGGCAAGGCAAAGGAAGTGTATTGCTAAATTCATTTTTAAACAATGTGTTTGTCAAGAGTTGAGTTCGGGATAGACAATTGATAGTGGATTGTGACAATTGACAGAAAAGTGATCTTCTAAGTGCTCTCAATGTGACTCAAGGAAAGAATCCTTGGACTGCGGACTCTGGTGTCTCTGATTACATGACAAGTGACATTAATGTTTTTCATCAATATTATTCATGCCAAGAAAATTTAGTAGTACAAATTGTTAATGGTACCTTATCTAAATTGGTTGGTTTAGGGTTAATTGTAATTTCCAAGGATCTGGTGTTCGAGTCAGTCTTATTGGTGCCTAATTTGGATTATGATATGTTATAGATTAGCAAATTAACTAAGGAAAGGAAATGTGTTGATAACTTCACTTTTAAACAATGTGTTTTCTTGAGTTGGGTTCAGGATAGATAATTGATAGTGATGAGATGTGATGAGACTCTTCCTCTTTAAAGTTCCTCCTTTAGCTATGAAAAAAAGATCTCTTTTAGTTTTTTTGTTCAAATAAGAATATGAATGTTATGTTTCGGCATTATGGTCTAAGACACCCTAAATATTTATTCTTTAAAGGATTGCTTCATGTTTTATTCAATAAAAATTAAGAGTTATTTGAATGTGAAATATATCAAATATCTAAACACTCTCGCACAAATTATCCTATTCGTCCTTTTAAGTCATCTCACCTTATTTTATAATTGATATAGTGACATATGGGGGTAGCAAAAATTAAAAAATATTCTTGGGGCTAGATGGTTTGTGTCATTTGTTGATGACCACTTTAGAATTTCTTAGATATTCCTTATGAAAGAAACTACCAACAAGAACACTTATCTCTGATACCATGCAGATGCTTGAATAATTATGAAATATTTTTGTTGTGTGTTCTATTTACAAAATTCAAGAGAATAAATCATATACATCAAACTTTAAATCAAGAAATGAAATCCTAACAGAAGGAAATATTCCCTGATTTTATGAAGACAAACTTACACTTAAGACAAATTATTAAAGAAATAGACACATAAGAAGAAAAGTGAATCTTCCCAATATAAAACCCAGTAATCACAAGGATTTCCTAATAATAAAGGTAAATATAATACTACTAAGAAACACAATCAAAATATTGCCTAAAATGAGAAACAATTCAGAATTCCTAAAAAATAAGGATCTAAATCCTTAATAAAAAAGCGATAGGGATCTTAAAGTCCCAAACAATTAGGCATTCTTCTAGACATTCCAACACTCCCCCTCAAGCTAGTAAATGAAGATTTTCCATTCCTAGTTTGGATACAATAATTTGATCTAGCAAAGGTTAATATCTTGCGGCTCAAATCTCACAGCCACTTTTAAAGCAGTTGCAAATTTGAAGCACTCATATATTGTCTAATGATGATGACTGATGGAAATGTTCATATTTATTTAGATGTGGATTGGACCAATTCAATCATTGATCAAAGATCTACAACCATTTACTGCATCGACGTATGGGAAAACTCAGTTATGTGGAAGAGTAAGAAGCAATCTGTTATAGTTAGGAGTAGTGTAGCGACAAATTTCAGAGCAATGGCTTATAAATTTGTGTAGGAACGTGGCTCAAAGGGTTCTTGACAAACTAAAATTCCATCAAGTGGATATATGAAAATGCACTGTGATATAATAAAGCATCCATAAGTATTGCAAAGAATCTTGTACATCATGATTGAATGAGGCATATGGAGATAGATGATCATTTCATCAAAGAGAAAATGGATAGATAAATTATTCTTTGATCTACATGCCCTCTTCTGTTCAAATTGTCAAAATATTCACCAAAACATTCAAACGCACCTACTTTGAATATCTTAAATCCAAGATGAGAATGATTCACATTGGCAACCTAGCTTGAGGAGGAGTGCAAAAAATAGAGATTATGATATTGTTTATTTCTTTTTCTTCTCATGTATATTTTCTTTAGTAATTAGTCTTAATTTTGTGAGATCGTCTTCATAGAATCAGAGATTACTTTCCCTGTCTTGGGATTTAATTTCTTGATTTTGATGTAAACCATTTTTTCCCTTGAAACTTGTACATACAACACACAATAATAAAAATCTCACAAATATTCAAAAATCTACATTTTTAATATTTATTTAAATAGTACATCAGTCTGACCATCAATTGACTGGACTAAAATCTTAAAACATTGGTGTGAACCACACTCGGACCGTACTAGCCCTCAGACTCCAGGTTGAACCAGCCGGTCTGGTTTTTAAAACCATGATGTATACTTCATGGATTCTAAATCCATGCAAAACTATGAGATCTATATCAATTTTTGCCAAAAACTTAACTTTAGGAGATAGATAAAATGCTACTGCACTCTAGCTTATGTAACATACAAACAAAGACTAAAATCGACAGCAACATTTGATGCAACATAAATTTTATACTGCACACACATGTTCCAATTCCTTCAATAACAATTTTCTTCATAGGCAACAAAATCCTCAGTGTGCAACTATAATTTTAACACACTATATTAAAGAACTGAAGTCTATAAGATGCAACAAGCAATCAACAAAAACATTGGATCTCATCAAATTGCATCAATACCACCCTACAGTAGGAAGAAATTCTAAAATCAAAGACAAGTGTATTTGAACTAACTCTGTATTTCAGAATTCACTATCATCTTCATGAGAAAATTTCATTTAAGGTACAGAAACTATCATGAAAGTTCTTAAAACATAAATTTAAAAGCTGGAAAAAAAGGACAAAAACAAAGAAACAGACTTAAGACAGATATTCTACCTGCAAATATTAATCCAAAAGATCCTATTGTAACAAGTTACCGAATTCAAAGCTCAAACTCTTCGTCCCTGAGAGCCATCTCGGCAGCTTCTTCTTCCTCCTCATCGAGAACAAAGTACTCATTCTCCTCAACAGGCCTAAACATATAGAAAATCACCATATAAAACACCAAACTGGCTGTCTCCTCAGCTGCATTGCTCACCCACTGATACTTATAGGCAGCAATGGTCTTAAGGGCAAACACCACAATTCGTGTAAAATACAAGTATCCAATCACCACAATATAAAACTGCCTAAACAAAGTTAATTTCGCCAAGTTCCGTGCAGCCTTCCCGTCAGTCTTTGATGTCTCCCTCAAAGACCTAATCGACCACACAATCGGGAAAATAATGGCGCAACAGCAGATAATATCCACCAACAAGAACACCTGATTCCATGTCACCCAGTCCTTAATAAAAGGTCCCGTTTCCCCAATCACAATCGAAGCCACATTGGCCAAAACCTGCAGGGGAATCACAATCATTAACACTTTCTTCTCCCTCTCTTGTAAAAATGGTTTCAAAAACGACCACCCTGTCCCGATCAAAACGATCACCGTAAAAAGCAAAACGACCCTCAAAAACTGGAACAAATAAAATAATACATCCCAACCGTGAGGCGTCCCGGTAACTTTCACGAAATGCTTATCCTCAGCCGCACAAATCAGATTGAACGCCTTCGTCAAAAGCAACCCCGCCATCAACAAATGAATTCTATGCACCGATTTTTTGTTCTTGACACAAACGTAGATCCAGATTCCTACAAACGCAACGTACAATAACGAGTAGAAGAAAAACATCGAAGGCAGCTGAGTCAAACCGGCCGAGAGATAATCTTTCGAACCATCTCGATCCAAGTTATAAACTTCGGTGCGCACATTCATTGTGACCTGAGTCTCCGGCGCGCAATTTGCGAAGAAGAGAGAGTATTCATTGGGAGCCGTCACGGGATATGATTGATTGAAGCCAGAGAGAGGCGGCGGAGATAGGTCACGGAAGTTGAATAATCGGAGAATGTAGTGCGAATCGAGGACGCAGAAGTTAGGGTTTTGTTGGATCTCGACTAGAACTTGAAGGAGGGATTCTTCGGAGAGAAGGAAGAAGCCGAGACGGGAAGGATTAGGCGTAGGGGCAGAGGTTGAGGAAGAGCCGGAGACGGAGACAGAGCTGACGGAAATGGTGACGTGGCCGGTATGAGTGAATCCGAATTTTTCAAAAAGAATCATGGGGCGGGAGTCGGCGTTTATGGTTAGCGTTTTGATCTCGGCTGTGGTGAGAAAGAAGAGGGACAAAAGGAGGAGGACCGTTGAAAGTAAGGACAATTTCGCCATTTTATTAAAATATGGGTGGCGGTTGTAGCTGCAGAGGCGAGTAACAGAGGTGAGAAAGGCGTAAAAGAGGTGACGAGATGAGAGAGGTGAAGAAGAATAAAATAAGTTGTTAGTTTATTGACGAAAATATCATTGGGATCTCAGGTCGGGTTGTTTGGTTGTATCTGTGACGTTTAAACGAAGCAATCTTTTGCACGGAGCTGTTTCATGCTGCCGATTCGAGCACTTTTATTTTCCTGTGTTAATACTACGATGTCGTTTAAATGAGATCTCTTGCTTGGGACGCAGGCTTGTTGGTCTTCGTTAATGGGTCCAGCCCATATACTAGACTACGCGTTACGAAGCCAACCCAATCGATACAATTATAATTTTTGTCATTCGGCCATAATTTAATTGGCAGTGTCACTCGTACTCAGTCCATAATAGGCTCCACAGGGTTGGTTTTATGCACCCAAATTGATGCGGGTGGATATGAGTTAAACCAAATTTTTGAGGTATAAATTTTTTAAGATTGATACCAATAATTGTCAAAAGCGAAGATGGTTTGATAGAGATGGAAAGATGACCAAGAGGGAGAGGAAAGAGAGGAGGAGAAAGAAATTCAATCACCGTCTTCAACAAATTATTATTGAAGAAAAGGAGAAAAAAAATTGGGTTTAATTGTGACTTTCTAAAATGTTTACAGGGGCATATATGATAAAAAAGTTTTCAACCCTAGATTTAGGGAAGAAAAGTAAATTTTTAAACTTAAAAAATATAAATTTATAAGGTAAAAATAAAAATTTGAAAACTTAAGAATAATAAAAAATATGATTTTAGATAAAAATTTTAAATAATAATTTTAACTTTAATAATAATAAAATTTAATTAATAAATAAAAATTTAAATTTTTGATAATTAAATTTGCATGAAACCTAATGGGACATAGCCATTTGGCCCAATCTAATATCTTCGGGAGTCAAGACAAGTGCACAACTTGACAGTTGATAGTTGATGAGATGTGCCCCGGTTCGTCCATTTAAACCGGAAACACATTTAATTTACACGAAACCCCATGAGACCAAGCACAAATTCATAATTTTCGGATGCATTTTCGTAATTTTATCCAGTCTACGAACCGATTTTTTTATTTTCCGTCTTAGGATTACCTATTTATTGTTAGACGTGAAGACTTCTGCTTCAGATTCTGTTTTTAATTTTTTATTTTTTAAAAAAGTCCAAATTTGGAAGCCTGCAAGGTTCTTTAACTACCCAGAATTTGTAACACCCGAAACAGAAGCATAATTGAAAATTCAGCTACCTTTACGTCGTCGAAGAGAGATAGAGACAGATGAACAATTTTTTTCGATTATTTGAGCATAAGATTAGTTCCGTCGTCGGTTGTATAGATATTTTGAATCTGTAAGTTTAACCGCCTTTACTTGCCCCCAACCCCACCCTCCCTTTTTTTGGTTGTATGTTAAGTTTGGGAGATTGATTGCAACATCTTTTCTTATACTTGTTTGGTTACTCAGAAAACCTGGGAAAATCCTGAATGGAATTCTCAGATTGCTTTTTATTTATATTCTAACTTCTCAAGTATGTTAATTGTACCTGTATTTACTTGATTGGGTGTGAAATGGCGGCTGGAATATTCCAAGGTTTATTATTTTGGTATTTTTTTTTTTGGTCTATTTGTTCTTGATTTTTAAATCGAATGCAGGTTCAACAGAAGAATAAACTCTTGAGTGTTGGGAAAATAATTCGTTTTGGGGATTATTTGATTGAAAACATTAGATCAGTCGGTGAATTTTTTAATAGGGTTTAGTTCACTTTTTGTAAAATTTGTGAGGTTTTAGTAGGTCAATGAAATGAACGTGGTGGTCAAAGTTGGGAGCCTAATTTCCCAAGGTGTATACTCTGTTGCCACCCCGTTTCATCCCTTTGGTGGTGCTGTTGATGTGATTGTAGTTCAGCAGCAAGATGGGACTTTTCGAAGCACGCCTTGGTATGTGCAGTTTGGTAAATTTCAGGGTGTTCTGAAAGGAGCTGAGAAGCTTGTTCGAATAAGTGTCAATGGTGTTGAAGCTGACTTTCATATGTATCTTGATAATTCTGGTGAAGCATATTTTATTAGGGAGGTTGATTCTGGTAAAACTGGTGAGGCAAATGGAAACATAGAAGATAATCCTGATGACAGTAGTTTTCATGATGGTACCATTGATAATAGAATTGACGTTGGTAGACTTGAACATAGTGTATCTGATTCTGGGGTGACTCTTTTGCGGGATGACTGTGCTTCCTCTGCTACAGACAGACTTCAGAGGGCAGAATCTGATGGTGACCAGAGGTTTTATGATTTTCAAGAGGACCAATCCTCTTTGGATGGTTTGGTGGAGCTATCAGATTATGGGTCGAACCGGTATGGGAGTTTACATGGTGGGAATTGTCAGGAATCACAGGGTTCAGATTCAGAGGTTATCTTGGTGAGTGTTGATGGTCATATATTGACAGCTCCCGTGTCAGCATCAGAACAGTCTACTGAAAATGTGCAACTTACTACACCTCAATTTCATTTGGGCCCAGGTGACGGGGCAGGGTTTTGTGAGGGCAGTGGAGAGTTTAGTTCAAGTGAGAATACATGGGATGATGGCTATATTAGTAAGTTGAATTCATCTACAGCAGATGTGGATAGTGTTCGAAGCATGAATGATGGTGGTATTGCTTCTAGCCACCAGCTGGAAGTTTGCAAAGAAGTGCAGGAACACACATGTCAAAGTCATGAAACTGAGAACATTGCTATGAAGATAGGAGATCCTAACTTACATACTGAGTCTACTGATATTAAGAAGGAAGTTGTTTTTAAGAGTTGTTTGGAGTTAACAGAATTGCCCAAGCAGGTTGGAAATGCAGATACAAAAGAGATGGATACACCATTGAATGTTCAGAATTCTCAGGATCAATCTCTTGAAAATCATTTAGTTGTTAATGAAACTGAAGATGCGAGTGTTGCATGTACAATTGATGATGGGTTTTCTCCCTCGTCTATTTCTGATTCTCCTGCCAACAACAGGTCTCGAAATCTACAGGTTGAAGGACATCTGGTTGAGAACACGGTGGCGGATTCAGGGAGAATTGATCATGCAAGTGAATCTATCGATTCTGTTATTACTTACCCAGAGTTGAAGAATGAACAATTTGGTACATCAGCAGCAGTTGAAGGAATAGACAATAGTTCTGAAAGACCTGTGCCCAAAGATGAATGCAGTAAAAGTGAGATTGTGGAACCGCCAAGGACAACTTCTGGTGAAGGAAATTTATCAGGCATATGTGAGGACCTGTGATTGGCTTTAATTGCAATAATAAAAATTTGTATGATTGATTGATTCTTGTTGACCACTTGTTTTCTTTCATTCACCTTATATTAGCAGGGTTTGAGATATCACTCTGTGGGAATGAACTTCGCACAGGAATGGGCTTGGATGCTGCGGCTGAAGCCTTTGATTCACATCGCATATCAGAAGATGAGTTCAGATGCAATGCAGCTTCGATTACTAAGAATGAAAACTTAGTTGTCAGATTTAAAGAAAGGTACTTCTTGTGGGAAAAAGCTGCTCCTTTTGTTCTTGGAATGGCTGCATTTGGCCTAGAACTCCCCGTTGACCCAAAGGATGCAGTTCCTGTGGAACAGAAGGATACACAGAAGTTTAAGGATGATGAATCTGGAATTACATCCACTCCTTCTGGACGCAGATGGAGGCTCTGGCCTATTCCATTTAGAAGAGTAAAAACACTTGAGCACACCAGCAGTAATTTATCAAGTGAGGAGGCATTTGTTGATACTGAATCTGGTTCAGTAAACTTACAAGAAACTTCAGCACCTGATGGCAATGTTGAGTCTCCTCACAAACAATTTATTAGGACTAATGTTCCCACTAATGAGCAGATAGCATCTTTGAACTTGAAAGATGGTCAAAATATGATTACTTTCAGCTTTTCTACCAGGGTTCTGGGAAAGCAGCAGGTCTGCCCACTATCTGTTATTAAAAATTTTTCAGATGAAGATGATTGATGTTTTTATTTATTTATATTTAGTTGCTGCTGATTCACATTAATAATAAACAGGTTGATGCTCATATTTACTTGTGGAAGTGGAATGCTCGAATTGTAATTTCAGATGTTGACGGAACAATTACCAAGTAAGCCACTTAATTTCTTTACTGAATAGTCTTCTAAATTCTAGTGTTTTCCCACAACTTTCTCAGTTTATTAGGACAACAAAGTTGTTACATATTTACAAATTAATAATTTTGTGACTACTATCCTAAAGATTTTGGTGGACTGTGTGTATGTACAAATTAATAAATTAGATTTTATTTGCACACATTATTAAAGTTACCAAGTAGAACAAATCATTGGAGTTATCAAGTGTATGCACATATCATTAAAAGTATTCATACCAAGGGAACCAAAATGATATGAGGGAAGTCTGTGACGTTTGATCTTTGATCATCTAGGTTATCGTCATCTGTTGGCCAAAACATGTTATGTTTCTATCCGTGAGTTAAATTGTGCTTTATTTTAACAGTCTATGTCTGTTTTATTCTCCAGTTACTTTTCTCCTGTATTTTATTTTACCTTTCTATTTTCCTAGTCATTATTTATAACATTTCAAATAAAGGTTGTTTATATGCAAATAATTGTACAATCTGCTGGCAGCATGGTTAATTGGCAATGCATTTTAGTAATCATTATACAATTAGTCATTGGTGTAGCCTTAATGCCTTCAGCTGCAATGAGAAGTGTTGAAGTTGTGGAAACTTCCACGATGTTGATCTCCTTTCAGTAAAATTTTCTTCATGATGTAGAACCACAAGGTTCATGTTGAAGCTTTGACAAGTGATTAACTGACTGAATTATTATCCTGGTTTGAAGTGCTTGCCCTTGGAGATGATTGTCTTTTTCTTGTTTGTGAGTTTTTAAAATGAACAATGTGTTGGTTTCAACTTATCTACAGGTTGCTTGCTGGATCATTACTGCAGTCATTGTTTTAACTGCATAAGCATTCTCAGGCAGACCTTGTGATTATTGATGTTTCGTCTTCCGATTAAGTTTTGTATTGTGAATTGTGCACTATTTTGATGCATTTTCTTTCAGGTCTGATGTTTTAGGCCAGTTTATGCCTTTGGTTGGAAAGGATTGGACTCAATCTGGTGTAGCGAAACTTTTTTCAGCTATTAAGGTGTGTCTTTTCTCTGGTCTCATTCTTATTCCATGAAATAGAAACATACATAAGATGCATTTCATGCATCTTGAACAAAATGGATTGATGTTGGTTGATTGACATTGAATAATAATTTTCTATGCACATCACAGGAAAATGGATATCAGCTACTATTTTTGAGTGCACGTGCTATTGTTCAGGCATACCTAACCAGAAGCTTTTTACTGAACCTGAAGCAGGTACTTAGATGACCCAGTTTTGAAGTCTCATCTGAACCATAATAGTATTTATTTGTTTCCAATAGTTGACTATGGTCATAAAGGGTCAAAGTTAGAGGAAGTAAGATGCTCTAGTTTTCTTTCATGTGATGGTTGGCACTGAATTAGGAATTTTTAATGTGGTAGGATAGTTGACTATAATTATAAGAGTCAAAGTGAGAGAAAGTAAGATGTGCTTGTCTTCTTTCATGGGATGGCTGGCACTGAAATTAGGAAATTTTTATTGCGGTAGGATTAACTATGGTCGTTTAATTGGGTTTTATTAAATAGTAGTGTTTAACCTTAATTCTTGCCTGAGAAAGTATCAGTGTTATATAAGTATTTTTGGCATATCTACTCCCTGAATCATATTTTGGGCTGCTGTTGTGGGTGTTTCCCTACTGGCTAAGTTTGTCTCTTTCTTGCCTTGTACCGGGCTTGGACTGTTAGGTTATGCCTACTATGTTGAGACTTGAGAGGATAGCAAAGCTGAATTGATCTTTGCCTATTCTTGCAGGATGGAAAAGCTTTACCCAATGGACCTGTGGTTATTTCACCAGATGGACTATTTCCCTCGTTGTACCGTGAAGGTTAGGTCTTTTTCGTTTGGAAAGTTATCTGCTGCTTCGGCTGTATCTTTTCTGAAGCTGATATTTTCTTTCCAATGACATCATTATTCTATTAAAAAATCCTGATTATTCTGAAGCATATTTCATATTCTTAGTCACATGAATAACTTTGTAGTGCAGTTAATATATTTCACAGCTTTAGTATACAATTCTTGTGCCTGTTTTCTTAATTTGCATGTTGTCTTGGTTTGTCATTGACTCATTGCCACCTAGAGGTTGTACATTCTTCATCAATGTATTGTTGATAATTATTTGGAGAATGTTGTTTTCTTTGTGATTTGTTTACAACATCATCCCCAAATTTTGTTAGATTTTCATCCTTTTTATGAGCTCCAAGTACGCTGGCTGTCCTTTTTTTGTTACTTTTTCCTTTTTCAAGTGATTTCCACTCCCATAGCTGAATTATTTTCCCCTTCTGTATGCTTGTGGCAGTGATAAGAAGAGCACCTCATGAATTCAAAATTGCTTGTCTAGAGGTAAATATCATCTGATCAAATCCCACTGCTATGAAACTGAGAGCAGCCATCCAAATCCTTGTTTCCAACTTCTCCTACTACATAATCTCTCAAACTCACTCTTTGCAGGATATTAAAAAACTCTTCCCATCTGACTACAATCCATTTTATGCGGGCTTCGGAAATAGAGACACTGATGAACTCAGTTACAAGAAAATTGGCATCCCAAAGGGGAAAATTTTTATTATCAACCCTAAGGTACAAAGTTTCCCAATAGTATGTTTTATCTGAAATCAGGATCTACTAGTTATTTCCTATCCTTCATCCTTCTAATATTTTACTTGAATTGACAGGGTGAAGTGGCCATTAGTCATCGCATCGATGTTAAGTCATACACATCTTTACATACTCTGATCAATGACATGTTCCCCCCAACCTCATTACTTGAGCAGGTATGATTCTTTGAGTTGAGGAAGAATGCAATATTTCAATGGAATTTTGGTTTGTGAATTGATTATAAGACTGGTTTTTTTTTTTTTTAATTACTCTGCAGGAAGATTATAACTCATGGAATTTTTGGAAAGTTCCAATGCCAGAGATATAGTTGATTGGGTTATATAAATGATGCCTTCATAACGATGATCAGTTGCCAGAAATCGCAAGCCAAATGTGGATAGAGACTGACAATCTGCAGACAGAGTGATTTGATTGGCCCATTTATGTGGGAGTATTTAAGGTAGTTGATAAATTTATAGCGCTCATTCACAAATATAAGAGTTAGTTCCCATACTAGCTATATATTTTATGATATACGATATGATATAGATAAAAAATAATATATAACTTAATGTATATTGAATTAATATACTACAGTAGATGTATTATACGATATGATATATATTATCAATATAGATTAATATACTTTTTGGAAAAGTGATGACGTGATACTGTGATAAAGACATATTTGAAAATTTTTAAAATTTTATAAGATATTTGTGATAATTTTTTTTTTATTTTAACTTTTTGGTCTAGAAAGATTTGAGTCTCAAATGTTTTAAAGAAGAAGTATTAAGTAGTTTTAAAAATTATCATGAACTTTCATTAATTTGTTGAAATTATGATTTTTTATCGTCCTAATTATTGTCTATATATATATATATTTACTAAATTATTTTTTTATTTTTATTGCAAAATTATCTTGTTCATAAAACAACTAAATTCATCGCTAATTAAATTGGTTATGCTGGAAATTTAAAATTGTTAAAAGAATTCAATAACTAAAGAAGAAGAATAGTCGATTCCATTTTTTTCTTGAAGAGAGCAAAATAGTATATGAAATACAGAAAAGAAATTAGGAAATTCTTCAATAAACAATAATTCTCCAATATGACCAAATAATTTAATTAAATGTTATTTTATCTCCATCTTAAACTTTACAAAAAAAAAAAACCTTCAACCATAATTATAATTTTTTTTTTTTTCTAATTCAACCTCTTATATAAAAAATTTGGTGCTAAAATCACTAATTCAAGAGAGAAAGGTCATTAAATGAAAAAAATCAATATCTACTAGTTTTTTTCAATTTAATTGGATGGGATGTTATGTTGTTAAAAATATGAGCAATAAATCATGATTTTAATGAGGTGAATGAATTTCTAATGAATACAAATATAAGAAATTTATGATTTTTTAATGAGGTGAATGAATTTTCCATAAAAGAAAATATAGAAAATTTATTTATGATTTATTATTTTTGCAAATTATAAACAAATAATATTTCATTAAAATCCATCATAATTCAAATAATAATGCTACATGTATAAAAACTGTGTACATAATTTATGAACAAATTGATATGGCGGTGATGTGACAAATGCTACATCAATGCCATTAAATCAAATATTTTATCTCCATAATTTGATTCCCGTAAAAGAAGGTAAAGGTAGTTGATAAATTGCTTCAAGCTATCGTTACATCATTATCGCATCAGATTGTACATAAATTCTATATACAATTATAGTATTATTATAATTTAAAATAGATCCTCATGGTATTTTTACAAAATTTATTTTTACCGCCGATTATTTTGAACAATAACTTTATTCACAATTTGATGACAACCATGACTTTTAGGTTGACAAAGGATGACATAATGGCTGAGATTGATGGGTTTTTTGGGCCAGAAATTGATCGTTGTGATTGGGAAAAACCAAGATGTAAGGGAAATGGGAGAGAAGAGAGTTTAATTGCAAGGACAAAATGTCGTAATACAATATAGTATCCATAAAAGTTTAAGAAGAATTTGTCATTTTTTTAAATAAATTATTTAGTTATTTAATTATAAATATTTTATTTAATTTATATAAATAAATTTATATAATTTAGTTGTACGGATAACTTTATTTTTTATTTAACCTTTAAAGTGGTTAATATTATTATTAACCCAAAAATTATTTGTTATGTAGGGAGCCCCAGAAAAGGAAAGGTGGGCCGGGCCGGGCTTCATGAGCTTAAGCCAACCCAGAAAACAGCAGAAGAAAGGCTAACGAATCGAGTGATGCAGACGAGGACGCGAAACTAAAGGCATACGACTCGAGCCAAAACCTGAAAACGAAGTAAAATTACACCAACGAAAACGCGCTGACGCTTGAGCCCCTATTTGATCTCGTAAACTTTGCAAATGCACAACGCCTCAGGAATCGATTTTCATTTTCTTTGCCATAAACAAACAAATCAACACGAAATACATCACAAGAACAGTAACAAATTTAGCATTTAATGCCGATTATCTGAAATGTCTTAGCTAAAAATCGTGAGTCGAGCCGTCGAAGTAAGTGGAAACAACAATCTCAGACGCTTTCGGAGTGTTGGCGATTCCGTCGTTCAACAAGCCGGAATCATCGCCACTGGAGGTTCTAGACACATCCAGGACTGCATTGTAATTTCACACGTGAGATTCTCTATCGATGTTGTCAACCTTAAGAGATTTCGTTACCCTGTTTTTTGAGGTGTTTGTGTGTTGTCTTTATGCGTTAGGGCGCTAGGAGTTTTAAAAGCTTTAGACAGACGGTGAAAAGATTGGAAGAAGCTTCGGTGTCGTGTAAGGGGATAGAGAGAGTTCTGATGTTAAGAAGATGGTTGGCTGCTTTAAAAGGAGTTGAGAGAGTAACTGCATTTTATCTTGTAAAGGATTCCCTAGACCAGCTCAATTTTGACGAGGCTAAAGATTCTGTTCGGAGACCTACTTTGGTCTGTTATTATTTTCCTTTTATTTATTTATTTATTTACTTTTGTAAATTTTTGTTGGTGTTTTGATGATTGATATTTTTGTGTGTGTCAATATGAACAGGTTTATTATGCGGACCCTGACATGGATACTGGGCCCAGGAATTTTCGTGATGTTTTCCTTTACAGTCAAGCACTTGAAGGCATAACAATGTCTATGGTAAGTTCAGTAAGTATCTATTCATTAGCTTGGATATACAACTGAATTTTAATTGTCTCTAAGTTAGAGTGTATGTATACGTTAATTCTTGTTAGAAACGTTGCATGAGGTCATTTAGAGCTCAGAAATTTTGGAAATTTGTTAATGCTGCAACACGAGAGGCCTATTTAATTGTTTAGCAATTGATTGAGATTAATATGGAGGAAAATTGTGGTCATTTTGGCAAGGACAGCAAAGGTTGACTAATGTTTAATTTTGTGTTCTTGGATGATATCAAGGGCTATGTGTGAACTTTGTAACACTTTAAAATGCAAGTTTTAAGCCTTGACCTTTATTAAGACCTTGTAGAACAGTCTGTACTTTAATAGACTTTCATGTCTTTTTCATATCATTTTTGTATTTGGGAAGTTTTTATAGCTAATTTCAAACTCGACAAAGGAGTGTATATATTCATGTTTGATTCAATTTTCCATTTGATTGCATCTCTCACTTCAAATTCCTATTAATAGTGGTAAGAAGAATGTATTGTGTATTTATAATGCTGTTCTGTTTATAGTTGTGTTTTTTTTCTAAATTAAAATCTGAATGGGTTCCATTGTGCCAGCTTGAGCTCTAATTACTTATTTGGTGAAATTTGGGATTACTCCCACAAAGCCATAGCATTGCTACACTCACTGAGTTTCTTTAAGTTTGGGCATTTACCTGGGCTTTTTATTTGCTGATCCACTGAGTTTAACTGCAGGTTTATGCATTTGCATTATTCAAATTCTTGAAGAACCGACTGAGGAGGGAGCTTCTCTATTACTGGAGATATTTGGGTGATTTTTCTCACTCTTCTAGTTTCTTTTTAGTGTCTAAGTTGTCTTTTTGGCTCCTTTAAAGAAAGCATGAACACATTTTTAAGGATTTAGTACCAACAACTTTATATTTTCTGATTCCACATAAACTTGTTTTGGTTTGGTCATATACAGGCTTTGTCTTGCAGGAGGAAGGAAATTCACAATGCAGTAATGAGTAGCATACAGAATTTAGCAACAGCATTCTCAAAATACCAGGACGAAGTATGTCTTTGGCATACATTTGCAAATATCAGTGAAGATAAACCATTAATCCTACTCTTAAAGATATTGAACTGGAGAGGAGCATGCTGTTAGAATGAAGGTCACGTAAGGAATAAAACTAACAAAAAAGGGAATGCTGGCAGCAATCCGAGAGAAGCCACTGGAGATCAGTAAAATGGAGCAGAAGCAGTAGACCAGCTTCAACTGAGGATGAAAGCAGCAAACTTGCATCAGAAGCCAAGAGGTACCATAATAACACCTAAAGCTGATGTGGCATTACAAGAGCGGGAAAGTAACAGTGAAAATCATGATATAAAAAGGGGAGGAAGAGAAAAAGGAGGCAGGCAATTAAGAAGAAAGAGAGTAGCAGGGAGAGGCCAACCTCTCGGGGTTTGGAAAACTGCAGGGAATTGGTTTTGGCTGTGTACTTTTGGTTTTGTGTTTTGATTGCACGTGAAAGTAAATTAATGTAAATGATTTGAATACTGTGGAAGAACAGTTTATTCATTGCAGTAATTTGAATCAATACAAGTGATTTGCTACTGTTTGTGTTGTTAATTCCCCTAGCTAAAATATATCTGGATTACATTTGTTGGTTGTAACAATTTTCCCTGGAAACCCTCTGCTTGCTGGAACTGGGTTGCTTCTGGGGAAAGCTTCTGCAGAATTGAGTTGAGCCTACCTGCATTTGGTGCTTCTGGCCAGCAGTCAGCTCCAAGGAATTCGGCTGAGTATACCAGGTTCGTATCACATGCAAATGCATTATGTTTTAGATGCTCTCAGTTTTATGTTCTTAGAATAGGTCCCAACAATGTTATCCTGGGTGATCAAGAATATACCAAGTGTTAATACTGGTACTTCAATGTTGGAAACAGTATATAAAGTAAACTTATGGCTTTCTTACATTTCAGGTAAAGTGAGAAGAGTTACTCCAATATGCTCAAGGTGCAATTACAGGCCTGAAGCTCAATCTGATCTATCAAGGTGGTTGAGGATAATATACGTGCATACACGTTTCTTCTGGCTTAAAAATCTTAATCAGTCAGTCCAATATGTTGCATTTGAATGTCTGTTGCATTTCGGTGACTCCAATATGTTGCATTTGAATGTCTGTTGCATTTCAGTGACTCCAATATGTTGCATTTCAGTTAGTCTGCCACATGTAAGACAGATAAGTGGTTTTGACAGCACTTGAGCAATTGGTTTCTGACCTTGCTGAATTGAAAACTGATGAATGTTTTTTATTGTCACACAATGATTAAGAATGAAAATTTAATTTTTCCCTCCACTTGTTTTTGCTCACTGCTCTCAGAATAGACGCTGAAGCCTGCCATCTAATGGAGAAACTTGATAAAATAAAGCCAATTCAGAGGCCCTCGAATGAAGATGATTATAAATTATCTGAAAAGGTGAGGTTGATTCAATTAATCATGGAGATATAAATATATCTTGTAGCTATGTCTGGTACCCAGACATTATCTAGAGTCCTAGGGCAGTGACATCCAAAGTTTATTTAATACCTTGAAAACAAAGCATCTTATCCTAGTTCTGTAGCTCATTTATAATATTTTGATGGTAATGTCGGTCAACTGTACTGCTGGGTCTTACTACTTCTATCTGGGGGGAGGGGGTTTTATCAGACAGCTTCCAAGTCAGAATCTATAATGTATATTAACTGAACATGATGCTTTTCATTTCCTGCAGGATGTAAAAGAAGCTCGTGGGCAAATGCAACTGTGTTCCAAGTTGGAAGAACTCTTGTTAAAGAAAAAGTTTTTGAGCAATGGGGATTCTCTAGAACTTTATGCTGAAAAGGTCTGAGTTTCATTTGGCATCTGTAATTTTATTTATTTTCAAACTTTTCCATTTGAATATGTTCGTCATTTGTTTATAAGAGGAAAGTTGGTCCTAGCAAAACATGAACTGAAATTTGATGACCATGACAATTGATCAGTTCACTGTTCTCATTTTAGGTTGACAAGCAAGTTGTTTCTAAAGTGAGTGACCAAATTTGCAATTAGGATTAGGGCAAAGTTCTGGGCCAAGTGGCATTGTTTTTTTTGTTTCGGAGGAATAGGCCAGAAATAAAGCATCAGGCTTCTTCTTTTTTCAACACAACTTCTAAACTCTAATGTAGTATTTGTGTAAGGTGGGGAAAATGTAAGTTCCATGCTTTCAACAGACACATGTTATGTGTTGAGGATCCATTTTCTTTGGGCCATGCAATTTTCCCTGTTATCTTCCTTATAAGTCATAATGATTCAGGTTGCAATGCTTTTGATTAAGCCATTATGATGGGTGAATATCTGTTCCATTTTGAAGTTTTATGATGTTTAAGCTTATTTTGCGGCTTTACAGGGATTGATATGATCGGTACTAGATGTAGAATGAAGTTCAATATGACTGCAGGAAGCCTATTATACATCACATATATCTTATGTTCTGCACTGAATCATTCAGGCTTCATTGTATTTGTATGGCTGAAATACACGATTGTGAAATTTTGTTGAAAGATCCTTCCTACCAACCTGAACTAATTATCCAAGTATAGATGACATTATTAGGTTTAGAAAAGGTATGTTAGAAGATGCGCACACATACATTTTACCTTCAAGCAAAATTTTTTTAAAATTTATTTTGGGGTAAACAAGTTCATTCGATTATACTATTGGGCCATGGCCACAAAAACTAATAAAATATTTCTTATGAATCTATTTTCTATATTTTTCCAATAAATTCTTGTACAAGCCATCTATTTATTAATAGTTTATGGTTGAGGCAGCTGGAAATGGCTTCTCTAGGTCTTACATTTGTTTACTTCACGCCTGATAGCTAATTGGCTATCATTGTTTATAATGATTCATGATCTGTTTATCTTGTAGGTTCATAAATTAAAAATATTTGCAGAATCACTTGCTAACTCAACTTCACAAGCTGAAAGGTGCATTTTAGACCACAGGTTTCTATTAAACTATGTCAGAACTGCTTTTGTGTGTATCCCTTGTATGTGATTGATTTTGCCTGTCTGTATGAGAGAGAGTATGTGGACTGTGCTTACAAGAAATGAGAAAAAATATGGGAAAACCCAGTTTTCAATTACAATGTCAGCAAAACTTGTGTGTGGTTATGAGAGCTCCCATAAGCAAGTTTGTATGCTTGTTTGTGTCTGGGTGGCTGCTCACAGGCTTATATTTTGAAATTTCATATGAAGTTAGAGTGCGTTTTTGTTTTGCAGATAAAAAATTTATATTTTTCGTAAATATGAATGTTATTATATGTCAATAGCAAGCTTGATAAATTAATTAATTTAATGAACCTAAATCAGGTTCCTTTTTATCATGACATGTAAGTGGAATTACTAACCATTTTCAGTTCATACTTGAACAGTGTTAAGATGTGTAGTTACTACAATAACATAATCTCAGATAAAGTTAATAACAAAAGTGAAATCGTCAAATCTGATGTGGATTTTTCTCAATATTCATTTCTTTCTTTCCTTTGATTTTCTTTTTGTTGCTTCTTGACCCTTAACAGCATTTTATTTAAGTACAGGATATTCTTATACTTTTGACTCCATCTTTTGAATCAGATCTCAGAAAGAAGAAGCACTTAACTTCCGTTTGGCAAAAGCTGAAGAAATTGGCCAACTTGAGAAGGTGAGCTGCTTCTTCAACTTTTTTTTGGTACATTAATTTAATGACCGCTAGAATATACTGGCATATCTTTGTTTTCTAATGGTGTCTTGAATCTTTTTTCATTTTTATATGCTGGTTTTGCATCGCTTATTACTTTTTAGTCAAATTCTGCAAATCTCCAGTCAAGTGGTACTTGTAGGAAGTTTCACACCTGTGCTAAAATATTATCTCTCAGCTGCCCCAAATATAAAAAGAATATCTGTTGTCATTTTAAGAATATATTTTTGAGCAAGTGAAAATTGAAAGTTAAACCTTCTTGGGGCTATTTATGTGGATGTTTAATTAATTATTTTCTTAACACCATGCTCACTAGGAAGGTTGTTTGTTACTGTTCTATTTTTTTCTCAAGATTTATGGAACACATTGTCGTAGCATTTTCCAGGAATTGACCATGGAGATTCAAGAGTTTGAGAAGCAAAAGGACAAACTTGAAACTGAATTGAAAAGGTTCATTTTGATCTCCATGTGATTTTTTTCTGTTATTTTCGAAAGCATAAGCACTTTTTGGAGATTTAGTGATTTTTAATATTGCTCCATTTTCATTTCACTCATATTTGCAATTTACCTAAGGCTGTTTGTTTTGTGTGTGAAAGTGAATCACTAGTGTGAATACTACCATTTCATATGTTGCAACATCAGTGCAACAAGTTTAATCAGTCTGATTAATTCTTTCCTATTCTCTAGGCTAAATTCACAGCTTAGTGTTTGGTATAGGTCTGCATCTCATTGGCTGTTTTTCATGCTCGCCTTTGCAATGCTAGGGAAGAACGAGAGCAGTTTGATGATGCAAGCAATGAGATATTAATGTACTTGAAGTCAAAGGTTTTACTTTAATTCTTGCTTTAGGTACTATTTATATTAAGTGTTTTAAGAATTTATAATTCATGTCTGGCACAAGAAATTTATAAATGACTGTGGATCCATTTTATTACCAATTTCTAATCTGTTTTCAAAATGTTTTATCATAGGAAGACGATCTTTCAAGATCGAGTGCTTCATGTAAAACAGAAGCAAATGTGGTCAATATATGGCTTAAATTTCTGGAAGACACCTGGAATCTCCAGACAGCACAAAACGATAGCAGGGAGAAGCAGGTCGTGTATGTCTCTGTTTTGTCGTGCTCAGTAATGAATCTCATGCAGTTCTTGTCTCTCAAAAATCAGTGATGGAATTATATCTCATTGTTTGCCTTATGCTTTACAATTGCAATGTCACGTTGATCTCTTAACCTATCATGATATTTGATCATTTATTTTTTGTTTCTGATGATTCAATGTATGCACATGTTCAAGTGGTGACATGGGGAAATATGGAGATCGTTTTGTGATTCTGGTTATTCATTTTCTCTCTGCTGACAGGGTATACTGGCTAAGATCACTCTATTATAAATCTCTTTAGTTGTATATTCTCATTTTTTCTAAATGTTATCCCTTTTTTTTGGGTGGGCATGTGTGTTTAATCAGGAAAAACTTAGACACTTAATCGCAAGTATCCATGAAATTGTGGATAAGTTGCCATCAAATGAAGGGCATCGTGTTTTGTTTTGTTTTTCTTGTTTATCACTCCATTAAATGAAGAATCCTCATTGTTTTTAAATTTCAGGTTAGAAGTAGCACAAAGGATCGACAAGGAAAGTCCAAAAACAAGAATTAAAAGAAAAGCTCTTGAAGAGGAATATTTGAATCTGGAAGGAAAGGTAATGATGCATCTTTATATGCATTTGCATATGCTCTTACATAGTGTAGCTACCGATTAATATCAAAATGTTTTTTTTTCCTATTCTTTTTTTGTTTACAAGGGGTTCAGCAACTGTTTTATAAACAAAATGTTTACTTTTCTTATTTTCTTTTCATTTCTGAATTTGTATTATGCCGTGTTTTCCCTCACCGTATCATCCTACAGAGTTATATTATCTTTTAGTGGCTGCAATTGGGTCTGGGACTATCTTGTTTATTATTTATTTCCTGCTATTAGGAAATAAAATTTCTTATTATTTTCGCCTCCTTTTATAGTTTTTAACTGCTCTAAGTATAGTGGATGCAATGCAAAAACAATTTTGCATGCAGAGTGAAGGCATTTACAGGTGCAATAAGTCTTTACTTTGTGCTTTTTCCTTTTTCTTTCTTTAACATGCACTGCCATGACACAATGACCTAATCTGGTGGAAATGGAACATGCTATACTTTTGATCTAGGAAAGAAACTGAAGGGGTCAGAGAGCTATTTGATGCTCTTGCAAAAATAAAAGAGGAATTTGAATCCGTTGAGAGGCTGACTTTGAAAGTTGAGACTCCAACACTAAGACTACAATCACGATTGCCTGATAAAAATTTATCTCCTACCTCCAGCTAAATTTCTGAAGCACAGAACAAACGAGAGAAAGTTGAGTTTTACTTGATTAACAAAGACCAAGTGTCGGACATGACTGCAGAATTGGAGAAACTAGATTCAGATTTTGGGAGGAGTAGCAGAGGCAATTCCTCAGAAGATATTTCTGATTGGGAGTTTGACGTACATGATAAGGATCTACAAATCAGTGGTTAAACAACCAGGACATACACTTAGTATAGGTAAATCTTTGTTAACTTTATTGCAAGGTGATGCACATTGAGAAACCCAGATTTCTCCATACCGGATGGATATCTAATCACTTATTACCAAGTCCAAGTTCAAGAAAAATTGGTGATGGAACTGGGTGTTCACAGATTTATTTGATGTGTAATGATCGAATTTCTGATGACCAAATGTAGATAACCTGGTGGAAGTATCTTTTGATTATACAAGATATCAGAAAGATTTGATTGAGCAAGGAGTATTTGTTAGCAACACTGAGGAAATGGCAAAGGATTTTGACCTTGTATCTTTACATGACCCATTTAGAGCTGCAAGTGGGTATTATTCCTCAACCTCTCTCTCTATATATATGCCTCTTTCATTTTCATTTGTATTAAGCTATATTCTCTTGGTTAATTCTTTTCAAAATTGAAATTCATTTCAATCTTTATGTTTGATGAAGAAATCGCATTTTGAGATAGCTTGAGTTGAAATGTGATTCACCTTTATGCTGAATGAAACAGACAATGATTGGAAAGTAGTGCTGAGTCCCTTATCCAAAAGCATTTGAATGTATGTCCTGGAAAGAAAGTAGGTTATTTAAAGTGAAGCACTTAACATCATCCACTTGGAAAGGCACTTTCCCAAAGAACAAGTTTATGTGTTCTGGGTTCTCGATATTTAATTGGATATTTGAATGATGTATTATCATATAATTGAGTATTATTTTACTTTTAATTCAAATAAGCGAATCATATGATGACACATTATTTTGATACTTAATTTGGTGTTAAAAAATGGATACACATAATTTTATTGTTTTTGAAAATGCTTTTGAGTGTCAATTAAATCCAACTTGTTATTTGTCCATGTGATGACTCAATCACTGTTACATGAGCTACACTTTTCTGTATTGTCGGTCAGTCATCACGTGACCATCTTCTTCATGTGCTTGTCAGAATGGACTTTCAAGTTGAAATTTGTTGAAACCCAAATGCATGAAATCAATGTTTAAGATAGATTATAGAAACAGATAGTTTGGGGGCAGAAACTAAACTTAGACAATACCAAAATGGGAGACATTTTAGTTTTTAAATAGAAAATATTTTCTAAATTAACTAGTAATTTACTAAATTCAAAGAAGATAAACCAAAAGTGGTGAAATAGGAGACAAATAAATGGACTGGAGCCTTGGACAAGTCATTTTCCATTCTTCAATGTTTTGTTTTGGTTACCCCACCATCAATATTTTTAGCAGTAAGAGTAATGCTATATGATCTCATTATTGAATATTCAATTAGGTAATTAAATAATATGTTCTTGTTGTTTGGTGTTATTATATTTTTAATTTAAAATTATTTAATCATTAAATGACACATTATTTAAGTATCGAAACATGTATTTAAAATTATGTATATATAATATTGTTTAAAACAATAAATTATATGTATCTAATTTTGAATATTCAATTAAGAATGATTGTGATTATGTGATGAATGATTTTAAATTTAAAATAAAATAATATCAATTATTTAATAATATATTATCTGAATACTCAATTAAGTATTTAAAATTTGATATACATAACTTTGCTCTATATAAAAACAAACAAAGCTACTAATGTTAGAAATCTGTCATTTTGACCAAGTCAAATGAAGACACATGATTCTTCTTAGACTAGATTAAATAATGCAGAACTTTGAATACTCAACTCTCTTTCTCTAAGGCTCTATTATTGAATTCATGAATTGAGTATTCAAGAAACTAGGTTTTGAGAGATGGGCTTACTTTTTTTTATAATATAAATTTTTAGTTGCAGAGAGGTGTGTGGATCTTGCAGGAATAATAACACAACCTTTCCATCTGAAATAAAGCAAACATTTATACAGAGGAAATTCAAAGGCGCCAACCCAGTTGTTTACTCCCAAGTGAATACTCTTTTATGCTTATCAATATCATGATTTCAAGTAAGATTCCATCTGAAATGCTGATTAATTCAGTTCTCTTCAACTTTCATTTTCTCATCACTATTGAATAGGCTTTCAAGTGTGTCACTTACATTGAAACTTTCAATAAAAACAAAAGAACCCACCATCCCCTTCTTCATTGTAATGGAAGATACTCACCCTTCTGCACAAAATGTTTCAAATTCATAGTATTAACACCATAACTTCAATGGAAGAGAGCCTGGACTTGTCTTATAGCCCTTAGCATTATACAGATTCTGATTCATGATTTGAACTCACATAATCCTGCTAAAAGTACTGCAACTTTGGTTTTCTGCAATGATAAGTCTCAATCTGAAAAGGGTAAATTAAAATAAATTAACTATGTGTAGTTTACTATTAGAATGCTGAAATTAAGTTGTGGAGAAGGTAGAAAAGATAAAAACATGATTCAAACAAAAGCAACTTCATAGGAGCCACATCAAGACTGATGAAAAAGAAATAAGCAGAGACATATAAGGTCAGTGAGTGCCTAGCTGCTGAATCCACATTTGTTTGTGCATTTTACTATTTGGAACCATTCAAGATATTGAAAAAAGAAAAGAAAAATCTGACAATGGCTTACAATATAATTTTTTATTCTTTCTAACTTGTCTACATCTTTACTTTAAATGATGCTCTCTCTGCCCTCCTCCTTATTCACCAAGCTCAGCTCTCCATAAGCATCTTCACACACAATCGGAGAGAGATAGAGATAAAGTTCACATAAGATGGCCAAAAACCAAGCTTCATGTATTCATGTGGAAGAAGATTATATTGATATAGAGGTGAGCTCTTCCTCAAATTTCATGTGTTATTCCATCAGTTCTCCACCACACGGCAGGGAGTTTGAGTTCCAAATGTGTTCTGTTTCTCATGAAAGAGAGTCCACAACTTCTCCAGCTGATGAACTTTTTTATAAGGGTAAACTCCTTCCTCTCCACCTTCCTCCTCGTTTACTAATGGTTCAAAAACTTACCACCACTGAGAAAAAAACTCAAGATTCATTAGAAGAAAATTGTGTCATTCCCTTTGTTACTAGCTCTGATACTAGCACAACTAATATAAGTACCCCATTAGAATCTTGCAATGTCTCTCCCTCAGAGTCTTGCAGAGTTAGTAGTGAAATAAACCCAGATGAATATATCTTCGAATGGACAACTGAAATGAGCGGTTTCATCGATGGCGATCAGTCGAAGAAGTTTTGGACCAGAAAGCTCAAGCTAATCAACAAATCTTCACTGGGTCAAAAGCTCAAAGCGTCACGGGCATATATTATGTCTTTGTTCAGTAAGTCTGACAGTTCGGATGAGTTCTGTGCCAAAGCAGCTTGTGATGTTGAGCCAGAAAATAATTCAAAAGGCAACACTTGTTTAAGCAAGTCCCCGTTTGGAAAAATTGGTAATGATAGATACAAGATATCTACTACTTTGTCAAAATGCATAAAAAAGAAGATGGTTGAGGATGGTGCTAACATCCACAGAAGGTCATTCTCAGGAGCAATTCAAAGGCACACAACGAAGTGTTTATCTTCATCAACATCAACATCTACATCCTCTTCTGGTTCATCATCTTTTTCATTTAGCTCAATCAGGTCTTATGATTTGCAGTTGCTAAAGAGGAGTAGCAGTGCAAATTCGGAGATCGAAAATTCAATTGAGGGAGCAATTGCTCACTGTAAACAGTCTCAGCAGCCGTTTACTTGAAGAAAAAGGGCAAGTGAAGCAGGGGTTTGTTCTCTATCTGCTTCAAGGATTTCACTCTGTGGAGACCAAGAAAGGCCTGAAGTTTGCAGCATATGAATATGGTAACAACAAAAAGTGAAAAGCCACCATGAACTAGTGAGAAGGAAAAGTAAATTGGTTCAGAAGATGCACCAGAAACTTTCAAAGTGGTTGAAGATACTGTAATATTATGAGGAAAAACCATTGAAGTCTTTTATCTGTTAAAGAAAAAGATTAAAGAAATCCCACATGTTTAGATATAAGGTTTTTATTGTCTATATAAATAGTCTAAATTCCACTTTATTGTCCTCCTTTTGTAAGCTTAAGTAAACTCAAGATTTCCAAATATATTTTAATTTTCTTCTGTCATGATTTGTCAAGATCATCTGAGGCTCTGATTTTCGCAATTGCTTAATGTTAATTCCACTTCTATAAGTTTTTCTCCGTTGATGACTCCATTTTTGTCAATAAAAGTGAACTAGAACAGTAAAAGCCAGTACTATCAACCATTGAAACTTTAAGTAAAGTCACCAAAACTTTTCTAGTGCTATGGATTCTGTACAACTAGATGTTCTTTTTCAACAACCCTTTTAAGGTTCCTTTTACTTTGAACTAGATTTCATTGACTATTTTAGGCTTGACCTACTGTCTCTTTTTCAAAAAAAAAAAAAAATTTGTGGGAGGTAAAGCATTTCTGCATAAAAGTGAGAAAAAGGAAAAAAAGATGGATTTTTCGTAGGCCTTTACAATTAGCATATGACTCAGATTAAGTTACACAAACTCAAGAGATAGCTTGAGTGACAAAAGAAAAGAATCCCAAATGTGAGAACTTAGGATTGAAACCTAATGATAACACGTTAAAAGTGAGTTTGAAACCGAAAAAGACATATCAAAATCAAACTCTTAACTTACTTAATGCATCGGTTGTGGGTATAATGTTGCATTATCTAAATCAATATAAAATTGTAATATCAGATTGAGTTACTTTATTTCATTTCTGATGGCATACTCTTGTCCCTTTAGAGAAGAATGAATGAGCAAGTTTCATAAATGCTTGGTAAAATCTAGTTTTAATAAATTATTTAACGAATTGATGACATGATAAGCCAAAATGCCCAGATTACTTGAAAAATTAGCATATGACTCAGGAAGAACATCATGCATGTACTTAATGAATTCCAGTTTTATAAGGATTCATGGCTGATGACAAGTGAAGAAGGCACATTGTCATAGGCCTTTGCAAACTCAGGGTTCAATAAAGATGCAAAAATGTGGGAAAAACTGCCTGCCTTGAAAGGGATAACTGATTTTATCTCTTTGACCAAAAGGTTGATTTCAAATTTAACCCTCTCAAGATTTCATTGCTGCAAAATTACCATTTCAAAACAATATACTGGTCCTAGCAGGACACTACATTCAGTGCCTATGGTCTCAAAAGCACTGCTTTTCATACATATGATTGCAAAGAATTTATGAAAAATAAACCAAAACTTGGAATCTTGCAGGAGTGCTAGAATTCCCATCTTCTGAATTGCTGTATTCTTATATATATGAAGTTACTTTTTCTTGCACTCAAGCATAAGCAGTGTATTTTGTAATTGAAAATACATAAGAGCTACATGATTTTGTAACAGTCTGCTTAAAAACTTGATGTCACAGAAAATTTTTTGAGCTCTTTCTTGTCTTCATGTTCACTTCTGTAGAGATTTTGACAAGTTTTCATTTTGATATGGTTGCTGACCACCCAGACAGCAAAATATTACGGTTCAAGTTCCCAAAGAACTTTGGTGGTTTCAGCTGCAGAATTTACTAAACACTGAATAACAGTTTCACTAATGACTCAAAAATTTATCATGATTGCTCAGTGAAATCTAAGTGGGATAAAGACTTAGTATATAATTAATTTTCTAACACTTAACTGATTTCAGGTTCAAGACAATTTTTGTTGCATCTCCTGATGGGACCTGAAGGGATCCATGTGGCATTGAAGGGACCAGAGAACAAGTGCAGCATGTGAATAATGTCAGGTGAGATTCAAAGCATCAGCATTATTTTCTCAAGATATTTTTGGACTAACATATATTTCTATGTTTAACTTGTCAGCTTCTCATACTTTATTCATTCTTTCCCTTGTATGAAGCTATCTCTTTCAGTAACTTTTTCTTCTTTGACCAGGTTTTAATATTACCTTCTAAATATTCTAAGCATCTCTTTATCCAAATTCCGAATCTCCCATTTCTATACTAAAAGATTTAGCTTAAGAATTCACGGTCCCATTTCTATATCATGTAGCCTATTTGCTTAGGTCCTCCGTACATTTGCAGCTTGTATTGTGTATCTTTCTTCATTCTCTATGTAGGTTAGTTTTGTGATTCAAATCATGGGATATAATCTTCTAACGAGTTCTTGAGAAACCCACTTGAAGACCAATAATTGAAGAGATTTCACCTCATTTTTCAAGTGAACTTTGAACAAACTGAGTGAGACGCTCGAATCATTTCAAATTCAAGCACAATAATTGAGCAATTAAAAGTTTGAGAATTAATTTTGTAAACATGGAGTGTTTGCTTTGTATTTTTAATTTCATATTTGTAATTAACTATTTGTTTTAGTGATTTGTTTTAAATTGAACTTGATCTTATAAATATAAGTTTAGAGGGATTTTAACTGAACCATATAGAAATCGTAGTGTCATATTTATTTATAGTTCTATATTTCATTGCTCTAAGTGCTCAATCGACAGTAAAGTAAATGACTTGTTACCATTTCTCATTCCAGCTAATTAAACTATATCTCTATGAGAAAGAACAATCATATGAAACAATCTATTTGTACAGATATGAGGGGGCCTTCATTGCTTTTAGCATAGATTAAAAAAATCAGACTGCCTTTTATAAAATCAGAAAAAGCACTCCATTGAAGAGTCAACTTTGATGTCAGCATGCTGCCTGCATGCAACATTATGCTGCCCTACACTTATCCATGACTTGCTTTAATCAAATAATGTTCAATGTAACTCACTTTCAAAATCACTATTGTTGCCATGTTGGAACAGTCATGGTTCTTACCAGTACAGTCATAAATCCTTCTACTAGAAATCAGAGATTGGGGTGAAATTAAACTCTGCAAAAATTTTCGCTAAGATCCCTATGCCATCTGTGTGAACATGGCATATCAGTTATCAGTCTACATATGGACTGCGATAATGATACATATGCGAAATTTTTACAGCACAAGCTTATTGACAATGAATAATTCATGTGAACTTACATAAGATTTCATACACCATATACACTAACAGGATCAAGTCACTGACTAATCTGATTCTATCAGATAAAACTTCATGGGCAGATTAGAACTTCACCATTCATTCTTCATAAGCTCTCCCAAGAATAAACTGCCAGTTAGTTATTTCATTTAGAAGCAAAATGCTGATACTATGTTATTTTTATATACATCAGATGCATAGGAGTGTTCTTATACAAAGAGTTAAACAAGGCTAAACCGCATAGAGTTTGTTACGTTCATTGTTCAGAAACTCTGAATCTGACATAACTGACAATGGTGATGACCTACTGTTCATTGATGATCTTCGCAGGCTCTGTGATCTGGAAGCCTGTATACAGTTGACAATTACCCAATAACACAAAGTCCCAAGTGTTGATAGCATAATTATGGTTCCTATAACTGTTATAGCGATAGCCCACCACCGGTCATTAACTCCTACAACAATGTATGACATTGCAAGGAACGCAACTGAAATCATGGCACAAGCCAACCACATCAGTTTGTTGATGATTGCCATCATTTGCTTTTTTGCTTTTCTCTCAATTACTACTAAAGAAGTTTGAACTACCACAACAGCCAAAGATATGAAGAGGGCAATAGAGTCGAAGATGACAAAAATCATAAATGGTAGCTTTGGAGCAATATTTACTTCTCCAGGAGAGAGATGCGAAGGAATATGTGCTGGGTCATTAGGATACTGGCCTGGGACACTGAAGATAGCAGCAAATGCAACTGTAGCAATGAGGACAGCAACAACTGTGGTGGAGTTGATGGCATTGTTCAACCCTTCTGTATGCATTTTGTTGAGCCTCTTAGCAATCCCTTGCACATGTTTCCGTGTTTGGCGTGTGTGCACAAGCTGGTCATAGACCTCATGCTTTATATCACTTACGGTTTGTTTGAGTTCACGAGCTGAGTTTGTTGTTGGTTGTTTGACGAATTTGGCAGACAGGACTCCATGTTCCTGTAATATGGCTCCAATTTCAGAGTGACCAGTTTTCTCAGCAGTGTCAAGAGCAGTTTCTCCAGATTTGTTAACAACAGCTTTGTCTAGTCCAGTATGATTCAGCAGCTTCCTTACAATCTACAAGAAAAGAATCACTGCTTGTATCAGAACTTTTACGTCTATAGAATGGCATTAAAATCTATTAGCATCTTTGATTGTTGGCCACTTTGCTGCAAATTTGTTCGGTGAATAGTAATCAAAATCCATTAGAAGTTAGGAATAGAGAGGATGATTTAACTTATGTTTCATTCTTTCAGGAAAATTAATTATGAATTATAAGTAACAACCAACCCTTCAAAGACTGAATAAAATTTTGAGTAAAAACAATAAGATCAGAAAGTGACTTCTTAGATACAGACTCATAATAAAAAATGACTGTAATCTACCACTGGAAGGCACTAGTCGGAATAAGAGACTACGACGTGATGATTCTCATTTCTCACATTCAATTAAATAAAGAGAGAGTGGACATAAAGATAGCATATGTTCATCATCTAGTGTAAGCTGAAAACAAGAATGATTTTAATAATGATTATAGACAAGAAAAAAATGGATTTAAATCACCTGCACCCGACCCTTGCGGGTTGCTATATGCAAGGCAGTGTTGCCCTTGTTATCGACCATGTTTACTAAAGAAGGATCTGTCTTCACCAACTCATCTACAAGTTCAACGCTCTGTCCTTTAACTGCCATATGGAGAGCAGTCTGGCCCTTCTTATCATTCCTCATTGCAATTCCAGGCTCTTTACTCAGCAGGGCCTTCACAATCTCCAGATGCCCTTTCCTTGATGCAGAATGCAGGGCAGTTTTTCCATTGCTTTTAGCTATGGTAGCTATGCTGCTATCTTTCTCCAAGAGCAAAGTAACTATTTCTATATGGCCCTGTGAGGCAGCAGTGTGTACAGCTGTCGTGTTTGAGGAATCAGAAGTCATTGAAAGTTCAGGAATTGCCTCCATGAGGACCTTCAGTACTTCTGTAACATAATATGAACAAATATTAGAATAGGCTGATTCCAATAATATCTACCACTAAATAATGATAAAAGTTATAAAGCGATGAACATAAAAAGGAAAGGAAAAATTGGGATGCCGCCAGTAGCAGTCATAAACATGGGGAACATTTTCCCACAGAAGTTACAATTAATCCATAAGATCAGATTCAGAGGAATTTTAACTTGAAGCAAATTGGAGATGAATTTGTAAAAACTGGATATGGCATATTACAATAATAACAAACTGTTTAGGAGAACACAGAAATTCAATAGAAACTTACCCAAGTTCCCTTGCTTTGCAGCGATATGGAATGCATCATAGCCATTCTTTGCTTTACTACTAGCCAAACCAATATCATGATACTTCATCATTTCCTTAACCAGATCAGCACAACCATACTCAGCAGCAACATAAAGTGCTGTTTCTCCGGATTGATTCTGTTTAGACAACAACTCTTTCAATTCTAAAACCCCACTACTAGATATGATTTCTGACACCACTTCTAAGCTCCCTGCTCTCACCAAAGCCTGCAACGGCGTGTCATCCCTTTTTGCCGTCAACTGTTTGGCCATCTTTTTCCGGCTAAAGCTTTGTTGTTGCTCCGGAGGTTCCATTGATGTCATTACCAAACAAAACAAATAAATTTTTTTTTTTTAATTTTGTACCAGAATTTCAATTATTGGCGATCAGCCAAGATCAGACCAAATTTGGAAAATGTAAATTGGAATAAGATAAGATGACGCACGTGGAAAGCTGTGGAGTTTGAACCCTTGACACAAAAATCACATCTTTGACAATCTCTGCAACCAAATTTTAGCATTGAATTAATACTGGTCTTTCAATCAATCATTATTACTAGCATGTTTCTATTTTCTATTTTCTATTCCAATCATCATCATCAACAAGCACCAATAACAAAGCCAAAAACCCAAAAAGAAAAGGTAAACTAATAAGAACACTATAGTTTGAAACATACCGAACAAAAATTTGAAATCTCTTTAGTCAAATTCCACTCCTTTAAGGTAAAAACAATTAAAATAACTTCTAATTACCTTCTTTATCTGACTTTGGCTTTGAAAACCGGAGCTTCAAAAGTCTCCGCGTTCCAGCGGATGAAGAAGAAGCAAGATAAAGATGATGTGACATGAAACGAGTAAGCGCGTAGTTAACAGTAGGCTTCTTTTAGACTCAAAATGGGGCAAAATCAGCAAGCTTTTAAGTTTTTGCCAGTGGGTTTTGTCTGTAGTGAGATGTGATTGACCAGTGAGTGAACTACACATACACTTGTAAGAAACGTGCCCTTTGAAATATTCCCTCACCTTGAAACCCCACGCGGCATTAGAAGATGAGCCAAAGAAATATTGGCCGAGACGGTCACTTTCAAGTCTAATTTTGCTTAGCATATACTGGATCATAGCAATAAGAATATTGAAGAGGTTTTTGAAAACTATACATATTGTAGGAAATTTTGCTTCTAGAATAATAATTGGGGTAGTTAGTAGATTGCGAAATTAAGGAAGCAATCAAAGGTTGATGCGTAAGAAATCAAAGGTTGCAGAGACCCACACGGCGCTGGAAGATGAGCCAAAGAAATACTGGCCGAGACCCACAAATCCTGCTACTCCGTCTCAGGTCACTTTCAAGTCTAATGTTGCAGAACTGTATAGCATATACTGGGTCATAGCACAATAATATTGAAGAGGTTTTGAAAACTATTCATATTGTGGGAGATCTTGCTTCTAGAATAATAGTTGGGGTAGTTAGTAGATTGCGAAATTAAGGAGGGTTCTTCTTGGAAGAAGCAATCAAAGGTTGCTGTGTCAGTGAGAGTAGAGCCGTTGACTGCACTGCAAGCCAAAATTTGGGTCAAGGGCCTCAGGGCCGCCGCATTCACATGTCAACAACACGACGAACGGCCTCTAACGTTTAGCACAGCGGTCCGGTCTGACGTTACCTAAAGACAAAACACACCGTTTGAATCTTTAGGCTTTATTTTCATATTGCTGTCTGTCAACTAGTCCTGGACTCCTGGCCACGGCCGGTTTGACCCGCGAATCAAACCAAAATCGATTTGATTAAAATTAGAATTAACATAAATCAAAATCAAAATCAAATTTTGATAATTCGATTCCAATTTTAATATTTTTGAATCATCTATTTATAATCAGTTTATGAATCGATAATTCAAAAAATTCATAAATCGATTTTTTTATTTTTTAAATTTAAAAAAATTACATGTACCGGCAAAGCAAATGCATTTGCTTTAAAAAAAGTCCCTGCAAATGTTTTAAAATTGGCTACTGTTTGACTGCATTTTTTTAATTCTTTAATATAAAATTTTACTTATAAATATTATTCAATCTTTCATATCTCTCATTTCTCATTCTCTCCTCCATTCTTAATACTCTTTTAATCTTTCAATCAAATTATTTCAAATTCAATTAAATTTTCTCTTTATTTTTATCAATTCTAATTTTAATTTCTATAATTTAATTATTATTATTTTTCTATTATACAATTTCATAATTAATTATTCCTTTTAAGATTTGAAAGAATCAAAATCTATATTATTCTATTTATTATTTTTTTATAATAAATAAAAGAAATTATATAATTAATTAAAAAGGATTATAGAAAAAATAATAATAATAAGTGATAAATAAAATTAATTCACCTATTATTATTATTTTTTCCATTATCCTTCATAATTAATTATATAATTTATTTTATTCATGATAAAAAAATAGTAAATAGAATTATGTAGAGTTTGATTCTTCCAAATCTCAAGAGGATATGTAAAAAACATAATTGAAAAATTAAGTCTAAGTTTTTTTAAAAAATTTTTTATCCTTAATTATTATAATTATTAATTAAAAAAGTAAATCGGGGTCATGAATCAGAACCGATAACTTAATGTTGGTTTTGAACCGGGATCATGAATCAGAACCGTCGATTCCAAACCGATTATGAACCATCCTGTAAGGGTTCTGGTTCAGTGTTCTTATTTTTTTGAACTGTGAATCGGTGATTCCGAATCGAAACCATCGATTCATGAACCGTGGTCAGGTCTACTGTCAACACATTTTTGCCTTTATAAAGTAAAAGCCTTTTTGGGAGGTCCTATTCACATTCATCCCTACTGGTTTCGTGGGCTTGTTGGAGCTGTGAATGCACATCTTTCTTGATTGCTGTTACCGTTCTGCGAAGTTCATTTTGTGGGAGCTGGTTGAATTCTGTTGCTCTGACACCACCACGGTGAGCTAAACAGTCTTTTGTCTGAGCAGTTTCTTCAGAGAGTGGTAGTCCTTCCACTATGTCAATGGCTGCTCTTATGTCCCTTGTAACTATGTTCACATTAGTCTCAGGATGTTGAATCAACCCATTCACTATCTGAAAAATACATGATTTTGGCTCTTCTGAACATTCCATTATATGTTGTATTACCAAACTTATCTGTAACACCTTTTCCAGCCATATGCAATGCAGCCTGACCTTTCTTATCAGTCTTAAGACTGAACGCTCGGGCGAATACCCAATTTGAAAAACAAAAGAGGAGGGGTTTGGCTATACCAAACGAGCAAATGTGCTTTAGCTTCTGCACTTGTTTTTTTCCTTCTTCAACTTTTTCTTTCACTATGTTCTTATACTCCTAAGATCAGCTCTTTTCTTTATTACTCTAGCCTCCTTTTTTAATTATTTATCCAATATCTAATTAAAACTTGGCCTTCTTGATTGTGATGTCGAATTCTGACAATCACCCAAATCAATATGAATATGCAGCTGTTGATTCATTAAACTTATATTTTGGTCTCAAGTTTGCCAATTTTTCATCAAAATCCAATAAGTTGTATTGTGTATTCCATGTGGGCTTTGACCCTGTGATTTTAATAAGATCAATTACAACTAGTTCTTACCAAATTAGTTGTAAGAATTAATTGGAGCCATATACAATGTTATTGTCTACTGATTCTAATGCTGCTAATCTTGAAAAGGACTTTTGTTAAAGTTTTCTGTGTTACCAATTAACTTGGAGCCATATATTTAATCATATAATGTTATTTATTGCAAGCACAAAATAAACAAAAACGGCAAAACTATTGTAAAATATATTCAATTAAATGAATGAAATTGTTTCTTTACACTTGAACAGTATTCATTACAGCATATTTCAGTAACTAACATGACAGAAAATCAGACATTAAAAGCTTTGCACAATCTCTGAAGGTAATGAGCTCATCAAGTTTCCAGCCAAACTCATAAAATCTATAAGAACTTCTTCATCCTCAGGGAATAACTCCTTATAAAACTCATTATCCAACTCATCCAAGAATGTTGCCAAGTCTTCTCCATTACTATTAGCAGGGTCTTCATCTACACTTGAATTTGAATCAGTTTCAGTTTTGCTCACACTTTGGAAAGAGGATTGTTCTTTTTCTTCATGATCCCCTGGGAATAGATCCTTATAAAACTCATCGTCATTCAACTCATCATTTTCCAAATCTTCTCCGCTTGCTTTAGAAAGAGGCTTTTCATCTATGCTTATGGAATCTGAAAGAGCTACAAGTTCTCCTGCACCCTCTGGAAATAGCATGTTATAATATTCATCATCATTCAACTCAACATTTGAGCCTGTAGTAGTTTCATACTTGCTTCCACAACCATCATCAACTACATAGAAAGAAGATTGCATTTGTTCTTCTTCAACAAATAAATCTCCAAGGTCAGCCCAGTCAATATCATCAGTCACCAGGAAAAATCACTTCGAAAAGAGATAAATTTGTTGTAGTGTCTTTAATAACATCATTATCATTCACAGGTGTTGTAGTTTCCGATTTCACCTGTTCTTGATATTTTTGTGCCTTGAAACATTTATTAGACCCAAGATTCTCATCAAAATGTTCAACTTCATTCAACTTCCTCTTCTTTTCCAAACCCCTTTTCTTAGCTGGTCGATCATTCTTTCGAATTCGACAAAGTACATATTCATTATGGCCCAACAAAGAATATTCATGCATTATCCAACCTCCGTCATGTTCAGGAACCTTCATTTTCGTATCTATATCTTTTTTTGGACCCGATTACGTTCTCATTAGTTTGAATTTCCTTTGCTGCATCCTCACCCATCCAAGAACCTGAACCAATTCTCCTACAAATTCTTTTGCCATTACTGGACTTTTTCTTCAAGACAGTGAAAAAATAAAGATCTTCATCATCATCTGAATTTCTTTTATAAAACTCCCATATCTCCCAAGGTTCCTGGGAACCATAGAGATCGCAGTCTTTGATATTGAAATAACGGTACAACGGTAAACCACCGAAAATCTTGTGGTGCAAGTAATGACCAATTAGTTCATCATCGGTAGGATGAAACTTTAAGCCAGGAAAAATCGTACTGAAGTTTTCTGGGAATTGCATGGAAGCCATGGAATCAAGATACGAAGGGAAGGATTGGATGGGAAGAACAAAACAAGGGTTTTGCATCATATAAGAAGAAGCAGGTACTGGATGAGGAAAATTCAATGCAGGATTTTCTGGGGAGAGAAGAGATTCAAAAAGGACAGGAGGATGGGAACTTATATTAGATTGAAGGGGAATCCCAATGGCTGCACGGAAGGCAACTGTAAAAGTCACCACAATTGGCTCGCACAAGGAAGGAAAGAAAGTAGAAAGACTCAAACTTGGAGAAGAATGTGAGATTTAGTGAGTAACAGTGGCGGCTTGAATGCATATTTATAGAAAACAGTTTCAGAAGGAAACTCGGAGAACTGGGTGTTAAATTTTCCTATTCGGTTTTACAAATATTTAACTTATTTACAGGAAATTAAAACAGGAAAGTAATCCTTGCCGGTTACCTGGAAATCAAACGGCCACTTGAGAATCTTGATGTCGAATCTGAAATCGGCGGGAAATTAGTGAGCTTGGCCTCTGTTTACTTCCTCATTCCAACGGTCCTGTAATTAAAGACCAAACAGAAAACAAATCCAATATTTAAAAATATATTAAATTAATTAAACTGAGTTATATAATATCTAATTGATTAATTAAACTGAGTTAATTATGAGGCAAAAGCAATAGCTTCCTTAGCTTGATTTCCTAAGAAGGTGGAACGAAAATTAAATAAATTCATAATTAACACAGAGATTAATTAAATTAATCAGTAATTCTTATTTACTCTATTTCTTTTTCCTATTTACTAGTATTATCCTGATTTTGTTGGCCTTGTAGATTACACATGTTCTCATATTTCTTTCTCTCAAATTCTGCGGCCATTTGCTCCTCAGGATGTTGGCTTGGACTACATAAACTCTAATGAGAATCCCTTCTGTAAGATCTTTTTTTTTTGTAAGTAATTTTTTCAGAGTTTTACAAATGTAACAGAAATTCAAATTTAAATTTTCTATTTAAAAGTTCTAATTCTCTAACAGTTTTGTCAACCCCTGTAACATATTTGCCCAGATATGATTTAATCTTCAATTAATCCTCTGTAACCATGAATTAGGCTTGGAAGAACTTCAAGAGGAATGCAGCTCCAATCATGTATGATGCATTTCACATGGTCATGTGTTACCTCTGGTTATGCCACCATGTTGTTAAGTACCAAATTGTCTGAAACATCTTGTAAATTTTCTGGAACAAATAACTGGATAAATGTGATGAATATGGAAAGATGATTTTAGCCTGAAATTTATTGACCTATATATGCCTGACATTATGTGTTCAATTACAATGGTTCGTGGGTTTTAGAGCATCCAAATTCCCATTACACTCTTTGGCAACTAGTTTGCAAGGGAGAGAAAAGTGATTAAAATGAGTTTGCTAATTCTAATGCAACTAATCTTGAAAAGTATTTGTTATTTGTGTTCTTTTCTTTTCAGTAAATAAGTGAGTATATTAAAATCAAGAACCAATGAGACTCCTCAACAGGGCCTAGACTCAACCTCCTAAACTCGACTTACAGAAGAGGAGACCAGCACATAACTAAAATCAGACAAGGCCTATAGCAGAAAAAAAGAGAAAAATCTAACTCATTTTCTTTAAGACCTATCCAGGTTCCTAACTTGATAGTGTCCAAGAGAAGAGACGAAGCTAATCTATACGATCCAAACTTTACAAGTATACTATACCGTAGACCTGTCCAACAAGCAAAAAAGATACAAAAAATTTTCTCAATCATGAACAAAATAACCAGGCAAAAGACAGCAGCTCTGGATAACTTCCTAACATACACAACATGATGGTCACTGCCCTTGACTTCAAGGCCTTTTACCAACGCTGTGGAGCTTTTCAAGGCAGGGCTAGTGAGTTTGCTCATCTTACTGGGCAGAGAGAACTCTACAGCAGCCAGGTTCTGAATAATTTTCACATGCATACTTGAACCAGTTTTCCAGCAAACCTGGGCAAGGAGACCTAGGGAACTAGGCAGAAAACTGGAATTGCAGGCGCATACTTGCCTGTTTCTGTGTTCTGCATCCAGGAGAAAACTGGAGAGTGGAGAATCAACCAGCTGCAGTAAAACCATCCCAAATCAAAGTTATCCTATGCGCAGTTTTAGGCTACAAGACAATGAAATATGGCAGATTGGAAAGAATCACTGCACTATCCAGTCGGGGAGAAATCCAGTAGCGAAAACTGTGTCTATTGGCTTCTTGATTATGGTCCTTGCTTCCAGCAACATGAAAGAAGAATAAGTTGACAGTGCAGCCTGTCAAACCTGCATAAACATCTTGAATGTGATGATTGCTTATGTGGTACTCCTTAGACATAACATCTCTGGCAAAGATAATAAGCTTAAGCGGACTCATGGAACCCACTGAGATGATTTCCCAAGCAAAAATCTAGCGCAAGAAGCCAGGAACTTAACGCAGAAACTAGTGCCAGGCAGATTGCAGAGCAGATGAGAGAGCTGGAGGCATTTCTGTTCAGATGGAGGCATAGCAGCAAGCGCTGCTATGCCTCCAGCTGAACAGAATAGATGAATAGCAACTCACCACCTTAGAAACCTGGAAGTAAGCACTTCAGCAGGCTCTCTGGTGACTTGTGGATGAGCTGGTACAATCTGCAAAAACTCCATGGCAGGAATGGATGAAACACCATGCTCGGAAGGCAGGATCTGCCAAACAGGCGGAGGATGCTGGAGAGCAGCAGCTCAGCCGGTTGGCAGCACAGCATCTCAGCTTCACAGCATCCTAGAAGAACAGCAATATGGGAGAGCAGCAGACAAATTCTCGAGGCAGCAATATCCAGATAAAGAAGCAGCACAAATCACCTTCTGGAAACAGCTCCAGAAAAGCCAAACCCAGCTGCTGCAGAAAACAAAACTGGAGGCAAGACCTGGACAACTTCTGCAGGAAATGGAGAAGGAAATACCCAGGAACCTTGGCCTAGAGAGGAAGCTGGACAGGCTCAAGCAGGAAGGGTGCTTGAATATGCAAGAGGCAAAACACAGGAAATAGCAGAATAGCAATAGGAGAGGAAAACTGGCAGTGGGCAACCCAGCAGAAAGCAGCAGATCTGGAAAGAGCTTCTGCAGAACCCAAAAGCAGCGGAAGAACTGGAGATTGCAGGAGAAAAAAAATTCACTGGGCTGACTTGCACAGCTCGCAAAGGGAACACTTTGTACACCAACTCAGACAGAAGATTCAGGACAAAGCCACTGCTGGAGGGACTGTAGCAAGGAAAAAAGATGGTGCTGCAGGCAATAAAGACGGCAGGGAAGGCAGAGAGCAAGTATAGCAGCAGCCCAGAAAGATAGGAAGACAGCAACTCAGCTGAAGGAGGCCCCCTCTTCTCAGCTTTCCAGCAAATGTTTTCTATGTTCCCAATTAACTTGGAGCCATATATTTAATCATACAATGTTATATATTGCAAGCACAAAGTAAACAAAAACTACAAAACTTTCATAAAATATATTCAATTAAAGGAATGGAATTGTCTTTTTTCACTTGAACAGTATTCTTTTCAGCATATTTCAGTAACTAATATAACAGAAAATCAGACATTAGAAGCTTTGTACAATCCCCTAAGGCAATGAGCCCATAGAATCTATAAGAACTTCTTCTTCAACCTTTGGGAATAACTCCATATAAAACATCGCAGGAGCCAACTGAAAATAATCACAGTGGAGTCAGAAGGCATGGGACAACCGCTGCTGCAGTGCCAGAAGAAGGCAGAGGCTGGAGAAAAGGTCTGGGTAGCTGATGCTGAAATTCTGAAGAGATCTGCCAATGTCCAGGCTGGTGTATCTGCTGCCAAAAATGTGAGAGTAAGGTTTCTTGAACTGCTGGAAAAATGTGAACTCTCTCTGTACTACAGCTGCTGGGGTGCTCTTCTAATCACTTCCAGCTTAGTAAACACAAGGCAGCAATCAAAACTCCTCCAGGCATTGCAGGCTGGGCAAGCAGGATCAAAGAAACATGCATAGAGCTGGAGGAAAATCTTCAGGAAGCCAGCAAAACCAGGTGCACTTCTGCCTGGAGGCAGGGCAGAATGTGAAACTTCAAATTTGACCCAACATCTTAACTTCCGAACCCAGAATCTTGGCATAAAGACTGGGCTTCTATTTCTGATCCAGCAAAGCTTTTGTACCTGTAGAATCCGAAGGACACCATAAAATTCATATTCAAGAGATCCTGGGGAAACAGAAAAGTCAGGACAGCAAGCCTGTTTCTGGAAGTAAAAACTGATGTAGCAATTTTAGTCAGACATGAAGACAGCAGCAACAAGTGCAGAATCTACCTCTGTGAGTCAGGACATAAGGAAAATTTGATGTGGTTTGTGGCCTGAAGATTCTGTAGATGCAAAATGGTAAACCAGTCTTGCCGAGATGAGTTGGCTTCAGGGAGTAAGCTAAGAACATCATTTGATGCAAGCTGCCAGCTTTCAGGATGCATCAAGATTGTTACTGAACTGAGGTTTCCCAGTTTGAATATATAATCTGACCCAGCAACCAGTAGACATATAAGAATTTGGATGCATTCAATTCTAACAATGGCAATAACTAACGATAGATGTTTTTGAAAGATAAACTAGAAAAATTGCTTCAGAAGAGCTTGTGCAGCCTTGAAAACCAGTGGATAAAGCCTAATTTGCCGTCCAACATAATAGTCAACCACAGAAATACATAAACTCAGTAAATTAGCTTCAGATCAACATATAGCCTTGCCAAGAAACAACAGACTGGTGAAGTTTAAAATTATACAATTACCTTCATGGCCTTGATTGGCAGCAATATGCAAGGTATAAAAGCCAGAGCGGTTCTTCAACAAAATAGTCTCCTCAGTTATATACTGCAACAACTCCTTTACAACAACAAAATGCCCTTTATAGATATGGCCACGGAGCTTCCATATTTAGCACATCCAATGTTGCTGCTACAATATTTCAGAATGAGATTGAGGTTGGGCACGTAAGGCAACCTTTGGCAGTTCTCAAGTGGTTTTTTTAAGCAAATAAAAGAGGAAACGCCAAACCTGTTCGAGTTTGTGTTGGGTCTAATGTTTCTTTTTTTGTCCACTGCTCATATTTGATGCAAAGGTTACATAGCTAAGATCTTTGGAGAGCAACACACTGACTACTACTGCATGCCCTTTAGTAGCTGCAGATGTAAGTGTAGTTACATTTGATTGGCCTACTGTTTTGATATGGCTAGGACAACAGCACAAGAAGAATGGCTACTTAAAGATTGTTACTAGACTGAGGTTTCCCAGTTTAAATATATAATCTAACCCAACAACTGGAAGGCATACAAGAATTTGGATGCATTCAATTCTAACAACAGCAATGCAATGGCAATATTTGACAATAGATATTCTTGTAAGACAGACTAGGAAATTCATTTAGTTAGCTAGATCAAGATTGTTACCGAACTGAGGTTTTCCACTAAGTTGACACATCCGCAGACGCTAGCACTAGATATTGAAGACTGAAAGCTGCGGCCAATACTCAATTTGAGAGACAAAAGAGGGAGGGCTTGGTTACACCAAAGGGGCAAATTTGTTTTAGCTTCTGCACTTGTTTGTTTCCTTCTTCAACTTCTTTTTTCACTATGTTCTAATCCCCCTAAGATCAGCTCTTCTTCTAAATTATTTATCCAAATCAAATAAAAATTAAGCTTTCTTGATTGTGTTGTCCGATTCTTACGATTAACTATGTAACTACTAATTCATCAAGCTTATATTTTAGTCTCAAATTTGACAAATTTTCATCAAGATCCTGAAAGTTGTACTGTGTATTCCATAGTCTAGAATTTGCCAAATTTTTATCAAGATCCAGAAAGTTGTTGTGTATTCTATGTGGGTCGTGGCCTTATGATTTCAATGAGATCAGTTACAATTATTAGTTGTAAGAAATAGTTTTAGCCTTATACAATGTTATCAGAATGTGGTCCCGACTAATTTTGCTGCTGCTAATCCCCAAAAGTATTTTTGTTAGTGTTTTCTGTGTTGCCAATTAACTTGGAGCCATATTTCTAATCATACAATTTTATATATTGCAAGTACAAAAAACACAAAAACTACAAAGTTTTCGTAAAATATATTGAATTAAATGAATGAAATTGTTTCTTTACACTTAAACAGTATTCTTTACAGCATAACTGAGTAACTAACATAACAGAAAATCAAACATTATAAGTTTCGTACAATCTCCAAAGACAATGAGTGCAAAGAATCTATAAGAACTTCTTCATCCTCTGGGGATAACTCCTCATAAAACTCATTATCCAACCCATCAAAGAATGTTGTCAAGTCTTCTCCATGACTATTAGCTCCTTATAAATTAGTTTCAGTCTACACTTGAATTTGAATTAGTTTCAGTCTTGCTCACACTTTGGAAAGAGGATTGTACATGTTCTTCATGATCCCTGGGAATAGCTCCTTATAAAACTCGTCATCATTCAACTCATCATTTTCCAAATCTTCTCCGCTTCCTTTAGAAAGGGACTTTTCATCTATGCTCAAGTAATCAGAAGCAGCTACAACTTCTCCTTCACCCTCCGGAGATAACACATTAAAATATTCATCATCATTCAACTCAACAGTTGAACCCGTAGTAGTTTCATACGTCCTTCCACGACCTTCATCAACCACACGGAAGGAAGATTGTACTTGTTCTTCTTCAACAAATAAATCTCCAAGTTCAGCCCAATCAAGATCATTAGTCACACCAGGAAAAATCCCTTCTACAAGAGATAAATCTGCTGCATTGTCTTCAGCAACATCATTATCATTCACAGGTGTTGCGGCTTCCGATTTCACCCGTTCTTGATAATTTTGTGCCTTCAAAAATTTATTTGACCCAAGATTCTCATCAAAATTTTCAACTTCATTCAACTTCCTCTTCTTTTCCAAACCCCTTTTCTTAGCTGGTCGATCATTCTTTCGAATTCGACAGAGCACATATTCATCATGACCCAACAAAGAATATTCATGCATTATCCACCCTCCGTCATGTTCTGACCCTTTATTTTCGTATCTATATCTTTTTTTTGACCCGATTACCCTCCCGTTAGTTTGAATTTCCTTTGCTGCATCCTCACCCGTCCAAGAACCTGTCCCGATTCTCCTACAAATTCTTTTGCCATTACAGGACTTTTTCTTCAAGACAGTGAAAAAATAAAGATCTTCATCATCATCTGAATTTCTTTTATAAAACTCCCATATCTCCCAAGGTTCCTGCGAACCATAGAGATCGCAATCTTTAATATTGAAATAACGGTACAACGGTAAACCACCAAAAATCTTGTGGTGCAAGTAATGACCAATTAGTTCATCATCGGTAGGACGAAACTTTAAGCCAGGAAAAATCGTAGTGAGGTTTTCCGGGAATTGCATTGAAGCCATGGAATCAAAATACGAAGGGAAGGATTGGATGGGCAGAAAAGAAGAAGGGTGTTGCATCAGATAAGAAGCTGCAGGTGAGTTATTCTGTGCTGGATGAGGAAAATTGAAAGCAGGTTTCTCTGGGAATTGAGTTTCTTGAGAAAAAGAAGGGTTTTGCATCGTGAATGTAAAAGACAAGTTGAGATTGAGTGAGTGAGTGACAATGGACCCTTGAACGCAATTTATAGACTTCTATTTCAGAGTGAAACTTGGAGAAGTGGGTGATTAAGCTTTCCTATTCTGCTTTACAAATATTTTGCTTGCTTACAAATACTGATTTAAAAGATTTATTTCAACTGGAAAACAACTAGAAATTAAAACAAGGAAGTAATCTTCGCCGGTTACCGGGAAATCAAGCGGTCACTTGAGAATCTTGATTGCGAATCTGAAGTGGGCGGGAAATTAGTGAGCTTGGCCTCTACTTATTTCCTCATTCCAACGGTCCTTTAATTAAAGGGCAACAAGAAACAAATGGTAAATTTAGGGTAATTAATGCATTAAGTTTATGTTTAAAAATATATTAAATTAATTAAACTGTGTTATATAATATCTAATTGAATAACTAGAAATTGAACTTATAAATGACAGTTACTCTACGGTGCCGTTTTGTAGGAATAGTTAAAGGTCAAATTGGGTCAAGATCCTCTTAGTCTTCAGGAATCATTAAATGACAAATTTTGATTTTCTTGTTCTACAGTTAAGTCTGGACTTCTGATTTTGTCGAAAATAAAGGCAAATTAATAATTCGTAATTTCTATGTGGAGAAGTTGATTTCCGAGTACTCATATTGAATCACAACTCAATGAGCTGATCAAATTTTTTACTCTTGCCATGACATTGATGAACAGAATGAAAGTACACAAGATCAAGTTTTGCCCCTGCCATAGTGGTGAGAAAATATTCTTCATTGCTCTTTCATGTGTCACATGCATGAATCAGTTCTACTATTCACAAGAAATCATCATTTTTTTCATGATGGGGATCTCTTATTTCTTAAAATTAAACATATAAATGTGTCAAAAGTTGTTTTGATCTAAATCCCTGGCTGGTTTTCCCAGCATCTAATGGTTTTTCTGAATGCAGGAATTCTGTCAGACTATTATGACTTTCCATTCATCATTGGAAGAAATTTTCTGTGATACTCAAGGAGGATGCCTCTCAGGTGAAGATCATTCATTGAATTGCTTGCAAACACAATCAAGGTCTATCTGTTTTACTTTCAATTCCTTTTACAAGCAAAAAAATGAAAAATCATTTTCACGTAAAACATTTCTTTCATATAATACCATGTCTTTCATTCATTGAGAAGGCTTTGAGCAGTTGGTCTATGTCTTTCTTCAGAATTCTTCTCCAGAAAAATTCTACCGGCCTGCCCAGGTTGCACAAAGGAATTGGAGTCAGCAGCAAACGGGTGGCTTGGCCCAGCTTGGGCTGCAGGAGAAAATTTTTTACTAACCTATTTGTTGTTTTGCAGGTGAAGACAAGAATACATGCTATCCTTCACTCAAGCGTTGGCCACTTTTGTCCGGTCTGCAGGCGGCTTTTTTTTTTTTCTTTCTGGAAATCCCAAAACTGCAATTCAGCTTTCTGTTCATGCCCTGGAAAGCTGCTGCATCCCTCTGGAAATGCTTGCTGCTTGCTGTCTGGGATTGTATCTCCTCAGGCTATGCAGGAATTGATACCGCAGAATCCCTCCTAGGATTCCTTGCTGGACCTGTCGTCCCTCTGCCTCCTGGAAAGATGATTCTCCTTGCTGCAGCAGTCCTATATTGCAATTCAAGTCTGCTTGTGCCAGAAGTAAGCATAGGGAATTTATGGATTTTCTCATTCAGTTTCCTCCTCTGCTGGAAATTCGAAAAAACCAGTCTCTCTATCAAAGTTGCAGCAACTAACACAGCTTCTGCATCTGTTCTGGACTCCTGGACTCTGATATTAGCTGCTGTTTTTCTGCATTCTTCCATTGGCCCAGCTGCTCCTCTTCAACTAGCTCTAACTTTGGCAAGTTAGGTGCCTCCATCCATGACAACAAATATGCTGTGTCAAGAGATGGGATCACTGTAGCGGCAGCTTCTTTTGCAGTATTTTGTTTACTTTTGATGGCAAACTTATGCATAGATCTTTCTTGTTGGACAGGCCTCATGCCTTTCATGTAAATTATAGGTTAGGGTGGATTCTTCTCTTGAACTCTGTCATGGTAAGAGCCTTGATAGACATCCAAGAGAAGATGATTTAGGTTTGGTTCCTTGCAGGCTTTGTCCAATTGTAGTTTGTTTGTGTTGGCCTCTAGTTGGGTAGGTTGAGCTTAGGCTGTTTTCAAAACCTTCTTCTTTGTGAGGTCTGTGGTTTTCTCTTTTTTTAATATATTTGTTTATTTACCAAAAAAATAAATAAATAATTTTCACAAAATGTATATCAGTTATTCATCAAATTTTACATGCTATAGAATAAGAGATGGTTTTTTAACCATACAAATTCAAATTTATGATTCAACAAACTACAATGTTTTTGAACTTATGGAAGAGATGTCAGCATCCAACTCAACTCTGAAGCAAACTTATCTGTAAGCATGACAATGGTTGCATATGCCACAAGAATCAACTTCACAACCTAAAGTTTAACACCATTTACAGCCATATGCAATGCAGCCAGACCTTTCTTATCAGTCCTCCTTGTCAGTAGTAAATCCTTTTGGAGAAATGCTTTTACAATATCCACATGCCCCTTCCTGGCAGCTAAATTTGCTGCATTCTTCCCATTGGATATTGGTAAATATAACAAGCTAAGATCTTTGGAGAGCAATACATTGACTGCGACTGCATGTCTTTCTGTAGCTGCAGATACAAGTGAAGTTGCATTTGATTGGCCAGCTGTTTTGATAAGGCTAGGATCATAGTCCAACAACACCAGGAAAATGGCTGCATCAAGATTTTTTTTTTTTTTCCTAAGCAATAATGTATTAAAAGAAAACAAGAGACCATTGGACCTGAACACAAACTAAGCTTGCCCTACATAAAGGCAGGACAGCAAACACAAGCACGGGCAAAGGGCCTGCAACAACCACAAGACTTCTAAGGTCACTCCTCTTGAGTTTCTATCAAAGTTCTCACAAAGATAAAGTTCAAGGGGTTGGCCAAGGGAGATACAAGACTAAAAGTACAAACAACACTAGCAGGATTGCCCATATATTTCAAACTATGCAGCCTTTTATATACAAAGCAAAAATTTACATCACAAAACACTGTTTTGTTACAGTAGCTTGTGGTATAATCCTTGCAGGGCATCAATCACAAAAGTCATGCCACAAGATAAACTACCATCGCACAGCCTGTGGAAGATGGAGCCAATTAACATCAAGCCATATTTCTAATCATACAATGTTATATATTGCAAGCACAAAATAAACAAAAACTATAAAACTTTCATAAAATATATTCAATTAAATGAATGAAATTGTTTCTTTACACTTGAACAGTATTCTTCACAGCATATCTCAGTAACCAACATAACAGAAAATCAAACATTAGAAATTTTGTACTATCTCCAAAGGCAATGAGCTCATAGAATCTATAAGAACTTCTTCATCCTTGAGGAATAACTCCTTATAAAACTCATTATCCAACTCATCCAAGAATGTTGCCAAGTCTTCTCCATTACTATCACCAGGGTCTTCATCTACACTTGAATTTGAATTAGTTTCAGTCTTGCTCACACTTTGGAAGGAGGATTGTACAAGTTCTTCATGATCCCCTGAGAATAGCTCCATATAAAACTCATCATCATTCAACTCACCATTTTCCAAATCTTCTCCGCTTCCTTTAGAAAGAGACTTTTCATCTGTGCTCAAGGAATTTGAGACAGCTACAACTTCTCCTTCACCCTCCGGAGATAACACAATAAAATATTCATCATCATTCAACTCAACACTTGAACCCGTAGTAGTTTCATACTTCCTTCCACGACCTTCATCAACTACACGGAAGGAAGATTGTACTTGTTCTTCTTCAACAAATAAATCTCCAAGGTCAGCCCAATCGAGATCATTAGTCACACCAGGAAAAATCACTTCTACAAGAGATAAATCTGTTGCATTGTCTTCAATAACATCATTATCATTCACAGGTGTTGTGGCTTCCGATTTCACCTGTTCTTGATAATTTTGTGCCTTCAAAAATTTATTTGACCCAAGATTCTCATCAAAATTTTCAACTTCATTCAACTTCCTCTTCTTTTCCAAACCCCTTTTCTTAGCTGGTCGATCATTCTTTCGAATTCGACAGAGCACATTTTCATCATGACCCAACAAAGAATATTCATGCATTATCCACCCTCCGTCATGTTCTGACCCTTTATTTTCGTATCTATATCTTTTTTTTGACCCGATTACCTTCCCGTTAGTTTGAATTTCCTTTGCTGCATCCTCACCCATCCAAGAACCTGAACCGATTCTCCTACAAATTCTTTTGCCATTACTGGACTTTTTCTTCAAGACAGTGAAAAAATAAAGATCTTCATCATCACCTGAATTTCTTTTATAAAACTCCCATATCTCCCAAGGTTCCTGGGAACCATAGAGATCGCAATCTTTGATATTGAAATAACGGTACAACGGTAAACCACCAAAAATCTTGTGGTGCAAGTAATGACCAATTAGTTCATCATCGGTAGGACGAAACTTTAAGCCAGGAAAAATCGTAGTGAAGTTTTCCGGGAATCGCAAGGAAGCCATGGAATCTAAATACGAAGGGAAGGATTGGATGGGCAGAAAAGAAGAAGGTTGTTGCATCAGATAAGAAGCTGCAGGTGAATTATTCTGTGCTGGATGAGGAAAATTGAAAGCAGGTTTCTCTGGGAATCGAGTTTCTTGAGAAAAAGAAGAAGGGTTTTGCATCGTGAATGTAAAAGAGAAGTTGAGATTGAGTGCGTAATTGACAATGGACCCTTGAACGGAATTTATAGACATCTATTTCAGAGTGAAACTTGGAGAAGTGGGTGATTAAGCTTTCCTATTCTGCTTTACAAATATTTTGCTTGCTTACAAACACTGATTTAAAAGATTTATTTCAACTGGAAAACAACTAGAAATTAAAACAGGGAAGTAATCTTCGCCGGTTACCGGGAAATCAAACGGTCACTTGAGAATCTTGATTAAGAATCTGAAGTGGGCGGGAAATTAGTGAGCTTGGCCTCTACTTCCTCATTCCAACGGTCCTGTGATAAAAGAGCAACAGGAAACAAAGGCCAAATGATTATTTCACCCCCAAGTTTTAGTGCGATTCCAGAGTCACACATGAGGTTTGAAGAACCTAAAATTCCACCAATCTGTTAAAAATCATAGTTATGGTTAGGGACAAATAATCATCTAATAAAAAATTTTAAAAATCTAAAGTTTTGTTACATTCCACCCCTCAGCTTGAAAATCTCACAATTCAACCCTCATCTGAAGTTTGAAAAATCAAAACTTTCTCCCTAGGGTTTGCAAATCAAGGTCAGAGTCGTCGGAGATGGTCGTCTTTGGTGGCGTTGGCTCTCTCTCTCAGCTCAACTCTCCCTATCGATCAATTCCCAACCACTGGCGTAGGTTGTTTCTTCTGACAACCATCTTCGGTGACTCTGACCTTGATTTGTAAACTCTAGAGAGAAAGTTTTGATTTTTCAAACTTCAGATGGAGGAGGAAAAATTATGAGTTTTCAAGTTGAAGGGGGGTCAGAGTAATAAAAGTTTATTTTTTTGTTAAAAGATAGTTTTATCCTTAACTATAACTGAGATTTTTAACAAATGAGTAAGATTTTAGGTTTTTTAAATCTTTCAGGTGTATCTTTGTGATAGCACTTAGACTTGGGTGAAAAATAGTTTTTTGGCCGGAAACAAATGGTAAATTTAAGGTAATTAATGCATTTAGTTTATATTTAAAAATATATTCAATTAATTAACTGAGTTATATAATATCTAATTGAATAACTAGAAATTGAACTCAAAAATGACAGTTACTCTACGATGCCGTTTTGGAAGAGCCGTTAAAGCTTAAATTGGGTCAAGATCCTCTTAATCTTTCGGAATCATTACAGGACAAATCTTCATTTTCTTGTTCTACAGTCATGTCTGGACTTCTGATTTTGTCAAAAATGAAGACAAATTAATAATTTACGAATTTATGAGCTTCGTATTTTGTATGTGGAAGAGCTCATTTCTGGGTACCCATATTGGAACACAACTCAAGGAGCTGTTCAAATTTTTTACTCTGGCCATGACATTAATGAACAGAATGAAAGTACACAAGATCAAGTTTTGCCCTTGCCATAGTGGTGAGAAAATATTCTTCATTGCTCTTTCATGTGTCACATGCATGAATCAATTCTACTATTCACAAGAAATAATAATTTTTGTCATGATGGGGATCTCTTATTTCTTAAAATTAAACATCTAAATGTGTCAAAGTTGTTTTGATCTAAATCCCTGGCTGGTTTGCTAAGCATTTAACGGTGTTTCTGAATGCAGTAATTCTGTCAGACTACAATGACTTTCCATTCATCATTGGAAGAAATTTTCTGTGATACTCAAGGAGGATAATGTTTCTCAGGTGAAGATCATTCATTGAATTGCTTGGAAACGCAATCAAGGTATGTCTGTTTTACTTTCAATTCCTTTCACAAGCCAAAAATTGAAAAATCATTTTCAGGTAAAACATTTATTTCATATAATACCATATCTTAGCTTGATCAATATATCTAATCAAATGGGTATAATTTTTGGAGCAACCAGAATATTATCATTAGCTGAATTATTTTGGAACCTTTTAAATGTCAGAAAGTCCTTTCTGCAGTAATATGTTTCTTACTTTTGATCTTGTATCAAATCCTTGCCACTTGCTGTCTGGGATTGTATCTCCTCAGGCTATGCAGGAGTTGATACTGCAGAATCTCTCCTAGGATTCCTTGCTGGACCTGTCGTCCCTCTGCCTCCTGGAAAGATGATTCTCCTTGCTGCAGCAGTCCTATATTGCAATTCAAGTCTGCTTGCGCCAGAATTAAGGAGGGGGAATTTATGGATTTTTTCATTCAGTTTCCTCATCTGCTGGAAATTCAAAAAACCAGTCTTTGTATCAAAGTTGCAGCAAAGTAACACAGCTTCTGCATTTGTTCGTGATGTATACACAGCTCCATTGTCATTTTTGGGTTCCAAGTCATCTTAAGTCTCTATGCAGCCTTTGAAGCCAAGAAGAATGAAATTCTAGCAAATCCCAAGCGAAAGGAAGCATTGCACATTCAATTTGGTCCAACTTCACTTTTGGGCATTGCCTTATTAGTTAGACTCAAGAATCCCTTAAATAGTTTGCTCTTTTGGCCTAAAATAAGCTTCACATGGCGTCTTTCTAAGCCGAATCCGCCCAGGACTCTTTTGACGCGCATTGTAACTCAAACTTGTGTATTTAGTTAGCTTAGAACTAGATAGAAACTTCAAAGCTAGGAGACATGGTTCATAGATTTAGGGAAAAGACAACTCACTTTTTGTTTTTAGCAACTAAGAGGCATGACTTAGCTTAATTCAAGGGATTTTTGTATTAAAAAATTAATAGATTTTGCATTGAAAAGTCCATTTTGCTGCCACCTCTTCTCTATATAAAGGGTGGTCATGATAGGAATCTTGTTAGGCCTCCAGTAGAAGATGATTTAGGTTTGGTTTCTTACAAGCCTTGTCCGATTGTAACTTGTTTGTGTTGGACTCCAGTTGGGTAGGTTGAGTTTAGACTGTTTTCGGAACCTTCTTCTTTATGAGGCTCGTGGTTTTCTCTTTTATTAATATATTTGTTTATTTAACAAAAATTAAAAAACATTGAATAATTTCCATGAAATGTATAACAGTTATTCATCAAATTTTACATACTATAGAATAAAAGATAGTTTTTTGACCATACAAATTCAAATTTATGATTCGAGGAACTACAATATTTTTGAAATTATGGAAGAGATGTCAGCATCCAACTCAACTCTGAACCAAACTTATCTGTAAGCAGGACAATGGTTGCATATGCCTCAAAAATCAACTTCACGACTTAATGTTTAACACCATTTACAGCCATATACAATGCATCCTGACCTTTCTTATCAGTCCTCCATGTCAGTAGTAAATCCTTGTGGAGCAATGCTTTTACAATATCCACGTGCTCCTGCCTGGCAGCTAAATTTGTTGCATTCTTCCCATTGGATATTGGTATATATAACAAGCTAAGATCTTTGGAGAGAAATATATTGACTACTACAGCATGCCTTTCCGTAGCTGCAGATATAAGTGAAGTTGCATTTGATTGGCCAACTGTTTTGATAAGGCTAGGATCATAGCCCAACAACACCTGGAAAATGGCTGCATCAAGATTGTTATTTTTTTAAAAAAAAGCAATAATGTATTAAGAGAAAACAAGGGACCAAAGGCCTCGAACACAACTTAAGCTTGCCCTACATAAAGGCAGGACAGCAAACACAAGCACGAGCAAAGGGCCTGCAACAACCACAAGACTTCTAAGGTCACTCCTCTTGAGTTCCTTTTAAAGTTCCTACAAAGATAAAGCTCAAGGGGTTGGCCAAAGGAGATACAAGATTTAAAGTACTAACAACACTAGCAGCATTGCCCATATGTACAAAGCAAAAATTTACATCACAAAACACTATTGTGTTACAGTAGCTTATGGTATAATCCTTGCAGGACATCTTGGAACCCACAGCATCAATCCCAAAAGTCACGCCACAAGATAAACTACCATCGCACAGCCTGTGGAAGATGAAGCCCTTGTTTTGCTCATGATAATTGATGTCAAAATACCAGATACCAGCAGATATGGAGCACCTTGTTTGGCAAACAGGAAGGAGAATTCTGCTGAGAGAGATGCTGCCGAATCTTGAACAGATAACTCTGGTTTTTGGCTGCATTCCTTGGGCATCTGAAACCTGGAAATCAAGAACCATATCAATGAAAACTGCAGCATCAGTATCCTTAATGCTGGACCAATCTGGAACCACTGGGAAGTCAGGATCTGGACCTGGAACAATAGAACATTTATGGAATGAAGTGGCCAGTTGCAAGCTAGGAGGTATGCAGAAGTTCACCACTGAGACTGTAAAAGAAGTCCCCTCCTCAGTAGCTGCGTAGTTCTTGACCCAGGAAGAGCAGCTGAAACCAGGAGACGGATATCGCAGGAGCCAACTGAAAATAACCACAGAGGAGTGAGAAGGCATGGGACACCTGCTGCTGCAGTGCCAGAAGAAGGCAGAGGCTGGAGAAAAGGTCTGGGTAGCTAATGCTGAAATTCTGGACAGATCTGCCAATGTCCAGGCTGGTGTATCTGCTGCCAAAAATGTGAGAGTAAGGTTTCTTGAACCTGCTGGCAAAATGTAAACTCTCTCTGTACTCCAGCTGCTGGGCTGCTCTTCTAATCACCTCCAGCTTAGTAAACACAAGGCAGCAATCAAAACTCCTCCAGGCATTGCAGGCTGGGCAAGCAGGATCAAAGAAAGATGCATAGAGCTGGAGGAAAATCTTCAGGAAGCCAGCAAAACCAGGTGCACTTCTGCCTGGAGGAAGGGAAGAATGTGGAACTTCAAATCAGACCCAACATCTTAACTTCAGAAACCAGAATGTTGGCATAAAGACTGAGCTTCTATTTCTGATCCAGCAAAGCTTTTGTACCTGTAGAATCCAAAGGACACCAGAAAATTCATATTCAAGAGATCCTGGGGAAACAGAAAAGTCAGGACAGCAGGTCAGCAAGCCTGTTTCTGGAAGTAAAAACTGATGCAGCTGTTTCTGGAAGTAAAAACTGATGCAGCAATTTTAGTCAGACATGAAGACTGCAGCAACAACTGCAGAATCTGCCTCTGTGAGTCAGGGCATAAGGAAAATTTGATGTGGGCTGTGGTCTGAAGATTCTGTAGATGCAAAATGGCAAACCAGTCCAGCCGAGAAGAGTTGGCTGCAGGGAGTAAACTAAGAACATCTGATGCAAGCCGCCGGCTTCCAGGATGCATCAAGATTGTTACTGAACTGAGGTTTCCCAGTTTAAACATATAGTCTGACCCAGTAATCATTAGGCAAATAAGAATATGGATGCATTCAATTCTATCAATAGCAATGGAATGGCAATAACTAACTATAGATGTTTTTGAAAGATAAACTAGAAAAATTACTTCAGAAGAGCTTGTGCAGCATTGAAAACCAGTGGGTAAAGCCTCATTTGCCCTCTAACATAATAATCAACAACAGAAATGCATAAACTCAGTAAATAAGTTTCATATCAACATACTGCCTTGTTAAGAAACATCAGACTGGTAAAATTAAAAATTATACAATTACCTTCAAGGTCTTGACTGACAACAATATGCAAGGTATAAAAGCCAGAGTGACCCTTCATCAAAACAGTCTCCTCAGTTATATACTGCAACAACTCCTTTAAAATATCAAAATGACCTTTATAGATACGGCCATGGAGCTTCTATATTTGGCACATCCAATGTTGCTGCTACAATATTTCATAATGAGATTAAGGTTGGGCGGGTAAGGCAACCCCTGGCAGTTCTTAGGCGGCCTTTTTAGCAAATAAAAGAGGAAACGCCAAACCTGTTCGAGTTTGTGTTGGGTCTCATGTTTCTTATTTTGTCCACTGCTCATATTTGATGCAAAGGTTACGTAGCTAAGATCTTTGGAGAGCAACACACTGACTACTACTACTTGCCCTTTAGTAGCTGCAGATATAAGTGGAGTTACATTTGATTGGCATACTGTTTTGGTAAGTCTAGGACAACAGCACAAGAACAATGGCTGCTTAAGGATTGTTACTAGACTGAGGTTTCCCAGTTTGAATATATAATCTAACCCAACAACCAGAAGGCATACAAGAAATTGGATGCATTCAATTCAAAAAACAGCAATGGAATTACAATATCTAGCAATAGCTGTTCTTGTAAGACAAACTAGGAAAATTGTTTGGTTAGCTGCATCAAGATTGTTACTGAACTAAGGTTTTTCACTAAGTTGACGCATCAACAGAAAATATCACTAGATGTTGAAGACTAGAAGCTCCGGCCAATTCACAATTTGAGAGATAAAAGAGGAGGGGCTTGGCTATACCAAAGGAGCAAATTTGCTTTAGCTTCTGCACTTGTTTGTTTCCTTCTTCAACTTCTTCTTTCACTAAGTTCTTATACTCCTAAGATCAGCTCTTCTTCTAATTACTTTAGCCTGTTTTTTTATTATTTATCCGAATCTAATAAAAATTAAGCTTTCTTGATTGTGTTGTCCAATTCTTACGATTACTCAAAGTAATATGAATATGTAACTGCTAATTCATCAAGCTTATATTTTAGTCTCAAATTTGACAAATTTTTATCAAGATCCAGAAAGTTGTACTGTGATTCCATAGTCTCGAATTTGCTAAATTTTTATCAAGATCCAAAAAATTGTTATGTATTCCATGTGGGTTGTGGCCGTATAATTTCAATGAGATCAATTACAAGTAATTCTTAATAAATTATTTGTAAGAAATAATTTGAGTTTTATACAATGTTATTAGAATGTGATTTTGGCTAATTCTGAAAAGTATTTTTGTTAATGTTTTTTGTGTTGCCAATTAACTTGGAGCCATTTTTCAAATCATACAGTGTTATATATTGCAGCCACAAAATAAACAAAAACTACAAAGCTTTCGTAAAATATATTCAATTAAATGAATGAAATTGTTTCTTTACACTTGAACAGTATTCTTTACAGCATAACTCAGTAACTAACATAACAGAAAATCAGACGTTAGAAGCTCTGTACAATCTCCAAAGGCAATGAGCTCATAGAATCTATAAGAACTTATTCATCCTCTAGGAATAACTCCTTATAAAACTTATTATCCAACTCATCCAAGAACGTTGCCAAGTCTTCTCCATTACTATTAGCAGGGTCTTCATCTACACTTGAATTTGAATTAGTTTCAGTCTTGCTCATACTTTAGAAATAGGATTGTACATGTTCTTCATGATCCCACGGGAATAGCTCCTTATAAAACTCATCATCATTCAACACATCATTCTCCAAACCTTCTCCGCTTCCTTTAGAAAGAGACTTTTCAACAATGCTCAAGGAATCTGAAACAGCTACAACTTCTCCTTCACCCTCCGGAAATAGCACATTAAAATATTCATCATCATTCAACTCAACACTTAACCTGTAGCAGTTTCAAACTTGCTTCCACGATCATCATCAACTACACGGAAGGAAGATTGTACTTGTTCTTCTTCAACAAATAAATCTCCAAGGTCAGCCCAATCAAGATCATTAATCACACCAGGAAAAATCACTTCTAGAAGAGATAAATTTGCTGCATTGTCTTCAATAACATCATTATCATTCACAGGTGTTGCGGCTTCTGATTTCACCTGTTCTTGATAATTTTGTGACTTAAAAATTTTATTTGACCCAAGATTCTCATCAAAATTTTCAACTTCATTCAACTTTCTCTTCTTTTCCAAACCCCTTTTCTTAGCTGGTCGATCATTCTTTCGAATTCGACAGAGTACATATTCATCATGACCCGACAAAGAATATTCATGCATTATCCACCCTCCGTCATGTTCTGACCATTTATTTTCGTATCTATATCTTTTTTTGGACCCCATTACCTTCCCGTTGGTTTGAATTTCCTTTGCTGCATCCTCACCCATCCAAGAACCTGAACCGATTCTCCTACAAATTCTTTTGCCATTACTGGACTTTTTCTTCAAGACAGTGAAAAAATAAAGATCTTCATCATCACCTGAATTTCTTTTATAAAACTCCCATATCTCCCAAGGTTCCTGGGAACCATAGAGATCGCAATCTTTGATGATGTAACTGGATAATGGTAAACCACCAAAAATCTTGTGGTGCAAGTAATGACCAATTAGTTCATCATCGCTAGGACGAAACTTTAAGCCGGGAAAAATCATACTGAAGTTTTCTGGGAATTGCATGGAAGCCATGGAATCAAGATACGGAGGGAATGATTGGATGGGCAGCAAAGAAGAAGGTTGTTGCATCAGATAAGAAGCTGCAGGTGAATTATTCGGCGCTGGATGAGGAAAATTGAAAGCAGGATTTTCTAGGAATTGAGTTTCTTGAGAAAAAGAAAAAGGGTTTTGCATCGTGAATGTAAAAGAGAAGCTGAGATTGAGTGAGGAAGTGACAATGGACCCTTGAACGCAATTTATAGACATCTATTTCAGAATGAAACTCGGACAAGTGAGTGATTAAGCGGGAAAACAACTGGAAATCAAAACAGGAAATTAATCTTCGCCGGTTACCTGGAAATCAAACGGTCCCTTTCAAGTCTCTCACTCCAACGGTCCTGTCTTGTAATTAAAGACCAACAGAAAACAAATGCTTGTATGAATTTTGATAAATTTAGGGTAGTTAATGTACGTAGTATATAATTGAAAATATATTAAATTAATTAAACTGAATTATATAATACCTAATTGAATAACTAGAAATTGAACTCTTAAATGACTCGACGATGCCGTTTTGTAGCAACAGTTAAGTACTACTTAAAACTATCATAGTCATTTTCTATTTTATAGCTCAGTTTTTATCTCACTTTACATTAACAGTTGAGTCAACATCCTCTTAATCTTTTTCTAGTCTTTATTAAGATTCATCAAAGGCCAAAAGAATTGTTTTTACCCAAGGTTTGGTGTAATTCTAAAGTGTCATTCGTCAATTTTTAAAAACTTAAACACCCACTCATGAATCAATTTTTATTAAAGATTTCAGTTATAGTTACGGATATATCGTCAATTAATAAAAAATTTTAAAAAATTAATATTTTATCCATTCCCCCTGGTTTTAAAAATCTATCATCCCCCCCAACATAAGGTCTAAAAAATAAATATCCTCCCCTAGGGTTTGTAGTTTTGTTTTGTTGTTGCTCCTCCAATGACCAAAGTCGACCAACCTTCATACCGGCACTCCTCTCTCTCTTAGATGATGATGAATTGTTGACCAACTGGAGGTGGATCGGCAATTCATCGACACGAAAACAAAACAGATCTATGTGTCACACAGATTTGTTTCTTCTGACCAATATGTGCATTGACCGATATATCTATTTCATCTTCACATCGTCATCGTTTGGGAGAGGGAGGAGCACTGGTATGGAGGTTGGTCAGCTCCGGTCATCAGAGAAGCAACAACAAAGAAAAACTATAAATCCTAGGAGGAAATGTTCATTTTTCAAACCTTAGGTGGGAGCAAGGGGGAGAATGATAGATTTTTAAATTTAAGAAGAAAAATATGATAAAACTTTAATTTTTTAAAATTTTTTATTAAATAACCGTTTTATTTTTAATTCTAACTGGGATTTTTAATAAAAATTTATTCCTGGGATAATATTTAGGTTTTTTAAAGTTACTCAGTGGACTTTTGGTATTACATCAAACCTCGTAGAGTTGTGATTTTGTCGAAAATAAATACAAATTAATCATTTACGAATTTATTGGCTTCGTTTTTTGTATGCGGAGAAGTTGATTTCCGACTTCCGGGTACCCATATTGAAACACAGCTCAATGAGCTGATCAAATTTTTCACTCTAGCCATAATTGTGCTGCTGTTTCTTCTAAAGAAGCGGCATTTTGAAAATTTTAGTAGAGAATGCCCAGAACTTCAACATCCCACATTCCCACTGTTCTGTTGGATTCAGGCTGCTGACAGTAAGTTGGAAAGACAGGCTGCAAAATCACTAGGGGATTTGTTCATTGCCGGAACTAGAGTTTACAGTGGTCCAGGCTTACATGCCAGGCCGGCCAGGCAATATCTCAAGTCCCGGGGCCTGGCCCAGGGCTTTCATCCCCCAAGCCTCTGAGTCATTTCCCCATGGGCCTTTAAAGGCTCGGTCTGGAAAATGAATTTTTTATTATTTTAATTATATAAAATTAAAATTATTAATTATTAAGTTTTCTATATCAGGCTTTAGTGGGTTGGGCCAAAAAGATGTGTTTATGTATTATATCATGAACCAATCCAACCCATTTAACACCTCTAATAGAAAATTAAACATCTTTCACTTAGGTGAATACTATCCACTATGGACAGTTGAACCTAGGGATGGTAATTTGGGTTTAACTTGAGGGGTTTCAACTCTTTCTGATAGAAACGGGAAAGGAGAGGGGGACGGAGATATAGATGAAAAAAATCTCCGCAATCAAGAACGAGTCGGGGATGGGGATACAAGTGTCCCCGCCCCTCCCCGTTGCCATCCCTAGTTGAACCTCCCACCAGTGCCCTCAAACAGGTGCTACATGATTGGTTGGGATGGCAGAACGTCCACCAGCTGGCCAATCAAACGGCAGGTACTCAGTAGCCAAACTATCAATATCTACATACATGCATAATTCAATTCTGTCTCTTCATTTCATTTTCTGCTTGGATTTCTTCTATGATCTTATTGCTCTTCCATCATTTTCATTGAATTTCAGTGCAAGAATCAGCCAATAGTTCTTCAAATGTCACCGCCATGTAGAACAAATGGCACAAAACTATCATCTTTTCATATCAATCTTTTATCGAACAAACTTAGTTTTGTTTTTTCTTATTGAAATAATCCAATTTGTATTATATTACATAAAAAGGGGTCTAACTTCTAACATGGTTAAAATGATATAAATTTTTATATTAATTTTAAAATAATAATAATAAAAATTTTGGTTAAGGGAAACAATATAAGGGTTGAGGGTAGATGGGGAAACACAATCAAAGTTAAATAAATATTAAGAAATAATATCATATGATACCATGCCTTAGCTTAATCAATTTGTCTAATCAAATGGGTATTATTTTTTGAGCAACCAGAATATTACCATTAGTTGGATAATATTAATTAGTTGGTAACTAAGCAAATTAACCTTAATTACATTTCTGTGAGAACAATAGATATTTCCTTTACTTTCTAATTAATGAAGTCGTGATTAAAATATAATTTTTTCAACCACTCATAAATAAATAAATAAATAAATATATATATATATATATATATATATATGAGATTACCTTTAATAAGGTTTTTTCAAAACTGGATTAAACTAGTCAATTTAACCAGTTAAACCGTGAACTAGTCAGATCCTTATCCAATTCCTACAGGAAAAATCTTTCTCCGTTTTCATCTGTGTTTCCTGAACGGAGACAATAGAGAATCTCAATTCTCTTTCCGTAAAAAAAAAAATTCTTCTCTTTTTCTCTTGTCCATGTAATAATTTAAAATTTTTTAAGTTAGTTTAATATTTAAAGATTTAATGGATAAGTCAAGCAATGAACAAACTGGGAAAGGGACGGACAAGAGACATATTTATCTCTGTTACCACCTTGTCTCCATTTACCGAAATTTTAGCCAGTTCATATTACTATCAAAGAATCTCCTTTCAATTCAAGGATGGGTGAGCAAGAGACCCAATTTGTCAACCTGAGTTGTTATCCCTGATTAATGCATCCACACACTGGTTTTCCAACAATTGAAATTCTTGTACATAGCATGCGTTAATTGATGAATCATCATGTTTCTGACTTGACTTTGAATTAATCTTCGCCCGTTGCCTGGGTCTCACGGCCCTTGGCCCTTTCAATTGACAATTTTACAAAGGCCAAGGGACCATTTCCCACCCAAGTTTTAGCCAATTTTTAAAATATACTTATAGTATTTTAAAAACTCAAAATACTTATCTATAAGTCAATAACTACTAGAATTTTTTTGTTAGAAATAAGGATAAAATTATTATTTTAATAATAATATTAAAAAATATATAAAATTCATTATATTTTCGTTTTTAAGTTTTAAAAACTAACAACTTCACCTATCTAAAATTTTCTAACTTTAAAAAGTCACATTCCTCTCCTCCCAAATCTAAGGTTTTATATTTCACCCCTCTGGCCACAATTTGCAGTGTCGACGACCTTCTCTTTCCACCTTAAACCATTGTCGTCTTAGTCTCTTCACCTCTTTGGCCAAATCCACTCATTGACAACAACAATTTTTGTCAAATCCAGACGAATCATTTGGACAACAAAACGTCCAAACTATTTGGCTAGCATCATCAACATGTCCAAATGATTCATTCGGTGCTGTTGACGAGTGAATTCAACCAAAGAGGTGAAGAGAGAAAAACGACGACGGTTTAAAGTAAAAATAGGAGGTTATTGGTGTTAGAGATTGTAGCAAGAGGGGTGAAAAAAAAAACTCTAAGATTATGAGGAAGGGGAATGGGACTTTTCAAAGTTAAAAAATTTTATACAAGGATGAAATTATTAGTTTTTAAAATTTATGAGAAAATATAATAATTTTATATTTTTTTAATATTATTAAACCCTAATTAAAAATTCTAATAATAGTTAGCATATAGGTGAGTGTTTGAGTTTTTAAAACATCACAGGTTTATTTTACAGATTAAGCCAAAACCTGGGTGGGAAATAGTTCTTTTGCCTTCTACATACATTCGACTCCCCCACTTGAGATTCTTAATTGCTGAGCTGAAAACGGAAGGAAATCAATGAGCTTGCTTAGCCTCTTTCTACTTCCTTATTCCAAACTGTAAAGCAAACAAATAGTTGAATGCATTTTGAAAATTTAGGGTCAACAATATTAATTAACAATAAAACTAAGTATACATATTTTGAGTATATAAATAAATATATATTTATATATGTTATTAAGTAATTTAATAAATTTAAATTAAAGATAAAATAACACTTAATTATATGATGATATATTATATACGTATTTATTTATATATTTAAAACGGATACGTATAATAATTTTCTTTAAAATTTCTTTATTTTTTAATTTCTTGCTCAATCATTTATGCATATAAAGTAGGATCACGTGCCTTATTTATTTGATATGTGTTGAAGATTTCTCCTTCCTTTCGCATATGACTTCTTTGTTTTCTTGAGCAATACGGTGACTTTAGAAATCAACAAATTAATCAGCCAGAGCACTTAATTTGATTCATATTTAACTTATCAAAAGTCAAATATTGGTGGTTATATATCAGCCATCTATCTCTTTTTCTTTTTCTTTTTTTTTTTTTTGGGGGGTGGGGGGTAATATAAAGGTTAATTTTGACATATTGAAAATATTTATTTTCACCCAAAGTTTGATATATTCTTAAACTTCCATCTATTATTTTTTAAAAATTTAAAATCTCACTCATAAGTGGTTAAGATTAATAAATCTGTTAGTTTTAGATGTAAAATCGTTATTTAATCAAAAATTTAAAAAATATATAAAAATTTATATCATTTTCCTCTTTTGAAATAAAAAAAAAAACTAATAATTTTCTCTCAAAATTAAGTTTTAAAAAATTATTTTTTCCCCCAGAGTTTCAATTTTTTCAGAAAACCTCTCCCTCTTCAGTAATGGGCACCCTCCAACCCTCTCTCTCCGTTCTTTCAAACTCATCTTTGTTAAAAAAAGATGAGTCTTCATTCTGATAAATCGACAAAGACACTCTCTTTGTCGATTCATCTAAACGAATCATATTGAGAGATATAACTTTCAAGTTGTCAAAGAGAGAGAGACATCGTCGAGACAGATAGAGAGTGCATGAGAGGGTGGTTGTTCATCAGAAAATTGCTCTAAAAAATTGAAATTTAAAGGAGGGAATACAACTTTTTAAAGATTAATCCTATAAAAAATTTATTAGTTTTTAGAGTTTGTAGAGAAAATGATATAAATTTTTATATTTTTTTGAAATTATTAATTAAATTATAATTTTATCTATAAAAATAAAGGATTTTATTAATTTTAATTGTTATAACTAGGATTTTAGATTTTTAAAAGGCAAGGGTTTAGAGTTTGGATATAAATCAAACCCCGGGAGAGAATGAGTTTTCTGATCTTAAAAATATATTAAATTAATTAAATTGAGTAATATAATGTCTAATACTGGTCAAAATAAAACATTGACTCACCTAAATTAACACATTTTACCATGGTTTAGTAAGATAATTACATATTTTTCTTATTAATTTTTTAAAATTCAAAGGTTTTATTGTCAAATGGGTTTCGTCACATGTGATTATATTAGGAGTGTTTATGATATGAATGCTTACGCAGATTTTATGGGTTAATTTGCTTGATTTCCTAAGAATGTGGAATGAAAGTTAATTAACTCATAATTAACACAAATTAATTAAATTAAAGCCAAAGGGTTATTTTCTGTCCAAGTTTTAATGTCAAAATAATATACACCTATAAAGTTTTAAAAACCTAAAATCTCACCTATAAAATAATTTCTGTTAAAATATTTTGTTTAAGATAAAAATAAAATCATTATTTTACTAATAATATTAAAAAATATAAATTTCATTAAGTTTTTCTATCTAAATTTTAAAAACTAACAAATTAACTCACGTATAAAGTTTTTTAACTTTGAAAAGTAACATTCCCCCCCTCCCCCCAAAAAAATCTAAGGTTTATTTTCTTACCTTCTTTGACCACTAACAACAATGATTGAACCCACACATCGATCACTATCTCTCTGGTATGAGAAAGAGTCGTATGGAATCGACAAAGCGACAAGGTTTTGTTGATTCATCTGAATTGATGAGACTTTATCGATTCATCTAGAATTAACGAGTGTCGATTTCAGACAAATCAACAAAGTGATGAGGTTTTGTTGATTCATTTAAATCGACACATCTTTGTAGATTTATTTAAAATCAATTAAGACGTGTCTTTGTCAAGCACCAAAAAGGGTGAGAGATGATAGCTAGTGTGTCTTCAGACAAAAGTATCGTCACTCGCGGTTAGAATGGGTGAGAAAATAAACTCTAAATTTTGGAAAAAAAAGTTATTTTTCAAAATTAAAAAACTTTAAAGAAGAATGGTATTGTTAATTTTTAAAATCTATAAAAAATTAATAAATTTTATATTTTTTTATATTATTAATAAAATAATTATTTTATTTTATTTTTAATAAAAATTAAATCATAAATAAAATTTTAAATTTTTTTAAATCTTATAAATATATATTTATTTTAATATTAAAACTTTGAAAAAAAATAATCCTTTTGGCCTTAAATTAGTTATAGTCTTGACCTCAAGAGGTCATTATACTTTTCCGCTGTGGCCTAATTGACATGCCGCTGTTTGTTTTTATCACTGTCTGAAACTGAATAATTTGAAGATTGAGTTTTAAAGAATCTTGACTTGTTTTTTTCGTAATTTTCAAGGAGAGAATCGTGTTAGTTTTAAAATGCATTGGCCGAAAAATTGAATCTTTAACTAAGAAGTTATTGCTGCATCGTTCCCGGTAATCTTTTTTTAATGGAATTTTTAAGCTACAAGAATTACACGTGTACCGCTGCAAGAGCGTTTCACGACTAAAAGTCAAAAGCCTGCCCCGCACACTTCGTTCGTAATCAAGAAATCGTGCCGTACGCCCACCCTATAAATATCACGCCCGCAGAACTCCAAAGTCGCTGCTATAGATTGCAGAGAAGAAACGGTGTCGTACGTCCACCCAAATTTTTTTTCTTCCGGGAACAGTGTCAGCTCCACCTATTTTTCCAGGTGAACAAGCAGAACTTTCATATTAACGTACACAATGCCAAGAAAAGGAATGAGAAGCATTTGCTTTGAACCCAGAACGACGTCGTCGCTGACTATCCCCCGTCAGTCAAGGGCTTATCCCGCGCGATTAACAAATCGTCCTAGCTTTTCTGAACCTACAAAGGTGCAAAACCTCGAATCCGCGACTGCAATGATCACGAAATGGGATCCGGATTCATCGACGTTTGCTAGAGTGACTTCTCTCTTTTACGAGGATAAGAGAGAAGCCATGGAGTTCTTGAAGTGCATTAACGATTTACAGAAAGGCATGCATTTGTTAGTTTCAGAAGATTCAGCTTCGGAAAAACTTATACAAGCTCAAAATTTGATGCAAATTGCCATGAAGAGACTGCAAAAAGAATTTTATCAGATCCTCTCTATCAACCGGGCCCACTTGGACCCAGAATCAGTCTCTACGAGATCATCAAGATCGGCCAGATCGAGCATTTCAGATTATGAAGACGATGGTTCACCAGAAGACGATGATGTTCAAGTAGCAGGCGATTCTATCACCGAAGTAGAAGAAGTATCTTCAATAGCTATGGCGGATTTGAAATCCATTGCAGATTGCATGATTTCTGCAGGCTATGCTAAAGAATGCTTCAGCATTTACAAAGTCATACGCAAATCCATTATCGATGAAGGCATTTATCGACTTGGGGTTGAGCGAGTCAGTAATTCTCAAATCAACAAAATGGACTGGGAAGCTCTTGACTTTAAAATCGACAACTGGTTAGACGCGGTGAAAATCGCCATGAGAACACTCTTCAATGGAGAAAAAATCCTCTGCGACCATGTCTTCGCCTCCTCCGACTACATAAAAAAATCTTGCTTCAGCGATATCTCCAAAGAAGGAGCTATGCTTCTCTTCCGTTTCCCCGAAATCGTCGCTAAAACCAAGAAATCGCCTCCAGAGAAAATTTTCCCCCTACTTGGTATGTACACTGTCATGGCCGAAAACTGGCCGGAGATTGAATCAATCTTCGGCCACGAATCAATCTCCAACGTACGATTACAGGCCCTCAATTCACTCGTCAAACTCAGCGAGTCAGTCCGTGCTATGATTTCCAATTTCGAGTCTTCAATACAGAAAGAATCGTCGAAATTCCAAGTCGCAGGCGGCGGAGTTCATCCCTTAACTGTCCAAACAATGAATTATCTCTCTCTCCTTGCCGATTACAGCAACGTTCTAACCGATATCCTAGCCGACTGGCCTCCGCCGGCGAAATCATCTTTTCCGGAATTGTACTCGGACAATCCAGAATCCACCGACGGTCAGGTGCCGGCCATAACCTTACACGTGGCTTGGCTCATTCTCGTTCTTCTCTGCAAACTTGATACCAAGGCAGAACTTTACAAGGACGTCTCTTTGTCTTACCTATTCTTGGCGAACAATCTTCAGCACGTAGTATCAAAAGTCCGTAGATCGAATCTCCAACATCTCCTCGGCGAGGAATGGACTCACCGGCACGAAGCGAAAGTAAGACAGTTCGCCGCTAACTACGAGCGGGTCGCCTGGGACCAAGTTTTCAAATCTTTACCGGATAATCCAACGGCGGCGATTACACCGGACCAAGCGAAAGATTATTTTAAAAATTTTCAGTCCAGTTTTGAGCAAGCGCATAAGCAACAGAGTCCGTTTATCGTGGCTGACCCGAAATTACGAGACGAGATTAAAGTGTCGATTGGGAGAAAGTTGGTGGCGAAATATCGGGAGTTCTACGATAAGCATATGTTAATAGTGAGAGAAGAAAGAAACGGCGGGATGGTGGTCAGATTTTGTCCTGAAGACGTGGGAAATTATTTGTCGGACCTTTTTTTCGGAACGACTTATGCTTCTGGAAGTTCGGGTTCGTCTTCTACTTCGTCGTCTCACCATCGGCGGCAGTCGCTGTTGAAAGCTTAGAGTTTGGGTGCATTATTATTATGGATAAAAACGTTTTGTAATATAATTAGGTATTATTTAATTTTTAATAATTTAATTATATAATATAATAGTATGTTATTATTTATATATAAAATTATTTATAAAAATTTTATAAATAATATTATTTATTATTAGTATTATTATAATATTATCATAAAATTGGTATATATATTTTACGTTTTAATGTTGGAAATCATTATTAACAATACAATATAAACATATTTTTAATATATAATTTAATTATATAAATAATATATTATTATGTAATTAAATGTTATTTTATTTTTAATTTAAAATTATTTAATCATACGATAATATATTATTTGTGTATCTATTAAATCATCTAATTTTATTATATAGAGATATATTATTTATATATCTAAATTATATATAAAATTATGTGTATAGTTTTTTGATATTATTATTATTATTATTATTATTAGAGAATAATATAAATGAATATTTTTGGATAATATTACATAGACATGGAATTTAATATCAAAATTAAGTGTTAAAGTAATATATTATTTATTATTAAATATTATTTTAATATCCAATTTGTTACTAATTTTGGTCGTACATAATTTTCTTTAACAATATATGATTGTTACTTATTAATATTATTCTATTACACCTTTTCTTTCCGGCAAATGATATTATTATAATGAGATTGCGGTTTTTTTGGTTGTTTTGGTCACCTTAGAGGTTTTGCATGAATGAAATTGGTAGAGTCAAAAATATAATATATAGTCAAAATTAATTAAAAATAAAAATATAAAGATTAAATTAATAAATAATGAAATCTAAAAAATATTAATAAAAAATTTAAGAATGATTTTAATATATTAAATTTTTAATTTTTTAAATATAAAAAATTATTAAATTATTAAATTGACTAATCGTCTCTGACGTTTATTGAGTCTGTCTGTCACTGTCGTTTCTAAAGGCCCTATCATCGTGTGTTGTGTCCGAAATTCCGGTGGAAAAATGCAAGAGAATATCACAATATTTGAGATTAAATATGAACAGAAAGCAAAAGAAATTAAATGGTGGAAAAATGGCAGAAGACATTTTGATTTTCTGATGGGACAAGACGTGAAAAGAATGACAGTCCTCATACGAAAAAGTAGAAAGCTAGTTAGTCAACATTAATTAACAGCTGTTCTCACGGTGAAACGGAAGGTTCTAAAATATTATTATTTATAGATGATAATTTATTAATTTTTCAGAAAAAAAATAATTTTCTGATTATCTTGCACTCGGTAATTCAAATTCAATGGGATACGATACGAGCTGCCGTTTTATCTTTCAACTCTCAACTAGCACGCTTTCAAGTAACATCAATTTGGTTTGGTGCAATGTTTTCAGCCATTTCCTGGGGAATTACAATTTCAACGCCAATTGTTTGTGTTGTTGGGAAATATTACAACACCCGGATTAGTTTATTACATGTCAAGGCCAAAAGACTTATTCACATTTAAAATTTGGTATATCCTCCTCGAACTCTTATTTACAAAATCTTAAAAATTTAAATACGAATATTATATTAAATTTTTTTATTAAAATTAAAGATAAATTTATTATTTAATAAAAAATTTTAATAAAGTAAAAATTTATTTTATTTTATTTTAGGTAAAAAAATTACCCAAAAATTTAAAAAATTACCTTTTTTCTTATATTTTTTCCTTATCAACTGGCCACCTCTGTTCTTATTGTTGATCAATTTTTCCACCATCTTTTTCTCCTATGGTTGGGTTTCGAATCTATGTAATAAGGTAAAGATCGGCATTAAATGGTCAAAAATTGACCTTTTTAAATATAAATGAAGTTGTTAATTTTTAAAGTCTGAGAAGAAAAATATAATAAAATATATATTTTTTTTAATGTTATTGTTAAAATAATAGTTTTATCTTTATATTTAACTGAAAGTTTTAACAAATTTTAACTCATAGATAAGTATTTAGGTTTTTAAAAGTTAATAGGTATAAATTTAGAATTATATCAAACTTTAGGTGGTAACAAGTCCTTTGGCCAATCTCAAATTACTTTTTTATTTTTGGTCTTAAACTTATTTTCATAAAAACAATGAAATACCTTTAAAACAAACAAAATCTATCTAAAAAAACAAAACTCATATCAAAATTAATTTGTTTTTTTTTGTTTTTTTTATAATAGAAATTTATTTATTCAATGTTTGGCCATATGTGAATTTGACAATTTAAATATGAATGAGTTATAATTCTGGTTGGGTTTTGTTTACTTTGAATGAGTTTTATGGTTTTTATAGAAATAAATTTAAAAAAAAAAAAGTTAATTTGAGATTTCTATGTGTTATAATTATTCAAATCAACTCTAAAATTTTGTACATCAACCCTTAAATTCTTCGCATCTGTTTAAAAAAAATATATTTAAACCTATTTTTATATAATAAAATATAAGTTTGATTTTAAAAAAAAAAAATGAATCCCTTCCACAAATAAAGAAAATTGGACCCGAGAAAAAATGATTGTTTGTGGCGATGGCAATTGAAGAACCATTGGCTGATTCTTGCACCGAAATTCAATGAAAATGGTGGAAATTGAGTGCGGTCAAGGTCAATAAAAAGTTGAATGATATGATAATGGATGTATCATTCAACCAGCTCATCAATTTATTATGATATATTCACAAGAGGTTCAACCAAAACCTACCCCAAATGGTTCAAGTGCAACATAAAATTAAGACTAAAATGGCTATAATTAAAGCAAAAACCAAACCCACAAGACAAAATTTTCATTAACCAATCTGATGTACCTTTACGACATACATCATAATTATCACTATCTTACGATATACAATATAATATAAATAAAATATGATACGTATTATAAAATATATCAAATTTATATGATATAGTAAATATATCATATGATACGATATGAATTAATAATTAAATAGATACACATTTTTAGAAAAGATGAAATGCAATAAGGTTGTATATGAAAAAATTTAAAATTTTAGGACTATATGTAGTATATTTTAAAATAATAAAGTGTCAATTATAATTTTTTATTATCTAAAAAGTATATCATACGATACGATATAATAAATAATATATAATACAAGAAAATTAAATTTTTTGATACATAATTTGACAACCATGATATGGATCATTTCCAGAATCTATCACTGTCATTTAGTTGTTCTTAATAAAGACTTGAAGAATTGTTAGGAGGATGCTGACCCAATTATTAATGTAAAGTGGGAGAAATTGAGCTTTAAAATAGAAAAAGACTATAAAACTTTTAACCACTACTTAACTTCGGTTACAAAACGGCATCGTTGAGTAGCGGTCATTTATGAGTTCAATTTTTAGTTATTTAATTTGATGTTATGTAACTTAGTTTAATTAATTTAATATATATTTTTAAATATATAACACGTGACTAATGTTTGTTTTCTGTTGCTCTTTAATTACAGGACCGTTGGAATGAGGAAGTAAATAGAGGCCAACCAAGCCCAATGATTTCCCGCCAATCTCAGATTCGAAATCAAGATTCTCAAGTGGCCGTTTGATTTCCAGGTAACCGGCGAGGATTACTTTCCTGTTTTGATTTCCAGCTGAAATAAATCATTTAAATCAGAATTTGTAATTAAGCAAAGTATTTGTAAAATTAATCACCCACTTCTCCGAGTTTCATTCTGAAATAGATGTCTGTAAATTGCGATCGAGGGTCCATTGTCTGTCACTCACTCACTCAGTCTCAACTTCTCTTTTACATTCACGATGCAAAACCCTTTTTCTTTTTCTCAAGAAACTCAATTCCCACAAAGTCCTGCTTTCAATTTTCCTCATCCAGCACAGAATAATTCACCTCCAGCTTCTTATCTGATGCAACGACCTCCTTCTTTCCTGCCCATCCAATCCTTCCCTTCGTATTTTGATTCCATGGCTTCCATGCAATTCCCGAAAAACTTCACTATGATTTTTCCTGGCTTAAAGTTTCGTCCTACCGATGATGAACTCATTGGCCATTACTTGCACCACAAGATTTTTGGTGGTTTACCATTGTACCGTTATTTCAATGTCAAAGATTGCGATCTCTATGGTTCCCAGGAACCTTGGGAGATATGGGAGTTTTATAAAAGAAATTCAGGTGATGATGAAGATCTTTATTTTTTCACTGTCTTGAAGAAAAAGTCCAGTAATGGCAAAAGAATTTGTAGGAGAATCGGTTCAGGTTCTTGGATGGGTGAGGATGCAGCAAAGGAAATTCAAACCAACGGGAAGGTAATGGGGTCCAAAAAAAGATATAGATACGAAAATAAAGGGTCAGAACATGACGGAGGGTGGATAATGCATGAATATTCTTTGTCGGGTCATGATGAATATGTACTCTGTCGAATTCGAAAGAATGATCGACCAGCTAAGAAAAAGGGTTTGGAAAAGAAGAGGAAGTTGAAAATTTTGGTGAGAATCTTGGGTCTAATAAAATTTTTAAGGCACAAAATTATCAAGAACAGGTGAAATCAGACGCCGCAACACCTGTGAATGATAATGATGTTATTGAAGACAATGCAGCAAATTTATCTCTTCTAGAAGTGATTTTTCCTGGTGTGAGCAATGATCTTGATTGGGCTGACCTTGGAGATTTATTTGTTGAAGAAGAACAAGTACAATCTTTCTTCCGTGTAGTTGATGATGGTCGTGGAAGCAAGTTTGAAACTGCTACAGGTTCAAGTGTTTAGTTGAATGATGATGAATATTTTAATGTGCTATTTCCGGAGGGTGAAGGAGAAGTTGTAGCTGTTTCAGATCCCTTGAGCATTGATGAAAAGTCTCTTTCTAAAGGAAGCGGAGAAGGTTTGGAGAATGATGTGTTGAATGATGATGAGTTTTATAAGGAGCTATTCCCAGGGGATCATGAAGAACATGTACAATCCCCATTCTAAAGTTGAGCAAGACTGAAACTAATTCAAATTCAAGTGTAGATGAAGACCCTGCTAATAGTAATGGAGAAGACTTGGCAACGTTCTTGGATGAGTTGGATAATAAGTTTTATAAGGAGTTATTCCTAGAGGATGAATAAGTTCTTATAGATTCTATGAGCTCATTGCCTTTGGAGATTGTACAGAGCTTCTAATGTCTGATTTTCTGTTATGTTTATTGAGATATGCTGTAAAGAATACTGTTCAAGAGTAAAGAAACAATTTCATTCATTTAATTGAATATATTTTACAAAAGTTTTGTAGTTTTTGTTTATTTTGTGCTTGCAATATATAACATTGTATGATTCGAAATATGGCTCCTAGTTAACTAGCAACATAGAAAACATTTACAAAAATACTTTTCAAGATTAACAGCATCAAAATTAGCCGAAACCTGATAACATTGTATAAGACCTCAACTAATTCTTACAAGTAATTTAAAAAGAATTACTTGTAACTGATCTCATTGAAATCACAAGGCCACAACCCGTATGGAATACACAATACAACTTTCTAGATCTTGATGAAAATTTGGCAAATTTGAGACTAACATATAAGTTTGATGAATTAGTAGTTACATATTCATATTACTTTAGGTGATCGTAAGAATTGGACATCACAATCAAGAAAGCTTAATTTTTATTAAATTTGGATAAATAATAAAAAGACAGGCTAAAGTAATTAGAAGAAGAGCTGATCTTAGGAGTATAAGAACATAATGAAAGAAGAAATTGAAGAAGGAAACAAACAAGTGCAGAAGCTAAAGTAAATTTGCTCCTTTGGTATAGCCAAGCACCTCCTCTTTTGTCTCTCAAATTGGGTGTTGGCCGGAGCTTTCAGTCTTCAATATCTAGTGATGGCGTCTATGGAGGCGTCAACTTAGTGGAAAACCTCAGTTCAGTAACAATCTTGATGCAGCTAAGCAAGCAATTTACCTAGTTTATCTTACAAGAACATCTATTGTTAGATATTGTCATTCCATTGTTGTTGTTAGAATTGAATACATCCAAATTCTTGTATGTCTTCTGGTTGTTGGGTTAGATTATATTTTTAAACTGGGAAACCTCAGTCTAGTAACAATTTTTAAGCAGTCATTGTTCTTGTGCTGTTGTCCTAGCCTTATCAAAACAGTAGGCCAATCAAATGCAACTCCACTTATATCTGCAGCTACTAAAGGGCATGCAGTAGTAGTCAGTGTGCTGCTCTCCAAAGATCTTAGCTATGTAAACTTTGCATCAAATATGAGCAGTGGACAAAATAAGAAACATGAGACCCAACACAAACTCGAACAGGTTTGGCGTTTCCTCTTTTATTTGCTAAAAAAAGCCGCCTAAGAACTACCAAGGGTTGCCTTACCTGCCCAACCTCATTCTCATTCTGAAATATTGTAGCAGCAACATTGGATGTGCTAAATATAGAAGCTCCATGGCCATATCTATAAAGGATATTTTGTTGTTGTAAAGGAGTTGTCGCAGCATATAACTGGGGAGACTATTTTGTTGAAGAACCGCTCTGGCTATTATACCTTGCATATTACTGTCAGTTAAGGCCATGAAGGCAATTGTATAATTTTTAATTTCGCCAGTCTGATGTTTCTTAGTAAGGCTATATGCTGATATGAAGCTTATTTACTGGGTTTATACATTTTTTTTTTGTTGATTATTATGTTAGAGGGCAAATGAGGCTTTACCCACTGGTTTTCAGAACTACATAAGCTCTTTTGAAGCAATTTTCCTAGTTTATCTTTCAAAACAATCTATAGTTAGTTACTGTCATTTCATTGTTGTTGTTAGAATTGAATGCAACCAAACTCTTGTATGCGTTCTGGTTGCTGGGTCAGATTATATATTTTAATTTGGAAACCTCAGTTCAGTAACAATCTTGATGCAACCATGTCCAGGTGCTATTGGACTATGATCCTAGCGTTATCAAAACAGTTGGCCAATCAAATGCAACTCCACGCATAACTGCAGCAACTAAAGAACATGCAATAGTAGTCAATGTATTGCTCTCCAAATATATTAGCTTGTTATACATATACCAATATCAAATGGGAAGAATGCAGCACATTCAGCTGCCATGCAGGAGCATGTGAATATTGGAAAAGCATTGCTCAACAAGGATCTACTACTGGCAAGGACTGGCTATGATGCATTCTACATCGCTGCAAAGAGAAGGAACTTTTTTTTTTTTGGCGAGTAAAGCAAGGGAAGTTGGGTAAGCTTCTATTGAATTTCTGTTTTCTCTTAAACAGTTTGTTATAATAGTAATATATCTCCAATTTGCTTCAACTTATTGCATAAAATTCACCTGATGCTATGGAAATATTGCAAATGTACCCGATCATTATGACTTTCTGGTAGCATCCCAGTTTTTCCTTTCCTTTTTATTTGTCGCTTTCTAACTTTTGTCATTATTTAATCACAGATCTTCTTTGAATCTGGTTATTCTAATATCTGTTCATACTATGTTACAGAGGTATTGAAGGTCTTCATGGAGGTAATTCCTGAGCTTTCACTGACTTCTGATTCCTCAAACACGACAACTTTACACATTGCTGCCTTACAGAGCCGGCAGTTAGTTTCCCCTTGGAGAAAGGTAGCAGCATAGCTACCATGGCTAAAAGCAATGGTAAAACTGCCCCCCATTCTCCATCAAGGAGAGGGCATCTCTTACCCTCCCCCTCCATAAAAAATCTAGGGTTTATTTTCTTACCTTCTCTGACCACTAGCAATGATGTTTGAACCCACACACCAATCATCATCTCTCTAGCATGAAGAAAAATCGTATGGAATCGACAAAATGACAAAGTTTTATTGATTCAGACAAAAATATTGTCACTAATGATCAGAGAGAGTAAAAAAATAAACTCTAAATTTTCAAAAAAAAAAAAGTAATTTTTCAAAATTAAAAAACTTCAAAGAGAAATGATATTGTTAGTTTTTAAAATCTATAAAAAATTAATAAAATTTATATTTTTTAATATTATTAATAAAATAATAATTTTATTTTTATTTTTAATAAAAATTAATTCATAAATAAAATTTTAGATTTTTTTAAATCTTATAAATATATATTTATTTTAATATTAAAACTTTGAAAAAAAAAATCCATTTGGCCTTAAATTAGTTATAGTCTTGACCTCAAGTAAAGATGGCAATTTGGACCCGACTTTAGGGGCCCCGACCCTTCCCGACCCTAACGAGGAGGGGATTCCCCGATAAAAACGGGGAAAGGGGTGGGGATGGGGATGAAAAAAATCCCCGTAGTCGGGGACGGGGATACATATTTCCCCGCCCCGCCCCGCCCCTCCCCGCCCCTCCCCGCTCCGCCCCTCCCCTCCCCTCCCCTCCCCTCCCCACCCCGGCCCGGCCCGGCCCATCCCCTCCCCACCCCACCCCTTCCCACCCCACCCCTTCCCACCCCTTAAATCTAATATATTAATATAATAATTTCTAAACTATTAAGTTCTATAAATTTTTACATTATAATTTATTAAAACTATAACTTTAATTTTACTAATTTTTGAATTATCAATTATTAGCTTTTACTAATTTCTGAACTATTAATCTAATATATTAAAAAGACCCCAGAATCTCATTATTATAAAATGCAAATGCACCAAATTAATTTTATTTCAACTTCAAAACTTAGTTAGTCAATCCATCAGGTTTTACACAAAAAAAAAAAAACAAATTATAAACTTGATAAAATCAATTGAAGTGAATGAAAAGTGTTAAATTTAATGTTATTATAAAATTACCCTAAATCACATACATGAAGAGCTACTAATGAAGAGATTGATTATTGCATATTGTTAGATTTTATGAAAACTTTGTATTTGAACTAAAATAATAATGAATATTTTGTAGCTCTTGTAGCAAGTGATATTTTGGGAGAATATGATTTATTTTATTTATTGAAATACATAAAGAAATTAAAATTTATATTTACAGGTATTGGGAGGGGATTTTTTCCCGCGGGGACGGGGAGGGGATTATCCTTCGCGGGGAGGGGACGGGGATTATTTTTTATCCCCGTAACGGGGACAGGGCGGGGACGGGGATTGATATCCCCTACAAGGACGAGGACGGGGATTGATATCCCCTCCCCGCCCCTCCCCATTGCCATCCCTAACCTCAAGCGGTCGTTATACTTTTTCGCTGTGGCCTAATTGACATGCCGCCGTTTGTTTTTATCAGAGTCTGAAACTGAATAATTTGAAAATGGCCAAACGACTATTTCCCACTCAAGGTATGTTTTTTGTGTAAATTTTCATCTGTTAACTTTAAAAAACTCATTTGCTTACCTATAAATTGTTAAAAAAAACGTCAGATTGACAAATTCAAGAATAAAATCATCATTTTATCTGTAATATTAAAAATAAACTTAAATTTAATTTCTTTTTTACCCACAAACCTAAACAACTAACAATTTTCCTCCAACCTAAGTTTTTAAAAATAACATTTTCTCCCCTAGGGTTTTCAAACCTTCAGATTGAATTTTTTGGCAACGACTGACTATCTCCAGGCGATATCTCTTCCTCCCCGGCATCTCCTCTTTCTGGTCGTATGACATTGTCGTCAAATAAGACGAATCGTCTTCGTCTATGACGAAGACAAATTGTCTTCATTTAGAGACGAAGACGACGTCTTCGTTGACAACGAAAACTCTTCTTCGACGAAGAATCTTCATCGTCGACGAAGAGTCTTCGTCGTCAACGAATACGTCGTCTTCGTCTCTAAACGAGGACTATTTTCTTCGTTAGAGAAGAAGACGCGTCGTCTTCATCGAAGACGATGTCATACAGCATCTGAAGTATACAACAGGAATGAGGGGTCATCAGAGAGGAAGAGTAGGAACTTGAAGATTGTTGATCGTCGTCGAAAAAATTGGATCTGAAGTTTGAAAACCCTAGGGGAAAAAATAAAGTTTTTAAAAACTTATGTTAAGAGAAAGTGTTAGTTTTTAGGGTTTGGGGGGGGGGGAGGAAATGATATGACCAATAGACTCAATTAAGTTTAATGGGGTGGGTAAATGAGATTTTTAAAGTTAATAAGAAAACTTGAAGATTTCAGCATAGTTTGGGTGGGACATAGTCCTTTGGCCTTTGAAAATTAAGTTTTAAAGAATTTTGACTTGTTTTTTTTGTAATTTTCCAAGGAGAGAATCGTGTTAGTTTTAAAATGCATAGCCGAAAAATTGAATCTTTAACTAAGGAGTTACTGCTGCATCGTTACAACGCCGGTAATCTTTTTCTAATGGAATTTTTAAGCTACAAGAATTGTACGTGTACCGCTGAAAGAGCATTCCACGACTAAAAGTCAAAAGCCTGCCCGCACACTTCGTTCGTAATCAAGAAACGGTGCCGTACGCCCACCCTTCGTCTATAAATATCACGCCCGCAGAAGTCCAAAGTCGCTGCTATAGATTGCAGAGAAGAAACGGTGACGTACGTCCACCCTAATTTTTTTTCTTTCGGGAACAGTTTCAGCTCCACTTATTTTTCCAGGCAAACAAGCAGAACTTTCACATTAACGTACACAATGCCAAGAAAAGGAATGAGAAGCATTTGCTTTGAACCCAGAACGACGTCGTTGCTGACTATCCCCCGTCGGTCAAGGGCTTATCCCGCGCGATTAACAAATCGTCCCTGCTTTTCTGAATCTACAAAGGTGCAAAACCTCGAATCCGCGACTGCAATGATCACGAAATGGGATCCGGATTCATCGACGTTTGCTAGAGTGACTTCTCTCTTTTACGAGGATAAGAGAGAAGCCATGGAGTTCTTGAAGTGCATTAACGATTTACAGAAAGGCATGCATTTGTTAGTTTCAGAAGATTCAGCTTCGGAAAAACTTATACAAGCTCAAAATTTGATGCAAATTGCCATGAAGAGACTGCAAAAAGAATTTTACCAGATCCTCTCTATCAACCGGGCCCACTTGGACCCAGAATCAGTCTCTACGAGATCATCAAGATCGGCCAGATCGAGCATTTCAGATTATGAAGACGATGGCTCACCAGAAGACGATGATGTTCAAGTAGCAGGCGATTTTATCACCGAAGTAGAAGAAGTATCTTCAATAGCTATGGCGGATTTGAAATCCATTGCAGATTGCATGATTTCTGCAGGCTATGCTAAAGAATGCATCAGCATTTACAAAGTCATACGCAAATCCATTATCGATGAAGGCATTTATCGACTTGGGGTTGACCGAGTCAGTAATTCACAAATCAACAAAATGGACTGGGAAACTCTTGACTTTAAAATCAGCAACTGGTTAGACGCGGTGAAAATCGCCATGAGAACACTCTTCAATGGAGAAAAAATCCTCTGCGACCATGTCTTCGCCTCCTCCGACCACATAAAAAAATCTTGCTTCAGCGATATCTCCAAAGAAGGAGCTATGCTTCTCTTCCGTTTCCCCGAACTCGTCGCTAAAACCAAGAAATCGCCTCCAGAGAAAATTTTCCGCCTACTTGGTATGTACACTGTCATGGCCGAAAACTGGCCGGAGATTGAATCAATCTTCGCCCACGAATCAATCTCCAACGTACGATTACAGGCCCTCAATTCACTCGTCAAACTCAGCGATTCAGTCCGTGCTATGATTTCCAATTTCGAGTCTTCAACACAGAAAGAATCGTCGAAATTCCAAGTCGCAGGCGGCGGAGTTCATCCCTTAACTGTCCAAACAATGAATTATCTCTCTCTCCTTGCCGATTACAGCAACGTTCTAACCGATATCCTCGCCGACTGGCCTCCGCCGGCGAAATCATCTTTTCCCGAATTGTACTCCGACAATCCAGAATCCACCGACGGTCAGGTGCCGGCCATAACCTTACACGTGGCTTGGCTCATTCTCGTTCTTCTCTGCAAACTTGATACCAAGGCAGAACTTTACAAGGACGTCTCTTTGTCTTACCTATTCTTGGCGAACAATCTTCAGCACGTAGTATCAAAAGTCCGTACATCGAATCTCCAACATCTCCTCGGCGAGGAATGGACTCACCGGCACGAAGCGAAAGTAAGACAGTTCGCCGCCAACTACGAGCGGGTCGCCTGGGACCAAGTTTCCAAATCGTTACCGGATAATCCAACGGCGGCGATTACACCGGACCAAGCGAAAGATTATTTAAAAAATTTTCAGTCCAGTTTTGAGCAAGCGCATAAGCAACAGAGTTCGTTTATCGTGGCTGACCCGAAATTACGAGACGAGATTAAAGTGTCGATTGGGAGAAAGTTGGTGGCGAAATATCGGGAGTTCTACGATAAGCATATGTTAATAGTGAGAGAAGAAAGAAACGGCGGGATGGTGGTCAGATTTTGTCCTGAAGACGTGGGAAATTATTTGTCGGACCTTTTTTTCGGAACGACTTATGCTTCTGGAAGTTCGGGTTCGTCTTCTACTTCGTCGTCTCACCATCGGCGGCATTCGCTGTTGAAAGCTTAGAGTTTGGGTGCATTATTATTATCAATAAAAACGTTTTGTAATATATTTAAGGATTATTTTATTTTTAATTTTTAATAATCCTACCTTATAATATAATAATGTGTTATTATTTATACATAAAATTATTTATAAAAGTTATATAAATAATATTATTCTATTATTATTATTATTATTATTATTATGAAATTGGTATATATATTTTATGTTTTAATGTTGGAAATCATTATTAATAATACAATATATATATATATATATTTAATATATAATTTAATTATATAAATAATATATCATTATATGATTAAATATTATTTTTTAATTTAAAATTATTTAATTATATGATAATATATTATTTGTGTACCTAGTAAATTATCTAATTTAATCATATAAAGATATATTATTTATATACTTAAATTATATATAAAATTATGTATATAGTTTTTTGGTATTATTATTATTATTATTAAAGAATAATATAAATGAATTTATCAATAACATTAAGTAATATTACATAGATATGAAATTAAATATCAGAATTAAGTGTTAAGATATTATATTATTTTATTATTAAATATTATTTTATTTTTAATTAAAATAATTTATTTATATAATAATATATTATTTTAATATCCAATCTGCTACTAATTTTGGTCGTACATAATTTTCTTTAACAATTTTATGATGGTTACTTATTAATATTATTCTATTACACCTTTTCTTTCCGGCAAATGATATTATTATAATGAGATTGCGGTTTTTTTAGTTGTTTTGGTAACCTTAGACGTTTTACATGGATGAAAGTGGTAGAGTCAAAAATATAATATATAGTCAAAATTAATTAAAAATAAAAATATAAAGATTAAATTAATAAATAATGAAATCTAAAAAATATTAATAAAAATTTGAAGAATTATTTTAATATTTTTAATTTTTAAAATATAAAAAATATTAAATTATAAAATTGAGTAATCGTCTCTGACGTTTATTGAGTCTGTCTGTCACTGTCATTTCTAAAGGCCCTATCATCGTGTGTTGTGTCCGAAATTCCAGTGGAAAAATGCAAGAGAATATCACAATATTTGAAATTAAATATGAACAGAAAACAAAAGAAATTAAATGGTGGAAAAATGGCAGAAGACATTTTGATTTTCCGATGGAACGAGACGTGAAAAGAATGACAGTCCTCATACGAAAAAGTAGAAAGCTCATTAGTCAAAATTAACAGCTGTCGTCACGGTGAAACGGAAGGTTCTAAAATATTATTATTTATAGATGATAATTTATTAATTTTTCAGAAAAAAAATAATTTTCTAATTATCTTGCACTCGGTAATTCAAATTCAATGGGATACGATACGAGCCGCCGTTTTATCTTTCAATTCTCAACGTGCACGCTTTCAAGTAACATCAATTTGGTTTGGTGCACTGTTTACAGCCATTTCCTGGGGAATTACAATTTCAACGCCAATTGTTTGTGTCGTTTGAAATTGTTGCAGCACCCCGATTAGTTTATTACATGTTTCTTCGAGGCCAAAAGACTTATTCACATTTAAAATTTGGTATATCCTCGTCAAACTCTTATTTATAAAATCTTAAAAATTTAAATATAAATTATTATATTAAAATTTTTTATAATAATTATTTAATAAAGCAAATTTTTTTTTTCTTAGTTAAAAAAATTATCTTTTTTCTTAGGTTTTTTTCGTATCAACTGGCCACCTTTGTTTTCATTGTCGATCAGTTTTCCACCATCTTTTTCTCTTCCCGTTGGGCTTCAAATCTGTATAATAAGGTAAAGATCGACATTAAATGGCTAAAGATTGATCTTTTTTAACATAAATGAAGTTGTTAATTTTTAAAATCTGAGAAGAAAAATATAATAAAACATATTTTTTTTAATGTTATTGTTGAAATGATAGTTTTGTCTTTATATTTAACCGAAAGTTTTAACAAATTTTAGTTCATAGATAAAACTTTGGGTTTTTAAAAATTAATACATATAAGTTTGAAATTATATCAAACTTTAGGTGGTCACAAATCCTTTGGCCAATGTCAAATTACCCTTAAATTCTTTGCATCAGTTTTAAGAAAAAAATATTTAAACCTATTTTTATATAATAAAATATAAATTTGATCAAAAAAAACAAATTGAATCCCTTCCATAAATAAAGAAAATTGGACCCGAGAAAAAATGATTGTTTTTGGCGGTGGCAATTGAAGAACTATTGGCTGATTCTTGCACTGAAATTCAATGAAAATGGTGGAAATTAAGTGCGGTCAAGATCAATAAAAAGTTGAATGATATGATAATGGTGGAAATTTTAAGACTGTGTGTAATATTTTTTAAAATAATAAAATTTCAATTATAATTTTTTATTATCTAAAAAATATATCATATGATACGATATAATAAATAATATATAATATAAAAAATTAAATTTTTTGAAACATAATTTGACTAACGTGATATGCATCATTTCCAGAATCTATCACTGTCGTTTAGTTGTTCTTAATAAAGACTTGAAGAGACGTTAGGAGGATGCTGACCCAATTATTAATGTAAAGTGGGAGAAATTGAGCTTTAAAATAGAAAAAGACTATACAAATTCTAACTACTACTTTAACTTGGGTTACAAAACGGCATCGTTGAGTAGCGGTCATTTATGAGTTCAACTTTTAGTTATTTAATTTGATGTTATGTAACTTAGTTTAATTAATTTAATATATATTTTTTAATATATATCACGTGACTAATGTTTGTTTTCTGTTGCTCTTTAATTACAGGACCGTTGGAATGAGGAAGTAAATAGAGGCCAACCAAGCCCAATGATTTCCCGCCAATCTCAGATTCGAAATCAAGATTCTCAAGTGGCCGTTTGATTTCCACGTAACCGGCGAGGATTACTTTCCTGTTTTGATTTCCAGATGAAATAAATCATTTAAATCAGAATTTGTAATTAAGCAAAGTATTTGTAAAATTAATCACCCACTTCTCCGAGTTTCATTCTGAAATAGATGTCTGTAAATTGCGATCAAGGGTCCATTGTCTGTCACTCAGTCTCAACTTCTCTTTTACATTCACGATGCAAAACCCATTTTCTTTTTCTCAAGAAACTCAATTCCCACAAAGTCCTGCTTTCAATTTTCCTCATCCAGCACAGCATAATTCACCTCCAGCTTCTTATCTGATGCAACGACCTCCTTCTTTCCTGCCCATCCAATCCTTCCCTTCGTATTTTGATTCCATGGCTTCCATGCAATTCCCGAAAAACTTCACTATGATTTTTCCTGGCTTAAAGTTTCGTCCTACCGATGATGAACTCATTGGCCATTACTTGCACCACAAGATTTTTTGTGGTTTACCATTGTACCGTTATTTCAATATCAAAGATTGCGATCTCTATGGTTCCCAGGAACCTTGGGAGATATGGGAGTTTTATAAGAGAAATTCAGGTGATGATGAAGATCTTTATTTTTTCACTGTCTTGAAGAAAAAGTCCAGTAATGGCAAAAGAATTTGTAGGAGAATCGGTTCAGGTTCTTGGATGGGTGAGGATGCAGCAAAGGAAATTCAAACCAACGGGAAGGTAATCGGGTCCAAAAAAAGATATAGATACGAAAATAAAGGGTCAGAACATGACGGAGGGTGGATAATGCATGAATATTCTTTGTCGGGTCATGATGAATATGTTCTCTGTCGAATTCGAAAGAATGATCGACCAGCTAAGAAAAAGGGTTTGGAAAAGAAGAGGAAGTTGAATGAAGTTGAAAATTTTGATGAGAATCTTGGGTCAAATAAAATTTTCAAGGCACAAAATTATCAAGAACAGGTGAAATCAGAAGCCACAACACCTGTGAATAATAATGATGTTATTGAAGACAATGCAGCAAATTTATCTCTTCTAGAAGTGATTTTTCCTGGTGTGACTAATGATCTTGATTGGGCTGACCTTGGAGATTTATTTGTTGAAGAAGAACAAGTACAATCTTCCTTCCGTGTAGTTGATGATGGTCGTGGAAGCAAGTTTGAAACTGCTACAGGTTCAAGTGTTGAGTTGAAGGAGAAGTTGTAGCTGTTTCAGATCCCTTGAGCATTGATGAAAAGTCTCTTTCTAAAGGAAGCGGAGAAGGTTTGGAGAATGATGTGTTGAATGATGATGAGTTTTATAAGGTGCTATTCCCATGGGATCATGAAGAACATTTACAATCCCCTTTCTAAAGTATGAGCAAGACTGAAACTAATTCAAATTCAAGTGTAGATGAAGACCCTGCTAATAGTAATGGAGAAGACTTGGCAACTTTCTTGGATGAGTTGGATAATAAGTTTTATAAGGAGTTATTCCTAGAGGATGAATAAGTTCTTATAGATTCTATGAGCTCATTGCCTTTGGAGATTGTACAGAGCTTCTAATGTCTGATTTTCTGTTATGTTTATTGAGATATGCCATAAAGAATACTGTTCAAGTGTAAAGAAACAATTTCATTCATTTAATTGAATATATTTTACAAAAATTTTGTCGTTTTTGTTTATTTTGTGCTTGCAACATATAACATTGTATGATTCGAAATATGACTCTCAATTAACTGGCAACACAGAAAACATTAGCAAAAGTACTTTTCAGGATTAGCAACATCAAAATTAGTTGAAACTTGATGACATTGTATAAGACTTCAACTAATTCTTACAAGTAATTTAAAAAGAATTACTTGTAACTGATCTCATTGAAATCACAAGGCCACAACCCGTATAGAATACACAATACAACTTTCTGGATCTTGATGAAAATTTGGCAAATTTGAGACTAACATATAAGCTTGATAAATTAGTAGTTACATATTCATATTACTTTAGGTGATCGTAAGAATTGGACATCACAATCAAGAAAGCTTAATTTTTATTAAATTTGGATAAATAATAAAAAGACAGGCTAAAGTAATTAGAAGAAGAGCTGATCTTAGGAGTATAAGAACATAATGAAAGAAGAAGTTGAAGAAGGAAACAAACAAGTGCAGAAGCTAAAGTAAATTTGCTCCTTTGGTATAGCCAAGCCCCTCCTCTTTTGTCTCTCAAATTGGGTGTTGGCCGGAGCTTTCAGTCTTCAATATCTAGTGATGACATCTATGGAGGCGTCAACTTAGTGGAAAACCTCAGTTCAGTAACAATCTTGATGTAGCTAAGCAAGCAATTTACCTAGTTTATCTTACAAGAACATCTATTGTTAGATATTGTCGTTCCATTGCTGTTGTTGGAACTGAATGCATCCAAATTCTTGTATGCCTTCTGGTTGTTGGGTTAGATTATATATTTAAACTGGGAAACCTCAGTCTAATAACAATCTTTAAGCAGCCATTGTTCTTGTGCTGTTGTCCTAGCCTTATCAAAACAGTAGGCCAATCAAATGCAACTCCACTTATATCTGCAGCTACTAAAAGGCATGCAGTACTAGTCAGTGTGCTGCTCTCCAAAGATCTTAGTTATGTAACCTTTGCATCAAATATGAGCAGTGGACAAAATAAGAAACATGAGACCCAACATAAACTCAAACAGGTTTGGCGTTTCCTCTTTTATTTGCTAAGGAAGCCGCTTAAGAACTGCCGAGGTTTGCCTTACCGGCCCAACCTCATTCTCATTCTGAAATATTGTAGCAGCGACATTGGATGTGCTAAATATAGAAGCTCCATGGCCATATCTATAAAGAACATTTTGTTGTTGTAGAGAAGTTGTCGCAGCATATAATTGAGGAGACTATTTTGTTGAAGAACCGCTTGGCTATTATACCTTGTATATTGCTGCCAGTCAAGGCCATGAAGGTAATTGTGTCATTTTTAACTTCATCAGCCTGGTGTTTCTTAGCAAGGCTATATGTTGATATAAAGCCTACTTATTGAGTTTACACATTTCTGTTATTGATTATTATGTTAAGAGGGCCAATGAGGCTTTACCCACTGGTTTTCACAGCTACACAAGCTCTTCTGAAGCAATTTTCCTAGTTTATCTTTCAAAACAATCTATTGTTAGTTATTGTCATTCCATTGTTGTTAGAATTGAATGCATCCAAACTCTTGTATGCATTCTGGTTGCTGGTCAGATTATATATTTAAATTTGGAAACTTCAGTTCAGTAACAATCTTGATGCAACCATTGTCTAGGTGCTGTTGGACCATGATCCTAGCCTTATCAAAACAGTTGGCCAATCAAATGCAACTCCACTCATAACTGCAGCAACTAAAGAACATGCAATAGTAGTCAATGTATTGCTCTCCAAATATATTAGATTGTTATACATATAACAATATCAAATGGGAAGAATGCAGCACATTCAGCTGCCATGCAGGAGCATGTGAATATTGGAAAACCATTGCTCAAAAAGGATCTACTACTGGCAAGGACTGGCTAAGATGCATTCTACATCGCTGCAAGGAAAGGGAACTTTTTTTTTTCTTTGGCGAATAAAGCAAGGGAACTTGGGTAAGCTTCTATTGAATTTCTGTTTTCTCTAAAAGAGTTTGTTATAATAGTAATATATCTGCAATTTGCTTCATGTTATTGCATAAAATTCATCTGATGCTATGGAAATATTGCAAATGTACCCAATCTTTATGACTTTCTGGTAGCATCCCAGTATTTCCTTTCCTTTTTATTTGTCGCTTTCTAACTTTTGTCATTATTTAATGACAGATCTTCTTTGAATCTGGTTATTCTAATATTTGTTCATACTATGTTACAGAGGCATTGAAGGTCTTCATGGAGGTAATTCCTGAACTTTCACTGACTTCTGATTCCTCAAACACGACAACTTTACACACTGCTGCCTCACAGAGCCGGCAGTTAGTTTCCTCTTGGAGAAAGGTAGCAGCATAGCTACCATGGCTAAAAGCAATGGTAAAACTGCCCCGCATTCTGCATCAAGGAAAGGGCATCTGGAGATGTGAAGGCCCATTCGAGTAAAGAACCTGGAATTGGAACGAGGGACGATAAGAAGGGCCAGACCGCTCTCCATATGGCAGTTCAAGGACAGAGTGTTGACCTAGTGGATGAGTTGGTGAAGATAGATCTTTCTTTATTAAACATGGTTGATAAAAAGGGCAACACTGCCTTGCATATAGCAACCCGCAAGGGTCGGGTGCAGGTGATTAAAATCCATTTTTTTTCTTTTGTCTATAGTTATAATTAAGATCATTCTTTCTTTCAACTTACACTAGTATGTCCATTCTGTCTTTCAACTGAATGTGAGAATCATCATAAGTCATAGTCTCTTATCTTGACTAGTGCCTTCCACTGCTGAGAAACCGATCACTGAAATTGGAGCCATATTACAGGAACATGGAGTGCTGTCTGCTAAATTCATCAAGCAACCAACAACTAACTCAGCTCGAGAACTCAAGCAAACCGTAAGCGAAATAAAGCATGAGGTCTATGACCAGCTTGTGCAAACACGCTAAACACAGAAACATATCCAGGGTATTGCTAAGAGACTCAACTAAATGCATACAGAAGGTTTGAGCAATGCTATCAACTCCAGCACAATTGTTGCTGTCCGCATTGCTACAGTTGCATTTGCTGCTATCTTCAGTGTCCCAGGCCAGTATGCTGATGACCCTGCACATATTCCTCCTCATGTCTCTCTTGGAGAAGCAAAAATTGCTCCAGATTTTAGTCAGCTTCAACTCTATTGCCCTCTTCGCATCCTTGGCTGTCGTTGTAGTTCAAACAAACTTCTTTAGTAGTGAATGAGAGAAAGCATAACCTACGCAAAAAAGCAAAAGATGGCAATAATCAACAAACTGAAACAGATGAGTTGAATGACACTTATGCGTAACCTTGCTAATCCAATAATTCAACGCATTCTCAAGATATTATCTATTTTAAATATATTTTTTATCATAATTTTTATCATAATTTTATTTTTGAGTTTTATAATTTAAAACACGTTTTAATAATTTGAAAAGCTCATAACTTATTTAGCCAATGAAATCTTTTCATCTTTAATTGATATATGATACACAAATAGACTCAGTATCTCTTTTGTATTTTGTTAATATGAGATTTGTCTAATGATATGACATACAATCCCTTTACGGGACTCAACGTCTTTACTGAGATTTGTTTCATTATCGCTCAAAAAAACATATAAGCAACTCTGATTCTATATATAACATTTTTAGTTGAATAATCTGAATCATTATCAAGATATTATCTACTATGGATACATAATCTATCATAGTTTTATCTTTATGTTTCGTAACATAAAATTTTGTATAAAGAGTGTAAAATTAAAAATTAATAAAACTAATAAAATATTAAAATTTTCATATTAAAAACTTGGGTTTGAGTTTTTTTCGCACTTAATTTTTTTTTCAATTCTATTAGTTTGGCTGGACACTTATAGGCCCGTTGCCTTTGAAGAGTGTACAAAACTTATAATGTTTCAATTTCTGTTATTTTAATTACCGAAAGTGTGAATAATTAAAAAAAATTTCTTCATAATTAAGTGGCAGCATAATTTGTGAAATTTTTAGCCAAGTGATCACATCAATATCTACAATCTACAGGATTAGTACCGAAACTGTTATACACCAAATAGAAACCGCATCGTTCAATTGCGTTAACTGAATCCGGTAACGGCGTGAAATCAGTAACGGTTTTCTAACAAGAAGCCACGCTTCTTTGCCTCTGAAATTTTCAGCTACTGGTTTACTGCAAAAAATCCATGAAGCTTCACAAGCAATCGAGCTTGATTCACAAACGTGACAATGAGATCGGATCCGGTCAAAACTCGCCGTATATAGCTAGAACTCCGAAGCAAACCAAATCTCTACACAGATCCATCAACTACATCTTCAAAGAACAGCGTCTCTTGTTCATTCTCGTCGGCATTTTGATCGGCTCCACATTCTTCATTTTCCAACCCACTCTTAGTCGTTTATCCGCACACGAAACCGCTCATGCTTTCTCCAATTCGGTCACTCGCCACACGCAGCATTTCCCCCCCGCTTTTGGCGCCAAAACTGGGAGAGTTCCCGCGGAAATCGGACGGCGGAGATTGAGGATTGTTGTGACCGGTGGGGCCGGATTTGTTGGGAGTCATTTAGTGGATAAGTTAATTAATAGGGGTGATGAAGTGATTGTGATCGATAATTTTTTCACTGGGAGGAAGGAGAATTTGGTTCATCATCTTGGGAACCCGAGGTTCGAGCTTATACGACACGACGTTGTTGAGCCGATTTTACTGGAAGTTGATCAGATCTATCATTTGGCTTGCCCGGCTTCTCCGGTTCATTACAAGTATAATCCTGTCAAGACTATTATATCCTTTATTGGATTTATTATTATTATAATTATTTTCCTTGTTGTAATTTGATTATTTATTTCTGAAAAGAATGAATTTGAGATTCTTGACTGTGTTATTCACAAGACGAATGTGATGGGTACCCTTAATATGTTGGGACTTGCAAAGAGAGTTGGAGCCAGGTTTCTGCTGACGAGCACAAGTGAGGTTTATGGTGACCCACTTGAGCATCCACAGAAGGAGACTTATTGGGGAAATGTGAATCCAATTGGTGAATTTATAGTACACATTTATTAATATGTTATTTTCCTTTAATGGTATAATGTGGTTATTTGGATTTGTTTGTTTTTTATGCTTGGATTCAATAGGTGTGAGGAGCTGCTATGATGAAGGAAAGAGAACAGCAGAAACTTTAGCTATGGATTATCATCGAGGTGCAGGTGTTGAGGTGATTTTTTTTTTTTTACTTTTACTATTTACTTGAATGCAAGCAATTTTATATGTCTAGTTTGATATAATATGATCGGCTATAAAGAAGTTGTTTTGTATGATTCCATTATAGGTCTCTTTGTTGATTTTTATAGTTATCAATGGTTTTGATTTTTAAATTTATGATACATTGTATACAATTTAAGTATTTTGGCAAGCATGATTCTGTTTCATCATCTGTAATTGTAATGTGTGCTCTTTAGTTGATGAGTCTTAGAGGTTGGACTAGGCTTCTATTATTTAGTTATGGCTATAATGTACAACTAATATACCAAAATGCATTTCTTCAGTGCATACGCGAGAAATTCAAGTATGTGCATGACTCTGGTGGCTAAGTTAATCTTATTAAGGAAATTTTACTTAAAAGCTTGTGTAAGGTAATATAATTAGTGATATGACGTGAAAAATCACAGTAGATGTGATTAGTTAGCTATCTCAATTTACAGTGGCATTGGTAAAAATTGGAAAGGTTAAGAAACACAGAATTGCTTATAAAGTGCTAAAGGTTTGAGTAGCAGTATCTTCATTGCCTCAAATATGAACTACTATTTGAGGGTACCATTTATATTTGTTAGAGAATTTAAACGTATTAACAAAGCATTGCTTTACTTCTTATGGTTTTTATAAAAGCAAGCAAATACGGTCATAATTTGGTAAATATTCCTACATGTAATTAATACACAGAAATAATTGATTTTAATTATAGAGAAACACAGTCATTTAAGTAAAACAGCAAGGTTATGATTTAGGCCTGCCTCTCAACAGATCTGAGCAAGCTTATCTATATGTGCTGGCAAACTCCTTAACATTTGTGAACTGGCAAAAAAATTGCAATTTAGTGTGTCCTTGTGAAAGTATCAAATGTATCATTTTGATTTACCACTCAGTTACCTATGCCATGGATTTTTCATTCTAGTTCTTTGAGCTCTAACATGAATATCAAAGTGATATGTGTTCTGGTTTTAGTGCTGATCTTTGCCATTGTGTCACTTTACTACATTTGTATTATCGATTGTCATTATCTGCCAATGGAGCTAAAGTTAGGTCTGGCTTCCACAGGTGCGTATTTCTCGTATATTTAATACATATGGGCCTCGCATGTGTCTAGATGATGGACGTGTTGTCAGCAATTTTGTCTCTCAGGTTCAGTCTCCCTTCTAATAACTTTTATGGCTTTAAGCTGTGGAGCAATGCTAACATTGGTCATGTGATGTTGAAAGAGAACTTTATCTATTTTGTGCAGGCCATCCGCAAACAACCAATGACCATTTATGGTGATGGGAAACAGACACGGAGCTTCCAATATGTGTCGGACTTGGTATGGTAGAGTAGTTTCTCTCTTTTTATTGACACCACCCCATAAGTGTGAGGATTTCTTTGGGTGACAAAATACTCCCTGATTTCAGTGTGTCTTAACCTTGAACCTGTAATTCAGTAAGAAGGAAATAGGACAGGAGAGAAAGGAATAAGAATGGAAACAAACCATTTTTCCTATTAGTTTGGGGAGGACTGAAGAGAAGGAATGGGAAGGATGTGTGCATCCCTCTGACTAATTCAAATCTCATATAGAAGTTGGATGGAAAGATGAAATCTATTAAAAAGAAAAATTATTTTATAATCATACTCCTACTCTTACATAAAATTTTCCGGTGTAAAGTGATATATAATATTTTTCCACATAAAGCAATAATGATCAGAGTAATTGAATCATCTTCTTTCTCTTCCCCTTCCATCCTACCAGCCAATGAATGGAAAGATGAATCTTCGTCCTACTCATTAACCCTTTTCCTTCCTTTCCTTTTCCTTTCATCCTACTAGATATATTATAATGAGGCACGATATGAAAGCACCAGCATGTTGAGTGGCTAATCTTATAATTTTCTTAACGAAATCCAAACTACAGCCAGTAGCATAAAATTTCAGATGGGTGAATGAAATCTAGAACCATATATTAGTATGTCTCAATTTCATAAACACAGAAAATAGAAGTCCATGTATTGCAATTAGCGGCCATGGCTGATATTGCCATACTAAATCTGACTTTGTATGGTGCTGTTAAAGTAACTTTCAGCAAGTGATTGATTTGTCCCTTTGCATGTATCAAGTGAATCCAAAAAGAAAGAAAGGATAAACTTGCTAATTTTGGGAGAAATTTAGGCCCTGCTTATACATAAACGGTCAAATTGAACCACTGAACTAACATCTTTGAGGACCTTATTAACGACAGGTGGAGGGACTGGTGGCATTAATGGAAAGTGAGCATGTGGGTCCTTTCAACATGGGTAACCCTGGAGAATTCACCATGTTAGAGCTTGCTGAGGTTTGCCTCTTCTTGAAGCTGCTTATTTCAATTTTTAGCTTAATTTTTGTTATTCTAAATCTGCACTCTTCATCATATTATTATAGCATTTTTAATCCCTAATTATTTCCAATATTCAAGCAAAGACTAAAGTTTCTTTCCATAATTCACATGGCAATTTCAAATCCTCATTTCTTGCTATCATATAGGTGGTCAAAGAGATAATTGATCCTAGTGCGACAATAGAATTCAAGCCGAATACAGCTGATGACCCTTCTAAGAGGAAGCCAGATATTAGTAAAGCAAAGGAGATGCTGAACTGGGAGCCGAAAATCTCTTTGAGACAGGGTTTACCTAGAATGGTAAGTGATTTTCGGAATCGCATTTTGAATGAAGATGAGGGAAAAGGGATGAAGTAAAAATCACAGGATTTTAATATGTATAGTGTGAAGAGCATGTCTGTATGTTGTTGATTCATTCTATCATATTATTAATTGGAAATTTTAGCCAGTTCCACTTCTGTAGGAAGAAATATCTGTTTTTCATGAAACATTAAGTGCTTCAGTAGCACAAAAAGTACTCTTTTGAATTTCGAATTTGGATTGCATTCTTTTACATCATTCATATAGAATAATTGAGTATTTCAGTTAACTTTTTGTACAGACTCATCTATTTACTTTGCTCTACATTCGTTGTATGAAGAGTTTGTACATTTCGTATTATTCTTATAAGAATCAGAGCATCTAGTATTTTTCTAATAGGAAACAGAGCGAGTGCTCGTACACACGTCGAATTTCCTGAGTATAAATTTCTGTTTCTATGGATTAGTAGTCTTGGACCAATACACACTCATCCAAGGATTTGACGGCAAAACAATTAATGGGCCTCGCATTCTAGGCCCGGATACACCTGGGTCGGGCCTAAGATTTGCAATATAACCCTAATTTCATATCTCTATCCTTTTAGAAAAAATCTTTTTCTAATAATAAAGAATCTTCTTCTTTTTCTATAAAAAAAAATTTCTCTCATTTCCCTCCTTTGTCTCCTCAGAAAAATGTTCCTCCTATTCCTCTTCCATGAAATATTTTATTAAATGTTAATATGTATTTATAATAATTTAAAATTTTTAATAATGATTCAATATTTAAGAATTTAGATGAAAAAATAGATTAGAGAAATATTTATTCTCATCTCTGTCTTATCATGTTTACATATATTTTAGCCGTTTTTGAATCCACTCCCCACTTAGAGAGGAGTAAACTGAAAACCCGGTTTGAAGAGTCAAACTGTCATCCCGACTGTCATATAAAAATTCTCAATTCTTCTTGAAATCTGAATATTCTGTAAATGACGACCTGTTACCAACTCCAAAATGATACATTATCCACATACAAAGCAAATTATTAACATTCCGAGGATATATGAAAAATATTGAAACCATTTTACTTTTCCAGCAGAATATTGGAGTTTGACACTAAATGAAAAGAGTGCTTTAGATCAAATCAATAAATCGGTCCTTATCAGCTTTCTACCATAATAATCATATAATTTTGATCTTTAAATCATAAAGAAAAAGAGAAGCATGGGACACTTGAAAAGCAAAAACTTGAAGAAAAACGTTTATGTTGGTAAGAACGAAAATTTTGTGCAGAGATGTATGGTGTACACTTTGGTTGGTCCTAGCCAAAAAGAGAGAGAGAGGAACAAAGCCAAAATAATTAAGCATCTGATTCCACTGTTAATGTGAAGAAGAGAATTCTTCCAGTTAATGGAAGAGAAAACAAGGTGGCTTTGTGTCTCATCAAGAAAATCCATTTTTCTTTAATTTTTCAAAACATTTAGAAAGGAAAAAATATTTTAAATGTTTCATAGCAATGTGGGGTTTGTTTCCTTCTGATTTCTAATGCTTGGACTGAATATGATTCAGGGACCATGATGAGCTTTTAATCTGCCACAACCACACCATTAAAGCTGTGGAGAAATTTCATTTTCTGCTGCAGATTGGACATGAATAATTTTACTTGCTGGTTTTTCTGGCAACTTCCCTCAAGATCAATAAAAAATCTTAGGCCAAAAGAGTTATTCCCACCCAAAGTTCATTGTATTTACAAAATTGTACTTACTGACTATCAAAAACTTAAACACCCCCTAAAAGCGATTAAAATTATTGAAACTAGTTAATATTATTTATTTCCCTTTTAAGTTTAGAAAACTAATAATTTTCTCTCATAATTAAACTTTGAAATGTTATATTTTCTCCCCTAAGTTTTCTTTCTTTTCTCTCTCCTATTTCTGACGTTGTCACTGGTCGACGTCACTCTCTCTCTCTCCTTCCGGTGTGTCTCAGGACGAAAAATGTTTTCATCATTAGACAAAGATGATCATCTTCATTTGGAGCCAGAAAGGGGTGAGAGATAGTGAAGCCAATCAATGATGATATTGAAAAAGAGAGAGAAAAAAGAAAAAAACTTTAGTAAAGAAATTGTAACATTTTAAAATTTAATCATAAGAGGACATTATTAATTTTCTAAATCTAGAGGGGAAATAGATAATATTTTATTATTTTTAATATATTAGTAAAATAAATATTTTACTTTTAAAACTTAACTGATTCAATTAATTTTAATAATCTATAAGTGAATATTTAAATTTTTAATAATTAATAGATATCTGTTTGAGCATGCAATAAACTTTGGGTGGGAATAAGTCTTGTGGCCTAAATTTATTATTACCTCCACTGTAAAATTGCACCAACTTCAATTTACAACCCATTTTGATGAAACATCTTTATCTTTTGGCTACTTGACATAATTAACTGAAAATTTATTAGCTCAAATACTTATTTATAATAACACGCATCTTCCTGTTACGGTTGTATTCAAGCCAAACTCAGCTCAAACTCAACATAACTTAAAGGGAGTTAAACTTAAGTTTTATCCTTTCAAGTTCTCTTTAAAATTGTTTAAGCTCAATTCACTTTATGAAAGCTAAACTAAAATTTGTCTTAAATTTAAGTTGAATCAAACTTTATATTTAGCTTAATAATGTAATCAAGTAAAAATAATTAAAATAATATTATTTTTATACATATTAATTAAAATAATATCGTTTTAATCAATTTATACTAGTTTTTTTTTATGTTCATTAGCTTAATGAGTCAAACACCTCTAAATTTCTATCACGATCTCAAACTTAAAAATATTCAATTATTAAACTCAAACACCATGAAAATTTAACTTTTTGAAATCACATTGCGTTGCATCAAAATTTGGGTGGGACATAATCATTTGGCCTTCTGTGAGCTGCTAGTTATCTCTCTGCATGTTTTGTTCAACATTATTCAAAAAATGGAAGGAATAGACATCTTCTGTGCATCTCAAGCTTCAACTGCCATTTATTTAAGCATGAACCAACCTTCTTCCTCCTCCTCCATTCTTCTTGGCGGCCGAGCCATCGACCGCCATAACCCCATCATTGGAGATGGAAGAAGATTCACCAAAGGCCTACCCACCGCCCCTTGTTCTTCTCACCAGCCGCCTGTAAATCCCAAACCTTACCACCAACTTCAAAGCACCGGAAAAACTTCCTCCAAAAAGTCACCATCAACCGATCAAACCAAGAAATACTCGAGTGATCCAAAGAAGAAGTCTTCATCAAAGTCATCCGATGCTGCAGACTGCAAGATCAAAAGTTACGATAAGATTACTGACATTATAATGAAGGGATGTTTTAAGCCAACCACCCCATCTGGCTCGTCTAGATACCTCTTGAGCGACGTAGCTTTCTTCTCCGATCATGACCCGGTTTTGGCATTGGTTCCTGTTGAACCCAACAAGAAGCCTATGCAGGCTGTTAAACAAGAAGATGAATCCACTACTCCAAAGATTTCTTCATCATCATCATCTCGCTCTGAAAAGCCTTATTCAAACCAGGTCTATTCTTTTTTTTCTACACTTTGGTTAACTGTAATGATAATCACAGCGATGATGAGTAGTGAGAGCAATTCAATTACTTCATTAACTGGTCTGCAGGTGGTGGTTTTGAGAGTGTCATTGCATTGCAAAGGCTGTGCAGGAAAAGTAAGGAAACATTTATCCAGAATGGAAGGTTCGTATTCATGACTTACCATACCCTTTCTAACTTTTAGCCATGAAACATCAACATGAAATAAGTAAGTCGGACAAAACAGTTAAAACTCCGGGTTCAGAGGATGGTCCTACAGTATAAGTTAAGAGTTTAGCACTAAAATGTTGCCTCATTGAGATTGAACCGATCACATGAAGGCCCAATCTACCTAACAAAATTGTTATGAAAGTTATGCCTGTTTCTGTTTCTTCGTCAAGGCTGAACGATTCATAATGTTATTGCTTATATTCACAGGCGTGACTTCGTTCAACATAGATTTCGCGGCGAAGAAGGTGACGATTGTGGGAGATATAACACCCTTGAGTGTCTTAGCCAGCGTTTCAAAAGTGAAGAATGCGCAATTCTGGCCGGCTGCTCCGCCACCAGATTCATCTTCACCTGCCGCATCCCCTGTCGCCTCAGCTAAGAAGGGAGAGATTAAGTAAAACTAAGCGGTACTACTGTGCGTGTATGTTGTAGAACAGTTTATTAAAATAATATTATTTTAATATTTTTTCTTAATTAAGCTACAGCATCAACCAAAGTTGAAGGTTAATTCAACTCAATTCAATACTATAATCGAATTCAAACAGAATATAATCTCAACTCCCCTCAAACAGCAAACTGAAATTAAACAATTTTAAGAGAAATGCAGCAAGTTCAAGCTTAAATATGAGCTCAACCCTCTTTAAATTAAACTAAACTAAAATTTTGATTAGAATCTGAACCTATCTTCAACTATTACTGTAGTTAATATCATATTAAATTGAAGAAAAGCTTGGAATCTCAGAAGTCAAATGGAAATGGCCTATTACAGTTTCCCAGAACAATGTATTATTTACAGGTTTTAACAAGTTGTTTAGAATATCGCCAAACGTTTATTGTTGGCTTGGCTCAAGATCATGCCAATTCTTACTCTTTTACGTGGTGCTGGGACGGTTTATTATTGGCTCAAGATTATGCTAATCCTCACTATTTTACATGGTCTCCTAAATATGATGGGACAGGACATGCAGGTAAAACCGTCAATGGGTTTAATTCTGTCCTCGAAACTTTCAATTCAAAGGCGGACAGAAAAAAAGGCATCTGATTCTGTCAGGTCAGGCCCTACTTCCTTGTGCTTCCACCAAAAAAATGCGTCTTTCAACTTACAAACAAAATGAAGCCTCAAAAAAGCAGATTGAAAAGTTTAGGCCATAATACCAAGGCCAAATGACTCCCACCCAAGGTTTGATGCAAAATTATTTTTCATTTGTTAATTATTAAAAATTTATTTTTTATTAAATTTTATTATTATTATTAAAAATAAAATTATTAATTATTAAAATATTAAAAATTTATCATTTTTTTTTAAATTTAAAATTTTGATAAATTTTTTCTATTTAAAGTTTAAAAAATTAATATTTTTTTTTAAGATTTTTTCAACTATTATTAGCGACAATAGCTTTCTCCCACCCTCCCAACTTCTCTCCCACTCCTGCTTTATTTCTAGTCATTACTGACCAAGGAAACCAATTGAAAAAGAGTGTTCTTCGTCTCCAAACGAAGACACGATCCGTCTTCATCATCTTCATCGAGAGATGAAAAAACACCTTTGTTTTTACTTTCATCTGTCAAGGTTGGTTGGGAATCAAACTTTGAGTGAAAAGAATTTGTTAGTTTTTAAACTTGAGGGTAGAAATATGATAATTTTTTTATTTTTTTAAATATTTTTATAAATAACAATTTCACTTTTAACAGCAACAATAAAATTTAACAAATAGATGAGTATTTATATATTTAATAATTAAATAATTAAAAGTTAAGTTTATATCAAACCTTATTTAATCTAATACTAATAACCCAATGAGTAGCAACAAAGATGAAGATGAAGTATTCCAATAGAAAGTATAGATTCGAAACTCACAATTGAATGAACCAACTAGTTAAATAAGATTTTCTTGTTAAAAAAAAAAATTAGAGGTCATAATAGTTTCCATTCGAGTGGGTAGTTCACCAAGAAGTAAGTAGTTTAACATCATTAATCTCGGAATTTTCTTATTTAATTACTCACCACTTTATTGAGCCTGTTGATTAAGGAACGCCACACGAAATTGAGCATTGACTCCCACTCATCTTTCATAGAAGTGTCCATCTTTGCTTTTAGCAAAATGAAGAACTTTTTCCAGCTTCCTGAGGGTGTAAAATAGATAGTTGTGTCAGCTACTCGGAGGTCTCAAAAAGCATGCATCAAATGGAGTAATGCTATTACATCCGATTTTGAATTCTCAAATGATTACCCAAATGATATATCATCATATAATAGGTGTTATTTTATTTTAATTTAAAATTACTCAATCATATGATAATATATCATTTGAATACTCAATTAGATATTTAAAACTGGATACATATAATACACTTTAAGATGTAGAGATATTGACCCAGTTAATTCATATTGTAAGAAATGATAATTCCATCACTTCATTATGTATATGCAGATAGATTTCTTGCCACTTTGTTCAATATTTCTGTTGTTTTAACATCACAATTATCTACTTGAAATGTAGTTATAATTTCAGACAATATGATACTGTTTGCTTATCAATTCACTCTATATAAACAAAACTAACAAATCCTGTTTCTTAAGAAGGTAGGGTCCTGATCCTGACAAAGAAAACTAAACTTGAAAATTATGCAAAGTGATAAATAAGACACAGCTCTACCATTAACAGGAAGAGGGAGCAATAGCATTGAAGCTGAAGAATCAGCTCAAAAACCTAGTAATAAGTGGCTAATTATCCTTTCCATATAATGAAAATCTACATCAAATTTTGATTGCCTAAAAATGCCAAAACTAAAATGTAATGGTTGTCAAATTAAGACCAGGTCAAACACTGATTCAAAAGCATAGCCTACTAAATAGTTATGATACCATGGAGATCAGCACTGACACTTCCAAAGTATTCAGAACCACAAGACAAATCATCTGCAAAAGGAGCTTCCAGAATTAAAACTAGACTGGGCTGATCGATCTCCTTAGAGCTTGTAGGAGATTCTACTTCAGATTTAGAGTGATGCAACGGGACTTCCTTAGATACTGCATCAGATGGTTCCTGGAATATCATGAAAGACTATAATTTAAAGGTCCCTCACAAAAACTTCAAGTCCAATACTTCTCCAAGGTAAAATTTAAACTTCCAAAACAGAGGAAAAAACACATAATAAGATATAAAATTTGAAGAAGTATCAAATTACATAAACTGTATGCTCATACTTTTCAAGCAATGGAAATTTTTCCTTATTTATTAACATTACCATACCGGAAAATTAAAGATAGGAATTTTCAGTTATTCATTGATCTTAAAATCCACATTTCTAAAGACTACCACTTATCACAACATATTCAATGAGCAGAAAGAGGGATGGACACAACTAAAGGTTTATTAGAAATTGCTCATATAACACCTAAATGCAGTTTAAAAATTCAAGGTGAGACATGATATGTTAAATAGAAAAGAAGAGACTCAATCAGTTATTATGAATCATGTGATTTGAAAAGGTAAAATCTACATGTACTATATATCAGTTATTTACAAATTAAGTTTCTTGATATAAAGGTTATTCAGGTAGTTGAAATTTTAACCTGTGAACTTAATATGTCCAAGTCAAAAGCAGATGAATTGCCCCTTAACAACCTAGGAGTAGTTGATGATTCTGAATTTAGAGATTCAGACGAAGAGATATTTGTGTTCCCATGTCCCACGTCCAACACATTTTTAGTAACCGAATATTCATCAGTAACAATACTCTCATATGTCTCTGAAACCATAAAACTTTCTTCAGATGGGAGAAACTGTTTGAAATGGCTGTCAAACTGATGATAGCTGAAAGAAATATCCGGTGAGCTGTAACTCTTCCTATTTGTGCAGCATGAAGATTTCTTACTACTTGATCTTGATGTTCTACTAAATGAGCCATCTTTCTGAATGAAATTTCCCTTCCCTGCCTTGTTTCTTTCCTGCGTCACAGACTCTTTTGGCATCATATACCTGTCATCATTAACAGTTTCATGCCGCATGCTGGCTTTGGGACCTCAAAAGGTAGAAGAAGCTGGAAGAGATCTTGATCTTGACAAAGTTCTAACACCGCCATCCTTCCATCCATCCCTACTGCTGATACCCAAAGGTTCAAACAACCTTCCTGGTCTGCTGTCACTGCAAAGTGTATCAACGAATCCTTCCTCACCAACCACAGCATCTAAAATTGCAGGCCTCACTTCCCAATCTGTAATAGCAAGCATTTCACCCAATGTGCTGCCCCTTCTAATAACTCCCAAAATCTGAGACTTGTGGGACATCTTCCACCTCTCCGAGAGTCTTTTCTTGGCCTCCCTGCACACAGATGATTCTACAGAAAGGGAAGAACAAGACCTGAATTTGTTATGCCTCTTAAACTCATCTCTGGAGGTCACTGTTTTAAACTCTGACTCATTTGCAGACTCACTTCCAGACATGTTACTCAAACTCTCATCCCCTGCATATCCTTTAAACCCAGAACTTGGAAAATTCATGGCACCATTGCTAAAACTATTTTTCATCCTCCTAGCTATTTCTTTGGCGATTTCTGTTGATTCTTTAGAATTATGTTGCGAATATCCTGCATCATCATTAATATTTCTGTTCACCACTGACTCTGCCTCCCTATTTTCGGTTCCTAGAAATTCTGCATGCTTTCTAAAATCTGACAGATAAGAATGAGAAGAATGAGGTGATGAAACAGTTTTGATGTCAGTCTGTGGCTTCCCAAGATTTGGTTTTAGAACAATGATCCTTGTAGGAAAAACAGTTGGGTCTTTCTCGCCTTCTGATTGAACTTTTGGGGACTTAATGAAACTCTGAGCATCCTTTCTACAGTAAGTGTGACCATGAATAACACTGACATGCTTCTGAGCAGATTTAGAATGACTCTTCCATGGAATTTCTCCTTCTGCTTTCCCAGTTATGCCACTTCTTTCACACTTCCGAGCATTAGATAATGTCACTGCTGGCATATGACCACAATGGGACTGGGGAGGAGCACCTAGATCATGCATATGCTTTGTGAACAATGAATCCAGTTGCTGAAGAAATTTCAGCAGAAGATCCTTGTTGTCTAGCACCTCAAGTGCGTCATTGAATTCCTTTAAATCCTGAAGTCTTTCATCAGTTGAAAGAAACTTAGCATCCATGAACTTCTGCTTTATGAAAACCAACTCAGCCTAAGTAAACATTGTCTTTGAAGTCTCCAGCAATGTGTTATTGCTGCTCTCCATCTTCGATGGATCTAAAACTTCATATATATCTTTGAATTCTTGTTCTTTCATAGAGCTTTTCCTAAAAGATAGGTGACCAGAAGATGCCCCGCTCCTTTGAGCTCTTCCTACTGATGCCGTCCTTTGTTGATGAATCTCCGTGGACCTTTTCTGTTGTTTATGAGCAGATTGCTGAGGTGGAAGACCATCAAGACCCATCAATCTTTCAATTAAACTAGGTGATCTTCTCTTGGATTGTGTTTCTCTTGACATCTCTCCTGCTAACAACTCCTTAATTGGTCTTCTGGTTTGTTTTGAAGATATCTTCCCCACCTCAAATGTCAACTACAAGGTTCAGGTGCTTATGCTTAATACTAACAAATCCAATAAAATTTAAAGTAAATATAACGATATTCTCATACAAAAGAAGCTACAGAACCTTTTTGCTCTTACCTACACAGACTTTAAAGCTTATCAAAACAATTAATTAATTAAAAATTAGAAAAGAGAATCGACTCACTGAATCATCATCTGCATCACTACTGCATGAAATAGAATCAGAGGCCAATTTCGGAAATTTTTTATGTTTCTGGTGCTGTCTTTTTCCTGGAGAAAAATAAAAGAGGTGGACGAGTCAAACAAGTTTCCCAAAAATAAATCTAAATTCACTTAGCAACGGCAGAAATAATCAATTGCAATAAAATTCTTTGCAAAGCTAACTAAAGATAACACAAAAAATTATCATCAACTTTTCTCTAAAATATTAATCAGAAAACAGCGGTCCACACTGCAATTATATCTCATTATAACCCTAGAATTTCCAAAAGAAAGCAACCTAATCATGCCGATGCCACTGCTTATGAGTGAAGAGGCTGTCAGAAGACGCTTTATATCCCAGACCAAATTATACAAAAGCCTCCGCAGAAGTAGTCATCGAACATTTTGAATTTGAACTTGCATTTTTTTCAGCTTTTATTCTTACTGCTGAAGAACGGGTAAAGGACATCGCTCTATTTGGTTGCCAAGAAATTTGAAGAAAATGAAGTAACCTTAAAGAAACTTAAATTTAAAACCTCCTAACCCAAATACAACTTGTCAACTCGACAGATGTCATTTTCTCACAAGCGAGAGAAACAAGTACTCCAAAACGCCGCGGCTTTTTTCCTCGATTTTCTCGACAGCAAACAAACTGACAATTTGAAAAAATTAGAAGAAGAACTGACCTTCTCGGAACACAGGTTCCCTTGAGACATGTAGATCACCAGTGAAGCTCGTAATCTTTGACCTCCTTCGCTGAAACTTCTCCATTTTCACTTAATTCAGAAAACATAAAGCAAACAATTTTTTATCTTATTTTTAGAAAAGAAAACGTAATGTAGAAGACATCCAGATCAGAAATCAACGTAATGTAGAAGACATCCAGATCAGAAATCCCGGATACATAGAAGCAGACATGAAGGATCCACAAAAATCACGCCCTACATAATTATTTTCAGCAAAATTTTCAAAAATCGCAACCTCAAAAACTCTCTATTCTCAGATCGTGAACAAAAGATAGTAGAGTGAGCTTGAAAAAGACCTTAATAAAGTCTGCAAAAAGGAGAGAGGAGAGAGCAGTTAGAGCAGTCGATGTCGAAACTAAAAATGAAAAACATGCTGGTGTGAGAGGCAGAGTAGCAGTATTTGCGTGGGGCCTTTTTTTTTATTTTTTTTGAATTTTCAAATACCGATAGACTGAAACAGAAATGGAGCTCTGCGCGGGTAAGTAGCGTACATACTCGAACCACACTACCCTGGCTACGCGCACGTGTCACCTTATAACGATGTCATGTCTGCCTCCACGTGTCACCCTTTCATAGCTATATTGGGTAAATTTTAACTTTGTTTACTTTCTTGAGAAAAATTTATTTAAATCTATCAATTAACCCATATCGCTTCCCTCATCATACTCATGTCTGATCTAACTTTGAAATCATTGCCCTTCATTGTCGATACAAAGTAAAACCAATTTAAGTTAAGTTGGCATTCAATCAATTTCATTTAGTATTTACCATCTACCCATTTACAATTCCATTACATCTTAATCTTCTGTTGGTGTTGCATTCCTAACAAATTTGGTATCATTGTTGTTAGTGTGTCTAAAGATTGTGAGATTTGATTTCGTGAAAAGTAAAGATAATAATTTCGATCTGAATTTAAAGTTTTTAATCCTCTTTTAACTCTAATGAGAAAAAAAAATTTCAATAAAAATAAAAAAAATAGATAAAAACGAAAAATATCTCGACAGACAAAGACAAAAATACATATATCTCATCTCTATCACACTCTTATCCTCATTCTTATCATTTTATAATAATATTTTATTTAAAATACTAATATATCTTCATAATTTTTAAATTATTTATATTTTTGAAATTTATTTACTATAGATTTTGGGAAATATAGACAAAATCCGACCAAATCCATTTACCACAATCAAGTTTGGATGCTTATGTTTGGAGTATTTAGAGGATGAGAAAAAAAGGAGAAAGAGAGGAAAATTGTGGAAAACACTTGGGGGAGAGTACCTGGCCTCTCAAATGCCAGGCTTGGGGAGGGTGCAGTGCTCTCTGTGTTGAATGTTTTGGAACCACTGTTCATTGTACATGCAGAGTAAAATCAATACAAGTTCAGTTGACATTCAGTCTGCTGCAAGTTCTGGGTTCCCAACATATTACAGAGGGATTAACCAGAAAGAAAAAGAGTACAACAACAAGGTCACAGAGACAGATATAAGGCTCTATCATTAAGAGGATTTGAATTGTGGTCACTTACTCCTCATCCAGCATGTAAAGAGTGAAGATTTTCTTAAATTCAACTTAAGGAAGGCCTCCATATAGAAGAATTAAGATAATAACATGATTCACTGATGCAGTAGAGATCTTGCACAACAAATGAGCCACATGTAATTTAGGGGCATGGTGGCTGGCTTAGCAGTCGGCAAGTAACCATGAGTTTAAAACATTGCCAAAAAACCAGCCACATACATTATCAATTAAAACTGATGGGACTGTAAAATCAATAGTGAAAATGGGATGCACAGTTTATTGTCTCAGCACATTAAACTACTAGAGTTAAGCTGAATGGCCTAGGGACCTTTGCTCCATATCAGGACCAAACATTACAGAAACAGAAGCTCTTACAATAAGCCAGTCCATGACAAAACATTGAACAAACAACAGTCTCAACACTGCATAAAATGTCTAAGCACTCAAAATACAGGTATCACAAATTTCACCATCTTCATCAATTGTACAAAAGCCTCCCAAAGGGCAAGCATTCTTAATAGTGAGATACATAATATGAAAGCTTTATCCAGATGGCTCTAGTTAAATATTATTACATTAAACCTGTAAACATACACAGCACCACAAGAGAATAACAAAAACAATAGCAAGTGACTGTTTCTATATAAAAAGAGACTATAAATATTTATCTTCCCTAATATTTCCAGAGCTCAAATGTGCACGATTTGCAGTTATTTCCCACCCACAATTTAAGTTAAACAATCACTAAATGTACCCCAAAAAAACAAAAATGTAAAAGAAAGATTCTCACTAATAGACCAGGAGTCTTCAATTCAGATGATGAACAAGAACCAGCCACTTCTCTCAACTTCTCGATCCCATGCCCTCTCTTTCTACCTTCTCCCCGAAAAGCTTTTTTGCAAAAATGTCATCAGCAAAAAATTGTCTGTAGGGGTGATCATTTGGAACAAGCCTTCGAAATTTCTCAAACTGTTTCTCGGCCTCAACGTCATTATTCAACAAAGTGTATATAATTCCTTGACACAAGTAGGGCCTGAAATCCCTCGGCTCTTCCTTCACGAGCTCCTCATATACCTTCAATGCCTCTGAATGTTTACTCTCCATAACCCGAATTTGCGCAATCAATAATTTAAAGTTCCTTAAATCAGAATTCTTGTTTTCCTTCTTGCACTTCTGCATTGCACTCTCAATTCTCTTCTCCAAGTCCTTTAACGTATAGCCCGTGGCCTCATAAGCCATCACCAGCCCGTGAAAAGCCTCAACTCGAAGCGGGTCTTTTTGTAATATTTGCTCAAACCCTTTAGAGGCAGCCTCGAAATCCCCAGAATAGTTTAAAACTTGGCATTTCAACAACGGCCATTCAAATTCATCCGGTTCGACCTCAATTAACCGTCCAATAACTTCGATTGCCTCCGGTACTTTATGCGACTTCAATTTAAGCTCCAGGAGCAAGCGAAGAGCTTCAACATCGTTGGGTTGTTCACTCAAGTGCTGCTGAACATTTCTCTCTTTTTCTTCGAAAGTAAAATCCTCTGTCTTTTCCGATGATTCAGCAGTGGACTCCACCGTGGGCGCCTCGATTGGGGAAGCAATTGCGGGTTTAATGTGGTGGAGGCGCGTGAAGAGTAATGCGGCAGCGGCAGCGACGGTTACAGAAGCTGTTTTGACGAGAGACCAGGCGAGTGGATTTAGAGTTTGGAGGAGGGAACGGTTCGGTTTAGGGTTTTGATGGGTGGAAGAAGAGGCTCTGACGGAGGAGAATTTGAAGGGTGTGGCGGTGGTTGTTCTGAAGGAGAGGGCAGAAATAGGTTTAGAAAATGATGGACGGTGGTGATTGAGAGAAAGAGAAAGGGGTTGGTGACGGCTGTGTACTTTAGCAAGGGGTTCCATTGACTTGAGATTTGAGGTTACAGGAGAAGGAAAAGAGGGCTAAAAGCCTAAAACCCTGATGATGACGATAATACAACGAAGAGGGGGAAGGGTAGGGAAGTTTCAATTTCAAAACCCTTGAGAGATGAGAACATCTAAAACGATATCGTTTCATAGGTAGGGCAATTCGGCCGTCTCTATTTAAAGTAGTTGGGCTTCTGTTCTCAAAGTAAATTTAATTTGGGTCAGTTTTTTATTTAAAAAATAAAATTTTGACAAAGGTTGATCATGTTCTCAAATAAAAATTATTATTATATCTGATAAAAAATATATATATATATATATATATATATGTATAAATTAATAAAAAATAAAAATTATTAAGTATAATTATTCTAAATATTTTTTATTATTTTAAAAACTAATAAATAAAGATAGTATATATAAATATATACATATTTATGTATTTAAAGTGAATACACATAGTATTAGACTTGATCCACCCATGATAAGTTGACTTGACTCATATCCAATATATTGTGCTTTACCAATATTACCCATGGTAGTTGTAGATAATTACAATACTGCTCATGTTAGTTATAGATAATCTAGTTTTACTCTCGATTTATAGACTTTTCTTAACCCTAGTCATATCAATTTTCAAAAAACTTAATAATTTAGTTTTCTGATTATGTCAATATTCCTAAATTTACTTGATTTTTATGAACTCTCTTTTTATTCTAACCCAAGTCTAATTCCATTTTGACAAAGAGTACAATTGATTTCTCTAACAGAATATGATGATAGTGAAAAAAATAAAGGATGAAAGAATCTGTGCAAATTAAGCATGGAATATTTGGTGTGGTGGCTAAAGTAATAGACAAAAGAATATGTACAAACCATGAATATTTGGCTATAATATGTTAATTATGAATATATAAAAATTAGGGCATATATAAATAGGTTACTTTGGAAGTAAATGTATATACATGTTTAGAAATATTAAATTTAAAATATGGTATAATAATAAGATACAACAAAATTATATACATCCAATGACAATTTTCTTTCATTCAAAGTTTGAAAAGTTATTATTTTTTTTTTTAAATTTTGAAACTATCATCGGAGACGACAAATTTCTCATTCTTGACTTTTCTCTCTCTCTCAATATCTCTCCTTCTTGGTTTTTCTCTCCCTTTTGGTCTCTCTCCCTCCCATCTTCGATTGTCTTTGTCTGTGACAAAGACAAAGACCAAAGTCTTTTGGTCTAAAGTAATATTCAATCACATTATGATATATCATTTAGATATCTAATTGAATATTTAAAATGGATATATATGAAATTGGTACTAACAAGTAAGATGACGGATTGTACTAATTAATCACTATTTGAATCATTTTCTCTTCAAACTTCCTCCAAAATGACCATCCAAACATTGTAAGGGCAAAATTGTCATTACTTATAAATAACATGAAAAAGTCTATGGCACCTCGGATATAATATTAAGAGTGGATGGAATTGGTACTAGCAAATAAGATGATAAATTATACTAATTAATCACTATTTAAACCATTTAATGTATACTAATTCTCTTCAAACTTCCTCCAAAATGCCCATCCAAACATTGTAAAGGCAAAAATGTCATTACTTATAAATAACAAGAAAAAGTCTATGGCGCCTCCAATATAATATAAAGGGGTCGTTTGGTTTCAGTTTTTGAAAATTACCTTGATAATCTATCTTTTTATTTCTTTGTTTGGTTTATCAGTAATAAAACATTACAGTAATCTTCTATTGTCAATGTTGATGTAACGGGTAATATAGATGGTAATCTGATTACCACCTTCACCTTAGGTATTTAAATATTACCAAGGTAATCTTGATTTTATTATAATTATATTATTACTTATTAATTTTTTGAGACAAAAATAAATTTATTTTTAATTAATATGACAAATAATATAAAAAATATTTAAAAATAATTATATTTAAGGACATTTAAGTAAAATAATTTATTAGTAATATTTTATTATATCTTTAATGTAATCTTTCTATTTTGATAATAAAACATTATCCAAAAGTGGATGGTTGACTCTCTTAGGCTTGAAAAAATTCATTAGTTTGAATGTGTTAAAAAACCCATAATTCTCGGAAGAATGCTTCTGGGATTTGAACTCATGATCTCACGGTTTAATATCCCCCGCATTTACCACAGGGTAATTAATTAAAATAAACAAAATTTTAAGCGTTTATACGTTTTTAGGTCACTCTAGAAAAGTTTTACCAAAATAAGCAAACCGTATTTTTTTTTTACCCTTTTTACCCTTATGTTGAAAAACCAAGTAAAAATATTTTTTCTGAGAATGTGCGTCGGTTTATGATTGTTACGATGGTGGCTAGGGATTTTACAATGAAACCCTAAATATGTTGAATTATGTATATAGATGTTTTTAAATGTTTTGAATGCTTAAAATGATGTAGTTTCGATGTTAATGGATGTTTGGAAGTGTAGCCGTTGAGAGACAAAAGCGCACAAATTTACAGTGTCGTGCAAACTGCGCAAATGTATAGTGCCACGCAAACTACGCAAACACTGTTCACACCACGTAAACACTATTCACATCGCGCAAACCGCTTGCAAAATCGCCAAAAATCCTATTCACAGACTATGATATCTACTTTTGCGCGGTGTGAACAGTGTTTACGCGATTTGCGCAGTTTGCGTGACACTGTACATTTGTGCAGTTTACGCGACACTGTAAATTTGCGCACTTCTATCTCTCAACGGCTACACTTCCAGACATCCATTAACATCGAAACTACATCATTTTAAGCGTTCGAAACATTCAAAGACATACATATACATAATTCGACATATTTAGAGTTTCACTGTAAAATCCCTAGCCACCATCGTAACCACCATAAACTGACGCACATTCTCAGAAAAAATATTTTTACTTGGTTTTTCAATATAAGGGTAAAAAGGGTAAAAAAAATACGGTTTACTTATTTTGTTAAAACTTTTCTATGATGGCTTAAAAACGTATAAACGCTTAAAATTTTATTTATTTTAATTAATTTCCCTTTACCACACAATCCATACTCTTCTATTGTTGATCAGGTAGCCCCCAAAATATTTAAAATAATTGTTATTACATTTCATTATTTTAACCCGCCTAAATTTTATCCGGAGGTTCACGTGTGCTGGAGTTTTACAATTATTATTAGGCCAAACGACTATTTCCCACCCAAGGTATGCTGTAATGACAAGTTTCCCCCCTTTAACTATGGAAATACCAAACACCCACCCATGGCCAGTTAAATTTAACAGAACCCTAACGCCTGAAAATTTTATCTCCTTTTGCCCCCCTAAAGTTTGAAAACAAAAATTTCCCCCCAACCTAAGTTTAAGAAAATGGCAGTTTCACCCTAGGGTTTGGTTTTGAAATCTCCGGCGACCTCTCCGGCTCCGTTGCCGACGGCTTCTCCCTCCCGAAGAATCCTCTCCTTCCGGTGATCGGTTTCCTCCCATTTGGAGGCCCGATCGTCGCCGAAAAAGCGGTGGGAGACGAAGAACTTCGTCGGGGAAAAATTTGATACATATAATATCATTTACAACCCAAAAATAAAACTTAGGAGAGTTAAGATTAAAATATTACGAATAAATTTTAAATTAAAAATAAATATAAATAATTATATTGATAAATCGTCCATCAACTTTTAATGATAAATTATAAGTTATATATATATATATATATATATATATATATATATATATATATATATATATATATATATATATATATATGTGTGTGTGTGTGTGTGTGTGTGTGTATAAAACTTTCTTCGACATGATTTCATCTTTTGAAAGATTGTAGAATGACTTCATTTTTATAACAGCTGGAATTGGATCCAAATTAATCTGACTTAATCTTAAAAATCGGCTTGATCTGATTCAAATTCATTTAGTTTTAATTCAAGTCAAATTCAAGAAAGAATATTTAACTCATTTTTAAAACTGAATTGAATTCAAGCTAAGGGTGTTTGGTTTAAGTTTGACTTGAATTTATAATTTAAATATATTGTTTGAATTCATGGCTCAAGTTCTATACGAATTCATGATTCAAATCGATGGCTTAAATTTGTTGTTTAGATTCATAGTTCGAGTTTGAGACTAATTAATAAAATGATATCATTTTACTCAAATAATAGACAAAACAATATTGTAAATGAGCCACGAACTTGAACCACAAATCTAACTCACGAATTCGAGCCATAAATTCGAATTGAACTTAAATCAAACTGAACCATTTTTTATTCGAGTATACCTTGTCCCACTATTAATTTTGGCTTGATAAATTCAAGACAAACTCAACTCATATTATTTTTTATTTAAATTAAACTCAAATCAGAGGGTGTTAAGGTTCGATTTGGTTTGTATCCACCCCCATAAACAATTAAAGGATCATTCAACCATTGATAAATTCATTAAACCACAAAACAACATATTCGGACTTTTTTTGATATTTTGTTTGAATATTACAACATGATTTCATCAACATAATTTTCTTTTTTTTTCAAAAGCAACCTAAATGTAATTTCATCTTTAAGGCGTATTATAAGAGTTGTTCTATTAGAATCTTTAACACAGGTGTGTTAAAATTTTTAACACTTAGCATAAAAAGGAGATGAGAGACACAGTTGGCAACATTTTTCGTTTTGACAGGAAAGAGTGAGAATACATTTTTTTTTTCAAAATAAAAAGAGACATGAGTTATATTATATCGTATAATTGAAACTAAACTCAAGGGCAAATTTTAACTTTTGGAAACTTTTAGACATTTTTAAAAAGTTAGGTGACTCTCCTTAACCCCACTTTTATCTATCAATGACAATTCGAATAAGAAATTAGAATTATCGTAAATCATTTGTCACATGAAATTGAAGTTGGTCTTACATGAATTTAGGTGTCTTGTTTGTTTTCTTTTTAGGATATAAGCAAAAGTACTTCAACTATCACATTCATCTCTTGTACTTGTCAACCCTAATCTTTCATCTCTCCTGTTTAGTTTGTCAGTAAAAACGTAAATTATTTATATTTTAAATATGTTATTTTGAATTTTTAAATCTAAAATATATTAAACGTGTATTTTATACATTTCTCATATTAAATATGTATTTTTATCATTTTTTACGGTTTTTTTATTTTTTTTATGAATTTTTTAAAATACAAAAAATGTCTCATGCATTTTCTTTTAATTACATAATGTCGTAAATATATAGAACAAAAAACCAATTTTTTGTAATCCAAACCCATCATCTCAACCTGATAATGTTTTGTGATTATTGAATTTTGATTATATATTATATTATATTAAGTTTAATGATCAATTAGATACTTTATATTTAAATTATTAACTAGAAGATTTATAAAAAATGTTAAAATTATAATTGATATTATTGTATTCTTAGAAACATATTATTAACAGTTTGTCATATTAAACCCGTATATACACACTCTGTATCCAAATTTTATAACCGTTTTTTTATAAATATATTTTTCATCATTTATCATATTATACTTATATAATTTATGTACTATATTTTTCTGTATTCGTATAGAGCAATACTATGTGTATCCACTTTGGGTATACAAATGTATATACACTCATATGTGTCATCATATGATTGGTTATTGTTTTATTATTAATTCAAAATTATTCAATCACATGATGATACATATAAATGTGTACATATTTATATATCCAAAGTGGGTACACATAGTTTTATTGATCCGTATATCCTAACTAGGCCAATTTATACTCAGCTTATTTCCTCAACCAAATGATGTTGCTAATGAGACAGTTCACATTGAGAATGAGAAAGAGACTCGAAAGAAAGTGTTTGTTATGTTTCAACAATCCGCATTTGAGACAAGGCAGACTGGCAGAGGGCAAATTACTATAAAATGGAATCTGTTGGGACCATTCTTGAGGACTTGTCCACGGAGGTTGCTGATCTTGATCTCAAATAAATTCTTTCTCAGTTTTTAGTGAAAGCCATCATTTTGCAGAAAGCTTGTCTTCCCACTACTAAATCTGGCACATGGAGTAAATTTTCGGACTAAAATTATATACACCCAGTTTTGAGTATTTATTTAGATATTTAGATAATGTATAATCATATGAGTGGATATTATTTTATCTTTAACTTAAAATAATTCAATTATATTATAATATATCATCTGAATATGTAATTAAATTATCGACATTGAGTAAACCTAGTTTTATTAAAATAATAATGCATTGAATAATTTATTTAATATAATAATTATAAGGTTAATTATTGAATCCAAAATTTTATTTATTTAATTTAATTAATTTAATTTTAAAAAAAATAATTTAATTTAAATAGAATTCTTAGTTAAAATAATAATAATAATAATAATAATAATGCGCTGAATAATTTTATAATCAAAATGCAGGTTAAAACATATCATTTCCAGTACACCTTAGCCATTATGCCTTCTTGGTGAAATTACAGCTAGACTTGACAAGGACCTGGCTCCATCCTTGTTACTTCACATTCATATTATAATGTCAAGGTGGATAATGTTAATCTAATTAGATAAATATTATTTTATTTTTAATTTAAATTATTTAATTATGTAATGATATATCATTTAAATATCTAATTAAATATTTAAAACTAAATATTTATAATTTATAATTTTATTGACATATTATTGAGAAGACAATTTGTCTTCGTTCGACAAAACCAATAGAGAGAAAGACCGGCGATGGGAGGAAAAGATAGTAAAATGGCCAACTGACAACGAGAACAACTTCTCATCACTAGAGAAAGAAGAAAAAAACTTAAGGGTAAAAGTAAATTTTTCAAAAGTTAATCATTAGAAAAAAAATATTAGTTTTTCAAACTAAAACGTTTTAAAGTTTAGAGATAAAATGACAATTTTATCTCTTATAACCGACAATTTTAGTTAGATTTAACAATTTATAAATAGATATTTCAGTTTTTGAAACCTCACAGATATGTATATAAAAATTGGTTACACCTTGGACGGGAATTAGTCTTTTGGCCTAAATTAATTAATTATCCAAATTGGCTCTTTGCAACAATCAACATGGGCAATGTCACTTTTGATTTTAGCATGAAGCTCAAAATGGGGCAAGCATACATTTATAGACATTATTTAAGAGTGGTGTAACGATGTAATGATATGTCTAACATCAATTTTAATTAAAAGATTTGCCTTTCTTTAAGGCCATGCCTCCATACAATCATATAATGAATGATATGTCTCGGTTGAATGTCTGAGACTTCGCCCGAAAACATTCCGGCAATCATTTTCAACTTTTTCAGGCAACGCCCGCTGCCGGAGACTTAAACTATTGCTTTAAGATTTGAAACGACAAGGAATGCATAAAGGATTAGAGCAAGAAAGATAAAATTGCAGAGAGAGAGCCACCAAAACAAAAGTAACAAATTTGGCATAGAGAACAAAGTAACATATTTTCTTTCTTCAATAATATCAGAAAAAAAAAAAAAAACACTCAGAAGGAGACGGAGAAAAACATATATTTCATCACTATACAACAATCATCATACAAAGCAAATGGCTTTAAAGATTATCATGCAACTTGAGCCAGCCTTGGACATTATTTCCTTCTTTCACTTGATTACAAAGATTACCCAAGCTCATCTTCGGCAATGGATGCGGCTTTGCAATTACAAGGGATAGCCATACCTTCTCAAATCTCTAGTGAAGAAGGGATGTCTTAGGGCTTCTCTTGCTTTCAGCCGCTCTGCTGGGTCATATCGCAGGAGACCTTGCAAAAGATCTATCAAATCACCAGCAGAGTGATCTACATGCTGCATTATTAGATTCTGCGGGCAAAAAAAGAAACTGGTATATATAGATATAAATCAAGATCAGTTGATCATAGTTATGCTCTAAGTAGCATGTTTACTTTGAGCCACAGAAACAGAAGGAAACTAAAAACAACAAAGTAACCAAAAGCAGCCATCTAGTGGCACAAAAACTCCGTGACTGATTTTTCATGCAAGGATTTCACGTACTACCCCCAGACATGGCATGAAATCATTGTAAACAATCACAATGCTACACAGAATATGATTTCAATAAGAACATTGAAGCATGCAAACAATGAATACTTACTGGAAGACGAGGTAATTTCCAAACTGCCCTCAAGCTTTCTCTTGAAGTTGCACCAACAGGCCAATCCAATCGTGCACCTCTTCTAAAATATTTCTCAGCACGGCGGCTGCAACAAGATCATGCTCAATCTAAGAATTCCCACCACTTCAAAGAACATAAGAGTATCTGGAAAAACTAAGGCAAAGTAATGGTTCTTACTCGGCTCTGACAGTCATATGTTGGGGTAATGGCCCTAAAACCCTCTCCATCATGGCAAGATGCTCCAAATTCTCATGTGTTTGGAAGAGAGCCTCACCCTGATCACAAAATCATTGAAGAAAATAAGGTAAACATCAAATTCCCTACTTCACAAATCATGCTAAATGGTGGTTGTAGTGCTCATTACTGGTGATGAGAGATTTATATGAATGATTTCAATGATAGAGGTACTCCAACCATAATACATGTAAACAGACTATCTATAAAACCCAAGCAATGTAAGATTTGGACCAAGAGCCAATCAAATATGGGTAATCAAACATGGATGATAAAACAACTTGGCTCTAATTCCATGCAGACAAAGCAGATCCAAAAGTGAAGACTATTTGGTGAATAGCCTATTCATTAACTAATATGGGATACACTAATACCAAAATGCAAGATAAATCAACTATAAACCAAAATGTGAGAGCAGGAACATACTGATAAGGAGTTACTTACAGAGCAAAGTTCAACTAGGATGCAACCCACACTCCACAAATCACAAGGATAATTCCATCCAAGGCCTACATAAAATGCTTCAGAATTTGATAAGAAGAAATAAATACAACTACAATGAAATAATGGAAGAAATCATTACCCAAAATAACCTCTGGTGCACGATAATGTCGTGTTGACACTACATAACTGTGATCCTGATGTTCAAATGTTGTGCTTCCAAAATCAATAAGCTTAATGGCACTTGACTTGGGCAGACTCTTGAAATAGGAACCATCTTTAGTGGACCGTGATAGAAACTATATCGCATACGAAAGAAAATGAAGAGATGTCAATTACTAAAATCTCCAGTTTTGTTGTTATCAGGTTTGAAAGCATGAATTCAATCATATACAAGATATGAAACACTGCCCCGTTCTTGCCTGAGTTCCTTTCAACTTAACATGTGACCTATGTGGTGACTTCATAACCACAGGGAGGGCTCCACATAAACAATTTGCAATATAAATATTAAATACTGCATCATAGTCAACTTCCTCATTCACTTCAAAGAAAAGTTATCCACCATAGATTAATAAATGCAACAGTTCTTAGTCCCTAGTTCTTAACCAGCTTCTTATCACAGTCAACTTCCTCATTCCTATCCTGCTCCCAAAACTACCAGCATGGTACAAAAGAATATGATATAAATAAAGCCCCAGAACATTATATATTTAATTTAAGGGGGCCACAACATATCAATTTTAGTTCATCTATCACTTCCCCTCATCCATATCCATGTAAAACCATCCAAAAAATATGCTAGGAAATTAAGAGCAAGTCTTGCAAGAAAAATGCTTACTCTATAATCCGGAACTTTAACATACTCAGAAGAAACAAGAAGAATGTTTTCCGGCTTCAAGTCAGTGTGTATAAGGCGTAAATCATGCATAACTGCAAACATAAAGAAATGGAATGAATAAACAACAGGCACAGGTCATAGACATTTTCAACAATCAATTGACACTTATCCAAACATAAACTACTTTAGGTTTTAATAAAGTTCGAATCTGAATCCACTATTAATGCCAGAATCTCATTTTCATGATAAGTCTATCAGCATCAAGTAGACAAGATATAGATAAAAATGAGCAAGAATTTTCCACACACATGCTACAGACTCCAATAGTTGTCTGCCAAGCTCCCGAACAAGGTCAATGGGAAATGAACGATAGCTGTTTTTGCGGAGAAAATCGTATAAGCTAGGTCCAAGCTTCTCAAAAACCTGTTGAAACCATTTAAATTCATCCGCAAGTTTCTTAACTCACAGAATATTCAGGCATGAAAGAACACGCAGTGCCCCTTCAAATTAATCAAATCGCAAATACCAATAAATACTTACAATACAAATATGATTACGATAGTCAAACCAATTCCGTATTTGCACACAACTGCAAAGATTAAAACCGCTTACACCAAAATGACCTCAAACTTCTACAAAAATGAGAGAAGAGACTAAAAGACAACATTCTTACCGAGTGCCACCAACATCATGCCTTGCAAGCCTCTGTAGAACATCAATTTCAATCATAGCAGCTTCACGGTACTTATTTAAGGAGCGAACAATTTTGATTGCCACAACTTCTTTCTTTTCATAGTCAAAACATTCCAAGACTTGCCCAAATGTCCCTGAAAATGTGCCATCAAAGTGATTTCAATAACATAAAATGCCAAACTAATATGTGTCCTTACCGGCACCAGAAACACCATGCAACAAAAGAATTGAATGAACAAATGATAAAGAGAAAATCAACTCAAGGAAAATGGAAACAAGGTAAACATACTGAAAAAATAAATAGGAAGACACTAACCTTCACCCATTTTGCTGAGAATTCTATCTGTAAAAATGAGGAAAAGAAAGCTATTAGTGAACAAATTATGAGCATCACCAGTGGACTGAAGAACTGATTAAATGCCATCCCACTTATATATGGAGCACAACAAATAGTTGAGATGTCACACTGCCATAATTTCTCACACTAGAGTTGAAAAAATACATTTAATGATGCATAAATCATATATCACAAGTGGAGGATTCCGTATCTAAAATTCAAAGCATAGTTGATACCCTTAACATTACATTGTCGATTTGCCGTCTAGATCCATTAAATTTCACAGCTTATGCAATATACTTAACATTACATTGTCGATTTGTCATCTAGTTCCATTAAAATTCAAAGCATATGCAATATACTTAACATTACATTATCGATTTGTCGTCTAGTTCTGTTAAAATTCAAAGCATATGCAAAATACTTAACATTACGTTGTCTAATTTGTCGTCTAGTTCCAATTAAGAGGAGATAACTCCCACAATTATGGTAATATACTTACAGCGAGGAGACAAATTTTCGCCTATGGCAAAAACATAATGGCCATCTTTGTCATCTGGTCTCCATGGAGGTGAACCACTCCGGGGAATTCCACCATAAAACAAAGATGAGCACACGTAATTCGGCAGTTCTCCATTACCAAACTGCTGCCCACAATGTAAAGCCGGAAGAACCTGCACAAGACCCACAAAAAGCGTGACAAAAAGATTATTTATATACGGCAAAATAAACCAGATATAATTATGTGTGCCAACTTAAATCACGAATCCCATATATTTCACAAATTATCCGAATATTGACGATGAGAAACAGAAAATCACTGGCAACAACCTGTAATCGAATTGTATCAAGAAAAATTGGTTCCATAAGTGTTAGAAATCATTATCTTTGGACTAATACATGTTATAACCTTGTAATTCAAATCGTTAATTATTAATAAACAGAAAATAAACATACGATAGTACATAAAATTGGAAATAACAACAAAAAAAATGAACATATATAAACAAATTCATCAAATTAAAACCTGAAGAGAAATTGGTACCTTTGGAGGAGGGAGAGGAGGAGGGATATCCCATGTTAAACGAGGTCGTTTCCTTGGACGCTTGTCCATATTCTTATGTGGAAACTCTAAAATCCTTTGTGTTTCCATTTCTTTGCTATTTTAAATTTTTAATTGAAATTAAAAAAATGTTGAGACAGCCATAAATCAAATTTTATTTAGAATGAAAGAAGTTTCAAATTAAAAAAAAAAAAAAAGGAATAGAAATCGAAGAAAAAATTCGAGTTTTTGAAACCCTAATTAGCTGATGACGATCTTTGATCTTAGGGGAGAGAGACCTGGGGAGCTAAAGCTGTGGCGAAATCTAACCGTTACCAGGTGTTGACTTAACTCGAAATGGCGGTTAGTTTCTTACTATAGTTAACAAGTGGGTCCCAGATTAATTCTGGGGACCACTTGTGCAGGTTTTTCGTGACGCGTGTTTTGGTGAACCCACTGTGGGCAGAAAATTTATTAACTTTAAATTGGGCTTAAAAGCCCAAATTAATCAAGAGCGTTTTTACGGGACGCATGCATTTTGGTGGACTCACTGTGGCGCCGTAAATTTATAACTTTAAATTGGGCTTACAAGCCCAATTCAATGAAGAGCTCGCTTAGGAGCCTAATCCAGGTCAAACAACTTCTGGTTTTAGGGTAATTTAAATAAAAAATAGTTAAATTCGAAATGTAATAAATTATAATTAAAGATGGTTTGAATTCTATTCTAATAAAAGTAATTAAGTTTGGGTTTAACTCAAGTTTTTTATTTAAATCAAGGGGTTTATATTTATGATTCGAATTATTGACTCATTAAAAAAACGATTTCGTTTATTTAATAGTAGGTAAAATAATATCATTTTAACAATTATTTAATATATTTTAAATTGAATTATGAACTAAATTTAAGTCAAATCGAGTCATTCACCTAACTTACAAATCAAATTGATCTGAACTCTCTTTTAAAAAATGAGTTGAATTTTTTAATTCGAACTCAATTTAAATTCGAATCAAGTCAAACCAAATCGAACTAATTTTTGACTCTGAGTTTGCTCGGTTCGAATGCAATCTTCATGAATGACCTCTTATATATTAAACAAATTAATAATGTTAAATTTTAAATCTTACAATGATGATTCTAATACCCTGTGACGAAGACAAAAAGAATAATCATTTTTATGATTGAACCAATACTCCTATTATGAGTAAAGTTTGATTACCGTACGATTTTACTATTCACACATGAAAAGAAGTTTGCAAGCAATTTCTTTTTGCAAACCTGCAAAACAAAAGAATCCCTACAAATAAAAAAAAAGGCGGTTCATGTGAATTTTTAATATATTTAAAACTTCAAGGCTTGTATCTTTTACTATATATATATTAAAAATATCTCGACGAGATCAAACGCTCTATCCACTAACACCGTTGATGCCGTCATTTGAATCTGATCGATTTAGAAAGAATGACACGCCAAGTTTTATGAGTGAGTGATTTCTACTTAAATTTATTTACATTTTGTTGATATATGAATAAATATTGGTGTTTGGTGTTGGTATATGAATAGATCTAGGTTTTAAAAAGGAGATTTTGTTATGTTTATATAGTTTGGGCGTGTGATTTGAAGTATTGTTTGATTTGACTTATCTAAAACTAGAATATCTTTGAAGAACAATTAGACTATATTGTTTACTAGGCGATATGTATATTGCCTACCTTTATCAGATGATAACGTCTAACCCGTAATAGGCAATATCTTATGTTACTGCTCATAGTATGTACCAAAATCATTTTTCATTTGTCAATTTGCAGAAATATTGAATCAATATCTAAGAGAGAGCATACAGGTTTCATGAAGCGTATAAATTTACTGTGCAAATGACCGTCCGAATGAATATGGATGTTGTTAGCATCATAAACCAGAAATTGACGATAATGCAATAGGAGATATTCTAGACGACCTGTTTTGACCGATTCTTGGGTTTGGAGGAGACTCGCTTTAGTGTCGTTCTTATGCATGCAGTGCTTTTCTGTCTAAGTAATCGAAGGCAACATGATAGAGAACTATAGTTTCGAATAATTAGTGTGAAAGTATGTTTCGGTCCGGTAAAGTTTACATTTGTCATTGGTCTTTTATTCGAAGATGACACAAATGTGTTACACTATGCGAACTATTTAAGAACTCCTAGATTGATGTTAGAATACTTCCTAGGGCTTAGTAAATCGTTATGATATCAAGACATCAAGGTGGTAGTTGATAACCAGATTTGGGATAAGAATGATGAGGTTGTTGTAAAGTTTACAGTTTTGTATTTAGCACTTACCTCTTTTGAGGATAGATAATAGAAATGTGGTATCTAGTCAAATATTACATTTAACTGACAATCTAGATACATTTAGTTGGTATCCATAAGGTGTTTCGTCATAGAATAAAATAGTAGACTTCATGTGACAAGGTATACATGGAAGATATAAGTATTCCCTGCATAAGTATGATGCATACACAAGACCACCCCTGTGATCAATTACCCGGTTATGGATTTTCCTATTACATTCCAGATAAGTAGCACATTATTAATTAAATAAAAAATCTGATTGCATGTTATCGTTAGTACTAACCAACTTATAGCATGGATGATTGAAAATCTTGCATCTCACTGCATAATTGTTGCATCTCTTTCTATATCATCCTAACATGCTGGTTAAGTTATTATTGAATTTGAAAGCCAATCATAGAGGCCTGCTAGGACAAGAGTTGCTAGAGACGATATTTCGATATGCCACTATATGCAACATCATGAAATGAGTATCTAGCAAGGGATGACCTATGAAACTTTCAGGGACATGACGCCCAAAAGGTTAACATGTGTGGCAGAGACATTCGTCTGTGTTGGGACGTGCTGGGAATATTGGACTGAGATCCTCGTGATATGGACCCTCACGTAGAGGTAGGGTTGGATTTGAATCGAGCCAAACTCGATAAATGATTAAGTGAGCTCGAACCGAAACCTGAGCTCAATTGGCTTGAACTCGAGCTCATGAGCTATCGAGTTACTCACGAGCTTAGCTCAAATAAGTTTAATGAGCCCTATACAAGCTGAGCTTAATGAGCTTTACTTCTATAAGCTTAACGAGCTCTAATCGAGCTGAGCTTAACGAGCTACAAGTGTACTGTTCAAAGTTCATGTGAGTTTTTGTAGTTTTTTTTTTTTGTGAAAATAATTTCTTAATATAGAAAATAGAATGGAAAACTTTGTGAACTTAAATGTAAACATTTCCATAATACGTTTAAGCCCTACTAGCATAATCTATAGCCATTAAATTTATACTTGTCTCTGTTTTTATACATATACGACAAGTCCGTAAATGTTTTTGCTTTCATTCCTTTGTTTCTAGCTGCCATTTTTCTAAGAATCCTTTAATATAAAGATATTTTTTAATTGTTTTCAGAATGTCTTGAAGCATTTAATTTATATTAGGCATTTCTTTCTGAGTTACCAGAAACACAGTAGAGTTCAAAAAAAAAAAACCTATAAATGTGTAGTAATTTAGCATAGCAATTGAGTTAAGAAAATGAAATTAGATTCATTTATTTATTGTTATATTTTCAGTCATGCTAGATTCTATTGATTTTAGCTTTAGTTAATCTTTCGGAATGTGAAGATGGTTGACTAGCAATGTTGGACATTGTATTTAGTATTCCCTGATAAAAATGATCTTCAAACTTGAACATGAATGTCTTATATTAAAATTAGGGTTTACTCAATTCTACCAACAAATAAACAAAATAACAAACAAAACAACAAACCTGTTAGTTATTATGTCTTTGGGTTGTTATCTAAGAATGGTTGAAGTTGTCATTGTTAAATGCGAAAGCTGAAAGTAAAGATGATTCATGACTGGAGAACTAACGAAGTGTTTGACCTTACAAGCTAGATAAAGTCGATTGGATTTTGAAGTCAACAGTCTGATAGAGATATAGATTGATGAGGTTTTATGAAACTCAAAGAAGAAAGAATTGCAAAAGTTATAGAAAAAGAAGACTGACAAGTTTTAAGGTTTTTTTTACTGTTGCCTACTAATTTTTACTAAAATTATTAAAAGTAATTCTCACTTCTTTCTCAATAAAAAAATTTGACAGAAAAATTTTAATAAAGCCAAGAAACATCACCTTTTTTTGGTGAGCTGATCTAGTTTGCGAGCTTATCCGAGCTGCTCGATTTTGGGCTTGAGTTTGAGCTTGAGCTTGTTTATTTGTAAACATAAAACTCAGATTTGAGCTCGAGTTCATTCATGTGTGGCTCATTTTGAGCTTGTTCAAGCCAAGCTCAAGCTCAAGCTCAAGCTCAAGCTCAAACAAGCTCGATTCGAATCCAAACCTACGTGGAGGAACGAGAGGGAATGACATGGATTGAGGGAGATGCAAACGAAGGGTAATGGTATAGGTATAAATGGGCTCTGAAAACCACGAGTAGAGGGTCGATAAGAAGCATGACATCTTGAATCAACATACAATTGTCTCCGATTTTGTCGACTTCTCATCAGATGACATAACATGTGCCTCTTCTCTCATGAACTTCAATGTTCTAATAGACCACTTCGTCTCCTGATCGAACAACGTTGGATGTAATATAGTTGTAATGAGATCATGAAACAAACAAAATCAAATTTTTTTGTAAGTTAACAAAGCATATCATTAAATGAATTGATATACCATAAAAATAGAAAGTTCCACTTACCAAAGGTGTTTACCAAAGGTGTTCCCATAATTACGTTAGCTTTATCCCACATCGAAAGAAAAAGGATCCTTCACTTAACATATCGGAGATACGATCATATGTGATGAAAATATATGTGGCGATAAGTTGCTCACAATCTTATAAATCCAAAATTGCATAAAAAAGGACAATAAGTTGGTTAATACTAACAATAACATGTAATCAGATTTTTTACTTGTTGATAGTGTGCTATTTACCTGAAATGTAATGGGAAAACCCATAACTGGGTAATTAACCACTGGAGATGGCCTTGTGTATATATCATACTTTTGTAGGCAATACTCATATCTTCCATGTATATCCTATTACATGGAGTCTACTATCTTATTTTTATGACAACACACCTCATAGATACCGACTAAATGCATTTAAATTGTTAGCTAAATGCAACATTTGATTAGATACCTTGTTTTTTTTGTTTCCCCCCCAAAAGGAAGGTATGCGCTAAATACAAAACTATAAACTTTATGACATCCTTATCATTATCACCCCAAATCTAGTCATCAACCACCCCTTTGATGTCTTGATATTGTAACAATCTGCTAAGCCCTGGGAAATATTCTAGCATCAATTTAAAGGTTTCTGAATAGTTTACGTAATGTGACATATTTGTGTCATCTCTGAATAAAAGACCAATAACAAGTGCAAACTTTATTGGGTTGAAACGTACTTTCACACCATTTATTTGGAATCATAGTTATCTATTATGTTGCCCTTGGTTAATTAGACAGAAAAACACTACATGCATAAGACTTTAAACCTAAGAATTGGCTAAAACAAGTCGTCCAAAATATCTCCTATTGCATCATCATCAATTTCTAGTTTATGACGCTAACAACATTTATCTTCATTCGGACGGTCATTTGTGTATTAAATTTATACGTTTGATGACACTCGTATGCTCCATTTTGGATATTAATTCGGTGTTTTTGCAAATTGACAAATGAAAATGATTTTGGTACATACTATGAATAATACACAAAATATTACCTACTAGGCGTTATCACCTGCTAGAGGTAGGCGATATCGCATGATTGTTCTTCAGCAATTTTCTAGTTTTAGATCAGTCAAATAAAACAATGTTTCAAATTACACACCCAAATTACATCAACACAACAAAATCCCATTTTTTAAACCATAGATCTATTTATACACCAATATCTATTCATACATCAACAAAATGTAAACAAATCTAAATAGAAATCACTCATATGCAAAACTTAGTCGTGTCATTCTTCTCAAATCGATTAGATTCAGACGGTGACATTGGTGGAGAGAGCGTTCAATCTCATTAGCGTTGGTGGATGGAGCATTTGTCTTTAGCATTGGTGTCGGTTGCTTCTTCTTCACGTTGGGCAATCATCGATGACGGCATTGGCTTCTCTCTGCGTCAGCAGTAAAGGCTTGGAAACTTTTTTTTGGTGAAAGGTACAAGTCTTGGAGTTTTAAATATATTGAAAACTCACGCGAACTGGCTTTTTTTTATTTGAAAGGTTTTTTTGTATTGTAGGTTTGCAGAAGGGGATCGTCTGCAGGCTTCTTTTCATACGTGAACAGTGGTCAAACTTTAGTCAAAATAAAGGTAATTTAGAAACTGTTCAGTTTTTATGGTATATTTGTTATGGGCATAAAAAAATAGGGAAATTGAAAATTTTAGCACTATTTTATTCCGTGTATACAAAATTGCCACCTATCCTAATGCTTTCACAAATATACCACAACAGTACTCACCTTCCCCAAAATACCCCTCTTCAATATTTCAAGCGTATATTCTCTCTTTCTTCTTCTCTGTAATTTTTTTTTCTCTTCTTTCTCATCTTTCAAGTGATAAAAGAATCATGTAGAAAATAGAATAAATGTTTCAAAAATAAAAGAAGAAAGGAAAAAACTGAAAAAGGAAAAAACTGAAAAAGGAAATTGATTTCAGATTAACAATTCTTTACTAAAAAAAAAACTGAAAAAAAAGTTAAAAAGGTTGTCAGAAAAAAAAACTGAAGAATAAAACTGATTGGCAAATCTTATTCGGTAGATTTCAGATTTCAGAAAACTAGAAATCTTATCGGTAGATTGGGTATTTAATTAAAAAGAAAACTGGAAAAAAAAAATTTTAAATAGTTGGCATGGGTTGGCGTTTTATAATTTTTGGGGATTGGCGTTTCCGCCAACCCATAATACTTTTTTACAGGCAAAGGGTTGGCGTCACCAGGCACCAAACCATTATATTATAATATAATATTATATTATATTATATTATATTATAATATTATATAATTTAATATATAAAATAAATTGATAAGGGATTTCGCCTACCCTCACAATAATATATACATATATTATATTATATAAATATTATTATTAATATATTAATATATATTTTTATTATATATAATATATTATAATATATAATTTTATATTTATATATATATATATATATATATATATATATATATATATATATATATATATATATATATATATATATATATATTACAATAATATATACATATATTATATTATATAAATATTATTATTAATATATTAATAATAATAATAATATATATAATATATTATAATATATTAATATATATTTTTATTATATATAATATATTATAATATATAATTTTATATATATATATATATATATATATATATATATATATATATATATATATATATATATATATATATATATATATTAATATTGCCAAAGGTTGGCGGGGTCGCCAACCCTTGGCGCCAAGGGTTGGCGACCCCGCCAACCTTTGGCAATTATATATTATATATTATATATATAATATTATATATATAATATTAATATATATATATTATATATATAATATATTATATAATATAATATATTTAATATTTATAATTATATAATATATATTTTATATAAAATTATATAATATAATATATTATATAATTATATGTATATTATATTATAATATTATTAACAATATATAAAATATATTATAATATTATTAATAATATATATAATATTTTATATTATAATATATTATATATTATTTTATTATATATAATACTATATATATATAATATTTTATATTATAATATGTTATATATTATATATATAATATATAATATTAATATATATATGTTAATAATATTTCAATCTCCAGTCTTCTCTCATGGAGACTTTGTGTCTTCTCTCTTCTCTCTCTTCACAGGCCTGAAGTGCTTCTGCTATTATGGAAGCACTTTTGGAAATAGTTGTGCCCACTTCACGAGAAGCACTTCCACTTGCAGTACTTGTTATATATATATATTAATATTATATATTATATATAACAGTAAAGGTTGGCAAAATCGCCAACCCTTGGCGCCGCCAAGGGTTGGCGATTTCGCCAACCCTTATTAACTATTATATATATATTATAATATAATATATATATTATATTATATTATAATATATATTATATTATAATTGCATTATATATATTATAATATAAAATATTTTATTATATATTTTATATATTATTATAATATTATATATAAAATACAATATATATATAATATATTATATTATAATATATATTATATATATTATATATATATAATAATAAAGGTTGGCGGAATCGCCAACGCCAAGGTTGGCGATTCCGCCAACCTTATTAAGTATTATATATATATATATATTATAAATAATATAATATATTATATAATTATAATTATATATTATAATATATTATATATAATATAATTCTAATTATATAATATATTACATAATATATAATATTATAATATATAATTATATAACAAAATATATATAATATATTAACAGAAAAAAAAAAACAAACTGAAAATTTTGGGAATTATTACGCTAACTTTTCCCACACCACTTGTTTTGCTTTATAAAGGGTGAGCCCACTCTACATTAATGCTACAGGCCAGTTTCCCTTATCGCCAACCCAGACTCCTTTTACATATATATATATATATATATATATATATATATATATATATATATATATATATATATATATATATATATATATATATATATATATATATAATATTAATATATGAATACATATATATATTTTTTATATTATTATAATATATATATATAAATATATTATAATATAATATTATAATATGTATTCATATATATTATAATATTATATATAATATATAATTTTAATATTTTAATTATATATATTATATTATATTATTATTAAAATAAATTAAAAAAGGACGCCAACCCTTTTGGTGCTAAGGGTTGGCGTACTACATTTTTTTTATTTTTAATATTATAATATATAATATATTATATAATATATATATATATATATAAAATAATTAATAAGGTTGGCAGAATCGCCAACCTTGACGTTGGCGATTCCGCCAACCTTTACTATTATATATATATAATATTATAATAATATATAAAATATTTTATATTATAACATATAATATAATATTAATAATAATATATATAATATAATATTTTATATTATAATATATATAATATAATATATATATTATATTATAATATATATAATAGTTAATAAAGGTTGGCGAAATCGCCAACCCTTGGCGCCGCCAATGGTTGGCGATTTCGCCAACCTTTACTGTTATATATATAAAAAATATATTATAATATATTTAATATTATATATAATATTATAATAATATTAAATATATTATATTATATATTATATTTTATATATAATATATTTTATATTATATATGTAATATTATATTATAATAATATTATTTAATATTATATATATATAATATTATATACATATATTAAGGGTTGGCGTTACACAGTAACTTTCACGCCAATTTTTTTTTTTTTTAAAGTTAAATATCCAGTTTTTTTTGTTTCACTTAAATCTTTAAATCTCAATTTTTTATCTTTTTCCAGTTAAATACTGTTACATAGTCTTCTCCCATCATCATTTCCTCTAAGGTTTATACAGTGGATGTGTTTGAGTTTTTGTGGGTTGCTCTTTTTTTTTTAAATCCTTACTTTGAAAAATTCTTAATCTGAAAAATTTAGTTTTTTTCTTTCTGCTTTTGTTTTTTAAGATGAGGAAGAAGTGATAGTGATTATTTTATCATTTTGAAAGAAGAGGAAGAAGAGAAAAAAAAGTTACAGAGAAGAGGAGAGAGAATTTATGTATGAAAGACTAAAGAGAGGTATTTTGGGGAAGGTGAGTACTGTTGTGGTATATTTGTGAAAGCATTAGGATAGGTGGCAATTTTGTATACACGGAATAAAATAGTGCTAAAATTTTCAATTTCCCTAAAAAATATGGTAAAAATGTATAGGTGAAAAAAAAATTGGTATTTTTAATTTCAGTATGTAATTTAATATTCAGATAATATATTATAATATGATTAAGTAAATTTGAATTAAGTGTCATCAGTTTGTTCGAGTCAATGATTTAGGGGTGGATACGACTAGGGCAAGCTTGAACATTCCTTAGCTCGAATAAAAAATTATTCGGTTTAAGTTCAACAAGCCCAAATTAAATTGGGATCAAATAAAAAATTATTTAGTTTGTTTCAGTTTAAGTTCAGTTCGAATTCATGGTTCAGTTCAACTCAAATTCATGAATCAAAATTATGATTCAATTTGACTTAAATTCATAACTCGAATCTATGGTTTAGTTTTGTAGTTCTAGTTTATGATTCATTGATGAAATATCGTTATTTTACCCAAATAATATACAAAATTATCAATTCAAGCGGAATTAAGCTGCCAGTTTGAGTTTATTCGAACTACAAATTCAAACTAAGTCGACCCATAAATTTAAACTATTAATTCGAGTTATAATTAGGTTGAATTTGATTCGGTTTTAAAAACTAGTTAAATATTTAAACTCAAATTTAAATCAAATGAATTTAAGTCAATTAAATCAAATTAAGTCAATTTTTAAGATCAAATTAACTCCATTTAAATTCAATCCTATTAGTGATGAGATCGTTGGATAAACTCTTAGATGCGGGAAAAAAGAAGGGGGGTTATTTGAGACGAAGTAGGCGAAGAAGAGTCGTAAATCAAATTTTAAGTACATATTTTTGTAAACATAAAATCAAGTTGGCAAATTGTTTTTACTTTCTTGCTGCTTCAGCTTGCGGTTTCGAAGCAATACACGGTTTCTTCCATCATATTTCATTAATAATATATCAATTCTGGCGGCAGTAAAACCAGGTTTCTTTGATTTATGTATATAAGATAACTTACATAATTAAGCTTTCAGTCATAAGAAACTTCTAACATTCTTTCATATTTCAACAAAGTTCAAGTCCCATAGCTCGCCAATGGTGACTCGTTCATGTGGATTACTAGTACACCTAATTTATTTGGTCACGGCTGGCAATTGTGGTGAGCTTACATGTGCTAAATTAATCCCCTTAAAATAATGGCCAAATGACTATTTTATACTAAGGTTAGATGAAACGACAAGTTCTCAACTTTTTTTTTTTAATTTTTAAAAATCCCTTTAAAAATTCATTAATACCTTCAATATTTTTAAAATTTATTGTTTGCTTTTTAAACTTTAAAAAAGAGAAGATAGAAAAAAATAAGAGGAGAAGGAAAAAGAATAAGGGGGTTTTTGGTTCCTGATTTTTAAGATTACCTTAGTAATCTATTTTTTATTCTTTTGTTTGGTTTGTCAGTAATAAAATATTACAGTAATATGTATTATCAATGCTGACGTGACAGGTAATATAGATGGTAATCTGATTACCACTATCACCTTAGGTATTTAAAGATTACCAAGGTAATCTTAATTTTATTATAATTATATTATTATTTATTAATTTTTTGAGATAAAAATAAATTTATTTTTAATTAATATGATAAATAATATAAAAAATATTTAAAAATAATTATATTCAAGTAAAATAATTTATTAGAAATATTTTATTACCTTTAACCAAACACAATAATTATTTATATCTATCAAATTTTATCAAACATAGTAATTATTTATACCAAGTAATCTTCTAAGTAATCTATTTTCAAGATAATCTTTCCATTTTGATAATAAAATATCACCCAAACCAAACTTCCCCTAAGAGAAATCTACTTGTCAGGGAAAGCGCTTTGGCCAAAGAAGCAGTCAAACTTTTCTTTTACCTACCTACCCAGGAAGATGTATGTAGCACACAATGTTCTTTAAATCTGTCAAGAGGGCATTTTTGTCATTTAATTTACGTAAAAAAAAATTATTTCAAGGTCAAAATCATGGTCAGCACTGAAAGATTATAAATACCAGACCATATTGGAGTTTGTTGTAGCTATCAAATTTTTTAAATTTCCTCTACGTTCTTCAATTAATTTATTGCTTTTGCCATGAAGAGAGCAAGAGAAAATGGACAGATGATGGAGCAATTAGCCATGGCGAACGGCCTGATGTTGCTCTCTTACAGCGTTGAAACGAAGCAGATAATGGAAGTATATGAGTGCAAGACTTGCAATCGGCAGTTTCCATCGTTCCAAGCGCTTGGAGGCCACCGCACAAGCCACCACAAACGGCCAAGATTAATGGGAGGCAACAAGGTCGATGGTGAGAAGAAATTATTGAGTTTGGAACCGAAACTACACAAGTGCTCCATATGTGGACAAGAGTTTGCTGTGGGGCAAGCTTTGGGTGGTCACATGAGGCGCCACAAAGCCCCCACCATGGGTGAAAGTTTGAGTTCTGATAAGTTGCCGATGTCAGTGAGAGCGCATAGCCGGAGGATTTTTGGGTTGGACTTGAACTTGACTCCTTTAGAGAATGATTTGGAGTTCTTGTTTGGAAAGAAAGCGCCTAAGATTGATCTTTTTATTTGATCATATAGCTTAATTAATTTCAACCCACACTTGTATTCTTTTTCCTTTTTTTTTTTTTTTAAATTAGTCACATTTTTTATTCATTTAATTCATGTTCAAGATGTTCAGTTTTCAGTGTATTTTTTTTTAAATATTATATAATATATAGAATAGTGTTGCATATATAACGTATTATTATGTGATTAGATAGTTAAAAATTGAATACAAAATAACACATAATCACATGATAACATACGTTGTTTATGTATAAAAGTTGTATATATAATTTTATTCTGATATATATCCCTACTAACATGTTGTTGATTGAGAGCATTCATACTTCAAAAATTGAGTTATCCAATTCAATAATAAATCAATAGGATTATGCGTACGTAGTTTTGATACATAATTTAGATATGTAGATAATATATCATTATGTGCTGAAACGATTTTCAATGAAAGATAAAATAATATCTAATTAGATAATAATATATAAATTATATATTTAAATTATATATTAAAAATATATACACATAATATTATGCATAATAAATATATTTTCAGGTAAGTAGGGATAGATAATTGACCGATTGGCCATGCCCTGGCAAACTAGAAGCCCTGGCAAAATTTTAGACAACTCCTTAGATTTACATTTGAAATAAATTTAAGTGAATGACTTTTTAAGTTTTAACTTACGTGACATCAATTTATTAAATATAATAGTTGGGCATTTTTATAAATTTGTAAATTTATAATTCAATCATTAAAATTTATAATTCAATCCTTCGTTATCACATCTAGATTATTATCTTTCGTAGTCTTTCATAACTAGATCTGAATGATAGATGAAAATCTTTGATCGTCGATCAAAATGATGGTAGCTAGATAAAAAAACAAATTTTATGGGTAAAATTTAAATTTTTTAAACTTTAAGAATTAATTAAAATGTTAGTTTTTAAAATTTGAGAGATGAAAATGATATAAATCTTAAATTTTTAGGATTTATAAGTAAAATAATAATTTTACTCCTATCTCTATCTGAAAATTTAAATGATAGATAACTTTGAGGTGGGTGTTTAGCTTTTACATCTATCATGGGTATTATTGTGATTAAGCTAAAATTTGGGTGACAATAGTTCTTTTCCCATTTGAAAATTTATGTGAGAACTTTTTGTATAGACCATTTTGTCCCCCACAGCGTTGAAAAAAGTAGCTGAATTTAATGAGATATTCATCCCACATTTAATTACATTACTCAATGTCGGTTGCTTGAACCTTGCTTATTCTTTTCATAGATTAAAATAGACGTTTGAAGCGAAACAGACGTTTAAATCTTATATTCTTTTCGTTAACGGGGTTCGATATCCATTAGTATGACATTGCACCAGACAAGTTTCCGCTTTGTTTGTACACACTTGACTTCTGCAGAGAAAGAAGGTGATGAGGCCAGAAGAAACTTAGGCGTCACAGAAGTTTTAAAGGAAACAAGGTTTTCTCATTCATATAAAGATCTTCATCAATCACTTCCTCCAGAAAGCATACTGGAACACGAGTAAGATTTTTCCTTTCCTCTTTGATCCTGCAATATTGATCTTTTTAGTTTAAAATTTTGAGTGTTTCTTGTTTCTTACTCCCTGTGCATCATCACTGTCTGGCTTGGGGATCTAAATTATCGACTTGCTTCTGGTCGTGGTGACACGCATGATCTGCTGAAGAGAAATGACTGGCAGGCACTTTTAAAGAGAGATCAGGTGAGAGAATAATCTAATCAAGGTAGCTTTATGTTTGCCACCGAACACAAATAATATACAGTTGTGAAATTAATCCAGTTTTACTTTTTGATGTTGTTTTTGCAGTTAAAGATAGAGCAGACAGCTGGTGGGGTATTTGAAGGGTGGGAAGAAGGAAGGATATATTTTCCTCGAACTGACAAATACATGATGAATTCGGATTGTTATGTGGTTCAAACATCAAATTCTAAAGAAAAGCGACGACCACCTGCGTGGCGAGATTCCAAACCCTCTTGCATTTGCATTTGGATTCTTCAGTAGAACACATTCTTCAGTAGTTTCTTCAGTTTCAAGTTGCCTTTTTCTTTAATTCTTTAGATTTGTTTAAGTTTGCAATGTAATAGCTAATACTGCATTTGTAGGTGCGATCGGATATTGTGGAAAGGGAAAGGAGTTAAACAAATGTGTTATATAAGAGGAAGAGTCCAAATTCTCAGACCACAGACGAGTATTTTCCCTATTTTCTGTCCAACTCAACTTAGAAAACAAGCCTAAATTTCTCACCATTAATGCCCCGAGAAGCTGCCCGTCAAAAGTTTCAACAAATACTGCTTTGTCATCTTCCTGTGTGGCCAAAGTGCAAGCTGAAGAACTCCTGATATTTCCCAAGGCAAAAAGCTGCCTCAACAAGACATCAAGCTTCTGATGTCTCACTGCCCACATTGAAGTAGTCTGATAGCTACAGACTTGACACAGGCACCGATGAGCACCACCTGACACCTCAAGTGCCCCCTTTTGGGGCCGCGTGTTAAGTGGGTGATGTTGTTCAAATTGTATGTGTAAGTTATTTGCTCGAGGAATATTTCTTCCTGGTTTTCATTGCTTTTTGCAATGTGATGGATCGGATGAGAAATATGACTAGAACTGCATGTTGGTTTGGCGTGCGTGGTTGTTGCAGGCTTGATTTTGTGCGGGTGGAGGATGGGGATATGGTGTAAATATGTGAAGCAGAAGACATGGAGGAAATGGAAGGAATCTAACCAAGTGTTAATGGTTCTGGTTGAGAAAATGTTTCTTAGCTTTTTGCAGGGCAGTGTCATCTTTGTTTCAGTAGTTTATTTCATTGGTGGAAGAAAAACAGATAGATGTTAAGTTCAACTGTAAATTAGGATCAAAATAGACCACAGGGGTGATCAAGTATATCTCCCTAATGCTAACCCATAAGGAAGACTTCATAATGATGAGCTCATAAGCTGCTTTATCCATTCCTGTTTGTGAAGTCCAAGTTCACACGGCAAGGCTCTTCTTCTTGGTTCAACCCATTATTAGCAAACCTAATTGGGTACCTAAAAACTGGGTACACATAACATGACCATTAAACCATATAATGATATATTATATAGATATTCTGAAAATTAGATGTATATAATATTGTCTAGCTCGAAAAGAATTCGATAATATCTCTTAAACGTTTTGTTTAAAAAAAATCTCAATAGATTAACCAATTAGTTGTCAATCGTGTAGTTCATCTCAAACTTCATAAATATTGATTATAGATTTATGTATATGGTAATTATTTAAGACCTTGCTTTTGTTAAATTGTTGCGTTTATGTTATTAGAATTGGATTTGAGCTAAGTTGATCTTAAGTTTGGCACAACTTGAGGGGAATTGAATTCGAATTTACACTTGAGCTTGTCAACCTTTGGCTTGATGTGTATTGGTCAAAATGGCGTTATTCTAGTTAATTCAAATCAAATTTTTCTAAGTTCGTAAGTTTGGCAAATCAAACACACCTCAAACTTTAGATCAAATTCGAACTCAAATTCGATAATATTAAACTATTAGACTCGAACTCAAATTTGTCTGAGTCATACTTATTTTGGGTTTGTTAGAGTCGAACTCAAGCAAACTCTGTTCAGATCCAGCCTCTAGGATGGCCCATAGCATCATCCTTATTAAACTAGTATTTTTAGGATTTTAAGTTGGCTAAGAATTGTATTTGAGGTTGCATGTCTTTCATTTAACAGTTGATACTTTCTGGGTCTAAACTGGTACTTTTTAAAAGACTGGGACGGACACAACCCAATGGTTTTGGACGCAAAGTTAAATCTGTCCGATTGACGCCACAAAAAATTTCCACTTCACTCAACGGATAAGAACAAATAAAAACTTTCCACGTGTACGTTCGAGATCATGCCTCACGCGCTGGTATCGTGCAGCGCACCTTCTCATTACATTATCTCTTCGCAAACAAAAAGCTTAATCCGATAAAACATCATTTTCAGCTTCTTAGATCTCGTCCGCGGTCCCCGTCCGTACAGTCTCCGGCGTTGTTCCAGTCTATCACCACCGTGTATTTCTGTGGTTTACGATTACAGATCGTATGGCAATCACTCTTCCAATCTTAGGTGCTTATACTGAGTATTTCTCCTCCATCTTCTTTTCTCTATGTACATGTTCAAGCTTTTAGGGCTTGATATATATTCTCTGCTTGGTTTCCGAGAAAATGAAGGAAAATAAAGGAAACTTTTTTTCGCTATGTTGAAGAATGCTAATCTAAACCAAGTGTTCTGGTTGCATAAGAAAGTGAGAGATTTGTTTTAGTGCAGTTCTGTTTTCAGTTACCAAATAGTGTATTTTTTATTTCGATTAGTTAACCGTTTTAATTGATTAGATCATTGCGTGTGGCAGATAAATAGCTACAGAGTGACGAGCTTAAATTTTCGCTGCCGGTTGTAAATTTGCAATCTTTATTTGGAAGTTGTAGAGCAGTTGATGCTGAACAGTTAAGCTCTTGATGACACAATATACATTTTGATGTACCTGAATCGAACAGTTGCAAGAAGTGCAGAAACTAAACTTGTGTGATTAATCGAAAGGAAAGAAACGAAATGGTATGTTTCATCTGTGAGTTCATTTTTGCAATGTGGGTTGTTTTATTAAAGTTTGTGGACTTATTTTTTACTATTTAGTAGATTGCATTCCCCCTTTTTATGGCTTGCATAGTGTTGTGGACTGACCAGCCATACTTGTTTCCTTAATCCTAAGTCATGATCTGATGATTTGATACTTGTTTCCTTACTATTTAGTAGATTGCATTCCCCCTTTTTGTTGGCTTCTGCAACCGACATCATGCATTTTGGAGTGTGACACAGAACAAATGTGGATGGGGGTTGTGATATCATTCATAAAGGCACAAATTATTGATATCGTTTAACTGACGAAGGGATAAACAAGAACAATGTTTAAGAGTGCACAGTTTCTCACAAGAGTACTCTAAATTTTGTTTATTGATCAATGGATTATTTTGAATTACAAGAATTCATAAATTTTTATAGGTTTATTTTTCTGAACTAAATTAGGAAAACTGATTAACTTAGTACACTAATTTAACTAGAAATAGGAATATTAATTTATTCCAATTCTAGGAAACTTAGACTTAAGGTAAATAACTTTAATTATATTAAATAGAGTTTTCCTAAACAAAAAAGAAAAATCCTAAAATCTCTTTGTTTCTTAAATTAAAATGGGATTCTTTATAGGCTTACTAATTAGAACTCCTGGACTCTAAGAAACTAACTTTAAATAAACTCAAATACATTAGGAAAGTTAAATTAAATTAAACTCTCTAGGAAACTTGACTCCACACAACTTTCCACATAAGCAAGCCATATCACCATGCCTTGTCACCTTGCCATGTTACTAAGCACACTGCTATGTCACTTGCCACATTATCCATGGCTGCGATGTCATTGTCCACTCTTCCTCCTTCTTGTCTTTCTTCTCTTCATTCGCCTTTTCCACCCAACTTCTTCTTACCTTGGATCTTTCTTTGACCTCTTTTCTCACCATGTCTTAACCATGCTTTTCCTCCACATTTTGAAAACCATGGTCCCCCATCAGAGTGCATTTCAAGAAGTTTAGTCTTACTGTATTGTCCCGTATCTTCTAATTTTTCATTTGACCTAGCATCGCTGTGTTATATAAGTTTATAGTGTTCTGAAAGTAGTTCAAATTGTAGATTAATGTGGAGAAATGAGAATAACAACATGAGACCCTTTTTTTCCAACCTTAAGGAAATAGCTCAGCATATCATTCTCAATTGAAAATATGGATGTTGAATCTAGCATTGATGATTTGTCTTCCATGTAGCGGACATGTGATTCACAATCTTTATCAATGAAGGATATGCATATACTATTGATGATTAACACCAAAGTAACTTGATGTATGAATACGGTTGTAAATTATACAGATATAACAATTATTTGAGTTTTTGGTTATTTAATATTAATTCACCAGGTTACTGGTTTTGCCCTATGGTTGGCAACAGAAATTATGCGGGAGCTATGCAAGTGTGAGGAAGAATGAGAAAGGATTTGAATAAATATAGCCTAAATTACTTTTTTTTTTTTTTTTGTTTTCCTTGCTTCCTTTTGTCGTTAAGTAGTAGGACTAATACATTTGTATTGATTGGATAATGGTTGACCAATCTTTGATGTTATGTTTGTTATAGATCAGTTCACATGATGTTCTCAAAAATATAAATTGAATATTTTAATTATTTTCTTTGAGATTTGCATATGATAAGCCTCGTTAAAGTAATTATATGAGAAACTCTTTTCAGAATCAAGGATTTTGGATAGCCAAGGGTGCTGGGTGTTTAAATGATGGTGAGATGGCTTATGATAATTCTTCTAGAATTGATCCAAAGCGTTCTCATCAGTGGTTCATGGATGGTCCAGAAGCTGAGCTTTTCCCCAACAAGAAACAGGCAGTTGGAGTTCCAAGCAACAGTTTGTTTACAGGATTGTTAAACTCAAATGTTCCTACATGGAGCCACACTTCCAGTTTTCACTCAATCCCAGGCCATTATAGTGAACGCTTGTTTGATTCTCCAGCATCCAGGACTGTCAATTTTGATGACCAAAAATTCACATCAGTTAGTGAAGAAAAAATTGATTCTGGGAGAAAGGCTAGTGAAGATATATTTGGTAATGATTCTTCCTTTGGTTTATCTATCTCACAAACTCTGGAAGATCCTCAATCAGGTCCAAGTTATAGTGGGATCAGAAAAGTAAAGGTTAGCCAGGTTAAGGAATCTGAGAATATCATGGCTGTATCAATGGGAAATACATATGACACAGTGGATAACAATACCATGTCGGTGGCTCATGCATACAAGCCAGATGACAGTTCTATATCTATGGGTCTTGCTTATAACAAGGGGGTTGGTAGTATTATGTCTATGGGGGACACCTATGTCAGGGAAGATAACATTTTCATATCAATGGGACAGCCATACAACAAAGGCAATGATACCATGCCTATGGGCCAAACATATAGAGAGACCAATGATACCATACCAATAGATCATGCTTTCAGCAAGGGAGACAGCAATATTATTTCAATGGGTCAAACCTACAACAAGGTACATGAAAACTCCATATCAATGGGTCACCTTTATAACAAAGGTGATGAAAGTACCCTATCAATGGGTCATACCTATGCTAAGGAAGAGAACAATAGTTTATCAATTGGTCAGTCGTACAATAAAGGTGAGAGCACTATCATATCCTTTGGTGGATATGAGGATGATGATGTGAATCCCTCAGGAAAGCTTTTATCCAGTTATGAGATGTTGATGGGCCAATCTTCTGTCCATGGTTCAGAAGTATTGAATCAAAAAAATTTGGCTAAATCAAATACAGATACACTTGTATCTAGTGACCATATAGCTGAAAATAACTCAAGAAAGAAAGAGGACTCTAAAACATCTAAGAAAGTCCCTTCAAACAACTTCCCTTCAAATGTCAGAAGTTTGCTGTCGACTGGTATGCTGGATGGAGTTCCTGTAAAATATATTGCATGGTCTCGGGAGGTAAGTGTTAATCTTCCTTCATAAATCTAAATGTTGTGAATTTTTTTTTGCTGACATGTTTGCTCCTCATATGCATGGTAGAAGGAGCTTCGTGGAGTTATAAAAGGTTCAGGATATCAATGTAGCTGTCAGTCATGTAATTACTCTAAGGTGAGTTTATTCATTTATACCTTTGCTAGCATGGAGCGTTTAGAGCACAAATGGTGCCTGACTAACTGTTTTTATTTAGGTTATCAATGCTTATGAATTTGAGCGACATGCTGGTTGCAAAACGAAACACCCAAATAATCACATATACTTTGAGAATGGGAAGACTATATATGGCATTGTCCAAGAACTAAGGAGCACTCCACAGAATATGTTGTTTGAAGTTATTCAGACAATAACCGGTTCACCCATCAACCAGAAGTCATTCCGTCTCTGGAAAGGTTGTGCAATTTATCTAATAAAACTGTGTTGTGTTAGACATTTTGATTCTCCAACACTTAAGAAGGAAGCTTAATTACGTTTCAAATATATTTTTGTAGATACATATATTTTCTTACTTGAATTTGCTTTTCTTGCTCCTTTTTCAGAATCTTTCCTAGCTGCAACTCGTGAACTTCAGCGTATATATGGAAAAGATGAGGGTAAACAATTGTAATAAAGCAGTTTTGTCTAAATTGTAAGGTATGGTATCTTTGTTTTGTGCATAGGAGTTATCTTTTTGGCAACACCATTGTGTTTAATGGTGATTGCACCCCTTACTGACGGACTTTATTTTTTTAAATATAAATAATTTGAGGGTTACAGATCATGGTAAAAGTAGATAGACCATACACACTGGTCAGAATTTAATTAAGGATTAGGATGAATTTGAAAATGTGTCACTCTTCATCAGAAGAAAGTTCTTTTTGTAATTTTTAAGGCGCTTGGTCCTCTTTTTCCTTGATATTTTTAACGTATACAAATCGCATATTTGAATTTGATGGAGTATATAACTATTTGCGGAAACATTGCAACTCAATGGATGTGCTTGAGTTTCATCATTCTTTCCTAATCATGTGAGCAATAGTTGATGTAACCAATTTTTAGCTGGTACGGCTGAAGTCAACATCCCCAATGGTTTGAACTTTGAATTGTGTGATCAGTCTGTTTGGTATGGTTAAATTTGTGTTGTAAATCAATCCAACTCAACCCTCTCAAGCTTAATCAATTGGTGGTTACCTGACTAATCTTGTGCTTTGGAGAGATTTACTTAAGCATGAAAAATTTTTGTTCTTTTGTTTTATTGTTTACATGTTTACTTCATAGCAATGCAATTCAAGTTCATTGTGGTAAAAGACTACCTCCCTTAGATTGGTTTTTGTTTTATGGCCATCGTGTTATTAGTCCTAGAATATAATTACAAAGAAAACATGTTGGCTTCTGCATATGTAAACGTCTGCTCAAGTTAACAGAAATATTGTAGGAGCAATGAGTGGAATATGATTTAGATTACCTCCCATGTGTTCGAATTGCGTAATCCAATTTCTGAGCTAAACTCCACTGATATCTTGGGTAATGCATAAGAGTTTAAATAAAATCTTCTTCCTTTTGAGAGATGTAAGAGTTCAAAGAAAGCTGTTTTTCTTTTGGTTGGGTTAAAACTGGTTGATGGAGACTAAAAGTTATGGATGTTTACATGGACAAAGGAAATATTTGATTTCCCAAGTAGATTATACTGGAAGATATGATTTTTTAGTAAACCTCAACCTATGTGATAGTGAAGTGTAGATGACTTGATTGTATTTGCAAGTTTATGACAATGGCTTGTGCTCATCCTGTCCACTCAGATTAGGGCTTGACACACAATCAAACTCTTGAATGATTTGTCCTTTGTTTTGGTTGGATATAGATGTTAGATATTTAATTCACTTGCATTATAGTCAAACAAAATTTAATTTTGCATGAATTTCTACAAATCGTGATTGTTCACGATGCATGATCTGGCAACTGGATATTGACCAATATTGCTGAAATATAGATGTACCTGCCTGCAACTTGAACTTCTGATTGAGGGAAGTTATACTTTAGATGGTAGTAGGATATCTTTTGCCATGTAGTTGTTATTTCCTAGTTACAATTTCTTGATCACACATGTCAATTATGATGGCCTCATGATCAGAACTTTCCTCAATGTTACTATCTGCTGCTACTTGCTCTGCAGCTGATGGTATCTTCTCATCAATTGATGTTGATGAGGATGCGTAATCCTTGCTTTTTCCCCAGACTACAAGGTATAAACCTGCAACTACGATAATGGCACCAATAACCCTGTAAAATGTCAACACGGTTAGTTTCTTGCCTCTCTAAGTTTTTTATTGGAGTGGGCAGAGCTTTGTCTCACCTTCCTAGGTACATTTGCTCTGCCAAAACAATGGAGCTCACGATTGCCACAATAACCATGCATAGGGGACTAAAAGCAGACACAAAAACAGGTCCTCTGTCCTTCATTATTATTCCTTGAATGTAGTAAGCCAGTCCTGAGCAGACAATTCCCTGCAGGCATTCAAATGTTTTAAAACTTGACCGTGTTTTAGTTTAGGGTTTAAAGTCCAGTGACATCTTTAGGTTAATTTCTTGCTCTTTGTTAGTTATTTGAGATATGAATGACTAAGTATTGCAGAGCTCTTGTTTATCTTAGTGTAGTATTGTTACACTGTAGAGGACTGCCACTAATTTAGTGTCCCAGTGTATGGCCCAGATGCTAGATTTGCCCCTTTCCATTACTAGTGCCACTATGCTGCCCTCAACTGTGCCCAAGAAGCATATCCATGCTGTGAGAGAAAGCTCAGCTGGGTATGTTTTCAGTGTGATGGCCTATTGAAATCAAGCACAAATTTTCACGGTTTAGGAGATGTATCAGATAAAAACCCAGAATGTGTTTATTTTACTTGCCTGAAGAATCATGAAACAAGCCCAGCTGAAGCACCCAACTGTTATCAGTAAGGCGCCTTTTATTAAATTATGAATGGCTATCCCACCGCTTCCTTTATCCTGATTGGCAGCTTTTGTCCAGAATAAATCCAGAATTGGACCTTTCAACAAGGTCATCACCATTGCTCCTCCAACCGTTGCTGCAGTCCCGACTATCTTAGCTTGGCTGCGGATACTTTTAATATTTACCCTCTCGAGCCTGCAGGGAAAGGTAACATTAGTCTTAAAATCTTTGTAACTCTTGAAATTTATCGGTTGCTACAAGATTGGATTCGAATAAAGTTTGTTCAAGTTTGAAAATGAGTTCGGTTTGAATAAACCCGAAACTAGTTTACCTTAGGTGAACTCAAGCTTGAGCCTAAGAGTTAAATATTTAATATCTCAAGCTCAAACTTAAAAAATGTTCGGTTCATCACTTATTTGGCTACAACACCAACTTGGCTCGAATTCAAATTTGAGCTCAGCCCCTCTCAAGTGAACCGAACTTAAACAACTATAAGATGTGCTCAAGCTTAGGCAAACTCGAGCCTATCTCAGACTGAGTTCAGCTGCAGTTGCATATTTGGATAAGAATGCATAATTCTCTTACCTAACAACCCAAGCCAATAGGAAGGTAACAGCAGGAAGAATGTTGTACATAGCAGCTGCAAATGTTGCTGTTGTATACTTCATTCCAATGTAATACAAGTTTTGGTCTATAATTGGCCTATCAACACATATATTATTGTAAATAAAAATATTCCACGAGCTTAGAATTATAAAACAATTTATTTTATTTAGAAAATTACTCCAATAAGCCCAGCAGCAGTAACTTAGTAAAGATCGGCAGTGTCATCTTCGGCCTTATCTTCCTGTCAAAAGCAGAAAATAACACCCCTTTAAGTTAAGACAAAATCTTCTTACTTTATAAATTTTTTGTTTTATTTTTTTTGTCATAAATTTCCATAACAAGTAATTAAAACTCTTAAAGAGAAGAGAAAAAGAGAACTTGTCCAGAAAGGCAGCAAAAGGAGTCATGACAAGAGTGGCAACGGCATGGCGATAGACAACCAGCACATAATTGCTCATGCCTTGGTTCAACGCCGCCTTAGATAGAACGTCCATTCCGGCTAACCCGACCTGTAAAAATATGACACCGATGAATGGCCTTGCTCTGTTAAACAAATTGTGTAATTTGCTCTTCATCTTTGAAAATTTCTCCACTGGTTTATGATGAGCTAATGAGAAGGCTAATGGTAATGTGCTTCTACTAGCTATGTTGCCATTTATATTTATAAGGGGGAGCCTACGCAATTTTCAATTAGTAATATTACCTTCTTCTTTTTTTTGTCTTTTCAATTTCAGAGGCAGACTCCACTAATGTCGCCGCAACAATATTTTCTTTTTGTTGTCCAATTCCCACCCAAGGTATAGAGAATGACGCTTATGCCCATCAACATTTAAAAACCTAAACACGCACTCATCGTCAATTTCGATTAGAATTTTCTATTATGATTATAGGTAAAATCGTCATTTTATTAATAATATTAAAAAAATTAATTTTATCTTATTTTTCTTTTCAAATTTTAAAAACTAATAATTTTATTACAGTTCTAGTTTTGAAAAATAACTTTCCCTCTCTCTCAAAATCTTTAGAGTTTCTTTTTTTTCTCTTCGGTAACTATCTTTGATGAAGGCAACCATCTCCAACAGACGTTTCTTTGTCTCCATTGACAAAGATTTATCTACCAAAGATGGTTATTGAAGAGAAAAAAAAAATTCTAGGGATATGGGGGGGGGGGACTCACTTTTCAAAACTGAACAAGTTTATGTTGTGGTAAAATTATCAATTTTTAAAACTTGAGAAAAAAATGAAATAAAATTATGTTTTTCTAATATTACTAATAAAATAATAGTTTTACCTTTAATCCTAACAGAAAATTTTAATAAAAGTTAAGTGATAGCTGAGTATTTTAGTTTTTAAAAATTGAAGGGTATGATTGAGGATTTCACTAAACATTAGGTGGGAATAAATTTTTTGACCTTCTTTTTTCTGAGCTATCTGTGGATATCACATTCCAGTATTTTTTATTTTTTTTCCCTCGCTTTCATGCATATCGATTAAGCAATAAAGAGATACCCCAGCAAGTGCTTACTGAATATTTGGTAGAGAGTATCTTATTGAAACGTCTTCAAAGCTTTAAATTAGGCTTCCTTTTGTGTACCTAAATATTCCTTAAGAATCCCTTACAAAATTATGCATATTTAGTTTTGAACCCTCCATTGAGTATTCAGATTATATATCATTATATAATTGATTAATTTTGAATTACAGATAAAATAATACTTAATAACATAATAATACATTATTTGAATACTTAATTAAGTATTAAAAATTAAATACGTGTAATATTACTTTAAAAATACTAGTACATTTACTTAACTTTTCCTTATTAAATATTATATATAAATTAATATATTTAATATTATTAAATAATTTTAAATTAATAATTAAAAAAACTACTTATATTATTTAACCCTATTAATACACATTCAATCTCTACAAACAGGCTAATAAGAAAAGTTGATAAGCATTGTATTGTATTTTTATTGATGTGTAGTGGAGGGAAGCTTTAAACAAATGGGCAAATGCCACTCGCCCATCTTTTGATTGGTTAGGCATTATTGAATCCCTTAAACTTTTTTAACTTATTCAATTTCCCCACATTATATAAAGGTTTTCAATAATTAAAAGAGACCCACAATAGATATTAAATTCAATTTGGAATGTATCTAGTTTCAATTTTCATTCTAGTAATTCTAGATAGCAATAAAAGGATAATCTTCCTAGACTTTCTTTGAGGTTTTTGAAGTAATAAATTTTTTTTTTTTTTAAAGTTTTAGATCTTAAAATAAATATGACATCATATAATAAAGTATGTTCTAATAATTCATTAAGAAACGCTCGATTAAGAGAGCTTAAAAATTAATTTGACAATTTATTTAATTTATAAGTAATAAAAGATTTGGATAATCTTCTATTATTAATAGTGATGTGACAAATAATATAAAAAATAATCTGATCATCATCACTTTAAGTATTAAAAAATTATTAAAGTAATTTTGATTTTATTATAACTATATTCTTGTTTATTAATTTTTTTAGAGAATAAATAATCTCATTTTCAATTAATATAACAAATGACATAAAAATATTTTAAAATAATTATACATACTTAGTTTTGAATACCCATTGAGTATTCAGATTATACGTTATTATATGATTGGTTAATTTTGAATTATGAATAAAATAACACTAAATCACATGATAATATATTATTTAGATACTCAATTAAATACTAAAAATTATATATATATATATATATATAATATTAATTTAAGAATATTAGTACATTTACTTAACTTTTTTTTATTAATTATTATGTGTAAATTATTATATTTAATATTGTGGAATAATTTGAAATTAATAATAAAATAAATATTTAAATTATTTAATCGTACTAATACACATCAATTTGTACAGTTACGGAAACCAGAAAAGTTGATGAGCATTGTATTGATTTTTTATTGATGTGTGGTCGAGGGAAGCTTTAAACAAATGGGCAAATGCCACTCGTCCACGTTTTGATTGATTAGGCATTATTGAACCCCTTTAAACTGTTCAATTGATTTGGCAGTGTCATATCATTTAACTTATTCAATTTTCCACATTATACACCTTTTTTTTCTTTTTAATTAAAGGTTTTCAATGGGCCAGAGGACTATTTCCCACCCAAAGGATGTTGGTTGTTATCTCAAATTTTTATCTATTAACCTAAAAAATTTTATTTACTTATTTATAAACTGATAAAATTAATAATTTAAAGAGTAAAATTATCATTTTATTTATAATATTAAAAATAAATTAAAATTTTATCTCTTTTTTCTTTCTAACATTTAAAAACTAACCATTTTCTGTTATGACAAGTTTTAAAAAATAGCATTCTCCCGCCCCCTAAGGTTTAATTTTCAATCTCCAACGTCATCATTGATCATGAAGCTTTCTAGAGACATCTTCATGCTCTAACAGTCTCTCCTTCCTCTTTTGGAATGTCGATCGATCGAGTTCTAACCTAAAAAGTCGAAGAGCTTCGTCAGACGAAACTCTTCATCTTCCTAGATATCTTCTTTTAGGAAGATAATGGTCTTCCTAGACGAAGATGAGGTCGTAATCTTCATCTGGGAAGACGAAGAGTTTCGTCTTTGGACAAAGCTCTTCGACTTTTCAAACCAGATCTTGATCGACTGGCTCTTCAAAGGAGGGAAGAGAGATCGTCGGAGCATGATGATACGTTGAAAAAGCTTCGTCGTCAGTGATGGGGCTAGATTTGATGTTAAGAATTGAAAACTAAACCCTACAAGGGGAATGCTAGTTTTCAAAACTTAGCCTAGGAGGAAATGGTTAGCTTTTAAGGGGGGAGAGAAGAGATAAAATTTTAAGATGTTAAGATCCGTTAATTTTAACAGCTCATAAGTGGATAAATGAGAATTTCAAAGTTAACAGAGAGAACTTTAAGATAATAGCATATTGTAGGTAGGAATAAGTCCTTTGGGCTTTTCAATAATTAAAAGAGACCAAAATAGATATTAAATTTAATTTGGAATGTATCTTGTTACAATTTTCATTTTAATAATTCTAGATTGCAATAAAAGCATCAGGTTTTTGAAGTAATAAAAATATTTTTTTAAGTTTTAGATCTTAAAATAAATATGATGTCACATAATAAAGTATGTTTTAATAACTCATTAAGGGATCTTTGGTCGAGGAAGATTAAAGATTAATCTGGTAATTTATTTTTTATTATTTATATTATTTTATTTAGTTTATAAGTAATAAAATATTCAAATAATTTTTTATTATTAATGATGATGTGATTACTATCTCTATTTTAAATATTAAAAAATTATCAAAGTATTTTTGATTTTATTATAATTATAACCATATTTATTAATTTTTTATAGAAAAAATAATCTCATTTTCAATTAATATAACAAATAATATAAAAGAATATTTTAAAATAATTTTATCCAAGAAAATTTAAATAAAATAATATACTAGTATCTCTTTATTACCTTTAACCGAACACAATAATTATTTATATCTATCAAATGTTATCAAATATAATAATAATAATTTATACCCAGTAATCCTATAAGTAATTTATCTTTAAGATAATTTTCCAATTTCGATGATAAAATATTTTTCAAACCAAACGCCTTGTAGGAGCAATATTACATTAATATACTTTTGATACATAATTTGAGTATATCATAATATGATTGAATATTATTTCATCTTTAATTTAAAATTATTCTCTCATATAGTGATACGTCACCTATATATCCAAATGAAGTGTCAAAGTGTGCACGCGTAATAGGAGAATTTCTTTTAATTTCAAAAACCTGAAAAGACAAATGTCTTTTTAGTCTATAATTTACTCACTTTTTGATTGGCATTGATGGTGTCTTGATGTCTCATTATAATCAGAACAAAACATGAACAACACTTTGAAGCACTGTAATGTACTTGCATTGATTTAGCAAAATTCCATTAATGACCCTCAAGAGTAGTTTGAGTTTTTAAGAAAGAGAATCTCTAAATGTAGTGTTTATAAGATCGGTCATACTTATAACTTACATGTAGTATTTATGAGATCTTTTACTAGATTCAGGATTTCACATTCGACTCAAATAAGATTTTCTTCTTATCAATAAAATTTGATTAAATGGTACCCAATTCAAAAATTAAATTAAATTGTTTCTATTTGGGAACACAAGGTAGAATTATTAAAGGCAGATTGCATTATTAAAGGCAATGTTCAACTTTTTTTCAAGATATAAGGATTTGCATTGGCCAAAACAGAGAAAAGGAAACTTGAAATATTCATAAATATCTCTCAAAGTTGGGTATCTCTGGTCAAAGCTAAAATGTGATTGTGTACTGAAATCCCACTAGTTAGTTGATGTTTACACTTTACACTTGTTATAATTGAGTAGTCTTAGGGTTTTATGAAGCTTCACCACCAATGATTTCAGCCTTAATTTAAAAAAATCTCTCCTGCCTTTGATCTTTGAATGTCCCTACCCAATCAGAGAAAAGTGTTTGTATGATTCTCAAGATGATAATACAGCAGGCTCAAAGATGAAGTAGTGCTTTCTTTAAAGAAAGTAATCGTGGAGATGGAAACAATGAAGACAGTCATAGATGGCGAAGTTCGCTATTTTTTGTGACAATTTCAAAACTCTAAAGGAGAAATGAGCACTTTTCAAAGCAAAAATTGTTAAAATTTTAAATTAATGAGAGAAAATGTGATAAATTTTTAATTTTTTTAATTTTTTTAATTAAATAACATTTTTACCTTTAACTTTAACAATGAATTTTAACATAATCGTAGGGGCATTTGAGTTTTTTAAATTTAACAGACCAAAATTGTCATTTTAGTAAACCTTGGTCGGAATAAGTCTTTTGGTCAGTAAATATTAAATTCAATTTGGAATGTATTTAGTTACAATTCTCATTTGTAATCTAGGTTGCAATAAAACAAAGGCCAAATAACAATTTCCCACCCAAGGTTTGATGCAAACCTAACTTTCCGTCGATTAATTATCAAAAATTTAAATATTTATTTATCTATTAAATTTTACTGTTATTATCAAGGATAAAATCATTATTTAATAAAAATATTTGAAAAAAATCATAAATTCATCATATTTTGTCCTCATATTTAAAAACTAACAATTTTTTCTCATCTTTCTCTCACTCAAAGTTTGAAAAATGACTATTTTCCTCCTTAGAGTTTGCACTTTCTCTCTAACGATAACAATAAAATTTAATAAACAGATAGGTATTTAGATTTTTAATAGTTAACAGGTGAAAAATTGAGTTTGCATCAAACCTTGGGTGAAAAATACTCATTTGGCCTAAAACAAAAGACAACACTCTTAAGTGTATCCTTGTTGTAATGTACTTGCATTGATTTAGCAAAATTCTATTAAATGAGCCCATAAAAGATAATTTAAGTGAGAAAATAAAAAATAAATAAATGTGAAAGTATGAATTTTAAATGAGCCCATAAAAGATATTTGGTTTAATTCAAATAAAATGATTCGATTTAAATAAAATTTATTTGATATAAAAAAAAATTAATTAAATGGTATTTAATTCAGAAATCAAATTAAATTGTTTCCATCTAAGAACACAACTGGGTCCTCTTTTTTCAAAATCATTTTGCATTATTAAAGGCAATCTTCAACTTTTATCAAGATATAAGGATTTGCGTTGGCCAAAACAGAGAAAAGGAAACCTGAATTATTCTTGCATACCTCACGGGGTCTTGGGGGGATGTCTCTGGTCAAAGCTGAAATGCGACTGGGCACTGAAATCCCACTAGTTAGTGGACGGTGCAAACTTGTCGTAATTTTGTACTTTTAGGTAACGATTAGTTTGGATAATATTTTATTATTAAAATAAAAAAATTATTTTAAAAATAAATTATTTGAAAGATTATTGAATATAAATGATTACTATATTTGATAAAATTTGATAGATATAAATAATTATTATATTTGATTAAAGGTAATAAAAGATTATAAGTAAATTATTTTACTTAAATGTTCTTGAATATAATTATTTTTAAATATTTTTTATATTATTTGTCATATTAATTAAAAATAAATTTATTTTTGTTTCAAAAAATAATAAATTATAATATAATTATAATAAAATCAAGATTACCTTGATAATCTTTAAATACCTAAGGTAAAGGTGATAATCAGATTATCACTTATATTATCTACCACGTCAGTATTAGTAATAAAATATTATTGTAATATTTTATTATTGACAAACTAAACAAAGGAATAAAAGATAGATTACCAAAGTAATCTTCAAAAACTGGAACCGAACAGTCCCTTAAGGGTTTATCAAATAATAATTTTATATATTATTTTATTTTTAATTTAAAATTATATAATCAAATAATAATATATTATTTATATATTTAATTAAATATTTAAATTTAAATACACATAATTTTAGAAATTAGAATTTAAATTTAATTTTTTTTTAATGATAATTACCCAATTCAATAATTATAAAACCAAACATTTAATTTTAAAATTATTTGATTTGACAGACCATTGTTCTTTAAAAAAAAAAAAATTTACCAACAAACTGTCTTATATATGATCTTTAAATGACCCTACCTGGTCAGAGGAAATACAGCAGACTGAAAGAAGCAGTACTTTCTTTAAAGGAGGTAAAGTAACCATGGAGATGGAAAAGAAAAAGGGCTAATGTCAAGGTTCCTTTGTTCATCTTTTAAATTTTACTGTTAAAATACCATAATTGCGTGAAGGGAATAAATAAATGTAACAAATTAATCTAATTTTTATTATTTATATTATTTTATTTTTATAAATTTTTTTAATTATTTTTTATTATCAATAATAATATAAAAAATAATTTTATTATTATTTTATCTTAATTATTAAAAAATTAATTAAGTAATTTTGATTTTATTATCTTAAATCTTTATTTATTAATTTTTTAAGAAAGAAATAATTTAATTTTTAATTAATATAATAAATAACATAAAAATATTTTAAAATAATTATGTTCAAGTACATTTAAGTAAAAAAATCTTAATATTTTTTTATTATCTTTAATTAAATATAATAATTATTTATATTTATTTTTTTTAATTTTTTAAAATATAATAATAATTTATACCTAATAATATTATAAGCAATATTTCTTTAAATTAATTTTTTATTTTATAATAAAATATATATTTTTTGTAATAAATGCACTTTAAATTTATAAAACAATTTTCCGCCCACTATTAATGTTCAAACATTTGTTTTAATGTTAAATGAGTATCTTAATATTATAGAATAAATATAACTTATACTTTTAAAATACAAACAAATGACTCTACTTGGCAACTTATAAATTAATCACTTGGATTTCTAACCTCAATTTAAAAAATAAAACCTGAACCCAACATCATGTCATATAGTTAGAATAGTATTAATCAGATACGATCTTGATTGGAATGATATTATCTAGCCGAATTTAACTTAAATCACATCTTCCCAAGTCGGGTAATAGAATTGTGTATTCTATCGTATATCAAAAACCTAATTTTTTAAATTGTATAATACAATTTTAATAATAATAAAATATAATTGATATATCATTATTTTAAAAAATATCACAACACCCTTAAAAATATAAAATTCTTATATACACCCCTATAATCTTATCATTTTCTTTAAAAAATGTATTAATAATATGTATCATATTATATAATACGTCTATTATATCGTATTATTTTGATACATTTTATAATTCTTATCATTTTTTTCATGTATCATATGATAGTAATAACTATGATCTCAAGTCACTCAAATCAAATCACACCATCCCAAGGATGGAGTCCAACCAAATCATACCATCTTGGATGAGATCACGTAAGGTTTACACTTGATTCATGATGGGTGGAAAATTAATTTTTTAAACTTTGTGGGTTGGAAAATTAAACAGGGCAAACCTTGGTGAAAAAAATGTCAATTGCAGGGGTATAATTAATATTTTCATAACTAAAGTAAACACCAATCTGGTAGAAAAAACAGTCTGATCCAACTGACGATTTCATTAATAGTTAGACCGAATAATCATTTGAAAAAATATTAAAAATTATTTTGTATAATTTATTTTTAAATATATAATTATCTTATCTTCTAGTGGCCCCAAATTGATAAATAGGTTTTATGTTTAAATTGTAATAATGAATTTAAAAAATTGATTTTTTTACATTAATTAGATCAAACCCAATATTTTCTTGATTTGGCTGATTCAATCCAATATAATTCTAAAAATGGTTTTCAATCGAATCAAAACTAATTTTGCTACAAGACAAGATGATCGTTTCATTGGTCTTATCCGCTTTTTGAAACCATGGGCATAACTCAACTATGGTGCAAAGTTTGCAAATTATTCCTTGAGCACGGATATAAACTTGTGTCTTTTTGAGAGGACAACGAAAGCAACAGCTTCAAAATTCGCACCATATTCCCTAGCCACTCCTCGATTCCCATCATCAGCACGTTTATTCCTCACTAATTTTAGTGTTTTTTCAAACTTCAACAGTTTTCCCCAACTCCACCAAATAATTGATGTATCATTTTTCCCCACACTTTCTCTTCCGTTCTTGATATGTACAATTTGTTCTTTGTAGCGGTACTAAGAGTCACAGCCACCTTATGCAGAGACGACTCTGACTGCTCCAACTCAATCTTATTACTCAATGTTTATGGAAAGTTTTCCGAAAGTACAATATCATGTACACTTAGTTTTAGATATATAATTAAATACCTAAATAATATATTTCATTATATGATTAAATATTATTTTATCTTTAATATAATATATCATCTAAATATCCAATTAGATACTTAAACTTTATTTTTTTTGAGAGACCAAGGGGAACCCTGTCCAACTTCACCGGACAAGTAAACTATTGCAATGCAATAATTAGACTCATAACTATTACACCAAATAAATCAGGGTTTTGTTTTATTGTGGTCTATCACTATTCGGGCCCATGCTAATTGGTCCAAGATCTTTCACATGAGGGAGAGAATTCATGCTATTCACATCTTGGTCTTTCACAAAGGGACCCTTTCGCTTCACCATTCTAACTAACCTCTAGGGTTTGGATACTTAAAATTTAGTGTACATAGTTTTTATTGTTTTAAAAAACCAGCAAATATCACCAGCTGAGATAATAAATATTCATACCAGAGAAAAAGAAAGCTTCATCTCAATTTCAAAAAAATAAAGAAATCAAAGCAGAGTAACATTGTTTTTCAAGCACAAGAAAAAGGAAAAAGAGAACTAATATAATATAATTACTTACCCAAAACACAGACGATCTATTGTTCACATGCAGAAATGTAGTGGTTGTGTGATATATTTGTAAATAAATCAGTTGTCCCCTGTCATCTCATCAGCACAGATTCCAGATTAGGATTGTTTAAGAACCGCAGCAAGCTGATTTTTGAGGAGCTTCAGCAGCCCCACCTGCTTTATCTGCTTGGTTTATTTTGATGGTCTGAGGCTGCAAAATCCAAAAAATGGATCATCAATACATGGCAAGATACAATTATAAGAAGCACCACAACCAACAGAAGCACAGTGGTTTACAAAATATCTAACAACAATGGTAGCCTTCTAAGTTTAATATTTTCTTTAGAGTAAAATGTGTTTTCCCACCGGGAAAGCACAAATTCCCGTTCTTTGATTACCTGAATTACAAATTATCCCTCAACACTTCTTAACTCTGTTAGGAAAAACTACCATTAGAAATGTATTAACATAATCTCTATTTCCAAAATTTAAAAAAAAAAAACCCACCAATTTTGTTAATTATTTAAATATTTTATCTTATTAATGTTTTCTTCACTTTACTTTCCTTATTCTTTCACTCCACCCCTCCCACTGTTTTCTACTTTTTGTAACTCTCGACCACATCACTCTCCCTATTTTCATCACTACCAACAACAGCACCACCACCGCCACAACAACCAACACTTTCTCCTTCATCAACAATCACAAGGATTTTTAATCCCTCTCACAGAGTTCTAAAATTTTGGCGGTGTTACCAAAACACAATAATAGTCTCATGTTGTACCACAAACTGTCGATGTCATCATTGCCATCATCTACGTCAGTGAAAATGATTTTGACGCTGCCGGAATTGCCACAAATGGAGAGGTTGCAATCAATACTGATGAGAAAATACCAGCACTCAATACTAGTGGCTTGATGCGATTCCCACCATAATCACACCTCTTTGAATGTGATTCAGGAGGTGAGATCTTGCTATTTCAAGATCTTTTTCTTACAACAAAGTTAGGTTTTGGATGAAAATTTGTAAATGAGGCATTCAGTGGGTGGGAACTTGTGGTTTCCCCAAACCTTGGGCGGGAAAATGTAATTTACTCTCTTCTTTATGATAAAATCAAAAAATAAATCAACATACCTCAGCCTTCGAGTCAGTATCAGCAAGCCTTTGCTTAATGTCCCTAGCTATTGAAAAGAAAACCTCCTCCACATTCAAGTTGGTCTTCGCACTCTGTAATAAAGACACCTTCTTCAGCAAAAAATATACTTTTTACATGACCAATTCTGGAATCAGCAAGGAAAATTACATACAGTCTCAAAAAACTTGATGCCATATTCATCAGCAAGAGCTTGACCCTTTGAGGTGGGGACAGCCTAGAAAATTGTTTCTTGTTAGCTTCACAATAGAGATTAACCCACACACATGCACAGGAAGAGGTAGAAGGGTGGAAACAGGAACAGAGAGAGGGAGTACATACCCTTTTGCTTTCATCCATGTCCGCCTTGTTGCCCACTAGAATCTTGTTAACATTGTCAGAAGCATGTTGTTCGATGTTACGGATCCAATTCCTAATGTCTACCATGAGAAGAAATCAGTTTACAGAAACTGGAATAGAAAAAGAAAAGGAATAGCACCATGTATAAATGAGAATCTCCAGATAAGAAAAGGAAGATTTTCACACTGCAAAAGTAATATTTAAATCATACTGAGTTCCACTACCACGTAAGAATTTTGATTGAAACTCAAGCAGGTGGACCCAGACATCCAATGAAAAAAGAAGAATAATCAAACCTAAGCATAGAAATCTAAACGTCTGTTAGTTAAATGAAGGAAGCAATTACTGTTGAAAGATGATTCATCAGTGACATCGTAGACAAGTAAAATTCCCATAGCTCCACGATAGTAAGCTGCAGAAACACAAAATTATGCATGTAAGGCCTACAATCCAATTGAAAATTCTAACTCCAATATCATTAAGGGTTTCCAGAAAGCAACAGATTTAAATATACATCAAAATTCTGAATTGCAGGCCATGCATTAACTTTAAGAATGAATGTACTAAAAACAATATCAATTCATTAAAATAGAAAACATTAAAGCCTTAAAAGGCAACACCTAGAGACCCATGAAAATATATACAAAGAAATTGGTAATATGCCACTAAGATTGAAGCTGCAAAAGGATTCAATTATGCTCGTAAAACAAGCCGTATCAACAAGTTTACCCAAGTGCAAGTGAGAACAGTTCACGATATTTTAATTAAAAGATAAATATACCCAATGACTTGGCCCAATCTAGATATTTTCAACATTATATTTTATCATTCTATTACCCTTCCGATGTAAAAGACTCAAATTACTTGACATTATAACCAGATAACACAGCGAGTCTTTCTGTTCCAGTTCATGACAGGTAACACCAAGGAAAGTTTAAACCCTTTGTCTAATATTCTTTGAGGAAATTCAAATTATGAATGTCTAGTAATATGTATCAAACACTACCTGGAATTTCTATTAGAAAGGATATGCAGTTTCATTAGACATGGAAACAAGCAAATTTGTCATTTCACGCATGTACAGAGAAATAAACCTATTCATTAAATTTAACCGATTTAAACTTAGAACTCTCTTCTACTAGCATAGAAACTTTTAGAACTGCATTCAGAAAATACACTGTCCAGGAATATGCAAAATGAAAGTCATTACCTAGTTTGTGTCTAAGATGAACAAAAGGTATGATTAAATATAACATAACCCATTTTATCATTTAAATCTCAGAACACTAACCTGTTGTGATTGTTCGAAAGCGTTCTTGACCAGCAGTATCCCAAATTTGCAGTTTAATTCGTTTGCCATCAAGCTCTATTGTCCTTATCTTGAAGTCAATTCTATCAAAGAAAAAACAACCAGGAGATATCACAAGAAGTCTGTACAATAAATATTAAAAGTACATTATTTCATAGAAAACCTACCCAATTGTTGTAATAAAACTAGTGGTAAAGGACCCATCAGAGAAACGCAAAAGGATGCAACTTTTACCAACACCTGCCAAGTCCCAAAAAAAAGGATAAACAATCAAGTCGATGTCCAAACTTCCAATAAACAAACGTAAAAGTTAAAATTATTCATTTAAGTAAAAGTTAAAATTATTCATTTAATGCTCACAATATCAATTTTAAATTGCAATCAATGCAGTTGAAAGCTGCAACAAAGAGTAAACCAGTAGTACAGAGAGTTTGAAGAAAAATACAACAAAAGAAAAAGACTTATGCAACGAGATGATAATGTACTAGGTCAAACAAATGCCATTACGTCAAATTAAAGCTGAATTGAATCCTATCGACAATGCATTAATCGAGATCTAATTTAACCGTACACATCTTTCAACCTATAAATCTAAAATTTTTTAAAAAATATATCAGATCTAAGTCAAACTTTAAGAACTAAAACATCACAATTTCTGAGAAATAGTATACCACATTTCAGAACACAAGAAACGAACGACTACATAGGGGCAGAAATGTGAAATCATACCGCTATCGCCGATCAGGAGGAGCTTTATGAGGTAATCGTAATCAGCTCGGGCTCTAGCGGGTGGAGCGGCCATGGAAGTTAAAAATTTCTCACAATCTAAAATAAATAAATATATGAATGAATTGAAAACCCTAACGGAAATGCCTCAACGAAAATAAAGAATTTAAAAAAGCTTGAATTTAAAATTTTCGAAAAAATATTATAAAATGATGAATTACAGAGGACGAAAGAGATACCGGATCAGGAGAGAAGAGTAAATTACGAACGAAGGAGATGAGAGAAACGAGCGAGGGAAGCGTTTTTGATACGTCAGCACTCGTCGGCCGTTGAAAAAATTTAAATGGTGAGGGCTTTTTTCTACGAAATAAGTTGCAGGGTATTCACCTCCGAACCGTTGGATAATTTATGTAAGATGGATCTGTGTTGATCGGACGACCGATGTTCAATTCGTCAATCCACTAACCGGGTTATGTGAAACGGCCACGAGGGGGTGTTGATTTTTAAAGCCCTTTGAAAAGCGAACTATCTTAATAGTTTTTTTATTTTTTATTTTTAATGGTCACAAGGACTTATTTCCTTTCAAAGAAGGTTGTTTTATTGAGTTTTTATTCTTATAACTTTTAAAATCATATTTATCAATCTGAGTAATTAAATATATTAATTTTAAAGATAAAATTATTATTTTATAAATAATATTAAAAATAAACGTAAATTTTCTTTTCTTTTCTTTTCTTAAATCTTAAAATTTAATCATTTTTTCTTAGATCAAGCTTTAAAAAATAACATTTTTTCCTTTAGAGTTTAGTTTCCAAACTCTAATGCTATCATCGATGGTCTCTTCCTCTTAACGCTTCTTCTCCCTTTGCCCATCTCTCTCCTTTCATTTGAAGGCGATCTCGTCTTCGTCTTCCCGGTTTTAACTAATGTTACCTGGAGGTTCAGGTGAAAGGAGAGAGATCACCTGGAGGAAAATAAAGCATCATGAGAGAGAGGTTGTCGACTATAGCATTGAAATTTGAAAACTAAACTTTAGGGGGTAAATGTTATTTTTTAAAACTTGTTCATGGGGTCAAATGGTTAGTTTTTAGACTTTATAGAAAGAAAAATAGATAAAATTTCAAAGGGGTAGAGTTTTGTTAACTTTAACTATCCATAAATAGATAAATGAGATTTTTAAATTTAAGGGATAGAAACTTAGAAAAACATAATACTTTAGGTGGAAATAAATCCTTTAGCCTTTTTTAATTAAAACAGACTTTTTTTTTTTTGAAATCAAATTAATCACACTAAACAGTTAAAGTATTAAATTCAATAAGCGACTATACAACCATTAAAAACTATTTTTAAGGGTTAAGATAAGCTAAATGACTATTTCCTACCCAAGTTCAATGAAGTCATATATTTTAATCATTTAAAGTTAAAAAGAAAAAACTAATTTTTCATATATGATTCCATTTTTTTAGTTAATTTTGCTACATAGACAAATGAAAAAAGTCAAAGCACCTCTTGAAAAAGGCTAAAGGACTATTTCTCATCAACGGTCGAGTGGAATGACAAATTCTCATATATTAATTTTTAAAAAGTTAAATATTTATTTATCTATTAAAATTTATTATTATAATTAAGAATAAAATTGTTATTTAGTTAAAAATATTTAAAAAATTAAAAAATTATCATATTTTGTTTTTTTAATTTAAAAAATGACAATTTTCCCTCCTAAGATTTTCTTCCCTTCTTCGGCTACCTCCATTCTGATCGACGATTAGCCCTTCCCATCTATCTCTCTTTTCCGATCATCTCTTCTTAAGTTGACCCAAGATTCGCCAAAAGATAAACAAATCATTTGTTACATAAACAAGTGCAAAAAGTCAAAAGAGCTCTTCAAAAAATGTTGAAAATATATAATTTTATTATATTTGTAAGGTATGGTACATAGTCATTTGGCAGGTAAGATACAATTAGAATCATATTTCCATTGAAACGTTGGTCAAATAGAAATTTAAAAAACACGTGTTCAATAAATATTTTGATAGATTTAAATAAATAACCCACATGGTTCAAATATAAATATGATAAAAATCAACATATATATATATATATATATATTGAAGGAGCAATACTTTAGCTTTATACAAATTATATTGATATATTATTCAAGCATGTCAGCCCAAAACCCAATTGGGCCTAAATGATACAAATGGAGTTTCATTATTTACCATTGCATAATAAAAGGATGGAAAATGTGAAAAAATCCAAGCCTGAAGGACTTATTCCCACCCAAGTTCATTGTATTCTTAAATTAGTATCCGTTAGCTATTAAAAACTTAAATACCCATTTATAGATAATTAAAATTAATAAAACCAATTAATGGTATTTGTTTCTCTCTAAGGTTTCTTTATTTTCTCCCTCTATTTTCTAAAACTATCACCAACTAGCTTCTCTCTCTCTTCCCTTTTTCAGGTTGTCTCCTAACAAAGAATGTTTTCATCCAAAGATGAAAATGAATCTAATAAAGATATCATCTTTAACTTATTTCTCATTTAGATCAGATTTTTGGTGGTTTCTAAATCAGAAAACTTCCGAAGAGAGAGAGAAGGTGTTGTTTGTGTAGTTAACTATGTCTTGGGTTGAATTATCAAGAAGAACGGTCGTTAGAAAGAGATAATGAATTTTTGGAGTCATAAATGTAATGTTTTGAACTTAAAGGAAGATGGATGTTAATTTTATGGTATGATATGATACGACATTACTAAAAAATTATACATATTTTTAAATATATTGAATTAGTAAGATATTATAAATAATAAAACTATACATATATATTTTTTATATATAATTTGAGTATATAAGTAATATATCATTATATAATTGAATGATTTTAAATTAAAAATAAAATAATATTCAATCATATGATAACACATCATATATGTATCTAAATTATGTACCAATAATGTTTACACATAATATTGCTCAATTTTTATATACAATACATGATTCAATTACTTTGAACATCTATTACGTTGGTTTGTATTAAATATGATCAATGTAATATAATATAATATTTTTTTATCGGCTAATTGGGGAATTTTATTTCAAATAAATTAAAATTTTATAAATATGATGAATGTTTAAATTTAAATATATATTTTTAAAAGTCCTAATCATTCATCAATTTGGCTTAATATAATATAATCTTTTTAGTTGGCGGACTATAGGCACTACATCTCCACAATAATTTTTTTTTTTTTTTTTTTGGGGATGGACTCACAAATAAGCTTTACAAAATTATTTTTTATTATATTATTTTAAGTTAATAGTTGCTGTCGACTTTAATAAAATACGAAATGTTTGGCTTTATTTGTTCATGATATTTTTATATCAATTTATTGAAACTACATATGTTATATCATATTATAATTTTTTTTAACACAAATCTTAGGGATATTTTGTTTGGGTCTTCTTTGTCAAATATATATATTATTCCAACTTTAAATTTGATTTCCTCCTCTCACCGTCAAGCATATTAAACAACGAAAAGAAGAAAGCAAAAAGCGAAAAGCGAAAAGCAAAAAGAAAATTCGCAATGCCGTCAATCCTTTCTTTCCGTGAAATTTGCAATTTTCTTGGATATTGTTGCCGTAATCTTCTGCTGTTGTCGGGGTACAATAGTCAATATATAATTTGATTATTTTAAAGAAAAGCCTTTTATGGATTATATATTGAATAATATTATCATCATAATTTTTATAATGCTGATTGGGCAAAAGAGAAATAAATAAGAATGATACAAGACTGGTAGGTTAATATGAGTCAACGGAAGATGGTTGAGTAATGGATAGGCATTCCTGCGATGCTCTTACGCAGCTATCGGGAGAAAGATAAAGAAAATTTTGCTCGTTGAAAATTCAGAATGCTTCACCGCCACCTCTTCGCTTTCACCGCTGGAGTCTGGACACCACACGCTCTCTAATCATGGTCAACAGAACTTAGTTGATTGCCACCGCATATACACCATCATATGACCATCATGCAGTCACATTAATGTAACCTGTTTTTTGATAACCCAACAAACTAGAGAAAGATGGAGATATCTTGTTTATTAATAATTTTGTGCTTTAATTAGAATGATAGCAAAAGATGAAGACGAAATGGCCATTTGAAACCTCTGATAGTTGTTTTCATTTCGCATTAAGATGAAATAGTCCGTCAGCCTTTTAATAATTCTTATGCTCCGTCCTTATCAGAAAATCTCCTTCCTATCAAGAGCAGACCAAGAATCCGGTTGGGCGGCGGATTGCCAACTACAATTCACAGATATAGAGTTTTAGCATATGACATGGTAAATAAATGTGCTCCCGCAGCCACACTATCATTTCTAATTCTCCACTACACTTTAAAGTTTAAAGACTTGTTAAGAAACTGCACGACCGTTAGCAACTCCGATTGACAGCTGTACCCAAGACACATTCGTTTCGCACACTGCGCGGGGTTCCATTTCTAGACGCTTTCTTTTCCACAGTAAGGAAATGTAAGAAATTTCTTTCATTGCATTGTTTTATTTTTTTAATCTGATTAATTATTATTATTATTATTATTACTATTTTCTGGTTGCCTTTAAAAGGCATAGAAAACAGAGCGGGAACCACTACCAGTGCTTTGCTTTCCTCTACTTAAGCGCCACTTAAGCGCCCTATTGGAGACTTTATCTTCGCCATTACTGTTTTTGTCTCTTATTTCCTCTCTCCCTTTCTTATCCCCGTCTCTTCTTCAGATCTGTGCTTTCCTTTGCTTTCTTGAAGCCCCTTGTTCGTTTAGAATTCAAAACTTCAGTTGCGAAAGGTATCATACAAATTCATGTTGTTACTTCTGGTCATTGATCGTCACTTTCTATGTTTTGTTTCTGTTTCTGTATCTGATTATGCTCTTCACGTTGAATACACGCGTTATGTTTACACTTACTGTATGCTTAACGCAAGCTGACACGATTTTTTTTTGTTATAAAAGTTCGTGCTCAAAGATGTGCTTGAACATTATTATTTCGATTTATTGGAATTTTTGTTCGATTTTTCATTGTCACCGTAGTTTTTCGTTCAAAAAGAGAAAATCAAATCTGTCTATTTTTTATATATATATTGCATTTTTGCATTTAGCGCGGGTTAAGAGTTGCTCGATCTGAGTCTTTCTTTCTAGATTTATGGTTTTTCATACGTGTGTACATTTTTTCACGGGATAACATTCTGTAACCGAAAGAATTTGGTTATAAATCAATCAATACGTTTCAACATTTCTCCGAACTTTGTTGACCTCGACGTCTAAGATGAGTCATTAGCTTTTGAGCAGGAATATAGTAAGAATTTTAGCCAAACGAGCCCAGAAAAACATATGATACAACTCAGAATCCTTTTTTTTTTTTTAAATGAATTTTAGGGAACAGAGTTTTGAAACGTTAACAATTTCGTAATTTCATTTTTCGTCGCTTCTCCTTGGTATAGAGTTGACTAAATGCACTTCTACAACATTAGATATTGTGAAATTTGATACGAGTTTGCTCTTGCATCCTCGAATATCTTTTATTGACGATTCTTACTTATGGTAGTTAAATACATGTTATAGACGTGTATTTTAGAACTTATTATAAATATCTTAAGTAGTCATGGTGCCGTGGTTGCTATAAATATTTAGGATTATATGGGATTAAGACGATGTAAAATAGATATGCTGATAGGCTTATTCCCTGTTTTCACTAGACATAATTGTGTACTAATTTGTGTCATCTTAGTTTGACATGGCAGATATGGGCCCTCCAATTGAAACTCCAACCAAGACTCCAATCTCTCAACCTTTACCACATCCTCCTCTGAATGAAAGGATTCTCTCTTCAATGACTAGAAGGTCTGTGGCTGCACACCCTTGGCATGATCTTGAGATAGGTATGTGATATTTTTTTTAAGTATTTTTATTTTATATTATTGAGTAAACATGATACCTTATTTTATTATTCTTTTGTCATTTAAACTCAGGTCCTGGAGCTCCAAAAATTTTCAACTGTGTAAGGATACTGAACTTCAGTTATCATTTGGCTTGTAGTCCATGGAATGGCATGTGTGTTCATTTATATAAATTTCTGCATGCAAACTTTTTACTGCTAGTAGTCATAATCCTAGAGGAAGCCCACTGAACCCCAGTACTTAACGGAGGCACTTCAGCACTGCCAACCTAACATTCTTTAATATTATAACTACTACTATTATTATTACATTGTAATGCTAGAAGGGCTTATGTTGCTATGAAGGACCTCTTTGTATATTTTTTTAATGCCTTTTTTTATAAGGAGGTATAGGACTTGCATTCATTACTGAAATATGAAGACTTCTTTGTTCTTCACGTATGAGTGATATAACATGATGTGCTTTCTAACATAGCTGGTTGTCAGCTATGCAAATTTTCTCTCCCTCTATATTTTTATTCTTCTCGTGCTATTTGATTTTTCTCATGAATATCATGATTAATCATTATTATTGTCCATGTAAGAGAACAGAACAAAGCTGGTGTTTGTTTAATTTAATAAATATAGGAAATGTTACTAAATCTTCTTTTTGATGCTTGGACATTTGGCATTCTCACTTGTACTGTTGCAATGAAAACTTGACTGATGTATGCAGGTGATTGAAATAAGCAAAGGGAGCAAGGTGAAATACGAACTTGACAAGAAAACTGGCCTGATCAAGGTATCATTTGTGCTGTGCCAATTTTTATTTATGCTTTTTGTATATCTGGATAGGTTACTAATCAGTAGCAATTGTTCAGGTTGATCGTGTGCTTTACTCCTCAGTTGTTTATCCCCACAACTATGGTTTTATTCCTCGTACCCTTTGTGAAGACAATGATCCCTTGGATGTGCTGATCATTATGCAGGTAAGCCACATGATCATTATTGTTTCATATATGCTCATGAATCAGTAATGTAGGCTTAGAAGAACTCTTTTTCAAAGGCCCAAATCTCTAAAAAAATAGTTGAATTTCTAGTGCAAACTGAAATTTTAAAAGAGTTATTCCCATGAATTCCAGTGGGTAATTTAGATGTCCCTCGGCTCTCAATTACCCTTCAGTTTGAATGCTTCTGAGGGCTAGGGGAACATGGGTTAACAGCCTGGATGGTAGAATAGTGTGATGACCTGACAATTAACTACATTGTTAGTGTATCCTGACATGGATGTCCTAAGGGCTTTTGAGACAATGTATTCAGCATTTGAAAATTTTTACAGGAACCAGTTCTTCCAGGATGCTTTCTTCGTGCTAAAGCCATTGGTGTGATGCCTATGATTGACCAGGTATATATTCGATGCATTCAAAAGTGATTCTTCCCTTTTGTATACATGTTATGAAGAAACATTGTTTTGATGAATGCAGGGTGAGAAAGATGACAAGATAATTGCTGTGTGTGCCGATGATCCAGAGTACAGGCATTACAATGATATCAAGGATCTTCCACCTCATCGATTGGCTGAGATCCGCTGCTTCTTTGAAGATTGTATCCTTCCCTTGATACCTTTATATCTTAGCAAGAACTTATTTCACATATTATACAAGCATAAATTTTGAGTATGATATTCTATTTGTTTCTACGATAATATTGAAGTGAGATTCATTCTCTTATTTCCCTTAATAAACTATTCAGACAAGAAAAATGAGAATAAGGAAGTTGCAGTTGATGAATTTCTTCCAGCAACTACTGCTTTTGACGTAATTCAGCATTCCATGTAAGTAATAATTCTTTGAGCCTGAGCCGTAGACTTCGCATACCATCTCAATAAATGCTTTTTTCATGGATTACTTAAGTTTTATAATTTATGTTTGACAAAGGTTTCTTCATATACATAATACTATCCTCGAAAGAGGTTTTATATGCACACATCGAACAATTGTAAAATTATAATCTATTTTGTTGGGCTTTCGCAAAGTATTATTAGTTTTTTCTCACCCTATAAGCTAGCTCAAAGAGTGAAGTTTTCTCACCGAACTTAATGTCCAACTAGTGTAGGATTCTTAACAATTCTCCTCTAATCACACAATAAATCACCATTCATAACAAACTTAACAATCTCCCTTCAACAAAGCCAATTGGAGAGTAAATTTGTCAAACCTCTCCTCAATTTGAGTTCATGTCTTGCGGGGACTATGGCATTCAAAGCCTCCCCTTAAGTAGGCCTTCAAGGATGAGATTTTTACGTAAGTTGGAGATGGAATCACATGGATTGATACCTTGCTTGAGATGAAATTATTCTTAACCTAGGAATCTAATACTACTTGTTGGGCCTTCACAAAATACTATTGAGTCTCTCTATTCCAAAAGCTAGTACAAAGTGTGAAGCTTCTCTTCTTACATATATACCCGCAACAGATATCTAAAAATTCACTTCACCTGCAATCCAATGTTCCTTTTTTGGATTTAAGAGAAATCGATTCACCACTCCAAATGCATAAAAATTCACTTCACCTGCAATCCAATGTTCCTTTTTTGGATTTAAGAGAAATCGATTCACCACTCCAAATGCATAAAAATTCACTTCACCTGCAATCCAATGTTCCTTTTTTGGATTTAAGAGAAATCGATTCACCACTCCAAATGCATGTGCAATCCTTGGTTCTGTACACACCATGTCATACGTTAACCTGTCAATTGCATAGGCATAATGTATTTTCCAATTTTTTATTCTGTCATTTTCACGTGGACATTGCTTGGAACTCAAGTTGAAATGGCCTGCTAGTCGAGAATACACTGGTTGACTTACCATTGTTGAATTTGTCAAACACTTTTTCAGTGTATCGTTCTTGGGATAGCCACAACTTTCTATTTTTCCAATCACAAGAATTTATTTTGTTGGTCCCAAGTCCTTCACAACATAGGATTTACCCAGTTTAACTTTTAGAGACATTTAATCTTCTCTACATCACGATCAACAATCAATATATCATCTACATAAAATAGAAGTATAACAAAATAATATTTGAAAATTTTTAGCAAGTGGAGAATACACTGCTTGTGGGGGCAGTAACCAAGAAAAAATATTTAGAAAGAGAATTGGCGAGAGACAAAGCAAGGAGAGAAAATAAAAAGAAACCATTAAAGGTGCGTGTTCTTCGAAGTTAGAGAGAAGTCTTTGGTTATATACTTTGATTGATATAGTAAAAACTTGTTCTCGCATGGCTTTTTTATATCCGGCCATTAAAGAGAATTTCCATGTAAATTTGATTTGTACGTTTTGTTGCGATTTAATTTTCATTGTTTTGTGGTTGTTTGATTACTCCGAGAAATCTTTCCAAAAGATTCACAAGGGTGGTGGTTCTCTACTACAATTTTCTAGGCCCCTCTCATCTTTGTGGTTGCAGTTATGACTTCATGTAGCTTTTTGACGAGGCAATTATGATTGTGATTAAAAGTTTATAAATGCTTCCATTTTGTAGGAATCTTTACGCAGACTACATTGTGGAGAGCTTGAGGCGGTAAACGTCCATCTGCTGAAGCCATAGGCGTTTGTCAGTCTTCATACAGATATGGTGGTGTTATATACAGGTCTTTTCATAGTAACAAGAAATTAATTCTCCCTCCATAAGCATACTTTCTTCTGCAAATGTGGTCTGGTTCTGGTAGTACGTTGTCTTGGTGAGCTGGCTATTAGCTCATGATACCGAACAATGATATGATGGCGATAATTTTGAACTGCTCTTCGCTGTAATAATAATAGTGTTTCATCTATAGTTTGTTAAATAGATTTATGCTTGTTTCGTCTGTTAAGCAGAATATAAAAGATCGAAAGCACGATGCAATGCTTGGGTGAGATATGTGGAACTGAGCGGTTTCCATAAAAAGCCCCAGTTGGTATGAATATAAAGTCTATCTTTGATTTATTTGTATTATTAATCCCTTTATATAAATATATATATATATATATATATATATATATATATATATTTATATATTTATATCAAAGAAAACTAGAAACTTTTACTGGATGATCACTGATTCTACTAAGCAGCTATTCTAGTTGAGACTGTTGGAATTTGAATAGACTGTTGGAATTTGAATCCGACTTTTCATGGAAGTATACTAGCATTATATTGAGGTAAGTTTAGTTTTCACATTACCTTATATCAAAACCTTTTCAAACGGCAAAGGAATTATCCTTGTAATTCCAACCACAACAATTCATCTGTTTAAACCAATCCTAAGGCAGGGAAAATAAGATAATACCTATAAATATATGGAAGGAAACTCAAGGAGGTTTTCCCAAAATTCACCATATCCTTGAGTAAGGATATAAGAATGAAATCTCATCACGTATTAAACTGTAGCTCTTCAACAAAAGCAGAAATAAAGGCATAAAACTTATATAAGTTTGACTGCAGAAGTTCAACCATCAATGTTTTACCGTCCAATTGGATTTGGTATCGAGATGCATCTAGGGTTGATATTTTTCATCTTGGAGTAGCAAAGTGGATAATTAAAACAATTGCCCAATTATATGTACATCTATTTTATAATTTATTTATGTGTTAATAATATTGATGTGTTTGATAGCTTTACATATCGATCAACTTCAACTTCAAAGAATGAACACTAGATATGCATTGAAGTTAATCTATGATTGATTCGACAACTCTTATAAGACGAGATGATATTATATAATAGGTCTAAGGATCAAGCTATTGTGACATGTTTATGTTGGAAAATCATGAAGCATCTCTCATGTGATCATTTACTACATGTTTATATGTAATCGAAATTATATTAAATATTTTTTAGAACCGTTTCAAATCTGTCTATTTGGGCTTTAGATTTTTTTCTTTATACATGGTTCATTAAAAAACTTTCAAATTTCAGGCCTCTTTTGGACTTATTTAGGACTCGTCTTATAATTTTAAAATTCTGTATAAACTTTTTTATAATCGTTTATAAATTTAAAAATTTAATAAATACATCTTCATTCACAATAAATTTTCAAATCCTGTTGGGCCTTGATAACTTAATCGATAATTTTGTTTATCCAAACCCAGTCAAGTTCTAAATTTTACTCGGTCTAAAACAAAATTTTCGTAGGAAACAATTAGGTCTGGAGTTTGCTTCCCCAATTGATAGGCCCAGGCAGGGAGGATAATGTTGCTAATTTTTCTTTGTCATCGGAATTATCTTGGAGAAGAAAAGAAAAGAAAAGCATCTATTTATTGTCTACGTGGCTCCTCTAAAATATCCCATTCAATTCTAAATATCCCTAAACCCTAAACCCTTTTTTCCTCCTCCCTCGATTCAATCTCCAACTCACAAAAACCCTAATCCAAATATACTCCCAACTTTTGGAAAAAAAAATGAGCTCCTTCACTAACAACACCAGCAACTTTGATAATCTCCTGCTTCAGACCTTGATGGGTCGCCGTCAAATCAGGCCACCAAACGGCAACTTTTCCAGTCCTTTCCTCTCTCAACAGTCCCTCGAGGACCTCCTATTTGACGCGGCGAATCTCCCAGATTCGACATCCGATGATGACTCAGACAAAACCCAACTCTCCAAAGAAGAATCCAAGCTCGAAAAAGAGATAATCAAGATCATCCTATCCGGAAAGATTGATTCTCTTAGGCCAAACTCGGGCCAAGCTGTTACGATTGGGGAACACCACATCTGTGTCGGATTTCACGAGGAAATAGGCTCGGATTATCGGGTATGGGAGTGGCACGGGCATATCATGCTTTTCGACGATGAGAATGGGTACTCACCTGAGTATATTTATGGGAATTATTTTGAGAGGTTGCAGGGGAAAGTGACTCGTGACACTGACATTGTTGAAAAGGAGAAAGAAGAAGAAGAAGAAGAGGAAGAAGAAGTAAGGAATTTGGGATTGAGAGAACTGATTGATAATACCGATACTAAAGCAGGTCGGATCCTTCATCGAAACTTGAATAGGAGTTCTTCAAGGTTTGTGTGAAAAGCCTTTTTTTATAATTTAAAATTTTTTTCCATTCTAATTATGATGCATATAATTTGATATATTTTTTTAAGGTAGATATGATTTTATAATTAGATTTAGTTATGGGTTGAAAACGTTGCAGCAGATAATACTTTTTCATCATTGATGAGATGAATTGTTTAGCCTTATAGTCTGAAAGAATAATAACGTGATAGATGAAAGAGAGAATTAGATGTTGTTAGGATGGCTATCATATATCTCTATAATTGAAACTAATGTAAGTGGAGAATCTAGTTCAACAAGGCAATGGAGTTTGCAAAGTGTGAAATTCTTTGTGGTTTTGTGCTTGTTGCTGCTAATAGCAGAGTTTATGTGTTATATGTGGACTTTGGTTTTGGAATTGTCTGACTTGATGATTATGTTTTATGATTGTCTGTAGGGTTTAACAAGGCAAGTCTGGTTGTAATTGTAGTTGAGTGGGGGTATTTGCAGTTATGACTTGTTGAAGCATTAGAGTCTTGGTATGGGTGACGGTATTATGTATTTTGAGTTCATTTCTTGTTGTAGATGTGTGTGAAATGTTCAACATACAAGGAGGAATATCCATTTTCTTTTGTAACTTGAAAAAAAATAATCCCCCTTTTCTGAGAACAAATGTCTTATATTTAATGTATCTCTCTTTGTCACTTAGTTTTCAAACTTTGTGTTAGCCATAATCCTTGTCAACTCTGTACTTTTCCACTTAAAAACTACATTTTCATGCACTCTTTAAGGACAACAAATTAGCAAACATGTATTATATGATTTCAGAGCTACCAGTTTTAGTTTATTCTGGTTTAGCAAAATTTATATAAATTTAAGTTCTTGCAGTATTCTCTAGTGTGAGACATCCAGCGATGGTTAAATAGGGACACAGTAAAAAGATGTAGCATTTCTTAGCGCCAATATAAGCTCAATAGTTTTTTTTTAATTTTTCTTTGTTTAAATATATGCAGATAATTCAGGCATTTTGTAACACTTGTAATGTGATACATGGGTTAATTAGGTGATATTCAAACATATCTGCATTAGTTGGACTTGCTCGTTTTCACATCACATGTGGGTGCTCAACCTTGAGCTGATGTGAAACAATGTTTGCATGATGTAAAATTTGCACTTCATGTATGCGCTGTTGTTTTCCAGATTTAATCAATTTCCTTCCCAACTTTGTACTTTAAGAACCACGCATATGCTGTTGATCATCTTTGTTAGAGTTCTTCATCTTTAAAGAGATATTGCACAATTATTTAGATGACTTTATAAGTTATTTATTGAACATCTTTTTCAATGAAACAGATGAATACATTGTAGGATACATTTTAAAAATGTAATCGCCTTGTAATATCTACATCCTAAAGACTTTTCTGCATATTATGTGGTTCAATTCCTGAAATTAACATGAATGCATTGTGCATTGGTGGGAGGTTCTTGAGTTCTACTTTAATTTTTCAGATGCTGGTTAAAATGTTTTGTATATCACGTTTTCTGTCACTATGCATTGACAATCAGTTGCTGTTCTGAAAGAGTATCTGGTTTTCCTTTATCTACTCTTGAATTTTCAGGTCTTAGTTAAGAGTTCTGTTTTTTGGTCTGCGCTAGAGCTTTTGAGTGTTAAACTGGATGGCTGCACTTGGTATCTTCATTGAAATGCTTTCTATAGATTGGGGTAGAGGTCATGATTTCCCTGCCATTGCTGGAGAAGTTTCAGGGTTTATCTGGTGCCTTCTATAGTTCTTGTATTTGAATTTCAGATGTTGGTTTTGTATGATGAAACTTGTCACCTGATTTAATAGCTGAATAAATATGTGCATCAACACCTTTATTTACTTTGTGCAGATGAACACAGTTTCACTTTCCCCCTGACATACTTATAGAAGAAAATTCAAAGAAAAGAAGAAAATGGGGTGATGAATTTTAATTATTATAAGTGGTTTTGTTTCTAGTAGAATTTAAGTTCATGTATCTCTTACCCATCAAATTGGATGATGAATTTTTAGCATTAGACTAATTAACAAATTTATAGTTTTATTTTGATTGTTGGCATATTTTGTGTGTTCAATGTGTTCACGTTCCGGTGTTTCCCCACAGTTGGATGTTTCGATCTGGTTTGATTCAGTTTTTGTTAGTTAAAAAAGAAATAGAGATTATTGATGGGAGGGAGAGGGAGAGGGAAAGTGAGAGGGAGGTTTAAGGGAAACGAAGATGATTGATGGTAGAAAAGGCCAAGCACTGCGGCAAGCATGCTTCCTCCAAGATCTACAAAGCATTTTTGTAATTTATTTGTTCTTCCAATAGTTTATTTCTTAGATGTCTATATTTATTGTTCATCAACCAATATAAACATCTAGTAAAATGAAAATTAGGGAACTAAAATAAAGCATATCTCCTATTGCAATAGCTATAAAGTTTTTGAAAAACAAAATTGCAGTGTTTTTAAGATCGGATTGCTGATCGAATTAGATATTTTACTAATTCGTGGTTCAATCATTTCATCTTATGTATTTTTTTAATAGTATTAAATATTTTTTATATTTTTTAAGTATTAAATATATGAAATATATAAAATATAATTACAAATATATTAGTTAAATAATCGACACTTAATTATATAGATAAAGAAAAACATCAATTTTAAATTATTGGTTTTAAATAGTTTTTTGGGTTTAATAGACTTATTTAGTTTGATTAAATTTTAAATAAATAGATAATTATATATGGAACGGATCAAATTATAGACTAATTTATAAGTCAATTGGTTCGATTTGGTCTTGGGAACACCGCAAAATCAACATATCTCTATAGGCAGAGGAAAATTTATGCTTGGTTTGAGCGAATTGTCTATTTTATCCTACTGTTTTTAGGTCTAAATTGGGTGGGAAGTATGTCTCACTCCTTGAAATATAATTTAATAAAATTACCAAACAAGCCCGACTAAATTCCAAAAAATAAAATCTCAACCGTCCATAGTTCCCTCCTTTATCCTACACAATATCCAATGACAGTTTTGGTTCCGCGTCAGCGATCTGCGTGAAACTGTGATAGCCAATGAAAAGCAACCTCACCTCTCTATATAATGTCTCCTTCAACAACGTCCTTTCCTCATCAAACTCCTTAATTCATTCTCAACGATCTCGTTCAAAGCCTCTCTCCAGATCTTCTTCCATCCCCGATTATCTTAGCAATGGCGCCGAAGGCCGAGAAGAAACCCGCCGAGAAAAAGCCCGTCGCCGAGAAGGCCCCAGCCGCCGCCGAAAAGAGGCCGAAAGCCGAGAAGAAAATCGCCAAAGAGAGTGGCGATAAAAAGAAGAAGAGGACCAAGAAGAGCACCGAGACCTACAAGATCTACATTTTCAAGGTGCTCAAACAGGTTCATCCTGATATCGGAATCTCAAGCAAGGCCATGGGTATTATGAACAGTTTTATCAACGATATATTCGAGAAATTGGCGCAAGAAGCGTCTCGTCTCGCGAGATACAACAAGAAACCCACCATTACATCTCGGGAGATCCAGACGGCCGTGAGATTGGTCTTGCCTGGTGAGCTGGCCAAGCACGCCGTCTCAGAGGGCACCAAGGCCGTGACGAAGTTTACAAGTTCTTAATCTTGTTTAGTTCGATGGGTGTTTCATTTTCTTAGATCAGATCTTGTTTTGGCCATTGATGCAAACTTTTAATGCTTTTTAATGCACAGATTAATGAAAATTTCGATTTCCCCAAATATGTTTGGAGATTGTGAATCATGCTGATCCTTTTTTTTATGATTTCCACAAAATAAACATTGAATTGTTAACAATTACAGGTCCCAATGCAGAAGACACCTAAAAACCCGAAAAAAAAAGGTGGAAGAAACACCAAGCACAGGCAAGAAGAAATCTTTCTAAATTTCTCAGAGAGCATAATCATTAGATCAGAGATTATCCCAATTAAGTTGTAGTAAAATTGTGAATGAGAAACTGTGTCTAGGAAAATTTTGATATGGTATGTCAATTTGTATAAGTAAAATTATGGCAACTAAGAAGGAAATCACAAGAGCACCATGGAAAACAAAAAATGCTAAGAAGGAAAATTAACTGAGCTGAAGACGAAAGGAATTTTTCATTGTCAGCAAGTTAATAGTTCCAATCTTCGGTGGGGAGATGATGAAGCTATTCCATCAATAAAGAACAAGAGATCAAGGGGGACAATGTACATCCTCCCACCTCAAATTTTCATGTACATTCTGCCAATGCTTGTTGGGAAACCACTTCACCCGAAAGCTCAAATTTTCGTGTACATGCAATTTAGATATGTTTGTGTTTTGTTACGGAGATTGGCCACCCACTGGGTTCTCTGGACTCTGACGTCTATATTACTAGCCTTCCTCAATTGGTTTAGATTGTGAAACATAAACCTGCGTTTAGTTTGCAAGTACATTCAACTATTAGTGTTGTGATTTTGGGTTGAGACCGTGTCATTCCGCAGAGTAATCCATGGCTTTGAATTTAGTTTACGGGAAATTGATTCGGAAGCCTGGTTGAAGAAGGATTTAACCTGAGTTGGGTTTAGGCTACGGGATTGATTTGAGAAAACTCTACCTCAGTGTGGTTTATGGGAAATTGATACGACCTAGATATTGAGAAAATTTACCTGAGTTTTAGTTTATGGGAAATTGATATGTTTAAATGCATCTTCAATTTGTCAACCAATTCTGGGTATTTTTTATCTGCTTTCACATGACATCAAAATCTTGACATAAAAAAAAAAATTAAATAATTTTTTTTTTTACATATTTTACAAGCCACATAAAAATTTCAACATTTACCAGGCAATGCAGCACCAAAATGAAATTTCAGAAGCATGATTTCGTTCATTCGAAAAAGAGTTCTACAGATGCAGCGAATAGAGCAGAACAATGGTTCTAATCCCTACCACCATGAAGTTATCCTACAAGTCAAGCATATTGAAGGAAGTTACATACACATACAAAGACAATAACAAGACTAAAACCTAAGCCTTCCTTGGGGACTTGGTAGCTTTGGATGGAGATTTCGGCTCCTTGGTTGCTACTTTCTCGGATTTTTTCGGCAGAAGAACTGGGTTAATATTCGGCAACACACCACCATGAGCAATGGTCACGCCAGCAAGAAGCTTCCCAAGCTCCTCGTCATTCCGTACAGCCAGAAGAACATGCCTAGGTATGATTCTGTTCTTCTTGTTATCTCTAGCCGCATTACCAGCCAACTCAAGAACCTAAAAGCATTCAATCGCCCCCATTTCAAACTCAAAACAAAAACTTTTTCTTAGATGTTTGAGATCCAATCAAACACATTATTTCTAAATTTTAGATCTATGTTGCACAATCACACTTCATTTCAACTTAGAAAATCCAAAATTGATCAAATCATATCAAGTAAATGAACCCTAGAAATCAACTATAAAGGAATACAGAAACATAAATTTCCACATAATTTATAATAAGTTCGAAATTTTAATGACTATAAATGAATAAAGAAGAAAAAAAATAGATGCTTAAATAAGTACCTCAGCAGCAAGGTACTCGAGCACAGCGGCAAGGTAAACCGGAGCACCAGTTCCCACGCGCTGAGAGTAGCGTCCCTTCTTCAGGTAGCGACCGATCCTGCCGACCGGAAACTGTAGACCGGCTTTAACGGACCGGGACACCGGCTTCTTCTTTGGACCGCCTCCTTTTCTTCCTCCAGCTCCTTTCTTTATTTTTCCCGATGATTCCATCGCTTAAAATTCAAATATATATAAATATTCTCGAGAAACAAACGGAAAGTTTGTGGATTGTTAATGAGATTTTGTGAGAACGAAATGATAGGGCTGTAAGGTACAACTTATATGAAGCTGGTGAGAAACGGGGGAGGAGCTTGGTTTCGGATGGAAGGGCTCTGACCGTTGGATTGGACATTTGCTGGAGGATATAAAAGTGATGAGGTGGCGATCTGCGTGATGTAGAGTGGACGAATGAGGTGAGGCGAGAGAGAGGAAAATGGAGTGGGTTTTGGTTATCGATAAGAATTAAGCCGGGAGTGGGTCCCAATTCAGTGATCAAGTGGACTGGAAGGAATCAAGTAAGTCACGTGGTACGACAGCATCATAAGTTTTTTAAATTAAAAAAATTAATATTATTGCATTTACATAACAAAAACACAATGCGTATCCATTTTCGGGTTGTTTGATTTATGGTAAATAAAAAATTTATTATTTATTATTTAATTATTTATAATTAAAAATTATGATAATTTATTATTATTATTATTAATTAAAGATATATTCAAATCAAATTTATTCGAATTTAAACTTAAAATAAGTTTAACTCAAACAAGCTTGAATTTGAAAATTTAATATTTTCGAACTTGAACTCAAATTTTAGGGTATTCAACTTGTTAAACTCAAAAACTTAAAAAATTTAATATAAAACAACATTATTTTAACTGATATACATTACAATGATATTTTAATAACAAACTAAATTAAGAGTTTGATTTGAGCTCGTGCTTAAGTTTGGATTTTTTTAAACGAACTAAGTTTAAGCTTGAGTAAATCGAATTCAACCTTAATAGTAATGTGACAAATAATACAGATAGTAATCTGAGTATCATATTTACCGTATGTATTAAAATATTATCTATATAATCTTAATTTTGTTATAATTTTATCGTTATTTATTAATTTTTTAGAATTAAAATATTTTTAATTTTAATTAATATAACCAGTAATATAAATATATTTTAAAATAATTATACGTATAAATATTTTAAGTAAAATAATATTTTTTTATTTTTTTATTTTATTTAATTAAACACAATAATTTTTTATTAATTAATTTTTATTAAATATAATAATAATTTATATTTAATAATATTTAAATTAATTTATTTTTATGATAATCTCTTATTCTTAGTAATAAAATATTTTCTAAATCAAATATACATTTTAAATATATAAATAAATATATATTCTTAAATAATTAAATAATTTTAAATTAAAAAATAATATTATCCACAAAATATATATCTCTATATATAAACATTTATGTATTTAAAAATAAATGATCGCAGTATTGTTTTAAAAATAGCTATAAGTCGTACTAACATTTCCTAAGTTTTTTAATAAAAAGTCAATAAAGATTAAAAAAATGTCTTGTTGGCTATACGACTGCGTACTCTTGCCTCCACTAGAATAAAGGGGGCGACGAGTTTACGCCAATTAATTATATTAACTATAAAATTATATATACAAATAATATATATAATTTTATATATAAATAATAACAATTTATTATTATATAATTAGATATTATTTTATTTTTTATTTAAAATAATATAATATTATTTGTACATATAATATTACTCTTATATTAATATTATTTTTGGTTTTTTTTTTTTATATGGTTCAACCATATTATGCAACCATTAAGATTTTAGTTTAATAAATACGAGTTAGGATTAGGGGTGAATTTTGGCCGAGCTAAGCCCAAACACCTCTTGACTCTAATTCGGTTAGATTAAAAAATGGGCCGACTCAAGTTTGATTCAAGTTTGTCGAGCTAAAATTAAGTCTATCTTAAGTTCAGCTAAGATGAAAAATGACTCAATTTGGTTCGGTTCGAGTTTGACCCAATTTTTTAGCTCGAATTAATGGTTCGGATTTATGACTTGAGTTCGTAATTCATTAATAAAATGATGTCGTTTTACTCAAATAATATTCAAAATTTTTTATTTTAATTGAATCTAGCCACGAATTCGAATTACCAATTTGAACTAATAAATTTAAGCTACGAATTCAAACTACTTATTTGAATCATAAATTCGAGGCAAACATCCCTTGACTTGAGTCTACTTGAATTAAAAAATGAGTCGAATATTTCAATTCGAATTTGAATCAAATGAATTTGAATCAAACTAAATCGGACCAAATCGATTTTTAAAATCGAACCGATTCGGATCATACCCTAGCCTAGTTAGGATGACATCAAACATCTCTATAGACATGTTAACAAATAGGGTAAAAAAAAAAGGTCATACTATTTAGGTATTCAAAATTAAGTACAAATAACATTCATATTGTTGGTATTTGTTTTAAAAAAATAAAAATAAAAAATAAACAAAATTACACAGGCCAACCACTTAAAAAAACCCATGGAAAACACCGTCCAGAAGGCTGTGGGTCGTGCCCCGACCTTGATTTTGCAGTGGGCATACATACCAAAACCGTGGACAGGTCGGATCTGCGTCGTTTTAAACTTGGGGTGCTGAGTCTGCTGGCATGGCGGCAAATGAGAACAGGCAAGAAAGGAAGATTTTCCATCAAAACTTACTAATAATAATAATAATAATATAATTTAAGTAGCTTTCAATGGTTCAGAGTATTCACATTATTTTAAACTTTTTTATTTTTAAATCATCATTGAGTTCCAATGAGACTCACCAAGGACCTCTAATCCTAAGACTTTATAAAACTGATCCAAATTAGTCCTCTCAAACATGAATTGTACCTTCAAATCATGAGGCCTAACTGTAATCAAACCAAAACCTGAAGCTATACCATCATGTTATCTATATTATGCAGGAATTGTAAGATAATGTTAGCAAAGAGGAGATTAGGGTATAATTTTAAGTATCTTCTAATGATATTTCAAAATCACACATTTGATTTACTTGATTCGATAGTTATAGAATCAGTTACTAAATCAAATGTTTTAATTTTTTCAATATAATTTACTTTATTCCAAATGAGTGATCCAACTTGGGTAGGGTTTAACCAGGTAGCCAATTCTGGACAGGTAGGAGGCACATGAAACTTTAATAAGTCTATGATAGAAGTACAAAAAGCAGTAGAAGTAAGTAGTCATAAAACCAATGAAAGAAACAAAGAAAACGTGAGAAAAATTATTCAAAGTTATTGACAAGCCATGGAAACTTTCTTCCTACTGTACTACACCTTAGGAAGAAAACAATGATTACTTTACTTAAAAATGGAGCAACCACGAAACACAGTGATCATTGGTACAGCCTTCTTGTTGGTTCAATTCTCCCCTGACACTCACCGGGAGGCCCACCATATGGACCTGAACGGCCTCAAGATGGCCCATCTAAATCATCTGAAATGACATCCAATAACCTTGAAGCCATGTCTCATTTATCGTGCACAAAACACTTTCTATTTTTATCTTTTTAATTTTAATTCAACAGTATTACATCTGCAGCTAGATTCAAGCACCAATTTTAGAAATGTTTCGTTTGTAAAACTCTCAAATTTCTTAAATTTGATATAAATTAATTAAAATTATATCATTTTAATAATTATTAATTTTTTAAATTAAAAAAATAAAATATAATTTTAATTATTTTAATAATAATAAATTAATAGATATTTGAGTTTTCCTTATCAAGCAACATATATTTATTCTTTCGCCAAATCGTGGGTGGGAAATAATCGTTTGGCCTTTTCTACACGAAATAACATTGTTTAATGAATATGGTGAGTTGTCAAACTCAGGAGCCTTATCTAGAATGATCCATCATATTCAATTCTAATTGAGTAATCATATTAGCCAACAAACTTTACTTAACTAATCTCTGCTTTAACCCTTTCTTCTACAGAAACCTGATCTGTATAAATTTTATCTAAGGTAAAACTTCTGGGTAAGTTGTATTGAATTTTGGAACCAAACGAGTAATTAATTCTTTCATTTACTATTCTTTATCTTTCGAAAATTTTCCAAAAAGAAAGATAAAAATGAAAACAAAATTTTCACAGGAAAGTAAATTAATTACTGTCAAACCAAACTGGCAGCGTCAGGCAAACCTTGTTGGAGATCTTCGCCATCTCTGGTGGAGGAGGCGCTGGCATTAGGACGCTTATCGGGAACTGAAGCGCGACAAATTGGACAATTAGACTGAGATTTCAACCACTTGTCAATGCAAGAAGCATGAAACGAGTGCTTACACGCGCTCAGCTGTTTAATTTCATCTCCATCAGCAAGAACAGACAAACAAACTGGACATTCGGTTCCAATACCTGTAACGTGAGTATCTTTTTCGTTCTTAACGCCGACGACGACCTCCGTCTCACTTGCTTTAACGGCGTCATCATCGGCCGTAGTAGTAGTGGTGCTACGAGTACTATCAGATCTCTGGAGGTAATTACGACGCCGTCTAAACTGCCTGGGAGGACACTTCAACGAAAAAAGGAAAGCATAGATCAAAGCGGGAATTGTGATGATCGCCAAGAGCGCGAGAATGAATTCGAGTGGCGAGAAGTCTACAGAGCGAGGCGAGGCAGGGAAGGGCGGAGGGTTAGGGAATTCAGTGAGAAATGTATTGGTAGGCGCGGAAGCCATCGATGATGCTGAGAGAAATGAAGAAGAAGACGAGGAAATGGTTAAAACTGTGCGTTTTGGGACTGAAAAATTGAAGGTAGAGTAAAGAGAAAGGAAAAGAGGAATGATTTCTGGCGGTGGAGTGGAGTGGAGTGGTTTTAGGAAATTTAAGAGAAGCAATTATTGAAAGCAAAAATCGGAGAGGATACAGACAACCTTCACGTACCATCATCATGATGGCTAAGTGTGCTACCTGATTTTCAAAAAAGTACTCTAGGAAAATAAATAAAAGAGCGAATCACCTGGTCCCCACCAAGGTTTGGTACTCAAACATTGTCCTACCTCTAATTGATAAAAATAACACTTTCTTACCCAAAATTAAATTATATAAATAAAAAACAGTATTAAAAAGCAAAATCACATTTATCTTTATTATTTTATTTTTTAAAATTATAATATAACTCCTGATAAAAAAAAAAGTTAAATATAAACCCTTTAAATAACAAAATTATGTAAAAATTCATTTATTTTCTTTTTTTCCTCTCTTCCCATAAATAGAAATATCAATAATGTATAATCATATTCTTGGAGTAAACTATAATTTTTAAAAATATTAGGGATGCTAATTAAATTTTTAGAGGGTTTTGAAAATTAAAAAAAGTTTAAGGGTGTTTTTTAAATTTTTAAATTTTAATATGTCTATTATTAGTTTCAAAAATAACACTTACATCTCAAAAGTTTCTAGTAAAATATAATAAATTAAAAGTGTAAATGTCATATTACAAATTATTAAATTTATAATAGTATTATCAAAATATATGAATTTTAAAAAGATTTTAGATATTTTTTTATGAGTTTTTAAACCTAAATTATTATTTTTAAGCCGTTTAAATCTTATTATGGGGGTATTGTTTTTTTTTATCTTATTTAAAATAATGAATTTCATATTTATTATTTTATTCTTATATAGTTAATTTTTTGTAAATATTGATTTTGAGTGAAAAATATTATTTATATGAGTTAAAAATGGAAATGCTACTTAACTCTAACCTTGCGTGGGAACATATTTACCTTAAATAAAACTAAAGGCTAAAGCACTTATTCCCACCATCGAGGTTTAGTAAAATCTCAAATTCTCATCCATTCACTTTTAAAATTACTTAAATACCTATCTTTCTCTTAAAATTTATTGTTAGATTAATGGTAAAAATATCATTTAATTAAAAATATTTAAAAAATTTAAAATTTATCATATTTCTCTTCTTAGTTTAATAATTTTTTCTCACTTAAAATTAGAAAGTTGATATTTACCCCCTAAGATTTTGAAACCGTTATTGAAGACGATAAATTTTATCATCTCCAACCATCTTCTCTCTCTTACTCAGCTTATCTCTCTTTATCAATTAAATCCTTTATTCGAACAAGGAGGATATATTGTCTTCATCTGAGACTTTAAATAGTTAATTTTATCTTAACAATAAATTTTGATAAAAAAGACGGATAATTAATTTTTCGAAAGTTAATAGGTGGGAGCTTAGAATTTCACTTGACCTGGAGTAGGAATAAGTTTTTTTTGGCCAAAACAAAAATAATCAACGGTAGCCACGGGTTAGTTAGGAGTGTGGTGCCCAACCATTTCTTAAACTGACTTCATTGAGTATGATTTACATATTTAAGCATCATTATACATTATTGAGTTTATTTATATTTTAAATTAAAAATAAAAAATTATTTAATTATATAATAATTTATCATTTTAATATTTAAAATATATAAAAAAATTATATACACGTGGCATTGTTAGTTGAAATATCCTGTCAATTACAGTTGCATAAAAAACCAGAAAGCAAAAGACTGGCATAGCAGAAAAACCACCTATGGCTAGATCTGTACTTTCACAATTCAAAGAACTGGCAAAGTGCAAAATAACGCCATTGAAAAAACAATTTACATACCAGAATATGGTGTCGTGAGGACCTGATCTGGCGCCGGGATACCGTCAGAATCTGGAAGGGACACCACCACATGCGGCGGCCGCGGCCTCGTGTCAGCTCGACAGAGAGGGCAGTTGGAATGCGAGCTGAGCCACATATCAATGCAGACCACATGAAACAAATGGAAGCATTCTGGCAATACTCTGATTTGCTCACCTTCCTTGAACTCGCACAAACACACACAGCACGTTTCTTCGTTGCACTCTTTGCTATATTTAACCACCGGCATTAGTCTAATCGCCGATCTGCTGGTGACAGTAGGTCTTTCTTGCTGATGATTTTGCCTACTTTGGTTCGTATTTTGCTGATTTTGTGCTCGCCGGTAATAATAGCAACAACCAAAACTTATGCATTGATAAGTCGCCACCATCATGGCGCCAGCGATTATGCCCAACAGGCCAATCAGAACCGGATGCATTTCGAATTTTCCGCGATAGTTTCCATCCATTGTGAGTTCATCAGCTCAGAGAAATGGCGAGGTAAGATTTTATTACAAATGAGGTTGAATTGAAAGCAATATATGCTTGGTGACTTGTGGTGGTGGCTCTTGCTGTGTCTTCTATGTTGATATGGATGTTTCCATGTTAACAAAAGAACGGCTTCGTTGTTTCTTATGTTTAGACGTGAGTGACACGGACATGCCTGACCTCTGATGATGATGAAGAAAGAGACCATTTTAGGGGTGAATGTTTTTGGGAATTTTTATCCAAACTTGCCCTGAATACTTCTATAAGAAGATTCAAAGTTGAATTATATTTAAGTCGGGTGAGCTTATGCACAAAGCAAGAGTCAAAAGAAACAGAGAAAGAGACATTTCCTTTGAAATTTCCTTGACAGTTAAATCCCCCCGTGAATTTTCCTTTATTTTTTTATTGAGAAAAAAATGAAATTTTTAGAAAATTCAGAGCACTTCAACTTTAAAAAGATAAAAAAATAATATTATATATATATAATTTAGATATACAGATAATATATTATCATACGACTGAATGTTATATTATCTTTAATTGAAAATTATTCAATCACATAATGATGTATTATATATGTACATAAATTTCCAATAACACCCTTACATTTGTTTCAAATTCCAAAAATCCCTAAAATTGTTTTATTCTCATTTTTAATATTTTAAAAAATTGTAGTTCACTTTCAAATATATATCATCTAGAAAAAGACAAATAAAATAGAAAAATCAATGTAATATGACATTTTTGTTTTTTTACATAATGAAATTATCTGATAAAAGGAAAAATATCTAAAAATTTGACATTTTGAAGCTTAAAGGTGGGCATTATGTCATTTAAGCAAACCTTGCGTGGGAAACAGGCTTTCGGCCTAGAGAATTGGGCCGAGTGATAGTGATAGGCTCAAGTGAAAACAATTTGGATGGCTAGTTGTAGACCTGGCCACGGTTCATGAACCGTCGGTTCACGATTCGAAAATATAAGGATTCTGAATCGAAACCGTAACAGGACGGTTCGTCCACGGTTTGGAACCGCCGGTTCCGGTTCATGGCCCCGGTTCGGAACCAATGGTTTCGGTTCGAAATCGATATTGAATCGTCAATTCTAATACATTCTATAATTTCCATTACTTGTCATTTTTTGATAATAAATAAAATTAATTATATAAATAAATTATATAATTAATTATAAAAGATAATAAAAAAATAATAAATAAAATTAACTATAGAAATAAATTCTATAATTAATTATGAATTGTATAAAAAAAATTGAAATTGAAATTAATAAAAAATTAAGAAAGAATTTAATTAAATTTAAGAAAATTTGATTGAATTGAAAGATTGAGAGAATATTAAGATTTTAAAGAATGAGAATAAGAGTTTGAAAGATTGAGTGAGAGAGTAGAGAGATTGAGATTTGAGAGAATAGAATTTAAATGGATATATATATAAAAAAACTTTTTTTGAAAAAAATTAGAAATAGGGGGGGTGAATTGAAATGCCAAAAATTACAGGGAACGTCCCCGCAACTTCACTGAAAATTGCAGGGGACCGTTGGTCCCCTGCAATTTTTCCTCCAAAAGGCAACGGTTCCCTGCGCAGGGAACCGTTGCCTTTTTAAATAAAATTAAAAAAAAATCAAAAAAATTTCAAATTTTTTCCGATTAAGCACAGTAAACCCCCGGTTCATAAACCGGTGTGAACCGGCGGTTCTACGGTTCCAATTTATGTGAACCGGAACCGAACCGTAGAGCCACGGTTTCGGTTCCGGTTCAGTCCGGTTCCGGGTCTGCCGGTTTCGGTTCCGGGTTTATCCGGGCCGGTTTCGGTCCGGTTCACGGGCCAAACCGGCCCGTGGCCAGGTCTGGCTAGTTGGGTTTTGTGGCATCAGCATTATTGTACATGGGCATCCATGTATATAGGCCAAGACACATGTCACGTCTTCAAGATTCCCTTTTAATGTAGAGGGCAGATATTATCTAAATCAAAAGATTATCCTAAAATTATTAATAATTTAATTAAATAAGAAAACAAGTTTATTAATTTGTTGACTCTAAGCCAAAAGTTATGGACTAGAAAAATGAAAGAACGGGAAAAAGGTTTATTAAAAATTCTAAACCCTAAAAAGTTTAGAAAAAACATATTCTAATAATTTATTTTTTATTATTTTTATTTAATTGATAAAATAATAAAAAATTTTAATTATCTTTTATTATCAATAATGATATGACAAATAATATATAAGGTAGTTTAATTCTCACATTTAACTTAAATATTAAAATATTATTAATATAATTTTAATTATTGTTATTATTTATCCTTATTTATTGAATTTTTAAAACAAAATTGCTCTCAATTATTTGTTCGAATAAGAGGCCATATAGAAAATTTTTTATACCCATTAATCTTTTTATAATAAATAAAATAATATAATAATATGCATTTGTTATTTTTAACAAAACACAATAATAATTTATTGAAGGTTAGTATTTTTTGGTAATTTTAATATATAATATGTTTTTAATTTAAGAAAAATAAAGTTATGTATAAATAATAATATATTATTATATAATTAGGCCGTATTTTATTTTTAATTATCAATTATCTAATTATATAATAACATATTATTATTTTTATATAAAATTATACATATAATATTACTTTTTTAAAGTTATTTTTTCATTCATGGGACATTTATAAATTATATAAATGCTATTTATTCCAATTTTTTGATATTTTTTAAAAAGTTATTATTTCATTCCATTCAACTATGGTATTCCACTCTACGATGTTAAAGCTCATATAAATTCTCACCTCATAAGTGAAGTAATCAAAAGTTTTTAGGAAAGTCAATTCGGTGTAATCTAAATTTTATACAACTTTATTAGAGGTGGTAAATGGTCATGTTGACTTCGAGCCAAAAAAAAAAAACACAATCTAAAGGCACGATTGAAAGAATTGTTAGTCGTGCAAAGACTCACATTTTAAGGTGGATTGTATTAGAGCTTGTGAAGAAAACTTGTTGACCATTCTGACACGATCTAATTGTTCAAATTAAAAAAATTAATGATCAAAATTTTTGGTGGTTAGCTTGCTAAGCATACAAGGTGGCTCATTAAAAACTCTATAGAGACACAATCTATAATATTATGAGTGGTGTTCGAGGTAAACTGGGGTGGTTGTTAGTGTGGGCTTGTCAAATGGAAAAACTCTATAAAGCTATGACAATGGTGAAGCATGAAGAAGAAAAAGACAATGGGATGATGAAGATTATGATTATTTGGTTGAATTTCATTAAAAGAGAGTGAACCTAGAGGAATGAACTCACCTTTTTTATTTCTTTTAGATAACTTCACTATAATTCTTCCATGTTTCTCATATTGCTAAGATCTCCCCACACATGCCTTGGGAGATGATGAAGTTGGGGACCTTCTTAGGGCTTCCCATTGAGACTGGACACATATTTTAGATTGTGATAAAGAGGAATAATGAGATATTTCTTATGTAAAGTTAAATGTATATTGGGTCCTTCATTTCTTTTTTTATAGGGTGAGACATATACCGTTAATTGAATGAGTAATCTTTTATAACCTTTATCAATTGACACTACATCGCTTGTCACAATCTGCTCCAAGTCCAATAAGTTAATAACTTTTCGATATATATGTTTTTAAATAGATAAATCTTTATAAGTCTATAGAGAGTTCGAGGGTGTGAAATTGTATAGAGATTTCTTGCTTTTAGAACCTTCCACACTCTTCCACCGTCTTTCCAACACTTCTATAATGTTTCGAGTCTTCTAGTAGTTTCTCCTTGCTTCTAAAACCTTTCAAAACACTCTACTCATTTCATACATTAACAAAAACTATTCAACCAGTCTGGATAATTGGTGTGTACCTTGTGACCTAACATGACAACAATTAGGGATAGTAGAAAAACTCATAGAGGTTTGAAATTTGCAAAAACTCATTCCCATCGGATGAGAAATATCTGAAAAAGTCTATGATTATGGATAGAAAATCGTTAAAATTATACCAACAAAATTATATACGCTCACTTATTTTGAATACCAATAATAATATGTTATAAGGTGATTAAACGATTTAAAATTAATAATAAAATATCATTCAGTTATATAATAACATATTATTATTAATATTCAAATTGATATTTATTATAAAAACACCTAACATTATTCAAATTATACTCCAAAAACTAAGGAAGAGGACAACGACAAGGCAAGGCAAAGAAGGTGAAAACAGTCGAACATGGTCTATCCGTATCCCCAATAAAAATATACAATATATTAAATATATAATTAACATTTCATTCAAAATTAAATTAAAGAATGTCCATTAAGGTAATTCCATGTATGAGAATAGGGCAAGCATTGCATTCTACACCCATGGATGCCTCAACCCCAACCCTGGTCCAAAAATCGGAGGTTGGGGCCAACGAAGCCGAACGCTAGACGGGGCTAGAGATGAAAGCCCCTGGCCTTGTCTTCGAAATTAGCCAATCCTCATAGTTACCCAAACAAAAAAGGGCCCAGCCTGAAATCTTAATTCAAAAAGAGTCTGTTAAGACGAATTTTCTCCTAATTGGGTACTTTTATAAGGCAAAGTACACTAATATTCATATTTAATTTGTGGATTACATATGCACTTAGCAAAGCTAGTATCTATCAATCTTTTTGTTCAGTGCACTTGGAACCAAAAAAAAAAAAAAAATGAAAAAGAGAAACAGTAAAATAATATTAGTCAAGATTTGATTCCCACCAACAACCAAGATAATGTTGCCATTTTGTTCAATTATTGATCTATAAATTAATTAAAACGTTGTTATTTCCGATAAAATTATGTGTATCCAATTTTAAATATTTAATTAGGTATTCAGATGATATATTATTATATAATTAAGTGATTTTAAATTCAGGATATATTATCTACGTGGTTAACTGGATACTCACAAGTGCACATAACATTATTTTACTTTTTTTTTTAAATATATGTAAATATTAACAAGAAAAAATGAGACCCCGAAAAGGAGGTTCCGAAAACAACCTAAGTTCATCATTCCTTACGAGAGGGGCATCCAAGGCAACAAAAACCAGATAAAGCCTATACTGAGACGAAAATATACATCATCTTCTTTTGAAGGCTTATTCAAGATTCTTATTTTGATAGAATTCAAAAGAAGAATTATGTCTGAGTTATGTGTCTCAGACTTTCACAAAGAAATGAGCACGTAGTCCTGTCCAATGAGAATACTCTACAAAACATTTTTCTCAAAAGGGAAACAAAAGTACAAGCATAAAACAGCTTAGCTTTTCTTGATTTAAACACGGTTTGAATTATTTCTCTATTGCCTGCAGAAAAATGGGCCGGATTAGTTGCAGTCAAATAGATAAGCTATGCCAATAATCTCAGTCAATTAGACTGAGATTTCTACAGCAGATTTGCGGTGCCAAGGCAGTTGGATGGGAGATTTGGAGACAAGGGCAATCTGCAGCAAAATGCGAGAACTGGAGACAGGAGCAAACTGATAGAGAAGCAACCTGGACGAGATTGATCCACGCTGAGGATCATCCAGGAACTACAGCAAGAGGCAAGGACAACCAGGAGGATACTGCAGCAACCTCCCGTGCGACTGAATAATTTCTTACAATTGAATCAGGTTTGGTTTATTCAAATTCGGATTCATAAAAATATTTAGGTCCAAACTTTAGGTTTGCCCGATCAGGCCTCAATTTTTCGTTCATGTTAGTTTCATTAAAATTTGTAGGCTTTGGGCCTATTTCAAAACCATTATGTAACTTTAAAAACTTGTGAAAATACCATTATAATCCCTATATTGGTTTGAAAACTTGACAAATAGACGCATTTTCATAATGAATTTTAAGCCTTATTAGGTTTGGGGCTTGAACAATCTTTGTTCATACTCGATCTCGATAGCGTAATGAATAAATTTTTTTATCCAGATCCATCCCAGGGCCTTTTCTATTCGATTCAAAATTAATTTTTTTTAGATCGAACAATCAAGTTTTGAGTTTATCCGACCTACTTGACAGTCCTAACTATAAATACACGGTTTTGTTGCAGGAGACTAATAATGTCGTCCCTCGGTTTATATAATTTACTTATAATAAAATTATGTATACCTATTTTGAGTATACAAATAGATACAAATAATTTAAAATAAAATAATATTAAATCATATAATAATATATAAAAATATATACTCAAAATAAGAACACGTAATATTGTGTAATTTACCTGATCTCATCATGTATCATGTCCCAAAACACGGCCGAAAATTATAGAATACTAAATAGTACTTAAGTGAAACCATAGGGATAAAATTGTAATTTCCTCACTGTTGTTGTTGCAGAAATTATAAAAAAAAAAAAAAGAGGAGGAGGAAATAAAAGGGCCCGTGTTAAGCACACGACAAAGTCAGCCGGCCGTCAACTAAATGGCTTATCAGCAAATAAGCAATAAATAAAGCTAATCTCTCCACTTTTAGCCTTAAAAGTGTAAACTTGTCACTTTACTCCATTAATTAATATGCATGAGATAATTTTATATTTTATTCCTAATTTTAGTAATTTTGTTATCTTCAAGTACTTGGAAAAAATTTCACATCTTTCGTTTCAATTTTAAATAAAAAAAAAAATCATTTTCATGATTTTGAAATAAAATTAAAAAATCTATTTGAAAATAAAAATATTGATTTTTACTATTAAATTTATATATTAAATGGCAAGGTTAATAATATGTAACCGAGATTAATTTGTTTAATAATAAAATTATATATATATATTATAGTATATAGTTGAATATATATATAATATATTATTTTACGGCTTATAATTTTAAATTAAGAATAAAATAATATCAAATCACATAATCATATATCATATACTTAAAACTGTGTAAATATATACATCTAGGATTGAGTATCTAATTAAATATCTAGATGATATATTATCATATAATTAGAAGTTTAATTATATGATAATATAACATCTGAATATTTAATTAGATAATCAGAACTAAAACATATAACATTATTCTTTGTTTACCGTTAATGACGAGAAAGAGATGTTGTAGGTGAGGTCCATTCTTATTACGATAGCCACATCCACCACGTTAGTGGATTGGTGGATTTCACATTCTTCTTTGCCCAATGAGTAGTGTTATGTGCATAATTTTATGCATAAATAACTATATGTCATTATATGATTAAATAATTAAAAATTAAAGATAAAATAATACTCAATTATATGATAATGTACCGTTGTTTGTGAACATAATTTTATTGTTACCAACGAACATCACTTTCTGTTTTTATTTACACCAAGTAATATCTTCTAAAACTTATATTAAATTCAATTACTCTCTAATAAAATTAGAGTAATACTACATATACGTATTTTAGATATATAGATGATGTGTCATTACATGATTGGGTATATTTTATCTTTAATTTAAAATCATTCACCCATATGATTATATATTATCTGTGTACCTAAATTGTGTATCAAAAGTGTGTACACTTGATTTTATTGATCAAAATTTAAAAACTCAATTAAGTATTTAAATATTATGTTATCATATAATTGGATATTATACCGAATTGGTATTCAAAATTAAGTGTATCTATTTTTACAATAAAATTATATACATAATTTTTGTATATAACTTTATATACACATAATGATTTATGATTATATAATTAAATATTATTTTATTTTTATTTTTTAATTATTTTAATTATATAATAATATATTATTATTATTTATTTATAAAATTATACACATGATATTATTTATAAAACAATAATATTATGTGTATAATTTTAAATATTCAATATGTTATATTGATTATTTGATTCAATTCAAAAATAAAACGAAAAGTATTGACCTCAAAAGCAAAACTTGATAAATAATACTCACAAAAGTGCACCGTCACCGTCACCGTTAACTAACGCGGAGTCGGTCTTATCTAGAGTAGGTTTTTCACCTCCAAAGTCTCTCTATAATGAGACGGTGCCTTGCGTCTTTGCTTTCTTCTCCCGTTCACACGATTTCTTTCTGTTCTTCAATTTTCGCTGTTTCTTTTGACGGAACAGAAGCAACATCATTGTTATCGATGATGTTGTGGAGATGAGCATTATGATTGTCCATGGAGGTTCCTCTTCCCCTCGATTCCTAGATGCGTATCCCAAAAGGTACTCATTGAAGATCCTTTCACACCCCTCAACTTCTAGCTTTTGTTCATAATTTTTACTTTCCCTTCTATTTTTCAGTTCTATGGGTGAAATCTGAAAAGAAAATTATTGATATTCAAGTATTTTATGGACTTGTTGTTTTTGATTCAGTGTTTTCCACCTGTGTTTGGAGGGTTTCGAGAGCTTTCGGGGTTAGGTTTTGATATAGTTTTTCTATAGCGTCTTGTTTAAATCTCATTCACTCTCTCATTTGGTAGGGATTGAAGATAGCTTTTTTCTTACCTTTTAAAGATCTTATCTTCTTTCTTTCTTCTTCTAGGTGTGATACAGATAGCTTATTGAAATTTGATTTTGTGTTGTGGGTTTGTGGGGAGTTTGTTATTTGATTGAGGAATAATCTAGGGTTTTGATGGAAGGGAGTTATTGTGGAGATTGATAGATAAATAATTATGATGAAGGTGTTTATAAGGTTGTTTTCTTAAATTTTTTCTTGGAAAATTATGGAAAAACCATTCAAACTACCAGCAACAATGATACCCACAGAGGAAACAAGCTGAAGTATGGGAGATTCTCTTCTTACTGCCTTGTCAATGGAGAATCATCACCCATCTACTCTCTTATCAATGGATTCCAGCGCCTCCTCTCATGACGATTTGGATTTGGAGATGAATCGCCATATCATTCTTCCCCGTCCACCGGATATCAATTTACCACTGTCAGCTGAGCGTAGCCCGCCTCCACAGCCATGGAATTCAGATACGTTTGACATTTTAGATGTGGGGCTTAGTTCGCAAGCATATGAGCCTGAAACTTACCTTAATATCCCCAAGGCTGGACGAAAGTGTGCCAAGCGGGTTGATAGTATATGGGGTGCTTGGTTTTTCTTCAGTTTCTATTTTAAGCCTGCTTTGAATGAGAAATCAAAGGCCAAGATTATAAGGGACAGCAATGGTGTTTCAGGGTTTGATAAATCTGATCTCAAGCTTGATGTTTTTATGGTTCAACATGACATGGAGAATATGTACATGTGGGTTTTTAAGGAGAGGCCTGAGAACGCATTGGGAAAGATGCAACTAAGGAGTTACATGAATGGGCATTCTCGCCAAGGTGAGCGTCCGTTTCCGTTTAGTGTTGATAAGGGATTTGCTCGATCACACAGAATGCAACGGAAGCATTATAGAGGTTTGTCAAACCCCCAGTGTGTGCATGGAATTGAGGTTGTTCCATCACCCAATCTTATGGGTCTTGATGAGGAGGAGCGAAAGAGGTGGATGGAACTCACTGGAAGGGATTTGAATTTTACAATTCCACCTGAAGCTAGTGATTTTGGTTTGTGGAGAAATCTTCCAAACACAGACTTTGAGCTTGAAAGGCCTCCTCCTCCAATAAAGAGTGCCTCAAACTCTCACTCAAAGAAGCTGCTAAATGGCTCCGGGCTTAATCTGTCAACTCAGCCATCCAGCCACAGCAATGGTGATGGGATGGACCTATCACCCGTTAGCAGCAAAAGGAGGAAGGACTTTTTCCCGCATGGGAATGATGATGATTATCTGGCTGTCAATCCTCCTGCAGATCGAATTTCTGACATGGAATTTCACCCTAATGAGCCACACTGGTTGCATGACTTCAGTGGGGTGATGAAAAATGTTTATGGGCCTGTTACTGCTGCAAAAACAATTTATGAGGATGAAGATGGTTATTTAATCATTATCAGCTTGCCATTTGTGGATCTTCAGAGGGTGAAGGTTTCATGGAGGAATACTTTGACTCATGGGATCATAAAGGTATCTTGTGTGAGCACATCATGTATGCCATTTATCAAAAGACATGACAGGACTTTCAAGCTTGCAGATCCAGCATCTGAGCATTGTCCGCCTGGTGAGTTCATCAGAGAAATCCCTCTTTCAACTCGAATCCCTGAAGATGCAAACATCGAAGCCTACTATGATGGACCCGGATCTGTGCTTGAGATTATGGTTCCAAAGCTCCGGGTAGGTCCAGAAGAACATGAGGTTCGCGTTTGCTTACGTCCTCATCTGGGAGGAAATGATCTTATGTTGACCTGAAATATAGGAAATTTAATGAGAATTTTAAGGGTGGTTGCAATAGTTGGCTTCATTGATTTACTGACTTTTGTAGCATACAGTGTAATCAATGAAACAATATGGGTGCCTCGTCTTAGTTATCTCCTATTCATTTTTTGGTTTACTAATCGCCCATTTTTCTCATTCCAGTGTTTTTGTTTAGCTGTTGACTGTAACTACAATTGATTTTTGAAATTATATGAATTAGAGTCATCACTTTAAAGTATTAAAATCTTTAGTCCATTAGTTCATTTCATACCAGGATGGTTACTTTGTTTGTTTGTTTGTTTAGTCTTTCAAACCCAAATGCAAAATCTTATCCAGTCTGATAGGTTTGAACTTTTGCTTGTTTTTATGATTTATAATTAGAGTCTTGTTCAATCCATTATCATCTTCATTCACGGTTGGGTGGGAGTGGGACAAGTTTCACTTGGACTTTACTGTAGATTTGATGGAAGAAGATTCCTAGGCGAGGAATAACTGGTAGCTCTTTTACATTCAGTTTTTGTCCAAATTACTTGTTTATATCCCTCGGATAGTGAAAATTATTTGTGTAAGAACAAGTCAAATTTGCAAGCGAGTGCAGTTAGGATGGCAATGAGAAGGCGCGGTGCAAATATCCTATACATCATTTTTGTTTTTGTATGGGTAATCAATTCTCATCATCTTCCTTGTAGAGATGATAAGGATTTTTCAATCTTCTTTTGTAAAAAAAAATTTCTTTCCGTCTTTGTATCTTTTCTTTTATACTTTCTAAATATTATATAAATATATTAAATAATAAAATTTATAAAAACTAAGATTAATTTATTATTTTAAATATTATAAATAATATATGTAAATTATTTTAGTATATATAATAAAAACATAAATATTTTAAAACTATATAAATATATTAATAATTTAAATAAAAATATTAATATAAAAAAGACAAAGATGAGAGCTCGGACAAAAACAAGATAGGGTAGTGAAAAAACACATATTCTCGTATTTAATTGTAAAGATATTTTTTTATTTTTATTTTTGGATTTTTTTTAATTTTTATAAAAAAATTTATTTTTATTAAGATTACAGCTTTTTAATTCAGATCAAAATAATTGTCACAAAGTCTTAAAGGGTACGTGGGTGGTTGAGTAGAGCTGAGCTGTGTTTTGTGCCAAGTCAGCGTGTTGTGTCAAGGCAAAAGAGGCGTCTGAAGGTCAAACCACGAGTAGTTGAATTGTTGATCAGACTTTATGGTGGAGGCACGTGGAGAGACGAGAACTTTTGTGTTCTTGAATAAGAGGCGTTTATCATAAGGTACATATAAGTCTTCCTAATTATCCTTTCCTTTTTTTTTTTTTTTAAAAAACTATTTTTATAAGATTGCGTGACGGCATTGTGATACTCAGGAATACTTGGAAAATAGGTGAGGCTTGCTTTAGGGAAATTATCAAAAATGGCCAAAATACCCTCCCACTAAGCAAAAATGTTCAAAGTCACTATTTTCAAGCAAAAATGCCCAAATTTACTATTCTTAACAAAATGCCCATGACTTTTTTTAAAATACCAAAATTACCCTTCCATACATTTATATAAACCTCTTCACTCACTAAAAGAGGTTAAATGAAATTTTATTAAAATTAGAGGGATATTATGATATTAAACAATATAAGAGCATTATAAATTTCTCAATGAAATTTTAGGAATAGATAATTGAGGGGTCAAACAAATGTTATAAAATTTGGGGGGCATTTTGATATATCGACTCGTATTTTTCAGATTTCTGAAGAATTTTTCGATTGTTACAATTCTAGGGTTTTTCAACTTTTAGAATTCGAATTTCAGTTCTGTTTTTTCGAATTTCACCGTTTTACGAGATATCGACTCGTATTTTTTAAATTTCCGAAGAATTTTTATATTGTTGCCATTCTAGGGTTTTTCAACTTTTAGAATTCGAATTTCAGTTTCGTTTTTTTTAATTTCACCATTTTACGATAGATCAACTTGTATTTTTTAGATTTTTGAAGAATTTTTCGATTGTTGTCATTTTAGGGTATTTCAACTTTTAGAATTTGAATTTCAGTTCCGTTTTTTTGAATTTCACCGTTTTACGATAGATCGACTCGTATTTTTCAGATTTTCGAAGAATTTTTTGATTGTTGCCATTTTAGGGTATTTCAACTTTTAGAATTCGAATTTCAGTTTCGTTTTTTCGAATTTCACCGTTTTACGATATATCGACTCATATTTTTCAGATTTCTGAAGAATTTTTTGATTGTTTCCATTCTAGGGTATTTCAACTTTTAGAATTCGAATTTCAGTTCCATTTTTTCAAATTTTACAGTTTTACGATAAATCGACTCGTATTTTTCAGATTTCAGAAGAATTTTTTGATTATTGTCATTTTAGGGTATTTCAACTTTTAGAATTCGAATTTCAGTTCTGTTTTTTTGAATTTCACCATTTTACGATAGATCGACTCGTATTTTTCAGATTTTCGAAGAATTTTTCAATTGTTGCCATTCTAGGGTATTTCAACTTTTAGAATTCGAATTTCAGTTTTATTTTTTTGAATTTCACCGTTTTATGATATATTGACTCGTATTTTTTGATTATTGCCATTCTAAGATATTTCAACTTTTAGAATTCGAATTTTACCGTTTTACGATACATCACTCAAATCACATATAAAATGAAATCAAATACATATCTATATATAATGATAGATAAAGTACATCATACACATACACATACAATAAATATATACATACGAACATATGAAGAACGATAAACAAACAACGAGGTAACTAAATATACATCTGTGAGCTACTCAATATAGTGAAAATACAACTGCGACGCTAAACGTCGACGCATAGAGGTAGATGACTCTCAAGGAAAATCGTAGCTCCGTGACAATGTCAAACACTCAAAAAAACGTAACATAAACACGCCACAGTCATCGAAGCCCAATCCCTATTGAGGGACATCCGTCGCTCGATACAAAGTGAGGGAATCACGTCGTGGAGTCCTCCCAGAAGCTATCCAAAAACTCGTCACGTCTAATAACGCAGGAATGAATGTCAAATACGGTCGCATGCGCTGCTCAAGAGAACCCATATTCCCCGAATATGATACCTCCGAATCGTATACCATAATCGACCACTCACGAAAATCTATAATCCGGCGACCCAATGTGAGTTGTTGAAGTTTATAGGGATGTAAACCTATAAACAGTGACAAATTTTAGTTAATTATTGTTGTCGTCAACCAATTCAATGTAATAGAAATATATATATACTGTACCTGATCAACCATCCCCCATGGTTTGTACAATAATCCCGGGGTATACGCTGCCTCAACCATCCTTGTGAAGAGCCCCGAAAACTCAAACTCGTCAATCGGTGTGGTCTGCCAACTCTTTCAAGCCATCTCAATATGACCTCCGAAGAATGTGTGGGCAGTCGTCCAACGCTGGGAAACAGTCGCACGGTGCTCGTCCTGGTGTCGACGTAATAAAGCCAAAAAAGAATCTACATGCTAAAATGGTATAAACAAGTTCATGTGTTAGTTATTAATAAATATATCAAACTTTTTACCAAATTATATAGTATAGACAACTCACATCGTCGGTCAACCACTCGCGCAACTCTACAACAAGCCTCCAAAAGCTGTCCTTCGACTTCGATCCTATGAAGTAGACATCATATGTGTCAGAAGCCGCAACTCTAGTATACCATGTGAGGAAAGATTCCTCACGCTCTGACGCAGAGGATGGAATTGTCGTGTTTTGCCATTTCGCCCTCCCTCTGAGTGGATTTGTATACGGGGTGTGAACCAGTGGACCCTTCCGAACGATCTGACCACGTGCTGTACGAATCAACTGCATGATACAAAAAACTATTAATTCATTATTTCATTCTATAAAATCATACACATTATTCGATTTATATTACCTTCTCCATGTATGCAGGAGGAGGTTTAGCTGGAGAATCTTGAATCACGGTTAAGTCCACAACAGTGCTCCCTCGACAGACTACATAGTTATATATAAAAACATCTTAGTGACATATATTTGTCAATTATATTTATTTATTAATTATAATTGACAAACCGCAATGTGGACGGTCTCAGAAACATCCTCCTGGAAGTCCTCCTCCTGTGAACTAATATCCACAAGCTTTTTAGTCGAGCTCGAGATATTAGCAAGTAACCATAGTCGCTCGTCCTGAAAAAGAGATAAAACATCATTAAAAAATATATATAAAATATATTATATATATATTGATCAATGATATTTCTTAAATCCCCATAATCTGGACTTTCGGGGAAGGTGTTCGGAGATAACCCTCGATCGATGATATATCAATGTCGATTCCCTATGTGCATCAAAAGGAAAAAATGGTAAATGATTTTTCATATAAAATATAATATGAACAATAATTTTCATACCTCCAGTGGAGGATCTAAAGCGATAGGAGATCCGATCGGTTGACCTTCATGACGAAGACCCTATACAAATATATAAAATGAATTAATCGATAACAAAACAGTATTAAAAATTAAGTTCTATTGATAAGTGACATACCTCAGGTCGGATGGGTGAAGTCACCGAAGGGTCAACCGGTGCCCCATCTTGTCGACTACCCTAAGATAATAGTAATATTAAATCTATTCAGTGACATTTTATATATAACGATATTTTAATATAATAACAACATTGGGGCATTAAATATAAATTTGAAATTACATACGTACCTCATGTGACTGATGGGATGGTATTGCGGTATCAATGGGGGAGGTCGTCCCAATAACATCGTCTCCTGTACAAATGTAATTATAGTTGTTAGAATAATAAGACTCCGTACATTTTTGATAAGTAATAAATTAGAAGTGGGTTTACAACCCGAGTGACGGGTGCTGGACATATACGCGTGACGATGTCCTCCAAAAAAGTCATACAATCATGTAATCGACCTACATCATCACATAATCGAGTCATCTGGGATGAGATATCGTCACGAAAACTCGATATCTCACGTAAAATCGTAGCACCCCAGTGCGCCAATATAACATCTAATGTCGACGTCGTAGATAGTACAGATGGGGGACACTCATCGGTGACGTGATGGGTAGTACGATCCTCCACTCCAGGATGGTCAGTGGGGAGAGGGCTCTGAACCCCAAGGGGACATAGAGGCTCCTCATGTGTCTCAAAGGTCTCCACAGGTATATCTGAATGTCCTGAGATAGGAGAAGCCCCATCTCTAGTGGCGAGAGGAATCGAAGATGAATCAACATCCCCTAAACTGGTGTACTCATGGATGTCAACATACCATGATAACCCCTTCTCCATCGGGGATGAACGAAGCGGGAATGTGACATCATGCTAACGATGAAGAGATATAAGTTAAAATAAGGCCAAACGACTATTTCCCACCCAAGGTTTGATGTTTTCTCAAATGTTCCCCCTTTAACTATGAAAACACCAAACACTCACCCATGGCCGGTTAGATTTAACAAAACCCTAACGCCTGAAAATTTTATCTCTTTTTGCCCCCCTAAACTTTAAAAACTAAAATTTTCCCTTAGCCTAAGTTTTAAAAAATAGCAGTTTCACCCTAGGGTTTGGCTTTGAAATCTCTGACGACCGTTCCGACTCTATTACTGACGACCTCTCCCTCCCGAAGTAGCCTCTCCTTTCGGTGAATGCTTTCCTCCCATTTGGAGGCTCGATCGGCTTCGTCTTCGCCTTGGGAGACGAAAAACTTCATCTGAGAAGACGAAGTTCTTCGTCTTCCCAGGCGAAGACGAAGCCGTCGTCTTCGTCTGGAAAGACGAAGAACTTCGTCTTCGTCTCCCAAGGCGAAGACGAAGCTGATCGAGCCTCCAAATGGGAGGAAAGCATTTGTCGAAAGGAGAAGCTGCTTCGGGAGGGAGAGACCGTCGACAATAGAGTCGAAACGGTCGTCAGAGATTTCAAAACCAAACCTTACGGTGAAACTGTCATTTTTTAAAACTTAGGCTGGGGGAAAATTTTTGTTTTTAAAGTTTAGGGGGGCAAAATTAGATTCTATTTTAGTTTATTTTTAATATTATAACAAAAATAACGATTTTACCCTTACCACCGTTAAGGTTTTGTTAAATCTAACCGGTCATGGGTGGGTATTTGGTATTTCTATAGTTAAAGGGTGGAAACTTGAGAAAACATCGAACCTTGGGTGGGAAATAGTCGTTTGGCCTTAAAATAATTACAACATTCAATGAATTAATCAATTTATTAATTAATAAGTACATACCGGGCCACAAGTAAAAATAGTGCCTATATGAGCCCAACTAGGAACGTCCCTCGTACGCCACCTAAACATTCGTGAAGACGTATAGATATCAATAAGATCAACCCAGTCGTGCAAGGTCTCCAACGTCTCATATATCCAATACTGCAATATAATCATCTACGATTTAAATAAATCAATTTATATTTTTTGTAAATTAATATATTATATATATAATAGGCCAAACGACTATTTCCCACCCAAGGTTTGATGTTTTCTCAAATGTCCCCCCTTTAACTATGAAAACACCAAACACCCACCCATGGCTGGTTAGATTTAACAAAACCCTAACGCCTAAAATTTTTATCTTTTTTTGCCCCCCTAAACTTTAAAAACTAAAATTTTCCCTCAGCCTAAGTTTTAAAAAATCACAATTTCACCCTAGGGTTTGGTTTTGAAATCTCCGGCAACCTCTCCTTCCGACGATCTCTTTCCTCCCCCTTGGAGGTCCGATCGGTGTCGGAGACGCCTTAGGAGACAAAGAACTTCGTCGGGGAAGATGAAGTTCTTCGTCTTCCTAGACTAAGACGAAGCCGTCATCTTCGTCTGGGAAGACGGTCATCTTCCCAGAAGACCTCTGTGGACACCTTCTTTTGTCCGGAACACACTCTCTCGCTCGCCTGTGACATAGAATCGTATGTCATCTGCCACACAGCAACGCCCCAGGGGTAGAAATTAAACCCGTCCAGATTATCAACTAACTGTAAATAATCTGTGGACACCTTCTTTCGTCTATCATTCCCTAACAAAACCATATGAAGAACATACAACAACGCCATCTTGACAGCGTCAATATCGTCATCCCCCCATGGCCCCGATAAGAAAACACGTTCTATGTCGTGATACTGCACCGTCGAAAAACCTCGAAAGTAAGTATCTCTAATCCTATGTCCAGAGGAGCGAGACATATATGAAGAAACATCAGTCCATCGACTAAACGAAAGACCTGTCACCAACGTAAACTCAAACGGGCTAAATCTCACATCAACCCCATTAACCCTGAACCAAAACTCGTCTCTCGCAGAGGGTCGATGTAGCTGTTGAAGTAGAAATGCATGAACCAATATCCCAGAGAATTTGGTTTCGGGTAAACGAAGGAGATACCCGAAACATGTCCTCTCAAATAGTCATAGCTGATCCAGGGTCAATGTAGAAGTAATTCAAGATAATGCAGTACGCTGTGCACGATATATCGCATCTGCCTGGAAGTGTCTGGACTCGTCGGGGATTCGCAGCTCGTTGTCAATCTGTCTTCTTTTGCGAGAAATATCCTGTAACAATTTTAAAAATTTGTTAGACATTCATAAAAATAAATATATAAACAAATGTATTTGTGGAAAAAATATAAAAAGATGAAAAATACCAAATAATCAAAAACAAAATGACAAAACTTAACAAATAAGAACTGAAATTCGAGTTCTATATGTTCAAATACCCTAGAATGTTAACAATCAAAAAATCGATCGAAAATAACATAATATGAATCAAGATATCCTGAAAGGACGAAAATCGAAAAAAACGAAACTGAAATTTAAATTCTATACTTTGAAATACCTTAAAGTGACGATAATCGAAAAATCGTTTGGAGATCTTGAAAATACAAGTCGATATATCTTAAAATGGTGAAATTCGAAAAAACAGAACTGAAATTTGAATTCTATACTTTGAAATATCTTAAAGTGACGATAATGAAAAAATCATTCAGAGATCTTGAAAATACGAGTCGATATATCCTGAAATGGTGAAATTCGAAAAAACGAAACTGAAATTTGAATTCTATACGTTGAAATACCTTAAAGTGACGATAATCGAAAAATCGTTCGAAGATCTTGAAAATACGAATCGATATATCCTGCAATGGTGAAATTCGAAAAAACGAAACAGAAATTTGAATTCTATACATTGAAATATCTTAAAGTGATGATAATCGAAAAATCGTTCGGAGATCTTGAAAATACGAATCGATATATCCTGAAATGGTGAAATTCAGAAAAACGGAACTGAAATTCGAATTCTATACTTTGAAATACTTTAAAGTGACGATAATCGAAAATCGTTCGCAAATCTTGAAAATACGAGTCGATATATCCTGAAATGCTGAAATTCGAATTCTATACGTTGAAATACCTTTTAATGTTAATAATCGAAAAATTGATCAGAAATGAATCAATACGAGTCGATATATCCTGAAACGGTAAAATTAAAAAAAACGGAATTGAAATTCGAATTCTAGAAGTTGAAACGGCGAAATTTGAAAAAACGAAAATGAAATTTGAAATCTATACAATAAAATACCATAGAATGTGAACAATCGAAAAATCGTTAGATAATTTGAAAAGAAGACTCGATTTATCCTAACACGGGAAAAATCGAAAAAACGGATTTGAAATTCAAACTCTATCAGTTGAAATACCTATGAATGTCACTAACCGAAAAATCATTTGAAAATTTGAAAAAAAACGAATCGATATATCATAAAAAGACAAAATACGAAAAAACGCAACTGAAATTTAAAAACACGAATCAATATATCCTATAAATGAAAAAATCGAAATATTAAGTTGAAATTACCTCATTACATCGTAAATTGTGTCAAAAAGCACCAAAATTCGAAAACTTGAATCTCAAATTTGAAAATTACTTATGGAAAAACCCTAAAACAGAAAAAATGGATATAAAATTCGAAAACTACACGATCAGAAACCCTAGATAAGAAAATTCTCAATTTACCCCCTCATGAAAATTCCTTAATTGAAAAGGTCCACTGTTATATGACAAATTTCAAAAAAACCCGTTGTGTTCTAACAAATCTCATACGGCTCCCGAACATTTTAAAAAAGCCACTTTACCCCCCTAACCCGTGGTCAACGTCTATTGTCGTGGGATAAATCATTTGCCGTGGGAAACGCTGTTCCCACGGTCGGATTGCCCATCCTTTCGGCAGCCATTTTCGACCAAATTTTCGTTGTTTCGGCCTCTGATTTTCACATAAATCAAATCTACACATTGTATAACACAAAAACCCTCAATCAATTCAACGAAAACAACCAAGAATCAAAATATTTTAAGCATTGTTCAAATCGTAAACCCTAAAATTTCAAATTGAAAAATCTCAATAATATGAGCAATAACTTAATCCAAACAAGATTACGGGAGATATACTAACCTTCTTTGCCATTTGCGGTTGCCGGAAAGCAAGAAAGTCGGCGGAAATGAGGTTTGCCGTGGGAGAGTGGAATTTTCTTTGAATTGCACAGTGAAATCGCAAATATTGCTGTGGGAAGAAAAGAAATTTTGTTGTGTTTATATAGAGGGGTAGTTTCGTAATTTTGCCAAACCCACGATCACGTGGGAAATTTGGGATAAACCCAATGTGGGCTAAGGACTCTTCCCGACACCCCAATATTTTAAAAAAGCCACTTTGCCCCCCTAACCCATGGTCAATGTCTACTAACCGTGGGATAAATTGTTTGACCGTGGGAAACACTGTTCCCACGGTCGGACTACCGATCCTTTTGGCAGCCATTTTCGACCAAATTTTAGTCGTTTAGGCCTTCGATTTTCACATAAATCAAATTTACACGTTGTATAACACAAAACCCCTCAATCAATTCAACGAAAACAACCAATAATCAAAACATTTTAAGCATTGTTCAAACCGTAAACCCTAAAATTTCAAACCGAAAAATCTCAATCAAATCTCAATAATATGAACAATAACTTGATTCAAACAAGATTACGAGAGATATACTAACCTTCTTTGCCATTTGCGGTTGCCGGAAAGCAAGAAAATTGGCGGAAATGAGGTTTGACCGTGGGAATGGGGAAAGTTTGAATTTTCTTTAAATTTGCACAGTAAAATGACCGTGGGAAGTGATGAAATTTGCTGTGTTTATATATGGGGGCAGTTTCGTCATTTCACAAAACCTGGGTATTTTTGCTTAAACCTGAATTTGTTGGGCAATTTCGCTTAGACCCCCTTAATTTTGCCTATTTTTGATAATTTCCCCTTGCTTTACTATCTATCTAGGTTTGACTCACAAACTCACAGGTTTTCAATCTATTTTTCTTCGTATCGATAAAGGATTTTTCAATAACAACGAAGATAAAAATAAGAATAGAGATAATTAAAATTTTTATAATTAAAAATAGGATAAAAACAAAAATAAATATATTTTTGATATATCTTTTTTTATATTTATTATTTTTTCGATTTGTTTCATTTCTTATATATTTTTTGAGTCATTTTCAGTTAAATCTCTTAAAAGTTTTAAATTATTATAAATATGTTCTTATACCTAATAATTATTTTATTATTTTTAATGAGAATTAGGAGAAAAAAACACAGAGTTTTTTCTATGCGGAGGTGGAGGGAGAAGGGAGAGAAATTTTTTTCGTAATAAAGGTATAAGATGAGAACAGTAAAGATTTCTACTACAAGATTTCAGGACTAGAGACGGGATTAAGATATTTAACCTTTATCTTCCCTGTTACCATCTCTATGCTAGGTGTTGTGTAAGTAGTAAATGGGTTAAAGTCATGAAGCATGCCCTGTATCATCCACCATGGTTTCTTCAATGTTCTTATTTTTCATGCCAAAGTTTGGATAAATTTAAATTCAAATCTACAAAACATCATCCAAAACTCAATCCCCTAAATGAATGAAACAAATCATATTAACCCTAATTATTTTAATTTAATGAAATTTTTGTATTACCTTGATGTAGTTATCGTCATCTAGCTAGATTTAATAATCAAAATTATACAAAAAAATATGTGATCTTGTTAAATTCAACAATACTTTAGTTTTCTTATTAGATTTCGATTATTGTATGATGCAATCTAACTATTAGAATCTCAATCAAAGTGCGTCTTTGATTGGATAATACTTTTTTTAATGCGATTTCAATTAGATTACTTGTATTTCAGATTCTACGATTTTCAAAATTTAAGAAGAATAAAATTTTTGCTTTTATTCTATTAGTATTTTTTTTAGAGTTAAATTTTGAATGATATTTTGTAATTTTTTGAATTCGAGAGATGAGAAGTTGCTTTCCCAATCCATTGGTGAAAAAAAAGGCTAAATAACTATTCTCACCCAAGCTTTGATGAAAAGAGAATTTCCATCCTTTAAATTGAAATTTTATTTATCTATCCATTATTCACTCCCCGTTAATGATACTATTATTTGATTCTGATCAACGCAACAATTTTTTACCATCTTCGCAACCCTATTGTAATAATACTTCTTCCATTTCCACCACTACAACCCTGTCATAACAATACTCTCTCTACTTTTGAAACCGTTGAAGGCATTGTAAATGGTTTCTTCCAATTTTTTCTAGGTTAAAAACCTCTAGAAACCATGGAAGCAACTTTCCACGTACTGAATTACCAATAAATTAAAAAAAAAAAAAAACTTTTCCAGATACTCTTCTATATGAACAACGAGCTCTGCAACCCCACTTTGTGGTCCACCACTATTGCAAACAGCAGCGTAAATAGTAACGATTTGATTCTAGCCGTCACTTTGATAGGCCAATGTTTTTGTGGTTTTTGCCAAAATATTTATTCCCAAACTCTTGCTTGACGAATATTAGGTAATATTTTATTATTCAAATTATAAAATTATTTTTAAAATTAATTTTTTTAAGAAATATTAAATATAAATTATTATTATATTTAATAAAAATAAATAAAACAATAATAAAATAATATTAAGTTTAGTTATTTTAAAATATTTTTTATATTAATTAAAAATAAAATTATTTTTATATAAAAAATTAATAAACAAAGATATAATTATAATAAAATCAATATTATTTAATTAAAAATATTTAAAAAACTAAAATTTTATTACATTTTTCTCCCTTTTAACTTAAAAAAAACTACTAACAGATTCTTCAAACATAAAATTTGAAAAATTGTATTTTTTTAAAATAAGATTTTTTTTTCTCATTTTTCAACAATCATCTCGTTCTGGCCAACAGCAAGCCTTCACAGCATCTTTATCTCAGGCGGGTGTGATTTTTGATATGTTTGCCATGTAAGAAAAGGCTTTCCAATGTGGGTTCGGTTGGGTGTGTTTTCGAGATTGGTTTTGTAAATAGGAAATGATAAATATGCTAAAAAGGTAACCCACCATTTGCCCAAATACTATCACATAAGAGAAAAAATAAATGACTAATCGCATGACCTGAGAAACTTGTTACCAAACACGGTCTGCATATTTCAAGATTCAAAAAAAGGCAACGGTGCAACAAAAAACATTGAAAATCCGGAAGAAACATAAAATGGGTTTTGAACATTCAAAACCGACTTGAACATGGAACTATCAGTTCAACACCTAAATTACTGAAACCCAACAAACAAAAACAAATTGAAAATACTTAGTCCACTTCCTCAATCTTGGGGCCAGCACCGCTTCCACCAGCAGGAACATCCTCATCCATGCCTCCGCCCATGTCACCTCCAGCACCCTGGTACATCTTTGCAATGATGGGGTTGCAGATGCTCTCCAATTCCTTCATCTTGTCTTCAAATTCATCTGCCTCAGCAAGCTGGTTAGAATCCAGCCATTGGATGGCTTGATCAATTGCATCTTCAATCTTCTTCTTATCAGCTGGTGGAAGCTTAGCTCCAATCTTCTCATCCTTCACCGTGTTCCTCATATTGTATGAGTAGTTCTCCAATGCATTCTTCGCTTCCACCTTCTTCTTGTGCTCCTCATCTTCAGACTTGTACTTCTCGGCCTCTTGAACCATCTTTTCAATCTCCTCTTTCGAGAGTCTTCCCTTGTCGTTGGTAATGGTGATCTTGTTCTTTTGACCAGTGGTCTTATCCTCAGCCGATACATTCAAGATACCATTGGCATCAATATCAAAGCATACTGTAATCTGGGGAACACCCCTAGGTGCTGGTGGGATACCAGAAAGCTCAAATTTACCAAGCAAGTTGTTATCCCTGGTCCTTGTTCTCTCACCTTCATAAACTTGGATCAACACACCAGGCTGGTTATCGGAGTAAGTCGAGAAGACTTGCTCCTTCTTGGTGGGGATGGTGGTGTTCCTTGGAATTAAAACAGTCATCACACCACCTGCAGTTTCTAAACCAAGGGAGAGGGGAGTGACATCCAAAAGCAAAAGATCCTGCACCTTCTCATTACCCTCACCACTCAATATAGCAGCTTGTACAGCAGCACCGTATGCAACAGCCTCATCAGGATTAATGCTCTTGCAAAGCTCCTTTCCATTGAAGAAGTCTTGCAAAAGCTGTTGGACTTTTGGAATTCTGGTAGAACCACCAACAAGGACAACATCATGGACTGAGCTTTTGTCCATCTTGGCATCCCTCAAACACTTCTCAACTGGCTCCATACACTTTCTAAACAGATCCATATTGAGTTCCTCAAATCTAGCACGGGTGATGGTGGAGTAGAAATCAATACCTTCATAAAGAGAGTCTATTTCAATGGTGGTCTGTGCGGTGGATGAAAGAGTCCTCTTAGCTCTCTCACATGAAGTTCTCAACCTCCTAAGGGCTCTGGGGTTGCCGCTAATGTCTTTCTTGTGCTTTCTCTTAAACTCTTGAACAAAGTGATTCACCATTCTGTTGTCAAAATCTTCACCACCAAGATGAGTATCACCAGCAGTGGCCTTCACCTCAAAGATACCCTCCTCAATGGTCAGAAGAGAGACATCAAAGGTACCACCACCAAGATCAAAGATTAGGACATTCTTCTCGCCGACACTTGTAGCCTTCTTGTCAAGACCATAGGCAATGGCTGCAGCTGTGGGCTCATTAATAATACGCATGACATTCAGACCAGCAATGACACCAGCATCCTTGGTGGCCTGACGCTGAGAATCATTGAAGTAAGCAGGGACAGTGACCACAGCATTCTTAACAGTAGAACCAAGGTATGCCTCAGCAATCTCACGCATCTTAATCAAAACCATGGAAGAGATTTCTTCTGCAGCAAATTGTTTCTCTTCACCCTTATAATTGACCACAATCATAGGCTTATCACCAGGACCAGCAATAACCTTGAATGGCCACATCTTCATATCACTCTGAACAGATGCATCACTGATCCGACGACCAATCAACCTCTTTGCATCTGAAAAAAATCATATATCAATTGAACCATTCATGAAAAAGGATAACCAATTAAAAAACTTCTATAACCAACACAAACATTTCCAGCTCAGTAATAAAGTATAACTCCTGAGAATATAAAGATATAATATAGTTCAACAACACAAGGACAGTCAGAAGATCAAGTTGTCAAACATACCCTCAATAAAACATCAACTTAAACGCATATTATTAGCTTTGAGCATAAACGCAACCCAACAAAATATATGAAGCCTTAACATTACCTATGTACAATGGTAAAAATAAGAGCAATTGCATTTAGAACACTAACATTTAATTTGCATCCAATAAAATGCCTATCAGATTCTTGTTTCTCAAATAGCTATACAACTAACAAAAACGTTGGCTTGCAGCATACAAAAGAACAGATCTAAACGTATCGCATAACATTGTGATCTATACATACCAATTACAGCAAGAAACAAACATAAAAAACATACTAATGCAAAGATATATTACTCTCTAATCTAATCCTCAGTGTCTGAAGTCAATCGAGATTTATCAGTCACCATTTCAGATCTAAAACACATAACATTGAATCTAACCTTAGCCGACAATAAAAAGCATCAAACGGAAAGGAAACAACTGAAAGAAGTGACAACATACCAAAGACGGTATTAATTGGGTTCATCGCAACTTGATTCTTAGCTGCATCACCGATAAGACGTTCAGTATCGGTGAAGGCAACATAAGACGGCGTCGTTCGGTTTCCCTGATCATTAGCGATAATTTCAACACGGTCGTGTTGCCACACGCCAACGCAGGAGTAAGTCGTACCCAAGTCAATACCAATCGCTGGGCCTTCTCCTTTACCAGCCATGTCTACGTCGATTCTTAGATTTGCCGACGAAGAAGATTTAAGGAAAGTGAACGATCTAAAATGAAATGAAAGACTACTGAAAAGAAACTAGGGTTTCTAATTTGCGGAAAAGTAGAATAAGAGTTCGCTTAAATAGAGTTCTGGTTAGGGTTTCGAGAATGTTCTAACCGCGAAGACTTGGAAACCGTCAGATCCGTCAATGATATTGACGGTTCCACATTGTTTACGCCAATGCTAGCTTAAAAGGTTAGGCGGGAACCTTGTTGACTTAGAAATCATCGAGGCCGTTAATTTCAAATTAATCAAATCTGGAACATCCGTGAGTTTAACCAATAAGGGAGGAGCGTGGGGTACAAATTAAAAGTACATTTGATTGAATGTTTTGAAAAGCATTAGCAAGCAACGCGCGTTCTGATTGGAAGTGCCAGCGGAGGAAGATTCTACAAGCGAAAGAGTATCGGGCTTTCGTTTTATCTGGACCCCAGCTGTCCGAACACGTTTCACGCGGGGAAGGCACAGACGATTTCCGGGTCGCGGAATATACTTTGAGTGAATTGTCCGGGTAAATGCTTTCGTAGCCGGATTCGATAGAGATCTGATAAGACACTCAAGTCTAGTAATTGAAGATTGAAAGTTTTTTTTTTTTTTCATACTTTTTTTGGGTTCATTTCCGAAGCCCCATATTCCCTCAAAATTTGGCCCAATAAACTAGGGATATGGTTTTAACTCGCTTTTAAAAATTAGATCGAAATCCATGGTCCGATAATTAAAATAATTTTAAATATTTAATTTAATATTTAAATGATATATTATTATATAATTGAACGTTAATTTATTTTTAATTTAAAATTATTTAATTATATAATAACACATTATCTAAATACTCAATTAGATATTTAAAATTAAATATACATAATTTTATTGTAGCAAAATATATATTACTTTTATGAATAATGTTATACTACTAGTTTTGAGTCTCAATTGGGTAATTTTATTATAATTCAAAAAATACATAATCATATAATAAAATATTATCTAAATATTTAATTAGATATTCAAAAGTTTGGCTAAACATTGTTCTATTATAACATTATAAAACATAATTGAAATTAACAGACAACACCGCCTCACATTATATTAAAAGAAAAGAGATCATACGTATTCAGATAAGAGTAGTACTATATGCAATAACTTTTGTATATAAACAACGATGTATCATCATATGATTGAATAGTTAAAAATTAAAGATAAAATAATATTCAATCATATAGTAAAATATTATTATTTGTACATAAAATTGTGCACATAATCTTTTTCATTAGATAAAGATAGCATGCACTCATACAACATGCTTATATTTAAAGAGAATAATAAAACTATACATATACATTTTTTATATATAATTTATGTACATAAATTATATGTCATTATGTGATTAAATGATTTTAAATTAAAGGTAAAGTAACACTCAATCATATGATAATACATTATCTAAATATTTAAATTATATAAAAAATATATATACGCATAATATTGTGTTAACGAGAAAATGTGTACACAACCTTTAACCCTTAATCCATTTGGTGGATTATATTTTACCTTGATTCGATTGGAATCCTAGTTATATATCATAATTCAATTCGAAAAATTTGTAAATTTTGCCCCAACTAAGCATTACTCTCGTCTGTCGACTGATTAGGGTATTTTTTTTTTCATTGGTGGAAAGCATCGTCTTAGAATCTTATTTGAATCGATTGGTTTGATCGAAAATCAATACCAAACCAGATTTGAATTATAAGTAAAATTTGTTTTATTTATTGGATTAGATTAATTTAATATTGTAACAAGTAAATAACACCAAATTACAATTCAACCGTTGGATAAGTCAAGTTCAACCGTTAAGTTGATATCATATAATTAAAATATATTTTAAAATTTTAATTATGTTATGTTATGGTAATACTGACATTATTGTTTTGATCAACCAATCGAATCAATCAATTTGTAAATTGACTTTGACCAAGTTAATTCCTAATTTAGGTTTAAAAGGGGGAAAGTTAGCTTAAGTTTAATTGCCTTCATAAAAACATTATGTGCATAAATCTTCATGACCCTTCTTTTTTGTTATACGTTCTAATTTTTTAAAAGCGAGGTCTTATTGTATATGGTAAAACTTCTCACTGACTCGATTCACAAAAATAATACTAAGAAGATAACTATTTATCGATAAGTTATTGAATCATTGATCCGATAAGTTTTTCACCCATAAATCAAACCAAAATGTTGATAGTTCAACACTCAAAAAACAAAAAAAACTCTATTAAACAGTTTATCTTCTTCACATCCACAAGATTATTATTGTTTTTGTAAGTACACATAAATAAAACAAAAAAGAACCTGACCGACAAACAAAGCCAAGACAAGGCCGTGTTACACTCCAAAAGGGCAACAAGCTAGCAAGAATTATACAATGCACAAAACCCACAAACAAGGCCTAAGCCAAACCAAAAATAAAGATCAAGAACAAAGAAAAATAAAACAACCAAATATAAAACGAAATAAATAAACAAATTCAGAAAAGGCTAAAACTGTCTTTCAAATGCAAAAGAGAAGACAAAACAGAGGATGCATCACCAAAACATAACAAGTAGAGAAAGCAACACCAATAATAGATAAAGATTATTCTTCTATATTATCTCATGTCTATAATGGAAAAAAATTATCTCTTGTCAAATTGGAATCACACAATCTATATAATTATTTTATTTTTGTACAATTAGAATAAAAAAATTCTTTAAATTCATTGTTTTATAATATAAAAGATTAAACAAAGGTAAGGGGATAAAAAATAATTATTAATATTTTGTCGGGTTTTTATATATAGATCCAAATAAAATGAGAGTAAACAAAGAATCTCGAACAACGGATCAAAACATGTTAAAAATTTCCTTATGTTCTTACATTAACCTGGTCATATTGCAGTATTGTATACTTCTCCTAGTATACATAGACTCTCATTAAAACTATATTATCTCTTGAACTGTTCTTCTCTTGGTGTTCCTCAGTGTTCATTTTTTAGTGTGGGTGGTTAACTGCAATGAACACCACGCGTAACAGATCAAATCCCAGACTGAAAGCTGATTGATTTAATGATTACTAAATTAAATGGCATATGCCAAATTGGGGTATCTTTGAACGGCAGCCTCATTTGCCACACTTCCATTGCCCTTCTCCCTCTGGCAGAGGGAGCTCTATCCACCGTAGCTAGCTCCTGCTAAACTTCTCACCACTTGAGGTTCATATTTCTGGTTTCGTCGCAGAAGAGACCCCACATTATCCTTGGATGAACTGCATGCTGTCAATTTGTCATGTAATATTATATATATTACATTACTGTCAAAACTAGCTAGCTTGTTTTAGCTGTCTTAATCGATTTTCAACAGTTGACCCCTAAGGGCAGGGAAATATTGAAAAGACTTGTTTGTTTAGCTAGAAAGCGAATGCATATAGGCCAAAATATATCAGTACAAAAAAATGTCCCTCCCAGCGGCTGAATATTCCAGGGATATTAAAATTTACCCGTTTGAGTTTAAAGAATGATGTTCCTGCAGGCAAATAATTGAACTTGTAAATGCGAGTAAAGAAGACTACTTCTAATTTTCTTCTTCTGGTTTGCATAAGTGGCCAGTGCACCAGTTGTAGAGAAAGTATGATGAAGAACTGATGCTACTCTCCTCTTCTTTATTCCGGTTCTCCATAGCACATCCTGAAAGTGCAAAATCTTAAAGGGTTCGGAGCACACACTTATTATTATTATTATTAGGGAAACTGAAATTTTTATCATTATTTTATTCCGTCTATACAAAATTGTCACTTATCCTAAAGCTTTCACAAATATATCACAACAATACTCAATTTCTCCAAAATACCCCTCTTCAATCTTTCATGCACAAATTCTCTCTCTTCTTCTCTGCAACTTTTTTCTCTCTTTTTTCTCTTCTTCAAAATGATAAAGGAATCACTCTCTCTTCTGGAAAAAAATGTTGAATTCTTCAGATTAAGAATTCTTCAAAGTAAAGATTTAAAAAAAAAAGAACAATTTACAAAAAAACTCAACTGGAAAAAAATGACCATCAAAAAAGTGTAAGAAGTGACCATCGAAGAAGATCACATTAAGTAGGATTTAACTGGAAAAAAAAATTAGCATTTAAAGATTAAAACTGAAAAAAAAAATTTACGTTTAACCCAAAAAAAAAAAAAAAAAAGCTTGGCATGAAATCTGGAATTAGGCCAAGTTGACGTTAACGCCAAGGTTGGCGTTAAACGCCAACCTGGGTTATACATATAAGGGTTGGCTTATATGTATATAATGTATTTATATTAATATATTAATATATTAATTTTATATATTATAATATTATTATATTATAATAATAAATATTATATTTTATAATAATATAAATAATATATTATTTTATAATTATATTAAAATATATTATATATTATATTATTATAATATTATAATAATATATTATATTATTAATAATTATATAATAAAATATATAAATATTATAATTTAATAAAAAGCCAGGGTTGGCGTTTCTGCCAACCCTGGCAGATATATATATATATATATATATATATTATATAATATATAATTATAATTATATAATATATATAATATATATTAATATTACTAAGGGTTGACGATGCCGCCAACTCTTGGTAATTATATAATATATATAATATATAATATTATATTATTAAGAGTAATACTATGTGTACCCACTTTGGGTACACAAATATATACACATATATGTGTCATCATATGATTGGTTATTGTTTTATTTTAATTCAAAATATATCACATACATATAAATATACATTTGTGTACTTAAAATGGGTATATATAATTTTATTGTATTATTAATATATATAATTATATATTATAATATATTATATTATAATATTATAATATATAATCTTATATCTTAATATTATATTATATTTTTAATTATAATATTTAGGGTTTATAATTAAATGTGAATAAATTCGGTCGATCGAATTTGATCGACCGAATTAGCTTCCGAAATTTTGTCCAGAACCCATGTATAATATTTTAATTAAAAATATAATATAAATAATATATAATATTATAATATAATATATATAATATATTATATATAATATTTTATATTAATATAATGTATATATTATATTAATAATGTAAATAATAATATTATATGTATATTGTCAAGGTTGACGGAAACGCCAACCCTTGGCGTTAACGCGACAACGCCAACCCTGGCAAATAATATATACATATATTATACTATATATATTAATATTAATAATAATATATATAATATAATTATAATATTCTAATTAAAATATAATATAATATATTATATATAATATAATTATAATTATATAATTATATAATATATTACATAATATATAATATTATAATATATAATTATATAATATATTAATACTGAAAATTCTAGGAATTATTAACGGTTGGCGTTAATGTCATCCTTTACACCACTTGCTTTGCTTTATAAAATATTACATTAATGTTAATTTCCCTTATATTACATATATTTATAAAATATAAAATTATATTATAATATAATATATATATTATATAATATATATTATTATAATAATATTATATAATATATTAATATATATTTATTTTATATAATATATAATTATATATTTTTTATTATATATAATATGTAATATATTATAATATATAATTAAATTATATAATTATAAAATATATAATATTATATATTATAAAGGTTGGCGGCACCGCCAACCTTGACGTAATAATTATATATATTTTATATAATATAATATATTTTTTATATATTATATTATATATGTAATATTATATTATAAAATATTATAATTTAATTATATATATTATAATATATTATAATATTATATATTATAATATATTATATATAATATAATAATATATAATATTATATATTATAATATATTAATATTATAATATTATATACATATACGCCAACCCTTATGTACATATATTAAGTGTTGGCATTACACAACAACTTTCACCTCAATCTTTTTTTTTTTTTCAGTTAAATGTCCAGTTTTTTTGTTTCACTTAAATACCAATTTTTTTTCTTTTTCCAGTTAAATACTGTTACATGCTCTCTCCGATTGTCATTTCCTCCAAAGTATATACAGTGGATGTGGTTGAGTTTTTTTGTGAATTGCTCTTTTCTTTTTTTAAATCCTTACTTTGAAAAAATTTTAATCTGAAGAATTCAATATTTCCTTCCTGCTTTTGTTTTTTAAGATGAGGAAGAAGAGAGAGTGATTCCTTTATTACTTTGGAAGAAGAGAAAAAGAGAGAGAATTTGTACATAAAAGATTGAAGAGAAGTATTTTGGGGAAGATAATTACTGTTGTGGTATATTTGTGAAAGCTTTAGGATAAATAATAATTTTGTATAGACGAAATAAAATAGTGGTAAAAATTTCATTATCCCTTATTATTATTGAAAACTCCTGTAATCCGCAAATCTATCACTAACTTCTACGGTTCCCCATTTATATAAACTCTGTTGTTGAGTTTCCATCTTTCAGTCTTCAATAATCTTCCCTTCAATAACCCCTTAGGCTAGCTTGAGTGGTGTTAGCTTGGGATTCAAAAAGGAGGTTTTGGGTACAAAAACTCAGCCGGCCCATATCAAAATTAAACATTTTTAGGATCGGTTATGGCAGCAGTGCGCCAGGCTGAATCGCTATGGCCGGTGCAGTTGGGTTCGGCGTTAAGGACGGCTCTAGCGTGCTCAATTGTGGGCTGCTTGACCCTTTACGGCCCGGAGCATCTCCGGCGAATACCAGCATTTCCAGCCTTTTCTTATGTGACAACAATATTGATTGTGTCAGATGCCACTCTTGGTGACACTCTTAAGGGGTGCTGGAACGCTGTGTTCGCCACCGTGCAAGTTATGATTCTTTCGATTTTATTCTTGCGGCTGATTGGACCTGGCGGGTTCAGCAGTGGACAGGCGGCCGTTGTGGTGGCGGTCACCGCCTTTGTGGTTGCGCTGCCGGAGTCGACTCATTTGATGGCGAAAAGGATTGCGTTCGGGCAGATTGTGATTGTGTGTGTAAGTGCAGTTATTCACGAGGGAGAAAGTGGAGTTGTGATGAACCCAGTTCATGTGGCGTCGAGTACGGCTCTTGGTGCCTTCGCTTCTGTTTTGGCAATGGTGGTTCCTTATCCGCTGCTAGCTTACTATGAGGTAAATCACCACGAATAAAAGCTTCGATGCACTTAACTTTAAAAACTTTAATTCTTAAGATTATCTTAGTTTATTGTATTCAAATAGACAAAATCAGACAAATAACACAACACAAATGATGACTGAGAAGAGAAGTGATAACTTACAGAAATTGAAGGGATTTAAACTAAACAATTGCTATTTTACGTGTAAAATTCTAATATGTATCTTCGTAAAATAATATAATTTTAAATTAAATATAAAATAATATTTTATTTTATAATTATACATAATTTAAATATTTAATTATATATCTAAAACCGTTTATACATACTATTTTTATCCTTTTTTTTGACGTAGGATAAACAAAAAGAAAAAAATTGTTGGTTGGCATCATAATAAAAGGTAATGCAATTTATTAAAAAAAATAATTGTAGTTTATTCGTTAGACTATCTTAAATTTTTAAACAATAAACTATAGAGCTGTGTATTATATATAATTTATATATTTAAATTATATATTATTATATGATTATATATTATTTTATTTTTAATTTAAAATCATATCAATCACATGATAACATATCATCTGTTTACATAAATTGTATATAAAAAATAGGTACTATGTGCACACAATATGATTTTGAGTATCTAATTAGATACTCAAATTTTGTGTTATCATATATTAAATAATTTCAAATTAAAGATAAAAGTTACAGTAATCACATGAGTATACATTAGTTGAATATTCAATTGTGTATTCAAAATTAAGTACACGTTGTATTGCTCATTCTTGAATTCGAATACTGAATCAATAAAACTATATGTAGCTATTTCAAATACACATTTGATGTATGTTATCATATAATTGAGTGATTTTGAATTAAAAATAAAGTAACATTCAATCACATCATGACACACATAAATGTGTATCTATTTATGTATTCAAAATTAGTACGTATAATATTGTTTATAGTGAATTGCATATGGATATTAACAAAGTATTACTTTGCAGGTAAAGAAAATGTGCAGATCATATGCTGAAAATGCTTCAGAGAGGTTGAATCTCTTGGTCAAGGCGTTGTGTGCAAAAGATAACACAACGGCACTCGAGTTCATTTTAGAAGCCAAATCTCTGTTGATACCAGGGGCCAAATTGCTTTCCAGTATCAAACAAAAACAGGTTACTGAAAGTGAACTCTCAATTTGAAGGCACATTCTCTTCAAATTTACATGGTAAAATTTATTAGCTAAAAGATTGTTTACCTTAATTTTCACAGGATGCCATGTTGTGGGAGAGACCTCAAATCAGATTCTCCAAACCCAACCACTTAAACCCAGGAAAGAAATTGCAAGAACTGGAGATACCAATTAGAGGAATGGAACTGGCCCTGAATTCTTGCCGTTGCTTCCCTGTTGGCATGATTGATGAAGAGCTAAGAGATGCTTCAGAGACTTTGAAAGCTCAGATTGGCCTTAAACTAGAACAAGTTAAATGTTATGAGCCCTTCGATGCAACAACAGCTCCGGAGATTAAGAATGAATCTGCAGACAAGTCCCTGTGGACACTTGGAAAAATTTCCTCAACTGAAGATCTTCTGGGGTCCTTCTTCTTTTACTGTATGGAACTCCTGCAAAATGGCTTTCCCAGTTCTGCTGGAAATTCTGAATCAAGTGGTTTGCAAAATCAAGGAAAAAGTATGAATTTACTGGAAAGGAGTCTGTTAATTTTACCAAGTTGTGAGAGCTTCATTTTTGCTGTCAAGTGCTCTGTTTCTCTTGGTCTTGCTGTGCTCTTCGGGTTGATTTACAACAGGGGGAATGGTTATTGGTCAGGATTGACGATTGCAATCAGTTTTGCGAGAAACCGTCAAGCAACATTTACAATTGCCAATGCTCGTGCACAAGGAACTGTGATGGGATCAGTGTATGGAATCTTGTGCTGCTTTATGTTCCAAAAAGTTGAGAATTTAAGGTTCTTGCTCTTGCTGCCATGGATCATTTTCACTAGTTTCCTGAGGCACAGCAGAATGTACGGTGAAGCTGGCAGTATTTCAGCTGTTATAGGAGCTTTACTGATCTTGGGTAGAAAAAATTATGGCAATCCGACTGAGTTTGCGATTACTCGAATCACAGAAGCTGTCATCGGATTGATTTGTTTCATCATGGTTGAGCTTTTGTGTCAGCCCACCAGGGCTGCAACTCTCGTGAGAACTCAACTTGCAGAGAGCTTGGCAGCTCTCGGAGAAGGCATTGAGGAGATCACTCTTTGTCCTGACCCAAAAAGCATTTCAGCTAATTCAAGAGCATTGACAGACAAACAAAGTAAACTGAAATCACATGTTAAGAAACTAGAGAACTTCATTGCAGAAGCAGAGTCAGAGCCTAACTTCTGGTTCTTGCCTTTTAATGCTACTTGCTACCATAAGCTCCTGGGATCTTTATCAACCATGGCAGATTTCTTACTCTTTGTAGCTTACAAAATTGATTCTCTCTTGCAAGCATCAGAGAAGTATGGAGTTGGTTGTGAAGAATTCCATGAACAAATAAATAAAGATCTGGAAATTTTCAAAGAAAAAGTTGGGTATTCAATGAAATGCTTTGAGGAGGTGATCTTGATCAAATCCCTTACGGTTCTTGCAAAGGAGCTGCAAAAGAGAAACATACCTTATGACATCGAACTGGGAAGATTCCCTGATGAAGATATGCATAGGAGTATGAGTCCTAATGAAGAAGATGTCCTGGAGATTTTAAGCTCTTTTATTCAACATTTGAATGAAGTAGCTAACAGAATCAACACTGTTGAAGGAAATGAAAAGCTTAAGAGCCAGATAGTTGTTTCTTTGAGTGGCCTTGGGTTCTGCCTCAGTAGTCTGATGAGGGAAACTACAGTACTGGAGAAAGAACTCAAAGAACTACTCAAATGGGAGAATCCGACTAGGAACATTAATTTGTATGAAATTTCCTGTAAGCTTAATGCTCTGTACAAAAAGTAATCCCAAAACATTGCACCCAAAGAGACAGAAGAGAGATTGTTGAAACCCAATATTTACCATATAAAACAGATGAGGTATAATTTACAATAAAAGCCTAAAGTTAAATATTACCAGAAAATTTCTCTACTCCAATTACAAAAAATTTCAACATTCTCTCTTGATGGGATGTGCAAAACCTGCTAAGTACTAGACTTTTTTAATTCGCATCCAGCAGAGATACTGCCTCAATAGAATTATCCATTTCAATATAAATATTGCAAATGCTAAAGAAAAGGCCATGAGAAAACAGTATACTTGGAGCAAATATAAAAGGTAAATATATATACTATGTCTACAAAATCCAAGCAATAAGATGCATTAAGCTCCAAGCTTGTTCATAATTACAGCAAGTTAAGTCTCTGTCAAACCACCTAGTCTATGAAACTAACATGGCATCTCTGCTGCGAATGGCATCAAAATACTAAATATCCTCAGTTGCCTTCATATTTCGGGTCAGCCATCACATAATGATACGCTATAACCAGTACAAAAATGAAGATGCCAAGAAAGTTTGCAATGAAGCCCAACGCCATATCATCAATCATCTACAAAACAAATTGCTAATAGATTAGTACCAAGGTTCAAAGTACCAAAATCAATCTCTCTAATAGAAACTCCAAGAGTATGTCACCAATAGTATTAAACTATCAGTTCCAGCAATAAAGTCATATTCAAGGTTTAATCAGACTTAAATCTAGATTTGGAAACAAAGCTCGGATGTTGATCAAAATGACAATCAGAGTTCATATTGAAAAATCTAAGGTATGACATAACTGAGAGAACATGGGTTGGGAAAGAAATCAAACTAACAAATGGGTAAATAAAATTTTTTTCCTCTTTATCTAATCAAAATGAAAATATGTACCAACCAATTCAATAAAATCAGCAATGTAAACAAATTAAAGATAACAAGGGAAGCCAAAATCAAACAACTACAAATGAAAAATCAAATTTACATAAAAAAACACAAAACACACACATCCACGGAAACTGCAATCCATTATCAAAATCTCCACAATCAAATAATAATATTATACATCTATTTAATTTCATGTTGCAGAATCATCAATCAATAATTAATAATCAAAAGAGTAAAAATCTCAATTCTCAACACAACAGAATCATCAATAAATTTATATAGACCAAATGTGACATAAAGTTTTAGGTCTCCAACAATTGAAACAGCAAATACCATTTTGGAGAATTTAAATAACAAATCAAAACAAACAGACGCGTAAAGCATTATAACATGAATTACCATTTCAAATTTAAGGGAAAATCGAGTTCATTTGACTATGTGATAGTTAAGTTTAAATCAAAATTCTAAGCTCCAAATTGTTTATCTCGTTCTTGTCTTTTTTAATAGTTCTAGTTTATTGGTTGGATATTGATACACTAATTAGAGTTATCCAAAGCGTAGACGGATTGGTTGATATAAGGAGCCTTTACTAACAAGAGAACAAACAAATTCTAATAATTTATGACAACAAAATGAAGCTCCATCTTCAGGATGAAATCCTCGTCTCAATAGCCAAGGAATTTTCGTAACTTACAAGACAATGAGGTCTATATTCTTCAGAACTAAATCAATTGAAATTGCATATGACTCCGTATCGAAAGGACGAAAGCATTGTGATGGAATAGATTAAATAATTGTAGATGATAGAGAATAAGAAAAGAAAATTAAGGATCTTACTCTGATAAACTATGAGGTCGAAGAAGATCACTAACTCTCTTCGTCAAAGAAAAGGCACTGTGTGATTTGAAAAAGATTTAGGGTTTTTTATATGAAGAAAACTGTTGTCAGGAATTTTTATTTTTAAGCTGACTGCAGTTGCAACTAGAACGCTGTCGTTTTGTTCAGAACAAAAAAAATAAAGATTCGATGTGGCTGCTGGGATTCGAGCCAAGGTCTCTACGGCCACAACGTAGAATTCTTACCACTAAACTACAGCCACCAACTTGTGGAAGTTGTTCTAATTCGGAATTATTTATGTCTCTTTTCTACGATCTTAAATCTGCCATTCACGCAATTGATTGAGGAACCGATAGCCATTGATAGACCGAGATACACAGAATCAAACTTGAAAGCAACTCAACTGCTTTGTATTGTTTAATGGGAGTAGTGCTGTGCTTACAGCCACCGTTACTGTAAGTAAACGTAACTTGAATGGTGGAAAAATCTCAGATTCCAAACAAAAACATATTAAACAAATCCCCAATTTCCTTTTTTACTGTTCTCTTCTTTATCTATTTCCCTAGGGTCAGTTTGTCTTCTCCATAACCAAGAACAAAACAGAAGAAATCTATAATTGTACCAGAAAGAAAAGGAGGGAATAACACGTTGAATAAAAGTAATTAAGCACTTTAGTTTTGATTTCTCTGAATCATTTTCTTCAGATCGAAGTGGGTTTTTCTTAAATTTTTTGAAGTGGTATTTTTTTGGGGTTGGGGAAGAAGAAAAAAAAACCCTAGGGCTTTAATTGGCGATGTCTGCAGGGGTCTGTGGGAAACGGGTGGGGTTCGAAGAAATCTTCGGAGCCTCGTCTCCTACGTCGGCCAAGAGATCCAGGTGTTCTAGTTACGGATCTCCCATCCGATCAGGATCCGAGGACCCAGTTTCGGTCTTGCTTCAAATGTTTCCTAACTTGGATCCTGAGGTTCGTTTTTAATGGTTAATGTTCCCTATTATTTACTGTTTATTAAATTGACTAATTATTTACACAATTCATTTTGACAGGAGAATTTAACGAAAATAATATGATTCATGTAATTTGTATAATTTAGGTAGTTGCATTATAGGCTGTTTGTGTGGATTAAGCATTAAATTAATTGTTAATTGTTCATTCCGTATTTTGCTTAGATGCTGTTGACATAAAATCTTGCTAGTTCTTGCTTTTTCTTGGACATTGTTCCTAACTAATGTAGCTAATTAATGAAATATAGTCCAGTTTTGCTGAATTTTTCCATGTTTTGTGGTTTACTATCTTTAGGTAGTCTATTAGAAAAACAACATAGAACAGAATTTAATGGTCTTGACTTTGGTTTGTGAAATGGGTGAACGTGAATTTAAATTTCGTTGCTTATTATGCTATACAGAGAGTGAGAGTATGGTATAGTAGTATAATACCGCATTGTTGGTCCTTTTAACTTCAAGGGTCTGATGAGTTTCCTTTTTTTTTCAATTTAGGTGGTAAAGTCTGCTCTCAGGGATCAAGACAATAAGATTGAAGATGCAATTGTGAGTTTACGTGCACTTTCTTTTGGTGACATGAGTGAAAGAACTAAAGCACTGGGACTTGATTCAACAACAATTGGGAATTGTTCTGCTCTTCTTTGTGAGAGTAGGGTTACAAGTAAGTTGCTTGTTAATACTCTTGTTTCCCTTGTTGGTGTTTTCTATTAAATGTCTGCTTTATCTTCCTTGGATTTTTTTCTTTTTTTGGCTTGAATCTGCATAATTAGGTAGTCAAATGTCAGAAGATAATGTTGGAAATATAAACACGGTTTGTGATGGTGAAAATATAATGGATGGGCCCAAGTGGGTGGATTTGTTTGTTCATGAGATGATGAATGCAACCGATCTTGATGATGCTAGAGGACGTGCTGCCAGGATTTTGGAGGCTTTTGAGACAAGTATTACTGCCAATTCAAAGATCTCAGAGGAGGTAATCAAGCATTTACGCTTTTTTGTAGTCATTGGCTAAGGTCATTGAAATTAGAATGTTGTATTTTCTGATGCTGATGATTTTGGATATAGCAGCATGAGCATGCATCTCTAAAGGAGCATCTGCAGAGCTTGTTGAACGACAACCAGATTCTAAAGAGAGCTGTTGCCATTCAGCATGAACGCCATTTAGAGCAGGAGGAGAAGGATAAGGAAGTGCAACATTTGAAGCTTGTGATAGGCCAGTACCAACAAGAAGTTCGGAAATTAGAGGTAACCTCACTGACATTTAAAGTTATCCCTTCCTTGCATGCTAAAAGTTATTAGAAGAGATGAGAGAATAGCGTTTCCATGATTTTCTTCTTTGCTTGACCCCAGATGCTTTTGGCAAGGGGATTGACTGGGAAATTTAGAAAATGTGTTAATTTTTATTAGACCATTGCTTTGTATCTTCTTTGTGTTGCATAAAACATGCATCTATGTTCTGCCTTGAATCATGCAATATTCTTTTAGTTGGTAACATATGTGGAGAGGCAGCCATGCATGTGAGCTGATGAATGTTTCAATTTATTGAAAATATTACGGCGAATTTGGTCAGAGGAATTCAGAACAAGACCATATTGATCTGTTTTACTAGTGGATCATGATCTTGTTTGATTGGCAACTTAGAACATGGCAACAATTGTTGCATCGGGAGCTGCATCTTACAATTTTTTTTTTATTTGACTTGAGATTGAGCAATATCCTCAGAAAAATTAGGATCCTGAATAACAAAATATGAATACTTAAACAGTAGTGTGAAGAAATTAGAATGGCTTAATTTCATTATGGATATTATATCAAAGATTCTTTTTTCTCTTGGTTGATTTCCAGAGATGACTTTGTGTCTCCATTGTGCAGATGAACAACTACGCATTAAAGGTCCACCTTCAGAGAGCACAAGAAAGTAGCTCAATTCCTGGGCGTTTTCACCCAGATATATATTAAGTTTATTATGTGAGTCTTCTTCAAGTTTAGTGTTTCCAAATACGTAATTTACTCTCTCTCTCTGTTTCTTACTTCTACATTTTCTTTAAACTAGCAATATTAAGATTTCTACACGGTTGTACTAAAATGATCAGCTATGTGTATGATTCAAGCCAATTACACTTTTGGCAGCTGTTTGTGTGAAATTCCAGCTTCATGTCACCAATAATATTTGATGCATGCCCTTCCTACATTGTGATCACAGAATGACCCAGCCCCCATTTTTGCAGTTTAACCAGAAACATTCTTACTGAAAGTTACTTTGTATCAGAAAGTTAGTAATAAGATCTCATTACTAATTTCAGCACTTTCACCTCTACCATTTGGCATAGCCCTATTCAATAAGTACTTGCAATCTAAAATCTACTCAGCCATGAATCAGTAAGGCGTCGTTTGGAGCCACGGTTTATCAAAAGCAACTTACAACTTAATCGCTTGTCTCTCTATTATAGGGTGCCTCAAAAGTTTGGATTCGAATTATGTTAAGTTCAAACAGTTCAAATTCAATTAGTATAAAAAATTGTTTGACTCGAGTTTGTTAAGTTAAAATCAGAGGCAACTCGGGTTTGATTTAAATGAAAAATTATTCAGTTTGAGTTTAATTTGAGTTCATGGTTCGAATAAATGGGTTAAATATATAGTAAAAATTTGTAATTCTCTGATAAAACGATATATTTTTACCCACCAATAAATAAATTAAACTATAGGTTAAGTGTAAATTGAATCTAACTATTTGTGAAACATAAGTCGAATCAAGTCAAATAATTTCAAATTTAAGTTTAATTTAATTTAAAAAATGAGTGAATTTAAATTAAACAAATTTGAATTGAGCCGAACCAATCCTACCAGCCCTAGACATAACAATATATAGTCTAAAGTTTTTCATTAGATTTTTGAATTTCAATTTTCATTGGCAAAATTAATTTATACATAAAATCAGTTCAAAATTTTTTTAAGCGACACCTCAATTAAACAAAATGAGACGCGTGACTGAATCAGATTTGCGTGTTAAGCGAAGACCATGACGTAATTTCCCGCTTATTTGAATGCATATATAAAAGCCCTAGAATTTCATTTTTCATTTCTTAATTCAAAGGAAAAATTAATAATTTGAACTGATGAGCTCTTCTATCCTTAACAAAATCTTATCGTCACCTACAGCTTCTACACCCGCCTGCAATCGAGCTCGTGACTATAGCAAGAATGACGATGATGATGACTCTTCATCGTATTTTCAAAGAACAGTTAAGTGTTTTCTCTGCTTCATGGCAACAAATTCCTCTCCATAATTTTCTTTCAATTGCTCTAATTTGTTTTTCTTTTGGTGTTTTCCAAAGGTATGCTTGTTTGATTGGTGGTTGATTAAAGCAGAGAAGGACTTTCATGGCAAGAGACTTGCTGTTGCTGGATTCACATCTAGAGAGTAAATTTTCGCGAACTATTTTTTCCCTATTTTACCCCTGCTGGTGTCATTTCTGTGTTTATTTTTTGGTGGACATCGTTTTAATTTTATTTTGTACACTTGGTATTTGAAAAGCAAAACCTGCTGGAGTAATTGAAATAGTAGTTTTATGCTATTATTGTATAATTTTATATTTTCATTTTCTCCGCACCAATTTTATTTTTATTTCTGCCATAGGCTGCAAGCAATGCGTGTATTTACCTCTGCACCCATTGTTAAGAGATTTGATGTTTTCACTCTTGAGACAGCTGACGGAATCTGCATTATCCTTAAAGGTTTCATAAACAAGTCACGCACAATTCAAAATGGATTTTCCTATGAGGTATGTAAATGACATTTTTTCTTTTTTGTGCTTGAGCTATTAGTCAAGATATTACGGTCAATTTAGAAATTTTTTAAATTGGTGTACGGATTTATGTTGCATACCTCATGTTTGTATACTCATTGATTAGAAACAACATATAGTTGCTCATGGTGTCTACTGTGGAAATATCAACATGCATCTGCTAATGAAGAATTCCGTTTTCTGAAATATATAAAATTGAAGCTCATGCTTTACTTGTATATCCAAACAGGTTTTTAGCCATTTTGTGTTTGGCTTTCCTACTAATTGGGAAGCATGTACAGAAAAGTTATTTGGAAAAGAGTTAATGACTGGAACTGGTTCAGCAACATTCTCCAATGTTAACAAATCAGCGGCAGTTTTGGAATGTATGTGTGTAACTTATGAAGTGCAATTTTATTCAGACCATGTCTAGATTCTTGAATGTGGATTTTCTTTTCCATACCTCATTATTCTGAATTTCAGTTATTTATGCTACAATTTTCTGATTTTACATTCTCCTCTGTTTGTTGCAAAGTTGCAGCTGTTGCTGGCTTGGAAAACTCTGTGTCAAATGCAACTCAAGGTAAATACAAGAAGGAAAATGACAGAAGAAATCATAATCTTGAAAATATACGTGATTATACTGAAAGTTCGTTTGAGAGGATCACTACCAATGGCTCAAAAGGTCTTGAGTCAACCAACCTTACCACTGAGTAAAATAACATTGATAATGCAAAGTACTATACCTCTGATAACCTTTCACCTTTGGTTATTTGTGTTACAGAGACTGTTAGTTCACTTGAGGATGATTTAGCGGTGCCAGGAGAACCATCAAACCATCATGTGACAGAATCTTCTGAGAGAGTAGCCAATTCAGAAAGCAATGTAAAATGTAACGAAGGGACAATTAGGGATTCAAGGGTGGAAGAGCCATCAAATTTAGAATGTACGTTTATGAATTCTGCCATGGGAAAGTCTCCAGTACCTAATGATTCTGACAATCTTAATTTGTCCCACTTGGACCCAGTTGTGTCCAGAGGAAATTCAGGTGTGGAGTGGGTGACGATCTCTAGTAGCCTAAAGATAACAGCAATGCAGAAAGAAAATGATCAAAATAAGGATGGGCTGAATTATGGAAAAAAAGATTGCTTTACAGCTTGCTTGTTCCAAGACTCTGAGACTATTTTAACATGTGCTGGTGAAAAATCAAGTGGAGTTGAAAATTTAAATTTGTTGAGTTCTGGTCTTAAAGTTATGCCTAAAAACCTTTTGTTTACATTTCCTATTGATGGAAACCCAAATGTTCCAGAAGTTTTGGGTAATTATATTAATGATGCCACAAGATTTCCTGTTGTAACTTCAGCTATGAATATTAATAGCACTCCATCTCGGGTGGATACAAATGCTATAAAATTTACCCCTAGTAATTTTGGAGGTGGAAAGGGTACAAGTAGCTTGAGAAATCTGGGCAATCAGAAAAGGCACTCTGAGTTTAGTGGTTCTGATAAGGTTAAAAGCAAAGAGTTGATGTCTGAGGTCTCTGAACTTTTAGGAGAAAACTTGAAGAGGTGTTCATCACAGGGAACCATTCATTCTGAAAGGATTATGGGTACACCTGAGGCAGTTAGAAGCCAATCTATTAGAAGAATGATCAGAAATTTGCTTAAAAATTCAAAAGGCAAAGAGAAGGAAGGACAAACAGTTGTCTGTGGGTTGAAAGCTAGAAGAAGGAAGATCAATTCTGTCTCAGTGATCTCTAATCAGAAGAGCAATACCATTCAAAATGACATTTTAGAATGTGATAATTTATTCAATTTGAGTGATGATGAGCTTGAAGATCCAACTGATAATACTTTGGTAAAAGATAACTCAAAGCAGAGACGAGACCGTAGAAAAATATCCCGAACTGGGACACCAAGGAAGAACGCGAAAAACTTTGCCCAGCGTCTCAGTGGGCCTAGTGATGGTGATTGTCAAAGTGACATACAAACTGCAGTTGGTGAGAAAGAAAAAAGTGCTCAACAACTTGGCTCCTCCAGGAAGAAAGCTCACAGGAAAATTAATTTTGATATACATGTAAGTTATTGATCAAGGATCAGAAAGACATTCTGTTTAGCATGTGCATTTAAAGGAATAGCTTGCTTCTCTCTCTATGTTCAATTGAAAATGGCCATCACGATAATTGAACATGAATTTTGGAATGATATAATGATTCTTTGCTTTAAAGATTTGGCCTGATGCTATTTCTTTCGGTGAAGGGCTGTGTAATGACTTATAATTAATTCCATTCAAACTTCTGTTATTGTTAATATTCACTTTACAATGTTGTCAAGGGAAAATAGTTAGTATGTGGATTATGACCATATTGGAAAATTTTGTTGTCTATATTTTCATCTGGATTTAATTTATTTCTTACTGTTCATTCTTTTGTTGGCTTGATCATCATTTGAATGTCATTAGAATCTTTTGATGATCCATGTCATTTACTTTTAATATACATTGGATCATATTAATGTATCTTGCATATAATACGTGTTTGTTGACTCTTACTCTTTTTCTTTTTCCTCTTTTTATTGAAAAAATATTCTATCTACATAGGCAAGTCCTCTTACCCGCGAAAGAAAAGAGAAAATATCTATTATTTCACCAGAATCTTTGAGTCTCAAACGATCCAGATCAGGTATGTTTTCTTTTTAAACTCTGGTATATTCTTAGTTTTGTTCAGTGTTTGACTCTTTATTCAGCTAATAGCTGATACATCCAATATATTATGAAAATTTATTGGCAAAAACAAAAATCTGAAGAGTATACTATGGAAACATTTTCCATAGGTCTCTAAGTTTAGCAGTTCACATAATTTCCTCAATATTTCATCTCTTATAATTGTTTTTGACACAGAACTGCTTTGCTTAGTTTTGTGTTGTACGAATTTATTAGAATGCATTTTTCCCTAATATTTACAGGAAACAATAATGTGGTTATCATTCTTTTGGCATATCTGAAAAATCCTGTTTATTAAATTTTATTGTAACTGAAATATTGTTTCTTTAACTGTTCAACTGTTTTGCAATTTTGCAGGGAGACTGCTTCTGCCTTCCCTAGATTTTTGGCGCAATCAAGTTGCAGTTTATGATGCGGTTTGTGGTTTTTTCTTGGCGTTTTACTGTTTTCAGTCTTAAATTTTAATTCTGTATAGCTCTGATACTCTTACCTTGCTAAAAAGATTTCCATCTTTGAAAATCTCAACATTTTAAGGAAACTTCAACTAATGCATTTACATTGTTGGTATATTCCTTACCTTCCAACATTCTTTTACTTGTTAAAGACTTTTGAAGAGTTATGGTTTTAGTTTGTGGAAGAAAAAATCATGACTAGGCTTCTTAAAATCAAGAGATTAAGAGATTGATCCAAATGAAAACAAGAAAATCTAGGTAGAAGTTTTGTACCGATGCATTTCTGTCAAACCAGAGCAACATTCAGAAGACTTTTACTTGCACATGCATGCACTTGATTTCATAAATCAAGTGCATACTTATATCCATTGTATGTTTAGATGTCAGTGTTTGATATGCTTAATACTGTCTGATCTTTCTAGTTTTCTTCTTTATGTTGGTCATTCCCCCTTATGAGGATATGAATGTACAAAATTTTTCTGTTTTCAGGATCGTAAAATCACTGGAATTCAGGAAGCTGTAGATGATGTTAAACCATCCAAAGGTTTGTCTTACTTTACCCTTTTTAATTGCTTCATTTTGGTAGTTATTTATTTTGAATTATTTGGATTGCATATACAATTGTTAACGTTTTGGTGCCCCGTCACACTAGGGTGGGTAGTAATTTAGTTCAAATTTGCAATTTTTCTTTTCGAAAACAAAGTTATCTAAGTGGCTCTCAGTGTCTGTAGGGAGTAAATCTGAGCCTCGGATCAAACGTAGGCAGTGAACAAAGCGGAGTATCAACGGGAGCTTTTGTGTTAGTAAGAACAACTGTAAGCTCATTTACAATGGCAATGACAGCATATAGTAGTTTGAAATTAGGGTTCTTGTTTGAAGTTAAAGCAGATCAGTGAAAAAGAGCATCACAAATTGGTTCTAGCAGTTGCAACCATGCAGGGGCCTCATAAGCCATCTCCACCACAAATACTTGTAGTCTTTTTTGAAAACTAACATTTCTTGCTCCACTAACAAAAGTAGTTTAAACTTAGAACTACTTTTTTAACAATAAAATTATGGATATACACTTTTAAGTACATAATTTGGTACATAAGTGATATGTCATTAAGTGATTGGTTGATTTTGAATTTATAACAATTATGTACTAAAAAGTGTATATACATAGCATTGTACCATTTTTAAATAGTTGGAAAACGAAAGCCATTCTCAATCTAGGTCTTAGTGATAATCAGCCACACAAGAACTCTTAGTAAAAGGTCAAGTTGGGGGTTCTTCCATTGTATTCCAGAGGCTCTATACAGGATGTAAACGGTGCTGATTACCTACAAGACCAATTTCAAATGGCATAAAATACAAATTGATGTACAATTGAATATGCTTCCATTAACAATGGCATATCTCCCACCTCAAAACTTAATAGCCCTCGTAAATTTCATCAGCACCAAAAATCTGGCTTCCAAGTAAGTAACAAAATCCACAAATAAATGCTCAATGTTTTAAAACGGGATCAAACTGGGCAAATTTGGGGTTAACTTGTTGGTTAAAGATGGGATCAATGTTAGTTAGGCTGACACATCGGGGTTGTGACTAACTATGTTGGTTTACACTTTGAAATACCAAGACTTTTCTTTAAACAGTGTGGGGACATAAAGGTGTTACCGATAGACGGCCTTGGCATCATGGTTTTGAAACCTGGATTGGACATAAACCTAGTGAAAGTGTCGTTTCAAGTTTTACAAGAAACCATAACTGAAATTAGAATTCGTTAGTTCTTAGAATTAAGAGTAATTGAGATCGGTTCTTATCTACAACCAAGCGTAGGTTTTGGTTTTTACATTGAACTTATTTTCTAAATCTTTAGAATTGAATTCTTATTTCTGATGTTCTTTAAAAATGAACAGTAAACACAATCAAGGATCAAGACTCATGCAACAACAAACAAACTCATTGCCTCTCTTCCTTCTCAAATGACTACACGTGCCCAAGGAATACAATGAATGGAAACCTTCATGGTTATTAATTCTTTTAAACTTGAATGTAGTAACAACTTACTGATCTCCCAATTTGATGGTCTAGGATTGGTAAGTAAAACATGTTGGACAGAGCAACGATTTCAAAGCCATTCTCGTAGCAAGATTGGGAATCTTTAATAGAAGACTTCCAACACAACGGTGCGTGCCTCACCGTATGGACCTCCGTCTACTCAATCATTGCCTTGGTAAACTTCTTTTTTTTTTTTTCGTAAGAAATGTGAAGTTGCATACAATAAAGTAAGTTCATGAAATGCATGGTAGATGGTATTGAGGGAAATAGAGGGGACAAAACCAATGATAACTGACCAAATCCTAATAGTTGAGATGGCAATGAAGTATAGATGATGGCAATGTAGTATAGATAATGGCAACAACACAATTGGGTGGAAGGAAATTTGACCAAATCCCAATTAGATGATAAAAATGAATTGATAAAAATAATTGTTCATAAAAACCCTTATAAACAACTAGAGTAGACAAAACCAACAACTAAAACCCAAGAGAACAGATGGAGGTGATTTAGTGATGAAGTAGACTAATTTAGGGGAAGATAACAACAATTAGGAGAAATGAGACAAAGAGAAAGGTTTAAAAGTAAAATGAAGAAGCATTTGCATAAAAAAAAAAATCTAGACTCAAGGAAATAAATGATATTGTTTTGGTTCCTCTAAGTTGAAAATTATAACTTGACCTAAAATCTGTTAATCGTTCTATTTTATTTCTTAGAACCTATCATATATTTTTGATTTGGATAGGAACAGGAACCAATGGCCAAGAACCCTACGGTTCCAATTTCAATTGGGATAAAATCATCCTTCTCAAATTATGATAAAATCATCCTTAAATTTGGTATTTATAATTGAAATGTAGATATACTCCTATTATTCTAAACTACCACAATTTCCATCATATCATTAACTACTGCATTATCTTAAAATTCTCTAAAACTTTACCTCTTACCACTATAAACACAAAATAGTGAGACAAGGGGGAGCATCTAGGAGACATAAACACTTAATAGTTCATTATATTTTTATAGTCTTTTCTGTTTATTTTTTATTGTCATATCATCAAAATAATATCATTACAATAGACATAGATTATTAATGTATCAATCAAATTTTTGATAATAAGAGATTTTGTCCGTATTTGTTAAACGGATAAATCTGTTATATTATGATCGAACTCATAATTATTATATTAAATAAATTAAAGTTTCATAACTGTGATAAAAACTCAAACTCAAACTTTTATCTTAAAAGTTTTAATATTTTATCAATTTTACTAACTCTTCGATCTAAATTTGTTTTCATTCTTACACCCGTATCTTCTTAATTCCATGTAATTTTGATTGGTGCACACTTATACAACAGTAGGATTCTAGTGTGGGTTGCTTCAGGTTCAATACTAGCGAAAAGCTAATGCGGAGCCAAGGTTTAATATTTGCAGTGGGAAACAGAGAGCCAATTAAAACATGCCACGTCACCATCTGATGCAACAAAAGAACCAACCGTATGCCTACTCCGTGATAAGTAAATAACGAGGATAGCTATTATCAGCCGTCAATAACACTCAATCCAACAGTCCACATGTCCTCTCTCATGTTTCAGTTTAAAAAACAGAGGATACGGATCGCCATTTTTAGCCGTAGATAGACACTGAATCTAACGGTCCACATATCCACTTCACCGCTCTCCGTATTTAAAATCCCAATCCCTACATCGTTAGTTCGCAGCTTCGCATACGTTTAGAAAAAAAATTTTATCTCTTTGAAACTTTCTCGAGAAAATGTCTGGTCGTGGAAAGGGAGGCAAGGGATTGGGAAAGGGAGGAGCCAAGAGGCACCGAAAGGTTTTGCGTGATAATATCCAGGCATCACCAAGCCGGCCATTCGCCGATTGGCCAGGAGAGGTGGTGTTAAGAGGATCAGTGGCCTGATCTACGAGGAGACTCGTGGCGTCCTTAAGATTTTCCTGGAAAACGTCATCCGTGACGCCGTTACTTATACTGAGCACGCTAGGCGCAAAACGGTTACAGCTATGGACGTTGTCTACGCTCTCAAGAGGCAGGGCAGGACCCTCTACGGTTTCGGTGGTTGAGCCGGCGGTGTTTGGATTGTTCTAGGGTTTTGTAAATCAGGTGGTGTAGTGGCTTTAATTACGGTTAATTTCGATTTTTGTACTAGGGTTTCCTTTCATCTATGGAAAATGTAACGATTTCTCTTTTCAGACTGAAAATTCTTGTGTTATCCGATAAATTTTCTGTAGTAATATATGAAATTTGTCGGTTGAGTCAAATATTCGAGTAAACCCGTTCCCATAATCTGAAGTCGGAGGGTTCAAATTTGCAGCCATTTCTAATGCTACTCATAACAATTTTGAAATGGGGATTACAATAATTTCATCCTGATGTTTGATTAAAGAATACTTTACCTGATTCCGGATGATCCTTTTGCTTATTCTATTGCCCTTTAACACCATTATCTTTTATTTGTGGCAAATCTTAGGAAGTAAAAACGGAAATTATTTATGCTTTTGTTTTATTTGTGATTTAAATTTGTTATTTTGAATTTAAAAGGTATTAAATAATATTTTCTATATTTTTTATATTAAATATGTTTTTTTTCTCTTTTATGTTTTCTGTTTTTAAGTTTTTAGTTAATTATAATAATTTTATAAATATATAAAATAAACTTTAAATTTTTTAATAATTTTGTGTGATGATTAAATTTTAATTATATATTATATTAAAAAAATAAAAGATAAATGTTAAAATTATTATTAATATTATCATATATTGAAAAATGTATTATTTAATAATGTTTTATATTAAATTTATATATACAAATTTCATATATTTCTTATAATTTATTATATTATATCTGTATAATTTACCTTTTTAGTTTTTTGTTTTGTTTGCATATTTATTAATTAGGCTCTCAATTCAATCATTTTACCGATATACCTGTATTTGTGCTTGATAAAATTGACAATTCTTCATTATCAGATTACATGTGTAATTTGTAATTGATGAATTTCTTTAGAAGGGTAGAATCATGATGAGTAAATCAACATATAGTTTGATTATGGGAACTCTAAACTAGTTGATACACAAGCCCAGGATTTGATGATTGCGCCGAAAAACCTCGGGGCAGACTACCATTACTGTGTTTCTATCTATTTAAGCTAGCTGAGAACTCAGTGAACATTGTGAGCTGTGCTTCTTCTAGTGCTTTCTAAATTCAGTATCAAGAACTCACTGAACCATTGCGTCTGATTGCTTTGCTGCATTATGGTACTTCTGCAAATCAGCATCAAGATCTTCCATAGAAAATGGTGTCTTTTCACTTCGACCTCTTCTCCAGCCACGACCCCTACTTATGCCATGTCTACCACGATGAGACCCTCCCATGGCACCACCTCTTCTTTGGCGGCTGTTACCATATATATATGATGATGAAATAATACATTAATGCCCAGCAAAAGGAAAGAGACATTATAAATTTTAATTTCTACAACAACATTTCAACAAGGGAAAAGAACGAAAGTTTGGAAAGGTAGTTTAAGTTTAAAGGATTAAGTTTACCAAAAGAATAAATCATAGTAAATTTACATTCTGAGTATAATGTAGTAGACCAATAACGCTGGTTAAACAAACAATCTTACACGAGCTTGACAGATCTGAGTACAGAAGTTGGAACCCATTGAAGTATTTATCATGAGTTAATCAAGTAAACATCGACAACTCAAACTATCCTAGATTCTTTATCTCATTACAAATAACAAAAACACCTTTCTTTTAAACCTAAAAAATTCATCTACCTTCCTATATGTTCATTGAATTATAATTGGGATTGTTTTTAGATCCTACAACCAAAAGAATTTGAACACTTTAACCTGTCAATAGCATTTAATTTTAGTGGGATAACCTCTTGGTTGAGTCAATGGCATTTAATTTCGGTGGGAATAACAAAAATTATGCTTAGTGCAATACTCATGGAAAAGTCAGTAACGCGAGCAACGTTATGTGATCAAGTGTGAAGCAACTTAGGAAATTATATACAAACAGAGCAATTTTATAACGTAAATCTCATAGATAGTCTATTCATATGCTTACCTTCTAAAACCACCATTTTGATTGCCATACATGCCATTGTTAGATGGAGGTGCGGCAGCAGAAGCAGCAATATTTCTTCTGACAATCTCAAGTTTCATTGGTTTTCCATCTAATTGGACATTGTTGTATCTCTTGACAGCTGCCAAGGCATCTGCTCGCTGTGAAAAGACAACTTCTGCAGTTCCCTGTGAGAGAATTATTTTTATGAGTACAATAGCAGCACATATGCAATTACGGGACAGAGATAATGCCAAACTTGATGAGCACCTTTGATCTTCCACTTCGGTCAAAATGAACAGTATATCGCTTAAGATCACCAACCTTGGAAAAGAGATCCTGCTCAGAAATAACTTTAAAATTCAGAAATCAGCTTCATACTTTACTGAAAATATGTTGTCGCCATATAAGTAATCATTCACTCCTCTTTATGTGAATAATGTTCATGAATGTAAAGTAATTAATATTAAGAAAACATTTAATAAATAAAAAGCCTTGGGCAGAAAGACAAACTAAACAATGGGAACAAACAATCAAAATAAGCTTGCTATGTTTCCCAACAGACAATATAAAATAATAAAACCTTTTCCATTATCCAATTTTACTTTTCAATTTAACAGAAAATATGAAATTTGCCTCCCTTATGAAGGAATGATATTTGCAAGAAAGTTAGGTAAATTAGAACTTTGAAATCAGGCATAGGAAATTGAGAAAGGAGACAAACTCTCTAACTGATATCATTCTGTGCCTGGAACAAAGGTAAGAAATAATTCCTCTTATTTCATCTAAAAAGTCAATTGTCTAATAATAACACAAATAGGTCACGCTTTCTCTTCTCTGTCTCCAAGACCTCCTTATTGACAAAATGTAATGCATAAATGCTATTCCCACACCAAATACAGAAACCTCAACACTTGAAATTTGGAAAAATCACGGTCAACTTGTCAACCACAAAACGAATCATATGGCAGTTCTATCCTGATTTTTCTTTCTTTATTTTCACATATTTAATATCTTTCACCTGCTTGACAAAGTCCTACTACTATTACTTAGTAAAAAACAGTAAGTGAACTTTAATTATGATCATATTTGTTGAGTGAGAGATTGAATAAGATTTAGTTAAAAGAAAACATCAAAGGGAAAACACATAACATACTAAGTTTCAAGAAAGAGAGATAAAGCAGGGTAAAGGAAAGTGAATAATTCTTAACTCAAAACAAAGTTCATCATCATCCTCCTATTGGAACTTTCAATAAACTTGTTTCTAACCCTAAACAGTTCATTAAAAAAAAAAAATCCTTTACAAAGAAATCAAGTTGAGATCATTTCCTTTTCTTTCTTCGTTCTCATTTTAAATTATACTCCCTATTTTCTTAAAGGACAATTCAATCACAGGTTATCAAATTAAATCAAAAGTTTAATCATATTGAATAAATTATATTATCCACAGGGCATTAATATTTGTAGGAGAACTAGCTATATAATCCAAAGGACTATCATCTAACCAATGGTATAAAAAATCCCCAATTATTGCCATATAGTGGACTCCGTTATACGAACAAAAAAGTAAACTTCATCTCTCCACAAAAAATCTTGTCCAACTGGGATAATGTGATGACAAGGAGTCCCACATTGATAACAAAAAGGGGATCTTGGTCTGTAGAAGCAGAAAATAACACTTTTGTTGTTGACATGTTGTAGCTCCATAACAAAATAATATTGTAATTAAATTATTAAATAACTCAAATAAATGATGTGTGGAATAAGAGAGACAAAGAAAACACATGAATCAGAATTTACAAGGCTTGGCAAACTCAGTCCTAATGTGACAAGATCAATACACTATTATCAACTGAAAGAACAGAAAAGTTTAGGATATCTCAGAAGTTTGCAAAAGTGTATTACCAACTACTGGTGCCAGTGAAATAAAGCATTACAGTTGCTTTATCAATCATACAAGACTACAAAAGTTGCTTCAAAACTTGGATATGTACAAAAGGACGATTATGTGTATTGCAACAGTAGTGTTATTCAACTTGAAGTTTGGTTTCATTTTATGGAGGACAATACAAATAAGATAGTTCTTCCAAAGATTGTGATGGCTGATAATCCAACAAATATGTTGACAAGGTAATCACTATGATACTGTTACACACGATCTAGACTTAATCAATATTCTACCAGTTGGACACCTTCAGATTCAGAGCACTTGTGGGCATTTTGCAGAACTTTTAGTTGGTGTCAAAGAATATTTGAATCTAGAAATAATATTTGGATGCTAATACAGAAAGTGGAGATATTTTTGGTATAGCTCAGTTAGTTTGATTAGTCTTATTACGCTTATCTAAAATGTGATATTAAATATTATGTTTAGGAAGACAATAAATAGTTAACTTTTTTCAAAATTCATTACTTAATAATGATTTAAGGCTTTTGTGGGTCTATAAAGGAAGATCTTCTAGATAGCTTTAGATAGACGTGTCAAGGGGATCCGGTGGCCTGCAACTCAACCCAGACCCTATTCTTTAGGCAAGACCAACAAAATGTCATGAGCCGACAGATGTGAGAGCGACAATGCACCATCACAACGCAACCCACACACACGCAGCAGTGCAGTCAAACATCCAGCCCAGTCTCCAGCAAGGGTGCAACATTAGTTTGGATGTGTCCAACCCACTTTTAGTAGCCAAGCAATGCAGCCAAATCCAAGTATTGCAACAGCCTAAAATTTCAACTCCCATCTAGAATGTGCCAACAACTTTTTTCCTAGAAGAGCTTAAGATAGTTGAGTGTTGGAAAATAATCATAAATAAAGCAACATTTAAGATAAATTTAGCTTTTAGGATCATTCTATAGTACTTTGTCCCTATATAAAGAACCGCTGTACAACTCAGATTATCAAGCAATACAAAAGTATTTTCCAACATATTTATACTCTTTTAGCCTTCTCATTGTTTAGCCTTTAGGTGTCCTTGTTTATGCATTCATCACTTTCATTTTGCCATTATTTTTCAGTTGGTATGGAGCAACATTCAGAACAAGAGGCTGGCTCAGCAAGAGTTCCAGTTAAGTGACACACAAGTGTCTTGTGAAGACAATTGGCTTGTGACAAGTGGTAGCAGTGTCACGTTCACAAAGAGCGAGGTTCTTGTCATCACCAGGTTTCCAAGTGTGATAAGAGCGGATCCAACGAAGCCAAGCTTGTGTTGTGCCACGTTTTCAAAGGGGAAACTGAGTGCGTATTTGTGCTTGTCCAACGGGGTTAGCACGTTCCAATAGAGTCGTATTCTGCCAACAGAGGTTAAATTTGAGGTTTAACTATTGTCTATAGGGGAATGTTAGGAACCAATGAAATCGCTGTGCACAAAGGTTGGGAGCAAGAGCGGAAGGCTTATGAAGGTGGAAAACTGTGCAGGAGAAGTCCAACAACACTATTGCTGACATGAACACAAAGCTCAAAAGGGTGGAGATTGCGATGACTGACAGGATGGACTAGCTCGGAAAGTTGGTTGACCACACGAGGAATCTCGAGAGCAACCAAAGGGAGCTACGGGAGGAGATGTAGGCCTAGCAGCTATTGCTAAACAAGTCCTAGCAGCATCAGTATCAATTGTCGCAATCGACCAAGCGTTTAGTCAAGGGAGCAATATATTGGATGAGAGACGATCAAGTTTGGCTCCCGAATCTATTAAAATTCAAGTATGGCTCCCGAATCTATTAAAATTCAAGTATGCGTGGACGATTGGACAAGAGTTAAATTATGCCAATAAGATATAAAAGTGGACTTCAATGAAGAATCGTTTGATTTAACTATAGATAGTTCGATGACGGGAACCAATAGTCAAAATAGCGAAGATGAATGATAAGGTAAGGGAGTATTATTGGCTATCAGATATGCAAAAATAAAAGAACTACGTAGGTTTTGATTATTCTAAACCCCAAGAAGATACGTAGAAAACTTAATTGAAAAATTAAGTGCAAGCTTTTTTTCTTAATTTTCAATTATTATAATTAATAATTTTAAAAAATAAATCAAGGTTGTGTAATAGAATTGACGATTCAATGTCGGTTTCAAACTGGTGTCATGAATCGGAACCATTGGTTCAATGTCGGTTCCGAACCAGTTACAAACCGTCCTATAACAATTTCGGTTTAAGGTTCTTATATTTTTGAACCGTGAACCGGCGGTTCCGAACCAAAACTGTCAGTTCACGAACCGTGGCCAGGACTATTTTGTGAAAACAATCAACCTATGACAAATTGCAAGTCGTGTCATGTCTACAGGCTATGCCGAGAGCCTTGAGGTAAGGCCAACCAAACATAGCCTGTTAAAAATAATAATAATTAATTAAAAAATATTTTAAATTTTAAAAAATATAATTTGGCAGACTGGCCCACAGATGCATAGCCCAAAGGGCCCATGCCCATGCCACAGGCCTTGACACAACACAATCTATGAGTATAGCAAGTCGCATCGGATTCGGCTTGGCACGGTCCACTGTCATGTTTAGCCTTAAATTCAAACAACACATTGCTTTCACAAATTTTTGGACATCGTAAACTTTACAATTCCCTTAATTAATATTAGAGGACAAATTGCTCAACAGAGGACAAGAACACTTTTGTTAAAACTCAAACATTTTGAACCTTTTTTTTCTTTCAACATCGTCTTGCCATACATACATACATACATACATAAATAAATAAATAAATAAATATATATATATATATATATATATATATATATATATATATATATATATATATATATATATATATATATATATATATATATATATATATATTCGGTATCTTTTGCTTGCCTGATTTATTACATTCAATTACAGTATCTATTATTTGTGGGGTTTTGCAAAACAATACAGAATTATATAGAGGTTCTAAAATTGCCCAGGTATAACTAAGTAGAATGAAGTGGAGAACTTGACTATATGAGTTTCTCATGAAGCCCACGTTCAGGATCTTTTAGAAGCAGAAAGACTTCAAGAGAATAAACTAAATAATAACTCTATCATCACAAATTTCCTTGATGCTAAAAATATATTCATTCGGAGAACTCCTAAATCAAAAATAGTTTGATGCCAAAAAGTTTTTTATTAAATTATAACCAGGAAATTGCTTGAAATAACATATGCCAAACATGATTCAAATATTATGAACAATATATAAATAAAAATCTAACCTTAATGTCTTCATTAGAAACTCCATAATCCAAATTAGAAACATAAATTTTGGTGCCAGTTTCTATCGATGGAGCTCGAGCAGCCCCGGGCAGTGCAGCGCCAGCGAACATGTCGTGTTGCCACGTGAAATCCGGAGCTTGAGCCGCCTATAACAAGAACACGTTTCTTTGGAGTAAATCGACACAGGCACATCCAGAATAAAATTAATTTCACAAACAAGAAACCTTGAATTAGTCCAAGAAAGTAGTTAATGGGGAACTAATTGATGAAGATAAAGAGCAAACAGAGAAAGAAAATCTAGAATCAAGGAGAAGAGGAAATAGAATAGATAGGGAGAGATTTGGGAGGGAAAAAAATTCAATCAATTGTGCTTCTCTGTTTCTCTCCCTATCTATTCTACTTCCTCTCCTTCTCCTTGATTCTAGACTTTCTTTCTCTGTTTGCTCTTTATCTTCATCTTCTTCTTTAATCAGTTCAGTCCACATCAGTAGTGACCTTGGAATACGGCGTCGTTCGATTGGTGCCACGCTTGAAGAAGCGACGTGCCGGGCCTAGGCCAGAGCCGCGGCCGCCTCTGCCCCGGGAATTGGGACCGCCGGACTTTTTGTTAGACTTGATAATATCGTCGAGAGACATATCCAAGGCACTCGTCATCTTCGAATATACGCAAACTGAGATTAACTTTGAACGGTTGAAGGCGTTTAGTTAGGGCTAAGAGCTGCAGGGTTTTGAGCAATTAAGCTAGGGTTTTGCTGAACAGGAATAGGAAGAAAAAGATGACGTGCACTATTTTTTTTTTTTAATGTTATAAAGGATAAATAATAATATTATCAATTAAAAATTTTGAAAAACAAATCATAAATAAATACAATAATTTAACCATTTTAAAATTTTAAAAACTTATAATTTAACCTATATGACAAATCTAGTCTAATCTATAGATTGAAATCTCATATCCATAATTAATTCAGTTGTTTTCATTATCTATTATAATTCAACGAAAAAATTGTAGTTACCAATATCGAATACGTTATTTATGTTTGTCATTTCTCATAGTTTATACTTGTCATAAATGCTAGGGTGATTTGCAAGGTTTTTACGAGAGCGGCTTCTGAGATTGGGAATGCTAGGTGACTTTGTTATATACATGATGATCTCGAAAAAATTTAAAGACGAGTGAATCAACAATATAGAAACAGATAACTTAATTTGCAGATTTTTTCGAACCCTAATTACATGAAAGTCATCCATTATCGAACCAAATCTAAATACAAAATAAAATAGTTGCATACAACATTGTAAACAATGAAGCCTAAACCCATTTTCCAACTATACGTAATAGAAAATTACTCCAAACCCTAATAGATATATTGAGTCACTTCAACCGAAATATCCTAAACATATTTTACAGATTACAATATTTTCATTCTTAAACTTTTAAAATCCTTATATTATTTTTGGTTTTATCAACATTTTAAGCAAAAACAAGTTATTTGGATTTTGAGTAGCATAGTCATAATATACCTTCATCCATCGGTCCAAAGATTTTCATAGTGGATCAACTTGTGCGACACCCTGATATTAATATAGAGCAAGACACCCTAGATGTCATCATTCATTGGCTAGAGGTTCACTATTTTCATCATGTCATGTATTCACAAAAGAAGCATTTCTAGCTCCTAATGAGTTTGTGAAAGAATAGTCTCGTCCTCTTTTCATTGCTGATTATGAACAACACCTTTAGCTGGGCTTTGCATTATTCCCTTTCTTTAAAGTGCCTCCCTCCTAAAGACCTTGTCTTGATGTTGTGGAATCAAATCTAACACTTCATTGACAAACACTATGAAATTATCAAATGTTTCATTGTCAACTTCAACTCAGTATGTGTAAAACATGACTTTGATAATTATTGGCATTTGAATTTCACATTCCTATTGTGGATTTCCAACCACGATTGGGCCCCCTGCCTTCCACCCAGAAACCCAATTCATCAAAAAGCCAATAAAAAAATCACATATAAATTTGTGCCATTGAATCCTTTATTCTGGGCCGGTTGAATAAAAAACATAACTCACGCCATCATCAATTGAAAAGCTGGGGAAGGTGATTAATGTGAGGCTTCCACAACTAGATTTAATATTTCTTCAGGAAAGTAGTAGTAGTAGTTGTTCATGTCTGACGATGACAGATGTCTCAATTTCATATTTGGGAAATTGAAAAATGGAAAACGAAAACACTCGGCCCTTCAGACTTCTTCTCCTGTGTCAAAAGTTTTGATTTAGTTGATCTTACTGTTGATTGTTTGTTGATGTTTGGACTCACGGGCTCCTTGCATTTTCGCTCTTTTTTTCAGTGGCAGATAAAAGATGGCATTGACTTCTTTCTTCTAATGGCTACCCGATTTCACTTCTCCATGATTCTGGCTTTCGCTGTAGTGAAACCCACAAAATTGACTGTATATTCAAATAAGACTTTAGGAAATTTGAACTACGAAAGTGGTATTATGCAGCACAGAAATAGCGATGGCTTTGCATATATTACTTTAGAGGAGCTTCAGTAAGGTTCTCGTGATATTTATTTATTGAATAAGAAATTGAGGGAGACATGCTGTTGAATTTGCATTCCAAAATGCTGTTGAATTTGTATCACACAATGATGACTTCTTGATCTCTCGAGCTCATGATTCGGTTTGAATTTTCAATATAATTTTAAATTTTTTACAAGCATCTTTATATGTACGTGTATGTGTGTGTGTGATTAATGTCTATGGGACATCGCTGGGCATTTTGGTTAATTTTTTGATGATTTTCATTTAAAAAACCCATTAAAACCGCCGAAGAAGAAAGTGGTGGGAAGGCCAACCGATAGCCTTCTTAGAATGGTATTTAGATTTAAAAAAATCAAACCTTAAAAAAAAATTACAAGTTTTCAAATTTTTGAATAAGAAAAATTGTTAGTTTTTTAAATTAAGAGAAAAAATGAAATATAATTTTATTTATTTTAATATTAATAGTAAAATGATAATTTTACTTTTATAACTAATTAAAAATTTTAACAGAAATTAAATAATGAATTATTATTTGGAAATTGACTAAAACTTGGGTAGGAGTAATTCCTTCCGCTTCCCTCTCTCTCTATAAAGTTATGAGATTAAATGTAACAAGTTAAATATAAGGAGGTTTTAATTAATTTTCTAAGTTGAATCAGAGATAGTTAAATTTATCTTGAGCTTGAGTTGCAGCTCACTAATTTAGCAAACTCAAGCTCAAACTCCTCTTGAAGTAATAGAGTGAAGCTTAAGCTAGACAACTAGTTAGGGCTAAATTCGAATCGGGCTAAGCTTGAACTCATTCGATCTCAATTTGTATATAATAGAATTCGAGTTTGAATTTGGGCTCATTCTCGAACTCGACTCAAGTTTGGCTCGACTCATTTCAAGCTTGAACTTTTAACTAACTCGTTATTAAAACAACGTCATTTTAATATATACTGACCAAAACGATATCATTTTGTATCAAAAATTTTAACTTGTAAACTTAATAAGCAAACTCGAGCTTGAGCTTTTTTAAGGTTGGCTCTTTTGAACCAAACTCAAGCTCAAACGAGTTTAGTTTGAATTCAACCGTACAACTAGCCAACATTTAACTTGGTTCATTTTAGCTCAATTACACTGTTATATGCATTTATTAAGTAATAATTTAAGTACTAATGATAACGTTCTTCCTTTCGGGAAGGGAGGATTAGGAAAATCTTATTGATTGCAGCTTTCTCCTAATATGTTCTTATGTAATTAAGTATTACTTTATAATTAAATTCAAAATCATATTGTACCATCTCGATACTCAAACAAGTATATATAATTTTATTAAAACGAATATTTTATACTCAACTTTAGATAGGAATTTAAAATTTTTTATTGTGTATTTTTTAATGTTAATATTGTTCAAAACTCTTAGGTTGTGTTTGGTTCAAGGAACAGATAGATTACTTTGGTAATTTATCTTTTTATTACTCACACAGGGCGTTTGGTTGAGGTTTTATGAAAATTGATATTATAATCTATCTTTTATTACTTATATTATATTATTTGGTTTATAAATAATAAAAATTTAAGTAATATTTTATTACCAATGGTGATGTGATAAGTAATATAAAGGTAATCTGATTATCACCTCGCCATCAAATATTAAAAGATTAAGTAATTTTGATTTTATGATAAGGCCAAAGGACTATTTCCCACTCAAGGTATACTGCAATCTCAAGTAAAATAATTTACTAGTATTCTTTTATTACATTTAACCAAACACAATAATTATTTATATCTACAAACTTTTATCAAACATAGTAATCATTTATATTATACACAGTAATCTTTAAGTAATATATCTTCAAGATAATTTTTCTATTTTGGTAATAAAATATTACCCAAACTAAACACACCCTAAAAGATTCACATGATAATATTTATTTTATTATAATTTTATCTTTACTTATTAACTTTTTATAAAAAAAAAAAAAACTTTATTTTCAATTAATATAATAAGTAACATAAAAAATATTTTAAAATAATTATATTCAAAATCATTTAAGTAAAATAATATTTTAATATTTTTTACTATATTTAATCAGACACAATAATTATTTATACATATCATTTTTTATCAAATATAGTAATAATTTATATTAAATAATCTTTTAACTAATATATTTTTTATAATAAAATATTATACAAGCTAAATGCACACTTCAAAATTTTTGTTATTAATTACCTAAAATGCTTGGAGTAATAATTTTGAATAAAATTTAAAATAGCCAGCCAACTATCATGCGCAAAGGTGTGTGTTGGCTCGGTCTGAAGCATGAAATATTAGCACATTCTAAGTAGACACTACCCGCTATTGTAGTGCATTGTGTCACGCTCGTGGGTTGACCCAATCCGACATAATACTATATATAATATTATTTAAAAAATAAATAAAATTATAATTATAATATAAAAATTTTATTAAAATTAATGGGCAAGCCTGAAGGCTTGCAACTATACAAGTCGTCAGTTCGACTTGGCCCTTAGGCTTGATAGGTCATATTGAAATCAATCCATCGACAACTACGAACCACCAACAAATATTACATATAAAACATCACTTTATATACAAAAAGTAAACATAAAATTTTAATTATTTTGGATCAATTAATAACTTTTAAAGATATACATTTTTTTCTTTTTAATGTATAAATAGTTGAATACCCATTTAAATCAGACTGTTTTTTTTAAGTTGAACCGATCATACTAAACAATTAAATCCTAAAATTTAATGATGAATTTTATAATTATTATATTATATAAATCAAAAATTTGATATTAATATATTATCAATAATTTTGAACTTATAATCTCTTAGTTGAACATCCTAATCTTTGCCGTTGTCATTCAAACTAGGGCTTATGAGATTTCGTTGACAAAGGGCATGGAGCAGCAGCCACATTCACGCCATGCTTCTTATTAATATTTCATTACTATTATTGACCCGTCAGTCGGCCACTTCGTTTCACTTTGGAAACTTTTTCCAATCTTACGTTAAGCTTTGCTGCCACCCACACACCGTCACATGGTGCTCATGAGTTCTTGCTTAAACGCCCAGCCTTTGTTCAATTTAAATGAATTTTTAAAATAATTACTTGTAATATTTCAAAATTTAAATATACAAGATAAGGCAAGATACAAATATTTCAACAAAATAATATTATACGTATTTATTTTGAATATATAAATTAGTATATATTTATATGTATCATCATTTAATTGAGTGTTATTTTATTATTAATTTAAAATCACTCAATTACATAATAACATATATTAAATATGTATTTATTTATATATTCAAAATAAGAGATATATAATTTTATTATTTTAGTGAGTGAATGACTATTTTTCACTTAAATTTCAATGAAAACATGATTTTTCACTATTTAAGTGTAAAATTTTCGTTTATTTATTTGTGATCCAGTTTTGACGATAAAAACCATTTGATCCCTCCATAAATTATTAAATTATCTTTTTAGTTAAATTATGAAAGTGTCCTTACTAATATATAACAATCCGAGCATGTTTCTGATATGTCATTTTTATATTTGTCTTATTGTAATCGATTTTATTATCAACGTTTTTCATCACTCTTTTGGTGATTTCCAACTAACCAACGACAATCGATCATCATAATCTACTCCTCTAGTTGAGGGCATTTCCCAATTAGTTGCATATACTATTGGATAACAAAAAGTTATATTGTTTTTTCAACAAGTACAAAATTAGATCGCGAAGAATGATGAAGATTAAGTCGTGACAATCCTTATAAGAAACTATATGAACTAGATTTATATTTTTAAACTTGAACCTTAATAGATTATTTTTATGCGTTAATCAATGATTTAAGATAAAAAAGAGAGGTTATCGACAATAAAAATGATGGCCAAAAGAAAAAAAAACTCTAAAGTTTAGATAAAAAAATACAACTTTTTAAAATTAAAAAGTTTTAAGGGAGGATAAAATAATTTTTAAAATTAAAAAATATGTATAAAATAAATTTTATATTTTTTAATATTATTAATAAAATAATAATTTCATCTATATTTTTAATAAAAAATTTTAATTTTATTTAACTTCTAAAAAAGATTTTTAATTTTTTAAACTTTACGTGTATTCTTTTAACACGGCATCAAAATTTGGGGGAGAAAATAATCCCAATGGCCTTACATAAATTATCGAACAATTACGTGTCCTGCTACGCTGTTGTTAAATTGCAACGGCCGACACAACTAGTCGCCAAATTTAATTTAATTTTTCATATAGTTTGACTGGTAAAGTCAAATCTATGACAGACCTCTGTGTTGATCATCGGTCTCATCGAAAGCATTCCAGCCTTCTGACGCAACACAAAGTAGAAATTTGCCGCCTTATTCCAAAACTGAATGGAAAATTAATTCATGTTTTTATTGCGCTGGGAGGGGTTGGTTGAATTTTGCCCTCAACGCGGCATGACTAAAAATCCTGTCCCCGCCGAGGAAAATTTATACCCCCTTTTCCTTCCTCGTCTTTACCAAAAAATTTGCCACCTCATCTTACTAAAATAATAATAAAATATTTTTTATAAGAGTAATATTATATAAATAATTTTATATTTAAATAATTATATATTATTATATAATTAAATAATTATAAATTTAAGATAAAATAATATTCAATCACATAATAATATATTATTATTTACTCATATATGATATAGAAAAATTATGTATATAATATTATTATTTTAATGATTATGAGTCTGATCATTATATCTTAAAATTACCAATTTAACAAATACGATTGAAATCAACTATTATTAAAAATAAAAAATAATAATATATTTTATGTGTTTAAAATATATTTATAATAATTTAAATTTTTTAAAGGTATTTTAATATTTAATAATTTCATAGATATATAGAAAATGAAACAAATCTAAAGCAGGGATAGGCTAAAGAGGAGAATAATCGGAGATATTCTATCTTCGTCTTCACCTTGTTCATAATTATGGGGAGATTAACCATTTATATCTTTATCTTTATCTCTATTTCTATTAGAAAATTTTCTTCTCATTTAAAGAGGAGTGTATCGAAAATTCGATTTAATTAACAAATCAAATCGGATAATGAAATTTATGTATTCAATTATGTATTTAGGAGAATATACACATTATTTTCTTGATAATTTATAGTTATAAAACATATTAATAATGCCAAATTCATAGAAACTTAATAAAATGCCCACATTTAGTGGGATGTCACACATTCTTATTAACCAAAACAATATCAAAAAGTAGACAAAACAACAAGCAATCAATGTCTCCAAGAGGTGATTTAGGACAGTGATAAAATATTTTCAATGAAAGTAATATTATATATAATTTTATATCTAAATAATAATATATTATTATATGATTAAATAATTAAAAAAATTTTAAAAAATAATATTTAATCATATAATAATATATGATTATTTGTATATAAAGTTACATATAAAAATATATATATATAGTATTATTGTTTTAGTAATTGTGAGTTTAATCATTATATCTCGAATTTAACTATCAAACAAATATAGATGAAATGTACAATTATTAAAAATAAATAATAATAATAATAAAGTAATATTTTTTATGTATTTAAAATATATTTATAATAATTTAAAATTTTTAAAGATATATTAATATTTAATAATTTAAGAGATATATAGAAAAAAGAGATCAATCTAAGAAATAGATAGGATAAAGAGGGGAATGGTCGAAGATATTCTATCTTTGTCTTTACTCTGTTCCTAATTATAAGGAGTTTAATCATCTATATTTTTATCTCTATCTCTATTCGTATTAGAAAATCTTCTCCCATTTAACGAAAAGTGTATTGAAAATTTTATTTGAGATATCAAATCGCGTAATGAAATTTATGTGTTTACAAGAATATACACATTATTTTCTTGATAATTTATAGTTACAAAACATATTAATAATACCAAATTCATAGAGACTTAATATTTGACTGAAGGTTTGACCTCTCTTCAATAATGAATTGCGCGTAACTTGTACTCACATGCCGCTTGTTTTTCCAGTCTCCTTCTTCAACACAATAAAAAGTCTTTGGCCTGAACACTTGACATTTTGCAGATGCAAATCAGAAGATGGTGTTTAATATAACCGCTATCAAAACTTCATCAAATGGGGCTTGGCAGGGAGATAATCCGCTAGACTTTGCCTTTCCACTGTTAATAGTTCAAACGACTCTGATTCTCCTGGTTAGCCGCTTCCTCGCTTTCCTCCTCAAGCCCCTTCGCCAGCCCAAAGTCATTGCCGAGATTATTGTATGTAATCAAATAGCTTTGAGTAATTTCCAATATGGCAGTTATTTTAATAGTATTTGTGATGAATTTTTTGGCTTTTCTTTCAGGGTGGAATTTTGCTGGGCCCATCGGCTTTTGGGCGAAACAAGAATTACTTGCATCGTATATTTCCGAAATGGAGCACTCCGATACTCGAATCAGTGGCGGATATCGGCCTTCTCTTCTTTCTTTTCCTGGTTGGCCTTGAACTTGATTTGAATTCGATTCGTCGGAGTGGCAAAAGAGCCATTGGGATTGCCTTTGCCGGCATCTCAGTCCCTTTCATTTGCGGAATCGGCGTCGCTTTTGTCCTCCGAAACAGAATCGACGGCCTTAAAGAAGTCGGCTATGGCCAGTTCCTTGTGTTCATGGGAGTGGCTCTCTCCATCACAGCGTTTCCTGTTCTCGCCCGCATTTTAGCCGAGCTCAAACTACTCACAACTCAAGTGGGCGAGACAGCCATGGCGGCTGCCGCATTCAACGACGTAGCTGCGTGGATCCTTTTGGCACTGGCCGTTGCCCTTGCCGGTGACGGAGACGGCGGAGAAAAGAAAAGCCCGTTAATAGCAATATGGGTACTCCTTTCCGGCCTAGCTTTTGTTATTTTCATGTTTGTAGCAATACGCCCGGTAATGAAATGGGTCGGCCGTCGGTGCTCACCGGAGCACGATGTCGTTGATGAAGCTTACATATGTTTAACCTTAGCCGGAGTAATGGTATCTGGATTCGTCACCGACCTTATCGGAATCCACTCAATATTTGGTGCTTTTGTTTTCGGATTAATCATTCCCAAAGGAGAGCATTTTGCGGAGAGATTGATAGAGAGGATTGAAGATTTCGTGTCGGGTTTGCTTCTGCCACTTTACTTTGCATCGAGTGGGCTAAAGACAGACGTGACCACGATTCACGGCGTGGCGGCGTGGGGGATGTTGGGGCTCGTTATAACAACCGCGTGTGCCGGCAAGATTATCGGAACTTTTGCAGTGGCCATGATGTTTATGATTCCAGCCAGGGAATCCATCACGCTTGGTGTGCTGATGAATACTAAAGGATTGGTTGAACTCATTGTCCTCAACATTGGCAAGGAGAAGAAGGTCAGTTTAATTTTTCCTTTGACTTTTTCCATGGCAATCCAAAGCAGGCCATAAGCCTGAGTTGGTTCTCAGCAGCTTGAATGGTGGGCTCAGGTGTGAAAGTCATCACATCAACGCGTGTGTTTTCGAAACGTTTTTGCTTCCAAAAGGTACCTAAATTGATAGGAAACATTTGGGGACGTTTCAAAAGTATAAAAAAAATTCGAAACTTGTTTGAAGAAAAAAAAAACCTACTTTTTTCCGTTGACTTTTTTCCATGGCAATCCAAAGCAGACCATAAGCCTGAGTTGGTTCTCAGCAGCTTCAATGGTGGGTCAGATGTAAAAGTCATCACCGTTCAGCTTGAAAGCACATCAACGTATGTGTTTTCGAAACGTTTTTGCTTCCAGAAGATCCCTAAATTGATAGGAAACATTAGGGGACGTTTCAAAGGTATAAAAAAAATTCGAAACTTGTTTTAAGAAAAACAAAACCTTTTTTTTCCTTTTTTTTTTTTTTAATTAAGTAAACATGGATTTCACTTTCTATCACATTTTTGAATCGTAACTCTGATTTCATCTCATTTCCTTTTTGATATATTAAAATTCTTCTGATTTTCATCTCCAACTTCTTTAACCATCAATGATTGCTCGAAAAATTGGTTTCCTCTTATTTGCTATACATTATTTATAGATCAAGTTGATGAATTTTATTTTTTACTTAATTTGTTGGTGTCAACAGGTGCTCAACGATGAGAGTTTTGCAATTCTAGTCCTAATGGCGCTCTTCACCACCTTCATTACAACGCCAACAGTAATGGCCATCTACAAGCCAGCTCGCCGCGCCTCTCCTCTAACTCATCGCAAGCTTCGTGATTTATCCAATACTAATGACTCGAACTCCAAGGACGAGCTTAGAATCCTCGCTTGCATTCACGGCCCTGGTAACATATCCTCGTTCATCAGCCTCATTGAGGCAGCCAGAAGCACGAAGAAACGGCTTAAACTCTTCATCATGCACCTCGTTGAACTCACTGAACGCTCTTCTTCAATCATCATGGTCCAACGTGCCAGGAAGAACGGCTTTCCGTTCATCAATCGGTTTCGTCGTGGCCAGAGGCATGACAACATCGCCGAGGCGTTTCAGGCCTACGGTCAACTCGGCCGAGTTTCCATTAGGACCACAACGGCAATCTCTCCTTTGTCCACAATGCATGAAGATATCTGTCACGTGGCGGAGGAAAAGCGAGTGACAATGATCATATTGCCTTTCCATAAACAATGGAGAGGTGATGAACCAATGGAGAATATTGGCCATGGTTGGCGAGGAGTTAATCAGAGGGTTCTAAAGCAAGCCCCGTGTTCTGTAGGATTACTTGTGGACCGTGGATTAAGTAATGGGTCCCAAACCCCAGGGCCTAATTCTACCGTAGGCCAAAAGATTTGCATGATATTTTTTGGTGGACCTGACGACCGTGAGGCTCTAGAGTTGGGTGGCATGATGGCAGAACATCCGGCAGTTAAAGTGACTGTTATTAGGTTCGTTGAGAAAGATGTTTTGGAAAGTGACGGCGTCGTTTTAAGGCCCGCGCCATCGAGGTGCAGAGAACAGAATTACAGCTTCTCCACCGCCAAAATGAACCGGGAAAAAGAGAAGGCAAGTTCTCAAATCTTAATTTTTTTTTTTTAATTATTTGCATTCTATTATACAATATACATATTTTATGATAAATATGATACAAAACAATTACTATATATTTAAAATTTATTATTAATACAATATGATATATATTATTAATATAAAATAATAAACTTTTTTAAAAAATTAATGACACAATATGGTGTCTTTAAAAAGTTTTAAATTGTTAAGGAGTATTTGTGTTATCGGGGCATTAGGATCATAAATAAAAAAATATTTTTTCAATAAAATGATCTACATTTAATTTGAAATATTTTATTAGATATTTAAATTATATGTCATAATATAATTGAGTGATTTTGAATTAATAAAAAATTAATATTTAATTATATAATAATATATTATATGAATAATTAATTAGATATTCAAAATTAGATCAACAGAACATTTATATTAGTTTATAAAAAGTTTTTTATAACAAATAAATTAAATCAAAATAATTAATTTTTTATGCATTTGTGATATCAATAAAACTATGTATACGTATTTTTATTATATAATTTAAGTATATAAATAATGTATCATCATGTAATTGAATAATTTTATTACCGCTGTAATTATAACCTGCCCTCACTTTTTTTTTTTTTGGGAAAAAATGCAGGAGCTAGACGACACTGCGTTGGGTGAATTTAAGAGCAAGTGGGATGGGGTGGCAGATTGCGTGGAGAAGGTGACTAGCAACATTGTTGAGGGAGTATTAACGATAGGACGGAGCAGTGCATATGATCTTGTAGTCGTCGGAAAAGGCAGATTTCCGTCAAGTATGGTGGCGAAACTTGCGGACCGCCAAGCTGAGCACGCAGAGTTGGGGCCAATAGGAGACATTTTGACGTCTTCAGGGCAAGGCATTTTGTCTTCTGTGCTTGTGGTTCAACAGCATGATACAGCGCACGCCGAAGAGACTCCGGTGACAAAGATCCGGCAGTCTGAGTATGTGAAATTCAAGGGCAATGAGTTGCCAGCCCAGGAGAGATTTCAAAGGCTGTGTAATAGGTGATTTCCGGTAAAAATTGTATATCTGTAATTGAGCGGTCTAAGCTTCCAAAATTTCGGATTTTTAGTTCTTTTAATGTCTGAGGTGGACGGTTCTATCTCTGTCCAGAAGAAAATATAATAAATGGAAAGAGATCATGGAAATTGAACCTTCAAGAGCCCATTTTATCATATACTGAATTTTAGAAAAGATTATGTCTCTCTCTCTCTTTTGGAAAATTTTATTTAGATATCTAATTAAATATTCAAAATAAATACACTCATACTCCAACCAGTAGCAAATATTGGTCTTCTCTTTTCTCTTTTTCTCGTTGGCCTTGACAGCCAATTCTTCTTATTCATAGGTGTGTCTCTTTCCATTATAGTTTTTTCCTGTGCTCGCTCTATTCACGCAGACCTTATACTCCTAACAGCCGAAGTTGATTAGACTGCCATGGCCGCTACAGCTTCAATGACGTCGCTGCATGGATCCGCACTCAAAGGTAACAAGCTGGGTCATGAGGCCCATCAAAGCTTATTAATATCTATATAGGTTCTCATTTCAGGCGTTGCCTTTGTTGCTTTCATGCTTATCGGCACCTGTCCCAGCATGAACTGGGTCGCCCACTAGCGCTCATCAGAAAACGTCGTCATTAACTAAGTTTATATATGCTTAACCTTAGCCAGAGTAATGTTATCAGGAAGCTCACTGATCGCTCTCATCAATTGTCATGGTTCAGAAAGCTCGAAAGAATAACGTTCCTGTCATTTTTAGAGTCCGTCGAGGCATGCCAAAAGAGGTTGCATATAGCCAACTGAGTTGAGCAGTTATTCGCCATGCGACAGCCACTTAATAGTTGTTGTCAATGCATGAGGACATAAACGATGTTGCTGAGGAAAAGAGGGTGATGATGATCATCTTGCCCTTCCACAAACAGTAGAGAGGAGAAGGCAACAAGGCGATAGATAGTGGTTTACCGGGCTGGAGAGGTCAACCAGAAGGTTTTACAGAAGGCACCTTGCTTGGTGGCAGTACTTATCAAACATGGATTTAGTTACAGGTGTAAGGGGAGAACTAGGGCATGCCATGCCAAAAAGGGCATGCATTGTATTCATGGGGGCAGATGATCGGGAATCGTTGGAACTAGGCGGAAGGATGTTTTTGGGCAAGATCATACAAGCAACGCTAGCTGAGGAATCATGGGTCCAGTACCAACAACGATAGCTGAGGAAGCATCAAGCATGAAAATGTAACAGCCTATGCTCTTAGGATCTTTGAAAACAGGACGATATGAATTGAAATGTAACTAGCATCACCATCCCTGGAATTGAAATCACTAGAACTTACAAGCAACAGCATACAACAGTTGAACATGAATCTGACTGAAAAACAACGAGATTATCGTGGCAAACTCGACGTTAAAGCACAGACCAAACATGGATGAAAAATAATTCACTAGTCACTACAGATCCAAAACAACTTCGAATTTTGAAAGTCACAAATAATGTTAAGCACACTCACAGACAGTGGTCCTCCTTTTGATGGGCTATCAACCCCACAATCATAATTGTACATATATGAACTACTTCCAACACACACCTTCTAAGAAGTTGAGTATCTCTTTGAAACATGAGAATAGAGAAAAGAAAGAGAGCAGCTATAAAAATATACTAAACTTACCGAAAGCATCCCAACATTCTCATCATCCTAGCTTGTGTGCCAGCAATTTTCATAACTAATTACCACTTCTACACAAAGGGCTTTGCCAAAATCATTTTACCTGGCCACACACAGACAAATCATAAAATTTATTAAATACTATGTTTGACAAATGAGAGCGTGAGGCAGCCAACTCATAATCATAATACAGCCAAAAGAAGAATCTAAAGATAATTGGAAAAAAAAAAAGTCACACCAACCCTAGAGAAAGCCTCCTCCCGTCCATGTGCCATCTGATTTGCTATCCGGTTTCCCATTGTGACCGACAGCTTTCTTGTTAGAAGTACTTTGATAAAAATTATCATATCCATCATCTTTTGCATCATCCCAGCCAGCCCAACCATCATTGTTACTGTTAGCCACATCTTCCTTCTTGCTGTCTTTATGGTCCCAGTGATCCCAAGAACTTGAACTATAAGAATTCTGGTGCCCATCATATGAGGACCGTCCTCCTCCAGAAGAAGAATTCCATCCTGTGTTCTCCCTGTTAAACTCCTGATAATATCCATTTTTATCACTTTCATTTTGTTGCCAGTTATCATTATTCCAATTCATGCCATCTTTAGTGTATTCCTCAACCTTCTGTGAAGCCATTGCCATGACGCCCTTCATAATACCCCATGTCCTCTGTCCAATCTCGCTTGTCTTTGCAGTGACAACAGTGACAGTTTCATTGACTTTGTGATCGTAGCCACCCTCCTTCACCTACAACATTAATGATGCAATTCTTATGAAAAAGTAGCACACAGTTAATATGTTTACACGATTGCTATAGATATAACACCACAACTATCTTGTTAATAAACTGCAGAAAATTAAGCAATGTAAACATGATTATACAATATGCTACAACTTAATGGTACCATTATGTCCAAAAGTGCAATCAATTGTAGGTATTAGTTCTCAAGAGGATGCAATTTTAGGCTTAAAAAATTGGTGCTGCAGGGTGTTGACCCTTGAAATACTTTGGTAGCCCTGAAGACACCCTGCAAATACCTGTTGGGATTGTATAAGAAAGTAAAGGTTTAGAGAGGATTGCTGAGGGTGGAAGCTTCACTCCTTTGGTGGATTTTCTGGCACATTTTCTTCAATTATGTTATTGATGATCTTTCTTGTCATCAATCCCTTCCAGCCTCCATGATTAGTAAAGCTCAACTCTCTAGTAAGGTTAAATTGTGCAAAAGAGGACTAACAGTTGTTTATCTCCACTGGTGTATATCATTTTAAAAAGATCCTAAAAGCATCGATTATCACTTAACTGGTATATATCGTATAAAAAAATTATGAAAGCAATAATCATTATTTTCTTCATTGTTGTAAAGCATTGAAGCTATGGTAGAAACTCTTTCTTCAAAGAAGCAGGTATTTCTTGGGTTGTTCTCATCTTATTGGCTGAAGTTTACCAAGCTTTTAGTGGGGAAAAAAGCCAAGCTTCTCTGAATGCATTGCATCTTGGCTATATTTTTTTATTTATTGTAGAGAGACACAAAGAGTTTTAGAAGAAGCTAATGAAGGAGATTGGAAAATTGTAACAGCTTAAGTTTATAGTCTTCCATGTGTTTTCTGTTAAGTTTTGTTCTAATGGAGGATACTTGGCTCCCTGTTTTTGTATATTTTCTTACCATTAATTTATGAAGTTCTTGTTTCCTATAAAAAAATAAATAAAGCAAGGAAAGAAACTCAAAGCTACAAATAAGAATAAAGATATAAGGCCTACTGCTAATATGGGGAGCTATCACAAACAAATGAAAAAATTAATCAAGACAGAACAAACTAGCGACTTAAAATTGTAGTATATTACAGAATTGTATAAGTCAAAAATTCAGAAAAGCAAACTACCCAAAAGTGAACTTCTACGACAGATACACTCCCTTGCCGCTGATGTATCATAAAATCTGACATAAAGTTCACAATGACTCTAAAAGTTCCCTACGTTAACAAAAGTGAAAACACTCAAAAATTCACACTGCCATTTCAAAGTCATATTCAGATTGAATTCCCCTTCCATTTCCATTAATGTCTTGATGTGTGCACACATGACCCTATAATGAATACTGATGACTCTCCAACGCTAAGACGAGATACACAATAAAATGGAGACTAGAGTTGATGTCTGACTTTAATTACACAAGACAAAATTTAGGAAACCCAAATAGATCTAGATCACAGGAAATAAACTATGAACATAAAACCAAAGCATGAACTTGAGACAACATAGAAGAAATGGAAGGGCATGCAGCCTAGCAATCCACACAGAACTAGATTCAAATCTGTAGAACAAGCTACCATGGTGTCATAGAACCAAGCTTCAGTGACAATAATGATAGCTTATTTTCTTAATACTATTAAGGTTCTCCAACGAAAAGCCCCTGCAAACCCCCAACTGGCTTTTTCTTTCAATAATGTAATTTCAAATCATGGAATCCTTATGAAAATAAACCAAAATAAAAAATCTCCTTCAGAACTTTTCCAATGACTAAATTTTGGAGAGTACCCAAGGGTTGCCAGCATATATCAAAATCATCACTAGGCTATCAACATAGGAAATTCAGAAAAACAGCAATACTGTCAGATCATCATATCACCGAAACCCAAACAACATAACAATCTTTTAAAATTTCCACCTAAAAATACAAATTTTAATCACTAAAAAGTTCATCAAGTGTCATTGCATTTGAGCACCAAAAGATATGCAATGCAGAGTTCGTCAACCTATTTATTTGCCCATATGCATCAAATAACAAGAAATGCAAATCATAAATTTTGACACAGCAGTCAGAAAAGGACAAAACAAAACAGATAATATCACGGGTTTCAGAAAATCAGTACTAGCTACGGCAAATTTTTTAACATTCAAAACAAAATCCAAATGACCTTAGCAGTGAGTTCCTTTGTTCCTGCCTGAACAACACCAGCAGCCGACTGAGCAGCAGAGGCTGCGACCAAAGATAACTTGCCGAACCCCTGAACAATCGCAAAATACAAACACAAAGAAACAACCAATCAATTTAAATCATACCAAAAAAATCAAAACATGTGATGCAAATCACTAATCCCAGTCAAAATACCTGAGAAAAGACAGAGAGAACATCCCCCTGGTAATTATTATTCCTTTGTGAAGGCGTCGGGCTGGATCCGAACCCAACATACTTCCCACCTTGCGCAGGAGGAATCCCCTCGGGTCGGGACTCATTCTCGGCAATTTTTCGCGAGAAAAAACTCTCCTTATTAGCTGCAGACGCCTCCAATTGCGCACGTGTGTAAATATCTTGAGTTGATTTGGACCTCACGGGCACGCCACCCGTTCCCCCATTTCCGCCTCTAAAATCCGAAACGGATTGGTTTCTCCTCATATCTGTCGAAGATTTAAAATCATCGTTGTCCCAATTATCCCACCCTCCATTATTGCCAAAACTACCATTACTGCCACCACCGGCGCTTTGCGACAGTGGAGGTTTCTTACTTCCACCTTTGAGAGTCTCCTTGACCACAGGTGGGTCTCGCCATGAGCGCCCCTCAGCTAGAGCTTGAATTTTATCACGATAAATGCTAGCAGCATTGGTGTTATACTTAATTACGATATCGGTTTCTTTAGGGATCCCGTACTGTGCGAGAAACGCGTTGAGCCGTTCGTTGCCTCCGGATTCCATCTTCTTGATCTGAATCTCGGACCAGGAGTCCATCGTAACGGATCGGACGAAGGAGATGTGGACACCTAAACCACGGTGCTTGCCGGAGCACTCTAAGCACATGAACACGCCGTAAGAAACCGAAGCCCATTGCGGATTCTTTTGGGAGCAATCCACGCAGACCTTGTTGCCTGGCTGCGATTGAAGGTCTCGCAATCGTCTCGATGCCGCCATTTTAGACTCCGATCCGGTCGATCTGAATCGGATAATGTGAAAATTGGATTGACGGACAAATTATGACGAGAGAGATCAGGGAAAAGAAATTAAAAGGAGAAAAAAAAATAAAAAAGGAAAAAATAGAGGGAAAATAAGGGAATTTTCTGTTTTTCTTTTTGTAAAGAATAAAGTGGATATGAAATTATACAATCGGGGCACCGACACCGTTTAGTAACGAATACAGGGGTGGAAATTCGATGAAGGGTGGTGGTGGTGGGTGGGTGGCGTGGTGTGGTTTAAAATACAAAAACGGTGTTTCTCTTTCCGTTTAACATGATTACTAGTAGAGGTGTGGCACGTGTTAGGGATGCTAATTCGGCTTTCCAAATCAAGTTTTCAACCGGAAAAAAATTTCCGATAAAAACGAAAATATGAATAAAGATGGTTAAAATCTTTGGGATGCTCATGTTCAAAAGATGAAAAATGAAATAAAATATATAGTATTTTTACTTTACATAAAATAAATATATTTAATACTACTTATTATTTATTTGAAATAAAATAATATAATTAAATTAAATAGTCTTTGGTATGCAATTATTTAGGTGCGTCAGCGTTAATCAAATAGCTTTCAATTAATGAAAATAAAATTAATTTTAAATTAAATTTGTACTTATTTTATATATATATATATATGAGTGATCTACCTGACAGAAGCACATGAAGACAAAGACATAACCTAAAGGTTTTGGATTGTGTCCTGGCGTTTGCCATATTGCAGATCAACAAGACTCATAAGCTCCATTTTTTTATAGGACTTGGCATTGAGGTTTGATCGAATTGATTCAAATTTAAAAATTAATTTAGTTTTATTTTATTTTATTTTATTTAAATTCATTTATTTAGAATATAAATTAAATTTGAGTTAAGAGGCTTGACTCATAACCTAGATAAATAATTTAATTGGATTTGAGTTTGACTTATAACTCGATTTGAATTATATTAAATAATATCGTTTTATCAATAAATCATGAATTAAACTACTAATTTGAATCACATATCTGAGCTATGAATTTGAGTTATAAATTTGAGTCAAATTTAAACTATAATATTTTCATTCAAATTAAATTTGAATCACTCTTAATGTTGGTTTGACAAATTTAAACTGATCTCTAATCGAACCATTTTTTATTCGAATCAAAATTAAACTAATGAGTGTTTGAGTTTAATTTGATTTATATCCATCCTTACTTAACACAATATAGTCTATAAGCACGATAGGCTACACTGAATTTGGACCGATATAATCAACGATTGTGTATTGATTTGGGCTATCAAATTCCAAAGACGAACATGGCGTTTAGAATGCGGGCTATAAGAAAGCCCATTTATCCAAAGTTAGCTTCTTTCTTGGCATCACTGACAAGCAAACAGTCGGGCTTCAGACACAGGGCCCGTCCTTCAGGTTTCAAAGTTCATTGTCTGGATCGAAATATTCCTTTAACCCTGAATATGGGATCCATGTCTACTCTAGACAAAAAGGGATTTTCGAAGTAAGCAGAAACCAAAATTGGGACAAAGACAAAAACAATCCTCGCAAGTATCTTATCATTTTACAAATTAATTTTGAAACCGAAAAATCCAGATGAATTGAATTTTTTTGATTATTAAAAAAGTCTTTATTTCAAAGAATTAAAGAAAAGTATGGAAAAATCTAAAAGCACCCAAAATTAGAAGAAGTGAATTTTCTTTCTACTACAACAATCAAGTCTTTAAAAAAAAAAAAAATTAATAATAATAATAAAGGGTTTAAGGTTTAGTTGGAGATGGGATTTGTCTCTACAACTATACCCTTATCTAACAACTGAAAGATCGATGACAATATAAAGTTGATTGTTTTTGCTAAAATCAATGATTGAAAAATTATACTAAATTAGTCAGTTAGACTATGAATCGATACTGTTCACGATTCTTATAGCCAACAGAACTATTTTATGCTTGATTTCGAATTGGACCGTGGGCGAAACTGTGGTTCACATCATACTCGCGGTCCAACCTGATTTGGGCATAAAATGGTTCTCTTTCTTATATAAAATCAATTTAGTTTTTATTCCTGAAAACCTTGGCCGCTAACGACTCTTTTCCAGTTATCCATTCAAAGAGTCGTTGTTGTTGTGATTTTTTGGCGACGACTACACAATGACGATTGTTTCTGCTACAATTGACCATGACAAGTGTTAATGGCTATATTTGTGGTGGTTGATGTTGAATTCATAGGTTCAGACAACAGTCGACAACAATAACTGTGTTTCGTTGCTACCATGACTAAGACTTCTTCTTCAAAGGCAACTCCGGCAGGATTCTATTTTGGTTTTTGTAAGGTTAATTAATAACTTTGGTTTTTGTTTCCTTAGGTTATTTAATTTATTTTTATTGTATCAGTCTCTCAAATGTGTAGCTTTGGCTTTTAATTATTTGTTACTCAATTTACTTGTTATTGTATTTGTAATTTTCAATTATAGTATGCAATTATAGGTTTATATTTATATATCAATTTTACATTTGTAATTTTTATGTATTTGTATTGGTCTTATTGGATGTACACCATTCGTAATGTGGCTGGTTTTCAAAATTTTGAATGTTGAAACTTCAATCTGTTCATGTGTTTTGTTTAATGTGGTTGGTTTGATTTTTATTACAATAGTTATGTTTCATACTTTATTTGTAATAGTATTTCAATACGTGTTTTATCTTGTTTAAATTGAAAAATATGGATAGCATAAAATTCAGTGTGTAAAGTATATGTAATTAGATATAATTTTTTTAAGTTTTTATACAAAACTAAAAATCCATTCGGATTGGTTGGTCAAAACAGTTGGACTGATTCAACCGAAACCAGTATTTAAAATAGTTTTTGTCTCGGTCCAGTTCTAAAAACCTTGGCTGAAACCTCTACCTTGCTTGATGTTTAAGCACAAGTTCAAACAACTTAAATTTATTTACAATACTAAACTACTTGAGTTTAGTTTGTTTTGAAATGAGTCGAACTCAAATTTAAATTAAATTTATTTATAGTATCAAACCAAATTCATATTCAGCACACCATATAAAACAAAATGTTGTAATATGATATTATGAAACAAATAGAAGCACACCATTCTCACATTTACTAATGAATAGGCTAGTGTTTATCGGTTTGAGTATCAAAATGATATATCATCATACGATTAAATATTATTTTATCTTTAATTTTAAATCATCTAATTATATAATGACACATCATATATGTACCCAATTGGATATTCAGAAGTGAGTGTATATAGTTTTATCTTAACCAATCATTCTCATTTTGATAATTTAAGCTTTTCAATTATTCAATTCAACTCAAATCTACCTCACCGTTTCAAATTGTCAATTGGGTTGGCCATGCCCAAGGCGCAATTATTCGGTCTGAAAATTTTAGTTTTGGATCAAAGTAAATCCAATCCGTGGATGAATTTAGACAAAAAAATTTACCCATTAAGTTATCAGAATCAAGCTTAAATAGAGATTATTCAAGCTCGATAATCAAAAGATGTAAAAATTCATTATGGATAGGGGTTCATTTGTCAGATTTTAAACATGTTGAAAAATTATATGACTGTTTTTGCAAGTTTTTAAAGTTGTAAAACATATTGAAATAGATGCGAGAGAAATTCGAAGTCCGAAATTTTTTAATGAACTGCACTGAACAAAAATGTTGGGCTCGGGGTTTGGGCCTAAGATTTTTTTCCGGATCCAAACTTGAATAAGACAAGGTCAACTCGGTAGGCTCTACGTCTATACCTACCTAAGACCAGAGCTCATTACATCACTTAAATAGTCTGATAAATCAATAATAATTATGTTTAACACTCATTAAATACAAACACTGTTGTATTATCTGAATTTAATCTAAATTAATATTTTTTGTCTAGAGAGATTTTATTAGAGTCTGGGTTATTATTTTTAGATTAATTTTATAATAATTAAATTAAATAAATTAAAATTAAAATTTTAATATATTATCAAAAAAATATTTAAATATATATTTTTTATATATAAATTTTTGTATTATTTAAATTATCTTTTAAAAATAAAAATGTCTATTCTTTTATCTTTTTTATCTAATAATTTTAAATTAATAACGATATAAACATTCATGCAGGGACATTAAATTCATATTAATTCAAGAATGGACACCTTGTAAGACAATCATTATATTCTGGTGTGCAATCATTCCTTTTTGTTTTTATATATTTAATGCAATGAAAAACCAACCTTTTAAATTTAAAAATTTTATTTCTCATTTATTTATCTGAGATATTAATTAAAAGCGATAAAATTTTTTCTGCGTAAATCTTTATAGACAAACATATAACGATTTTACTTTTATAATCAAATTTACTTTTAATTCTCAAAATACCCTTCCCGACTTATTACGTGACTTTTAGCAACTTATGTGTGCGTACAAGATGCGTAGGTGCGTATAGGATGCGTGCAGGGTGGATACGGTGAGTTACAAGATGCGTAGAGTGAGTACATGATGCGTACAGGGTGTGTACAAGGTGCGTAGGATGCGTGGTTGTGTGTAGAGTGCGTGAGTGCGTGAGTGCGTGTAGGGTGCGTGGGTGCGCACGGGTGCATACAAAGTGCGTGGGTGCATGTGGAGTGCATTCAAGGTACGTGAGTGCGTAAAAAATATAAATAAATATATTTATATATAATAATAAATATACTATTTAAAAAATATAATAAATATATATTTAAAAATTATTATTATTTATATATATTATATTAAATTTATAATATTATAATATAATATATATAAATAATAATAATTTTTATATATTTATATATAATATATTTATTTATTTATATTTTTTATGTACCTTGCACGCACCCACGTACCATGTACGCACTCTACATGCACCCACGCATCCTGTACGACCCTTCACATCCTACACACAAAATTATTGAAAGTGACGTAATAAGCTAGGAGGGTATTTTTAGAATTATAAATAAATTTACTTATAAAAATAAAACCGCTGTACGTTTGCCTAAAAAAATTTACATAGAAAAAATTTTATCGATTTTAATTAATATCCCTATTTATTTGTTAAAATTATATATTAATTTTAACCGTTAAATGATATTTATGTTATTTTGTATAATATATAATAAGGGTAATAATCATACACCCATGCAATACAAGTAATTTATTTTAGACCTAAATATTTTATATTTTACATTTTTCATCCTCATTTTTTTCTTTCACCGTACAACCCAAATGGCTCAATCAATTGGACCATCCACCATATCCTCCCCTCTATCATTGAACCACCACCATCATTTCCTCCTCTCCCTTATTGCTCTTTCTTATCCACCATACATCTCCCAAACCTAAATTAAAATTCCCATCTCCCATTCTTCGATCACTCTCTAATCCCTTTTTATTCACCCTACTTTCAAAACCACACAGCCGCAATTTACTATCCTAACATACTCAAGAATGATGGGGCTTTGATTTGTAATTATCCTTTGGGCTCTTTCAAGACAACTCTTTTTGTTTGAGACTAGTTGCTACCAGAGATCATGGATTTAACTACCCTTCATGAACCTTCTGTTATTTGTAAGCATCAACTTTGTAGTCTAATCCAACTTATGGAAATAGGTAATTGTTTTACTCTTCCCTAACTAATTTCCAATCATAACCCACTTCTAGATATTGCCAACAAAGCAATATTAGTAAGACTTGGGTCGTTACTTTTTCACTCCATGTAGTTACAACATGACTTTTTTCATGAGGTTGTTTTCTCGAGTTGGAACAATACAATGGTAACATGTCTTGTGTTTGTATTTTTTACCGAATTGCGTGCCCTAAAAGACTGTTTCAAACATTGTAACATAATGTTTTTGGTGATATTCATTCAAAAGTGGGGAACATTAGGTCGCTTCACTTTCCAATTCATAAATAGAGCGATTTATCTTATAATTTTTTTTTTATAATTATTAATTAAGAGTAAATAGCAATTTTATAAGTTTTTGGGACAAACAATTATTTAGCTTTATGGTATTGTTATTTTTTTACCAATTTTATAAAAAAATTAATATATTTATTTAACAAATTTAATAAAAATGCAAGAAAATAAATTTTTTTAACTTAATAAATGAAAAATTATTATTAAATCAAAATTTGGATTGGACATAGTAATAAATTATGACTTTGGACCCTGGGTCCATATTTTGGATGCTGGGTAGTCAAAGAAGTCGGTGAAGGAGTCCAGCTCCAACCACACTTTGAAGCATGATATAAATTAATTGATGGATAAATGTTGCCTATTTTAGACATCATAATGGTAAAATTTGGGACCATTTCTGACTCAGCAGTGTTCAGTCAATTTTAGGAAGCCCACCCTCTTTAAGTTAACTTTTATTATAATAGAGAGAGAGAGAGAGAGATTAAATTGTCACACCAAAACAAGAAAAATGGATTGGGCTAAAAACTATTTAAGAAGAAAATTAAAAAAAAAAAAAAGGCAAATATTATGGGGTTGAGGAAAATCCTATGAGTTCTAAAAATATAACTTGAAAAAATTTAATAAAACTATACATATTTATTTTGAATACATAAACGAATATATATTTGATATATATCATCAAATAATTAAATGATTTTAAATTAAAAATAAAATAATATATAATTAATCGATGACACACATAAATGTGTATCTATTTATGTTCTCAAAGTGAGCACGTATGATATTACCGGAAGAAATTATAAAATGAAATGATGTATTTAGATGGGCATCATAAGTCTTTCTCTTTTCTTTCTCAATCCCATTTCATCCTTTTCTCTATAAAGAAATTAGACATTATATGGTTACCTTCCAAAATTGAAGAAGTAAATAAAACAGTTCACTAATTAAGTTATCTAATAATTAATGATAATTTAATGATATAATTAATACAAGGGTATATTTGTAATTTGATGGAGTCAATTTCTTCCTATGCATATATAAATTACATCATTAATGCTTCCAAGTTGTGTGATTGGGAATTTATTAAAAACAAGGAATGTAATGACAGTTCCATGCCACATTAAGTGCTAATAAAAAAAAAAAATGATAAACTATCAAAGGCCGAAGGATCATTTCTCACCCAAGTTTTGATACGTTTTTAAAATCACATTTTCATGATTTAAAAAACTCAGAGTCTCAATCATGAGCCAATTGAGGATTAAATTTTTGTTAACAGAAAAGATAAAATCGTTATTTTACTAATAATATTAAACTGAGGTGGGAACAAGTTCTTTGGCCACTATCAAACAATGAAAATTTATTTGCAAGTTGGAATGAATGAGATGGGGTTGTCAAGGGGGAACAGGAAGTGGGAACAATAAATGTGGCCATGTTACATGTATAGTATTATATTCTGAATAATATTATGTATATTTATTTTAAATACATAAATAGATATATACTTATGTGTATTATCATGTAATTGAGTGTTATTATATCGTTAATTTAAAATCATCCAATTAAATGATGACACATATCAAATATGTATCTATTTATATACTCAAAATGAATACTCATAGTTTTTCAATTAAAAATTCTGATACAAAACGACCTCATTTTGATCAATATGTATTAAAACGACGTTATTTTAATAACGAAAAACAAGTTAAACTGAATTTGAATCGAATTCAAGCTTAACTTTCATGAGCTCAAATTCGAGCTTAACTATATGTAAAGTAAGCCGAGTTCAAACTTGAACTTAGCTATATATAAACTAAATTAAATTTAAACTCGATTTGAATCTAATCCTAGCTATTTCTGACATTTCCATAAACAAATTATTTTTCAACCAAGATTCTGAAAATTGGCTGGAGTCAGCATTTATTAACATGTCCAGATACAAACTATTTTCTCATCAACATCCTGAAAATGAGTCAGTTATTATTATTTTTATTTTAAAATGGGACCAAGACCATTTTCTAACGAGCAAGATTATGCATACATATATTTTTAGTATATAATTTAAATAAATAAAAAATATATTATAATATAATTAAATATTATTTTAACTTTAATTCAAAATTATTCAATCATATAATAATATATTATCTATATATTTAAATTATGTATAAAAAATATATACGTATAAATTCATTTTATCCTATAATTTATATTAATTTTAAGATTAATAATTATAAAATATAAATTTCAAAAATTTAAAACAATCACCTCTAGTCAATGTTATTGGTGATGGTTAAAATCACACTAATCTAGTGCGATTCCTTATATAGGTAAAGTGATTGTTTCAAGCTAGTTACCACTCCGAAATAAAGTTAGAGAATCTATTTCAGTAAAGATTTTAGAGTTGTTGCTCTTTTGTTACAAAATACATTTTTTGAAAGAATATATTATTTGCGATATTTTAAAACTTTCAATGGGTTTGAACCTCTACCATATTTGTAAAACCTTGTAAAAAATATTTACCCAAAAAAAATTCTACTTTTGAGAGAAGTAAATGGACAAAACCTTCTTGCCTTGCCTTAACTAACATTAGACTACTAGTCGTCTAAAACCTTTCCCATTTCCTTATCCTCAAATAAGGAAGTGACTGCACCGAAAGAGCACGCAAAGCAAAGGAAGTGACTGACCACGCAAGCGCAACTGGGGATTAAATCAAGCATAAAATACATACCAAACTGAGGTCTTTGTCCCCCAATTCACGATGGAATCACACATTTCTAAGACAATTCTAACCATCATTTCACTAACTGTTTTAATTTTTTGAATTTATTTTTGAAAGGTTTTGATTTTATTCAATTAAAGATAAAATTTACGTGACAAATATTTAAATTAGTAAAAAAAAAATGTAATATCGTTTTGTATACTAAAGTGTAAATGACATTAATTTTGTAATATTTATATATTAAAGAAAATATTTTTTAACTTTTAAAACTAACGATTGACTTAACAAAAGGTGAGAAAGTGTCATTTTTCAAATTCAATCAGTGAAAAAATATCGAATAGGGAAAAAAAAAAAACAGATGTGAAATAGTTGTTCTTCCATTTTAATGAACTCCATCCCAAAAATTGGAATATTTTCTTACTGAATATTGAGAAAATATTGAATTAAGGAAATGCATTCAAACGCAGGGTGATGAAGTTGTCGAAATTCCAGAAAAAACAAATAAAAAGATCAATAAATATGTAATAGAATGAGCAGTTGAAAGGTCGTTGAAGCTATTAACAGCTCTTCAGCGACATGCATTTAATATTTTGTCGTCTAAGTTCAAATGAATTCCCTTTGTTCTCACCTACAATCCTCCCAAAATTTACAAATCATCATGTATTTCTTTCCCTTTATAACTATCACTCTTTCCTCCAGCTCCATGTCTATTCTCTTAAGGTAAGAAAAGAATCAAGGTCCAAGTTTCTTAGTTGTTTTGGGAGATGGGTATTTTGTCATTGATAACAGGAAGGCCTGGCTCAAGTGGGTTTGGTTCTTCTTCCACAGCTGAACAAGTTACTCAGGGGATTGATGCATCCCATCTTACTGTTATAATCACTGGTTAGTTTATAATTGTCTGTTTCAGCATTCTGGTTCTTTATTTGTTTGTTAAATGGGCAATGGTAATGTTGTTGTTATTGAATTTTGAGTTTGGGTCCTTTTATTTTCTTTTTCTTGTTGACTGATTTATCTTTTTCCATGCACAGAATTCTACTGCTAGTTGGCCATTCTGAGCTCGTCAGTTTTTTTTTTTTTTTGGTTTTTTTTTGTCACCATTTTTAGGTTTAGCCTCATTTCAACTGTTTTCTTGAATTCATGTAAGTTTTACTGCTTTCCCCACAAATTTTTTGTTTGTTTGTTCCTTTCTGTAAGCTAAGAATAAGTGATATGAGTGCCTATTGATTTCCCTTGAGTGGCGGTTGCTTTCTGTTGCATTTTGTCTCTTATCTGGGATTTCTTTTTTCTCACTCAAAATATACAAAACTTTTGACTAAAATGAGGTTCCTTAAACACCATGGACCACTCTTTATTTTGGACTCACCTTTGCTTGTACTGGGGAAATTTGTAAGTTTTATCAGAGAAGCACCTTGAATAGGCCTAAAAGATTTTAAAAAAATGAATGTTGTTAATGCAGGAGGGGCAGCTGGAATTGGGTTGGAGACTGCAAGAGTTTTGGCTCTAAGAGGAGCTCATGTTATAATTGGTGCAAGGAATATGGAAGCTGCAAATGAAGCAAAACAGCTTATTCTCGATAAAGATAAAACAGCTAGAGTGGATGTCTTGAAACTTGATCTTTGTTCATTTTCCTCCATTAGAGAATTTGTTCAGAATTTCAATGCTCTTGATCTTCCCCTCAACATCTTAATGTATTGAATTTAATGCTCATTCTCCTTTTGTTTTTAATTTAATCATGTATCTATTTCCATTTTACTGAAAGAATGAAAGCATTGAATTGGTCGACAGAAACAATGCTGGAATCATGTTCTGCCCATACCAACTTTCCCAGGAAGGAATAGAGATGCAGTTTGCAACAAATCATCTTGGTAGGCTATGTGCAAATATTAAACCAAAAAATATAAAAATAAAAACCCAGTAAGACTACTAAATTACCTCCACTGATGACTTCTTTTCAGGTCATTTTCTCTTGACAAATCTCCTCCTGGACACAATGAAGAACACTGCAAAAGCCACTGGTATTGAAGGCAGGATTGTGAATTTGTCATCCATAGCTCATCAGTACACCTACAGAGGTGGAATTCGATTCAAAAAGATCAACAACAAATCTGGGTATGTTCCTTTTCACTCATTATTCATAGCTTCATATTGCATAAATCAGCTGATAATAAATCTTCTCATTGATTCAGCTATTCTGATAAAATGGCATATGGGCAATCCAAATTAGCAAACATATTACACGCCAATGAGCTCTCCCGTCAATTCCAAGTAATTATACAGAACTGATACAGATAACTCATACTCCATAACCAATTTTCTAACTATTTAAACTGACATGAATACAGGAAGAGGGCCTGAATATTACAGCAAATTCGGTTCACCCAGGGTTGATAATGACAAATCTTTTCAAATATTCTGCCTTTCTGATGAGTATGTTCTATGTCCCATAAAGAAAACCATCAAACTATGTGCACTTAGTTTTGAGTATTTAGTTGGTATCCAAATGATGACACATCATCTGGATACCTAATTGAGTACTCAAAACTTAGTGCATATAGTTTTATTTAAACTAAACTAAATTATACTATATATGCACAAATGTGTTTTTCATTTATTTTGCAGAATTTTTGAAGTTCTTCTCCTTTTTCCTCTGGAAAAATGTCCCTCAGGTAATTTCTGTGTATTTTGGCTATGGAAAAAATAATGTCATGCATTCAAGTTCAAGTTTCAAGCATTATTAATTGATTTCAGGGGGCAGCCACAACATGTTATGTTGCTCTGCATCCAAGTTTAAAAGGAGTAAGTGGAAAGTATTTCGTGGATTGCAATGCAGTGACACCAAGTTCACTGGCAACAGATCAGGTGCTGGCAAAGAAGCTCTGGGATTTCAGTAACAACTTGATTGCTTCAATTTCAAAAGCTTAACTTAAACACAGATGAAAACCAGAGACCAGCCCTTCTTATTTATTGCCACATTTAATATTAGGAGATTGATGAAATGATATTTAAACGCCTTTTCTTTTTCATATTTATTTGTATGCACCCTTTCTATATCATAGAATATTTATCAAATATTTCAATTCTTTCTCTCCATACCATACAACAATTAACTCATTACAATAATAAAAAAGTTAACATTATGGTTAATTCTAAGTGGGAGAACCATTATTTTCCATCTAAACAATGTCAAAATAACATGATTTCATCCTTAAAATCAGAAAACGAAAAATTTCTTCGTTCCATCTAACTTCTTATGTAGCTTTTACTGTCAAATAATATTCTAAGCAATTATATTTCTAAGTGCTTTAATGTTGTGTAAGGTATAAAAGTGGGACTGAGTTCCTAAGCCAATGAAATAAGCAGATGAGGGTTAACTGGTAAAGCAGAATAATGTCAAGGGTTGCTCAATTTTGTGAAATAAATTGTGAAAAAACAGTTATATTATTTAAATATTATTATAAAAATATTTTTGATTTTTCAATTGTTCTAACATATAATGGAATTTAGTAAGACAACTCTCGGAAAATACCCAAGAGTAGATTGAATGGTAATAAAAAAGGACTTCAAGTATTTTAACGATATTTCAATATTAAACATTTATATTTAAAGTTTTATCTAATTGGTATTATCAAATTTATCTCAAACAGAAAATCTGATTTAAATAAGATTTTTTTGTTATTAATAAAAAAATAAAAGCTTAAAAAAAAAAAAAGGTAAGAATTTCTCTATCTCGCATTAAAGAGTAATGAAAAATAATTGTACTCCTGTTCTAAATCTAAAATAAACATCTGAGTAGAGGGCAACTGCAAGTGGGCAACCGAGTTGATGAGGAAATTGATTGATACGAAGAGCAGAATAAGTTCCTTTTCTTAAGTCAAATCAATGCCATTTCATTATATGGGAGGAAGGTGTCCTTTTTGCCATGTTATATTTATGGTTCAATTAAAAAGCCTACCTACAAATGTAACTACCTAAATTATCACTTACTTATAAACTTAGATATAATTTTTTTTTTATATAAATTTGGAAATTAGTTCATTATAGAATTGTAATAATTTAATATTATACGAATATTAAAATAATCGGACGGTGGAGATTAATTCACAGTAAGAACGCACCTTGATCAAGACAGCTGGTCGTACTCAATTTTCAAAGCCTAAGGCGCGCAGAGCCAGGCGGAGCCGGCTACTACAACGAAAGCGAAAACCGAAGGAACGATAAAATCAAGTTTGGACTTGTTAAAAAGGTGAGGCGGCAAGCAGATGATCTCTCTCGGCACGTCTAAGGAAAGCGTCAGTATCACAGTCACGCAAGAAAGAGGAGGAGGGAGGTTCGGCCAAAGAGGGAGAGATGAAGGCAGAAGGATGCGGCGGTAACTGTGGCAGTGAGGACTGTGGTCCACGAGGCTGAGTGGAGAGAGAAGGGCCATGGAGAGGTGAGTTTATGAAACAGTGAGTCAACGAAAGAGTGAGAGTGAGAGTGACACTATGAACGAAGAAGGGACAGCAGTTTGTTGCAAGTTTCAATCAAATTGTTAAGATGAAAGATGTAAATTAGCAAAAGAAATATTGTTTTTTTTTTGAAAATTATTTAGAAAGGAAGAGAGATTAGGTGAACACAAATCCAAATAAACTTTAACGAGACATGATTTGATTTATTTGATATAATAATTATAAATTTAAAATTTTATTAATTTGGTATGATGAGATTCGAGACATTCATAAATCTCTCTTATATTTTGAGAGTTTATTTTAAAAAATCTTATAAAATACACAAAGTGTTATCAATATTAATATTTTATTCTAAAATATATTATAATATAATAATAAAATTATATATATAATTTTTATATATAATTTAAATACATAAATAATATATTATTATATAATTTTATAATTTTAAATTAAAAATAAAAAATATTCAATCACGTGATGAGGTAAAAATATTTATATATAATATTATTTTATAGTGTAATTCTTTGATATTTTTGTAGTGTAGTTTTTGTCTGTTATAGGGACTAAAATGTTACTAAAACATGTTTATTGGATTAAAGGTTAAGTAAACTTTTCATCCCTAAGTTTTGGATAAAACTTTGGTCCAGTAACTTCAGGAAAAATTATCATGTCCCCATGAACTTGCCATGATAACTGATAAGCTTTATAACTAAAGTGTGTTTTACAACAATTAATGATATATGAGTTGGATTATGTCATAAAGTGGAGGTATAAGGAGTTGAAGAATAAATAAATATAGTGTGGACCTAATCGATAGTTTAGAGTGGCTGTAGATTTATGGAGCTCATAATAACCAGGCTGTCTGGAGGCTAGCAGCTTTTTAGTCCTTGTGTGAAATATTTGTACAAGACTTGTTGCACAATTAACGGTTTTTTAAAGTACTTTTACGAAATATTAGGAGAAGACTTGTTGCCCAATTTACGAGGCACAAACGGTAGTTGAAGAGAGTTAAACAGCTCACCTAAATTCTCAATGTACACAGCTCGTGCACTTAGTGCATACCCGTACCGAGCTAATTCGGATTTAAAAGCCAACCGATTTAAATTTGTTTATTTTAAATATGAATAAAATTTAAATTAAAAAGTTTAATTCGTTTTAAAATTGAGTTATAATCAAATTAAAGAGAATTTAATTCGATTTGATTTGTACATTGAATAGAAAATTAAATTTGGTTCAAACTTTAATCGTAATTCAATTTAAATTATATTAACTATTATTAAACAACAATATTTTGTCAATAAGTCACAATTCAAATCACAAATCTCAATTACATATTTAAACCATAAATTCAAATTAAATTCGAATCGAATCATTTTTATTCAAATCAAACTCAAGTCACCCTTAATATTGGTTTAACAAATTTGAATCAAACTATTTTTCATTTAAGCTAAACTTAAGTTAAAAGGTATTTAAACTCGATTCAATTCGTCTCCACCCCAACATACACTTATAAGAAACAACTAAAGCTTCTTGATGAGGGTGATGTGAAAAGCCCCCCAATTTCTGTTTGAACAACTTATTTACATCTAATTTTAAGTATCCAATTTGATATCCCGATAACATGTTATTTTATGATATTCAATTATATAATAATATATTATTTAAATATCTAAACCGCGGAGGATATTAGGGGCCTTGAAACTTTTTGCTTACAAAAGTAAAATATTCATATTTGAGAAAGGTCCAATTAGAGTAATTTCACTGCAACAAATCCCACCATAATATATGATCAAGTCTTAAGTTCACATCCTCTTCTGAAAGTAAAATGGCAAATATCTTGAAAAGGGACTTTCAGATCGACTAATGTACATGGATAAACATTTTACAGAATGTAAATCTTACGATGGGATGATTTCAACGGCACCTAATACACAGCATGGCAACAATGTATGTGAGATGAATTCTCGAGGCAACATCCATTACAGTTCGACTTGCTAAATATCACGAACGGGAAGAGAAAAATGCTTTTTCCACCTTAATAGTAAGAAAAAGAACCCCAGCCAGTGACAAACCAATTGCAGCAAGCATAATAATCAGCATAGTCTGCAATGAGATGTATGGGTTTATAAAGAACACAACTGCAATGGAAGCACTCTGCCAGACCTTCAACTGTGCAAATGATCCTTCCTGTTTCCAAACACAGTTACCATTTCTAGTTAGAATGTCAAATCAAAACTGTAAAACTTTTTTAAAATAACAAAAAACTTGACGGTAAAAAAAGGTAGCAACGAGTAGAGGCTTCATTTATTTAAGAATTAAAGGCCAAGCACAAAAGTATCAATCAGTTGTTAAATGTCCATATCGGGAAAATTCATGCAACTTTTGCAGATAAATGCGTTCACAATAACACAAATGGGAGCCACTTTTCTCCATTTTGCATGAATTGTAAGACTATCTATGATAAAACAACCATCAAATCAAGTACTGTTCTTCTGTCTTTCATTCTTTTTGTTACTTGATAAGTAATTAGCGTGCAAAAATATGGGCATGATAACATATAAAATTAGTTATGTGCAACAAATTAGAAAGGGTAAGGTAAGTTTTTATTTCAGCATTGCTGGTTTTCCCTCAGGTGGAAGAATATGAAGGTAATTGACATTCTATACGCACTTAAAATGTCAAACTAAACAAATGCTTATCTTATAAAAATTGCTTTAATTGGTACCATATCATGCTTGAAGAGTATTCCAAGCAAAGCACTGAGCTGTGTATTAAGCACTCCATCACCAATTCCCAATATAGCAGCCATGAGAAGTGGGTATACAATGCCAAGTACTCCACCTGTTACACTGTCCAAAAAAGGATAAAACAAGGAGTTGAAAAGATAGTAATACTTCAATTTCATACTTAATAAATACTTCATGCTCCACAAAACTACAGTGCTAGGATTGCTTGACACAAACCTGTATTTTAACAGAAGCCACAGGAATACAACAGCCTGAACCAAAGCTCCACCAAAAACTATGTAAGTGATTGATGAAAGACCAGAGGTAAGTCGACCAGCAGCCAGTGAACACTGAAAGAAGTTGCCAAAAAAGGCTCCCAGTTATTAAACAAAAGCAAAATCTCATAATCCATGTGATCAGGAAAATAAAAGTGTACTTCCTAGTTCAGATCACTTACTAGCATGGTGCTTGTCAACTAGAATTTGCATAAATCACTAATAGAGCTACACTTGTGTTTCTAAAATATGTCCAAATGATAATTAAATAAGTTACATGTATAAAGTGGTTGAAGGTTAATGGTGAGAAAAGCAACATTACTTGGTAAGTTGGCACCATGCATGAACTCTTGGAAATAAGCACTATTGAATGCATAATAGAAGTAATGCTAAACTGATAAGCATCCAATGCTAAATTCATAATTTTAAAACATTAATTGTAAAAGAATGTTATGGCAGAGAGGTTCAACAGATATCAACTTCCTTGTATTTTCTTTATACTACTGACAAGAGAAAAGGTTAAGTTTTAAAATTAAAAAATTCAAGCATGCACACATCCCACACAGAAAAAAAATTAGAAAAAGATGCCCTTGATAATTTAACAAATGAAAATTGTCAAGCTGCTTCAATTGGATGACATTATGGGAGCGTTTGGTTTGGGTAATATTTTATTACCAAAATAGAAAAATTACCTTAAAGATAGATTACTTAGAAGATTACTGGGTATAAATGATTACTATGTTTGATAAAATTTGGTAGATATAAATAATTATTGTGTTTGATTAAAGGTATTAAAAGATTACTAGTAAATTATTTTAGTTAAATGCCCTTAAATATAATTATTTTTAAATATTTTTTATATTATTTGTTATATTAATTAAAAATAAATTTATTTTTGTCTCAAAAAATTAATAAATAATAATATAATTATAATAAATCAAGATCGTCTCAATAATCTTTAAATACCTAAGGTGAAGGTGGTAATCAGATTACCACTTATATTACCTGCCACGTTAGCATTGGTAATAGAAGATTACTGTAATATTTTATTACTGACAAATCAAACAAGAGAATAAAAAATAGATTATCAAGGTAATCTTAAAAAACCCAAACCAAACGCCCCTTATGAGTAATTACTTATTTATGCTTCTCTTACTTACCAATGCATCAAAAGCTCCATACATTGCCATTGCACCTCCCACACCAGGGGCACCAAGTGTTGGAGTTACAATCTCCTTGGTAAATTCAGCCCTTCATTTGAGGAGGTAAAAAAAAAAAACACATGACGCATCAAGAAATACAGGAATGACTACTAGAAAGTAGGATATGAAGCTCATTGAGAAATACCATACAAATGCTTGTTGTAATCCTGAATATGCAATAAGGGGAATGATGAGGATCATCCTTATGTCAAACAGAGGAGTGATGACTGACTTTGATAAAGATAAAACATAGGAATAAAAGTTAACAGGAGCATCTGCTGATCCCTTTTCTCCTTTACCATCATCTTTGTGTAAGAAGCACATAAGGATAGTGCCTAATGTCATACTGATAAGGAACACAATAAACAGTAAAGTTGTGCCACTAGTAGTTCCCCCCTGCAATGATGTGAAAGGAAATCAAGTGAGAAGGTTCTTCTTAATGTGCTTAACATGTCCATGTCACTACTGTTAGAAGACATGAAATCCAAGAAATCAAATTTTCTAGTCAAGAAAAAATCAGTCTTGATCGAAAAGGTCAGATGCGGTTAATAAATATCAACATTCTTAGCATGCAAACATTATAATGCTTTAATGATTTCTCAGTAAATCACTTGGGAACAACATCTCCTTGTCCCAAAACATTAAAAACTAATGAAAAATTGGAAACAGAAAAAAACATAGAGAAAGAAAAACAAAATTTTAACATGATGAAATAATATCTTCTGATGAAGCCCCATCCATGGCAAAAAAATCGAGATGTCTAAGATGCACCAAAGATTATTAGCCAATAGATCTTGTGTGCTATTTTGACAACCAAAACTAAAAATTTATTTCATCATTGCTTCAGACAAGAATAACAAGTGTTGTTTTAAACAAGAACATATATTAACCTAAAAATAAGCCAGCTAAAATGAATTTAATTTCATGGCATCATATTTTCCACTGAAATTACAAAACCCTTTAAACAAAGTCACCGCCATCATTTAATTAAGCACAGTCTATAATACCTATCTGAGGATATCTGGTAGGATGAGAATTATCTACAAAATTGTGCAACTGTTTCCACACGTGGATGCCAGTTGACTACCTTTCTCGGAAGAAAAAGCCAACTGATATACAATTACGACATACAAGTTCCTCCATTACAGTTCCAAATCAAATTGAAAAGTCCAATCCAACCAAAGCCATACAATAGGACATTATGCCCTCCAATGTAATTGTCTAGAAGACGTTAATTAATTGATGGCAAGATCAATTATTTAATGACACTAAACAAAACCTTTAACCATATATTAGGGTCATTGATAAAAATTCAGTTTTGGCCATTCCACCTAATCCAGAAGCACATGAGTAAATTGGCCTCCACTACTGTATTATGGATATGACTCTAGTGCATACATAGGAAAATAGATAGCAAAAGCGAGTAAGAAAATTCATCCCATAACCCCCTCCTAACTTGTATATTTATCTGACTAACATCTTAATGATACAAAAGTAAAATCATGTACTTGATTATCATATGAAAGACTTGTCGAAAAATATAATTCTTACTCAAAAGTTGATTATAATATTTACTTTGTTATCTTTAACTAATAGAATGCTATTTAATATCTAATTCAAACCCAGAAGAAGTACAGAAAATTACACATACAGACCGCACCATTAGCTACTTGCTGGAAGGGTAAACATCTAGAAATGATTTAAATAAAAGTAATGGGTTAATAGTAATATTTGAGTAGACATTCAACACAAAGTGCAGCTAGAAGGGCACCACATACCGATCCATTCCTCAGCAATGCAAGTGAGATAAGATTCCCAACTAGCTGCAAAATTTAGGGGGGCAATTGTATTAACATTGGGAATATACCGAAATAGCAAGCAAAAACTCATCTATAAGGGAGAAAAAGATTGTTCATTAAACCAGCATATAGTTTGACTTGTCACAAATAATTCAAAAAGTGCACCTGGTGGCTAGCAAAAAATCCCCAGAATTCTCCATTGAATTTGCCAATTACCGTTCCTTCCTGCAAGTTGCGATCTCTTGCATGTCTGTGTGCAGTGGAAGTGAGATATGTCCCCTATGTGCCATAATGAGTTTAAAAAGATGCTGTATACTTAATACTCCATCAATTATCATAAAGAAAACACAAAGGGCAAATTCAAAAGACACTTTTGCACCTGTCCAACCCATATTATTGAAGCAGCAAAGCCAAGATACACAGAAGCTGGCACCATTGTATACCTAGAGAAAATACAAGAAAAAATTAAAGCTAGTGTGAAATTCAATAAAAGCCAAAAATTTAAGAGCTTCAGCAACTTAAATCAGTCATTACCATGATGGCTTCAAATTTGCAGCCACGAACAACCAGTATCCAGTAGTCCCCAGTACGATAGCGTTCTTAGAACCCAATAATCGAACCACCAAGGACGCAAATAATGAGAAAATTGTGAAAGAGACGTACAATATCCCAAGCGAAATTGTCCCCAAATTCCCTTCCTAAAAGAATTAAATCTCAAAACCATAGAAAAAAAAAAAAAACGCAAAACATTTCTAAGAAACAGGCGGAATTTCATGACAGTTAAAATTAACAGCAACTGACAGTGTTAACAGTTGTCTGTAAATTCTGAGCAGCTCCATAAGCCAGAAATATCAACAGAAACGCACAACTCAAGATATGAATATCTCGCGTGTTGTTCTTCGGAGTTCGAATTAGCGAGCTATTATCAACAACCAATGGAGTCTCTTCAGCAAGAGAGTCCATTGCTACAAGAAACGAAATTCAAGTGATCGTGAAATCGCAACTTAAAGCATAAAATCGAGAGAAAGTCCAAACAAGTGAGGTCAAGAGAGCAAAAGCGCTTTTAATTTCTCCCAAAAAAAAAAGAGAGCAAAAGCGCCGGCTGGAACTTGTGAAGTAGACGACAAACGAAACAGTGTTGGTGAGGTTATAATAATTAGGTAGGACCGCAGAGAGACCTGTTTGGTTTCTGAGAAAATGAAGAAGAAAATAAGAAATTACAAGGTGGATTCTGAATTATCATATCGTTTTCCTACGGATTCTCTGGATCAAACAAGGGCTGCAACGGAAGAAAGGCCTTTCAAAATAATCTAAGCAACAGTCGGTTAAATGAGTAGAACGAAAACGACAATGAGGATGCCCGTTTTGTCTATACATAAATGAAAATTATTGTTGGCACAAGCGTTGCCTTTTCCGATTGATTTTTTCGGATATCGTTGATACCGCTTTATAGTTTATGCCATTTTATTACGTCACCTGTTTGACGACGTCCTATAATTAAATATTATTTTATTTTTAATTTTTAATATTTATTTATAAAATAATATATTATTATTTATATATAAAATTATATAAAAATTATATATATAATATTATTTATTTTAAAAAAATAAATATTTATAAATTCAATAGATATATAAATCAATTGACGGTATAGTAAAATAAACATAAATAAAAACAATATTATGTTTATATACGGATGATATGATTGAATGTTATTATATTTTTAATTTAAAATTATTCAATCACAAGATGACACATCATCTGTGTACTAAAAGTGTGTTTATATAATTTTATTACTTCTAATAATTTACTTAAATAATATTTTCTGATCAATTCACAATAAATCGATATCATTTTTGTCTATTTTATTCAACTATAATACCAAATCAAATTTTGACTTCACTTCAGTTTGACATTATAGTTAAACTCGAATTCAACTCTCCACAAGTGAATCAAACTCGGACAATTTTAGAAAACAGTTTGTACGCTTGGATTTGAACTCACACTCAATTTAAATCAAATCAAACTTAAATAATTTTGAGAAGCACTTTGCAAATTCACACTTGAAATTAAATTCGATTCGAATTTAACCCTTTCAAGCACCAGTTTCCACTGTATGCTCTTTAATTCTCAATGCAACATCCAAATTAACCTCCTCAATAAACCCCTGCATTAAGGTTGTAAACGATCACTCGTCCATCATCAACATTGGAGGCCGAATTTGATGAACTCTACACAAAGCCTTAGTCAACATACTCAGGCTAAAAGAGTATTTTCCACTCAAATTTTATCTCAATCTTAAAAATACCCTATGACATTTTAAAAATATAAAATCTCATCCATGAATCAATTTTTATTAAAAATTTTAGTTATAATTAAGGGTAAAATCATCAATTTATTTAATATTAAAACAATATATAATTAATTATATTTTTCCCCCTAAGTTTTAAAAACTAACAACTTATTACTATCTAAAATTTTTTAATTTTAAAAAATAATATTTTCCCTCCTCCTCAAACCTAATATTTTTTTCTTCACCTCTCGGCCACCAACGACTTTCCCTTTTTACCTTAAACTATCATTGTCAATTCAAACACCATCTCTACGTTTGAATTCATCAAATTTAGATAGCTTATCGGATAGATAGAAAGGGAAAATATGATCGGTTAACGATGATAGTTTAAAGTGAAAAGAGAAGATTATCAACACCAAAGATATTGGTCAAAGAGGCGAAGAAAAAAACTCTTGATTTAAGGGAAAAAATATGACTTTTTAAAGTTAGAAAACTTTAGATATATGTGAAATTATTAGTTTTTAAAATTTAGAGAAAAAAATATAATAAATTATATATTTTTTAATATTATTAACAAAATGATAATTTTACTCTTAAAAATTCTAATAACAATTTGTTCATAAGTAGATGTTTAAATTTTTAAAATGTTATAAATATATTTTTTAAATTACGCTAAAATTTAGGTGAAAAATAATCATTTTCAATATTAAATGTGGAAACATCTGGTTTATTTCCTCTACTAACCATATCAAAATGCGCAGCTTCAACTAACTTCAACTAATTCCCATCAACAAGAACACTCAATAAGAAATTATAGAAATGAGCGTTGGGCACCAATCCAAATTCTTGCTGCATCAACTGGGTTACACCTACAGTTTCATCGTATAAATCAAACATGGCATAACTCTCAATAAAAATCAAGAAAGTACTAGTATTACTTTGACAGCCAGATTCCTTGAACAAAGTGGGTGTGAAACTGGGCTGCTTTGAGGCCCAACTGAACAAGCCGAGTACAGAGCATTAATTTGCTTAGGCCGACGGTCTATTTCCCATCCAAGTTTTACTGTATTTCTAAAATCATATTCTCGAAACTTATAAAACTTAAAGTCTTATGTATAAATCAATTAAAATTATTTTTTTTTTAAAGATAAAAATAAAATTATAATTTTATTAATAATATTAAAAAAATAAAATTTATTATATTCTTTTATTAAATTTTAAAAATTAATAATTTTAATCATACTTATTAAAATTTTTTAACATTAAAAAGTCATATTTTTTTCTCTAAATCTATGTGTTTTTCTTGTCTTCTCTCCATCTAAAACATTGGCCGATATCTCCCTTTGTCCAAATATTTTCATCTACAAACAAATTTAGAGAGGAGAGATCTTCGTACTCTACCGCATGCTTGCCAATGTTTAAGATGAAAAAAAAAAAAGTTATCAACACAGAAAATGATGAACAAAGGAAAAAATAAAACCCTTAAATTTAGAAAAAAAAAATTGTAACATTTTGAAGTTTAAAAAAATAAAATTTTTAATTTTTAAAATTTAAGAAAAGGAGGGGAAAGGTGAATGTAATGAATTTTTTTTTTTAATATTATTAATAAAATTACAATTTTATCTTTATCTATAACAACAAATTTTAATAATAATTAACATATAAGTGAGATTTTGAGTTTTTTAAATTCTATAAATGTAAATTTAGAAACGCATCAAAACTTAGGATAAAAATAAAGTCCTCCAGCCATTAGCTTATAATAAACGCTTCAAGAACCAATATCAACTTAGTCCATATAGTAGTCTAAATAGTACAACACCAGCCAGTCAATCAACAAACAGAAGTTATAAAAGCTTGCCCCCTTGAATATTACAAAGTAAAATAACAAGGGTCAAATATTTAAATTTTCAAAACGAACTAAAGGTGAAACTAATAACCTCTCACAAACAGTTATATATGAGCTTGTAGAGAACATGCTACAAGATATTAAAACACATAGGTTCTATAAATAACAACTCACAAGATATACCAGAAACCAGAGATGCATATGCAAGATGAATAAAAGACTTTAATGGAAGAACTCGGAAACTGATAACATGGTAACCAAGTTCGCCATCCCACAAAATATAAACATTTCACTCGAGTAAAGAAGATTGAACAGAGGAACATTCTCATTGCAAGGCCATTCGAATTCAGTTGGCACGGCTTCTAAAGACATCAAGACCCATCTCAGTTGGATCAGTTGCTTGCAACTCTACCTGAATTCCATCAAGTTCTCTCTTAAATCTGTCTTTTGAGCTTGCATAGATCATCTTGCTTCTGACCCTTGATGTATCAGGGGACCTGCAAAGAAAAGAAACACAATATCAAGAAAACAGATAGATGAACTAAAAAGAATGCGTAAAAATAAAAACAGAAAAACTTGCATTACCATGCGATAAAGAAGATCCTGCTTTTCTGAACATTCTCTGGGGTCAGAAAATCAAAATCATAGACAGCATAACGGCATTCATCAGCTGGAAGGGCTGCGGTGAAATCCTCATAGCTCTGAGTTGGCTCACCAAGCTTCTCCACAATAACTTGCTTCTGTTTCTCCTCAATCTTGAAAACTATGAATCTATGAGTTCTTTTTGCCTTGAGCTCCAGAAACTTTAACTTGCAGTCATCATGCACAGCCATACCAGACGCTGCATTGGCCTGGAGTTGCCAAAATTCATATAATCAACTCAGGTCTCACTTTAAATAATGAATATCTCTAAATTGATGTTCAAAATCACTTATCACATGATAAATCACACCCAACTTGAAAATTATGAAACACTAACCAGATAGTCTGATAAACTCGAGATGTGTATATATTTTCGCAGAAAATTGAAACTTCAAAATCAAGTAAACAAAATTTACTTTAACATTCTTTTTCAGGTAAATTTTCCTCCATGTGAGGAAACGAGAAACACACATCAAACAGCCAAACAAATCAGATCCAAAAATTTAAAAAAAAATCATATTCCGTAATAGATATTAAAGAAGAAATTAAAAAATGAAATATATCAGATAAGTTCCAAAGCCGCCAGCAGAGTCAAGTAATTTAGTCGACAGATCGATAATATCTTTAATTAAATACAGTAAAATCGATTTAATCATACTATGTTCGATACAACTACTTATGATTCACATGTTGATTCAACATAATATCAAGATCAAACCAGATCTACGCCTTAAGAAACGAATAAGAACGAGCTGGGAGACCATATTTTCCCTCCAATTTTATGAAATCAGAAATATAGATAATACAAAATAGGTTCAAAATTCAGATCCAACAATAACCAACTCAAAGCAGACTAGCAATCCATTTGGATTTTACCAATACGGTAACCAAAAACATAGCAGAGAAACTGAAAGTGAATTAGTAAATTAAAAAAGAAAAAAGAAAAAAGAAAAAAGAGAGGTAAACAACTAACCATTTCTTCAGATTTTTTTTGAACGGAAAAGCAGAGGGAAAAACAATCGGCGAAGAAAGAGGAGAGAAAATGTAGAGAACCGAAGAGTCGCCTCCGATGACGATGGCCACGCAGCAATAATGAGGCGGCTTATATCGGATTGGTCTGGCAGGAGAGGAAAAATATCCTGAGAATATTGTACTCTAGATTTGCGTGTGAGTACACGTAGTCAAATCACGTGGTGCCACGTCGTGTACGTTTTAATAGAATCCACGTTCTAAATTTAGAGGCTGCTTAATGAGTTTTCTTAGCTCGGGATGATGCGGCTTCGCTCTTCTGGCTCTGAAGTTGTGGATCAAGTTTGACTTTGACTGTGAGAACGCACGGATGTTAAGAAATTCAATTGGTTTTTGAAATGTTGCTTGATTGATTTAAAATTTTGATATGATTTTTTATTTGAAAAATAAAAATACAAAAATTTTATTAAAAAATATATTCAAATCAACAAAACTATGGGTATAAAATTTGAATACAAAAAAAAATACATAGATAATATATCTCATATGATTAAAAGATTTTAAATTAAAGATAAAATAACATACCAATCACATAATAATACATCATCTATATACTGAGTTTGTATAATTAAAATGTATATATATAATATTATTTTATTCAAATAGATATTTTAAAAAATAAATAAAATAATGAGTAATACTACATACACTCATTTCGGATACACAAATATGTGCATACTTATATTTGTCAGCACATAATTCGGTAATACTTTATTTTTATTTAAAATCACTTAATCATATGATGACATATATAAATGTGTACGTATTTATATATTCAAAATAGGCACAGATAATTTTATTGTAAAATAATTTTAAATGTACTAACAAATACAAGTTTGAAATACTCCTAAGAGTAATGTTATGCGTACCTACTTTTAGATACATAAATAAATATACATATGATGTGTTATTATATAATTAAGTATTATTTTATCTTTAATTTAAAATTACACAATCACTTACTGACATATATTAAGTATATATTTAAAATAGATATATATAATTTTATTATAATCACAAACTGAGATAAAACTATTTGGTTAAATTTACCTAATAATTAAAAAATCATTTACCAAACAATAAAAAATTTTAATATAGATTTCGAAATACAATAAAACTATATACACTAATTTTGAATATTAAATTAGATAATATATTAATATATTATCATATAATTGATTTTTCTTTTATTAAATATAAAAAATAATTATATGATAATTTATTATCTTATTATTTAATTTGATACTAAAAAATTAGATATATATATATATTATTTCCCTTAGAAATACGTTATTTTACATCTTAAGGTAAAAAAAAAAAACCTTAAATCTATAAACTCTTTTCAAGGGCACTTAAAGGAGTTGAAATTAAAAGAAAATTGTTTTATACATTTGAAAAACAAATAAATATGAACAATAAAATTATGTATATATATTTGTTGTACATAGATAATATATCATCATTTGATTAGATAAATTTAAATTAAAGATAAAGTATATATGATAACCTTAAACAAAACTTACATCGACAAAATATATTAGAGATATTAGATTTATGCGTGCACATCCCACATTATGTTAGGATCCCAAGTGTAAGGTATGAGACTTGGATCCTACATTGGAAAGTATGGGCAACTAGTGTGAGGTTTATATGACCTTGGGCTCTCCCATCTCAATAGCTAACTTTTGAAGTGTGATTCTCCTACGGTTCGTATCATTTGGTATTAGAGCCATCACCACGTCTCCCAGTTGCAATTGTGCGGCGCGGGTGGTGACGTCGACATTGCAGTGTTCGCCTGGGGCTAGCAGGAAGCTAGCGCACAACCAGCCTGCGTGGGCGTCAGGGCTGCGGAGCATGGTGGTATGTTAGGATCCCAAGTACAAGGTATGAGACTTAGATCCCATATTGGAAAGTATGGACAACTAGTGTGGGGTTTATATGACCTTGGACTCTCCCATCTCAATAGCTAGCTTTTGAGGTGTGATTCTCCTAAGGTTCGTATCACATTATTATGGGATGCTGCATTATGAGTGGTTAGATAACACATGAACTTCTTAAACTATCAATACATGTTTTAGATAATAAAATTCAGAAACAAAACTATGATAAACTATATATCCAAAGAGTTTATCTATTAGACTAGAGATCTTACAGTAACATCTAATTATATCATAACATATCAGTTATATACTCAAATTATCTATAAAAATATATATACAATATTACTGAAAGCTAATACTTAAACTTGAATTCATTTTGTGTCAATTGTGGGCAAATATATACATATAATATTGTTCTGCTGGTACTTGGATTCTATCTTATGTCTATCCTGGTTGGGCTGTGCGGATGGCTGATAAGCTGGAGGGGAAAATAGGAAGATATTTGTTAGTGGTTGAGATAATGGCGTTGCATTAATAATGTAAAATTTGGAACTTTCAATGAGACCATTAAACTAGTTCATACCAAAAAAAAAAAAGTGTCGGAACACCTTGGATTGGGTCCATCTTCAAGATTCTCTCCATTTGTGCTTTAATCCAACGCTACCTTTTTCTTATTTTTGGATTTTAATAATTGCCTTCCAATCCACATTCATCCTCCCACTGTTTAAAATCACTTTATATATATAACCAATAAAATTAAAAATATTAATTAAAATAACCGTATTTTTTAATCTTATATATATATAATTGTTTTTTATTATACAAATATAATTATTTTTTAATTTAACTTTGTTTAAAAAAAAATTAAGATTTAGGGTTAGTTAGATAAATTGGTTGGTCGACCACGCATTGATTAATTAATTTTTAAAAATAAATTAATTAGTTAAGTGTTTAGCCAACTAGTCAACTATTTAACCAATCAATTTTTTAAAAATAAATTGGTTGATTAGGTGTTTGGTCAGTCGACCAACCACTAGGTCGATCTTCCCATCGTTAAAGTCACTAGAAATTTTCATATTTTCACTCTATGTCGCAGCTTTTGCTGGGTGAGTGGATGAGTTTTATGTCTTGATTTGATGAGTTTATGTTTAGTTGTGTGAGTCTTAGCTAGATAAATGTAAAACCCAAGGGTATTTTAAATATTTTATATTTTACACTATATATGTATAATAAAAAAAAGTTGGTATATATGCATACAAGAGAAAAAAATAGACTATTTTAATTAATATCTCATAAAACTATATATATTTATTTTAAGTACACAAATAGATATATATTTGATATGTGTCATCAAGTGATTTGATAAATTTGATTTAATGATAAAGTAACATGCAATCACATGATGACACATCATGTATGTATATATTTGTGTATTCAAAAATGAATATACATTGTATTGCTCTTTTTGAAATGATTAAGTAATTTTAAAATAAGAAAAAAATAATTTCTAAATATAATAATACATCATAGTTACAATATTCTACGATGTATACGATATAAATGTAAAACGATATGTATCGAATTAATACGTATTATATAATACAATACATATTATTAATACGAATCAATAAAACTTTTAGAGAAATTGATTATATAATTGAGATGTATATAAAAAATTTTAATTTTTTTAATGATGTTTGTGATATTTTTTAAAATAATAACGTATTAATTAAATTTTTTTATTTATTAAAAAATATATTATATAATACGATACAATATTTGATATATAATATAAAAAATTAAAATTTTAATAAATGATCGTATGATAAATCATTTATAAATATAATTATGGATTAAAAATATGAGTCCATAATATAAATCTTAAAATCTTTGGAAATAATTTCTTCCTAAAAAGTAGGTGAAAATGAAATACTTTAAGCCTGATTAAAGTTGAAAGGTCTTTTAAATCCGACCGTCCTATCTCACTTCACAATCTTGTTTCTTGCAATTATATCTAGATTTAATGTAAAAGCATTATAGCCGGTTTGATCTAAAAAGTTAAGGGTTCTTTTTTTTTGACATAGAATTTAAATATATATATACATATATATATATACATATATATATATATATATATAGAGATAAAACAAATTTATGAAAATAAAATATGTTTATAGTAGTTGAATCGTGTATTATATTATATTTTAAAATTTTAACTTTTTATTTCGTATATTGAATATTATATCGTATCGTATGATACAATTTTTAAAAATAATAATAAAAAATATAATTAACACGTTATTATTTAAAAAAATTCACAAACATCATTAAAAATTTAAGATTTTTTATATATATATCTCTATTTTATTATTTTCTTTAAAAAATATGTTAATCTATATCAGTAATATGAATCATATTACAAAATATATTTTGTATCATATAATATGTCTACTTTATCATACATTTTATAATACATATTATTTTTTATCTGTATCATATCGTATAATATAATATATATAGTATATTATAAAATTCTGATAATTATGTATGTGACATGCAACTAATATTTCACCTTGTTCAAACTAATGATACCGAATTGTAATGAGATGATAACTAGCATATGTGAAGAAATGTTTTATCCTAAGTTTGTTTCTACACTAAAGAATCTTCCTAAGGTATGATCGAAACCGTTTGTATACAAATGAGTGGATGTTTGCACTTCTGGCATATTTCCGAAATTTGAATATATGAGAACTATATTTGATTTGTGTTTCAAACTAATTGAAAATGCAAAAGAAATCATAAGAACGTGATAAGTAATGGTTTTTGGGTGGAGAAAAGAGTTTTAATTAACTGTTTGATAAAAATAGTAATGCATTCTCTTGAGTAGAGAGAAAGAGTACTAAGAGAATCAACATCTTAATCATCTACGATACTGATCGATATATTAATATTTATATTTTTTGATTCATACTTAAAAGAAAGTTAATGTACTCTTGATCGATATGAAGAAGTTTGTTGAACAATTGTATTAATCTCTTGAATGTTGTAATCGTGAGGATTTTAAGCATTTTATGTTAGTCTCATAACTAAATTTATCAAAAAAATTTCAAAACAAAAAATACAAATGAAATCTTACAATTTGTCAATTTACCCCTTGCATGCCCAATATACCAATATAAGGGCTTAGGTTATCCTTGTTTTAGGAGTTTTGGGTTTTAGACTTTTAGGATTTAAAAATTTAGGGTTTTATGGGTTTAGGGTTTTAGGTTTGATGGTTTACTATATTAATTTATACCTGATATGATAAAATATTATTTCATCTTATATTGTAAAATATCAATTTATTATACATAATAAAATATAAATTAATCCTTAAAACTCCATAATCGAACTACCCCCAAAAGTACAAAATGTATTCTTACAAAATCAACATGAAAATTGGAAAAAAACATCAATTTACAAATATTAATTTACCCTTTACATAGTTAAATAATAACCCATGATAAATATAATAAAGGCCAAACGACTATTTCCCACCCAAGGTTTGCCGTTTTCTCAAGTTTTCACTCTTTAACTATGGAAACACCAAACACCCACCCATGACCGGTTAGATTTAACAAAATCTTAACGGTGGTAAATTTAATCTCATTTTCCTCCCTAAAAGTTTAAAAACTAACAATTTTCCCTAAGCTAAGTTTGAAAAGATTATTTTTCCCCCATAGGGTTTATTTCCAAACCTTTTCACTTTCTCCGGTGCCATTGCCGACCGTTTTCCCCTCCCGACGGTTTCTCTTCCACCGACGGCCCCCCTCAACTCCACCCCAACCCATCCGACGCAAAGAGACGTCGTCTGGAAAGAGAAATTGTCTTCCCAGACGACGATGAGTCTTCTCGTCTTCGTCTAAGAAAACGAAGAACTTCGTCTTCCTCGACAAAGTTCTTCCTCTTCCACGACTTCTCCGACGTTGATCGGACGTCTAAATGGGAGGAAAGAGATCGTCAGAAGGAGAGGATGCTTCGGGAGGGAGAGGTCGTCGGCAATGGAGCCGGAGATGTCTCTGGAGATTTCAAAACAAAACCCTAGGGTGAAACTGTGATTTTTTAAAACTTAGGCTGAAGGAAAATTTTAGTTTTTAAAGTTTAGGGGGGCAAAAGAGGTTCTATTTTAGTTTATTTTTAATATTATAGAGAAAATTATGATTTTACCTTTACCACCGTTAGAGTTTTGTTAAATCTAACCGATCATGAGTGAGTGTTTGATGTTTCCATAGTTAAAGGGTGAAAACTTGAGAAAACGACAAACCTTGGGTGGGAAATAGTCGTTTGGCCTATAACAAAATATCAAATAACCCTATCCATGATAAACTATTAATTTAACCCCATATGTTAAAATATACCAAAAAACCCATATGTTTTTATTATTCTTCATTTTGAAACATAATTCAAATCTAATATTCAACTCACCATAAAATAATATACCATCAATAAATAAATGAAATTTTAAGTTAATATTCATGTATTTATCTCATTATAAGAATCTTCCTTCTTTAGAATCGAAATCGTGATATTGAAATTTGAGTGTGAGGGTAAAAATGCGAATTTTTAAGCTTGTAAAGTGCGGTTGCGATTTTGTTGATGTAGCCAGACTTTTTTTGTTGATAAAACCCTAGGAGACGAGGTGAAGGATAGCTTTGGTATTAAATAGAGGTTTTGGTCATATCTGTATTAAAAAAAGGTTAGTTTCTTTTAAATACCTCATGGTCGTGTTTGCACCGTATTATTCGTTTCTAGAGGTTTCAACTGGTTCCTTAAACCCTAAAGTCTTTTCACCGCCATTTTTGGGAATCGCAGAATCCAATAGTTGATTCAATGGCGTTCGCTTCCAGTTTTCGTCGCGTTCTCAGCTCTGGCTCTTCTATTCTCCAATCTCAACTTGCGACCACTCGTTTCAATTCAACTCTAACCAGCCCTAAACTCTTCGTCAGTGGTAATTGTTGCTTGCTTTACTCTGCATAGTTGTTTCTTCTTTTAATTTTTCTACGGTTCATTAGCGAGCCTCGATCTTTAAAATTTATTGATGTTATATTATTACTTAATAATGATGTCGTTACTAAGGAGTTGCTGCGCTGATTTCATTGCAAATACAATTAGGTTGTTCAATTAGCAGTAGTATGAGATTGGGAGTAGAAATTTATAGATATGTAACTAACTTTGAATTTACTAAAAGAATTGGAAGGATAATACTAAAGATGAGTAGCCCTAGATCTCTGAGCTTTAAATGTATCTGTAAGTTTTGTGAATTTTTTGTGTTCTGGTATGTTAATCGGCCTCTTATACCCATTAAGATATTGGAAGCAAGAGTGTCTACAATGAAGGAAAAAAATATACGCCGTTTTGGCAGGTTATTTACTGGTTTATCGAATGTTTCTTATACATGACCAACCTTTGGCTTAAGGGAGTCTTTTCAGGGAAGTCAGTGTAATACAAAGACCTAGAAATTATTTAATCAAGCCACAAAATCTGAAAGCAAGGTTGTTCTTGCTGTCTGTTATAGTTCCTCGAGCATTTTTGTGGTGCATACGGGGATTCAAACTCCCTTTGGTAGTTATCAAAGTGTTTGGGAAAACTCAGTTAGAATGAAAAGTAGATAGTATTGCTAGTCTGAGTTAAGTAGGTTCCTAATCATGCTTGGGATCGTGGTCTAATTTTAAAATTACATGATGCTGTTCTCTTGCATCTTTAATTTGTACGTTCTCTTTACTGAAATACCTCATCTTTTACTGTAGTGGATTTGCTTGAAACCCTGGTTTTCATTGACATACACTATACAAAAGCATCCCTTATCCTTGCACTAGTGATATGCCACCCCCCCAAAAAAAAATTTTTTGTCTTATTTTATTTTTAAAGGTGAAAGCTATTGATTTATGACTCTGCATTGTTTATGGTAAATATATTTCTTTAAGCATATCACTGAAAATCCCCTTTTGATAGGATCTAGACAGTTGTAGGTTTTCACTAAACTTCCATCTTGGTATTAAGCAGGTTTATCAAGACTTACAACTGATGAAAAACTTAAGGAGGCATTTTCTTCATTTGGCCAGCTTGTTGATGGTAAGTTAAAACTTGAAATTAAATTTTTGGTTATATTTACATCAATTATCATTGTTTCACTTACATCCTATACTCTATAATCTATTCGTTCCGCAGCAAAAGTTATAACAGACAGAGTGTCTGGAAGATCAAAGGGGTTTGGTTTTGTTACCTATACGACCATAGAGGAAGCTGAGCAGGCAAGAGAAGGAATGAACGCAAAGTTCTTGGATGGATGGGTTATTTTTGTTGACCCTGCCAAACCAAGGGAGGTGAGACCACCTCCTCCTCGTCAACCAGAATCGCAACCCTCTGAGACAGGTTTCAGAGTAAACAAGACTATTGGATGGTCTGGATGATTTTAGGTGGTTGATGGTACTCATCAAACTAGAGGACTTTTGACAGAATGCACTCAGCTACAATCTCTAAACATAAAATCTTGTATTCATGGACATGAGGGATATTTGGACAAAACTTTTGTTGGATTGGTGGTCATAATTTATTTATGGTTTATCAATTGATTCGTTTTGGATGATGAGAACCTAGCACTTTTATTCACTATCGGTCTGTGTTTGTCCACCTCCGCGTAATTGTAAGATTATATCCATCCTTTTGGTTCCTGTTTAAAAGCAAAATCCTGGAAAGTAGTCATAGCTCAGTTTCTTAGATAAATGTTTTATTATGCAGTTTTAGATAAACTCTATAATTATGTCTGTCAGATTCATTTTGCTCGAAAACGTTTGATGTGAATTAAAAGAAGAAAGTTTTTGTCATATTTGTGAAATTTAATTTACCTGATACAGTGATTATGAGTTTGTTTATTGTGTTTTGAGTTTATTTATCTAATCAATATGATTGGTCCTTAGTTTAAAGAAGAAAAATTAGTTAAAATGAGGGGGGTGGTTTGTTTTCAAAAACAACAAAATTTGCATTTAGGGATGACATAAATCCTTCAAAAGGAGCACATTGGAAATCAAGAAAAACAGTTATCGTCCAGAAGATCACTAGTTTGTCCACCGAATTCATCCATTTGATTCTTCTAATAGCTTGAGAGGCCGGATATTCTAATTCTCGTCTTTGACATGTAATGTAAATTTTTACTTGTTTTTGATACAAGAATGATGGATAAATATTTATAATAATTTAAAAATTTTTAAAATATTTTAATATATAAAAATTTTAAAAATATATAAGAGAGTGAACAAATTGAAAAAGGAATTAGTCAAAGAAAAAATGAGTTAGAGATATATTTTTCTTTGTTTTCATCAGAATTATGATTGTATAGATTTTAGTTATTTTTATCCCTGTATCCTCGGATCCCAGATTTGGTTTGCCGGACAGAATATTTCCCTCCACTTGTATTGCCACAAACAATTTGGTCAAATATGTCACTTGGTAACTATGCTTCGAATAAAGCTCTTCGCGTGTGTGCTATCGAGTAAAGAAGAAAAATAATGGATTTGAACACGACCCCGTTAAATTAGCCTGGAGTCTCCCTCTCCCGTATCGATAAAAATATTGGAAATAGAAATTTTCTAGTTAAATGTTTTTCAAAGTAACAAATAAAAAACGAAAAGCCCATGTATAAGCTAGTCTACCTGTGAAAGCTCTGCGTAAACCCTAAGCTGCCACTGTAACACTGCAACTAAGTTTTGCCTTGCTGAATTTCTAACATCTCAGACAAGAATGCATTCGTGTATTATCCAGTACGTTCCTGTAAAACTCCCGCATTTATTTGCTCCCAAGGTTTGTTATCAATCCTTCAATAATTTATGATTTCTTAAAACGCGAATTGATAATTAACTAATATTTTCAATAATGAAACAAACTCTTCTTGCAGATGACGACTTCATTTGGTTCGTCTCAACGAGATAATAGAGTTTGTGCCGTTTCATCGAGCTTGAAAGAGGCGTCAAAGTACATACCAGCTGCTCCTATTTTACTGCCTGAAGGACCATGGAAGCAAGTTAGTGCTCTACTATAATCATCAAACCATCTGTGTTTTCTTTTATTAATTAAAATTATTCAGATTACTTTTCATGTATGTAGAAGCAACAAAAATATTAATGTTAATGTGGATGTTGCAGAGAAAAGGTTTTTCTAGTTTTCAGTTAAGATGCTAATGACAGTGCTGCTACAGTTTATAATTTGTGGTGTAGAGCACGGGAATTGAGTGTTTTCAGAACCAGAACATTGTCTTTATGATGGTTGTACCGCGAATTTGACCTTGTAATTGCTACATTTATTTATATGATTATACCGACTCAATATTTTCCTTGAATAGTTTTACTGATTTTATCGCATGATCTGTGAAACATTTATATAGTAATACATTTTGAAGTAATATTTTGTTTAAACCAATATTCTAATCTTAAATTCAGCATTATATAAAAAGCAAGAAGCATTTAGAAGAAGCATTTAGATTAATCATGTATATATAAAGGTAGTATGTATAGAACTTGTCTGATGTAGTATTGTTTTGTCTTCATTTGTGTCACAAAAATTTCTTGTGAACGTGTTCTAATTTATGTGTGGTCATTAACATTATTTTGTTGTATGAGTTGCATGCAGTTTTATCAATTCAACAGCTGCCAATCTGTTGGAATATTCATGAAGTTCTTCCTGTCTAATTTTATAACATGTCAAAGGCATTTTACACTCCTACCAACAACAATGCAATTAGTACTATGTTTTATTATTTGATATTATTTATGATTGAAATCCTTGCTGATTAATTTTATGACCATGGAGAGTGTAGATTCCTGGTGGAGTTACTGCAGCAGAGGGGTTTAATGCTGCAGGTATTTTTGGAGGGCTGCGTGCCAAAGGAGAGAAACCAGATCTGGCACTTGTTACTTGTGATGTTGATGCGATATCTGCAGGTTAGCTTTCATTTTTGCAGATTGTACATGCATTTGTTTGTTCACTTGTCCTAGAGTTGCTTAGGAATATTGTTTTTCTTGCAGCCGCATAATTTAGGTTCTATTGTGAAAATAATTTTACTATTTTTGATCAAGATGTGTTTGGATGTTTAAGAATAAAGTCCACTTTCCATTATTCAATTAATTTGTATCATAACTCTACAGGGGCATTCACTACAAATGTGGTTGCTGCTGCACCAGTTATATACTGCAAAAAAGCATTGAACATTTCAAAAACGGTATGATAAGAGTATTGTATATGGGATGATGATAGCTAAAGAAAGAGATACAAACTTCATGTGCAAATTTCTTTTGTGATTAAGTAAAACAAATCATTAAAACAATTCAGGGATTTTATACCAGCTTCAAAATGATAACGATTGGATTGAAGAGCTGTTCTTTTATGTGCACGATGCCTTAACTTTATATCTACTAGGCATTGGCTTCCTCTTTCATCTATTGGCAGCATTGCATCTGCCGTTTTTAGTGTGTGTCTGTATATGTATCTTTCATTTGGCTTAATTATATGGGGGTTCTTTGCTCTGGACCTCCTGAGCTTCATTTATCTTCAGACTTGGAAGTGTCAGCTGTTGGATGCATACAAGGGTAATATTTGTATGCTTTTTAAAATTATTAATATGTAGAATAGCAACAGTTTTACTGACCCAAAGTATTCTGCAAAGAGCCATTAGCAAAGTTAACTGTACTTTCTCATGTGTGTATGATTTTTTCTCACTGTTCTCCATTCTCTCTCTTTCAAAACTGTCAGGCATTAGCACTTCTCGTCTTATACTGACCATATTTTCTTCATAATATTCCTAGTATTTTCAATTTCTCAATTGTGTTGTTTCTTGTATTTTTCATTTATCACACTGGAACTTAAGTTCTGCTCAACTTTTGATCTGTTACTCAATACCTATCCATTTAGAAAGGGTTTTCATATTGTGAGTGACATTTCAACTTAGTATAAACTATGTTCAGGATGCCCAGAGTAGGGAATCACCTTGTTATATTCATATTTTTACCCTTAAAATATGTACATACAAAAATCTTACACTGCGAAAAAGTATCAACCAGCAAATCTGATACTATATTGGGATTGCAAATGTTTATTCACTTTTTCATTAATATGGCCACAACTTAAGAATTTATAGCATTTGTTATTATGTTTACAAAATTATTTACTAGTGACTAAATTTTGTTTTTGTCCAGGCTCGTGCAGTGTTAATAAATGCTGGTCAAGCCAATGCAGCAACGGTAAGCTGTATCACAATTAGAAGATGTTTCATAAATACTTCTTGTCAATACATCATGTGCTTCTTTTCTTTACTAAATAAAAGAACATAGTGTTTTTCCTTATCTCATTTTGGATATGGTTCTGTTAGTCTACTCTTATGATGTGCTGTTGCTAGTGTCCATGGCTAACAGATCTTTTAATGCTTACAGGGTGATGCTGGCTACCAGGACGTTGTAGAATGTGCCAACACTGTTGCTATGGTGTGTCACTCCAGACTGACTGAACTCCATTTCCATGGTAGTCTTGAATATGCTGGGTTTTTGTTCACTTTTTATAGTCATTGCTATAATTGCAGCTACTAAAAATGAAGCCAGAGGAAGTTTTAATTGAATCCACTGGTGTAGTTGGTCAACGAATAAAGAAGGTTAACAATATAACTATATTTACATTCCACAAATTATTTTGATGATGTAGTATGCCTTACAATTTTATGGTATTGATACATTGGTTTGCAGGATGCACTTCTAAACTCGCTTCCAAGATTAGTTAATTCACTTTCATCTTCTGCTGAGGGGTAATTGCACTCCACAGCAACCCTTTTTTCTAAATTTAGGGATGAGATCTGGCTGCTTTGGTTTTATTGATCTCTTCAGTAAATATTTTACTATTATTTTTTCACCTTTTGTTTATTACTTTGTTTTTGTCTAAATCAAGTGGCTTTAAATGATCAGCTGTGTCCTTTGGCTTCTTGTTTCTTTAGGCATTATTGAATGTTTTCAGTGGATGTGCAGGGCAGATTCAGCAGCTGTGGCAATAACGACAACTGACCTCGTGAGGAAGAGTGTTGCAGTTGAATCTCAGGTACATGAAACTTTTTTGCAGATCACTCTGTGCATTCCATAATTTATATATCAGTTATGTACAATACCAAAATTGGTCAATAAATTAATGGTAGCAGGAAGTTGATATGTATTAGTATGCATGTTACACACTGTGTCTCCAGATTTTGGGAATATTAATATCAATACTGAAAAACAAAGTCATTATTGCAGGTTTTTACATATTGTTGTGTTTGAAAATAATATGCATGTTCAGGAATCAACATTAAACCCCCATGATCTCCTAAAAGTCCTGAATTTAGCAGACACGAAACTCTTGAAAATAGACACTTTGCAAGCTCTCATATTAAATGTCAATTGAACAGGTTGGAGGGAAAATTATACGAGTTGGGGGAATGGCAAAAGGTTCTGGGATGATTCACCCAAATATGGCTACCATGCTTGGTGTAAGTCTCTTCTGGTGCTTCTTGCTTGAAACTAACTATAAACATATTTTGGTTGTATTCTATAATGTGGTATTTGTTTCAGGTTGTAACCACTGATGCACTTGTTAATTCTGATGTATGGAGAAAAATGGTGCAAGTAGCTGTTAACCGGAGTTTTAACCAAATTACTGTGAGTAGCTTAATTGCTTCATGAGTTTTGTTACTGGAAGTAGGAGAGTTAACTGTCTACTTGCTTCTCACTGGATTGTTTATTTGTAAATTCCCAAGATCTGTAGAATTGTTTACATACAGTGAGTCAATAGCTATATATCTTTTCATATCTTAATTGCATGTTAAATAATCTAAGATTGTTTACATTTAAGCACTCACACACATAAAAATTAGTTCTATCTCCGATGACTTATTGCTTTGGCAAATATATATCCCTTTTCTTTCTTTTCTTATGGTATGGTTTTATAACATTCCCTCTTAGGTAGATTATTGCTATGTTTATATATTTAGGCTGGTTTGCTTATGATTTTGCTATAGGTGGATGGAGATACTAGTACCAATGATACTGTCATTGCTTTGGCCAGTGGATTATCTGGGGCAAGCAGAATATCTTCAGTTAACTGTAATGAGGCTATGCAACTTCAAGCGTGCCTTGATGCAGTAAGTTTGGGTCACTGAAGGTCCATACCTATTTTCCAATCTGGTGAATATGTCTATAATTCTAACCCTTCCTCGGCAGTCTAATCATTCTCAAGCATTATTATTATACCAACTGTTTGGGTGAACTTGTAGGAATTTTCCTACTTGTTGGGATTGGGGGTGGCATGTGATTTGTCTGTGATATTTGTGGAATGATTGATGTGTTGAATCTATCAGAACTTTGATACTTCTCCTTTCTCAGGTAATGCAAGGTCTTGCCAAATCTATAGCTTGGGATGGAGAAGGAGCGACTTGCTTAATTGAGGTTTATATCATATTTAAAGATTTTTTTATGCATGTCGGAATTTTAAATTGCATTCAATTTAATACTTGTACTGAATGTGGCAAATGCAAAATTCAGTTCCGAAAAAACCTGTGTATATGAGAACAAGAAAATAGGAATATTAATTATAAATTTCTTATGTTATATGATTTCAAACTTGTTTTTCCTTCTGGTCTTCCCCATAGATATGTTGGATTAATGTTTTAGTAATGTTGAGTTCTTGTCAGCTCATATTTTCATGTGTACTTTTTGTGTAGATATGTTGGATAATGTACTTTCATGGAATTTAAACCTTCCTCTTCTACATTTCTATAATAACTTGAACTGTTCATTGCATTTGGAAATTTGTTTTTCTTTTTTAAGAGGTTTTCTTGTGTATATACCAGAGTTGGAGATGACGTTGGAGATTTTCTGGCTTTGTTAATTTGAAGTTCATGCTGTAGGTCACAGTAATTGGTGCTGATAGTGAGGTTGAATCAGCAAAGATTGCACGGGCAGTTGCGTCGTCTTCTCTTGTAAAGGCATGATATCTGACGTAAAATTCTATTTGACACTTAAATTCTGTTAGTTGATTAATTCTCAATGATATTGTCAGGCTGCTGTATATGGTAGAGATCCAAATTGGGGACGCATTGCATGTGCTGCAGGATATGCTGGGATTTCTTTTGACCTGAATAAGCTGCGGATAATGCTTGGGGATATTTTACTCATGGATGGTGGGCAACCGCTTCCTTTTGACAGGTGAAGTTTAAGCCCCCTTTTTTTTTTTTTTTCAAAAATCAAAACCTTGTAAATTGTTTAGACCACACACCACACGCCCCCCCCAACCCCAATTTTTCTTCTTATTATTAAAATTTTTGATATGTGTGACAGATGCTTAACCTCCTTTTCTGTGTGAAAACCATCCATTTCATGCACCTTAGATTTCTGATCCACTTTGTGGAAGGAATTTTTTCCAATTCATCATCATCTGATAGGTTTTTGAAAATTTTACGAAATTTAGCTACGATTCTTTATCCAAATTTTGCCTGTTATTAAGTGTGAGACAAATTGACTCCATTATTTTCTAATTTTATTGAAAGAGTGCAATGATTCTTGATCTTTATGAGCAGACATAATTTCTATTGTTTGAAGGATATCTGTTTAGCCAAAGTTCCTGGAGTTGGCACATTTTATTTGCCATTGTCTTAAGTTGTATATTTTTTAATTATTGTAATGTCCAGCCATGAACTTTTATATATTCTACTTGCCAGACCTAGAGATCTAGGTGCATCTCTGTATGCACTTATAGATAAGGCTGGAGAGGAAGGGCCATACGTGTCTTTTTTTTTTTAATTTCTACTGAAATTTGCGTTTTTCCCATTCCTTTCAGAATATGAGTTTTATCTTTTAATCTATAGCGTCTTGAAGTAACACAAGACTTTTTCAGGGTCGCAGCTAGCAACTATCTCAAGAAGGCTGGTGAGATCCATGGTACTGTAACAATCCACATATCCGTCGGTAAGCTTCATAATATTTGCCCCACACATAGGGCTGGATCCGAGCCGAGCCAAGCTCGGTTCGAGCCCGAAACGAGATCGGCTAAGCTGAGCTCGAGCTGGCTCGAGTTGGCTCGGTATATTTTTTTTTAAATTTTTTATACAAAACGACGTCGTTTTGATAAGAAAAAACGAGACGAGCCGAACGCGAGCCCGAAACGAGCTGAGCTGAGCTCAAGTCGAGCTCGAGCCGAACTCGAGCTGGCTGCGAGTCGAGCTCGGCTCGGCTCGAATCCAGCCCTACCCACACACATACCTTTGTCATTCGTTCCATGATAAAAGTATAACACATCTTCATACTTTGCATCTACAACTTCAAATGCTACAGAGTACAGAGTTACATTGAACATTATTTGCAGTAGTATGGTAACTACGGTTAGATTTGAATCAAGCTTGCTTGAGTTTGGCTCAAGTGAATTCAAGCGTGAGCTCGAGTCCAAGAGTTAAATATTTTTAAGCTTGAACTTGAGGTTTAGGAGTATTTAGTTCACTAAGCTTATAAGCCTAAAAAATTTCGATACAAATCAACTAACACAATGTTGTTTTAGTAATTTTTTATTTGACTATAGTATTTAATCTAGTTTGAATTCGAGTTTGGTTTAGTTTGACTTCTTTCAAATGAGCCGAACTCAAATGACTTTTAGGTGAGCTCGAGCTCAAGCTTAATAATACACAAGTCAAGTCAAACTCGAGCTTAGCTGAACTTGAACTAGGTTCGGCTCGGCTTAAATGTAGCCCTAAGTTGGCAAGATATTTACTTGTGTATTATTATAAAGAGCTAATCGGCTTTCTGTATGAGCCTTGTCTTCCTGGTTTTGCTGCAGCTTGGCCTGCCACTACTACATTTTTTTATGTGCACAAAGTCTGCTTACAATTTTTGCGCCTTCTCATACATAAATGCTATGTGTGGAGTCCGTAATTTGCCATCTCAGTGTATAATTAAAGAAGTGCAAATGATGGCTATTAACAGTAAATAATTGTATGCTGTCACAATTACAGCTACCGTGAACGTCTATAATTTGTCTTTCTTTGTTCCAACAGGTGATGGACCTGGAAACGGGCGAGCGTGGGGCTGCGACTTAAGTTACGATTATGTGAAAATAAACGCAGAATACACAACATAGAAGATTTTTATTTTTATTTTTTTTGAGAAAAACTTTTCCCATTTTGGAAATAGCATGTGATGTAATCAAGGACTGTTACCAAAAACATTCGACAATGCTTAATTATGTTGTCATAATTGATTGAACACATCATGTTCAACATGCTTGAAGACTAAGCAACTTCCCTTAGAAAGACTTTGAAGGGATAGTTTGAGTTTAAAAGACAAAAAGAAATTATATATATAAAAAAGTATAGATATTATAGATATAAGGTTTTTTTTACGATATTTTATGATTAAACTTTTGAAACTAGTAAACTTAAAATTTGATTTATTTAGTATAATTAATTCAACTTAAAAAAGATGATGTGATTAAGGCAGATTCTTCTTGTTTTTATTTTTTTTATTAAAAGAAAAAAGACTTCCTTTGTAAGACTTGGTTGGTGAATAAGAAATCCGTAAATCTATATGTCGAACATTGATTGAGAATGGATCTCTATTATGGCGTTTATAAGTGACCATAAATAAGCTAGGATTCTATTGTAAATCAATCATTCGGTAACCTGCGAGTAAAAACCAACATCAACTAAAGACAAAGGATGAAATCCCCAAAAAAATCTAATTTCGATAAAATTATATTTATAATTGTTGTGATTAAATAATTTTAAATTATAAATAAAATAATATTTAATTATATAATAATATGTTATAATTTATGTTTATACATTTGTGTACTACTAGTGCAATTTTCAAAAGGCTACCAACATCCTGAAATCTAACCTGACTTGAAAAGAGTATCAACAGGCTGCTCTCCCAGGTCTGGAAGGACAAAACCAAATAGACAGATGCTGGACGGCCGAAAAAGCAACAGAATTAAGCAATTAGCAATACTTGTCTCCGCAGGGCAAATTCTAAATGCTGCTATTTACAGGAATTATCAAACAAACGAACAATTAAAATTTTTTTATAAGTTTCACACACCATCAGCACAAAAGCAAACAGTAGCAACTTATGGAAGCAGACAGTCAGAAATAAAAACCTTATTTATGTACACATGCGTGCAAGGAAATGAAAGTAGGAAGGGAATTTGTGGTCATAACGCCTCAGCAACTGAGTAATGCAGCTTGCTGAGTGATTGTTTGCGGAATATGCTGCCACAGTAGGACTCGGGGCTGCCAATGTCAAAGTCTTTGTGGTCACCAGAAAGCTCAAGTACTCTATCACGAATGTCCATTGATTTTAAAACCTTGTCTGAACTCCCAGCATTTTTCCGCAATTGCTTCTTATCTTTGCCACCGCCGTGCGAAGAGTTGCCTCTCTGCCCCTTCTTTCCACTTCTCTGTTTCTTTCTTTCGTCTTTCTTGAACCTCTGTTGCTTCCTGCTTCTATTAACGGTGTGGGATACTATTGTTGGTGGAGGATCATACACATCAGGAGCCCACTTCACGTTCAGTTTCCTCGGTGATCCGCCCTCTCTCTCTCGGCTGCCTTTCATAGCAGACACAAGCTTCAAAGGAGTCTGTAAAGAAGCATCCCAAGAAAAAGCCACATTTGAAAGCCAAACTAACAAATGAAACATAATAAATAACAATGACATGGTTTCGTGATAACCACCAATTGAATTTATTATAAAATGGCAAAAGTGAATAATTTTATGATAAATTTTAAACCATTTGAATTTTCACAGCTATGTTTCTGTAAGGATGGTTGAAGCACACAACAATCAAGGTAGTTGTCTTAGAACAACTGAATTTCCATGCTTCAGCAAGGATCATCAAATATGTCCACAGCCAATCAATATCACAGTCATCAGTTAAGATTGGCACAAGCCAAATATTACCTTGAATCCTTTAAAAACATGAAGGACAAGTCTTAGCACATAGTAATCATGAGCAAATAAATTAAATTGCAAAGTATCTGGTACACTATAGATGTAACAATTAATAGCCCAATTCTGAAAGTTAGCTCAACATAATGGAAGAAAAACAAGCACAAACATGGAACAGAATACCAAAAAACATATCACATCATTGAGAACTGGAAATTCAATCAAAGCTCTCATGAAACAGGTAATACACTCTTGTACCACTAGTAGACGAAGGCTATAAACTCAAGAATCTAATGTTGGGTGAGAAAAAGCACCAATTTATAGACAGAAATGCTAACACGAAAATATAATATAACAATACATGGCCCCTTGTCTAAAAAACAGCCATGCAAGCCATCAGAACTGAACGGACAACTCACAGGCAAAGATAGTGAGCGGCAATAGGGCACACGTGTAGACTCTTCAGAAAACAGTTGCCGCAAGGCTATGTTAAGTTCTTCATCCTCATCTTGTTCATCAGAAGTACCAGAATTTGAAATCTTAGCAGGTACGGGACAACTAGGGTACTTGAACAAGTTCTTCGAACTAGATTTAGCCTTGTCCAGTTTCAGGTCTCCAAGCGCCCCCTCAACATCACTGATACCATCTCCCTCAGATGTATTCTGTTCACAAGAATCCTGAGTTTGCGAAGATCCACCAAGGCCGTCATTTAGGCTATTTACCAAATTGCTCAAAGAATTTGATTTCTCCTCACCACACAAAAAGCCAATGTCCATCGATGACAAGAAACCAGTAGTTTAATACGGAACTGCAAATCAAATACAAAGCTCTCATGAAAAATCATTGACCAAAAAACCAAGGAAAGAAAAAGAAACCACACATTGTTCATTATACCAAAAAAGAAATCACACTTCTGAGGGCTAAAATTCAATCAAGAAAACGATAAACAACATGTATTTCAATAGCAACACATGAAAATAATAAACAGTCAAAATATTGACAGCTCATAGGCAAAATTAAAAAAAAGCTATAAGAATGCATCAAAACGCTTAATTGAATTTAAAACCCAAATCTAATAAATTTCATGTTGAAAAACGCGAAGTAATCACTCCATAACAATCTATTTTTATCAAGATTCAATCTTATCTACAGAAAATCCTATGCTAAAAAATACACAACATTCTATCAAATTTAACAATATCCACAAATTCAAATTAAACAACGGAATAGATACAATCCAGATAACAAGAAATGCATCACAACTAACACAAATAACGCAGTAAAATGAAATAGAAATGTACCTTAGATTACGTCAACGCCAACCAGATAAGTAATCCTTCTCAGTCAAACTGATCGCAGACGCCTCGAACGGACAAAGAAATGAAGAAGAAACAAAAGGAAATCCAATGGATAATTAAAAAAGAAAGAGAAAAGCTAATGTTAACTAAGGTTACCACGGCGATCACTTTTTTCAAGATGTTTCAGACGATGAGAACACAATCCACTATTAAAACGTGACATAGTAGGCACTAACGAAAGCTTATGCGTTTCTGTGAGCTCCGAAGGCATTATGAAGATGCTCTTCGAAACCCTAACATATACAGAACCCTATTTTGTGTAGCTTCCAGATCAAAGTCAACAACACTAACGGATCGAAAAAGTAATGGCGAGATATGTTTCAAGGAGAGAATCTCTTTATGAATTGAATCGGCGAGTTAACTCAGTGAAAGAGATAAGCCATTGACATACTGACAGACAGAAATGTAGGAGTTGGAAATGAGAGAAAGAGAGAGACGATCGAGGAGGTAAATAGATTAGATGGTGTTTATATATAAAAAGGCAGAATCTGGCGGGTCAATGGATCAAGTCAAGTGCGAGACACCGGGCGAATGGTGAGACGAAATCATAGACGTACACGTTGTAATCAAGGTTCTTGCTGATTTATAATCAGAATGAGATGAAATCAGGGACGTACACGGTTCAATTACGGTTTGCAGTATTTCTATTCTGAGACAGATATTTTTGCTCAGTTAGCGCTATCTTGGGCCCGGGTTTGCTATATGATTGTGATTTAATTTTAGAAAAAAAAAAGGTTAAATGTGAGTTTCAAGGTGTCAAATCCGACCCGACGGAGTGGGTATTGTTGAGTTGCGTTGCGTTGGAATTGAATAATTGGACTCTATATTTTGGAAATTAAATTGTATAAATTAATGCTCGCGAGAATTAAAAATTTAAAAGAATAATATTACGTATAGATATTTTTAATATATAATATATATAAATTATATATTATTATATAATTAAATAATATTTTATATGTAATTTAAAATAGTTTAATTATATAATAATATATTATCTGTATATTTAAATTGTATATTAAAATTATGTATATATAATTTTATAATATTCAAAAATGAATATTTGGTGACATGCTATAATGACAACAACGAACTACATTATCTAACTACAGTTCTTTTATCTCATAAAAATAAAAGAACCATTTTAACGATGTCTTTCTCTCTCTTATGCTTGACAAAGGATTCGTTAGTCGAGAGCATTAGAGGGAGAGAAAGTGCTAGAGAGGGGTAGACATTGTCGAAAAAGAGAGATAACAACTGTCGTTCGTTGTAAAATTATTAGAGAATTGACAGTAAAAATATAACTTTTTAAAACTTAATTTTAGAGAAAAATTTATTAGTTTTTTAAATAAAAAAATTTATTAATTCAATTGGTTGCCCTAAAGAATAATCTATTTCATGAATAAAATAACACAGAATTAAAAGTTTAGGTTTAAATTTCTGTTACATTTGCAAAATCTTGATTTGAATTACTTAGAAAAAAAGAAAGACACTGGATTGAGTTCTTTTACGAAACTTAAAGCCCATAAAGAATGAGAGCAGTACCCAGATGGGCAAGCCCACTCAGGAAGGGCTTGCTAGGATTAAAGTAAGCATCAGTATGATTGGGCTTCAAGTACTACTACCGGGCTGGTACTCTTGGAACTTTATTTTCACGTCTTAGCCTATTGAACTCGTCACTGATATCGTTAAAAAAAAAATAGCAAAAAGGATTTTCTATCTTTTTCTTTATTTTGCTCATTTTTTTGAAGGATTTTATATCATGATCGGCGGATATCACCAGCTAGAGGTGTCAAAGGGGCCACATTGGCTCGACACAAAAAAGAGCGGTTAGTGTCCCGAGCCAACCCGCTAAAAATATTTAAAAACATATTTTCAAAAAATTAATTATTTATTAATTTTATAATTTAGTGGGTCGGTCTACTAAGGGTCTTAGGCTGTGCCCCGAATATTATGTTTTTAACTTATTGTTCCAACACGAAGGCCCACCAAGTGGTAGGTCTCGGTTCGATCTGACCCACTGATTTCTCTATTACCACCTCATAATTTTACAGAATATAGTAAAAGAAATTTAAAATTAACATTTACTGACTCGATGGTGTTGGCCAATATAGTGTAAAGATTTATATTTCCCCACCAAGGTTTGGCCTTTTCACCTTATGAATTTATAAATCACACTTTTACATAGAAAACCTAGCTTCAGGTCAAAAAAAAAAAATCTAATGTTATAAAAGCAAAAAATAATTGCACCATCCAAAAATTTAGAAAAAAAATAAAAAAAAGAATGGCCTTTTTGTAGATCTCACCTTAATGTTGTGAGTATGAAAAATTGATTATTTTTACAAGTTTTGACACTTGCAATTCCGTTTTTGTAATTCAAGTTTGGAAAACCTTAACTGTCACAATCATTATTCATGAAAATTCGAACCCACTAGAATCACTATCCACTTAAGCCCAAATTCATCGGAACTACCACTAAACCTAAACTCAAACCCATAAAAACTGTCATACATATGATAGTTTGATTCTTTTATAATTTTGAAAACTTGTAATTCAATCGTTGAAATTCAAGTTCGGAAATCCTAGCCTCCATAATTGCCACCTATCGAAGGCCAAATCCAAGCCCACCATTATCATATAAGAAAGAAGAAGGTGAAAGTAAAAGAAGAAAAGGGTTTTGATGACAATTTTGATATGTAAAAGATTATATTAAAACAGGTTATAAAGTGCTATAAATCTTGTTGTTGCCTCTATTTATTATAGATTTAATTAATAACCATTATTTTTACTATATATTGCAAACCCATTACGCAGATGATTCAAAGGTTAAGTTGCCTGAGTGATCCATACAAACCAAATGCATCTCTCAGGGAAGGTGAGAAGGCAGTTGGGAGAGTGGAAGAAATGGCGGAAAGGGGGCCTGAGAGAATAGTGAAATATTAATATATATTTCCAATGCAAAAGAAAAAGGAGAGTGGGGAGGTGAGGGCTCAGGGGAACATCCCGGACTGGGAAAAGCTTACCTTCAATTCTACAACAATGCCCAAGAGCTAACTTGTTTTTTTTAAAATTAAATTCTAATATTCTTTACCTTAATTTATTTCTTTTAATTCAAACTTTGTGTTTGCCTATGTACACCAAAACTAATATATAAAGAGCTCAGCAGCTCACAACTATCTCTATTACTTGTTCCTCTTTCCATGCAAGAGAAGAGCCACAACACAACACTGATATCTTTTTCTTAACGAGGGAGCATTTCATTTCATTGGAAAGAAAGCTTATTAGTTAAGAAATTAGCCATCCTTCCTTCTCTCAACCCTAAAAAGCAATAAAACAAAAGGAGTCCAGTGAGATGTAATAGGAAATATTTTATTATAAATATTATGTATATAAAGCCACTACTCTCTAGCTATCCCTTTTATTTTTCCTTCTCATCCTCTTCTTTCTTTATCTTTCTCTTCACTCTCTCTCTCTCTCTGCAACTCTCCTTTGTATGTTGATGTGATTCTCCACTATATTATCTCACAAATATAAATATATACAAACCCCATCAACCTTTTACAAAAGAAAGCAAGAAAGATCAAGAACCAAATGGTTTTTTCCTCCATCCCAGCTGCTTATCTTGATCCAGCCAACTGGCAACAAGTAAGGGTTTTTCTTTCTTTTTCTCTCTTCAATTGTGTTCCACAAGTAATTTTTTTTTGCCAAAAAGAAAAAATTCAAAAGATAAATATTCTTGTTTACTTTTCTTATATCTTGTTGAATATACCAGATATGTGATTGATTTTTGTTTTTCCTTTTTTTGTTTGTCTTTTGTCAATTTTGCAGCAATCAAATCACCAAACGGGTGCAAATACTAATCAGTTTGGTCCTCCTCCTCCTCCACAACCTCATGGAAGTGGCGGTGTGGGTTCGATCAGGCCTGGATCGATGGCGGATCGAGCCCGGATGGCCAACATACCGATGCCGGAAGCAGCACTGCTATGTCCACGATGTGAATCAACCAACACAAAATTTTGCTACTTCAACAATTACAGCCTCTCTCAGCCTCGCCACTTCTGCAAAACTTGCAGACGTTACTGGACAAGGGGTGGAGCCCTAAGAAATGTGCCCGTTGGAGGCGGCTGTAGAAGGAATAAACGAAGCAAAGGAAGCGGCTCCAAAAGCCCAGTGAGCAATAATGATCGCCCAACTGGTTCTGGATCCACAAGCACAATGTCTTCTAATAGTGGAGCCACTGATATATTAGGCCTCGGACCTCAGGCTCCTCCTCTCAGGTTCATGAGTACTCCTCTTCATCATCTCACAACTGAATTTACAGGCGGTCAAAATATTGGCTTGAGTTATGGTTCAATTTCTGCTCCAGTTGTGGGAGCAACAAATGACTTGAATTTTCATATAGGTAATGCTTTAGCTAGTGGCGCCGGTGGCGGTAGTGCTGCTGGTGGTTCCCTTTTATCATCTTTAACTGGTTTTGATCAGTGGCGGTTTACACAAGCTCAGCAATTTCCCTTTTTGGGAGGGTTGGATTCTTCTTCTTCTTCATTGGGATTATACCCATTTGAAAGCGGCGTTGAGCCATCTGTTTATGCAAATGCTGAGGGTCAGCTCCGGCCTAGGCTTTCTTCTTCTGGGGTTAACGTTTCTCAGTTGGCTTCGGTGAAAATGGAGGACAACAATGAGATGAATTCGTCACGACCGTTCCTGGGGATTCAAGGAAACGAACAATACTGGAATAATGCTCCTGCATGGACGGATCTGTCTGGTTTTAACTCTTCTTCAACTAGCAATGCCTTATAGATTTGCAGTAGAGGAATTAACCAGACAGCCGGCGAGGTTTCCATTTTTTTCTCTTTTTCTTTTTTCAGTGTAGCTTCGACTAATCACTATGATCAAGACTAAATTATGACTTTCAAGTTTCACCTCCATAGATGGATGTTTATCGGGGGCTTAGTTTCTTCAATATCAACTTTACAGCCTAGAATTGATTAGTTCTTTCTTCTTCTTCTTCTTTTTCCTTTTGAAGTTAGCTTTAGGTCGCAATGTATGGCTGTGTTTGGAATGTTGAGTGAATGAAAAATGGAGTTTTATGTACTAATTATGTAAGCTAAATTTTTCAGTTTGAAATCATTGTTGAAGATTTTTTGATAAGTAATTCAAATCAAAATTTCACAAATATGAGCAGAAGCTCAAACTTAGGTTTTCTCTTGACTTTCAAATATTCACAATTTTAATCATATTTCGAGAAATAAATTAAACGATTTCACTAATTTAATCAATATTTGAAGTGTATAGATTGAATCGATATCAAGATTTAATCGGTTTTTTTTTTTAAACAAAAACCTTAATCTTATAAGGTTCAATTTAATAAAAAAGGATTGATCGATGCATATCCTTTAAGAAAATCTTATTAAAAGCTTTATTCCAAAGAAAAATATTCTTGCTATTAGCTAAATTTGGAATATAAGGTCATCTTTAAGTGCAGAATCCAAAGTTTCAAGGCTCTTTCTGTTGATTGGATACTATCTTGAAGTTAAAAATGTCGGCTTGAATGGCTTCATACTTGGCAGTTTATTTTGATAAAACTATAAACATTGACCTTAATTATTATTCTAAACTACATGAAAACTCTTTTCAATGCTTGAAAAGGTGGTAATTAAATTGGTTACATCTAATTTTCTATTTTTTTTTTATAAGCAATTTTTACAAGGTTTGAAACGAAGCAATAATCTAGAGATATAAGATGAACCCTGATGAGAAATAATAATTTTGTTAACAACTTTTTGATCCTATTGCAAGATGATAGTAATTATATATATAGAGTAATGTTATACGCATTCAATTTTGAATACTAAACTGGGTTATGAGTAGTCAGATGATGTATAATCATATGATTAAATATTATTTTATCTTCATTCAAAATTATCTAATTACACATTATCTGGGTATTCAATTTAGTATTCAAAACTGGGTAAATATAGTTTTATTGGTATTTATTGGGGTGAAGAATTAGAAGTTGTGCTTTCATTTCAACAACCAAAGACAATACCAAGCTCTACCTTCCAAAATTTGAAATTAAAGGCAACCATAGCTACCTTCAGTGAAATCATAAACAAGGCTAATGAGGAATAAATAAAGAGTAAAGGTATTTCATAGCCTATATATCTTCGTTTATCAAGTATAAAATAATGCAAGAGAAAAACCATGCAATGTTAGTATCCTATGATGAGTATTCAACTGCGTATTCAGATGATATATTATCATATGATCGGTTATTATTTTATCTTTAATTTAAAATTATTTAAACACATGATAATACATTATTTAAAAACTAAAAATTAAATATAAATAATTTTCTTATGAATGAGAATGATAAATAGTTTTAATGTACTTTACTCCTTGTTGTACTCAATTTAAGAGAGATCCACCTAGAGTTTAGTGGCTTCCAACTCTCCATGAGAAGCCAATTGTTTACGATGCATGTGTATTTGATTGCCATTATCATTGCATGTATGAGAGAGAACCCACTGATTTTCTCATCATATAGTAATGGATTTTCGGGATGATGATAATCTTCCAAAACCTTGATTGGTTAGGCAGAGAGAGACAGAAGAAGAATAAAGAGAATGATTTTGTAATAATATAAAAATTTTCAATTGACGTTTTCTGAAGGTGAGTGAGGTCATGTTCATGGTGCAAAGGACAAAAGTCTCAAAAGACTCCAAACTGCTCCTAAATTCCAAACCCGAAATCAAATTTAGTCTTCAAATATTGTCAAGACACAATTGTCTTCTCGAAGTTTGTTGCAGAAGAAGAATACATAAAAGACTGAAAAGGCCACAGGGTCCCTAACATTAAGGTTTTATAATTGAATCGAATTCGTTAAAGTTTGAGTTTGCTTCACTTTAAGTAAAATTCAGTTTGAATTCGAATTTATTTTAAATTTAATTTGCTTAAAATGAGTTAAACTTAAATTTACTTTAAATTCAAGTTTGAGTTAAACTCTCTGTTTAATAAAAAAATGATTAAAATAATAGTCTTTTCATGTATATTTATCAAATTAATATTATTTTAATTGATTTATATTAAAAAAATTTAAATTTATGAATTTAATAAATCAAATTCCTTTAAAATTCAAATTTAAAAATATTTAATTTTTGAAAATCAATTTAAAAATTGCTTATACCAAACTTATTTTAAAATTGTTTGAATGGAATTCGTGTGTGAAGTCAATGAAACGTCACCCTTTTTGACGCGCGTGGGCGCGTTTCACGACAAACTAGAAGACAAAGTAGAGTTTTGTTAGTGTGTGGTCCTGACAGAAGCGGCTCTCTGTCCAAGCAACTTCACTGGATTTAGAGCTCTCTTGGATTCTCGAACTTATTAAAACAGAACCTGCAACTCCTGCCTTTGAGTGAGTTAAACTTGGTTCCCATTTGGTCATACTACTGACACATTACATATCTGTGGTTGGTCCCAAGTAACAGAAATGACAGAGAATTAGGGCTCAACACCTCGAAATTTTCCCGCCTATTTTCACGGGATAAAAGAAAGTTTTCTCAGTCAAAGAAAACAGAAGAAAGAAAATCTGTTCTTCTGTTTCAGCTTTGATTTAACCGTTGTCTGGAAAATTTGTTGGAATATCTTGGTTGACCACAGTAAATTCAAAACTAATATATAAACACCAAATTTTTAATTTTTTTAAATTATAATATTTATAGAAATTCAAAACTTTCTTTATTAAGCATCATTAGTTAAACTTTTATATTATTTTCAACAAAAAAAAAAAAGAATTATGATTAAAACACACTTTTGATTTAGATGTCAAAGTTGAAGAAAATTCTTTCATATTATACTTGATGCTTACTACTTTTGTTTCATCCATGAACTAATTTTCCTCCTTTTTTTGTTTAGACAAAATTCTTTGGTTGATATATCGTAAAGGTTACATGCTAAGTAAAACATTAAAAACGAATAATTTTCCGTTATATTTTTTTGCCCAATAGTATTTTTAAAGGAGCTTTTATAAAGGGAAAATTTCATTTATTTTTGTTGTTAATACTTTTGACGATGAAAGTTATAACAACAATCAATGATGAGATTTTATCCGTCGTTAAAACTTTTTAGTGACGAAAAATAAATTTCTAACTTTTTTTTTATTGTTAAAGTCATAAATTTTTTGTAAAAAGATTACTTATAACAACTAGACGTTATTTATTCGTTATTGTTTCTCTTGTTAAAACTAGTAATTAGTAGAGAAATTTTGGTGAAGTGTTTGCTGAAATTTGGACAGATTATTCATCCGTATGGGCTCATGGTTTTCAAGAGATGCATGATTTTAAAGTAAGAATAAAATAGAAAAAATAATGGAAAAAATTCCTTCTGGGTAAGTAAGAAACTTCCGTATTATGCAGGTTCAAATAATTAGTAAGAGAAATAAATAATATAACGAAGTAATTGTTATTATATTCCAAAGGGGATTGGCCATCTAGAAAGAAAGGAATCTGGGGAGTGTTTGGATTTGCTTTTGCAAGAACCAAGGCTGCTTACCAAGAAGGAATAAAGCACATTCAAAACCGTCAAAAAATAAAGGAGCACACAATCTCATACTTTCTCTCTCTTGGAAATCAGTCATAGATGGATAGAATAGTAATATTTTTCTCTCACTGTCCCAAGGTGGTGGGTTGAGTGGTAAAGAGGTGTGTCATAGTATATCAAAATTATACTCTTAATTTTCAATAGATAATTAAAGTGATAAAAAAGTAAACTTTATATATAAGAAAACATAAGTTTAAGTTTTGTCTGATGACGTATCAATATCAAAATCAAAATCAAAATCAAACTCTTGATTTACCTGATTCAGTAGTTGTAGGGTTGATTAATAGACCCAAAGTTTATCTTTCTTAGTATGATTAGTTCTAATTCAATATGACAATTCAATTTAGGTGAGGTTCCTCATTACTTAAAAAAAATTATATTTTCAACTAACTTCGGCTAATGATTGTGTAGTAGGTAACTGAACTTGAGATTTTATTTGTTTAGTGTGTTTGGTTTGATCCCCAACAACTATTTATCTAGGTGAAATTCTTCTTTACCAAAAATATGTATTTTCTATTTTTAGTGATCCCCTAAACTTATATGGATGTGTAACTTAAAAAGACATAGGGAAAACTATAATATGAAGAAGAATTGGCTCGGAAATTCAAGCCAATGATCTAGATACCATATCTGTATGGTTTAATATTGAAACGTGTTCAATGACTTCTCATCTATTGATAGCCACATGGATTTGTGTGAAAATCCTCTCTCTAATTACGCATAGGTTTATAGCAGCTTTCACTTTTGTAACGTCCTTGTTTTATAGCCTGGTCTCTCTATTTCTCTCTCTCTCTCTCCCTGAGGTTCATCAATGAACAGGTGGAGAATGAAAGTAAGAGACTGAGATTCCAATGTCTTCTGAGTCCTCACGTTCTCCCACATGAAGTCAATCATACACATGCATGTCCCAGAATTTTGATTCCATTCATTTCTCTTACGAAATCCCTTGACCCCACTTCTGTTTGAGCTTTAAATTCCTTAATAAACTTACAAATTCAACTGTGATTTCCTCAACTTGGCTGATCTTCAATCATTCAACACCATCTCCACTGGGAATTTGCCAACCTAGGGTTTTATCTATCAACCGTAAGTTTGTGCAGAAAAAACTTGTAATTTCATTAGGATTAAAGCAAAGAGCTTGCATTTTGAGTCTCCTCATTAAATCCGAATCAAACTGAAGATAACTCTTTTTCTAGATGCAATATCTGTATATGTGTTTGCTGGGCCAAGTGAGTGGACCAATCAAAGTTGGAAGACAAATCACTTTTAAGGGTAGCGGCATCCTAAGATGTCACTTTTTCATGAGTCCAAAGAGCCATGAAGGTGTGTAACACTTTAATAAAAAGGAGGTGTGTAATTGATGGAGGACCAAGGGCTTCACCTCTTCATAACAGTATCCTAATTGTAAAAGAAGAAAGATGAAGCATTTTGCACTATGGTAGTGCCGAGTCATCTTCATGGAAAACAAATTAAATTCCCTTCATTGCGATTTGCCAATCAGTATTCATGTTTGACTGACAGATATATATGGGTTCTTGACGGATGTTTATTTTTGTTTTATGTCTGCATATGCTTGCGTAAGGAAGCACTCAGTTTGGCTTGGCTTTTGGTGCCCATTCAGGTTTTCATAAGTCCAGAAGGAAGAGAAGGACAGATTTCCTTGACCCATTTTGCAGATTCTGTAAAATTATGTAAAAATGAGGTTTTAAAAAAAATACTCACTGTTACAGACAGAGACGTCAATGGGCTGGGTTGGACTTTGGGTTTACAATAATAGAATTTCAGGCTGGGCTGACCCATTGATGTATGAGGGCCAAGACCTAACCCTATAAATAAGGCTGGGCCGGGTTTTAAGTGGGTTGACTAAACTCATTTAAATAATACATAAATTATTTTTTAATTATTAAAACTAAAGAGAGTATCTCGAACATTTTATTTATAATCATTTACTTGTGACAGAAAAATATTGTGGTTACATAATGAAAAATATTATAAGTTTATAACATAGTATAAATAAATTAATTTATATATTATATAAATTACAAAATATAAATAGAATATATATACTATATCATTTATCTAATCATTTTTATAAAATAAAAACGCAAAAAATTATTAGTTATGAATTTAGATAGTTTCCAAAAGAAAATTGATGAAAGAAAATGAGATTGAGAATATAATGAAAGAATTGAAATTGGGAGATTTAAAAATAAAATTGAAAATAAAGAAAAGTTAAATGGCTTATATAAAAAAATAAATTAATTAAAAAAAAAAAAAGTTGAAGATGGCTTTGGCTTTTACCAGTTGGCTTTTGCCTTATACTAGGTAGAAACTTATGGCAAAAGCAATAACAACCAATTTTTTTTTTCACAGTGTCGGGTCAGGCTGAGCAGACCCATAGGCTTAATACTAAAGCCTTAAACCCAGCTCGACAGACCCATGGGCCTAACCCTACATGTTATTGTGCCGAGCGGGTCTTCTCATACAGGGTCTCAGTTTTGTGTTTTGGACTAGACCTTCATTTGGCTTGACCCAATTGATGTGTCTACTTACAAACGATCGGGCCCCTACTTGTCCCAGGCTAGGACAAGGCACAGTCATATTGTCCACTGAAGTGACCATGAACACAAATTACCGTAATAGAAGTATTGTTAACTAAATAAATAAAGTAATCCAGGGGGTTCTTAATATCAAATTTAGGGTTTATAGAAAATGTTAGATCAATACTATACTTACGCACTTTTAAATATACAAATAGATACACAGATAATGTTACTTTATCTTTAATTCAAAATTACTCAACCACATAATAACATATTATCTATGTATCTATTTATGTATATAAAAGTATGTAGACATAGTTTTTATCTATAGTTCTTGACTTGATAATTCACATGACAATAAAATTATACGTACCCACTTTGAATATACAAATAAGTATATGCACTTTTAAATATACAAATAGATAAATATATGTATATTTTTATACTTAAAATAGGTATGTATAATATTATTATTTACATAGTGTGTAAGAAAGCCTAATTTTGATTCTTCATTGGGTTATTCACACAATAAAGTTGATGATTCTTACAAGAAGCTACATAGAACACAAATTTTTATGGGTTTGGATTTGTTTCATAATGAGAAAAATAATGTCTAGGGTTTACAGAAATATTTAGAGTGAAAAGTAAACAGGAAAATTAATGCAAAATTGGATTTGATAGTAATTTAGGTGTGAATTTCTGCAGCTGAGCTAGCGGCCGACCGCTGAGACATTAATGAAGGGTTGACATTTCAATGCAGACAAACCCTAGCTTTGTGTTTCATGAGTGACGAATGTCTTCATGAAACGTTATCGTTTTGGGCATCTTACGAAGTTGGAGGCAACAAAGCCGGACTATTTTAATAAATGGGCCTTGATTTTATTGGGTCATTAGAGAAGCCCAATAAAGAAGTAATGTTGGGCTTTGCTTGAATAGAGACACGGCATTTTCGAAAAGTCTGCCCTAGGGAACGTTCTTTGATATGAAATGAGTCATTTTTTATTTCAAAAGCTCTCCTACAATAAAAGGAATTATATTTCAAAATTGGATTAAATTGAATTTCAAAGAAATTTAAGGGCTAAATATAGTTTTTTTATGGTAAATTTATAACAAAAAGTTCATAATTAGATATGCCAAATGAGTCGAGTTGACTTGTCATTTTACACAATCCGTGGGGGCACTATATAAAGTTGTAGGTCGTGTTAAACTTACTAATCATACTAGGGACCTTAAGACATGATAAGTGAAAAAATAATTAAAAATAAAAGATATATTAATAAGGCAAACTAACACTCAGAAGTATACAAAAATACAGTTCTAAGCCCTGAGTTTTGTCATACTGTGGGCTATGATACGATAAGGTAGGCTGCACCGAATTCGACCCAATGTGGTGTATAAAGACTCACGGTGTATAGTCATGAGAAATTAATACACTTTACATTTTTAAAACTAAATCAACATTTAATCTTGAGATTCGTTTAACTTTAATGAATAGACTCAAAATATTTTCAATGGCATCTCTTTTATGTTTTTATGACAAAATTGTAAAGCTATAAATTGCTAAAATTCATGATTAAAAAAAATAATGTTTCACCAAAGGTTAAATATTTTTTCACTCTTTATTAATATAAATAATATTTTTTTACCCAAATTAAACTTTGTTAAAAAAATTAACGGCATAATAGTAAAATAGTAATTTTATCATTTATTAATTTTGAAAAAACCAATAATTTTGTAATAGACCTAAACATTTTAAATATGATAATTTAACCTTAAAAAGTTTAAAAACTCATAAATTAATTTTTGAAATTTTTTAAAACCCTTATATATTTTGAAACTATTATATAACCCCAATAATTATATCATAACATTTACACCTATAATTTGTTACATTATATTCAATTTTTTTTATGGTAAAAGTGTTATTTTTTAAATTATTTGACAGATTAATATTTTAATAAATTTCAAAAGACTCCTAAACTTTTTTCAAATTTATAATAGCCACCTAAAATTTAAAAAGAGTTCTAATATTTTTATAATTATAGGTTATCTTTTGATATATGATTATAAGACAAAAATATACATATTTATAGGAAAAGAGAAAGAAATAGTGACAGTAAAAAGAAAAAAATCAAGAGGTTTCTTATATAATTTGAAGATTTAAAATGTTATTTTAAATTTTTGTTAGTTTAGGATTATATGAGGGTGAGAAAGTGTTATTTATGCTAACTAGGGTTGAAGCAAAAATATATTAATATTATCCTTAAAGGGTAATTTGATTGGCAAAGGAAAGAGAAGTCGTAGCATAGGATCATGAGAACAAATCCATCGGCAACATATTAAGAACAAACTTTTTTATTTTACCAGTTTAATATAATTGATTCAATGAGATTTGAACTCATGCTCTCATGCTTCGCTTCTCACTCCTTTGTCACTCAAACTACCCTTTGTGGACAATATACTACCACCATATAAATTATTTACATTAAAATATGTTTGGTTAAAGTAATATTTTATTACCATAAATGAAAATTACCATAAATATTAACTTAAAGATTAGTAGACATAAATTATTATTATATTTAATAAAAATTGATAGGTATATATAATTATTATACTTGGTTGAATGTAATAGAAGAATATTAATATATTATTTTAGTTAAATGTTATAAAGATTATTAAGTATAATTATTTTAAAATATTTTTTCATAAAAATTAATAAGTCAAAATATAATTATAATAAAATCAAAATTCACTTTGTAGTATTTTAATACTAACATGGAATATTCAAATTATTTTATATATTAATTGTCTGTTATATCATTATCGGTAATAAAAGATTTTTGAATATTTAAAAAGTAGTGTTATATGTATAAATAATGTATACAAATAATGATATGTTATTATGCGATTAGATAGTTTTAAATTATTGATAAAATAATATTCAATTATATAAAAATATATTATTGTTTATATATAAAATTGTGTATATTATTTGTGCAAATAATTTTAGTGATTTTTTTGAAGATTGATTACCCAAGTCGTGAAGCAAAGTCCCCTAAATAATGTCAAAATGTTCCAGCGTCCATGCCTCTTTGTCGGGATGAGACCATAACATTCTCTTATCAAATATTGTGTTGATGTAAAGGCCTGAGTTAACTGCGTGCATTCAGACTCAGTGTTTTATGTGCTTTTTCACTGTAGAGCTGTGATTAATTGACCAAAGAAGAAAATGGGGACAAAAAGAGAATTTAGTTGATGGCTTGGAATGGTAACAAATAAGGTGAAAGTCTACGGAATCGAGCTGTTGTCCCACAAAGAGGGTGAAAAGGGTTTATTATTCTTTGTTCATTTTTGGAGTAAACGATGAAGAAAAAGTTGGTAATCAAGTCCCCAACACCGAAAGTTTACGTAAGGTGAAAAGATTTTCAAAATAATTGTAAAGGTTTGTAAAATATCTGAATTGGACTAAAGGAATTTGATTATTCTTACCTGAAGTCTCGGCCTTTAGCATTTAGCATGCAAAAGTATCAGTCTTTGACCCATTGCCACCCCTGCAAGCCGTAGCTGTAGTTGGTGGCGCGTGATAAGGTCTCAGGGGTTTTCATATTTACTGATTTCAGAGGGAGGTGATGGGTCAGAGAATTAGTTGCAGAAAAGGCCATAAGCATGCATTGTTCAGTGCTGTGGAGGATGGCGACCTGCAGTTGATTGAGGCTATGGTGGAGACAGACTCAACCGTTTTGCAGATCAGGGATGGTTACGGAAGACAATCTGCACTGCATTTGGCAGCTGCTTATGGGCAGATCGAGGTGGGTTTGGTTTATACTTGATGGTTTTTTATTTGGCTTCTTTCTTTTTTATATTGGGAAAACAGTGATGGGATTTTGTGGTTTTTGGTTTGATCAAAGATAGGTTCTTTCTATGCTTTTGGATCGGTTCTTTTTATATACCAAGCCAGATGTGTTGAATCGCTATAAACAGGTAATGTTTTGCGTAAATCTTCATTTGCTTTCGGTTTTCATTTGTAATGCTTTTAAGGATCTCTCATTGTATCATTTTAGACTCCATTAATGGTGGCTGCAATGCATGGGAAGGCATCTTGTGTGAAGAAGCTCATAGAAAGTGGAGCATTTGTAAGTTTTCCTATTAATGGGTTTTGTATACTTTTCTGACTTTATCCTTTTTTGAACTATTTTTCCAAGAAATTGATCATTGGTTATGTTTAAATTCTGTTAGATTCTGAAATTTGATTCTCTTCATGGAAGAACTTGCTTACACTATGCTGCATACTATGGCCATCCAGATTGCCTGCAAGCCATTTTAACTGCCGGCCGCACCAGTCCTATAGCAGATTCTTGGTTTTTCTCCCTTCTGTGTGAGTTTGCTTTTCAATATAATCATTTCATGACAGAATTGGATGGCATTGGCAGGGGATTTGCTAGATTTGTAAACATAAGAGATGAAAACGGAGCAACGCCACTGCACTTGGCAGCTCGCCATGGATGGTCAGAATGTGTTCATAGCCTCTTAGAAAATGGGGCTCTTGTTTGTGCTTCAACCGGTGGAAATGGGTAATCTTAGTTACCAATGTGGGCATCTCGTTTGTTTTGTTAGTGATTGCTTCACTGAAATGGATTAGATTTATGTAAATACAGCTACCCAGGAAGTACACCTCTTCATTTTGCTGCTCAGGCTAGCTCGTTGGAGTGTATACGGGAATTGCTTGCTTGGGGAGCAGATAGGCTTCAGCCAGATGCATCAGGGTGAGTCTCATAAGCATCAGCAAGAAATAGAAAGCCCTCTTGTGCTTTTGCAATCAGTTATTACCCTTTGAAATAATTTGCAGATCTTTGCTTTTGATTCTAAAAACCCCCTTGAAACTCTTCTGTTGATTTAAAAGAAAAAATTAACAATAATGGATGTTCCAGGAGAATACCATATGTAATTGCATTGAAGTACAAGCATCAAGCTTCTGCAGCCTTGTTGAATCCTTCATCTGCTGAGCCTCTTGTCTGGCCCTTGCAATTAAGGTTCATGACTGATCTAAATCCAGAGACAAAAGCACAACTAGAAAAGGCCTTGATGGAAAGAAATAAAGAGTGGGAGAAAGCCATTTTGAACAAGACAACCCCCTCACTTCCATCGCCTTCACCTTCTGAGGCCGGTGATGTTGAGCTTTGCTGCATCTGCTTTGAACGTGTGTACTCGATTGAGATCAGAGCATGTGGGCATCAAATGTGTGATCAGTGCACTCTAGCCTTATACTGCCACAAGAAACTTGACCTCACAACAGCCGTTCCCGAGGCCCCCAGTTGCCCCTTCTGCCGCTGCAGCATCGCAAACCTAGTTGCTGTTAAGGTTATCAACGATGTGACAGAGATGGAAGTTAGTCACTCCAATCCAAGGAGATCTAAGAAGTCCAGGAATTCTGGTGAAGGCAGCAGCAGCAGCTTCATGGGTTTATCAACCATGGGCTCATTTGTTAAAATCGGTGGTCGAAATTCAGGAAAACTTGCAGCTGAATGCAACGAAGCAGGTGATAAGTTTTTACAGATGGTAGCTGCGGATCCTCATTCTTGCCTTGTAAGTTGATAAAGTTGAAGTGCATCAACATTCAAATCGCTTTGAACTGGGCTTATTTTGGTGCAATTTTTCAAATTCATATGGAACTTGTAAGACATGAGCAAGAGAAAAAAGGTCCTGCAAGTGATTTTTGGTTAATGAAGCCTTATCAGTGTAATCGGCTTCTCTTTAAATTGGAGAAGCAGGAGAGTTTTCGACTTTTCCTATTGAAATCATTATAAAATTCTTCAACTTCGTCTCTGAAGAAAAAACTATAGGAAATCGTAGTCCTACTTATTCATCCTAATTTCCTTTTAAAAAACATGGGGCATCTAGGAATTATTTCGCTAAGAGATTTTCTTTTGTTGAAAAAAAATTATTTGAAAAATTTTCAAATTAAACCATTTTAGGTTTCAACTCAAGCTAATTTTTGGTTTGGTTAAATTTAAATTTGTTTAATTTAAATTCGAATTGAGTTTTAGTCAAAAGATTCAATTCGTTTTTTAAATTAAGCTCAACTCGAGTTAGACATAATTCAACTCAATCTAACATAAAAGTAAGGTAGATAACTCGATTCGATTCAAATTTTACCCTTGATTCAATTCAAATTATGTCAAAAAAATTGTTAAAACCACATCATATTGCTCATTGTTAGATAAAACTTAGTCATTTTGTCAATGAGTCATGAATTTGAACCATAAATACAAATCACAAATTCAAACCATAAACTCAAGTTGAAATCAAACTACACATGCAAATCATTTTCTTCCAAACTAAACTCAAACCACTTTTAATTTTGGCTGAACAAACTCGAGTCAAATTATTTTTCATTCGAGCCAACCTCAAGCCAAAAGGTATTCGAGCTTAACTCAGTTCATTTTCACCCCTGTAATGATCCTTCCTGCGCTGGAGTTTTGTTTCGCTAGCCCTGTTTACAGTAACTATCCCCACAATGAAAGGAAGCAGGCAACATTTACTTTAGCTACGCTAACATCGGAGAATTCAGATGAGAGAGTACAGATAACAACAGATTACTTCACAACAATAATGGTTGAAAAATACATGAATGGCTTTGATGGTTGAAAAATACAGAAGGCAGCTTCTCAATAAGGTGAAGAACTAAAATGAATTTTTGTGCTTCCGTGGTTATTAAGTTTATGTTAGCTCCACAAGTATGATAATTTCTCACCATGTAATTAACAGAAAATTTAGTCAACAGAATTGCCAATTTGAGGCTATTAATGAATATCTATTTCTGAACTTGGTTCACACCAGGACGGTACTCTCCAATTCCTAGCAGATCCTGAAAATTGGTAAATACAGATTTGTCATGTTTTTTTTTTCGGTGAGTAAATTTTTTTTTTTATTTGTCATGTTCAGTAAGAGAAAATAAAAAACTTCACTGTTATCAGAAAATGCTTGCCCTATGCAAACATTATTTTTTATGCTACCAAGGGCTATTCTAGGGGCAAGACATATTTGATACAAATTTATCAATATAAAGTAAGGAGGTAAAATAAAAGAAGTTGGAACCAAGATAAGCAAGACTGAGGGTAGGAAATGAGACAATGCAAGTGAAGGTCATAGGGCAAGCTGTACATTTTTTGCTGTCGACTACTACTGATAGAGCCACCACTGTAACATAATAAAGATCATTTTGAGAAGACAAAAACTAATTCTAGTTAACACTGGATTCACCTTGCTTTGTTTAGCTAATGTGTAATATGTGCATAGCTGAATTGAGTAAGAAGTTAAGCTCAAGACTAACTTGATCAAACATGTAGAAAGGTGACCATGGAATCAGTAAGTAATTGGCAGTATCATTAAGGCAATTGTAGCAAATTTCAGAACAAACATGGGGAAAACATATACCTGGCACGCTTTATTTTTAGCTCTGGTTTCTGCTGTACTCGGGATATCATGGTTTGGTTTTAAAAATCTCTTCTCACGCCGATCACATGAGCCCCATCCATCTGAGAACCTACCACCCCTGGTATCAACAAAAAACAATACAAAAGAATAATTTAGATAAAACAATTACAGATTATTGCTAAAATGTTATTGAAAGTTACGGATTTTTACTAAAACTGTCAAGAGAACATACTGCATGTATGCCCGAACCACAAATTCAGCACGAAGAACATTACGGTTTTCATCGAATTCTATAGTCTTGTCTTTGATTTCATAGGAAAGATTGAAGTAAAATGATATCTTCCTCCAACCTGTGGAACTTTCAAACAATATATTACTTCCATCATGGTATATCAGTTCAAACAGACATACCCTAATTATTTACCTGACTTTTTTATGAAAGGGTTCCCAGAGATCATAGTATAATCAGATTTCTCCAAAATCTGTTCATTGAATAAGAAAAAAACTACATCTGATTAAAACACCAATTAAACTGAAGGTAATTTCCCAGTATAGCAAAATATAATTCTGAACGTAAATTTCTCGAGCTTGCTACAACTACAATATAACAGTAATCCTCATAACAGCATCCAGGACGTTTGTCAGTAACTTTGATTTACTCAAAAAATCAGCATAAGAATCAAGTGGTCTTTACAATGACCTCCTCTAAGGTTTAGAGAAAGCGTCAATTACAATCAAATAATTAACATGAAATTTTCATCTTAAATCATTTTAAAGTCCCTCTAATTCGACTTTACTTTGTTAATTAATGGTATTTTCCTTGAGGATAATCTTCGCCTTGCAATTTAAAATTTTTGGCTGTCATTGACACTTTCCTTACACCTCAGGGAAGGTCATTATAGATTCCTCTAAAATCATGACAATTCACCCGCTTCTATCAAGCAACTTATCGTGACAAACTTCTAAATGCAGCAACAATTCTAAAAGCTGAATCAAAAGTGAAAAAAAAATACCGCCATAGCTGAGCTCTGGTACTCCTTGAATAGGGAAACAGAAGGAAACATCCCAGACAAGCTATGCTTCAAAACATCATGCTCCTGCACCTCATTCTCCGACCTAATTCCTGGAGATAAATATGCCTCGGGAGATTTATAAACAGGCGGACTCGGCGGGGTTCGATGCACCACAATCAAAGGACTGCTCTCGCTCAATTCCGACGCGCACGTTCTCGCCATCTTCTGCGGCCGAACATTTGCGTCAACGATCTCTCCATATCGGTGATGGTCAGAGTTAGGGGAGTATTGTTGTTGCCGGCGGTTGTGGTGGTGGTGGTTTTTAGGGTTTGGAGGCGGAGAAGGATGGGAGATTGGAGTGGGTGGGGATTGGTAGTTAGGGTATTTGATGGCTAGAGGTTTACGAGATTTGGAGGAAGAGGAGGAATGTGAGGCTGCAGCTGAGTCGATTACGGCCCATAATGCGGCGTCGTCAAGGTCTTTGTCGTCGATTAAGAGGGGAATCGGTGATGTCATTAGTGTGCGGTTGTGCAGGGGTTTTAGAGAGAGAGATTGTTGTGACGACAAGGCGGCAAGCGAACTAAGCGGAACTGTGTTTTGAATTCAAATTCGGAGCGGTAAAACGACGACGTCGACAAAATAATTGACATCCAAGATCATCCGCCTTCCTTCAACAGTGGGGGCTGATTTCCGTTTCCCACCCAAGGTTTTGTCTTATTAATTTTCCATCTATTGAATGGGTAATTTACTTTTCTCACCCTAAACCCAATTCCAATACAATGAAAAACTTACAAGAGCAAAATAATAATTTCATCATCTAAAAATTTTAAAAAGATTATAAAGAATGACATTTTTACGCATCCCAGTTTAAAGTTTTAATTATGACAGTTTAAACCTTTTAAAAGTTTATAAACTTGTATTTTGATCATTTTAATTCAAGTTTGGAAACCCTAATTAATATAATTATCACTTATTCAATCTCAAATTTGTTAGAGTGACCACCCACCTACCCAAATTCAAATCCATCAAAACCACTAAACATAAAAAGTTGACACTTTTGTAGGTGTGAGAACTTATAATTCAATTCTTACAATTTAAGTTTGAAAACTTTAGTTGTCACCCACCAAAAGCATTTGTAGTAAAGAAAAGAATAAAATGAATGGAAAAGAAAAGAGTGTTGATAACAATTTTGATATGTAAATGGTTATTTCAAAATTTTGTTAATTTAAAGTGATATAATAATTTAAAAAAGTGAAATAATTAATAGTAATATGAAATTTAGTTTTTATGACACTTTGTCAAAAGTCTTTTTCATTAATAAAGTTAGGTTTTAATGGGAAAATGCTATTTTTAGTGGGTGAAAAAGTATTTTAAACCCAAACTTTCGAGGAAAAATACAATCACTCAACAAATGATTAATGTTAGATACCCACCTACTCAAACTCAAATACATCAAATGCACTAAACATGAAAGTTGACACTTTTACAGGTTTGAAAGCTTATAATTCAATTTTTACCATTCAAGTTTAGAAATTTCAGTTGTCTTCATTGTCACCCATCAAAAGGATTTGTTGCAAAGGAAAAAAATGAAAATGAAAGGGAAAAAAGAGCGTGGAGATAACAATTTTGATATACGAATAGTTAATTTAAAATTTTGTTAATTTGAAGTGATATGTTAATTTTAAAAAGTAAAATAATTAGAAATAATATGATAATTTAACTTTTATAATACTGTATCAAAAGTCTTTTTCAATGATAGAGTGGTTTTAGTGGGAAAGTACGATTTTTAGTGGGGGGAAAAGTGCTAAGCCCAAACTTTTGGGGGAAAATGAAATCAGCCAACAAATGGGTAAAATGTTATATGCCTGTGGCGACTTTTTCTACCATGGCCCATTAGGGATGGCAATGGGGAGGAGCGGGGAGGGGATATCAATCCCCGTCCCCGTCCCCGTCCCCGTAGGGGATTTCAATCCCCGTCCCCGCCCCATTCCCGTTACGGGGATAAAAAATAATCTCCGTCCCCTCCCCGCGAAGGAAAATTCCCTCTCTATCCCCTGCCCGTCCCCGTGGGGAAAAATCCCCTCCCCATCCCCGCCCCGTCCCCGCGGGGAAAATTTCCCTCCCCATCCCTGCCCCGTCCCCGCAGGGAAAAATTCCCTCCCCATACCCGTAAATATAAATTTTAATTCCTTTATGCATTTCAATAAATAAAATAAATTATATTCTCAAAAAATATCACTTGCTATAAGAGCTACAAAATATTTATTGTTATTTTAGTTCAAATACAAAGTTTTCATAAAATCTAACAATATGCAATAATCAATCTCTTCATGTATGTGTTTAGGGTAATTTTATAATAACATTAAATTTAACACTTTTAATTCATTTTAATTGATTTTATCAAGTTTATAATTTTTTTTTTTTTGTGTAAAACTTGATGGATTGACTAACTGAAGTTGAAATAGAATTAATTTGTTACATTTGCATTTTATGATAATGAGATTCTGAGGTTTTTTTAATATATTAGATTAATAGTTTAGAAATTAGTAAAAGCTAATAATTAATAATTCAAAAATTAGTAAAATTAAAATTATAGTTTTAATAAATTATAATGTAAAAATTTTTAGAACTTAATAGTTTAAAATTTATTATATTAATATATTAGATTTAGGGGGCGAGGCGGGGAGGGGATGGGGCGGGGCGCGGCGGGGAGGGGAGGGGTGGGGAGGGGCGGGGCGGGGACATATGTATCCCCGTCCCCGATTACGGGGATTTTTTTCATCCCCATCCCCGCCCCCTTCCCCCTTTTTTTCAGAGAATCCCCGACCCTAGAGTAGGGGCTCCTAAAGTCGGGCCCAAATTGCCATCTCTATGGCCCATGGATAAAAGGCAAAATAACATTTCTCACTTAAGTTTGACACACTGCCATTGTCCTCCCCTTAAGTTTGAAAGTAACACTTTCTAATCCATCATCCAATGCTATTATTATTTGTAACATAGCGAGTTATGAAGACCTTCGCTAATTCGAAACTTCGGATTTTACTCAGGCCCTTGTCCCCAACCTGTTAAACCTCTTTGACGTCGAAACGGAGAACAAAACTCTCCGTCAGTCTCTTCGCCGTCCACCTTCAAATCCAAATCATTGTTAAGATTAACGGCTTCGTTTCTCTTCTTGACAGTCCTGGAATCCTCCGTGAACACCTGTAATTCATCAACAGGCCACTCAAAATTCTCAACCTCTCGCTTCGACTTTGTTCTAGTTTCTGAATTCTTCTTCACGCGATCGCTTATTTTCGAAGAGATTGCGGAGAGAAGAACCGGATCCAAGTAATCTTCAAGCTTCCTTTTCATCAGTTCTTGCTTTCGATCAATCGGAGAGGAATTTGCCTTCGGTTGAGAAGCACTTCGGCCTCCATGATCATCGTTCCTGTAACAATTCCTGAAATTAATCAAGTAAATATATCAACAGATTAAGACGAATTGGATGTTAATTAATTTAGCAAAAGTACGGTGACTTAAGAGAGGACGGACGAAGGAGGCGGAGGTGGATATCAACGACCGTTGCGAGAGGATTCGAATCTTCTGCTCGGCTCATATTTTCCCGCCAGAATATTTACTCAAAATGCAATTTGCATAGGGTTTGTCTCTTGTATCGTTGTAGGGTTTTTAAGGGTCAAATTTAAACTTATTTAATCAGGTAAAGATATATTATTTTGATGATTAATTAAATACTGAAAATCAGATATATATAATTTTATTATTCTGAAAAACATGTACTTTTGACTGAAAAAAAATTGATTTAAGGCATAGAATTTTTGCACCTGATAAACTATTGTAGCTCGGTAGAATAAAATTTCCATAACACCAATGTTTCAAAAATGCATAAAATTAACGTTGTGCAATTGAAGTAGCTATGTAATCTAGAAAACGTATGATAAGCAAATCTGACATTTACAAAATGAGCATGTGATTTTCACCTGCAGGGACTGGGACTCAACTCCTACTTTTTTTCTGTAACTGCTAAAAATTTCTTTGCTTGAACGAAGATGGCACAAATCATGTTCCCATCCTTGCCAATGTAAGATCTCAGAGGCGGCCTAACCTACGTGGTAACCCAAAATTTTGGTAAATCCTGATTTCACCTCCTAGCGTGGCCGTCACAATTACCAACCCCCATGCTGTTGCTTGGATTGTAAGGTTTGAGTGGTTAGCATCAAACCAAGACCGAGCGGCAGACCAAGATGAAAATGATGAATCGCCACGCCTCATCGAGGAAGAATTTGAACTAGCACTGGCAGTAAGAGAAGATGGATCATCTTGCCTAGCGGATATAGAAGGTGAATCACCATAACTTATTGAGGAAGAATTCGAATTGAATGACTCGCCAATGCCCACGTCTCGAGAAATTAAAGCAGGGTCTTCTTCTGAACCTTGGTCCATTTTGTTGTTTTTCTTGGGAAGAGGTGGCAGATGTTTCTTCATTTCTTCTCTGGTTGGTGATCCATTAGCAGAAGAAGAGTTGTCTTGGCCTAAACGTTTTGCAAGCCTTTTCGAAGTCGATGGCATTGGTGGAGGCTCACCCTTCACTTTACCAGGCCAGGTGATTGCTACTGAAACATCTTTGCACTGAAAGTGTTCATGAGACGTTGTTGAGGCCTTATTTCTTTTTCCGGTAACAATATTTCGATGTTCATCCCGCTTCCAAACATACACTTGAGAATCTTCACTTGCACATACCACATATTTTCCATCTAAACTGAAGGAAGCTGAAATTTGGCTGCTTGTATTTCGGAAGCCTGTCAAGTAACAGAGCATGCTTTAGTGTGTTGTCTGTTGTACAAAAAGAAAATGAATCTATTCATGAAAACATACCTCTAAATTTATGAACAAGGTCTAAACCATCCAAAATCCGAATCCGGGAATCAGCAGAAGTAACAAGGACTTCAGACGGATTGCTTGGAGAAAACTGTTCAAAAACAAAAACTCAAATCTTTAAGCATTTTAGGTGAATAATTGAGTATCCACCAATGACACAAATGGGTGGGAAAGAGTTAGATTACCACAAAACCAGTGATCTTTTTGGCATTAGACTTCTTCTTCTTCTTCTTGGATCGAAATTGGGTCTGGTTTAGTTGATGTAATTTGCTATCTGTTAACCCAATAAATTAGCATTTCTACAAGCACCTTTGCACTGCATTTTAACAGGAAAATTAACAGCAATTGATACCTTCGATGCTGTACATACGACAAGTCCCTTTATGTGAGCCAATCAGTGCACTCTTCAATAATTGAAACATAAAATATCAACATAAGTAAGATCAACATCATACAAAGAGAAGAATATTCATAACATTGTTGAGTTGCAAATAAGAATTCAATCAATAGCCATAAACCTGGCCATCCGGGGTGTAGCAAGCAGCTGTGACCATCTCATGAAGATCTGTCCAGTCAACGACGAGGCGTTCAGGAATGCTCCATATTCTAACCTTGGCATCAAGGGAGCCACTTAAAAAATAATTCTCATCTACAGGATTGAACTGTATGCAAGTTACTGCCAACCAAACAGAAATCACAAAGTTGAAAATCATACAGTACCGCATTATCAAATTTACAGATGCTTATCAGAAAATTTGATAGACATTTTACCATAATCATTGTGAGCAAACAGCTTTAAACAGCTCTTGGATTCCAAATCCCACAACCGAACAGTTTTGTCCATTGAAGATGAAAGCAGTAACTGCAAAAAAATCCATTATAACCATCCAAGTTTAACCTTATTTATTAGATTTTGTTATCATTAACTAGCAAGAATGGCCACAGGCTAACCTGAGACCTGGACCAGGAGAGGTCCAAAACATCTTCCAAATGACCTCTGAAAGTGCAAACTGGTTTCTCTGAAAGTGAAAACACAGTTTCTGGAACATGAACATAATAAGGGCTGCCTTTTGATCCCTTCTTTTTCTTCTCTGAACCCTCCAATCTATCAGGTGAAGCAACCATTGAGGGATGAATTGGGGTCAAATTCCCTTCATTCATCGACAAAACTTCACATTCTTGCGCTTCCCACACATGTATTACTGTATCTTCCCCTGCACTAGCCAGAAACCTCGCATCTAAACTGAACTTAATGCTCCAAATAGACCCCTCATGCGCTTGAATTTCTTGACATAAATGCAAAGCACTCAGTTCCTTATGAGATTTCCCTGTCTGCCTAACTTTAACCCAGTTATTAGCAGTGCTTTGTTTCGGTTGTTTCGCCACACCTTTTATATTCTTCAACAATGCAGCCCCCCTTCTCTTGCTCATTCTCAAACTCTTTGAAAAATACGAATTCGCCCCAAGTTTCTTAACATTATTAGATAAATTCTCATAAATCTTAGACACACTTTCTCTCCTCAATAGCTCCTTAACAACAGGTGAATACCCCGCCGATTTCTCGAATTCCTCCATTGTTACTTGCTTTCCCGTCTGCAAATCACTAAGCATAGTCCACATTCCCTTCTCATTATTCTCATTAACAACAAACTCTTTGCCTGTATCCAAATTCTTTATCACGAAAACACCTCCTAGTTTATTATTCGACAATACCGACGTCAACGCCGATGCGGCAAGTCGGATTGGCCGACGCCGAGCGGCCCCACCGTCATTATTCGCTTCTCTAAGAGATTCCTCGTACGGATTTATCCGCGCATTTTGCGCTAAAACCATAGATGACGTTCTCCTCAATCTCTGTTTCGAAATTTCCCCAATGAATTCCTCTTTTCTTCTTTTCTCGAAACTTAAGGCTTTAATGTCGCCGTCTGACCTTGACTTTTCCAGCACTAACGTTACCTGAGAACAACGCGAAGAAGCAGCTTCTCGTTTATTAGTTTCTTCAGTAGCGTTAATGGTAACGTTGCGGGTGGATTGTTGTGGAGTGCTGGAAGCTTTAGAATCTCCATGACTATTATTGTCGTTTTTATTATTCTTGTTATTCTTATTCACAGGATCTTTGAAACTAAGAAGCTTTTTGTCGTTGGACAATCCCATATCTTGAAAAAGTCGCTTTCTCCGTTCGTTTATGGAGCCCGGCTCCATCATCCACACGTTGTAATCACGTGACATCACCCCGTCGAGGCCGGGAGGAGCGGCGGCGGCGGCTGAGTTGGCGAATTTCTGATGGTGTTGAACAGCCGACACAACAGAAGCAAATGACATGCGCGAATCTTCAAATTCTTCATCATCGTCGTCGTCGGAACACGAAGACGCCAAGTCCAGCGGCACGGCGCTGGAGGTTCGGACAGAAGTTTCGAAAAATCGGTCGTCTTCGTCGTCATCGCCGAGTCCATCCCAAATCATCGTCAGCGTCCTTTCATGTCCCATATTACGGTCGCTGTAGATTGACGTGAAGGAGAAAGTATTTTTGAAAAGTGTAATGTTGTCTTTTGTGTGTTTTCGGTCCTTTGATTTTGGTTAGGACGACTGGGAGGAAAAGAAGGGGCGGTTACCGTTATTTGTTTGTTTTTGGTGTGAATGCTGGATGGTTGAGAGAAGAGAAACGGTCAACGTGGTCATTATTTTTTAATTAATTATTATTACTATTGATTACATCCCCTCACGTCTTATTGATCTATGGTTGGCTAGTTATTGCATCAGATGTCCGTCCTTATGAATTCGCCACTCTCTCATTGCCACGTGTATCTAATACTTCACGGCGCCCACCCATTACAAGTCTCGTCGCTAAATTCGGTAAGATTATCTCCGAAATAAATATAAATAATTATTATATCCTATTAAAGAGAACAATTATTTCACTTAAATATTTCTGATATAATTAATTAAAATATTTTTATATTATTTATTATATTAATTATAAATAATATTATTTTTGTTATAAAAATTTAATAAATAAAAATATAATTATAAAAAATTAAGATTATCAAGATAATATTTTATTACCTTTTTATATTATCTAATATATCATCACTGGTAATAGAAGATTACTGAAATTTTTTATTATTTATAAATCAAAACAAAATAATATAAATAATAAAAAATAGATTATTAGAATAATCTTTATTAACATTCAACCAAACAGTCCCCTAATGATACAGGAACATCTCTTATAATATATCATCATTTGTGAACACATTTATATTTATTATTTACACACGTAATATTGTTAGATTTGTAATGCAACTAGAATTAAGTCAATCTAAATTTCCTAACCAACGTCTATTTTAGTGTAACCAATGTGTTGTACGAGTTTCCTTACATTCCTTTACACTAACTTGTAGTTTCTTTCACCATATTATATGTCTAATTAGGTCTAGACCAAAACATAAAAGATTGTAACCCTATGTCTTAAATTTCTAATTCGATTAAAATCGAGTCAGTTTGAATTGTATAACTCAAGTTATGTCACAAATCTTATTTCTCGTGTTGACATCACTAATATTAATTCTGTTAGCATGTTAATATTCCACCATTGAAGCTAAGTATCTTGTCCTTGTTGACACTACTTCTAAGCTCATATGGGTATGTTGGCTCTTTCATTATATCGGTATCATTCATTTATCTATTACTCCACTTTACCATAACAATTATAATGTCATCCAAATTGCTTACAATGATATATTTCATGAACGCACTAAATATATCAAGATTGATTACCATTTTATTTGTCGTCATGTGCTCCATGGCATTGGTTATCTTGATTAAAAATTTTAAAGGTATTTGTGATTTTTTTTAAAATGATGATGTATCAATTATAATTATTTATTATTTTATTTTTTAAAAATTGTATAAAACGATATTATACAATATTTGATATATGATATGATACGCGATTCGATTACTATAAGCATACCTTGAATTGATTTTCCTTCCCTAGTTGTTTTACTCAATTCTACTACAAATAGGCTAGGTTATAAACACTTTTATTCAAACAATACAAAATTATTCTCTAAATTTTTTTAATTTCTGTAATATGTTGGTATCATATTTTTGTTAATATGCTCTTATACTAGGTATCGAGATATCGTTGTTGCTTCTTTGAGGTATCATATAGTATACTATACGTATGTATCCTTATGATAATAACATATTCTTCTCTTATATGTGGACGTAAGAGAAAGGGAAGCGATTTAAATTAGTCTCTTATTAAACCACTTGTTAGTAGGGGAAGCGATTTATGTATAAATAATGTGTATATTTATGCACATAATTTTATTACCTAAGTAATTCATTCGCATACGAGAAATCCCATAACTAGAGGAGCCTTAAAGGCTTAAAGGATTTGGGCACACCTATTTTTGCTAACAAAAACCAAATAATCATACCTCATGATTATCATAATTACTCTTTCTAATTTATTACATATACATCTTCAATAAAATTATCAGTACACAGTTATGTATTCCATAAATAATAAAAAAGTAATATTATATATATCCATTTTTTAATACATAAATACATATACATGTAATATATTATCACGTGATTGATATTACTTTATCTTGAATTCAAAATTACTTAATTACTTGATGACATATATCAAGTATGTATATATATGTATACATAAAATGAATACACATAGTTTTATTGATGATAAAATTATGTGCATATAGTTTTAAGATATAAAAATGTTATGCGTACAAATTGTTACCTAATCATATAATAACATATTTATGTGTATGCTAAAATTGTATACACATAATTTTATTATTTAAGATAATGTGTATTATGCACTCAAAATCGTATGCACGTAACATTGCTCCTACATCTTTATTCTTCCAAGGTTGGTGTAGTAATTTCGTAATCACAACTCTGACTATTATTTTCTCCTTCAATATCCGAGGAGAATATTTTTTTATTTTTAATTCATAATTATCTGCTCACATGATAAAATATTATTTATATACTTAAAAATATATATACATAATTTTATTTTTTTTTATTTCTCTAAATCACAAGCCTTTTAGTGTCTATCCATCATAATCTTCACCATTTATTTGTAGGGGTGATAGTGTGATAGGTTAGGTCCGTATTAGTGTAACTTACTAGACCTAAGAGTTGTATAGTAACAAGCCTTACGGGTTTGAGTTGACCCAATAAAAGTATGACGCTTATAGCCGACCCCTATATACATAGTGTCAACGTTGACATGTTAATTTTTTTTAAAAATTAATTAAATATTCTTTTAAATTATGCTTTTTTTTAAATGGTCAACAATAATATGTCGTATCAGGCGATCCACGAGCTTACTGTCTAAGCCCACGACTTGATCCAATAGTCCATGGGCTAAGCCTGGTCCATTACAGTAACGGGTGGATCTTCCATGCTAGACATTTTTCTGGGCTGTGGCCCGGCCCAATTAATATCTCTAGTACAATCTTCTATTAAAATTTTTCCAGGAGTTAATTATCCTGTGATAATTTTGATGTTGCCACGTATATTTGGACACTTGATATCTGTAAATAATCTTCTTTAATCATTAGTCTAACCGTTAAATGTACGGCGCGCCAAACCGAATAATTTCCACAACGTGCAAAGAGGACCGATGCGTAAATTCTCATATAGCATCGAGGACAAACCCGTCACATAATATTTTTACGATGGAGGCGGAAAGCTAAGGACAGCTGGATCCACTAGAGCCGCCAGATCAGAGTGAAGCGTATTCCCCACCGTAGATTCAGTACTTATACAACAGAACGTAACGGACTGAACCCGCATTCACTTCGCAATTAAGTTACATTTCATTTGATTTTCTTTCTGTTTTTCGCCCCATTTTGAAACCAACGTAAGGCTGTGAGAGCTGTGCGGATAGCTCAGACTACCTCTAACTACGCTTGCGAAATCTAGGGTTTCATTCTGGTAGTTTCTCGTATTATTCAGTTTACACCTCATTTTGTTCTTGTTGGCATTTGGATAGCTTTCTGTGAAACTGAAGTAGAAGGTTTTTTTCCCTGAATTACTCAAGGGCTATTGTTTATGAGCTTATTCAAATTATTGCCTAATTAGAGATGGAATTTCGTTGGATTTGAGCTCTAATTTTCGTTTTCTTCCTTTATTCATTGTGATCAATCTTGTTTTAGATATAACTGGATTAGCTTTGTGATTTAGTGACATTTTGGATTCAAATTCAGATTTTATCTATATATAATCAGTTTGAATCAACTAGCTGCGGAAGTAGAATCTTGATTTGAACTTTTATGTTATGTATGCTTCCAAGTTAAGCATTAGATCTTGCACAAACCGAAATATGGATTGTTATTACTGTCACTTTGGTTGGTGCTTTCTTTGATTATATATATTTTTACATTTGTGTTTAGGTTCATCATACGTTTTTAGCCTTTTGTTGTCACAAGATTACCGTTCAGTTTAAGGAAATAGGACATATTAGTGTTTTGACAACTAATTGAAGATGGCTGCTTTCATCATTGCCATGGATTTGAATGATCTATTATGTCTAACTCATGCATAAAAAGTCATCCCATAATTAGCTACGGGCTTTATGTTTCTCCATTCTAAAATATTCTAATGTAATGCTGTTAATTCTTTAGCACACAGTAGAAGATGGCAGATGGTGAAGATATTCAGCCTCTTGTCTGTGACAATGGAACCGGAATGGTCAAGGTACAAAATGGATTTTTTGTGTTTCTGAAATGGGATACTGAAATACCAATCTTTGGCTAAGCCAATATAAATCCTATCTCATGAGTATACCTCAAAATCATTGCTAGATATTCTTACAAAAATAGTATCTAATACGATTATAAATTTGTTGTTAGGCTGGGTTTGCAGGAGATGATGCTCCAAGGGCTGTGTTTCCTAGCATTGTTGGTCGCCCTCGTCATACTGGTGTGATGGTTGGCATGGGGCAGAAAGATGCATATGTTGGGGATGAGGCTCAGTCCAAGCGAGGTATTTTGACTCTGAAGTATCCAATTGAGCATGGCATTGTTAACAATTGGGATGATATGGAGAAAATTTGGCATCACACCTTCTACAATGAACTTCGTGTTGCTCCAGAAGAACATCCTGTTCTGCTCACTGAAGCACCTCTCAATCCAAAGGCCAATCGTGAAAAGATGACCCAGATCATGTTTGAAACTTTTAATGCTCCTGCTATGTATGTTGCTATCCAAGCTGTTCTTTCACTTTATGCCAGTGGTCGTACAACAGGTAAGATGTTTATTTAGTTTCTACCAGTGTTTTAGTTAGCTTGATTGGGTTTATGTATAGGTTAACTGACAAAAACACCTTATCAAAGATCAAGTAGTTCTTGTTCCTGAAGAAGATAGTTTTTCATTAGGACACTCTCCCCTTTTTTCTTCTTCAGGTGGTAGTCTTCATATGACAGCTTAACTGGGTATCTGAACTGGATTCTGTTCTCTTTTCCTTTTTTACTTTCTTTATTGTGTTTTTAAATGAATTCAATTTCAAGGTCTTAGTTTGGTTTGGCATTTCTTTTTGATATATTTTTAATTAGCAATAAGTGACTAAATGGTACGTTTACAATCGTATTTCGGATTTTTTTTTGAAGTTCTAAGCATAGATTTTGAATACTTAAAATTATTGTGTACTTAAGAAAAAGAAACTAGGATTATACTTGTGATTCATCTAATTATTGTAAAATTTGTAAATATTTTTTGGGGTCTTTTTTTGGTTAATGACAACAGTTGAGGACATTTTGCTTGTAGACACTGGCTAGTATTTCTTATTTATTAAAAAATCTTTGTAGTTTTCACAGTACTGGTGATGATCTGTGTATGATTCTATATTCTGCAGGTATTGTGCTTGATTCTGGGGATGGTGTCAGCCATACAGTCCCCATCTATGAGGGTTACGCTCTTCCTCATGCCATATTGCGTCTTGACCTTGCTGGTCGTGATCTCACTGATGCCCTGATGAAAATCTTGACTGAACGTGGCTACTCATTCACCACCACAGCTGAGCGGGAAATTGTGAGGGACATGAAGGAGAAGTTGGCATACATAGCTCTTGATTATGAACAGGAATTGGAAACTGCTAAGACCAGCTCTTCTGTGGAGAAGAGCTATGAATTACCTGACGGTCAGGTAATCACTATTGGGGATGAGCGTTTCCGATGCCCAGAAGTCCTTTTCCAACCATCCATGATTGGAATGGAAGCTGCTGGCATACATGAGACAACTTACAACTCCATAATGAAATGTGATGTTGATATTAGGAAGGATTTGTATGGAAATATTGTACTTAGTGGTGGAACCACAATGTTCCCAGGTATTGCTGATAGAATGAGCAAAGAAATCACTGCATTAGCTCCTAGCAGTATGAAGATTAAAGTGGTGGCTCCTCCCGAGAGGAAATATAGTGTCTGGATTGGAGGATCTATTTTGGCATCCCTCAGCACTTTCCAGCAGGTAATTTTCCTTTAACATTCAGATACTAATTGGTAATTTTACACAAGTTAAAGTTTCTGTTCCTGATGAGTGATTTTTTTAAATTCTAATTTCTTTTTTTCCCTTTGGAGTGCAGATGTGGATTGCCAAGGCTGAGTATGATGAGTCTGGCCCTTCAATAGTCCACAGGAAATGCTTCTAATCTGAGCAACTCCGGTGGACTGTGTTGTGCTATTTTGAAAAGAAAATGCCGCTTGCATTTTTATTCATTTTGTTATCTTCCTGGTTGGTTTTCTATTTAATTTCTGGACAATCACCTTCAAAGAAAAGAAGTAAAAAACAGTGATTGTTGCATTATATTCTTTTTTTTTTTTTTCCCTCTGTAATCAAGAACTTGTTGCCGATCAAACCCTTATGTAGGGTTAACTTTGAATTTTTTTTGTCCTGTAGTCCCTTTTACTCATTCCGTTAAGTTGACCGCAAAAGCTTAGGACCCAAACCACAAACAATAGAACAACCCCAAAAGAGTAGAACAAGCCCAAAATAACAAAGGACACATTCATATTTGATTTGGATTGGCCCAATTCAATTTGGGTCACATGATCTTAAAGGGACTGATATTTAAATAATCTATTTTTTATTATAATAAAATTATGTCTTTGGTTTTTTATACACAATTTGTGTAACAGGTAATGTGTCATTATATGATTAGTTAATTTTAAATTAAAAATAAAACAATATTTAATCTCATATATATATATATATATATATATATATATATATATATATATATATATATATATATGTATTAAAAATAAGTATACATAATATTATTTTCTTTCGGGCAATCTGTGATAGTTTTCAATTTTTTTATAATAGAACATTATTTAAACAGAATACACCTTAATAAGTGTTTCTTAGCAATACTTATCGTGGATAGTGCTCCTGCTTCGATGCCTTCTAAAGTGAAATAGACATGCACAAGAATGCTTTGTTTATCTCAACTAGAGGTAGAAAAGTATGCTTAGGCTAAACCTTGGGTGTGAAAACGTCATTTACTCTTTAATTTTATCAAGAGTGATGCTTTGTTTAGGTAGATTTTAAGTCTACATTGTTCTCACTTGTCCCTTTTACCTGACTGAGTGGGCAAACAATCAAACAGGTTCAAGCTTTAATTGGTGGCTACTTATTACCGCCATGCTTTCATAATTGGCTGCAAGGTGTGCGGCTATGTCACCATGGCAGCAGCCCATATTTCTATAAGTAAATTATCCCAATATAAATATTTAAAAATATTTACACAAGTAAATGACATTGAAAGATTAGAGTTGACTTTAAAACAAGTAAGCCAATTGCCAGAGATAACTTTAATTTCTTAAAATGGTGATACAAAACCAGAAAACAGCACAACAGAACCGACCCACTATCTGAATTCTGAAAAATCAAACCCATTTTTCAATTCTGATTTTGAACCCACCTAAACTTTTCAACTATAAGTTATCCCATTTAAAGTCAACCAAAAAATTTCCAGACTCCAAGGAAGTTTCCTAATCAAAAGGCCAACAACCCATACCCACCAGAATCTGCTTAAAAAGTCCTCAGGAAAACCTCCAGTCTGCACAATAACTGGACCATCCATCAACATAACCATCACCCTCCAATGTTTTCCAATAATAGTTTCTGATAATGACAAGCTTCAAATAAAATACCAATTGACATGTCAGAAATGTAAAGCCACTATTTTCTTTTAAAACGGGAAATTCACTTAAGTCAAACTGGATTTTAGAGAAAATCCATTATATCAAACAACTCAAATTTTGGATCCAATCACTAGTCTTACCTGCCAATGAAATTAGTTTGGATAAAATGTATTCAAAGTCTTGTATATCTTGATCTGTCATTTTGGCTCAACAGTTTCATTTACTATAAACCTACCCACCTTCACTAACATCATCTTGATGAGAAAAAATACTTTTAAATTGAAACAGTTGAGTGTGTTTTTAAGATGGTTTTTAATCACCTACTGTCTTGACCTTCAAATTTTTTAAACCATAGTAGTAATATCCTGTGGGTATACTCTATATATATATATATATATTTTATGATATAATATAATATATATAAAATATAATATATATAATAAAATATATTAAATTACTTTAATTTAGTAAATATATCGTATGATATAATATATATTATATGATATAATACATATTATTGATATGAATCGATATATCTTTTTTTAAAAAATAATAATATATTAAATGTGTATATGATAAAATTTAAAATTTCATATGTGTCTGTGATATTTTTTAAAATGATATTGTATCAATTAGAATTTTTCATTTTTTTTAAATACATATCATATGATATTATACGACACATAATATATAATATAAAAAATTAAATTCTAATATACAATATAATACACGAATCGACTACCTCGTGTAAAACCGCATTTCAGTATTGAAAATGTTTTCACTGATCCCAAAAGTACTTCTACAGATCATTCTTAGAAACCCTTATATCCAAAATAAATATTTCTTTCAGTCTTGGTCAAATGCTGCATTTGTTTGTTAATTTCAGGATGGTTGAAAATGAACCCAGATGAACAGTTTTTGACCTTTTCTGAAAGATTAAAAAAGTCTGAGCTGTTGAGACTTGGATTAAAAATTTAAAAGAAGAAAAGGGGTTTGGAATTTGGATGGAGTCATAAAAAATGTGTAATAGAATATTAACAACAAAATGATGCCACTAATTGACTATCACCATCATGGCCAACTGCATTCTTACCCTACTTTTTTTTTTAATCAAGTTTGAAGATTGAACTCCACATCTTTATTCTTGAATAATAATAATCGGAAATATTATTCGTATATATTTTTAGTATATAAATAAATATATATTTATATATATATTAATTTATTTTTAATTTAAAATTATTTAATTATATAGTGATATATATATATAAATATTTTTTTTTTATGTATTTAAAATAAATATACATAATTTTATTATATAAGTTCATACCAAATCATGAAACTGACATATTTGTTTGTTTGTTTAGTGGAGAACGCACTGGAAAGAACCCAGAAAATCTGCTGCTTATGAAATCATTTTATTTTATTTTTTTTAATATTATCTCTCTCAAGTTTCAATGAATTCAAGCTGCAACCAAACCTCAATACTTTACTTCATTTGGTGACCAAAAATTATGCAAGACATTACATCTTTGCTTGAGCCTTTGATTCAATATTGTCAACTCTGAATTTTGTCAACAAAACAGAAAGTTAGGAGTCTCCAGCAAGCCTAATTTGTATCTGGAATTAGCAAAATTGGTAAATCATTAGAATTTTTAGAGAGAACGGCTGAGTTCAAGTCTCTACCATATTTATGAAACTTTTATTTAAATTACTCCAAAAAAAAAAAAAAAGCCTAATTTGCACTATAAACATGATGGGAAGAAATGGAAGAATATATATATGATTATATGCCAAAGTAAAGAGGTGAAAAAACAGGCCAACATGTAAAAATTTGTGTATATGTATATATTTTTTTCTGCAAAAGCTATCTCTATTTACACAGATGATCGCCAGATTCTTCCCTCAAATGAGATTACAATGACAGTGACATCGTCATGGTATCTGCGACGATCTCCTTGTGGGATATCAAGCAACTCATGGAAGTCTATACCTGCATTGTTAATGAAACCAAGTTCAGTATATTGACTTTGGCTGATATTGTAAGATGATTAGCTTGTTTTATTGAGTAAGCTCAAGTTCTTACCGGCTTTCTTTGCTGCACGGAATAGTACTTCTTCGATAAGATGTTGTGCAGGATCTCCTTCGGGAAATGCTGCGATGAATAACTCAACTTCGGATACAGCTTCTTCGTTGGTGAAGTACTGATAGAGTCCATCAGAAGACAATATCAAGAACTTGTCCCTTGGGCTGAGTCGATGATGGTAGAGCGAAGGGAAACAAGTGATATACGGAGAATTTCCTATGTAACTGATTCTAAACATCTCCAGAAGTGCATCATTCCATTTTGGCTGCCATGAAAAACCAGAGAATCAGATTTCTATAATCTCAGTTGATCATGAGTATCATATCAATATTGGAACAGTTTGGCCATTTAAATCCTATTGATGCCATCAAACAATATCAATGTATACCTGTTTCAGAAATCCGGCCCCAAAAGCTCGAGTGACCTTCAAATAACCTTTCACCCGGTCATTCATTACTGCAGAATCATCATCCGGATGTTCTTTCATAATTCTCGCAACTTCCTGCAATATCGAAAACGCCATTTAGTTCATCTCAAACTATATAAATGAATCTCTCTTTGTTCTAAATATTAAGGCAAATCATCAAACACACAGAACAATTACAAAAAGGAAAATCACCTCTTCTGCATAAGTGCTGTGATCAATAGTCAGCTGAACGGATGTCAAGTTATATAATCTGTCAATGTCACCATTATCCATTGCTTCAAGATCATGCAGAGTTTCCTCCTTGATTCGTTCTAAATCCTTCCATGGCCTCCCTAATCCAATATTAGGCTCAAGTTTCTTCGCGAGAACTGCCCGACTATCACCAACATTCATCAAATACACATCCTCTCCCTTCATCAACATCACCAAAACACAAGAACCCATCAGAGCCAACTCAGGATTCTCCCTCACCATCAAATCTGCAACCTCCAAATATGAGTCCTCTGTCTTCTTCAGGGCAAGCGAAAGCGCCTTCAGCACATCCTGATGGTTGACCCCATTAGTCCCTTCACAGTTCAATTTTTCCTTTAACTTCCTATCAAGCTCTTGCCTTTCCCTATCCCATTCACACCTCCACCTCTTTTGATTCTCCTCCCGTTTCTTCGCTGCCCCTTTACCGTTCTTTCTCTTCAAATTATCATCTATAACACCATTTTCCACAAGATGATTATTCTCCTTATCAATCTGGAATTGGTTTAATTCATCAAACAATGAAGATGCCTCACTTGAACTCAACGAATTCCCTGTGGATTCAAATTTATCATTCCATAACAACCCCTTTAGTTCCTTATGAACAGCAGTGTATAAATTAGTAAGCAAATAATCAGGAGCATCAGGACCGTTAAATCCATCATAAATACCAACAAAAACCCATCCGTGTTTCTCTGATACCACAATATGAACTCGATCTTCACCGGCTTTGCCTTGCGCCCACTGTAGATTTTGACTCTTCATTGAAAATTCATCATCTTCATCTTCAACAATAACACCATTTTCATTGTTCAAGCTCCTGTTACTACTAACAGTAGTACTACTCCCGTTCACACTCTGGTTGTTTCTCTCTGAATCCATTTCTGTAAACCCTTTAAACGATTTATTGCTACGAGAAATTGACAACACTCTCTTGAAAACCTTCATTAATCTTTGTTTCTTGGAATTTCCGCGAGGACTATTTTGAGATAAGCTTCGCTGCAACTTATCATTATTATCGCAATTTTTTTCTTTATCAGTCATCGGACCGGAATATAACCCGCGATCGATGGGTCCCGATACAAATCCACGCTCGATGGGACCCGACAAGAAGCCTCTCTCGATCGGCCCGGATCCAGACAGGGAACCGCCCGACCCGGATTGGAACGAGCTACGGGGTACTGGCTGAAGAGGAAGAGAGGCGAAAGAATCTGAGCTCTCGAAAGTGGAGGCCCGATCAGTAGACGAGGTATTGTACGGACATGAATCGACGAGCGCCATTGATAGAGTTTGGGTTGAAACGTTGGCACTGACCGAGGCGCCGGAGATTGAGTGGAAAAACGTCGTCGTTTGGAGGAGGTTGTTTGTGGAGAAGTCGGAATGGATTTTGGAGGAGGAAGAGACGCGTTGCTGTTCGGGCCGTAAGTAGCAGAAAGAGTGGCCAAATCCGCCGTCAACTTGGTCCACGAAAATGACGGCGTTGTCGTGACGGCGTGACACCTCACCAGCGAAACAGTGCCCAAGTTTCCCGACGCCGTTACCCATTTAAAAAAAAAAAAAGCCTAAAAACCTTCAAGTATTACAAAAGAAAAAAGATTGGTTCTTTCATAGGATGTTTTTCTTATGTTTATGTTCTGTTTCTGACTGCTCTGTACTTTGTTGTGTTTTAAGTTTATTATGCTGAGAGAGAGAGAAGAAGTTGACTTTTTGAGTTGGGATTTGTTACTTTTTTTTATATATATAATTCGGAATTTATGCGGGGAGTTGACTTTAAGCTTCGGCGAAAGCGCGTGGGGGTTTGGAGGGAAAACAGTTATTAAATTGTAGAGACTTCAAAAGTCAAAGGTCTGATTTATTAATATTAAATTTAAAACAATAAAATTATGTGTATCTATTTTGAGTACATAAATATATATACATTTATATGTGTCATCATATGATTGGATGATTTTGAATTAAAAATAAAATAATAATTAATCATATGATGATATATATGAGTGTGTATATATTTGTGTACCTAAAATAGGTACACATAATATTGCTCAATTTAAAAATGGTTAATCCGCTCACAGTTTAAGTTTGATTACCGTACCAAATCCAACCGAACTTTTAAATTTACTTTAATATTATATTAACAACATTAAAATATTATTATTTTAATATATATTAATTAAAATAAAATTATTTTAATTTATTTATAATAAATTTTGTTAAATTTACGAGTTTAATTAACAAGTCAAACTACCCTAAAACTTGAGTTTGAATTTTCAAAGTTTCCAACTAACAAGCTCACAAATCTATAAAAATTTTGATGCATAATTGATTAAAAAAATATCGTTTTAACTAATACAAATCAAAACGATGTTATTTTAGTATCGAATTGAACTCAAGTTCAACCTCTCTCAAGCAAGTTGAGCTCGAACAATTTTAAATTACTCGACTTCACTCAAATCGAGTCAAACTCAAGTTTATGTGCGTTTAAACTTAACTTGACTAAAATTCAATGACCACTATAAAGAAATGATTAACAATATTGATGTGACAGATAATATATACGAAAATTTTATTACTACTTTTACTTTAAATATTAAAAATTTATTAAAGTGATTTTTATTTTATTATAATTATATTATTATTTATTAATTTTTTAAGATAAAAATAGTCATATTTTTAATTACTATAACAAATAATATAAAAAATATTTTAGAATAATTATATTCAATAGCGTTTAAGTAATATAATATATTAATATTATTATTTTTATATTAATTAAATTTTATCAAATATAATAATTATTTATACTTAAAAATTTTTTAAATAATTTATTTTTAAGATAATTTTTTTAATTTTAATTATAAAAATATTAGTCGGATCAAATGTATCCGTATTTTAATTTAACTTATTTATTTATGACTATCTCAATAACCCACTAGATCTTGAAGGGGTACAGCTCATTAAATGTCATGTACTCATTACTTTGAGAGGAAAAAAAGAAAAGAAACAAAAATTATATGCGAAAAAGCTTTGAAATATCTTTTCTCCTTTTTATTTATTTATTTTTTCTTATCATTTCAAAATTAATTTTTGGCAAAATCAAATCTGCTTTTTATGTTCAAAGTTTGAAAAAATGGAGACAATTATGGTGTGGTTGTAATATAAAAAACACAAAATTAGGCAGTTTACATGTGTAAGTTGTTGTGTTTCAACGTGCAAAACATAGATCTCATGCCCCCCCTCCCCTCCATTTGGATTTGTATTTTTAGGATTTTACATTCTTTAAAAGAGATGGAAATGGTAAACCTTAACCCTTTTCATATTTTGCCCTTTCTCTTTTACTTGTGTTTTTTTGACAAAAACGATTTAGATGGCATGAGGGAAATGTGCTTAAATTAATTGGAGATTTTTGTTGGATCAATTTCATTTTGACCCTCCATCTATTCAAGTTTCTCATTAGTTTTGAAAATTAATAATCTAATTTTAAAAAATATGAAAACCCTAAGTTTATGGGTAAAAATGTTACTTTTTAAAGTTTAAAAACTTTATGTAAAGGTGAAATGTTAGTTTATAAAACCTGGGAGGGCAGAGAGTAATAAACTTTATAACTTTTTAATATAAACAGTAAAATAACTATTTTACCCCTCTCTTTAATAGGAAAAATTAACAGAAGTTTGTCTATGGACGGAAAAAAGAGTTTTTCATCTCCCGTGGATATAAGTTTGAAAATGACCTAAAAATTGGATGGAAAATAGTACTTTTCCCGTTTTGAAAATTAATAACTTTGTCTATTATTAGGATAAATAAATAGTTTCTCAAACAATAAAGAGCAATAATATATATATATATATATATATATATATATATATATATATATATATATTATTTTTAAATTGTTAGTTTTTTAAATTAAATGAGAAATGAGATATAATTTTATTTATTTTAATATTAATAATAAAATTATCATTTTACCCTTATAACTATCGGAGAAATTTAACCTAAATAGGGTGATGGGTAACTATTTATAAACTTGGGAATAAGCCTTTTGGCCTTTGAAATAACATGTTACTATTTTGCTAATATATTCTTATCCCTTTCAAATTTCCAATCATAAGAGATTGATTTGTCCATCTCATCCATCTTCTTTTATCTCTTTTATTCTTCTCAATCACCCTCTTTTTATAAAAATCACATTAGAATAAGTTGAAATTCTGAAGAATTTGTAGATGCTTTTCTTGCATTTATGTCTATGTTTGAAGAGAGACGGTCTATCACAAATGGGATAAAGAATAAACTTTGTCTATGTAAACACACTCGCAAATTCTTCTAATTTCTTTCATTTTTTAGGGATGCCTTTCTGATCAAGGGCATATATGGAATATTTCTTTCGTATATCATTAAGGTGTTGTTTGGTTGATGGGAAAGATAAATTATTATAATAATCTTTTATTAATAATAATGATGTGACAGATAATATAAAAAACACTGATTATATCCTAGTTATTTAAATATTATCAAAATAATCTTTATTTTTTACTATTATATTCATACTTTTTAATTTTTTAAGACACAAATAATATCATTTTCAATTAATGTAACAACTAATATGAAAAATATTTTATAATAATTATACTTAAAGATATTTAAAAAAAATAAAATTATATGTACTCAGTTTGAGTACACAAATGTGTACATATTTATATATGTCATCGATTGAGTGATTTTAAATTAAAGATAAAATTACACTAAATCATGAGATGATATATATAAGTGTATAAATTAGTGGGTATACATCGTATTGCTCTCAAAAGAAAATCTTTGTATTCTTTTATGAGCAATATTATATGTACTTACTCCGGGTGTACAAATATATATACACATATATATGTTATCACATAATTAGGTGTTACTTAATCATTAATTTAGAATTACCCAATCATATAATGACACATATAAATATATATACATTTATGTATCTAAAGTAGGTATAAATAGTTTTATTTTTCTTTTATTATATTCAATCAAACACAATAATTATTTATACATATCAATTTAATAATTTATATACAGTTATATTCAAGATAATTTATTGTCGTAATAATCTTTCATTTTCTGAAATAAAAATTATCTAAACCAAACGTATCTTAAATATTAGATTTATCCCATACAACCTTGTGAGATTGTCTAAGATTGTTTGATTTGAGCATACCCAAGTTTTTTATAAACTATAAAAAAAATATTAATTTAAAAAATTACTTCTTAAGGATTAATACAAATATAATCACTAAGCTTGGGTTTATGCCAATATTTTTCTTTAACCTTTTACCCTAAAACCCTACCTAAAATTGTGTCTCCTTCAATCTTAAACTCAGATTTTATTGTCTCACACCAAGTACAAAAAATAAAGTAAAAAAAGCATTACATTGAAGAATTAAAATCAATCATGATCATGTATTGTTGTTAAAAGTTGGTTAATTGTAACTGTACACATTAGTTGGTTTAATTTTAATGGGAAATGGGCAACACTAATTAAATCGGTTGGATTTAATCAGTTATGTAGTTACCTAATTAGTGTAAGTAAATGTGACAAATATGCTAGTTGATGTGCAGCTCAACCTACTACTGTTGTGGGTAGAGATAAACCGTTGAGTTTAAACACAAAGCTGGTGAGTTGTCTGAGATGACTTGTTACTGTTTTTGTAATCATTAAAAAAATTAATTAATTAATAATTATATTATAAAAAATATTTTTTATTAAAATTATTGGATCAATCAGTTACTGAAAAACTTGATTGCTTTTTCGGGCAAATGGGCCTAATTGGTTTTTTGGCCTCATGAATGAGTCTCTGAGAAGGCAAAATGCTTAGTAATGCAAGGGACCTGTAATCCAAATTCCAAACTAGAAGCGTTTGATCGGTTACAAGTACTGCCATTCTCTTAAAATGTGGAATATATTATCTTATCCCATTCACATAAGACTCGGTTCATCAATGAAGAAATTTTCGGATTCAAGAAGTTGGGGCTAAACTGACTTCTCATGAAAAGTGGACGGTTCATCAATGAAGAAATTTTCCCCGCCCTATAAATTCAGTCTTCAACATCAACACGTCCATCTGGGTTCACCTCATTTTTCCTAAAAATGTCTTGCCGTGATGTAAATGCTCCGGCCGCTGCCAAATACGGCAGTGCCGCCCGTGGAGAGTAAGTTCTTCTCCTTTCTGTTTAAATTTCTCAAATTCATTTCCTTGACACATTATATCAAAATGACATGATTTTCTTTTCAGTGACACGAAGACCGCCGAGATTCCTGTCCCTGCCGTTTCACCCAAAAAGCAGTGAGTTTCAGATCTTCCAGGATTCCCTTTTGTTATTTTGTCTTTCACTGATGCTTTGTTTGTTGTCGGGTGAATAATGCAGGCAAGGTGAGAGAGCCGGTGGCTGTGAGAACGCCTGCAAGTGCGGACCCAATTGCAACTGCAACCCTTGCACTTGTAACGACAATAAATGAGACGCCATCTTTTCTTCTTTTCAAAGCATAGATGGGTCCTTCAATTAAATAAATATATTAGCAAATCCAGTGTCCAAAATTCCTGGTGAACTGTTTAGAATAGAGTAGTTATGGCACCTGCGCCATCAAAAATTCCTTTTGCTGTTTTGATAAATAAGTTGTAAGCCTGTAACAAGATTTTTAACGGATTATTATAAGTTCATCATTCATGTCTTTTAATGGCTCAAAGTCTGAGCTTTCTAAGCTTAAGACAAATAATTACCTGCTTGGATGAAAGCCCTATCTTCTCTAAATCGCCCAGCTGCAAACAATAGTGAAACAGAATTATAAACTGCCAATTTCAAGGGACTTGTTTCTCCTGGTTCATATATATAATCTGCCAATTTCGGTCCAATCCCCTGAATGACACTGAAGAGTCAATGAAAGTTGTTGAGATAACAAATACCATCTAGGATTATTTGAGAAGAATTTATCAGGGGCATTACTATTGATCAGTGGTGGCATGCCTTCAACTCAAGCAGCTCTTCTCTGCATTGTAAAAAGACAATTGCAGATTTAGTTTTCATAAATGTAAGGATTCAACGCTGTTTATAAGAACGCGTTGAAACATAGAACTCGTAAAAAATAAATGAAACATTGAAACATAAAAAAAGAGTTACCTGCTCGCTGTGTTCAAGAAATCAATGTATTCTTGTATAAGTGAAGTCTGTATGTAAAATCAAATTTGAAGTGAGAACCACAAAAAGTACATAGATGAAACATGATTGCTTTAGATTTATCTACTTTACCTTTACACTAGTACTTAGTGCACCAAATTTCTTGTTCACTGTCTCATCTGTTTGGTCAAAGAACGAATCCAACTGATAGGTCTCGTACCAACTATAGAAGGAACAAACCCATGCTTAATTAGCAGCAAAGACCAAATCACATAAACAGAAATCAAAACCACAAAGTTAAAACACAACACTCACCTGGTATTAGGGTCTTTGAGATGAACACTGACTTCATTACAGGACTCAAATTCCTTATCGACAACCGAAATACAGGACTTAGGGTTTCCGTTCTTTGCCGAAATATCCTGAGAGAGGTCACTACTACTACCCTCACCTTGGAGATGGAATTCGAGATATTAGGTCTTGAAGGAGCGTTTAGTGAGACGGTTACAGTTTCCATGTTGAATTTTCTGAGAATTTATTAGGGAAAGCTTGTGGAATTTTCAGAGGAAGAAGAAGAAGAGAGAAGTTCAAAAGGATTTGATCGTTGTGAAAACTTCAGTGGACGTTACATTTGAATTTGTCTTGCCGTTGAACTTTGGGCCATTTGGGCTCACACGGAATTGTTGTACATAGCATCAGCATCATGGATGATGTAGGTTCCTTTGTATTACAATTGAACACACATTATTCATTTAATCTTCCCTCGATTCTTTCTCATCCAACCGTCAAATATTACCCGCGAATACATGCTTCCTTTCCTTAAAACCTGTTCGAGATTTAACGTATACTTAGTCGAGTTGAGTGCTGTTTGAGGTTCAAACTTTTGTCCTCCAACTGCAGGTAATTAACGGAGACGTCGTTGCCAATATATTCGGTACAGTTTTTTCATTTCTCTAATTTATAATAAAATATTTTTAGTTTAACTTCTCTCTGTGTTTTGGTTCATCGGATGAGGATTTTTCTGTATTTTTGTTTTCAATTTTCTTGTTTGTTTCACAAAAGGGGTTTTCTTTTGATGAGCTTTAGTTTGATTCCCACCGCTTAAAGACGTAAGCTTTTAACTCTTTTAAGGAATCAGAAATATTGTTTTTACGTTTTGCTTTACTGTTTTTGATCACGTTACCGTTAAATTTTGAACCACAAGTAGCTCTGATTGGCTCAAAATTTGTTTCGTTCTTGTTTGTTGAAAACCCTATAATTGTTTATGATTTCATCTGTGGTTTTTTTAATTCGTTTTTTTATCTGATTAGTAAATTTTAAGACCTGGGTTTGTCTGTATGTGTGTTGGCGATGCCGGGTTTGGAGAATTTTGTTCAATAGTAAGATTTTTAGTGTTTTTCTGTGATTTTGAATTATTTTTTGAGAATGTTAAATTGTTAGTTTTTATTTTGTTATTTACATACTTTTCTTGATTAGGATTTTGGGTTTTGGAGATGATGTGTAGAAGGAGATGACAGAATTGCAAGTAGACGAGTGTTGCCTTGAGAACAAACGATTAACAATCGCTTCAAGCTCTTCTGTATCTGAAGGTAGTGGCAGTGCTTTTCTAAAGTACCCTGGAGTATCTAGCCCTGCAACTACATCACTGACTCATAGGTATTCATAATTAAGCTTTCTAGATTTCAAATGCTCTTTGAGTTGATTAACATCTGTCTCACAGCTGGGGCATGTATTTTATGTTCAGAGTAATATTAGGTTTCTGCTTCTTTTGGACTAGGGCTTGTTAGTTTGAATGTGCTATGGTATTAGTGGTCAAATTGCATAGATTTTGATTGATGCAATGGATTTTAATCACTAAGCTTAATTGGTGTTTTGGATTTTGCAGGAGGGCCACAGGACCGATTAGGCGAGCTAAAGGAGGTTGGACACTAGAGGAGGTTAGCCCAGCCCTTTTTACTTTAAATTGTGTAAAGTTGTATATCTAAGTGGCTGCCTGCTAGTAGTTGTTTACTACATGTTTGCTTTTTTAGATGGTTATAAATCGTGAGGTGAAGTGCTGATTCAACTAATATGGGAACAATTATAGCTTTATTCAGTTTACTGGTTTTTAGTTAATTTGGATAAACAACAGCTACTAAACATACATTGGTTTGTTGCTTCAGTAATCGCTGCTTGTGCTCTGTATTCTCTTTATACTTTTATTATCTTGGTTACCAACAATTTCTACAATTTTTTACAGGATGAGACATTAAGAAATACTGTAGCAACTTTTAAAGGGAAGAGTTGGAAGAAAATTGGTCTGTTTCTTTTCTCAAAGTTTCTAATATTATTTTTAAATCTGCTTATTTTGTAGTTAATTTTTCTTTTACAATCCATTTTTCATTTCAGACCACACTTTGCAATATGGCAAAATTCAAGGGCTATGTCTCTCCTTTTCAGTGATAGCTATAGTCAGTTACTTCAAATTAGATATATGAAGAACCTTATAACTGGGATACCCAAAATAGAAAGGTTTTGGAGCCTGAACCTTTTGACTGCATAATTTGACATTTGGTGCAAGTTAGAAGAGAAATTGAATACAGGGAATACAAATAGTATGATGTTATACTCATGCTTTTTTTTTTCCCCCACTAATTGATTTTGATTATGGAGTCATTACTGTCGCATGCACTATTGTTTGCCATTGTTGGTCACATTCTAAGACTGGAGTCGGAGTTGGCTAAAGATTTGGATTACTAAATAATTTAGAATGAAGTGTATGAATAGAAAAATTTTACTGGTTACAGCTACTTGAACACAGTATCCTAACATGCTTTTTTAAATTTGTATTTTTATAATTTTATTTAGTGGTAAATTTTTGTGTCCATGCCCATCAGAAGGTGATATAGTTGTGTAGATATTGAGCGCCCACACAATGTTGACTGCAGCAACATCTAGGTTTTTTTTTTTTTAATGGTAGCTACATTCTGTTTGAGTTTATAAAACTACTCTTACACTTGCTTACAATTTACCTGCAGCTGAGTATTTTCCTGATAGATCAGAAGTACAATGTCTGCATCGATGGCAGAAAGTTCTCAATCCAGACCTTGTTAAAGGACCTTGGACTCAGGAGGTGGGCACCTGATTGCCATCTTTGTTCTTTTTTCCCCCTCTGTTCCAACAATTTGGTTCAAGCACTAAAGTTTTGTCACTTCTTTGGCTAATAGGAGGATGATAAAATAATTGAACTAGTGTCAAGATATGGGCCCACAAAATGGTCTGTCATTGCAAAGTCTTTACCTGGTCGTATAGGAAAACAATGTCGAGAGAGGTGAGCTGTACAAATGTTTACAAGATTTACATTTCCCAACTACAATATTGGGCACAGCCATGTGGCCGTGGAACCTTGGACAATCACTCTTTCCTTTTGTTTTATAGTTTACTGATTCATTGCTTTGTCATCATTCATTTTACTGATCGGATTTTCTAAATGTGGTTCTCCTGCTGAGTAACTCAGCTACTCACTAAAATCCATGCCTGCAGGTGGCACAATCATTTAAATCCTGATATAAAGAAGGATGCCTGGACTCTAGAGGAGGAATTAGCACTAATGAATGCCCACAGGAGATATGGGAACAAATGGGCTGAAATTGCCAAGGTTTTACCTGGAAGGTACCATTTTTTATTTTTGAAGAATTTCATATGCAGTCAACCGTGATGCTATGCCATAATGAATTTGTATTAGGATGTTGTATACTATTTACTGCAGTACAATACTTACATCTTGGACTAATAATCGTTCACCTTAAAGCTTTCAATGTGATGGTTTAAGTTATAGACAGTTGATGACTACTTCTGAGAAGAAATGGTTCAAGTAATATTTAATTTTATCATGTGGCATCAGTCATAAGAAAATATTATTTTAGTGATCTACTAAATTTAGCATCTTTGAACTACACACGGTCACCAGTAGATTTACCCATAATCATGAACTTTTCATAAACATATTCATGAAGCAAGTTTCTTAGAGACACATACTCATGAAACAATTTCTCACCGTGAAAATTCATATTCATGAAACAACTACTCTGTTAATCATTTCTCCTGTAATATGCATTCTTTGAAGTGTATGATTTGTTTACGGAGGTGGAAAGCTCTAATGACTTCTATCTTTTTCGTTGTCAGTGTGAACTGTACACAATTCTACCTATGTGATATGACTTTCAGAATGTTGTAATGTTTTAATTATGACAAAAATGTGACTTATTTTTCCATTCAGGACTGATAATTCAATAAAGAATCACTGGAATAGTTCCCTGAAGAAAAAGTTGGATTTCTATTTGGCAACTGGGAAACTTCTTCCTGTTGCAAAGAATGGTCTCCAAAATGGCTCCAAAGATACAAAACAAATTACTGCTGGTACTAAACATTATCTTATTTATTCAACTAGGGACTCAGATTCAACTGCCCAAACTTCATCAGAAAGTAGAGACTTAGGCAAGCTGAATGAAGATGGCAAGGATCAAGTGGAGTCCTCAACTCTAGTTCTAGATATGGCTGCTTCATCAAGGGTTCGTCCAAGTGATTCTCTCAATTCTGATTTTGTTGAATGTAAGCCACAGTCAGCTAAGATAGATCTTAGCTGCTCGGAATCTATGCCAAAGCTTGAGAATTGTGCAATCAATTCTGAACTTGTTGACAACCAAGTAATTGGGTCACAACAGCAATTTGGAACTCCAACCTATGGTTCTTTGTGCTATGTTCCATTATATTCAGATCCTTTAAACAAATGTCTTCTGCAGCATGAGTGCAACTCTACTCCCATTACTTCACCGATTAGCTACTTCAGTCCACCTTGTGTGAAGGGCAGTGGTTTAAGTGCTAGAAGTCCTGAATCTATATTGAAAATTGCTTCTGAGACTTTCCCGTATACTCCTCCTATTTTAAGAAAGAGAAAGTCAGAAGGTCAAGCTTCATCTGATACTAAAATAATGGGAAAAGTAGATGGGGAGACAACAGATACAAGTACTCCTATTGAGTCTACTGGAAAGGCTTTCAATGCATCTCCTCTATATCGGTTAAGATCCAAACGCACTGCTGTTTTCAAGTCTGTGGAAAGACAACTTGAATTCACTTTCAACAAGGGGAAGCGTCATGATAATACCAAATCTAGGGAATTGTCTGTGAATGCAAGTTGTCCTATTACCGAAGATTTGCACACAACAAAACTCAGGTGACCTAGGGCATAACCTGTAAGTAATAGTTTCACTAACTGTTATCTCCGATTATAGCATCCTTTTATCCAAACTGCTGGCATTATCTGACTTGGGCTTCTGTACTTTGATTAATGTTCAGTCATGTGAATGGTTCTGAAAAAATTGCAATTTTTGATCAATCGAGAAAAATTATGGAGATCAAAGAATTATTTACATTATAGATCACAATGCTCTCATCACATTATGGATTACAATGTAGTAAATGGTTACATTATTTTATTATGGATTAAAATTATGGAGATCATATTTTTCTGTGATGAAGAAACATGTATTATTTTTGGTTCATTCCAGATAAATCCAAATCCAGCATCAATTCATAGAAGACAAGAAAAAAGTAAAAAAGAAGCTGTACTTCTTAGTTAGGAAGTAAGTTGTAAGTGACTGAATATGCAATGTGTAGTTCAGGCCTTCTGGTGGCAACAGAAACAACATAGTTAGCTTATTGAGGTCTGTATTAAAGGATTTGGAATTAGTATATGCATCTGTGCTAAGGCGAGGCGTGAATTTTTTATGAAGCAATATTATGTGCATTTAGTTTTAAATATCTAATTAGGTATTCAGATTATGTGTCATTATGTGATTGTGTATTTATTTATCGTTAATTTAAAAATTACCTAATCATATAATACATCATCTAGATACTTAATGGATACTCAAAATTGGTATACATAGTTTTATTGTTTCGATATTATGTTTTATAAGTTATTGATTTTATAGTGACAATGAATTTTAACTTATTTGACATCTTTGTATTGATACAGGAATAAATGAAGATACTTGAAATTTGCAAATGAGAACAGAATTTGTTTCTGCAAATGTTCAATAGTGATGAAGCACAAAACTTTTTCTAATATGCTTAGAATGTTGCACTTTCACTGACTCTGCCTGATCATACTGGAGAGACTCATACACTTGTTTATTCACTGGTATTAGGCATCTTATTTCTGTAGAATAAGAAGTTATGGGACCCAATAATTTGTGAAGAATACTGATGGTAACAGTTAGTGTACAGAATCACCCCTCAGGACAAAAATGTGCTTATAAGTTCTTCCTCCAGTATGCACAGATAGATCATGTAGCATTTTTTATGTGACTTTCATATTTTGTAGCATTATTTATGTGACTTCATTTCAAGCAGTCTAGGTTTTGCGTGTTGTTATCGACAGAATCTATTTTGCCTATACAATAAAACCATATGCACTCAGTTTTGATTACTCAATTAGGTATTTAAATGATGAATCATCGTATAATTAAATATTTAATTACAGATGACATGTCATTGAAATATTCAACTGGAATTAAAACCAGACGCACATAGCTCTTGCGATATCTCTTTTTCAAGAGTTGAATATAGAGCTATTGGTATAATTTTTTTTTTTTTCTTTTCATTTTTGCCTTATCAGAGAATCATTTAGTTCTCTCCTTCCCCTCTTCAATTACTATCATGTGATTGTTCAAGGGATGAAACAACAATGTTGTCATTGACTGTACTAATGCTAGTAGAAGGCTGAAGGTTATTTTTATACAATAATACTATGTGTACAAATAATGATATATTATCATATGAGTATATATCATTTTATTTTCAATTTTTAACTATTTAATCATATGATAATACGTCATTATTTTATAAACCAAGCATATTTACTAGTCTTTTTTTTCCCATATGAATATAATAAAAATTGACCACTAATATCGAGGAAGATTAATCTCTTATTGGAAATGACTTGAATCAAACCAATTTAACTTAAATAAGTATTAGTTTCAAATCAAATGGTACTTGAGTAGAAATTTTAATTCCACATTTCAATTTAAATACTAAAATCCCCGTATAACAGTTTCATATACTACTAAGATATTATATAATTTAAATACATAATTATCACAAACCAAAAAGGTAACAACTTAAAAACATTTTTAACAAGTATTTTCTTAATATTCCCAAACAACACAAGATAGTCCCATGGTTGGTTATGCATGAGTTCTCCAACTTTGGTCTTCCCATTCCAATATATGGCTTACAGAATTTCAATCTAGGTTCAAAATTTCACACTAATAAAATTTATATCCATACTATAATCCAAAAACATGGTAATTAAATCATGTATCGTGCTGTATTATAGAATATATCCTTTTAAAAATTATAATTGTTTCATCATCATTTTAAAAAATATCCGAACACTTTTTAAAAATTAAAAATTTTTTTGATACAACTCCATTACGTCATCACTTATCTGAAAGGTATGCCGATGTATGATAAATATATACATTCACAATATTATTTAATTTTTTATATATTTTAAGATACGTATCATTTTTTCCATATACATCCTCGGGCTTTGCGAGGAATTTTAACTTGCCAGTACAGACATCTGCCATGTAGACCAAATTTCAAAACTTCAACAAAATTTTCAGAGACCTAAATAAAAAGTACAATTAACCGTAACACACTACACCTGAATAGAAAACGACTTATTCTCCATTCTACTAAAAAGGGGTAACTCGGCAATGCAAAGCATTTTGCAAAACTACTTACCCTGAAAAACATCAAGAAGCAATATTCAGTAGGGATGGCAATGGGGAGGGGCGGGGAGGGGATATCAATCCCCGTCCCCGTCCCCGTAGGGGATATCAATCCCCGTCCCCGCCCCGTCCCCGTTGCGGGGATAAAAAATAATCCCCGTCCCCTCCCCGCGAAGGAAAATCCCCTCCCCATCCCCTCCCCGTCCCCGCGGGGAAAAATTCCCTCCCCATCCCCGCCCCGTCCCCGTGGGGAAAAATCCCCTCCCCATCCCCGCCCCGCCCCGTCCCCGCGGGGAAAAATCCCCTCCCCATACCCATAAATATAAATTTTAATTCTTTTATATATTTCAATAAATAAAATAAATCATATTTTTCCAAAATATCACTTGCTACAAGAGCTATAAAATATTCTTTGTTATTTTAGTTCAAATATAAAGTTTTCATAAAATCTAACAATATGCAATAATCAATCTCTTCATTAGTAGCTCTTCATGTATGTGATTTAGGGTAATTTTATAATAACATTAAACTTAACACTTTTCATTGACTTCAATTGATTTTATTAAGTTTATAATTTATTATTTTTTGTGTGTAAAACCTAGTGGATTGACTAACTAAGTTTTGAAGTTGAAATAAAATTAATTTGGTGCATTTACATTTTATGATAATGAAATTCTAGGTTTTTTTTAATATATTAGATTAATAGTTTAGAAATTAGTAAAAGCTAATAATTGATAATTCAAAAATTAGTAAAATTAAAGTTATAGTTTTAATAAATTATAATGTAAAATTTTCTAGAAATTATTAAATTAATATATTAGATTTAGGGGTGGGGAGGGGATTGGGAGGGGAGGGGAGGGGAGGGGCGGGGAGGGGACGGGAGGGGCGGGGCGGGGCGGGGACACATGTATCCCCGTCCCCGACCCGTCCCCGATTACGGGGATTTTTTTTGTCCCCATCCCCGCCCCTTTCCCAGTTTTTATCGGGGAATCCCCTCCCCGTTAGGGTCGGGGAGGGTCGGGGCCCCTAAAGTCGGGCCCAAATTGCCATCCCTAATATTCAGCAAGACTATTGATTAAACTGAATGGTTAAGTAAATATGATTGAAACAATAAGAGAGAAGTTACATTGACAGGAACCTTACAAAAACTCCGAACTAAACCAAGAAAAAACCTTCGATAGTAGTTTGGTCAAGAACTTTATAACTGCGGTCGAGGCCATGAGTAGCAACCTACCATTAACATTTACAATATATTATTATATTGTAAAAAAAAAGAAAAATCCTGTATAAAGTTGCAGAGGAGCACTTATGGTCTCCATGCTTACTCTTTGTGCTATTATTCATTAGGTAATGCATCGTAACAAATAAATGAATTATAAGAAAGAGAAAAAGAAAACAAAGAAGCAAAAATATTGTTACCATGTACGTCAGAACAGCGTAACGCTCCTCATTTAAGAACAGCGGTTTTCCTCTATGCATCCCAATATCCTGCAAAAGGAATAAATCAAAATATAAGGTATAAAACTTGAATCTCACATTGGAAAGTATGTGTTTCTCTTATAGGGTTTATAAGGCTTGGAACTCTCTGATCTCAATGATTCTCCCAAGATTAGATAGACTGAACACCAGAAAAAATCCAAGATTTAATTGAACTTTCTTCTAGTTTTTACTTTAGAAATGACAGTAAATCAAGTCCAAACATTTATCATTTGTATCAGCAAAAGTTTGATTACGTATAATTCAAAGAAAGATCTTCAATCAGTCAAGAATGATAAGTCATCCTTCAAAAGAAAGGGAAAAAAAATATAGTATTCTGTTACAGTTTAAATATCAGTAGGAACACTTATCTTCCCCAGGGCAGGGGAACAAAAGCCAGCTTATGAAAATTGACAAGCATACAGAAAAGCACATTATTTCTTTGTTTATTTACAGCCTGACAAAAGAAAAAAATCACCTCTTCACCATATGCATCTAAATAGGGAGAGGGCCAAGGAGTCTGAAGAGAGCATCTTTGCAGCAGAATTGTTGTAATCTATAATAAAAAAGGCTATTAGTCATGAATCTAAGCCAGCAATAAGTGAAATGGAATAAAGAAACTAGTAAATAAAACACGAGACATAATTATTCAGATTCTTTTCCAAGATAAGAAAGTGTAAAGACCATACCCTAATCAAAAGGAATACGCCAGTACCAGCACCACAGTTCTGTGCATGAGTTTGACATTCACTTTCCCTACATATTAAAAAGGTGCACTAATGAAAATTTAAATTTTGAATAATGCTGATATGAACTATGGATGGTACAACTAAACAATATACAACATGCAGGTCATGCATATTAGGCAAGATGTATGAATTGCCACCACATAATCTTAAGAACTGTGACATGGAGATGGATGGAACATGAACCTGCAGCATGACTTCCAGCTTGGAGAGCATAATCTGCCACACAACAGACACAAAGCAGGCTCATGAAGAACAGATTTGCAATCAGGGCAACGCTGTTTTACATACCTGATGAAACAAAAAAAGTTTCAGAAATGAGTTTTCTTAAAATAAGGACCAATAGCATATAAAAAGGAGTTTTCAAAACAAACCTCTGCAATAGATCCTGGTAAAGATGAGGTAGTTGCATTAACTTAAGTGGAACAGCTGGGTTGGAGTACAAAACCGTTTGAAAACCATGAACTTCAAACTTCTTGCAAAAATGATGGAACCATTTATGTACTAAGGTGCGTAACACTTCATCCTCAAGAAGAAAATCCAATGGGGGAATCTTAAACAACTTCTCAAGTTTCTGAATTTCATTGAGATCACCCAGAGCACCATCATAGCTATCCATTATGTCATGAAATGATTGATCAAACATATCATCTCTATCAGAGAAAGGTGCTGAGGCAGTAGAATTCAGTAATTTCCAAAGCAAAGCACACCGCCTTAAGAAAGGGAAACTGAATTTACGAATCATATCCTTAACTTCACAAGAAGGGTCAACATAGTTTGAAATAAAGTACTCCCGTGCAGACCCAAATCCTCCCAAGAGTTTAGATATGTCAGTAATCAGGCATTCAGAAAAACCTATGCCATCAGTTTTGCATTCAGGTCTTCCGCAATATGAAATAACAGCCTGCATTCCAATATACTGGATTTAGAAAAAATCAGCTTGTAATAGAACATTGAATAACCAGTAAGGGCATGCAGTAGTGATAACACACCTGAACTATGGTGACAGCATAGAACATATGCACAAGGGATAAAACAGACTCCTTACATGATATAAATGGGCATGGTAAACAAAAGAGAACCCACATCAATGATGAAAATGGATCGTGAGCAAGGACTGGGTCAGATGCCCAATTCCAAAATTTAATATCAGGATATGACACTTCTGTATCAGCATTCTTCACAATACTTGAAATATTACCTGAGAAGCACAAAATTTATAACCGATTTTAATAAAATATATTTTATTAAGAATAAAATATTTCAAAACAATCACAAAAAACCTGTAAATGCATCACTTTCCACACATGATTGCTGCACACTTATATAAGGAGATATGCCCCTTCAAATAATATGACAAGTTAAAATTCTCAATCAAATGGTTGCAACCATTAACAGATTTCATTAATGCAACATATAAATGCCATTCAGCTGATGAAATATGTCTGATGCATTTCAACCCAAAATGGAACAGCATACAGTACTTAAGTTATACTAATTTCAGCATCATCTAACTACTTTGAGTCATCATGCCACTTCAATAGTGATATGAATTCTAAGAGAATTATACCTCAAAAACTATTTATTGAGATTGGATAACCTAAAGTTATATAATTCCCACATCAAAGATATACTTTCTCATGTGGGATCCAAGTTTTATACCTTATACTTGGAATTCTAATATATTACTACACTCTGCAACCCCTACGTCTATGCAAACTGGCGATGTGCTATCTCCCTGCTAGTCATGGGCAAACACTACAATGCCAATGTCACCGCCCAAGTTGAACAATTGTAATTGAAAGACGCAATGATGACTCTAATACCAAATTATATGAACTTTGAGAGAACCACATCTCAAAAACTAACTATTAAGATTAGAGAGCTCAAAGTCATATAAACCTCATATCAGAAGCCCATATTTTCCAATATGGGATCCAAGTCCTACTCCTTACATATGGGATCCTAACAAATAGTAGTTGACCCAATTTTGGATCCTCATTCACAACAATAACATGATCCAGCGGAAATTTTGGTCACCCTAAGCAAGAATTCAGTAAAGTTTCCTTACAAAGTCTTCAAAAAAATTTTCATTAACTTAAACAGGTTCATAGCCACCAAAATCGATGATTTACATCTGAGAAGTTAAGCATCAACTTAGAAGGGATGCTGCACATGAGTGCAAATGGCATAAATGATTTTGTTTGAGATAGACTGAAAGCCTAAAGAATATAGAACAGGAATGTTTTTCAAACCATGTACAAAAGCAGAAGTAACGACAATCATACCTCCTCCCTCACATGCTATGTTGGAATAATCTCTGGAAACCCCAGAGCAAATAGACTCTGCAAAAAGCTGAACACCTACAAATCTTTGAAGCACATGAAGAGAATCCCTGCTTCGCATACTCTGAACAACTTTTAGCAATAAAGATAGTACAAATACTCTAGAAGATTTGAGTTCTTTATACAATGCATTAATGTCATATATTGGAGTCAAAGAAGTCCTTTCACATCGAGCAGCAATGTCCATTGACATGAGAGTGTATTTTAGAGTGTCCCACATGATCATTGGGTGGCCAACCCTTGCAGATCCAATAAAACTATTCTGCTTGTTGTGGAAATACATTTTACCAATCACATGTGAAACAAGATCAAGACTTGATGCCATTTTTTCATTTCTCTGTTGGGGAAAAGATTCAATCAAAACACCTTTTCCAACCACATTGGCAGCAGATTGCAAGAGTAACAAAGCTTGATGAAGCCAAAGAGAATTATTTTTTTCCACTGGCAGAAATGAGTTGCCAACAAATGATGAACCACTACTCAAAATCAAAGGTTGCTTAACCTTCTGAAGATCCCCAGACAGCACAGGCAAGACAGAATTTGCTAATTGTCGACATAGAGGGCAAAGAAATTCCCCCTGACAAAAAGAAGCATGCAAAAGATTGAGATTGTAAAATATAAATAAATAGAACTCTGTGTCAGACACTTAAAATAAAGAACCAGAATGATAAAAGATACTTATATAACATGTACCTGATCTGGATCCACAATATGACCTCCTTCCAAAATAATTCTTCTATTACACCTGAGTAGTCAGTACAAGAAAATATCTTAAAAAATTTTTCCTTTTTTGTGGAAACTTATACAAATAAAATTTTTAACATTTTTTCACTCATAAGATGCAACAAAACTAATACACCTAAGAAAAAATGCTTGCATCAGATGACTGACACAAACATAGCATAACAGAAAATAGGATTGGAGAAACCAACAAAGACATCCTCGATAGAGATAGAGATTACATTCAAGTATTTTATATTGGTCAAGAGAACTTGCCTTTCTTTCGACAATGATAAATAACGTTCAAGACACCCCTGATGCACAGCATGCCCACAGGATGAAAGATGAATTCCATCACAATCTGTGGGGCCAAATCCACCATAGGCTACAGGTTGCAAAGTAGATTCTATTCCTGTTCTATTACCAGAAGAAGCTTCAAAAGGTGAAGGATTTTCCTGCATCTCCATTGAAAGAGCAGATACATATTTAGCAAACAAGACGGATTCAGCAAGCCGACTACTTTCAAGACCACCTTCAGCAGCTGAGTATCCACCCTCCTTCATAAGATATTCATTTGGCACATTATCACACATTTCTTTGCAAATAGAGGAATACATATCTTGCTCAAACATCTCTAAGGTGGATGCATTACTTTTCCTTCCACTACTGGATGTAGAAGGTACATGGATATTTCTCACTGATGGGAACTGAGCCTTAAAAAATTCAAGAAGAGCATTTGCTTCCCCAGGTTTCTCATTGCAATACTGATTGATTGCATTCCCAGCCATCTGTGCACTTGAAGAAGAGTTGGTTCCCAATTGATCGGCCATCCTATCAGTGATCATAGAGCAATTCCCCTTACTTAATCGATGAGCTTGATCCCATGAGGGGGGAACTCTATCGACAAAGCTCAAAAGCCTAGATTTCTATTTTCCCAAAAAAGATAAGAAATCAGTTTATAAAGTGACAGAAATCATACAATACTATCAGACTCATTCAACTGAAAAAGGGTTTGTTGATGGCCCCAACTGGCAATAAACACAGAAAGTGCTACTAACCTGGAGCAGAATCAGGTAAGAAACAGGAGTTGTGGAATTTGGATCATGGCAGAGAGAGCAGACATCTTGTACAGACTCTTCAGAATCATGATCTAAATTAGAGTTACTTACTCCTGGCTTAGATTTGGAATCATTGTCAGCATTTGTACTAATGCTTGACAAAAACTTGTTCTGCTCGGCTTTTATTTTTTCCTGCATAACACACAAGTCTGGGAAAGGTAATTCATATTCAGATGAAACAAGCATTAATTGATCAGGCTAAAGTAAGTTTTTTTTTACTAATTCCATTTCTACCTGAACCTTGGTCTGGTATGGGCAAAATTGAGGTATCACTAATCACCTGGCCATGGACTTTAGAATAAAATTCCTTTTCTTCTTTCATTGATATCTGCAGTTTAGCTCTAGACCTTCTAACTCTAATCATCTAAATTAGATAGAATATAGAAAGAATTTCCAGTGAAAATTTTCATTCTAGCTGAATTTTTAACTAAATACCATTTTTATCTCCATTTTCAGCAAAACTGTGGGTAACAAAAGTATAGCTATATTCACAGAACAACGTCTCACCAATATGGCAGCCTGTCTCTCTCTCACTTTTTCCTTGTGTTTCTCACTATCAGAATCTGAACATGATACAGTAGCACCACTAGGTGGACAAGATAAATGACTAACAACTTCAGGTGCAAGTTGTTGCAGTTTGGTCATGCATCTAGAATCAATCTCAGCAAACTTCTTAAGTAAGCTTTCAATCAAAGAAGAAATAGTGCAATGGCCTGCTTCCATAAAGTTGTTTAAATTATCCTTCTTGTGCGTCCTCATCAACAAGACAAGCAGCGACAACAAGCTCTGGTTCCCAGCACCCCAAAGTAACCCATCCGGAATTTCTTCAGCCGCCAAAGCTAATAGGGGAATTGAATCTCCACATGACTGATCTCCAGGCTTCCTTTTCTGAAAACAGATGTCTAATGCTAATGCAAGCAAATGCAATGCAGTTATAAGAACACTATAAGGAGTACGAGGCTCCATCATTTTATCAGAGAAAACAGCATAAAATAGCACAGCTCGGATTAATTTAAGGATGACTTCACATGTAGCAATACTAGCTATGCCCTCAAGAGGATGATATATCTTTGTCCACCTGGGCAGCTGAGTGGTCATTGCAGAGACACTACAGAATTGCAAGTATCTCTCTTCCGCAACTTGAAAATCTCGCAAGCTCCAACAAGAATGATACAAATCCAATTCTTTCCAACATGGCAATCGCAGTGAATACATTCCCTGAGATAGATACGAAAAATTAGGACAACCTGAAAAAAGTCAACTCCGGGACATTAACAGACAAGTAATAAAAAGAAACCTGATTAAAATCAGATGGATTAGAGAACATAGCGACTGAATCCAAAATTTCCTGAAGTTGGTCAAACTTGGAAAGGTCGCGTGGCAGAGACTTAACCAGTTGACTATGAGTGGCATCTCCAATAGCTAAATTATGAACCAACTCTCTTTTCAAACTTTCAGCAGTTCTTAGCCCACAAAATCGCCTTTCTTGGATTACCTGTATCATAAGAGTGAGCATCTCCTTTACAAGAACTGGTTCATACCTGAAAAAGTAAGAGATTTTTAAAAAACTATAACATAACCCACCCAACATCAAATTAGACTCCAACAACACAGAAGCCAGCAGAACAGATAAATAATCAAGTACAAGATAACAAGAGAATATGCTTCCTCTAGAAAAGAAAGACTGCAAGAAACTGAAAGTATAAAATAAGAAACCTTTAATAAAAACATGTTACATATCCATGCATAACATAGAAGTTTTTTAACATAGACAAACACCTAAATAACATCCAAGAGATCTTGTTTCTAGTTGCTCTGCTCCAAAACCTGAAAAGTCTTCTCATACGCTCCACCACTTAAAGGTTAGCCTGATTTTCAAAGCTGTATAAGGAGAACAAGAAGCAGGCAAACCAATGCAGAGCAAGGGAGATAAAAAACCAATCGAGCCTTCACAATGTGACAGACTCTCAAATATTGTGTAGAACAAAGACTTTGCCTTGATGGACAAAGTAGTGACAAAGCAATTGAGTCCCATGCTTACAGCCAAGCTTATATCATTCCATTAGACTTAACAGGATAAACACAATTAATCCACAACATCCACTGACAGTAAGTAGGATGATTACATACTCACTCAAACATTCAGGAAGAAGAGAAAGGTAGTGCAACAGCCCAAAGCGTTCTATAATTCTATGAACAAAAAGATTAGGTGGAGACAATGCAGCACAGCACTGCAAGAGAAACAGATCAAGCTCTAAACCCTGTTCAGACCTGAGACAAAGAACCATTGGAAAACCAAAAGCAAATTACCAGTCATAACCCCCCAAAAGGAAGGAAAAAGAAAAAACCATGAGAAAAGAGATACAAACTATATTAAATATTTGAGCAATACTATGTGTACCCACTTTGAGAATATAAATAGGTACACACTTATGTGTGTCATCACTTGATTAGATATTACTTCATCTCAAATTTAAAATTATCTAATCACATGATGACGCAGGTAAAGTGTGTACCTATTTGTGTCCTCAAAGTGGATATGCATAGTTTTATTGTAAATATTTATTATTAAATACATTATCATAAAAAAAATTACCTACCAACGCTGTGAACGATACCACTCAAAAGATGACAAAGCAGTATCCCCATTCTTATGCCACATTCCAGCATGAACCTGGGCACAGAATACCCTAATTCGCAAAGGATGCTCCATAACGAAGGCAGAAAACCCATAAGGGTGGCATCTCCCAAGTACATGCCCAAAGAAGTCCATATCGACTGCTGATAATGAATTTTCAGATTCAGAGCCAGTAAGTTTTGGAGCAGCAGTTTCACCATAACACCTTCGTAATGCTTTCTGTAGAGTCAAGGAAAGTAATCGATGTAAAGGTATATGAACCGATATATCTTGCAGACTGACATCATAAATTATGTCAGGCCAATGACACAGACTCAGAACATGTAGGTCTTCTCCTTCCATTCCACCCCCATTAGAACCAGCAGAACAGGATGCAACTAAGTCACTTTCACCACTAACCATGGCTCTACTGTTAGAGATACATGCAGCTGGAACTTCACTTGAACCAGTAAGTCTACTAAAAATATGTTTGCCTTTTTGAAACCTAGATAAGGTTTTCTTCAATGCAAGGAAGTTGCTACCAGAAATGCTGTTGGTATTTGGAGATGGTACGTCTTGAAGACAAGCAGATGTATTTTCGTTAATACCCAACCAATTTTCCATTTCCCTCAAGCACTCGTGTATCAATGACATGACAGCTGGAGGGACTAAAACATCATAAACAATTTCATACATAACATCAGTGGCCTTTGATGCACAATCAGACTGACTGCTCCTCCTCATTGCATCACAGACAAAGCTTTCCTGGGAAAGATGTCCTACTTTTGCATTTCCTAAGCTACCTCCATAATCAACATCCTTCATGTTAAAATCATCATTTGTCTCTTCACTACCAGAAAAAGAAAGTGCTCCATCAACCCAAAAGGGTTGAATGTTTGCTATACAATTATCTAAATCTAAAGGATAAGACACAAACTCATTTTCTTCTTTTACATGGATTCCAGTTTCCCTCTTGTGAGGATTCATACCTTGCACAAAAGCCAAGATTTTCATCCAAATTTTTGAGACACCTGTTTGGTAATGGGTTGCATATTTTGAAACTGCAAGATGGCTCATAACAAAGCAAATATCTGTAATCACACGAATAGTGGTATAATACAAATTGGCCCACTTTTTAACCTGCAAAGAAAAATGAAATAATTAGATAAAAAATAATGAGAATAAGAATTGCAAAGTAATACAAAGGCAGCCAAAAATGCATCAAGAAAATAAAAGATAAATAGGTAAGCAATAAACTGATAACAAAACATATTACAAATAAACTAATACATTAGCTTCAAAATTAGTATACAAGATGATTAATAGAAGTGTCCCCAAGGCCACCTTCCCCATCCCCAATCCCCTCATTCTTTTTTTTTTTTTTTTGGTATCTATATCCAAACTAGAGGGACTCAGTTGGATTCCAAATTCTTCCATGTATCATGAAACCCAATGAGGTATTATCCTGTGCCTATAGTAGCTTTTGTACATGGTAAATTACAACATTTCTATTAGTGAAATTAGCATGAGAAACAAAGCAAACTGAAAAAGATGAAAGAAAAAAAAAAAAAAAAGTGTCAGCTCCATCCCCTTTGATAAACATACATTTCAAATAAATATAATTCAAACAAGCAGGGAAAAATTTTATAAAGTTGAAATGCATATTAAGTCAGTTATGGTTTTAAAATCAAGTTGAAGCAAACTATGGCCTGGCCGTGTACCAAGGAATTCTCTTGTACAAATAAATTGTATTATCATAAGTAAATGTTAAAGAAAAAGCCAAAAGAAGTGTCACCACTGAAGTAGGAGCAGTATAGTATACAAAGAATCACCATAGAAGCAAAACCATAAAATTTCATTGATGAAAAAAGGAATGAAATGATGGAAAGGAAGCAGCACTCGGTTATTAGACTCCACCCCAATGAACCAAAGCCAAAGTCACGAATAGCACTCTGTTAGGATTGAGACACCTGTCGCCAATCCAATAGTCTATTTCTATTATAAATATATGTTTTGGGTTTTAAAAGAGGGGAAGAAGAAAAAAAATTAGGGTTTTGGTTTGAGGGCAGCCATCCTTGGCTGATTTAGGGAGGTCTCCGGCGTCTTGAACAGCTGGAAAATGGGAAGTCCCGAACTCCTCGAAATGTTAGGTTTATCATTGTAATGTTTTGGTTAATGAAATAGTTTTACTTTATTATGTTTTTTGTGTTTTGGTTGAATAAGAGTTGGGTTCCTAACAAATGGTATCAGAGCATTTGATCTAACAGGGAAGATAGATGATGATCGGAAAAGTGAAGAGTCACTGGAAAATGTTCATGGAGGAGGCTGACTTGAAAAAGAATCATCACACGGAGAAATGAGTCGGTGGCTACATGCTGAAAAAGTGGAAGAAGAAGAAAGCGAAAACAGAAGAAGAAGGGGATGAAAACGGAATGTCGGCAAAAGTCTAAAAAAAAAAAATTATAGAAGGCAGAAAGGAGAAAGAAAACGTAGAGAAGGAAGAAGAAGAAGAGAAAAAGACAAGGAGAAGAAAAGAGAATGGAGAGAGAAAAAAATAAAAAAAAGTTGGAAGGCAGAGCGTTTGGTTTGTTGGAAAAGGAGAAAGAGAAATATAGCTGTGACTTGCTGAAAAAGCAAAAAGAGAAGGCAGAACCTTTATTGGGAAGAGAAAACGCAGCAAAAAAAGAAGGCAAAAGATTTCTTGGAAAGAGAAAAAGAAAGATATGGCGCTGTTTGGAAAAAATAAAAATTATAAAAAAAATCAGAAAAGGAAAATTAAAAAAAAAATCATTTTATAAATTACCATCTTGAGGACAAGATGGTTTTGAAGGGAAGGAAAATGTTAGGATTGAGACACTTGTCGTCAATCCAATGGTTCATTTCTATTATAAATATATGTTTTGGGTTTTAAAAGAAGGGAAAAAGAAAAATATTAGGGTTTTGGTTTGAGGCCAGCCATCCTTGGCTGATTTAGAGAGGTCTCCGACGCCTTAAACGGCCAGAAAATAGGAGGTCCCGAACTCCTCGAAATGTTCGGTTTATCATTGTAATGTTTTGGTTAATGAAATAGTTTTATTTTATTATGTTTTTTGTGTTTCAATTTTGTATTTTGGTTGAATAAGAGCTAGATTCCTAACACACTCCGAGTTACTCTATTTCTTCTTTCCTCCAAACACTCTCCTCCAACTAATCGATAACTATAATCAAGTATCATCCCACAACACCCAAGAAATGAGAAGATAATAGACCATCTTACATGCATAGAATTGCAGTTTCAACATCTTATATGCAGAAAACTGCAGTTGGTGAATTTTTTTTTCTCTAACTTAAGTTTTTGGCCCTTAAAATGCATCCGTCCAAATGCATACATAAATGGAAATACACCTACACATTCAAATAAATTACCAATGATGTTTATAAAAAAACTTCTTTATGATTGGATACACATGAAATATAATTATTTTTTGTAATCAATTAATGAAAAGGGAAATTACCTGCAAACACCCATCTTCTCCAGCACAGGAAATGAAAATGTCAAACAAACACCCCAATAGCATTTCCAGTAGGTTCATCTCTTTAACAAGACGTGGTGTCAGAGTTGGTACCATGAAGATCTGCACAGAGAAGGTAGACTGTAGGGGATACCTATTTTTAGCATTGTCACTGCACTCTCTAATGGCTTCGTTCACACAATCTGGGTAATAGCCTAAGAATACCTTAGCAAACTCATATTTGAAGACAGGTTCTCTCAACAGTTTTAAAAGCAACTCATGGAGTTTCCTCACAACCACCTCACTCAAGAATCTCTCAGCCCTTACCAGAATCTCCAATAAACCAGCCAAAGCAGTCACACTCTTTGATATAAAACCAAGCAGACTCTCACTGTTTTTGCAGAACTCCAAAAGCATCTCAACCAGTGCAAAAGTTAATTCATTTGCAGCCTTCCTAAGTTCTGAAACAGTATCAATCACTCTAGAATTTTCCTGACCATATATTTCTGCAAATGATAGTTTGTTTTTCCAACAAATGAGCAGGGCGTCTAAAACAGGCCCAACTGAGTTTGCGAACTTCTCAGGAAGGGGCTGTATCTGCTCTGCACCTTTATGCTTTGAGCAAAAGCCCTCATAATTCAATGCCGTCACATCCCCACAATCACAGCATCCTCCAGTAGAAGAGTAAGTAATTGAATAATCATGGTCCTTGTGGTTCCCATTCTGGAAACATGAAACACAAATTGCACAAGTCGGATCATGTTCACATGTTCGGCACTTATATGCTATATCATTATATCCCCAAACAGCACCACAAACACCATGGTGCCCAATCCTGGATAACCTCTTCAAAGCTTTATCAGGTTCACCCTTGAACATTAACCACTGCAACCACACCATGCTCTCTCGATATCTGTGTTTCATGTTTGGCCCCAATGAGACCCTTTTATTCCCTGCCTTAGCTTCTCGTATAACTTCTGCCACTTCGTCATCCAGAGGTAAGATGGCAGACACTATATCCGGTATCCGAGACACATTATCCTTTGTAAAAGTAACTAAACCAGAGTAATTAAGGAACTCTTCTGGAACTCCAATATTAACCAGCCTCTTTTTCAACATAATTAAACAAATTATCAAGATTCAGACAGTATATTTAGATAAAGAAAGCTTATATAACCAAAATAAAAACACATCTATATCCAGTCATCCTTTCCACTTCCATTTTAAATTCAAGATAACCAACTCAGAACACAACGAAATAAAATCTTAAAATAAGCGAACACACTGGCAATGCCAATAATTCAACAATTCTAACACAATTGAGCCTCCAATATAAACAAGGCCCAAAAATACAAACACGTAAGTACCAAAAATAAAACCTTACCCGTACAACTCGATCACGAGGCTTAAGCGGAGTTGTATTAGGAGGGGAACCAAGTTCCATAATGCCAGTATCAGGAGCAGATCGCCAGTATCGGACCACCCAATCTGTTAAGAAACCAAAAAACTGCCTCAATTAAGCTGCCAATTAAAAGGATTCACTCCTCTCCTTCCAAACCCTGTATTTTGAATTTTTAGTCTCTATTCATTATATCATTTCACAACATGAAATAACAATAACAATTAATTTCATCCCAATTATGTGGGCTTTTTTTTTTTTTCCTCTCGGTAAGATATATTCTGAGTTTCCATTCGGCAAGGCGGTTCACATACGTTTCGTCTGATCACAGTTGAAATGGCTTCTTCACTTTGTCAAAGTAGATATGTTTTACGCTGTCGATTGCCGTTTTAGTGTTCACCTGCTCGACAAGATGAGATTATGTGTATCAATTGTCACGTGAGGAAAAATATATTAGACCAAGCTCAAACTGAGAATAAATGGATTTCTTTATGACCTACCAATCTGGAGGTCGTCTTCCAGTGACAGGCCATTGATCATAAGATCCACTTATAGTCAGACACCAAACTAGGTCGATTGATTAAAGTCAATGCGATCCTTTGATTAGCGCCACGAAATGTTTCGAGATTGGTTGCTACACGAGATGCTGCAGTACTCTCGAATCAGATGATTACATACACCTTTGTTTATTAAATATCTAACTCCACATATTACGAGGATATATTTAGAGTAATGAACATGTAGTTAACATACATTCATATGTTGTATTAGAGTAACAATAACAACTTTAACGTACGGGATTTGTCACTATATTTAGGTAAAGTCATTTAAACGCTCATAATTTTATTATATTATTTATATCTTCGGTTAGATAATGTTGAGGCTACGGATATTTGTTACATTGATTATCTTACGTATTCATAGAGTTCTGAAAATCTAATCACATGTTGATATTTTTTTCACTATTTTACCCATCTAAAAATACAAATTGATTAAAATAATATCATTTTGATTAATATATATTAAAACGGTATTATTTTATTTAATTTTTTACTTATCTACATATTGAATGGAAACCAAAACTTAATTTAATTCAATAAAGTAATCAAATTCAAACTGAGTTCGAACTCAAACCCTTTTTAATGAACTGGGTTTAAACAACTTTGAGCCCTATATGGCACGATCAACAAATTAGGGAAACTATTAAATATCTGTGTTGCATGTTCATCAAATCAAATTCTTCAAATTAATGAGAAATTTTGTTTATAGCAAAACAATTAATTCAAATGAAAGGAAAAATAAATATGCAAAATAATGCCAAGAATGTTCATTAAAAGGACAGACTAAATTAGGCAACCAAATTGAAGTTATGTACATTGAATAAAAATGGCAAGAAACCACATTGAAGATCTTTCTATTTAATCAAGATTGTGAAAATCCTAACAAAATCTCTATGTGTAATAAATTAAATTCCCCAAGAACTGTAAGCCTGAGCCTTGTTGTTGCATGTAAGTGATATGGCTCATATATAAATCATCTCTTCACTTTGGAAGCCATTAACATGTACTCAGTTTTCTGTTAAGCCTGAAATTGCCAAAATGGAACTTGTGGAGAGCAGTTCAGCGGCATCTCATGGACTTGAGATAATAGAAGCCAAGCCCCTGACGATATTGGCTCCTATTAGAAGACGAAAATGTAGAAAAATTAACCCTCTGGAGTTAAAAGATGCGGCAGAAATGTATGGATTGCCGGAGGGATGGCGAGTCGAGCAACGAGCACGTATCAATGCCAAATACCATGGCAAAGTTGACAAGGTTGTTTCATGTATCCCTCAATTTCTTTTCATAAAACCTAGGAAGCATGGAAACTGATCCCTTAGTGCTTTTCTTAAATGTCTCGAAACTGATACGAAATATTTTGAGAGTATTTCGGAAATATAAAAAAATTCAAAATGCATTTCAGGAAAGAAACTCATTTCTTTTCCTTATCATTTAATCAATTTCATATTTCACTCTCTATCACAATTTCAAACCCTAATTTTGAGGTTGTCTTTTCTCTTCTCTAGCGTGTTAAAATTCATCTCCCCTCTATCTCTGACTTTTCCAATTATCAAAGAACACTTGAAATATTGGTTTTGTCAGATTTGATAAATACTATTTATATAGTTGTCAGTTGATAAATCGATTTGGTTAAACACACACCTTATTGTTATTAAAAAAAATGTTTTTTTTGGTTAAAAAATACAAATTATTATTTTTTTAATTAAATCTGTGTATACATTTTTCCGTGTTTTCCGTTACATTTTTCAAAAAATACGTTTCAATGTTTCTATTTCCATATTTCAACATTTTCGTCTCCATGCTATATATTATAAAACCATACAAGAAAAGCATCTTGATATATACTTTTATCCCAAGAGATTTTTCTGCTTTGAGATATATACTTTGTCATATTATCAGAAAATAATTTCCATTTACATGAACGAGCAGTATTTCTATGAGCCGGTGACATGGAAGCAATTCAGGTCACTAAAATCTGTTTTACTTTACTTGAGATGGAGGATGCACCGAAACCAGCAAAAATCTGAGCCACCATCACACTTCCGCCCTTTCAGGGTGAGCTTGGTGCTTCTTTTTTTAATTCTTCTTCTTCTCTTTTGTATGTTTTTACTGCATAAATGTATTTCATGTTGTACGTTTCACAGCGCTGGAACCAGGGATCAAGCAATGAACAAAGTCAAGAGAAGAAACGAGCTTCAGGCCTTAGCCTTGATGAATATCCACCGGAAAAAATAACATGGGTTCTTATGGACGATGAAAGGCAAGACTGGAGCCCATTTATTGAAGAAACAAAGGTTCCAGAGAAAGTGAAGCACTGTTGGGCTGAAACTTTTATGTTCATCAATGGTGTTTAATTTAGGAAGAAATCTCTTTAGTAATGCTTTAAGATGGCAATAAAACATACAGAACTTGTAGCTTCTGAGTCTCCAATTTTATGATAATAAGTCCAGTAGGCCGTGTGTTACTGTAGTTACTTTCTTTCTCCATTTATCATTACTGGTTTTTTTCTTTTTTGGGTTATTTTGGTGGTGGTTTGCCATGGATGTTTCATATGACTCATTTGGAGCTTTTACGGATTTTTTCCATCAAATCAAACCAAACCATTTAAAAATATTTTTTTTCAATTCAAATCAAACTATTTTGCAACTCAAACCAAATCGTAAATTTAAAAACAGTTCAATTAAATTAAACAGTTTAAACCATGTTCTGCACACTCATAGGAGCTTTAAGACACTAAAGACTAAGTTCCAATCTGGGCTAACTCTTTCATGTTTGAAGCTTGCCAATGGTTGAGGGAGATGTGCTTTGACACGACTAACCGCTAATCACAAAATGCATATTTAAGACTAGATTTGACATTGGCCAACCTGAATAATGCCCAAATTGAGATTGAATCAAATCTAATTTTATTTTAGATTTTATTCAAATCAGTTCAAATTTCTATTGACTCAAACTTGACTCTTTTTTTGAAAACAAACCAAATCCTTGACACAAACTTGTCTAGATTGGTCTGAGCTAGAATCTACGAATTCGAATTCGAATAGATCATATCAAATCCAGTTATATGCATATATAGATATCCACTGGCATGCTATGTGATACATTAGCAGTAGATGAACCATATAGAAACAGATCAAACCGCTTTCACATTATAACATCTTATCAAAACAGTAATGACAAGGAGAATGAAACATGATTGGAATATAGTTATAACAGTAGACTTTAAAATAGAGCAGGTTCAGCTCATGCCACATTATATTCAATCCAGGCAGCAAGTAAAACGTCATTATAGTAATTATAAAGTTAGCGGAGAATTTCAAACATTAACGAACACCTGAACTAGCAAAGACATTACTGGCGCCATACAACATCACCGAATCTGTTTATCAGATCTTCCTCACCGGCCATTGGGCTCCGCTAGCCGGGGCCGGCACCCCATCTGCTCAAGAAACTTGGTAAGATGCAGGTGCTTGGCAGCCCATTGCTCAGCCAATTTCTGCTCCTTGGCTTCTGCTTCCCTCCTCAGTCCAGCAATTTGTTCTCTGTATTCAGCTTCAATTCTATCCAAAGTAGCTCTCTGCTCTTCTCGAATAGCTTTCACCTTCGCCTCTATCTCTTCCATTTTCTCCCTCCTTCGACATGCCTTCTCTGATTCCAGCTGCAACTCCAGCCTTCTCAACCTCCATGTTGCTTCCTTCTTATGTGCTGCCCAAGCATGATGCCCTTCTTCCAACTCTCTGCAGCATTCCACCAGCTCAGTTATGAAGAGGTTCTCTCCATAAGAGGGAACTGAGCCATGAGGTGGCAAATTTCCGAGAACTAGAGAGGCACTATCTGGCCCCCTCTCAGGCTGCAGCCATGGGATTGTAGGAGTAGTTGCCACTGTTGAGGGAGACAGAGACAGAGTTATAGAAGGTGATGGTGGCCTGACAGTGGAGGATCCATTGGAATTTGAAAGCCAGGGGGGTAGCAAAGTTGAAGGGGTAGGAGAGTCAGTGTGAAGAAACCCTGCATTTGAAGCAGCCATGACAAATGCACCGCCTTTCACTAGCTTCTCCGCAAAAGTCTCTAGAATCTGATCGTACTTGCGCTCTTCAATTGGATTAACTGGAGTGCTGTTATCCTTCTGTTCCCTCTGCTGCTTCTCTTTGAACACTTCCCACCACTTACCAAGTCTCTTAGCAGTGCGGCCAGGGACTTCAGCTGCAATTTTCTTCCACTTGTTGCCGTGTTTGGCCTGAAGACGGATGACAAGATGCTGCTCCTCTTCAGTAAGAGATCCCTTCTTGATGCCTGGTTTGAGGTAGTTCTTCCACCTTTCTAAGCACGATTTTGCGTCCCTGTTTAGGGGTGTGTTCATGCGCTGTGATACAAGGCTCCACTCCCTTGGGCCATATTGCTTTACATAAGCACATAATAAAGCATCCTCTTCAGCTTTCCAACGCTGTCTCTCCTTCATTTCCAGGTGCAAACACCACTGCCCATTGCGTTAAGCTCTTCATAATGTATCTGAAATATTATTGCAAGTCAGCCACCATGGCATCACATATAGTGTAAAAGCACAACAATACAAGGAAGAGAAGTTTCCCTGTATGAAAAAAGGAAGCAGTACAGTCTAAAATATAAAAATAAAGCGAGAAAATGTCCATGTAAAACTGTCACAACCTAAAAACCTAAATAAAAAGCTATTTCAGCTCTGGCTCTGCACAGACCATTTAGTAAGAATATGGATCAACTAATAAGACTTAAAATGGAGGCAGCAAATGCAAGCTCCTAAACGAACTAGTCAAATAATTTTCCAAGATTCATCATATTCTCAGTCACACCCACAATATGAAAAAATAAATAAAAGTTTACTAAAAGGCTCCACAGAGTTTCATGGAATCCTTGAAAAAAGGAAAGCAATCAGGAAATCTATAGATACCCAATAACATTAGATGACTAATATCGAACATCAATTAATATAGAAAGACCAGCTTTTCTTCATATGATGAGGCAGGAATTGACAAAAAATAGCCCATACAGTCATTGGTCGACTATGAAATCACAATTCAATTAAAAAAGGCAATCACAATTCAATTAAAGGTACATAAGATAACTTTCAGTCCACCAAGCTTTAAAGATAAAACTGGTTTCAACCATTTGAGTTTGAAAGAAGATGTGTTTATTCTTTAATTTCCTCTAAGAAATTGACAAAATTGCTAGTACATCATGAAAGACATAAGGAGACTACATATAAAAAAGAACACTAACTAATTCAACTTCGCATTGAACTAATGACCCAATTCCAAAACGAACCGTGAACACAATTGGAAAACAGAGTTCACAAGATTTCCTACATTGCTAATTACATTAAGAACTCAACTCCCAACTTCTGAAATCTAAAACACTACTCAGTACACCCAGGATAAATATCACTACTGGTATCCACTATAAATTATGAAACAAGATCATATTCCCGAGGGAATTGCTCTCCTACCTGGAGCAAAACCTGGGTAACAAGATTGGAAATAAAAAATTTCAGTTATCATATCATTGAAACTAAATAAAAATCTTACAGAGTCTCATTTAAACGAAAACACAGTGATTGATAATGTTTCAAATTTGATGTCACAGGGGCCATGAACATGGTGTTACTCTTACACAATTCTTGTATATCAGAAACTCACCAAATGGTGCATATAAAATCGATAAGGGCCACTAATCCGAAAAAATTTATCAAGGAAGATAAAGTAATTGTATCATAAAACATGATTTTATGGCTCTTCAAATTTGAACATTAAGATGCAAGCATAAAGTTGATCTTATAAGCTGTGACCAGCAGGGATAAGATTCACAAAGCTTAATTGTTTTCCTGACAGAAACATGATTTTCACTGCACAAAACCATATGCTTCCATTAAGGAAACGAGGAATTCCAAAACAAATGATAAAAAAATTAAAATCAATCATCCAATAGTGAGAAGTAAAGTCTACTTTAAGAAATAAGAACGGATCAATTACCCACAAAATTAAAATAATATAAGCATGAATAAACAATTAAAAAAAAGATTAAGCAAGTAATGATGCATTAAGAAATAAGAACGTGTAAATTCATGCAAATGTTATTTGAGTAAACGAAATCTAAAACTCACCACTTCTTTATAGAGGGAATTTCTTGAAATTAAAAAATATTTCACTCAAAACAAAAAAAAAATCATCCCTTTTCTCAGCAACATAGAGAGACCGATATGAAAGATAAATACCTAAACGCATCAGAATAATATTATTATTAGCTTGTACATAACAGAAGGAAAACAAACTCACGTTTCTTGAATTCAAATGTTGAAAATCCAACTGTGTACTCTTCGCATCTCCATCTAACTTCTTCAATGAAACAGAGGAAATAAATTAACAAAGAAAAACAAATACACAATCCAGACACGGCAAAAGACTGTAATCAACCCTAGAGAGATGTATAAAACAAATAAGACTACAGAGAGAGAACGGACAAAGAAGAGACTAAAGAGTACTCAAAAAATGGCAAAAAAACAGAAACCAGGTTAACTTAATTTAACCCAAATATTAGAGTGAAGTGAAAAATATAAAACACTAAACAGAGTAACTGAGAACAGTGATTTTCAAAGAGAAATCAGACAAATGGAGTGGAAAAGGAGAGCACGCGAATGAGAAAGAAAAGAAAAGAAAGCAATGACATCTACACAGAATGTTATGTCGTCAACTCAGCTCTCGTTGATGCTCATTGTTCATGGTGCCTACAGTAACACTCTCCTACCTCAACGCTTTCTCTCTAGTACTCTACTGCTCATAAATAACTTTATAAGCTAAAGCTAGAGCAATGAACGGTAATTTGCATCAATGAACAAGCGGCGTACACTCGATTTCAGCGCCTAAAATGCGCCTCCTTCGCGGTCTTTGTTTTCTTTCTGTTTTTGCTTTCTTCTACAACGATGCCACGTCATCAATCCTGAATACAATTAAAGTTTATTACATATTTAATTTTAAAAATAATCGGGGCGAATATTCGGTTGGACGGTTACTATATTTGGATCCGGTAACTGAACTTCACTTGGCCACACCTGAGGCAGTGAATTGTGGTACGGCGAATTATTAATCGGGGACCGGGACGCGTCTTCCAAGTGTCATCTAGTCGATTGGGTGAGGTTTCTTTCACCAACTCACGGTTCGGACCCGATCAGGGTTGATCCAATTTGAAAATTTGATTTAATTCAGTTTAAATTAATAAAGAGTTTAGCTCACAGATCTAGAAAATGTTTAATTTAATTTATATTTAATTCATAATTTAATTTAAATTATATTATAATTATCAAAATAATATTATTTTAAATATTATTATATAAAATCACATTATTTTTTTAATAAATTATAAATTTTAATCGTAAATTTGACACATGATCTCAAGTTAATAATAAAGCAAATCATTTTTATTTAAATTTAAATTCAAATTATTTTTAATTTTGATTCATTAAATTTAATTCAAATTATTTTTCTTTCAAACTAAAAAATATTAAATTTGACTCATTTGAATTCATCTCTACACAAACCATACACCCAGTAGTCCCCCTAGGAAATCCTCCTTAATGTTAATTAATCAGAATTTATTCACTTAATCACCATTTTAAATAAGGATTAACAGAGGTCATGATTGGTCAAAGCGGTAAAACTATGGACCAACCAGGGCGCACAATAGCAAAACAGCGCTAGACACGGCAATAATGACACAAGTTTAACTTATTGATGCCAGGATCTGACCGTCCGTTTTACAAGTATTAAAAAAAAGTTGACCATTAAAAAAATTCTGATTCCACGACTTCACCATCGGTGAAGGCAGCGACAGTAGTTGTTTCTTCAGCCTATTGAGCAGCAGGTTGAACCCTAGGAACCAATCGGATTCGACCACCGCCGTGACGCTCCCGGCTGGAACATTGAACAGTGTAGTTTCTATTTTTATGATCTGTTACTTTCTGATGTCGGCACAGATTTGAAAATTTTTAATTGTAATAGAGGAAAAAGAGAGTCGGGTGGGAAGATGCAGTTGAGTTAGGGCGGATGGGGGACTGCAGTCCGCGTTTCACGGCACAAGGAGACGAGTGTGATGTTGACACGACGATCTGCTTGTAGTCAGAGGCCCTTGCAGGTTTTCTCAGTGATACGTTACGTCGGTTTTCTGATTCTCCCTTCTCGTTTTTTACGTGGTGGGACAGCTACTTTTACGTAAAAGTTTATTACGTATCTTAATTGTTTTAATTTAAATATCTAGTTTTATTAATAATTTTTTTTATAAAATATAAAACAATTTAATCATAAAAAATAATAAAACAAACTTTTGTCTCACTCTATTATTTTTATTATAGTATTTAAATAATATATTATATTATATATTTTAATTTTATATATTATATATTAAATATTATATCATAACATATAATATAATTTTTAAAAAATAAAATAATAACAAATTTAATTAATATATTATCATTTAAAAAAATATTATAAATATGTTAAAATTTTTCATATGTATTTTTATTATATTATTATTTTATTTAAAATATATATATTTGTATCAATAATATTATTATATTGTATAATATGTCATTTGTATCATATTAGTTTAATACATTTTATAAGACGTATTATTTTACATTTGTATCGTATCATATCATAAAATATATATAATGCATTATAGAATATTGATAACTATAATTTTTATTTTATACAAATATTGATATTCAAGTTCAAATTTTAATTTAAAAAATTATTTTTTTCTGTTGTTATCAAACAACCCAATATGATATGGGTTTTTTATCGGGTCAAACTAAACTACGAATTGGGGTGTTTTGGTTAATTAGGTCACAAACTAATTTAATCCAATTGTTAAAACAATCTTTTTAACAAATTGTTCTCATTTTGTTTAGTAGGTAGCAATTTGATCAACTAATTCGATTCAATTTTTAAAATCGGTCTACAAACCATCCTTGTTTTGTGAAATAGGTGGAGACTTGGTTGGTTGGATTAATTGGTCACTAGCTTTTAAAACCGTATTATCCTGTTGATAAGAATAAATAAACAATTGTTTATGATACGTAAGTAAGAAAAAAATTTATTACGTTTCCCTTCTAAGACACCAAAATAGATTTACCTTCTATTATTGATGTATCCTATATAAGCTTATTAATCATTTTATTGAATCGAATCTGATTTGTTCATGTTTGAATTCGATTCATTAAAATTTTTTAATAAAATCATATATATATATATATTTTATATAAAAATTATATATTATTATATAATTGAATAATTTTGAATTAAAAATAAAATAACATATAATTATATGATAACACATAATCTGTATATCTAAATATATATATTAAAAAATATATACATATAATATTGAAGTATTTTACCATTGGGGTATTTTATCTTTCTATTCTTTTTAAGTGACGGAAAGATTTTATTTAAATTAAATTTTTATATTAAGACCAAATCAATAATATTAAATCATTATTTTTGTGAGATTAAATTAACCATATTAAATAAAATAGATTTTAAATTTAATGATTAATTTATATAATTATTAAATTATATAAGTTAATAATTTGATTTTAATATATTATTAAAAAATTTAAATTTATATTTTTTAACCTAAAATCTATTTTTTTTATTAATTCATCTATATGTTGTGGTTAATATTTTACTTTTTTGGGTGTAATTAGAGTTGTCAAATTCTAATAAAGGAAAAGGACGGAAGCTAAATGTGGTAAGAAAGAATGACAGAAGGGTATCTTTGGAATAATAAAAAGAGTGATTTGACATATCAATCCTATTGTAAAATTGAGGGAGATCCTGGTCCTCTAAAAAGACAAAGCTTTTATGGCAGTGACTGGGAGACTTCAATTTCAATTGCCTAGGCAGTAAAACGTATCCCAATCCTAGTACCCTTCTCATTTAAACGACATCGTTTGACTTTAGCCTAAAATAAAATTGACACCACAAAATCCCAGGAAAGGATAAAAAGTAAGGTAAATTATTATACAGTACAAAAAAAGCCTGCAAATTTCATAGGGATCGGTGAGATGGGATCTGGGAGAGATGGGTGTAAGAGAAAGGAAAAATCGGGGCCCAAGACATAAATTAAGTGTTAAAAGAGGGGGGTTTTTAGGTGAGAGTTATATAATTTTAAATTTTTATGGGGGTAATATTTATAATTAAATTTTTTATTTATATAATTTAATAATTATTAAGTAATTATTAAATCAAAGTTTGATATATTTGGTACAATTGATTTTGGCTTAAAAGAATAATTTAATTCAAATATAAAAAAATTTATATTTTTATAGATATTTATATTATTTTTTTAAATAATGATATGTTAATTATATTTTTTAATTATTTTTATTAATATTTTATTAATATTTTTCTTAAAAATTGTATCGTACGATATTTGATATACAATATATAAAATTAAATTTTTTATACACAATTTAACTATCATAAATGATTTAATTTAGATAAAATTTTTCGTTACCAAGGGAAAATTAAAAATCAGAGCCTCTAGTTTGAACCAGTGGGTCTGGTCTGACCTATCCGAGCGTGAACCATGTTTCTCAACTCAACCCAATCAAAACCTGGTTCGGTAAAGGGGAAACATCCCTTATTACCTTAACCCAAATTTATACTACAAGGCAGCTTCACAGCCCCGTCCTTGTTCTGGGTTTAAGGCACAGCTCCTTCACTTGCGAGCCACTGTTTCAACTCCCTTGCTAAGAACCCAAAGAACATCAAGGATTTTTTTATTTTTAAAGATTCGTTATAGGAACAGTTATAAGTACTGTTTTGAAAATCTGCCGTTGGATCAGGACCGGTTCAATCATGGTTCACACCGAGCTCAAGCCTTAGGCTTAACCTTTCCATAAGTTGGGAAGCACCGCCAAGACTAACCATGTTTGTTCTATTATTTTAGCACCTTGTGAATCGATACGATGTGCGTGCGCACATCACCAAACTAAGTTCATTTTTATATTAATATAATTGAGATTTTATACTTAATTAGTAAATTTAGAAATTGTTTTTAATATTATTTTTAATATATATTTAAACATTTTATCAAGAGTTATCCATCAATTAAACTGGATTACCTCTTTCACTAAATTAAGGTAAAAATTATTTTTAATATTATTTTTAATATATATTTGTAATGTTGGCCTTGTTGTATTGGTTGGATGGATGAATTTGAAATATAGTGACCAGATCTATAATTACTATATTAAGTAAGTCAGAGTTTTACAAACATAATAAAAGTTTGAACCCAAACATTCTCTTTAAAAATTCTAATATTTTATCAGTTTTACTAACCCATGAGGTCAAATTAGTGATGTTGTGTGTACCAAAATTTGAACATCTAATTGAATACTCATATAATGTGTTATTATTTAATTTAATGTTACTTTATATTTAATTTAAAATCTTTGTATTATATAATGATATATCATTTCAATACCCAATTAAATATTCAAAATTGGGTATACATAATTTTATTGTAAAAATATTCACCCACAGATATTGCTTATGAAATTTGGCCACATAATGAGCTCGGTTGTGATGGCTATGGATATAAGTAATGTTATGCGTATTTACTTTGAACATATAAATGAGTATATACTTATATGTGTCATCATATAATTGAATATTATTTTATCTTTAATTTAAAATTATTCAATCATACGAAAATATATATTAAATATATTTATTTATATATTCAAAATAAATATATTATTGGACCTGGTTTTGCTAAGCCCAAATTAGGTAAAGGCTTCTTCTCAGGCTGGATTAGAAGCCTATATTACACATACAGCTAATTATGAGAAGGACAAAGCTAAGCCCAGAATTGAGTGCAATGGGACAGAAAATAAAATGCTCCCAACCTCAATTTTTTTTATTAATTTTTGACAACGTTGGAACCTAAATTTTGCTGGATGTCAGTTGAAGATTCGAATCGAGTCAAACTTCCATTTGAGTTAACTCAAGTTTGACATAATTTGAAAGAGTTGAATTCAAGTCTAAACTTAAGATCAATGAGAATCCTTTAAATCAATTCAAGTTTCACTTAGTTTGAAATAAATCATACTTGAGTTCCACTGTAATATTATTATTGTGAATATTAGTAGAAACGATATTATTTTAATTAATTTAAATAAAATTTGTTCAAGTTTATAAATTTAGAAAATTGTACACTTCTAAACTTGTCTTCAAACTTGAGCTTGATAATGTAAAATTCTTAAACTCAAATTTGAACTTGATCTCATCTAAACCAAACTCATTTAAATCTATTCGAGCTTGAATCTACTTAATTTAGTCATGATGACACTGAAAAGTGGAAAAATGCTCTTGTCAATTCAACTCCACCAAAATTAAATATGGGAAGTCCAAATTCAAAATTATCCCGTGAAAGATTAAAAACTGAAACACCCATTCATACGCTAATTGTTATCTAAATTTTTAGTTAAAAATAGGGATAAAATTGTTATTTTGCCCATAAACCTTAAAACCTAAAAAATTCATATTATTTTCCCCATTTGTTTAGAAAACTTACATTTATCTCTCGTAATTAAACTTTGAAAAATTCACTTTTTCACTCTTTTCAAATTTCATTTTTGGTGACTTAAAGAACCGACTAGTGATCGGGAAGAAGCGAAGGTCATATTCGACTATGGAAGACCTTTTGTTGTCTGGATTTGGATAACAAAGTATCATTAAGATAAAAAAGACTCAACGAAGGATAACTTTTCATTGTCCTTTGTCGTCTTGTTTGAATGACTATCCTTCATCGTCCATCGTAGTTGATTGAAAGATGGGTGAAAAACGTTGGACGTTGGTCTAAATGATAATGGTTGGGGAAGGAAACAAACTCTATGGGTGAAATCTAAATTTTTTAAATTTTGAGAATTAATTGAGGTGTTAGTTTTTAAAATCTAAAGGAAAATAATCTAAATTTCAAATTTTTAAGATTTATAAGTAAAATGATGATCTTACTCTTACCTTTAACTAAAAATTTCGATAGCTGTTAGTCTATGAGTAAATGTTTAGATTATTCATCTATTATGGGTATGATTTTAAAATTAAACTAAAATTTAGGTAGAAAATAATATTTTTCCCATAATGATATGTGTATATTTTTTTATATAATTAAGATATATATATATATATATATATATATATATATATATATATATATATATATATATATATAAATGATATATTATTACGTGATTAAATATTATTTTATTTTTAATTTAAAATTATCTAATTATATAATAATATATTATTTGTATATCTAAATTGTATATTAAAAATGTATATACGTAGTTTTATTGTTTTAATATTTTTTTCTAAAGGTATGTATAATTTGATTCAAACTATAAAATCAAATTAAACCATTTAAAAATTACAGTTTAATTTATAAAATGGTTTGGTTTATATTATAAATTTTTCAAATCATTTCTTTCAATTTGGACAATTTTCAAACCGAACCAAACTATAAACTGTATTTTTAAAAAAATATATATATATACACACACACAACTATATTTGATAAAAATTTTCAATAAGTGATTAGATGTACAACTTCTTTTTCCATATTTATTTTGTTATTTTCTTTATATGTATATTATATATTTCATATTTATTTTACATATTTATATTATATTATATAAAACTATAATTCAATAAGTAATATTATGCGTACCCATTTTAAATACATAAATAGATACACACTTATACATGTCATCATGTAATTATGTATTACTTTATCTTTAATTTAAATCCCTCAAATACTTAAAGACACATATCAAATATGTATTTATTTATGTACTTAAAGTAAGTACGCATAATTTTATTATAATTCAATTAATTTTATTAAATAATATATATTTATAAGTAAATAATTTTAATTAATTCAAACCATAATTTAAACTAAACTGTATTTTTTAGTTTAGTTTAAAACATAAAATAATTTAATTTCGTTTGACAATTTTTTAAATTATTTTTTATTTGATTTAAAAAAACCTTTTAGACTATATCAAACTAAATCATACATACCCTTAAGGTTAGATTCGAATCGAGTCTATAGTAAAGCTCGAGCTCGTAGAAGTCTAGTTTAAATTTGATTTGAATTTGACTTGACTCATTTTAAGCTCGAGTTTTTAACTATTTCGTTATCAAAATGACGTCATTTTAATAAATATTAGTCAAAACGATGTTATTTTGTATCAAAAATTTTTATTAAAAAATTTGACGAGTAACTTAAGCTCGACTAAACGTATATAAGACTGACTCATTTCAAATTTATTTAAACTGAACTTAAATTCAAATTCAAATAGATTCGATTTGAATCTAACCCTCCGTACCCTTAATAATTTTTTTTTCCTTTTGATAATTAAAGAATGGTTACTTGGTTAGCGGGAGAGAACGTTCTTGCGTGAGTCGGCATTTCAGAATAATCTTTGTCCGACATTGGTGGCGGGGTCAATCAGCCATCTGCACACCCAAATATTTCAGAAAATATCAAGAAACTCTATCAAATATTCAAATTTTAAAATAAGATTTTTTTTAAAAAATTTGCTTAACAACTTCGTAACGTAATTTCCAAGAAGATTTCTATTTTCTATATTAAAAAAAACTAATAATTATTAAAATAATAATAGTTAAATAATATATCATATCATATTTTAAAAATTTAATTTTTTATATCATATAATATAATTTTTAAAAAATAAAATAATAAAAAATTATTTAATAAGTTATTATTTTTAATTTTAAATTATTTAATAAAAAATAATAAATATTTTTAAAAATTTAAAATTTTTTAAATACACTTTATTATATCATTATTTTTTTTTTATAAAATATAGTAATCTCTGTTATATTATAATATATATTATTTTTAATTTATATTGTATCATATTATATCATAAAATACATAAAATATATTATATGGTACTAATAATTATGATAATGATTTTTTTTTACTGAAAAAAATAAATTTAATTTAAAATGAATTTAGGATATAAAATAAGATAAATTCAATCGTCGTTAAAAATGTTTTTAATATTTTTTTTCTTTTTCATTATTTTTTTTAATACTGGGACGTATTTAAAATGGAATAGTTAAATAAAACGTAAATGTGGAGAAAATTTACTATTTTTTGGGTGCACATGTGGAAAATACCAATTTTTTTAATCACTTTCCGCATATGACAAAGATTTATCATAGATTTTTGACAAATAATCGTGGATCTTACCCCAAGCTATAATCATTATAATGGAATCCGACGGTCGAGAATCGGCGCAGCCACAGAAAGACACATCACCATTTAGCAACTAATAATAATAATAATCATATAATTAATTAATAATATTGAAACTATAATCATAAATATGTAATCATATATTATTTTTAAAATTTAATTTTTTATATTATATACTAATTTTTTTAAATAATAAAATTTTAATAAAATAATAAAAATTTTAATTATTATATCATCACCCTTTAAAAAATTTAAATATATTATTATTATTATAAAAAATATATCTATTTATATTAATAATTTGTATTATATTATATAATATATAATATAATGTATTATATATAAATTATTTTTTATTATTTTGATATATTTTAAAATATATATTATTTTTTATTTATAAAACATCACACAAGATATATATGAGAGGACACTGATAATGATGACAAATAGCTCATGGTTGTTTGTTGGAGTAACAAAAGCGCACTAGAAACCAGGTCAACTTTCTTTGGTTGGTGAAGGTCTTAATAGGCCAACAAAAATGAAGAAAAGAACACAAAATTACAATTAGAAAGAGTACTTTTTTCCTCCCTTTTGTTGTGCTGTTGTGTGCTATCATTTGATTAAGTTTTCAAGCCAAATCCACTCTTCAGGTTGAAAATATTTTGTGTTGGAATTCTGGGTTCTGTTTGATTTGATAGAATCTTGTTGTGGGTTAATGGGAGCTTGTTGGAGCAACCGAATCAAGGCTGAGAGTCCTTCTCTTACGGGTAATTTTAGTAGTTAAATGGTTGATTAATAATTGATTAAGTTGCAGTTTTGTATTGTGATTATGGGTCAATTGTTTTGTTAATGAAGCTTTGTGGGATGTTTGAGAATGTTGCAGTAATTTAATCGGCTTCATTTTCTATGTTAAGTTTGTGCTTTTGCGGGACATTCAGTCTGCTAATTTCTAACATTTTTACAGTATTTTAAGTGGTAGGACTTTAGGGTTTCTGCTTTAAAATTATTGGTTTTTATTTTACAGACTCCTTTATGTTTGCCTTTCATGTAGAAGTGAATTCAAGAGGTGGAAAGAACTTAAGCTGTTCTAGTAGCAAGGTTTCTTCAGCTTCTGTACCTCAAACGCCGAGGAGCGAGGGCGAGATCTTGCAGTCATCGAATCTAAAGAACTTCAGCTTTAATGACTTAAAAACCGCCACCAGAAACTTCCGGCCTGATAGCGTAGTAGGAGAAGGCGGTTTTGGCTCAGTCTTCAAAGGATGGGTTGATGAGCATACGTTATCAGCTACCAAACCTGGTACCGGCATGGTGATCGCTGTGAAGAGACTTAACCAGGAAGGATACCAGGGCCACAAGGAATGGCTGGTAAGTTCAAGCTTTGGTTGATCTAATTTTGTGGGTGATTGGCTTCAACTTGTAGGAAATTGGAGTTGTATGACTAACTTAGGGAGCATTTGGTTTGAATAATCTTTTATTACAAAATACATATGTACTTATATTATCACAAATACTCAAATCAAACGCTCTCTTATTTGAAATGCTATTTGGTATCTCTCTTATGGCATGGTGTTGAATTTATTTATTTTTACATGGTTTTGGGCATACAGACAGAAATTAACTATCTTGGGCAGTTCCATCATCCTAATCTGGTGAAGTTGATCGGTTACTGTTTAGAGGACGAGCATCGACTCCTGGTATACGAGTTCATGCCTCGTGGTAGTATGGAGAATCATTTATTCAGGAGTAAGTTCCTCACATCCCTGTGAAGCTGCTTCTGTTGTCAACATTTATTCAATTACATATCTTATACTGAAACAGGGGGATCACACTTCCAGCCTCTTTCTTGGACCCTTCGAATGAAAATTGCCCTTGGTGCTGCGAAGGGGCTTGCCTTTCTTCACAGTGCTGAACTGAAAGTTATATATCGTGACTTCAAGGCTTCGAATATCCTGCTTGATTCAGTATGCAACTTGGCCGGATCTTTTTACTGAAATTTCTGTAACTCGACTGAATTCATTCTGATCTATGGTTTACCAGAATATCTTTGCTGGGTCACTGATATTTTTCATCTATGTTGGCAGAACTACAATGTTAAACTCTCTGATTTCGGTATGGCCAGGGATGGACCAACAGGTGATAAGAGCCATGTATCGACAAGGGTAATGGGAACCTACGGATATGCAGCTCCAGAGTATATAGCCACAGGTACTTCTACCTTTTGTTATATTTTGTATACTTCAGGGGACTTGAAAGAAAGGCTTCTCTGACTGCATTTTCTATTTGGAAGGTCATTTGACTGCCAAGAGTGACATATACAGCTTTGGAGTTGTTCTTCTGGAAATGTTATCCGGGCGACGAGCCATTGACAAAAATCGGCCGTCTGGAGAACACAACCTTGTCGAATGGGCAAAACCTTACCTGGTCAACAAGCGTAGAATATTTCGTGTTATGGATCCCCGACTTGAAGGGCAGTACCCACTGTCTCAGGCACAGAGGGCAGCCGCTCTTGCACTTCAATGCCTCGCCACGGAAGCCAAGAACAGGCCAGAAATGGATGAGGTGGTAAAAGTATTAGAAGAGCTTCAGGAATCAGGAAACACACAAAAACATTCTCTAAAAGAGCACCACAGGAAAGGTCAAGTTCATTCAAATGATAAAAAAACTGCTTATCCTAGGCCTTCTGCTTCCCCTGTTCGTGCGTAGGGAAAGATGATCTGCCTCGGTTGCTACAGGATGGCAAACAGAGTTCAAGAGTTTCTGTATTATAACCAAGTTTGAGATTTGTACAGTTTTTGTTTAGGTTACATTTTGACATCTGAAACATTTTCCGATGAGGCCCCAGAGGCCTGAGGATTGCATATCTTTCTCTAAAAATTTAGTTGTGTTAGAAAACAGAGTTTGGAATATGCATGACATTCTGTGACATGTATCTGAGCTTATTTGAGTTCTTGGACTGATGTTACCAAGGTTGTACATACGGAGTTATTGAATCCATTGATCTCCCTATCATAAAACTACTGTGTAAAGAAGAAAATTACATTGCATTTTCATCCAGAGTCTACACTGAAAAAACATGAGACAGTGTTCTGTTTTCTAATAAAACTATGTGTGTATAATTTTAAGTACATGATTGGATGCGCAAATGGTATGTCATTATAAGATTGAGTAATTTTGAATTAAAAATAAAATAATAGTAAATCATATAATGACACATCATCTAGATATCTAATTATGTACTTAAAACCATATAGCATTGCTCTTTGTTTACAATGACTATTAGGTTTCAGTTTTCAGGTGAGCTTGAATCATCAGCTAAAATGAACAGAATTCAGCTGCTTATAAAACATACCTGTTTGGCTAATCTAGTGGAGGACATCTCTCGGCTAAGAGTCCAAGTTCTTAACATGCTCTATCGATAATGAGTTGAGCAGGTATCAAATAGATGTAGCCAATACAAAACAAAACCAGTATCTCTGCCATTACAGTGCTACAAACCAAGAAGAACAAAACAAAGATAATTTGGGGAGATCGATGTTGAAGGGCAATTCATCGCCCTAAAAAGGCAACACGATCCTTCTGTATAGCCTGAGATAGGTTGATGTCAAATAGTTCACATCGAATGGGCATCTCCATCTCATAAAAGGGATTCTTCAGCACATAATCTGAGTACAACTCGTAGATAACTTTCAAAAGATTCTCCATGTGCTGCGTTCCAGGTTCACAGACCACAAAAAACTTTGTCCCTGTACAACATTGACAATAATTGCCTTTGGCATCAGAGAAGAATATTTTCAATTCTTCACACTCAAAAGGATTGATGAAATTATTGCAAAAACCTGGACAACCATAACATACAAAAAAAAATTCTTCAAAATTACATTGAATGATGGGAATAATGGAGGGAAGAATAAGGCAGGTGAATTTAGGTGTGATATGCAAGATGAGGAAGCTGAAATCAGGCGTGACATGTAGAACGATATCACAATAGTAAATTATGAATTTAAGGAGAACAAATTCCCTCATTGCTATGGACAATTCTAGCTAATGATTCTTCAGATAACTGGAACGAAAACACAGTGGAGATCCCAAGTTCTCCTCTTGGTTGGAGAAAACGACTCAAGAGGGATTAATCAGAGGACAAAGAAAACTCATCATCCCTTCATAAGCACTATTCCAGGCTCAAACAATGTATGCAGAACCAGACCTTGTTAGGCTGGGTGAAGTCAATTACAATAGAAGTGGTCCTTGGTGCTGTAACAGATTAGTAAACTGCTTAAGAGGTTTTGCTAGCTTGCAAAATTTTCACTGTTCACAGGACAAAGCTCGTATCCTACAGCTTAGAGTGCAACTTTAAAATACAATAAAAAGTCAGACAACCATGAGTATTTTCAAGATGAAGTCCAGTACTGGCTACTTTCAGCATATTCCCATGCTCTCTTTCTGAAGATGCCCTAATCACGCAGATCCTGGCAGGTGTGGGATTAGGGTACAGTCAATTGAAGATACATAGTAATCTTCATCAATTTTCCTATCTTAAACTCCATTTGCAGAGCGTCTGGAATGTAAAAAAGTGGAAAATAATAAGTTAAAGAATGTTCAGATAAATTAGAGAAAAGTCCAAAAAAATGGATTTATACTGTATTGCTTAAAATTTGAACTACACTATTCACCTTACAGTTATCCTTTTATACTGAGATATTTGGAGGGAAAAAAGTGTTCTCTGTTGTCTTGGCAAATTGCATCTTCGTGCTTGTGGTGCCTCTTGGCATGGCTCTTTCCATGTATTTTTTAGGATTGCATCTTTTTTCAGTAAATTTCTTCATCATTCCTTCTAATTTTTATTGAATTTGGGCCTTTATTCTTTCCAAAACTTGTTTTCTGCTTAATCCCAAGCGTCTAAAAATCCATCTGTACAATGCCTAAATGGCTTGATAGAGCAAAGTATACATTACGGAAATCCCAAGTTCTCCACTCAGTTAGAGCAAATGACTAAATGCAGTACTCTAATCTCCTAATTGCCTTATAACAAGCACTAATCTTTGTCTTGGAGTGATAAGGAATTAAGTCATCAGCAAATTCATGATTAAGGGGAATGGCAAAAACATGTTGGACTCAGAGGGAATCAAATCTCAGAGAGAATAATTGCGAGGAAAAAATTTTGCAACCCTTTTAAATTTTCATGACCAAGGGGAATGACAAAAACATCTTGGTGTAAAGAGGAATCAGGCCTGACAGTTTCTATAACTGTAAGGGGCATTTGGTTAAAGGACATTTAAGATTACTCTGGTAATTTATCTTTTATTACTTATATTACTTTGTTTGGTTTATATATAATAAAAGATTCTAATAACGTTCTATTACCAATGGTGATGTGATAAGTAATATAAGAAGTAATCTGATTACCACCTCCTTCTTAGGTATTAAAGATTACTAAGATAATCTTCATTTTATTATAACTATATCCTTATTTATTAATTTTTTTAGGGCAAAAATAATATCATTTTTAATTAATATAACAAATAACATAAAAATATTTTAGAATAATTATACCGAGGGTATTTAAATAAAAAAACATATTAATATTTTTTTATTACTTCTAACCAAACACAATAATTATTTATATTTACTCTGTTTATCAAATTTTATCAAACATAGTAATAATTTATACCCAGTAATTCTCAAGGTAATCTATCTTTAAAGTAATCCTTTAATTTTATTAATAAAACATTCCTCAAACTAAACGCCCCCTAAATATATATTTTTGGACCTAAGAGAAAAGCAGCAAACAAACCCAGTAAACAAATAATGACTCTTGCAGATTGAGTTTAAGCCAAAAATCAACAAGTTTATCATGTCTCTTCAGGGATGACTAAATAAAAGTGTTTTTGAGTGCATGTGTTAGTTGATCCCCTTTATGTGTCTGCAACTGTTGTGTTTGTCATTCTATATGAATCAACAAGTGGGTTTTTGTTTAACTACATTCTGTGATGTTAATTGAAGATTAATAATTACTCCAATATCATGAAAAATAGCTCCAAAGAGCTAGGTATAGAGAGGCAATGGGGAGGGGCAGGGCCAGATATCCCATCTCCTGTCCCTGAGTGGAAGAGCATTTCCCTGTCTCTAACCCTGTTCCTACCTTGTCCTTGCCCCAACTCTTTACAAGTACTCTGCAGGTTTGAAAACTTTAAGCCATAATCCACTACAAACTCAGTCCTGTCTAGCACTGGAAAACTACAATCTGGCCCAAAAAAAGCACAAAACAAAAGAACCCCCTAAACCACAAAAAACTCAGCAACAAACCCACCATAAATCCAGCATAATGTCAGTCAAAAACACCACCACAACCTCACCAACAAATCCATCCCACCCATAAACCCACCAAGAACCCACCCCAAATTAAGCCACAAACCTGCCCAAAAATCACCACAAACTCTTCTTCTTTTCTTACTGTTCTCTTTCTCCCCTTACTTTTTTTTTCTTCACTTTCTTCGTATACCCTTATTCTTTCTCCTTTTGTTACCCAATCACACCCCACTACCAGGACCAACACCCCACAACAACAAACCATTTTCAGTTAACCACCACAACACCCCACCATAGCTACATAACCCAAATGTACCCCACCCTTTTTCAGCCATGCAAATAGAATCAAGTGACAACAAATGGTGAAGAAAGGAGGGAGAATCAAAATAAGAATGGAAACCAATCCACTTGCATGCTATCAATCAAACATGGAAAAGACCAAAACCTGATATAATGTTATGAAATTAGAACAAAGAATCGGTGCCGGCAAGAGAGCAGAGAATGAGATTATTAGGGTTCTGAGAAGAAAATGAATTGAGGTTGAGTTTTATATATTAATGAAATTTCAGTAAATATTTAAAAATGCAGCAGGTATTTTTGTAAATTAGGCTGGATAACGGGTACGAGGTGGAGTAGGTATGGGGCAGGGAATCATCTATCTCCGTCCTTGCTTGCAAAGATTTGTTTTGCCTTTGTCCTAGCTTATTTTAAGGAATCCCCTACTTGTATGGGACAGGGCAAGGACTTGAGTAGAAGGGAACAATTGCCATCCCCAGCTAATATCGAGTTAGAGATTGAAAAATTACAAGGAAAACAAGCAAAGAAATAATGGATGAGAAGAAACATTTAATACATTGCATAAGTTATACTATACGTAGTTCATACACAACATTATTGGTATACTAAAAAAGGGAAATTGTTGCAAATCATGTGAAGAAACATCATCTACAATTGTGCAGAGAAATGAGAGAATTATGTTATCCTTCAATTCATAACTTACTATTGTGTCTCTTCTACTTGTCAATCCTGCATTCACCTGCCTCATATTACACATCACACTTAACTCCAACTGTCAAATAGTGCCAGGGAGGATAATGACTATATAGCCTCTCACCAATAAGTTTAGTAAACTCCTCACAGACTCTTACACAAACATAAAATCTGTCCCCATGTATCTTATCAAATGGATATAATTCGGGTATGTTACTCAGATTTTAGCTAATCATCTAACATTTTACAATGCTTGTTTGAACAAACAGAAGGTAACAGCTATCTTTAACTTCTCCATGCTAGTGTTTTCATTTGTTTGAGGCTCTCTGAATGACATACTTTTAAAACCTAAAACATGGTTTGAGTCTCTGAGAGAATGCCTTTTTAATAGGAAACAAAAAAGAGTTAGAATCGTAATTTCTCTTCCCACACTCAACTAATTTTCAGCAGATGTGGAGATAAATAAAGACCATGAAAGTGTACAATTAGAATCAACCAATCATACGTCGCAGAAACATAGAAATTGAACTTTTTAAAATCTATTCCCTTCTCATCATTTCCTTCTATAATTAATCTAATGATCAAAACTAAATCCAAAACAAAAACAAGAATGTAGACAGAAATGAATGTAGATTATTAAAATAAACTAAAATTACCAGTAAGAGATTGGAAGCAATGGAGATCAAAAGTATCCGCTTCAAGGAGTTCGATACCCGAACAACCAGTGGTAGGCGATAACTGTTGAGAGATCGCGTGCATTGAATGCCATAAACTAGCCACTCTCAAGCTATCATTTGTGTCCATTCGTCCAGCTGATCCATAATCCTAATTATTTCACAAATTTGAATCATTTTAACCAAAAACATCATTCAATTTATATAGTCAGGGAAAAATTAAAGAGAGAGATTGAGATAGTACCTTGTAGAAAATCAAGCCGCCCGATTTGTTGATGATGTAGAGACTGTAAATTGCAGCCATTCTTAAGCGCTCTTCCGAAATCTAATTACTTAAAAAGGAAGAAGATGGATCAGAAGATTGTAAAATAAAACTCGAATCTCTGTAAGTTCATGTCAATATTGAATTAAAATAATAATTAACTCCAAATCTAACGGTCATCACGACGCCACGTCATATCATAATATATATATATCCTAAAACCGTGACTATTGGAGGCGTTTCTATTTTTGTTGATTCTCTAAGCCGCTAGAGAAAGTAGCGTGTTTCTTAATCTCAGGAGCACATGTAAAGTGATCCTTGCTAGATAGATGAGTATTCTATTGTTTGAGTTGGAAAGCCGGAAGAAAATGGCGGAGATGGAGAATTCAAAACCAACGGTGGAGATCAATGGACTGAAGTTCACGTATCCAGGAATCGACGGTCATCCTCCGCCGGGCTCCTCTCCATTGATCGACGATTTTTCGCTTACTCTCAGTGCTGGAGATCGCTGTCTTCTCGTCGGATCCAACGGCGCCGGTTTGTGTTCACTTTCAGCATTTTTTTCTTAGAACAAGAACGAACCGGCAATTGATTCAGTAATACGTTTAATAATAGGCAAAACGACGATATTGAAGATACTCGGAGGAAAACACATGGTAGAGCCTAACATGGTGAGGGTACTTGGCAGGTCTGCTTTCCACGACACGGCTTTAACGTCCTCTGGTGATCTCAGCTACCTTGGAGGAGAGGTTTCATTTTTTTCCATAATTTCTCTTTTCTGTTCAGTCGATTATAAAATTAAACTAAATTTGCCTTGCTAAAAAATCCATGTTATTTGATTATTTATGATTCGAAATCGATTCAAGAGTATGGATATACGGGATTCCACGTGAAAAATAGAAAAAATTGCAATTTTATTGTAATATATGGTTATGGGGTATTTCTTTTTTACAGATGCTGCACATAACATTAGTAGTTTACAGGGCACCGATATGATACATCTTTATATTGATGTAATAATCAGATTTGTTTAGTAATGTAATTCTTATTGCATTGATGGAGCTCTTTTCTTTTTTTGCAGTGGAGGCAAGAGGTTGCTTTTGCAGGGTTTGAGGTTCCAATACAAATGGATGTTTCGGCAGAGAAAATGATATTTGGAGTAACTGGTATTGATCCTCACAGAAGAGCTGAACTAATCAAGGTAAAATGCAATAGGTGATTACTGTTTATTTCACTGCACAAGGATGATATTGTGGTGTTTTGCCGATATTCCACTTCCTGCTTGCTTTCCTGGTAGTTAGGTATTAGATATTGATCTTTCATGGAGAATGCATAAGGTATCTGATGGCCAAAGAAGACGTGTTCAAATTTGTATGGGTCTCCTTAGGCCTTTCAAGGTATGATCTATGTTTGTGCTTAAGTTCATGCATTCATCTTCATGATTCGTAGAACTGTTGAAATGTTTTTTGTGTCTCAGTATGAACTCGTTTGTTTAGGTCCTTCTTCTGGACGAGATAACAGTTGATCTTGATGTGCTAGCAGGGGCTGATCTCCTCAAGTTTTTGAAGAAGGAATGTGAAGAGCGTGGTGCTACAATTATATATGCTACCCATATATTTGATGGCTTGGAGGACTGGCCATCTCATATTGTATGTTTTGATTCCATCCTTGGAGCTATTAAAGAATCATTTTTCTAAACTTATATTTATTTATTACACTGACTATAATTGTGTTATGTTACATAAGCTTCTCATCTTCTATTTTCTTTTGTCATTCTCAGGTGTATGTGGCTCATGGGAAGCTGCAATTGGCTATGCCAATTAGTCAAGTTAAGGAGATTAGCAAGCTGTCACTAATGGTAGCTTTCCACACCAAACTTAGAACTTTGATTTGTAGTTTGTTGTTTGTATAGTCCCTTGTCATCGCTGGTTTTATGGTATCTTGTAATTGATAATTTATAAATTTTTTTCTGGATTTTGTGCATCTCTTTTATCCTTTATTGAAGTTGCATAACCATTTTAGAAATGAACTTGCAGAGAACAGTGGAGAGTTGGCTGAGGAAGGAAAGAGATGAGGAAAGGAAGAGAAGAAAAGAAAGAAAGGCAAGGGGGCTTGCTGAATTTGACAAACAAGTTGATGGAAGCCATGTAACTGGGGATCCAGCTCGTGCAGCCCTTCGTGCACTGAACAATGGTTGGGCTGCAGGAAGGCTGCACTCCACATTGGCTGGCGAAGAGAACTTTTTCTTAAGCTCAAACAAAGTTCTGAGGTAGTAGATAAAGTTGTCTCTAAACAAGCTCTTGAACCTTTCCACAATTCATTTCAATGATTGATTCTTTACCCAGAAATCTACAATGTGTCAAATGTTGCTAGATGAATTGCATCACCTAGTTGCAGAGTTCCCTTATAGTTCCATATATATATTGTCCAATCTTTTTACGATTTGTCTTAGATGTGAGCATATAAATGGAGGATTCTCGATTTCTATTTCTTTGTACCATTAAAATATGACATCAATAAAATTACAAAGATAATGTTGTACTCTGGATTTTCTCATGTCATGATTGTGGAGAGTTTTTGATTGCGAAATGTAGTTGCTGTAAATGCTTTGAATGGCTGGCTTTAGTGTTAAACTTGAAAGCCGTTGCATCCCAAGGAAAAGAAAAAAAGTTTTGGCGTTACGGTTAGCGAGGATGTTTTACCATATGTAGGTGGAGTTGCACCATGCTAATCACATCGGGGAGCCTACAACCACAGCATAGGCACATTTACAGTTTCGTGGTGGTTGTTTCAGCTTCATACCAAACTTTGCTTCTTCCACATCGAGTGTAATAAATGTTTTATAGCGAAGTTATTTTAAGTAAATAAATAAATATATATTTAATATGTATTATCAAATAATTAAGTATTTTTTTATCTTTAATTTAAAATCATCAAAATATATATTCATTTAAATACTCGAAATGAATATATATAGTTTTATTACATGTTTCTGATTAAAAAACACCTTTTCCTTTTGGATAACATAACTTAGAATCGAACTTTATTAACTGAAAGGTAACTAAACATGAGAATTTTATTTTTCAAAATTATTATATCACCCCGAAATTTAAAAGAAAAAAAATTAAAGATATCTAATTTTATAACACCCCATTATTTCCCTATTTCTTTTAATATCCCCTTTACTCCCCAACCTCACTTTCACCTTCCCAATGTACATTTGTTATAAGTTACGATCAAATCATTGATGATTGAGCCCCTTTTGAAGCTATACTGTTATCTTAATTGGAAACTTGTTCCATGACTTCTACACTCTCACCATCATAAACTAAATCTAATAGTAAGGAATTATCAAACTTTGTAGACAAAATTTGATAGTGTCAACTTCTTCACCAACTTTCAGTGAGATGGAAGAGGGAGTGATGAAGACAATAAGTTGATTAGAAATTTATATTCCACCAATATCTGATAAGGGTTAAGGTTTTTAACTTTTTATAAAAATTAATTTTTGAATTTATAAATAGATTAAACTATTATGTTTAAAATATTTCGATCTGGTTTGTAAAAGAGTTTATTATTATTTTTTAAATCTATAAATAATAAAAAAACTATTTTGCTTTTATACAGTTAAATTTTTTAAATGTAATTTGATTGAGTTTATGTCATCAAGACTGGCTCTAGTTTTTCCTATACTCAGTTTTAAACTCATCCATTCTCTAGGGAAAGTATCAAAAAGCTTGTGTAATAAAATAAAATTAAAAATATGAACTTTAAATAATTTGTATACAGAAGGTCCTAACAACAGCCGTCTTAGCTCAGCGGTAGAGCGCATGGCTTTTAACCATGTGGTCGTGGGTTCGCTCCCCACAGACGGCGGTATAATGTTATATATTTTTGGACAGATCTTCGGCCCGTCTCACAGATTTTCTTTTTGATTCCGCCAAGCCTATCTCTTTGTTTGGGCCCATCTATTTTCTTAATTTTTGGGCTTACAGCAACAGTCCAAACCTCGAATACTGCTACAATGGTTGGGATTTGGAAACAGAGCATTCATTTGAAGAAGGCCGAAAGACTTATTCTCACCCCAAAAATAGTAAGGCCGAACGACTATTTTCCACCCAAACTATGCTGAATTCTCACAGTTTCCTCTATTAATTATGAAAATACTGTTTATCCACCTATAAGCAGTTAAAATTAACACTAATAAAGATAAAATCGTTATTTTATGTTAAAAATAAACTTAAATATGATTTCATTTTCCCCCTCCAAAATTTAAAAACTAACATTTCTCTCCTAAGCCAAGTTTGAAAAAATTGTATTTGCCCCCCTCGGGTTTAGTTTCCAAACCCCTTCACTTTCTCCAGTGCCATCGTCGGTCGTCTCTCCCTCCCGACGGTTTTTCTTCCACTGAAGACCCCCCTCAAGTCCACCCCAACCCATCTGACGTCGAGAGACAATGTCTGGGAAGAGAAATTGTCTTCTCGGATGAAGACGAGATAACTCGTCATCCTCTGGGAAAACTAGTCGTTTTCATCTAAGAAGACAATTCCTCTTCCAAGAAGTCATCTCTCGACGCCGAATAGGTTAGGGTGGAGTTGAGGGGGGCCGTCGGGAGGGAGAGACGACCGGCAATGGCACTAGAGAAAGTGAAGGGGTTTGGAAACTAAACCCTAGGGGGAGAAATACGATCTTTTCAAACTTAGCTTAGGGAAAAAATGTTAGTTTTTAAACTTTTAGGGGGAAAAAAAAGATTAAATTTTCAGGGGTTAAGGTTCCATTAAATTTAACCGGTCATGAGTGGGTAAACGATATTTCTATAGTTAATAGGGGAAACTTTGACATTTCAACATAGTTTGGGTGGGAAATAGTCCTTTGGCCAAATAGTAAAAACAAAGTATTATCCTCCCACTTTTAAAAATATTTATCCATAAATAAATTTTTGATAAATTTTTTATTTGAGATTAAAAGTAAAATTATTATTTACTAATAATATTTAAAAAATAAAAATTTATATAATTTTATCCTCTAAATTTAAAAAATTAACAATTTTTTTATTAAAATTAAGTTTTTAAAATGTGACATTTTCCCCCTATTTAGAGTTTCAATTTTCGCCAATGATTTTTTAGAAAACAATGGTTGATCTTTCTCCTTCTCTGTGATGTCTCACCCTTTGATGTTTTCCCTCTAATCGACAATGTTTGGATTTTATGAAATCTAGACAAAGAGTCAAAACTTTTCATTCTTTAGAAGAAACTGATTTAATTTTTTATCTAGATTTCATCAAAACCAAACGTTGTCGATTGAAGGAAAAACATAGGAGAGAGAGACATCACCAAGAGGGAGAGAGATCGGTCATCGTTCGCTAGAAAATTGCCGATGAAAATTAAAACCTTAGGTAGAGTAGAAAATGCCACATTTCAAAATTTAAATTTGAAAAAAAATTCTTAATTTTCTAAATTAAGGAGGTTAAATGATATAAACTTTTATTTTTTAAATATTATTGTTAAATGATAATTTTACTCTCAATTATAATTAAAAATTTATTTATGGGTGAGTGTTTGAGTTTTTAAAAGTTAAAAAGTGAAAATTGAGATTTTCACTATATCTTGAGTGAGAATAAGTCTTTTGACCTTTGAAGAATAGAATTGGCAAGCTACTTATTAAGCAACACGTCAACAATCATATGATCATTTTGGCATAGAACAACCTTACATGCGCATATTTTTTATACAAAATTTAGATACACAATAGATATATAATTATATAATTGAATATTATTTTATCTTTAATTCAAAATTATCAAATCATATGATGACATATAATCTGTATATCTAAATTATATATAAAAAATATATATACATAATTTTATTACTTGACATATATCAAAATTTTCAAGTTCTAGTCTTGACCATCCTTTTAAAGCTCAAAAATAAGGCCAAAAGATTATTTTCCACCCAAAGTATACTAATATCTCAAGTTCTACTCATTAACTTTGAAAATCTCATTTACCCACTTATGAACGGTTAAAATTAACGAAACTTTAACATCTTAAAATTTTATCTCTTTTTTTCCCTAACTCTTAAAAATTAACCACTTCCCCCTAGGCCAAATTTTAAAAAATAGCATTCTCCCCCTAAGGTTTAGCTTTCAATCCTCAACACTAAATCCGGCAACGAAACTTTCTAGAGGCATCACCATGCTCCGACTATCTCTCTTCTCTCCTTTAGAATGTCGATCGACTAAGATCTGGTCTAAAAAGTAAAAGAGTTTTGTTTTTCGACAAAACTCTTTAAACTGTTAATTTAACCATTCATAAATAGGTATATAAGATTTTCATAACTAACGAGTAAAAAATTGATATTATAACATACTTTGGGTGGAAAATATTCCTTTGGCCCAAAAATAATACCATATATATAATAAATAATAACTTTATGTATAAATGATAATATATTATTATATGATTAAATAATTTTAAATTAAAGATAACAAAATATTTAATTTTATAATAATATATTATTATTTATATATAAAATTATATATATTATTTATATATATAGTTTTATTTGAACCCTGCGCCACATTCCCGTGAGCAACAATATTATTGACACAAGTATACTATCCTAACAAAATTTAATTGCAAAGTGGGGGCTAATTGCCTGTTGTTTTCATACCGAAAGTTTTTGATAATGAAAATCCGTAACGGATAAATGCCAACATACTATTCTTTCTTCAACAAGCTTCAGACAAAATTTTCCTCTTATCTTTATCTTAATGGAACCTGCCACCACCCCTTTTCACTGTAAATTTTTTCCCCCAAGGAAAACAACACTTGGGTCAGTCTCTTTTAATTGGAATCAGATGCTCAATGCTATTTATTTATATTTTTTATATATCATTTAAACATATAAATAATATATCATTATATAATTAATTATTATTTTATATTTAATTTAAAATTATTTAATTATATAATAATATATCATCGGTATATTTAAATTATATATATAAAATATATACACATTTTATTTGAACGTTAATCTACTTTTAGGTAAATTTTTATTCATTCAGTTTGGTCATCTAAGATACAAAGGAGTCCAAATATATATATATACAGATACACTTTTTATTAAAAAAACCGAATTTTTTTATTTTCTTATAAATATGATCAATTTTTTTTGTTTTTTATTAAAATAATCAAAATTTTACTGTTTTTTATAAAATATATTAAATTTTTATTTAGTTCCAAACAATGTTAAACACTATCAAAATAAACAAAACCCAATCAAAATTAATCTGATATTTTGTTTTTGATAGTAAAGTTTTTTAAGTTGAAACTCTGAAATTTTTTTATAATTTATTCTGGCCAAAAACTCATAGACAAGGATAATTTTTTAAAAAGATTTGTTTTTGTACAATAATATATACGTTTATCTCTTCAATTAAATTGAAGAAAAAAATCAGGAAAAAAAATCAAAGTTAAGTCTCTCTCCAAACTTCATTCTCTAGAAAGAGACTTGCTGTTGCTGAAGGGGGGAATATCAAAAGAAAGCAAGAGATATGCCCAAGGACAAGAATCTTTGGAGATGAAACGAATGGTTTCAATGTAGAACGGCAAGAAATCATAAGTCAAAACAGGAACCCCTTGCCACAAAATAAAGTGGAAAGTAAATTCGATAATATTTTGATTCGGGTCGGGATGTAAAAAGCTGATTGGTTCCAAACTAAATGCAAACAGGTAAGCCGTTGACAAAAGAGGAAACCACCAGTAACAGGGTTACCACAAATACCTCCATTTTAAAAGCGGCACAAATTGATTTCAACCAGACCCAAAAGATCAATCCACGCTTTCAATCAGAAAAAAGGAGGGTTCAATTATTCTGGCAAATGGCATTTGCCTTACTGAACAACAGTGTAAATGACAGGCACAATTCACAAGAACTCAAGTTATCTTCATTTTGTCAGGATTTCCCTCAGCTAAAAGATAAACCAGTGGAGCCATCCACACATGCTCCCCACAGCAGTCACCGACACAGAAATTCACATTCATACACACATACAAGGCAACGAAGACATATTATATAAATATTACCTGAGCTGCGGGCTACATGGTTTCATCTTGCAGCCACCTTCAGCCTCTTACACTTTCAAAACAAATCAAGGATAAACAGAAGAAAGAAAACGTATTATCACACTGTTAATTTGTCACTTTTTCTACATTACCTTACCTCTCACTTTAACTTGAATCCTAATATATCAATTCAAATCCCATTTCACCCATCGCTTCCGATTTTTCCCGGGAAAATAAAGGAAATTCAAATTTGAAGGCGGGAAATGAAAATGTTTCTTTTTTCTTTTTAAACACGGAAATTCTTCTTTGCCGTGAAGATTTGCCCGAACTGCCAATTAGATGGTGCCACGTTCCAAGAAGTGGATGTTCGGCGATCACTGCCCGTGACCCTAAATGAGAGAGCCTGGCCCACAAGAATAGCACTGGATTGCCAATTTTGCCCCCAGTTTCGGCTCATGCTCAACCAGCCAGTGTTGGTTCCCTTCACGCTCACGCGCACGATAGTTCCTGCACCCGCCACGTTGGTCACCAAAACCAAGGTAAAGTAACGGAAACCGTTAATGGTGAATCTGATTCCACCTTGCTTTCTGCACGGCACCCTGCAAAAAAAATAAAATTAATTAAGAATAGCATCACCGTGACAATTAATGACTAACCCCAGGGTACAGGGTCCCAAGAAAATTTGACGCTTTTAGATTTCAGTGACCAACACACGCGTGGAAGAACGTAAAACGTGACCCAGATTTTCTGACTCAGGCGACTCTTTCTTTTCAGTCTCCGTTTGTTTCCAATAAATGAAAAGTAAACATTAATTAATTATTCGAAAATCGAGTAAAATATGAGGGCATGAGCCCGACATTTCCCTTTGTCTAGCAAGTTTACTGAGAAAACTAAAATAAAATTTAAATTAGGCTAAGAAAAAAAAATATATATATATATATAAAGAGTTATGTTATATTAATAGATAAGGAATATAATTTTGTATATAAATAATGATATAATATTATATAATTAAATAATTTTAAATTTGAGGTATTTAATTAAATAATAATATGTTTTATATATAAGTATATTTATATATTTAATATAAAATTGTCATTTTAGTAAAAAAGAAGCTTCACCTGCGGTAAGCAACGGGAACAATACCGGCACGGTACTCGGCGATCTTGAGGAACATGGGCATGGCGAGGTCGAAGTGAGGACGAGGAGGGTTGCACCAGCCGCCATTGTCGGAAGGCAAAGCGAAGTTCGGTGGGCAGAAGTTGGTTGCGGTGACGAAGATGGTGGGACTGCCAGGGTGGCACCATTTTGGATAGTCAGCACACTTAATCTCGAAACACGCGCCACAGCTCAGACCGTCGTTGAACAGAGCCGTACTTAATGCAGCGGTGTTGACGCCGTACCCTTGGCTGTACAGATTCCCGTACCCACAAGCACCACCTTGAAAAATACAAATGCGGTTAGTTATACAGTTGTGTGCGAGTATTACATTTGGGAGAAATGTAAGGGCAAAAAAGTCTATACCCATAGTTCCGGATGCGTCACTGCCACCGTAGAAAGTAGCATGGGCACTCTGCCATGGCCCACCGATGAAAACACCAGGAATTTTGGCATTCACCGCTGCGAAAGATGAGAGTGTGAGTAAAGCAAAGTAGAAAACATTCGCAATAGCCATTGTGAGTGAAGAAGTTGTGGAGAGAGAGTGAGTGACGACTGAAGACTGTGGGTTTGGAGGCGAATGAGAAAGCGGGAAGAAGATGAGGGGTACTTAAAGAGGAGAGAGAGCGTAGGGTTAAACAGAATTAACGGTGTCTGTTACTGCGAGTCTTTTCTTCTCTCACATCCCTTTAAAGCTTTTTTTTTTTTTTTTTAATTATAAAATTTGGAAACATAGCATGTTTGTGAGAATATATTTGCGAATGAGAATATACGTTTTAGACCATTTAAAATTCAATATTTTATACTGTTTGTTTTTATAATAAATAATATGGCCTGAGAATTGAGTCAGCTCGTGAGGTATCAGGTGCACAAAGGAGTGCAATAGGTATCATGAACGGTATATATATATATATATATATACAGAAGATATAATATGGTATAATTATATATTATTTTATTTTAATTTAAAATTATTTAATTATATAATAATATATTATTTATATATCTAAATTATATATTAAAAATATATATGTATAATTTTATTGTACTGAAAATCTAAATATTTTATCAGGAATTTTCAGTATACGCAACACGATTGATGAAAAAAGTTAGAGATGTGGGATATATTAAATATAATTAAATAGAAAATCTACGATACGCCTTCTTTGGATCTCTCCATGGCTCCCATAACTCATTATTAAGAGTAATATTATATATATATATTTTTTATATACAATTCAAATATACAGATAATGTCATATGTGATTAGATGTTACTTTATCTTTAATTTAAAATGATCTAATCGTATAATAACACATCATCTATATACATAAATTATATCAAAAAATGTATAAATAATTTTATTGAATTATTAATATAACTTCATTTAAGCCAAACAATAATTCGAACTCAAATAATTCAAATCGGCCAACCCTAATTACAAATGCAACAATTCAAACTATCACATGCATCTTCCATCTTCTCATTAACGAATCGGAAGGCCCAAATTTGGCCCATATAATGATCTGCTACACCGGCCTAATAGCCATCAAGGCCCAAACCTCTTGTCCTCACAAGTTCAACCTTTTTCTCAGTTTCCTATTTCCAGGTGTAATGATAATGATTCATGCTCTGCAAGTTCAATTTCTTTAGGTCTTAAAAGGGCTAAAATACTAATCAAAATGATAAGCAGATCAAAGGCAATAAGAAAAGGCACACTGCTGCATCATAGCTTTTTCCATACTAAAAATTACAATTCAATTTTCTACCTCTATACCAAAGACAAGATTGCCAACAAACATCTTTCTGTTTCAGATGATGCATTACCAAACCATTTCAACCAAATATTGGGCCTTATAGCAATTTTTGCTTTCGATCGCATGGTTGGACATCGAGCAATCTGAGACAGTGTAAGCTTGTGACAGATACAGCCAGGGAAGTAAATCTTCTAAAGAATAATCAATGCTTCTCGATACATCTTCTCGGAGATGTCATATGTCTAGTTTCAATGAATGAGGCAACAGAAGACTTCATGGTTCAACAAAATTTGTTGTCACAAGACAATGAATAAACTGCAAGTGCTAAGGAACAATGCACAGTATCGTTTATCTTTCGGTTGCCTTCTCAGCAATTCAATTATCCAATACCGAAGACTTCTGCTGCTGAGCTTCCTTGCCATTCTAGTATGCATGTTCACTATAGATGCCATCCCTTCAAGCTGGCAAGAAGAGAAAAGAGGAGATTCACCTTTAAGAGATGCTTTGATCTACACACAATAATACACAGGTTTTAGTTTTCCACAGAATGGATCTGGTCCATTTTCTACTTTGTCATAGCTTTACCGATTCACCATGCAAGATTAGAAGAAACTAACCTGATAATGAGCAAGAAGGTCCATATAACTACAAATTGGAGATGTGAACTGAACATAACCAGGAAGCCCCAGAACTACTGTCATGTTGGTTTCCTGAAATCAATTTCAGCAGCTCGGATTATTTTGGCAGAGCTCCTGACAGGACCTGCTGGAAGATGTGCAAATGCAGATACATAAATATTTGATTGAGGCTGTCCTGTGTACGGTGAAGGAATGTTATTACATGAACCAAAAGTGGCTACAGTTTCCCTGCAGAGAATCATCATCTCGGAAACAAGTCACATTGCAGGGTCAGCTTGTCCATGGTGACATATAAATAAAGCCAACCTGTCCCTGGCGCCATTGTAACCTGAGAGCTGCTGCCTCTGAAAGGAGCCTGAGTTCACTCTCATTCCCTGCATGGCAAGTTTCTCTGAATACATGGGATAAGTGGCAGTGGGCAGGCAAACAGAAGTTCCTCTTTTCATTGCATCCCTACAATTCACAAAATGTATAAACTAATCAAACATATTAGAAAAAAGCAGTATTAAGATTGCAATATGGAATTCTTATAAGAAAAAGCTCTATGGAATGTGAAAGATACTTGTCAAACATACTCCCAGGCTGAACATGTCTAGTTGGATCAGCAACATGTATATACACTTTAATCCTGCCATCCTGCAACCTCATTGCACCCAGGGCATCGTCGAGCTGCATAATTTTACACCACAAGCAATTAAAGAAGAGAGTTCACGATTTGAAGGAAAAAAATTCAAGTTCACCAAGGATCTTTAAGAAGCAAAAACTTTGAATAACAATTTCCTTGTCAGCTTCATCAACATCAATAGAATAAACTTTCAGATGAGTAAGATCTTTCCTGATCTTTAGCATACACTTTTTTGTTTATACACAGCTACACACATATATCACAAACAAGGATTTATTCGAAAACAGAAACTTAGGGATATCGTTTTGATGCGTATTGATTAAAATGACATTATTTTAGTCAATTCATATTGAAAATTTTCAAGTTCGTGAGTTTAACAAGTGAAACCCTTCTAAAGCTTGAGCTCAAGCTCGCTTGAACCGAACTCGTTTTAGACTTGTTTAAGTTGAACTTAACTCGAATCTAACCTAGTTTTGAGTATTCAATTGAATGTTTTAGATAATGTGTTATCATGCCATTGAGTGTATTGATCTGTTAAATACACAGTTTCATTGTATACTAATGTAACCTGTATGTTGGAATGAATCTGATTGATTTAATGCAAACTGCAAATACTGCATATATTTTTCAGAATGCGTGGAGAGTTATACAACTTTTTACATGGAAATGAACCTTCCAAAACTCATAGAAAACTCAATCATATTGCAGAATGCATGGAGTTGGACCTGGAAATCAATCAAATCTGCAAAAATCCACAGTGACAGAATTCCAGTAAATCTGGAAATCAATCAAAATACAGAATTCCAGAGAGTAAAGTAGACTTGGAGACTGAAAATGCAAATTGGACTTGTAGAATCAATCAAAATGTGAAATTCCAGTAAATGCAACCAGAACAACATCTTATTATGCAGAATGAAAAATTCCAAAAACTCCAAGTAGGGTTGGATTTGAGCCGAGTCGAGCCAAGCTCGAACAGGCCCAACTTGTTTTCGGGTAATTGAGCCTCAGGCTCAGCTTGGGCTCGGGCTCGCTGGATCACGTGTTCGTGTTCGGCTTAATTGGTAATTTTACTGTTCGTGATCTGCTCGCATTAGCGTGGGTTAGTGTGCACTCACTCGGGTTCGCATGAGATATTCATCTTAGCTTCGGGCTTGTTTAAATTTCCTCAGGCAAGAGGGAAAATTGTGACCATACAACTATTTCTGTTTCATGAATTGATAATTTTTTAAGACTGATGGCCACATGTATATAAACCTTAGAAAATTTGAGATGCATAAAAAGAAGAAAGAAATAACAGATTTGCTCATCAGAAATAAAGAGGTCATCGGGATGATTTGTATAAGCAAAGCTAGCTTGAAGCGGAGAGGTCCTGTTTGCAGTATTTCCTTGGGAATTCAAATACTATCGCTACAGAGACAGAAATTTGGATTAAAAAAAAAAAACTCAAATTAATACAACAGAGCATTCAATAATTCCTCCAAAATAAATCAAGTCTCAGAAAGCATTCAAGAATGCAGTCAGCATTCAAGGTCATGCACAGCATTCAAATTCGTTTCTGCCTATACAGCAACCAAATGAAAAATATAGGAAGACAAGAAATTACTCTGTTAACTTGAAGTCGCCGAGCGCTACAAGATTGCTAGAGGATCGCCGGAGAAACATCGGAGAAACGCCGGAGAAATGCGAAGGTGGAGTCGAGTCGGCGGCAGTTTGTTTATGTGGAAACGTCAGCAGCCGCGGAACGGAGGCCAAACAGGAGCACCGGTAGTACGAGAAAAGAGGCGGTGAGCCGGTGACTGGAACCAAAACTCGCCAGTGAGTCCGCCGTCTCGTCTGTCCTAATGGAGAACGCGTTACGGTTAGTTCGGTTTCACCTTTGGCTTGCAGTCGCAGAAGTTCAGAACGCCTTTGGAATTGGATTTGATTAAAATTACATTACTCGGACACGACGTCGTTTCATTCAAATTACATTACTGGGACAAGAGAGCCAAACACGACATCTATTCGGACTCGGGCTCTAGATTGTTTTCTATTCAACTCCCCAATTCGTATTTAGGATCATGTTTGGCTCATCCGAACCAAACTTGTTTTGACTTTGAATAAACTCACTTCGAATCTAATTCTCTCCAAACAAGTTAGATAATTAAAAATTTCAGTAAAGCCAACCTCTTTTTTATTTTAAATTAAGCTCGAGCCGATCCTATTTTAGGCTTGACTTAGTTTGAAATTACCTTGGCCCTAATTTAGATTGGACTTAGCTTAAATTTACTTTTAATTATTGAAGAAAAAACCACAAAAAAAATGAAATGCCAATAACTTGATTGAGTTCAATTGACTTGACTATAATATCATGAATTCGGAATATTCTTATTCCAACTCAATCCGTTCAGGCTGAACAATGATACAAACTCAAGCAATTTGGATTGATCAAGTGTGAACGTCTCCATGATAGTAGAGGGCCTCACTTTCTCTGAAGATTATTGGATTTGGGTCAGTGTTGAATGTGGAAAAAAATGCAGTGAAAGGAAGCAACAACGAAGTTTATCAAGTCTTATTCCAAGTATAAATGGAATGTATGATTGACGGAGGTGATGGTGTGGTCGAATAAAGGCCAAAAGACTTAATCCCTCTCAAATTTTAATGCGTTCTCAAAGTTACATTCATATTATTTAAAAAACTCAAAATCTCATCTATAAATAAATTATCATTAAAATTTTTTGTTAAAAGTTGCGGCAAAGTCGTTATTTTACAAATAATATTAAAAAATATAAAATTCATTATGTTTTCTCCTAAAGTTTTAAAGATTAATACTTTATCTTTACTTAAAGTTTTTTAACTTTCAAAAGTAATATTTTTCCCTTTAAAACCTAGGGTTTATTTTTCAGACACTCTCCAACCACCATCTTTAGCCATCGATGACAATGCATCAACCCACCATCACTGGCCACCAAATCTTAATTTTCTGGCTTAAGAAGACGTAATGAAGATGTGTCTTGTTTATTTTAGACGAATTGACGAAGACATGTCTTCATCACATCTCATGGAAGCACCAACGAGACGAATGGTGGCTGGAGATTCATGCATTAAAGCATCATCCTTGGTGGTCGAGAGCGTCTAAAAAATAAATAATATGTTTTGGGGGGAAAATGTTATTTATAAAAGTTAAAAAACTTTTAACAGAGTTGAATTTGTTATTTTTTAAATATTATTAATAAAATAAAAAATTTATTTCTACTTTAATAAAATATTTTAATAATAATTGGAGATTTTAAATTTTTTTCAAACCTCATGGGTTTCGCTTTGGAAATGCATTCACACTTGGGTGGTAATAAGGCCTCTGGCCTTGAATAAATTATAAGGTTGTGGAAAAGAGAACGCGGTATTGACTGCTTGAAAAAGATGCCCCACTAACAACTGAAGTTACAAGGATAATTCTAAGAAGGGGAAAAATGTGGAGTGTTGGATGTGATGTGTTCGTTCTTCTTTCCTCCCCCATGCCATTAAAGAGATTGAAGAGTCTTTCAAAGATACTCTCTCCCAGTTCCCATCGACTTGAACTTACACAAACAACTTCTTAGGAAAGGACTCTTATTAGCCAATGGGATGCCGAAACTTGTAAGTCACATGGGAGTCTGGAACCCAATAGTTGCCCATGTCAGCAAGAGCATGTCACCAAAAAGGAAAATTTCCTTCAACCCTCAGTTTCAGCACATTCTTGCAAGACAAGGATATATATATATATATATATATATATTTTAGAATGAATAGTATCAGTAATAGTGTTACTATTTTGTTCTTTATATACCTGACTTGATCACCATTTGATCCTGCGCGCAGGGGTAAGTAAATCCCATCTTAAATTCTTTCCGTTTCTCTGATTGAGTTCTTTGCTTATTGATATTTCCTTTGTTGTGTAATGTATGAACTAGTTTATATGTTGCTCTGAATTTGATGCTTTTTTGAGATTTAGATTTCTTCTGGGTTTTTTTCATTTCTCTGTCTTGTTAAACAGCCTGTTCAGTTCTTTTTTTTTAAATGGGTGGTGGCATGTACTTCGTTAGCCATTGATGGCCTATGAGAAATTATCTACTAGGATCTGGCACCAAAAGTTCATTTTCAGTTCAACATTGTTGATCATGTGTAATATATTTGCAGAGAATAACTTTGTTAGAGTTACTAAATTTTGTGTTGGTATGGAACTGCAGTTAAAATTGTTACGACGAAATGGCTAAGACAATCAGCTTGTTTGGATTTACTTCAATTAAGCCTGCAATAGAAATTAAGGAATTTGTGGAGGGATACACTGGTAAAGGAGCAGTCTATGATGTAGTAGAAGTTGCGCAAAAAGAAGGCTCAAGGGCATACGCCATAGTTGAATTCACAACTATGGAAGCTGCAGAGTATATCGTGTCCATGGCTGCTGAACGACGTTTATGGGATGGAAATTCTTATCTGAAAGCTCGTTATGTTGACCATGATAGAAATTCACCTGAGGAGAAGACCCCGCAGCACAGGATTGATAACGCAAGACTGAACTTCGGCTGGCAGATTTCAGAGGAGAATTTTTATGTGCTCTGGTCACAGGAAAATGTTTCTGTGAAATTTGACTCCGATCTCAGAAATTTTAGCTGCTTTCTATCTTATGATTCTGTGGATTATAAGCTTAACGTTCCGCACGAGACAATTTGGCAGATCCAGCTACAACGCCCACATGGTCAGTCTGTGAAGTTTCTTGTCATCCAGGTTAGCCATCTAAAAAACTTCTTATTATGAAAATTTTGTGTTAGCATTTGATAGAAATGAGTAAAGCTACTTAATGTCCATGTCCATTGCACACATAAATCTTTCTGAGACTTCCTGAATATGGCTTTCTTCTAAAAGAACTATAATTATTCTTTGATAGTTACTTGAACTATATGTCATCTAGTATACCATGTTGGAATAATGTGAACATATATTGATTAAATTTTTTATAACTTAATAAAACTAGGTAAATATATAGTTTAGAAACATTTATTTTATCTGTCCGATATGATCATTAAAAAACGGACTGATATACTTCATATTGTAATTATTAAATTTGGGTTGTAAATGTGGGTTGACATAAGGGCATTATGTTTTTTATGGAAGAACCAATTGATGTTTTTACCCTTTTAGTAATAAATTAAAACAGACAAGGTTCCTTAGACAATTTATTAAAAACATGTATCTTTATTTGACACCCCATTTTGCAATATGTTCTGCAAAGGCTGAGAAGAAAGATTTTGTTCTGAGATTGATATTCAATCTTCTCTGGGTCAATAAAATGGCACAAACATTTTTGTTTATGTCCTTGTTCTTCCACATTTAAGCAGGTTATGTCCTAATGTGTTTGAATGATGAATTTGGGTAGAAATTTTATGCTCTGTGATTTTGACATTGAGTGTTAAATTTTGTTTTTCTGCTTACACACCATGTATCTAGTTTCTTTGCTTTTTTCGGTTGTTACATGTAAAAGTTGTTTTATATAATTCAAAATAGCAATTTGTTTCTTTTATTTACTAAATTAATTTCCTTTCTTTCTCTTGACAGTTATATGGTGCTCCTCTTATTTATAAGAAAGAAATCCACTGGAACCGGACAGTTGATTTTACTCCATCCTCCTGCATTGGACAATCAACTGCTATGTGTTTAGAGCTTCCAGGCAGGGGTCATGTTCCGAAAGCTCTGAAAGATTTCTTTTTCTACAAGGAAAGTCCAGGGAAGTTCAGTCTAGAGAAAGGTTCTACTTTCTCAAACAATTCTGATCTTGTCCCATTTATAAGTGCACCCCAAGGCATCGACTTGCCATATAGGATGCTGTTCAAAATCAATTCCTTGATTCAGCACGGCTGTATTCCTGGGCCAGTACTTGATGCCAAGTTCTTTCGCTTCTTTGATCCATGCATAATGGATATAGCATTCATGGAACGTGCATTGAAGAAGCTGTTTAATCTAAGAGAATGCTGCTATGATCCTGTAAGCTGGCTCAAAGAGCAATACATAAACTATTCTAGGTCTAAGACACTTCTTGGATCGCCTGCCATTGCCTTGGATGATGGGTTAGTATACGTGCACAAGGTTTTGGTAACCCCCACTAAGATATACTGTTGTGGTCCAGAAGTCAGTCTATCCAATCGCGTCTTACGCAGTTATCCTGATGACATCGATAATTTTCTTCGTGTTTCATTTGTTGATGAGGATATGGACAGATTGTTTTCAACAGTTTTATCTCCCAAGGCATCAGGAGGAAAGCGTACTAGAATTTATGACAGGATACTGTCAATTCTCCGAAATGGCATAGTCATCGGAGACAAGAAGTTCGAAACTCTTGCTTTCTCAAATAGTCAAGTAAGAGAGAATACCTTATGGATGTTTGCATCTAGACCTGGGCTTACTGCAGCAGATGTTAGAAAGAGCTTGGGTGATTTTAGTGAGATAAAAAATGTGGCAAGATACGCAGCCAGGCTTGGTCAGTCTTTGAGCGCATCCAGAGTAGCTGTGCACGTTGGTAGGAAGGACATGGAAATCATTCCTGATGTAAAAGTCGAAAGGAAAGGAATTAAATATGTTTTCTCTGATGGGATCGGGAAAATATCTTCTGAATTAGCAGAAGAAGTGACGAAAAAATGTGGTTTCACAAGTTATACTCCATCTGCATTCCAAATACGATATGCTGGGTTCAAAGGAGTTGTAGCTGTTGATCCAAATTCTTCAGTGAAATTATCATTAAGACCCAGTATGTTAAAATACGAATCAGACAGCACTAGTCTAGACATTTTGGACTATAGCAAATATCAGCCTTCTTTTCTAAATCGCCAGTTGATCACCCTTTTGTCGACGCTTAGTATTAAAGATGATGTTTTTGAAAGGAAGCAGAGGGAGTTCATAGCTCAATTAGATGCTATTTTGACAGACCCTTCAAGGGCACTTGAGGCACTTGGATTCATGTGTTCAGGGGAGAGTGCAAATGTTCTCAAGGAAATGCTTAAGTGTGATTATAGGCCAGATGAAGAACCGTTTCTCTCACTGATGCTACAGACATTCCGTGCATCAAGTCTGCATGACTTGCGAACGAAAGCAAGGATATTTCTTCCAAAAGGACGACATATGATGGGAACTCTGGATGAGACAGGGACATTAGAATATGGACAGATTTTTGTGCAGTATTCTCACTCCAGATCTAGTCAATTTTCGGATGATTTCTCCTTGCAGTTTCGCAGAAAAGAATCAAGTCAAACTAGTGTTTGTGAAGATAGGGTGGTGGTTGCTAAAAATCCATGTCTCCATCCAGGAGATATGCGCGTTTTAAAAGCTGTGGATGTGCCAGCCTTGCACCACATAGTTGATTGTGTGGTTTTCCCAGCAAAAGGAAAAAGGTAAGCCTGCTTTTGAAAATGTCTTATATTTCATGTTAGATGTTTACTAATACTTGTTCTGCTTTATTTTCCTGCTTGGTAAGTTCATAAATTTATGCAATGCAAGCTCAGGAAATTCTTAAATCCTATACCTGTTATCCTGATAATTATCCATGATTATCAACTTAGAAACTGACACTGGTTTCATTATTAATTAGACCCCATCCAGATGAATGTTCAGGGAGTGACCTTGATGGCGATAGGTATTTTGTGTGCTGGGATCCTGATCTCATTCCTTCTCGTCAGTTTCAACCCATGGATTATACCCCTGGAAAATCTAAGGTTTTGCATCGTGATGTTACGATTGAGGTATTGCTCAACTTTAAGCATCATGTTCATGCATGTTAAGATTTCTTTAGTCACATTCTTGAATCAACTCTTGTTTCATTTGAATTTAATTTCTACAAGGACACTACAATGAGATCTGTCATTGCAATTTCTTCACTGCTTCTTTTTTCATATGACATTGCATTAAAGCATATATCATTTTGAATTTTATTTCAGTATGCATCAGATTACAACTGCAATATGAGTGGTGTTTGATCAATGCTGTAGTCTTTGGTCTTAAAATATATATATCATTGTGTTGCAGGATGTTGAGAAGTACTTCGTTGACTTTATTGTCAACGACAGCTTGGGCATAATCAGTAATGCCCATGTTGTCTTTGCAGATAAAGAACCTGAGAAAGCAAGGAGTAGGCAATGTCTTCAGCTCGCCCGGCAATCCTCCATTGCTGTGGATTTCCCAAAAACTGGTGTGGCAGCCAAAATACCAAGTGAACTTCGTGTTGATAAGTATCCAGACTTCATGGATAAGCCTGAGCATATGACCTATCAATCAGAGCGTGTGATGGGAAGGCTGTATCGAGAGGTAAAAGGCATTGCACCACATGAAGCGGCTATCAAATCCTTCACAAAGGAAATAGCAATTAGGTCTTTTGATTCAGATATGGAAGTTGATGGTTTCAAGAAATACGTCAATGAAGCTCTCCATTACAAATGCGAGTACGATAGTCAGCTGAGTAATCTGATGAAGCATTTTGGCATTGAAACTGAGGCAGAAATAGTCAGTGGCTGCATCATTAAAATAGCAAAATGTTTTGATAAAAGAAGGGATTTGGATACAATTACTTCTGCCACAAGGTCCATAAGAAAAGAAGCTAGGGCCTGGTTCAACAAGTCATGTGAGTCAGGTTCTAGTAATTCTGATGGTGATGATGCATATGCAAAGGCTTCAGCATGGTATTATGTAACATACCATCATAGTTATTGGGGTCACTGCATCAAAGAAGGAATTAGCCGTGAACATTTCCTTAGCTTTCCATGGTGTATTTATGACACCCTCATTGAGATCAAGAATAAAAAGAAAAATGAGCGACTAAGAGCAGCAAGTGATGGACATTTTCTTCCATCACTAGTATGCCATTTCGGTAATGGAATGCGCTTTTAGTTGGTGGAGCGATTTGAATGGTTTCAGTACCTAAGTATCAGCATATACTTGTTCCTATATAGTGAAGGTGCTGATATGCTCAGGTGGTCTCCTTCTTCATGTCTTGGCGGGGAAATCATGCTCTCTGGTGCCAGATATCTGTGTGTTCCTTGCTGGAACAGATTGTATTTGCGTGGTTGATGCTGTTTTGCCAACCTGTTACTGACAGATGCAAGTTGCTGCTTTGGTTGTGTAAGGGAGTTTTTTTCTGTTTCTGTGGAATCGTTACTTATTGGGTGAATGATCTCTGCGTTTTCTGTTCTGCTTCTGCTTCCTTTGGGCGGTTGTTGGGTTGGCTTGTCTGTTAGTTTCCTGCTTTGCTTTGGCTGTCTTGCTCTGCTTTTGCTTGGTCTTGGGTTGCTTTGTATGGTGTTGCTGCTGTCTTGTCCCCTATTTTGCATTTGTGGAGATAGTAAGACAAGATGGGCAACTCTATGGTAGAAGTGTGTCGTTGTAATAATGTATTTTTTCAGAAGTGTGTTGTGTGTTCAATACTGGATACCTGTATTCAGTTCATGTAATAAAATAAATGTTTGGATTGCTGCCTGATCTCTTCCATTTTGCTTTGTTTAGTGTAGCAGAGTTTATCAAAGAATAATAGGCACCCTAAGAGCAATACAACTATGTGCACAAATAATGTGTATAACTTATTGCAAAAACAATAACGTGTAATTATATGATTATGTGATTTTAAATTAAAGATAAAATAACACCTAATCACATGAAGATGTATTATTATTTGTGGAGGAATGTGCAACTAGATAGGTTTGCCTTTCAGTGCATCCATTGAAGCTTTGCATGTTGATAACAAAGAATATAATACCATCCCTGATGTGGAAATTGAGAGGAATGAAGTTACATATGTTTTTCCTGATGGAACTAGAAATATATCCATTAAATTTTCTCAAATTGTAGTTAAAACGATATCTTTTTTTTTAGCGTATGAATCAAAATGATATTATTTTAGTCATTTTATATTGAAATTTTTTAGGTTTATGTGTTTATGAGTTGAACACTTTTAAAGCTTGAGTTCACTTGAACAAAACTTGTTTTAGACTTGTTCAAATTGAACTTAATTCTAATCTAACTCAGTTTTAAGTATTTAATTGAATACTTAGAAGATGTATCATTAAGTGATTGAATATTATCTTATATTTAATTCAAAACTATCAAACTACATAATGACACATTATTTATGTATCAATTGGATAGTCAAATCTCGGTGTATATATTCATATGAATGAATGGAATGATAAATTACATTCTCATGTTGATGGATGGATACTCAGGGCATCATCGAGCTGCATAATTTTACACCACAAGCAATTATAGATGAGAGTCAATGAGTTGAAGGAAAAAAATTCAAGTTCACCAAGGAACTTTAAGCAGCAAAAACTTTGAATAACAATTACCTCGCCAACTTCATCGACATCAGTAGCATAAACTTTCAGATGAGTAAGATCTTTCCTGATAAGCTGAACATGAAGAACACCAGAAAGGCATAAGCAGCAAGACTTCAGGTGATTTACTGTCTCCATGCTATCCAACTTATAGGGCACTTTTTCAAAACCCATTTCACATGCCTCCTTAACAGCCCCACACTCAATTAAACTACAGGGTACAGGCTCTTTCCCAAAAAAATATATTCTAGTTTTTCCCTTTTTTCTTTTTAGTAGATAATTATTTTTATATAAGCGATGTTTTTCCTTTCTTGAGGAGGGTAACCAAACCCCAGAACATCTTTGATGTCTTTCAGTAGAAAATTATTCTTAAGATCTAAGAGTATCTAATTGGATAGGTGTTTCAAAACCAAAAGCAGAATGATAAGAAATATGTCTCGTCTTTATCAGATGAATCTATCAGAAGACTTTCAGCAACTGACCAAATCTCCTCAGAATGAGCAGTGTCAATGTTGAACTTCATGCATTGAAGCGTCATCTCCAATGGCTAGAGAGTGTCTGAAAAATAAATTATAGGTTTTGGAGGGAAAATATTATTTTTAAAAGTTAGAAAATTTTAGACAGAGTTAAATTTGTTATTTTTTAAAACTTTGGAAGGAAAATAATGAATTTTATATTTTTTTAATATTATTAAAAAAATGATAATTTTACTCTTATTCTGACCGAAAATTTTAATAGTAATTAGCTCATAGGGGGGATTTTAAGTTTTTTCGAACCCTATGGTTTGACTTTGGAAATGCATTCACACCTGGGCGGGAATTAGTCCTTTGGCCTTGAATAAATGGTAAGTTTGTGGAAAAGAGAACGCGGTATGGACTGCTTGAAAAAGATGTCCCATTAACAACTGAAAGTTACAAGGATAATTCTAGGAAGGGGAAAAAAGTGGAGTCCTGGATGTGACATGTACCCTTTTCCTTTCCTTCCCCAGGCCATTAAGGAGATTGAAGAATCTTACAAAGATACTCTCTCCCAGTTTCCGTAGAGTTGTAATTACACTAACAACTTCTTAGGAAAGGACTCTTATTAGCCAATGGGATGTCGAAACTTGTAAGTCACAAGGAAGTCTAGGAACCAATAGTTGCCCATGTCAGCAAGAGCATGTCATCAAAAAGGAAACTTTCCTTCTACTCCCAGTTTCAGCACATTCTTGCAAGACAAGGATATATATAATATTAGAATGAATAGTATCACTAATAGTGTTACTATTTTGTTCTTTATATACCTTACTTGATCACCATTTGATTCTATGCGCAGTTGTAAGTAAATCCCATCTTAAATTCTTTCCGTTTCTCTGATTAAGTTCTTTGCTTATTGATATTTCCTTTGTTGTGTAATGTATGAACTTGTTTATATGCTGCTGTGAATTTGATGCTTTTTTGAGATTTAGGTTTCTTCTGGCTCTTTTTCATTTCTCTGTCTTGTTGAACTGTCTGTTCAGTTCTTTTTTTTTTAATGCGTGGTGGCATGCACTTCGTTAGCCATTGATGGCCTATGAGAAATTATCTACTAGGATCTGGCCTCAAAAGTTCGTTTTCAGTTCAACATTGTTGATCATGTGTAATATATTTGCAGAGAATAACTTTGTTAGAGTTACTAACTTTTGTGTTGGTATGGAACTGCAGTTGAAATTGTTACGACGAAATGGCTAAGACAATCAGCTTGTTTGGATTTACTTCAATTAAGTCTGCAATAGAAATTAAGGAATTTGTGGAGGGATGCACTGGTAAAGGAACAGTCTATGATGTAAAAGAAGTTGCTCGAAAAAAAGGCTCAAGGGCATACGCCATAGTTGAATTCACAACCACGGAAGCTGCAGAGCGTGTCCTGTCCAAGGCTGCTGAACGACGTATATGGGATGGAAATTCTTTTCTGAAAGCTCGTTATGTTGACCATGATAGAAATTCACCTGAGGAGAAAACCCCACAGCACAGGATTGATAGCGCAAGATTGAACTTCGGCTGCCAGATTTCAGAGGAGAAGTTTCATGTGCTCTGGTCACAGGAAAACGTTTCTGTGAAATTTGACTCCGATCTCAGAAATTTTAGCTGCTTTCTATCTTATGATTCTGTGGATTATAAGCTTAACGTTCCGCACGAGACAATTTGGCAGATCCAGCTACAACGCCCACATGGTCAGTCTGTGAAGTTTCTTGTTATCCAGGTTAGCCATCCAAAAAACTTCTTATTATGAAAATTTTGTGTTAGCATTTGATAAAATTGAGTAGAGCTACCTAATGTCCATGTCCATTGCACACATAAATCTTTCTGAGACTTCCTGAATATGGCTTTCTTCCAAAAGAACTACACTTAATCTTTGATAGTTACTTGAACTCTATGTCATCTAGTATATCATGTTAGAATAATATAGACATACATTGATTAAACTTTTTATTGTTTAATAAAACTGGAGGAATGTACAGTCTAAAAAGATTTATTTTATTGGTCGGATATGAGTATTTAGAAACAGATTGATACATTTTATGTTGTAATTATTAAATTTGGGTTATAAATGTGCGTTGTCGCAAGGTTATTAGGTTTTTTATGAAAGAGTCCAATTAATGTTTTTACCTTTTTAGTAATAGATTAAAACAGACAAGGTTTCCTCCCTAGACAATTAATTAAAAATGTGTTCTCCAAAGCCTGGAAAGGAAGATTTTGTTCTAAGATTGATATTCAATCTTCTCTAGGTAGAGACGTCAATGGGCTAGGCCGGGTTGGCTCCAGCACAGCCTATCGGGCTCACGAGGTCAAGTCGGGCCCTAAGCTTACACAATAATAGGCTTTTGGGTCGAGCTGACCCATGAATTTTTGAAAGCCCAAGGCCCGACCCTATATATAGGGTCGGGTCGGCCCACGAGTTTTAATTGGGTTAGCCCGTGGGCTTTAATTAGGCCGACCCATTTAAATGTTTTTTTTAAATTTTAATTAAACTTTTAAACACATTATTTTTTCATTATTAAAATCGAAAGCAATACCTCAAATATTTTATTTATAATTTATCACTTGTGAAAAAGGAATATTGTGATTATATGATCAAAAATATTATAAATTTATAACATAGTACAAATAAATTAATTTACATACTATATAATTACAAATATAAATAATATATATATACTATACAATTTATCTATTCATCCTCAACATCCAAATTTTTGAATTCATTTGACATTAGATTCATTTGATATTGAATCAATTTATAATATTTTGTAATGATAAAATTAAAATAAAAATAAAATTATAAACACAAAAAATCATTAATTACAAATTCAAATAATTTTCGAAAGAGAGTTGATGAGATAAAATGAGATTGAAAAAATAATAAAAGAATTGAGACTAAGAGATTTATAAATAAAATTAGAAATAAAACAAATTTGATTGATTTATATACAAAAATAAAAATAATTAAAAAATCAGAAGCCTAGCTTCTGGTCTGCCCTTCTTTTTCTTATAAAAAAATTATGAACAGTATTAGGTTGGCCAGGCCGGCCTATAAGTTTAATATTAAAATCTATCACCCAACCCAGAAGACTCATGGGGCCGACCCATGGTGTTACAATTTCGGGCCGGGCTTGAATTCCAAGCTTTAGGCCGGGCCAAAAATTGCCATGTCTATCTCCGGGACAATAAAATGGCACAAACATGTTAGTTTATGTCCTTGTGCTTCCAATTACAATGTGTTTGAATGATGAATTTGGGCAGAAATTTTATGCTGTGTGATTTTGATATTGAGTGTTAAATTTTTGTTTTTCTGCTTACACACCACGTATCTAATTTCTTTGCTTTTTTCGGTTGTTACATGTAAAAGTTGTTTTATATCATTCAAAATAGCAATTTGTTTCTTTTATTTACTAAATTAATTTCCTTTTCTTTCTCTTGACAGTTATACGGTGCTCCTCTTATTTATAAGAGAGAAATCCACTGGAACCGGACAGTTGATTTTACTCCATCCTCCTGCATTGGACAATCAACTGCTATGTGTTTAGAGCTTCCAGGCAGGGGTCATGTTCCGAAAGCTCTGAAAGATTTCTTTTTCTACAAAGAAAGTCCAGGGAAGTTCAGTCTAGAGAAAGGTTCTGCTTTCTCAAACAATTCTGATCTTGTCCCAATTATAAGTCCACCCCAAGACATCGACTTGCCATACAGGACCTTATTCAAAATCAATTCCTTGATTCAGCACGGTTGTATTCCTGGGCCAGTACTTGATGCCAAGTTCTTTCGCTTCTTTGATCCAAGCATAATGGATATAGCATTCATGGAACGTGCATTGGAGAAGCTGTTTAATCTAAGAGAATGCTGCTATGATCCTGTAAGCTGGCTCAAAGAGCAATACATAAACTATTCTAGGTCTAAGACACTTCTTGGATCGCCTGCCATTGCCTTGGATGATGGGTTAGTATACGTGCACAAGGTTTTGGTAACCCCCACTAAAATATACTGTTGTGATCCAGAAGTCAGTCTATCCAATCGTGTCTTACGCAGTTATCCTGATGACATCGATAATTTTCTTCGTGTTTCATTTGTTGATGAGGATATGGACAGATTGTTTTCAACAGTTTTATCTCCCAGGGCATCAGGAGGAAAGCGTACTAGAATTTATGACAGGATACTGTCAATTCTCCGAAATGGCATAGTCATCGGAGACAAGAAGTTCGAAACTCTTGCTTTCTCAAATAGTCAATTAAGAGAGAATACCTTATGGATGTTTGCATCTAGACCTGGACTTACTGCAGCAGATGTTAGAAAGAGCTTGGGTGATTTTCGTGAGATAAAAAATGTGGCAAGATACGCAGCCAGGCTTGGTCAGTCTTTGAGCGCATCCAGAGTAGCTGTGCACGTTGGTAGGAAGGACATGGAAATCATTCCTGATGTAGAAGTCGAAAGGAAAGGAACTAAATATGTTTTCTCTGATGGGATCGGGAAAATATCTTCTGAATTAGCAGAAGAAGTGACGAAAAAATGTGGTTTCACAAGTTATACTCCATCTGCATTCCAAATACGATATGCTGGGTTCAAAGGAGTTGTAGCTGTTGATCCAAATTCTTCAGTGAAATTATCATTAAGACCCAGTATGTTAAAATACGAATCAGACAGCACTAGTCTAGACATTTTGGACTATAGCAAATATCAGCCTTCTTTTCTAAATCGTCAGTTGATCACCCTTTTGTCCACTCTTGGTATTAAAGATGATGTTTTTGAAAGGAAGCAGAGAGAGTTCATAGCTCAATTAGATGCTATTTTGACAGACCCTTCAAGGGCACTTGAGGCACTTGGATTCATGTGTTCAGGGGAGAGTGCAAATGTTCTCAGGGAAATGCTTAAGTGTGATTATAGGCCAGATGAAGAACCGTTTCTCTCACTGATGCTACAGACATTCCGTGCATCAACTCTGCAGGACTTGCGAACTAAAGCAAGGATATTTCTTCCCAAAGGACGACATATGATGGGAACTCTGGATGAGACAGGGACATTAGAATATGGACAGATTTTTGTGCAGTATTCTCACTCCAGATCTAGTCAATTTTCGGATGATTTCTCCTTGCAGTCTCGCAGAAAAGAATCAAGTCAAACTAGTGTTTGTGAAGGAAGGGTGGTGGTTGCTAAAAATCCATGTCTCCATCCAGGAGATATGCGCGTTTTAAAAGCTGTGGATGTGCCAGCTTTGCACCACATAGTTGATTGTGTGGTTTTCCCAGCAAAAGGAAAAAGGTAAGCCTGCTTTTGAAAATGTCTTATATTTCATGTTAGATGTTTACTAATACTTGTTCTGCTTTATTTTCCTGCTTGGTGAGTTTATAAATTCATGCAATGCAAGCTCAGTAAATTCTTAAATCCTATACTTGTTATCCTGATAATTATCCATGATTATCAACTTAGAAACTGACACTGTTTTCATTATTGATTAGGCCCCATCCAGATGAATGTTCGGGGAGTGACCTTGATGGCGATAGGTATTTTGTGTGCTGGGATACAGATCTCATTCCTCCTCATCAATTTCAACCCATGGATTATACCCCTGGAAAAGCTAAGGTTTTGCATCGTGATGTTACAATTGAGGTATTGCTCAACTTTAAGCATCATGTTCATGCATGTTAAGATTTATTTAGTCACATTCTTGAATCAACTCTTGTTTCATTTGAATTTAATTTCTACAAGGACACTACAATGAGATCTGTCATTGCAATTTCTTCACTGCTTCTTTTTTCATATGACATTGCATCAAAGCATATATCATTTTGAATTCTATTTCAGTATGCATCAGATTACAACTGTAATATGAGTGGTGTTTGATCAATGCTGTAGTCTTTGGTCTTAAAATATATATATCATTGTGTTGCAGGATGTTGAGAAGTACTTCGTTGACTTTATTGTCAACGACAGCTTGGGCATAATCAATAATGCCCATGTTGTCTTTGCAGATAAAGAACCGGAGAAAGCAAGGAGTAAGCGATGTATTCAGCTCGCCCGGCAATCCTCCATTGCTGTGGATTTTCCAAAAACTGGTGTGGCAGCCAAAATACCAAGTGAACTTCGTGTCAATAAGTATCCAGACTTCATGGATAAGCCTGAGCATATGACCTATCAATCAGAGCGTGTGATGGGAAGGCTGTATCGAGAGGTAAAAGGCATTGCACCACACGAAGCTGCTATCAAATCCTTCACAAAGGAAATAGCAATTAGGTCTTTTGATTCAGAAATGGAAGTTGATGGTTTCAAGAAATATGTCAATGAAGCTCTCCGTTACAAATGTGAGTACGATAGTCAGCTGAGTAACCTGATGAAGCATTTTGGCATCGAAACTGAGGCAGAAATAGTCAGTGGATGCTTTATTAAAATAGCAAAATGTTTTGATAAAAGAAGGGATTTGGATACAATTACTTCTGCCACAAGGTCCATAAGAAAAGAAGCCAGTGCCTGGTTCAAGAAGTCAAGTGAGTCAGGTTCTAGTAATTCTGATGGTGATGATGCACATGCAAAGGCTTCAGCATGGTATTATGTAACATACCATCATAGTTATTGGGGTCATTGCATCAAGGAAGGAATTAGCCGTGAACATTTCCTTAGCTTTCCATGGTGTATTTATGACACCCTCATTGAGATCAAGAATAAAAAGAAAAATGAGCGACTAAGAGCAGCAAGTGATGGACATTTACTTCCATCACTAGTATGCCATTTCAGTAATGGAATGCGCTTTTAGTTGGTGGAGCGATTTGAATGGTGTTCAGTACCTAAGTATCAGCATATACTTGTTCCTATACAGTAAAGCTGCTGATATGCTCAGGTGGTCTCCTTCTTCATGTCCTGGCTGGGAAATCATGCTCTCTGGTGCCAGATATCTGTGTGTTCCTTGCTGGAACAGATTGTATTTGCGTGGTTGATGCTGTTTTGCCAACCTGTTACTGACAGATGAAAGTTGCTGCTTTGGTTGTGTAAGGCGTTTTGTTCTGTTTCTGTGGGATGGTTACTTATTGGGTGAATGATCTTTGTGTTTTCTGTTCTGCTTGTGCTTCCTTTGGGCGGTTGTTGGGTTGCTTTGTATAGTGTTGTTGCTGCTATCTTGTCCCCTATTTTGCATTTGTGTAGATAGTAAGACAAGATGAGCAACTCTATGGTAGATGTGTGTCGTCGTAATAATGTATTTTTTCAGAAGTGTGTTGTGTGTTCAATACTGGAAACCCGTATTCAGTTCATGTAATAAAATAAATGTTTGGTTTGTTGCCTGATCTCTTCTAATTTGCTTTGTTTAGTATAACACAGTTTACCAAAGAATAATACCCACTCTAAGGACAATAAAACTATATGCATAAACGATATGTATAACTTATTGCATAAACAATAACATGTTACTATGTGATCGTATGATTTTGAATTTAAGATAAAATAATACCCAATCACATGAAAACATATTATTATTTGTGGGAAAATGTGCAACTAGATAGGTTTGCCTTTCGGTGCATCATTGGAGCTTTGCATGTTGATAACAAAAAATATAATACCATCCCTGATGTGATAACAAATAATCACAAAAAAATATGTTTTTTCTAATGGAACTGGAAAGATATTTACTAAATTTTCTCAAATTCTGGTTAAAACAATTTTTTTTTTATGTATATTGCTCAAAATGATATTATTTTAATTAATTCATATTGAAATTTTTCAGGTTTGTGTGTTTAATGAGATGAACACTTTTAAAGTTTGAGTTCGCTTGAACCAAGTCTGTTTTAGACTTTGTTCGAATTGAACTGAACTTAATTCGAATCTAACTCAGTTTTGAGTATTCAATTGAATACTTAAAAGATGTGTTTTCATGTGATTGAATATTACCTTACATTTAATTCAAAACTATTAAACTATATAATAATATATCATTTATATATCTAATTGGATACTCAAATCTCGGTGGATATATTCATATGAATGAATGGAATGATAAATTACATTCTCATGTTGATGGATGGATACTCAGGGCATCATCGAGCTGCATAATTTTACACCACAAGCAATTAAAGATGAGAGTCAATGAGTTGAAGGGAAAAAATTCAAGTTCACCAAGGAACTTTAAGCAGCAAAAACTCTGAATAACAATTACCTCGCCAACTTCATCGACATCAATAGCATAAACTTTCAGATGAGTAAGATCTTTCCTGATAAGCTGAATATGAAGAACACCAGAAAGGCATAAGCAGCAAGACTTCAGGTGATTTACTGTCTCCATGCTATCCAACTTATAGGGCACTTTTTCAAAATCCATTTCACATGCCTCCTTAACAGCCCCACACTCAATTAAACTACAGGGTACAGGCTCTTTCCCAATAAAATATATTCTAGTTTCTCCCTTTTTTCTTTTTAGTAGATAATTATTTTTATATAAGCGATGTTTTTCCTTTCTTGAGGAGGTAACCAAACCCCAGAACATCTTTGATGTCTTTCAGTAGAAAATTATTCTTAAGATCTAAGAGTATCTAATTGAATAGGTATTTCAAAACCAAAAGCAGAATGATAAGAAATATATCTCATCTTCATCAGATCAATCTACCAGAAGACTTTCAGTAGCTGACAAAATCTCCTCAGAATGATCAGTGTCAATGTTGAACTTCATGCATTGAAGTGTCATCTCCGGTGGCTAGAGAGTGTCTGAAAAATAAACTATAAGTTTTGGAGAAAAAATATTATTTTTAAAAATTAAAAAATTTTAGACAGGGTTAAATTTGTTATTTTTTAAAATTTTGAGAGAAAAATAATAAATTTTATATTTTTTTAATATTATTAGGAAAATGATAATTTTACCCTTATTCTAACAGAAAATTTTAATAGTAATTAGCTCATAGGGGGAATTTTGAGTTTTTTCAAACCTTGTGGGTTTGACTTTGGAAATGCATTCACACCTGTGCGGGAATTAGTCCTTTGGCCTTGAATAAATGGTAAGTTTGTGGAAAAGAGAACGCGGTATTGACTGCTTGAAAAAGATGTCCCATTAACAACTGAAGTTACAAGGATAATTCTAGGAAGGGGAAAAAAGTGGAGTCCTGGATGTGACATGTACCCTTTTCCTTTCCTTCCCCAGGCCATTAAGGAGATTGAAGAATCTTACAAAGATACTCTCTCCCAGTTTCCGTAGAGTTGTAATTACACTAACAACTTCTTAGGAAAGGACTCTTATTAGCCAATGGGATGTCGAAACTTGTAAGTCACAAGGAAGTCTAGGACCCAATAGTTGCCCATGTCAGCAAGAGCATGTCATCAAAAAGGAAACTTTCCTTCTACTCCCAGTTTCAGCACATTCTTGCAAGACAAGGATATATATAATATTAGAATGAATAGTATCACTAATAGTGTTACTATTTTGTTCTTTATATACCTTACTTGATCACCATTTGATTCTATGCGCAGTTGTAAGTAAATCCCATCTTAAATTCTTTCCGTTTCTCTGATTAAGTTCTTTGCTTATTGATATTTCCTTTGTTGTGTAATGTATGAACTTGTTTATATGTTGCTGTGAGTTTGATGCTTTTTTGAGATTTAGATTTCTTCTGGCTCTTTTTCATTTCTCTGTCTTGTTGAACTGTCTATTCAGTTCCTTTTTTTTTAATGCGTGGTGGCATGCACTTCGTTAGCCATTGATGGCCTATGAGAAATTATCTACTAGGATCTGGCCTCAAAAGTTCGTTTTCAGTTCAACATTGTTGATCATGTGTAATAAATTTGCAGAGAATAACTTTGTTAGAGTTACTAACTTTTGTGTTGGTATGGAACTGCAGTTGAAATTGTTACGACGAAATGGCTAAGACAATCAGCTTGTTCGGATTTACTTCAATTAAGCCTGCAATAGAAATTAAGGAATTTGTGGAGGGATACACTGGTGAAGGAACAGTCTATGATGTAAAAGAAGTTGCTCAAATAAAAGGCTCAAGGGCATACGCCATAGTTGAATTCACAACCATGGAAGCTGCAGAGCGTATCCTGTCCAAGGCTGCCGAACGAAGTATATGGGATGGAAATTCTTTTCTGAAAGCTCGTTATGTTGACCATGATAGAAATTCACCTGAGGAGAAAACCCCACAGCACAGGATTGATAACGCAAGATTGAACTTCGGCTGCCAGATTTCAGAGGAGAAGTTTCATGTGCTCTGGTCACAGGAAAACGTTTCTGTGAAATTTGACTCCGATCTCAGAAATTTTAGCTGCTTTCTATCTTATGATTCTGTGGATTATAAGCTTAACGTTCCGCACGAGACAATTTGGCAAATCCAGCTACAACGCCCACATGGTCAGTCTGTGAAGTTTCTTGTTATCCAGGTTAGCCATCCAAAAAACTTCTTATTATGAAAATTCTGTGTTAGCATTTGATAAAATTGAGTAGAGCTACCTAATGTCCATGTCCATTGCACACATAAATCTTTCTGAGACTTCCTGAATATGGCTTTCTTCCAAAAGAACTACAATTAATCTTTGATAGTTACTTGAACTATATGTCATCTAGTATATCATGTTAGAGTAATATAGACATACATTGATTAAACTTTTTATTGTTTAATAAAACTGGAAGAATGTACATTTTGGAAAGATTTATTTTATTAGTCTGATATGAGTATTTAGAAACAGGTTGATACACTTTATGTTGTAATTATTAAATTTGGGTTATAAATGTGCTTTGTCATAAGGTTATTAGGTTTTTTATGGAAGAACCCAATTAATGTTTTTACCCTTTTAGTAATAAATTAAAACAGACCTGGTTCCCTCCCTAGACAATTAATTAAAAATGTGTTCTCCAATGCCTGGAAAGGAAGATTTTGTTCTAAGATTCATATTCAATCTTCTCTGGGTAGGGATGTCAATGCGCTAGGCCGGGCTGGCTCTAGCGTAGCCCATCCGGCTCCTCAGTTGAGTCCGGCCCTAGACTCGCATAGTAATGGGTTTTCGGGTTGAGCCAACCCATGAATTTTTGAAAGCCCAAGCCCACTGGTTTTAATTGGGCTGGCCCATGGGCTTTAATCAGGCCGGCCCATTTAAATATTTTTTTTTAATTTTAAATAAACTTTTAAACACAAATTATTTTTTTATTATTAAAACAGAGAACAGTACCCAAAACATTTTATTTACAATTTCTCACTTGTGATAAAGGAATATTGTGATTATATGATCAAAAATATTATAAGTTTATAACATTGTACAAATAAATTAATTTACATATTGTATAATTACAAATATAAATAAAAAATATATATTATACAATTTATCTACTCATCCTCAACATCCAAATTTTTGAATTCATTTGACATTAGATTCATTTGGTATTGAATCCATTTATAATATTTTGTAATGATAAAATTAAAATGAAAATGAAATTATAAACACAAAAAATTATTAATTATAAATTCAAACAATTTTCGAAAAAGAGTTGATGAAATAAAATGAGATTAAAAATATAATAAAAGAATTGAGACTAAGAGATTTATAAATAAAATTAGAAATAAAAAAATTGATTAATTTATATAAAAAATAAAAATAATTAAAAAATTTAAAAAAAATAATTGCAAACAAGCAGATGGTTGTGGCGGACAGAAGCCTAGCTTCTGTTCTGCCCTTCTTTTTCTTATAAAAAAAATTATGAACAGTATTAGGCTGGGCCGGGTGGCTATAAGCTTAATATTAAAATTGATAACCCAGCCCAGAAGACTCATGGGCCCGACCCATGGTGTTACAATTTCGGGCCGGGCTTGAATTCCAAGCTTCAGCCCCGGCCAAAAATTGCCATGTCCATCTCTGGGACAATACAATGGCACAAACATGTTTGTTTGTGTCCTTGTGCTTCCAATTACAATGTTTTATAGCCTAATGTGTTTGAATGATGAATTTGGGCAGAAATTTTATGCTGTGTGATTTTGATATTGAGTGTTAAATTTTTGTTTTTCTGCTTACACACCATGTATCTAATTTCTTGCTTTTTTCGGTTGTTTCATGTAAAAAAGTTGTTTTATATAATTCAAAATAGCAATTTGCTTCTTTTATTTACTAAATTAATTTCCTTTCTCTCTCTTGATAGTTATATGGTGCTCCTCTTATTTATAAGAGAGAAATCCACTGGAACCGGACAGTTGATTTTACTCCATCCTCCTGCATTGGACAATCAACTGCTATGTGTTTAGAGCTTCCAGGCAGGGGTCATGTTCCGAAAGCTCTGAAAGATTTCTTTTTCTACAAGGAAAGTCCAGGGAAGTTCAGTCTAGAGAAAGGTTCTACTTTCTCAAACAATTCTGATCTTGTCCCATTTATAAGTCCACCCCAAGGCATCGACTTGCCATATAGGATGCTGTTCAAAATCAATTCCTTGATTCAGCACGGCTGTATTCCTGGGCCAGTACTTGATGCCAAGTTCTTTCGCTTCTTTGATCCACGCATAATGGATATAGCATTCATGGAACGTGCATTGGAGAAGCTGTTTAATCTAAAAGAATGCTGCTATGATCCTGTAAGCTGGCTCAAAGAGCAATACATAAACTATTCTAGGTCTAAGACACTTCTTGGATCGCCTGCCATTGCCTTGGATGATGGGTTAGTATACGTGCACAAGGTTTTGGTAACCCCCACTAAAATATACTGTTGTGATCCAGAAGTCAGTCTATCCAATCGTGTCTTACGCAGTTATCCTGATGACATCGATAATTTTCTTCGTGTTTCGTTTGTTGATGAGGATATGGGCAGATTGTTTTCAACAGTTTTATCTCCCAAGGCATCAGGAGGAAAGCGTACTAGAATTTATGACAGGATACTGTCAATTCTCCGAAATGGCATAGTCATCGGAGACAAGAAGTTTGAAACTCTTGCTTTCTCAAATAGTCAATTAAGAGAGAATACCTTATGGATGTTTGCATCTAGACCTGGACTTACTGCAGCAGATGTTAGAAAGAGCTTGGGTGATTTTCGTGAGCTAAAAAATGTGGCAAGATATGCAGCCAGGCTTGGTCAGTCTTTGAGCGCATCCAGAGTAGCTGTGCACGTTGGTAGGAAGGACATGGAAATCATTCCTGATGTAGAAGTCGAAAGGAAAGGAACTAAATATGTTTTCTCTGATGGGATCGGCAAAATATCTTCTGAATTAGCAGCAGAAGTGACGAAAAAATGTGGTTTCACAAGTTATACTCCATCTGCATTCCAAATACGATATGCTGGGTTCAAAGGAGTTGTAGCTGTTGATCCAAATTCTTCGGTGAAATTATCATTAAGACCCAGCATGTTAAAATACGAATCAGACAGCACTAGTCTAGACATTTTGGACAACAGCAAATATCAGCCTTCTTTTCTAAATCGCCAGTTGATCACCCTTTTGTCGACGCTTGGTATTAACGATGATGTTTTTGAAAGGAAGCAGAGAGAGGTCATAGCTCAATTAGATGCAATTTTGACAGACCCTTCAAGGGCACTTGAGGCACTTGGATTCATGTGTCCAGGGGAGAGTGCAAATGTTCTCAGGGAAATGCTTAAGTGTGATTATAGGCCAGATGAAGAACCGTTTCTCTCACTGATGCTACAGACATTCCGTGCATCAAGTCTGCAGGACTTGCGAACTAAAGCAAGGATATTTCTTCGCAATGGACGAAATATGATGGGAACTCTGGATGAGACAGGGGCATTAGAATATGGACAGGTCTTTGTGCAATATTCTCACTCTAGATCTAGTCAATTTTCGGATGATTTCTCCTTGCAGTCTTGCAGAAATGAATCAAGTCAAACTAGTGTTTGTAAAGGAAAGGTGGTGGTTGCTAAAAATCCATGTCTCCATCCAGGAGATATGCGCGTTTTAAAAGCTGTGGATGTGCCAGCTTTGCACCACATGGTTGATTGTGTGGTTTTCCCAGCAAAAGGAAAAAGGTAAGCCTGCTTTTGAAAATGTCTTATATTTCATGTTAGATGTTTACTAATACTTGTTCTGCTTTATTTTCCTGCTTGGTGAGTTTATAAATTTATGCAATGCAAGCTCAAGAAATTCTTAAATCCTATGTCTGTTATCTTGATAATTATCCATGATTATCAATTTAAAAACTGACACTGGTTTCATTATTGATTAGACCCCATCCAGATGAATGTTCGGGAAGTGACCTTGATGGAGATAGGTATTTTGTATGTTGGGATCCTGATTTCATTCCTCCTCGTCAGTTTCGACCCATGGATTATACCCCTGGAAAAGCTAAGGTTTTGCATCGTGATGTTACGATTGAGGTATCACTCAACTTTAAGCATCATGTTCATGCATGTTAAGATTTATTTAGTCACATTCTTGAATCAACTCTTGTTTCATTTGAATTTAATTTCTACAAGGACAATACAATGAGATCTGTCATTGAAATTTCTTCACTGCTACCTTTTTCATATGACATTGCATTAAAGCATATATCATTTTGAATTCTGTTTCAGTATGCATCAGATTACAACTGTAATATGAGTGGTGTTTGATCAATGCTGTAGTCTTTTGTGTTAAAATATATATATCATTGTGTTGCAGGATGTTGAGGAGTATTTCGTTGACTTTATTGTCAATGACAGCTTGGGCATAATCAGTAATGCCCATGTTGTCTTCGCAGATAAAGAACCTGAGAAAGCAAGGAGTAAGCGATGTCTTCGGCTAGCCCGGCAATCCTCCATTGCTGTGGATTTTCCAAAAACTGGTGTGGCAGCCAAAATACCAAGTGAACTTCGTGTCGATAAGTATCCAGACTTCATGGATAAGGCTGAGCATATGACCTATCAATCAGAGCGTGTGATGGGAAGGCTGTATCGAGAGGTAAAAGGCATTGCACCACACGAAGCTGCTATCAAATCCTTCACAAAGGAAACAGCAATTAGGTCTTTTGATTCAGATATGGAAGTTGATGGTTTCAAGAAATACGTCAATGAAGCTCTCCATTACAAATGCGAGTACGATAGTCAGCTGAGTAATCTGATGAAGCATTTTGGCATTGAAACTGAGGCAGAAATAGTCAGTGGCTGCATCATTAAAATAGCAAAATGTTTTGATAAAAGAAGGGATTTGGATACAATTACTTCTGCCACAAGGTCCATAAGAAAAGAAACTAGGGCCTGGTTCAAGAAGTCATGTGAGTCAGGTTCTAGTAATTCTGATGGTGATGATGCATATGCAAAGGCTTCAGCATGGTATTATGTAACATACCATCATAGTTATTGGGGTCACTGCATCAAAGAAGGAATTAGCCGTGAACATTTCCTTAGCTTTCCATGGTGTATTTATGACACCCTCATTGAGATCAAGAATAAAAAGAAAAATGAGCGACTAAGAGCAGCAAGTGATGGACATTTTCTTCCATCACTAGTATGCCATTTCAGTAATGGAATGCGCTTTTAGTTGGTGGAGCGATTTGACTGGTTTCAGTACCTAAGTATCAGCATATACTTGTTCCGATATAGTAAAGCTGCTGATATGCTCAGGTGGTCTCCTTCTCCATGTCTTGGCTGGGAAATCATGCTCTCCGGTGCCAGATATCTCTGTGTTCCCTGCTGGAACAGATTGTATTTGCGTGGTTGATGCTGTTTTGCCAACCTGTTACTGTTAGATGCAAGTTGCTGCTTTGGTTGTGTAAGGGAGTATTGTTCTGTTTCTGTGGGATGGTTACTTATTGGGTGAATGATCTTTGTGTTTTCTGTTCTGCTTCTGCTTCCTTTGGGCGGTTGTTGGGTTGGCTTGTCTCTTAGTTTCCTGCTTTGCTTTGGCTGTCTTGCTCTGCTTTTGCTTGGTCTTGGGTTGCTTTGTATAGTGTTGCTGCTGTCTTGTCCCCTATTTTGCATTTGTGGAGATAGTAAGACAAGATGGGCAACTCTATGGTAGAAGTGTGTCGTTGTAATAATGTATTTTTTCAGAAGTGTGTTGTGTGTTCAAGACTGGAAACCTGTATTCAGTTCATGTAATAAAATAAATGTTTGGATTGCTGCCTGATCTCTTCCAATTTGCTTTGTTTAGTGTAGCAGAGTTTATCAAAGAATAATAGCCACCCTAAGATCAATAAAACCACGTGTACATATAATGTGTTTAATTTATTACACAAACAATAACATGTAATCATGTGATTATGTGATTTTGAATTAAAGATAAAACAACATCCAATTACATGGAGACATATTATTATTTGTGAGGAAATATGCAACTAGATGGGTTTGCCTTTCGGTGCATCCATTGAAGCTTTGCATATGGAAACTGAGAGGGATGGAGTTACATATGTTTTTCCTGATGAAACTGGAAAGATATCTACTAAATTTTCTCAAATTGTAGTTAAAACAATATCTTTTTTTTTTTCATATAAATCAAAATGATATTATTTTAGTTAATTTATATTGAAATTTTTTATGTTTGTGTGTTTAATGAGTTGAACACTTTTAAAGCTTGAGTTCGCTTGAACTAAACTCGTTTTAGACTTGTTCAAACTAAACTCAATTCGAATCTAACCTAGTTTTGAGTATTCAATTGAATACTTAAAAGATATGTTATCATATAATTGAATATCACCTTATATTTAATTCAAAACTATCAAATTATATAATGACACATAATTTATGTATCTAATTGGATACTCAAATCTCGATGCATATATTCATATGAATGAATAGAATGATAAATTACATTCTCATATTGATGGATGGATACTCAGGGCATCATCGAGCTGCATAATTTTACACCACAAGCAATTGAAGATGAGAGTCAATGAATTGAAGGGAAAAAATTCAAGTTCACCAAGGAACTTCAGGCAGCAAAAACTTCGAATAACAATTACCTCGCCAACTTCATCGACATCAATAGCATAAACTTTCAGATGAGTAAGATCTTTCCTGATAAGCTGAACATGAAGAACACCAGAAAGGCATAAGCAGCAAGACTTCAGGTGATTTACTGTCTCCATGCTATCCAACTTATAGGGCACTTTTTCAAAAGCCATTTCACATGCCTTCTTAACAGCCCCACACTCAATTAAACTACAGGGTACAGGCTCTTTCCCATAACATATATTCTAGTTTTTCCCTTCTTCTTTTTAGTAGATAATTATTTTTATATAAGCTATGGTTTTCCTTTCTTGAGGAGGGAGGGGTCAGAATTCACGGATAGAATGTAACCAAACCCCAGAACATCTTTGATGTCTTTCAGTAGAAAATTATTCTTAAGATCTATGAGTATCTAATTGGATAGGTATTTCAAAACCAAAAGCAGAATGATAAGAAATATGCCTCATCTTCATCAGATGAATCTACCAGAAGACTTTCAGCAGCTGAAAAATCTCCTCAGAATGATCAGTGTGAATGTTGAACTTCAAAGCTTCCAGATGACATGCACAGGAAAATACCCAATATCTATGAGGAGGTTTATGACGGAGGATCCTGTTTTCGATAGTCCCATTGCCATAAGGATCTGACAAGAATATAAAGAAATAAAGAGTGCTGTTGATACACAGATTACACAAACGAGGATTTATTCAAAAACAGAAACTTTCTGAAATTAAATAGTGGCACGTGTACCTTTAACATCCAGCAAACACAGTTGCTTGCACATAAAACAAATGTACAAAGTTAGACAAGTTACCATCCCTGCAGTTTTTTTTTAATCATCATCTTTGTATGCATCAATGGCATAAGCTTCAAGAGACCCAATTTTGTCCCGGGACTTTGTCTTCGATCATCCATGAAGATTTGAGAGGTTTAGCATGTGCAGGCATTGCCTTAGCAGACATTAGCTGTTGCATTAGCTCTTGAAGTTCTTTCTCTAAAGCCTCCTTCGCAAGCTTCATACGGAAAAGTTCTTCTACCTAGTTTTTCACAAGAATGGGATGCGATCATAAAATGGACAGAGGCAATCGCAGGATTAAGACATTAATCACTGCTCAGCCATGTGGTCGAGCTTCATAAACTTCTTGCATGTGCTTGAGTATCATCAGTAAGTCATAAAAACATCATTAACCTTGAAGGCATTTCAACAGATTGCATCTAGCAAAGAAAAGATGATAAATCTAAAGAGAAAAATATACTGTCTGTAATGTGGTCCGGCACCGCCCATTGTTGTGTCTAATTGCAACTCAAAGCCATTGTACTGTTTGTAATGTGGAGGGTGAAGCCTCTCTTTAACACAAACTTGCAGTTTCAGAAGGGGAAAAATATATGCAAGATTCTAAAATCAAGCAACTAATTAACTGCTGTTAACATGATATCAATTTACATAAAATTAGAATGAGATCTAAACATGTAAAACAAGAACAGAAATGGAAATTACAAAGGGTTTATACATCTAATTGGCTAATGCCAAGTTCCGTCCTTCCTGTATGTTAACATAGATCAACTGCAGAGCTCATCATATATCCGTGGATCTTAGACCTGCTTGGATTTGGCAACATGTAAACACCTGATTTTCCATTGCTTGAACATGTTATATTTAGCTGGTTTCCGACTTGGCTGGACTGCAATGATCAAATTTTTACACCCATCAAACACAAAGTAAGCTAATTCCAATCAGGAGCCTAAATTTGTTAACTGTATTTTGATATATCGTCTGTGTATCTGATTAGATAGTAAAAAATAAATGTATATAGTTTTATTATATATAAAACATGGTACAATATGAGATATTGACCAGAGGAAAAGAGCTGATAGTAAGCTCCCACCAAACCCAGAGATGACATAAAGCTCCCATCTTCTGCAGCCTGAACAAAGCAATAAGCACATCAAACTCTCTCCCCCAAAGACCCACAAAGTAATCAAAAAATGAACTAAATTAAACTAAAAGAGCATACATTTTAGTTCAATTTCTGCTAAATTCGAACACACAAGTATTTACGTAATTTAAGATGGACTGAGAAGAGGATTCTCTTCTTAAAGGGTTGGAATGAGATTCTACCTGACCGCATAACAATGCAAGAGGCAAAATTTTTTGATCAGTCAAAAGTTTAATTTTGAAATATGGTTAGAAGATTACCACTCAGACTGGGGCAAACTTTTCACCTTTTCCTGTGAACTTTTGCTTAGTCATGGAAGTTCTGAATACTTTTTTTCATAAAATGAGAAATTTTAACTGCAAAGAAAATTCGTTCAAATCTCATTTAAACTATCCAATATAATTATTTATGATATTTTTTCTTTCAATTTACATATTGGGGTAATAATCTGACGGTCAAACTGTTTTCTGCTACATCAAGAAGCAGATATCAGCATGACCCGCCTCCAAATTAGAATGTTCTAAATAGCAGACCAAGTCATCCGGACAGCAATTATTCATAAAAGAACAATTGATGCGTCAAATATGAAAGAGAAGTGAAGCATTTGCTTGACCAGAAACAATATATTTACTGTTTCAAAACTACCGACAAACAAATTGATTTGTTATTTTTTAACTTTTTTTTTTAAGGTCAAACTGTTATTTCTGAAACGCTTAGATATAATAGAAAATTATTATTTTATATAAAATCAATAAATAATAAAATTATTATTTTATTTTTATGTTATTAATTTTTTAATAAAATAAAATTTGATTTTAAATAAAAAAATGTTATTTATACTAAGGGCGGAGAAGTTTGGGCCAAACTTTGGATAGGGTTATGTGATTTACTTATTGTTAAAGGTGTTTTTTTTGTACCGAAGAATCTCACTTGAGTTGGAGTGTCTTTTTGGGATGAAACCAGTCACAACAAGTAAATCAAACCAACGTCATAATCTGTGTATTAGATAAGTAAAAAATTTAATTTTAAAATATCATTAGAAGAGATTTGAACTCATATCCTCTTACTTTATAACTAGGGCTGGATACGAAACGATCTTGTTTAGGCTCGAAACAAGCTTTGCTTGAATGAGTTCAAGTCAAGCTTGCCCTAAACGAACACAAGCAAGAACGCGAGTCTGGGTTTTAAGTAAAAAACGATCACGAGTCCAAACCCGAATATGTGCTAAGTGAGCCTAGCTTGGCACACGAGTTGAGCATGACTTGTGCAAATGAAAAAAAATTAAGCAAGTTACATATGATATAAATCATTGTACATTTGAATAATTTAAAATTTGAAACGAGCCTGAAATATGAGTCCAAAGTTGAGTTGATAATCGAATCGAGACAAATATCTCATGCAAACTTAAGCTGTGCACATGCATCCAAGTTAATGGTCGATCACGAACAATAAAAATATCAAATAAGCAGAATATAAACACGCAATTGAATGAATTCAAACTAGACTCAAACCTCAACCAATCCAAAATGAATTGAAAATGAGCCAACCTCTCTTTGAGCTTGGCTTGCCTAGTATCCAGCCCATCTTATAACCCCTGCATTTAAGTTCTACGATATTTCAGTAGGATTAATTTCTATTTTTCCTAACGGCAGAGCACTGTACATAAATAATTTGATTGGAAGCTAAATTACTGTGCCGGCAATTTTGAAGGTTCGCGATTTGGCGTGGTTCGCTACGCGTATTTACCACGAAAGAAGCCGACTTGGATTTTACTACGGCGGCTAATACCACGCTCTTCTACAAACGCGTGAAAAGACATACATCTAGAAAGCAACGCCCACTCATAATTCTTTCGTCCTAATTTTTGACTTCAAAACAAAGAATCCCCAACGCGCAATATTCCATTCATCGACCTGTAAAATAATCAAAAGAAATTCCCGAATAATTTGTAAATTTTAAATTAAATTAAGTCTTCAATATAACGTGCTCTAGCTCTGCTCTGTTCTCATTCGTTTCATAGCGTTGAGTATTTTCCCTTCAGATTGTTGATTCAGTGATGGCTTCTAATGAACCGAAGCAAGGAGGTGGCGGTTTCTTCGCGTCCATCGCCGCCGGTTTGTCGACTTTTGGTTCCGCCATGACCAAATCGGTTAACGGGTACTTTGACTTCAACTTTATATAATTATGTATTTTCTGATTTGATTTAATTATGCGTTATTTTACCGTAATTATCTTAAATTTAAGCCGTCTGCTTTATGAGATCTGTTTTTTCTCCTTGAAGTATTGTGATCTCGTAATTCCTTCATTATTTACCGAATTTAACTGCTAGATGTATATGTCGATAGGTTATTTTTGATTATTTGAATTAAACAAGCACCTCGATTTGCAGTATCTATTGCTGAAATTGGCAGTTGTGTCAAGTATAGTTTGTAAATTATCAGTTTGGTCAAGATCTTTGTTCTATTGGTTTCTCAGGAGTTGATTAATGCTTTTATAAGGTTTAACTAGGTTACCGGGATTAGTGTGAACAGATATACCATAAAATCATGCCCATATATTGATGTTTGAAATCAACCGATCATGGTGGTAGTCCAAAGGATGGCAAAGGAAATAAATCCATAAATGACATGATTTATTGGATGATCGTATGAATGTTTTGGTTTGCTGTCCCACCAAATCTTTGACTTCTCTGTTAAAAGTATTGTGGTTGTGTTAAATTATACTGGTGTAAGGCATGTAGGGTCAAACTGTTTAGATGATATAAACAATAACACAATAACAGAGTTGGATTATTGTACTAGTATCATGACCCTTTTGTAACTTATCTTGACATGCTCACATTTTGGTGGTTTTGTTATTCAGTTTATTGGGTTATGAAGGGCTGGAAGTTATTAATCCAGAAGGAGGCACAGAGGATGCTGAAGAGGAAGCAAAGAAAGGAAGATGGAAGCAAGAGGTGAAATATTACTTTCTCCTCTTGTTCTATATAGAAACTTTGATTAATCTTCCCTAAAACTTGGACTTTTAGAAAAATGCTAGAGGACTCTTTTGTACCATTTTTTTTTTAACATTATATGTAATACAACTTAGGATCATGGGTATTGGACATTGTGTTGAATTCTCACTGTAGTTTTTCAGTACAAAGTTTAGTCTACTAACTTGTCATGTGCCAATGTCCAAAGTCAAATCTCTTGGAATAGGTTTGTGATGGGAGCGTATTTTACTTCAATAGAGATGAAAGTATCTTTATGAGATGGGGACAGCTCAAATGTTGCAAAACTGAATACCACAGAAGAACATTTATTTGCCAATGCAGTACATTTAAGTTTTTATCAGAGGACTCTAGGATGTTCAATTGTTGTGTTGTCATCTAGCATAATCCTTATTCACTTCTTGATACTTTTTGTTTTCCAGGATCGGGATGGTTACTGGAAGATGATGCAGAAATATATAGGATCTGATGTCCAATCAATGGTGACCCTTCCGGTACTTATTTGTGAGCCAAATACGAACCTCCAAAGAATGGCAGAGGTTTGTGTTTTTTGTATTTGGTCTTCATGACCTCTAATTTCTCATTCCAATTTACCCTTTTCTGTTATGGTATTTTACATATCATTTGTTGTTCTTTGGCAGTTGATGGAGTACTCCAACCTGCTAGATCTGGCTGATAAATGCGAGGATCCTTACATGAGATTGGTGTATTCCTGTAAGACTATTTATTATCTCCCCCTAATTCTCTCTCTTTGCATTTTTATTTTATTTTGTGGGACTTACAGTTGCTGGTTGCAGCATCATGGGCTATATCTGTCTACTATGCATACAAACGAGCCTGGAAGCCCTTTAATCCAATTCTTGGTGAAACTTATGAATTAGTTAATCATGGTGGCATTACGTTTATAGCCGAACAAGTGAGTTTTGTAGTCCTACTCTCTGTCTCTCTGTGTTGATGATTTTGATGTAAACAAGCAATTATTCATTTTTGAGATTCATCTTAGGTTTTTAGGTGGGGAACTCATTAAATTTTGAAGAAGCTGTTATATATGCTCAGTGTTTGTCATTACTTGCCTGTTTTGAGGTTCTTTAATTCATATTTTTCTTTCAGGTTAGTCATCACCCTCCAATGTGTGCTGGACATGCTGAAAATGAGCACTTCGCTTATGATGTGACTTCAAAGTTGAGAACTAAATTTTTGGGAAACTCGATTGATGTTTATCCTGTTGGAAGGTAGACCGTAATTACTTTCCCTTGTCTTAAGGGCTTGATTTTTGTTGATATTGTGCACTGTCTCATAAAAGAAAAGAATGCATTGATGTTGATTTATCTAGTACTGGTATTGCAATAAGTGAGCTTGATTCTTACATCAATAAAAGCAAACTTATATTCACCTTCATTGCAATTACCTTATAGAATGCCAGCATAACAATTTTTGAAGAAGGTTGTGGATAATCATTTTCTGCTCCCTTCTCTAAATTATGGATTTAGGTTATAAAGTTTTAGTGTCAGCATTCAGCATATTCTAGAAGTGCCTGCAGAAGTTAAATCCATATGCTCTAGTTTGTGGAAATATAAAACAAATCTAATGATTCCTTTGATGCTTATAAAAAGTTTTGTCAATATAAACCACTGTTTGTAATCATTGAACTTATGCTAAGCACGATTTTTGTTTGCGTATTATGATTGCTCCACTAATTATTTCAGCTCATAGGATAAGTTTGCATATTGTGTTTGCATAACTTTTTTGATAAATCTATTTACAGGACACGTGTGACCCTCAAGAGGGATGGAGTAGTTCTCGATTTGGTGCCCCCTCCTACAAAAGTTAACAACTTAATTTTTGGACGAACTTGGATTGATTCACCAGGGGAGATGATCATGACAAACTTGAACACCGGAGACAAAGCTGTGCTATATTTTCAACCATGTGGCTGGTTTGGGTATTACTTCTTTTCCTCGCTTATTTTGTTGTGCATGTCTTGATTTTTATGAATACTGTCTTGGAGACAATCTTTGTTTTTCTGGGGGCCATATGGTAGCATGCAGAGTTGACTAGACTCTTTTCATCATTTCATGTAACTTATCAGGCTTGAGCATATCTTTTCTCAGTCATGCTGCTTCTAAGAATTGTCTTGATGTTTTTTTAACTTAAAGTAGCCACATGTTTTTCCTATGGCTGAAAAGCATGACCAGATCATGCAGGTCTTCACTGGGAAAGAATGGACCAATATAAAAGCTCAATCTTTTTTGTGTTCCCTATTGTAGTTCAGGGGGAATAGCAGCGGGCTGATACTTAATATAATTCCTTATTTGCAGATCTGGTCGTTATGAAGTGGATGGATATGTGTATAATGCTGATGAGGAACCCAAGATATTGATGACTGGGAAATGGAATGAGTCAATGAATTACCAACCCTGTGACTCGGAAGGGGAACCACTTCCAGGCACTGAACTAAAGGAGGTTAGTTTCGTTTTTCAAGTTTCTTAGCTGTTTCTACCTTTTTTAACCATGTAATTGTAAATCACTCAGTTGAAAATACTTCTCTCTGTACTTCAATTAAACCAGTTTTCAATTTTTTTAGTTGAACCTTTATGATAAAAAAAGTGTGAAGTTTTGAAATATTTCAACAAACTTTAATGTTCTGTTATCAGTTAATTTGTTTTCTTTTTGTAGGTTTGGAGAGTTGCTGATGCACCAAAAGATGACAAACATCAGTATACATATTTTGCTCACAAGTTAAACAGCTTTGACACTGCTCCTAAGAAGTTCTTGTCGTCAGATTCTCGTTTGCGCCCTGATAGGTGTGCACTAGAAAATGGTGACCTATCAAAAGCTGGTTCGGAAAAGACCAGGTCCTTGCTCTCTATCTCTCTTTCTCTCTCTCTCACTCACTCACTTAGTCTCCTGCATGCCTGGACATTTATACCATTCACATAGCTAAAATATATGGTATGAATAAAAAGAAATTGAGATCAGGCCTAGTGGGTTTCAAGTTTATCCTTGAATGCATTGCACTACGTAAAAATTGACCTAATTATGCGTAAAAGCTTGTTGTTGATTTTATGTATGATACTGAAGTGCTATTCTATTTTTAAAACCTCAAGGAGCAATGTCTTGGCTAAAATATAATAATTTTTCCTGCTTTAGACTGGAAGAGAGGCAGAGAGCTGAAAAGAGAACTCGGGAGGCCAAGGGTGATAAATTCACTCCTAAATGGTTTGACATTACTGATGAATTGGCCTCTACCCCTTGGGGTGAATTGGAGGTGTACAAGTACAATGGCAAGTATGCTGAACATCGGGCAGCTTTTGATAGTTCAAACGGCAATGAAGAGAGTAATGCCACGTCAACCGAATTCAACCCCTGGCAGTATGAAAGCTTGGCTGCTGAATGAACAAGAATTGAATGGATTTTCCTGTATGCTATGTATTGTTTAATTCTTTATCCACTCTTGTTATGTTAGCTAGTGTCAACTTATGACTCATCATTTTAGAGCGTTTTATGCAGCATGTAGCTTTATTGTTCTTTTATCTTTGGCACTTGTGGTGTCTGGGATTTTAATGGTTTTGCTAAATTATATTGTCAGTCCTCCAATTGAAGTCCGACCCAGTAGTCAATCTTGCTAGCCGATCCTGCGCAAGAAAGTCTTAAGAAGCCCGCTCATTAGAAAAAATAATTGTGTAATAATATATTTTTGTAGAGCACTCTAGATATTTTTTTATAGTGGGGTCACGCTATGGCTGGAAACAGGCCGAAGCTAGTTTAAATAGGGCTTAACTCGTTTTGGATTAGACTCAACTTGGGTTCAGGTTCGGGTTTGTCGAGCTTGCTCACTCATATGTTTGTGATCGGGCTCATATTTGCTGTCTTGGGTTCATGTTTGAGCTTATCCGAGTTAAGCTTGTTTCGAGTTTAAACATGTTTGTTTTGAACCCAAACCTATCTTTAAGTAGGGTTGAAAATGATGTATTTTTGTTAAGGGTTCAAGCGATTCATGTTTGACTCGCAAGCCAAACATGACTATAGTTTGAGTTTGGGTTCGAGTTTGGGTTTGTTTTTAGTTTTACTTTTTTGCTTGTGTTCAAATTTGTGTTTGTTGTTTTGGATTTGTGTTTGGGTTTGTTTGAATTAAATTCATTTTAAATTTGAATAAATTTGTTTCAGATCTACTCTTAAATCAAATCAATCTCTAGTGTCCATTGAGGATATGGAACTCTATATAAAGGAAGGTCTTAGAAGGCCAAACGATCTAGATTCAACATCTACAAGTATTTTTACCTTTCGAGTATCTCCTGTGTTCAAGTCTCCTTGGCAATCTTAGCCTCTAGGTTGATTTAGTTGCAACGAGCAAATCTAATAAAATTTTATGTATATATAAATGATATATTTATTTGATTAAATAATTTTAAATTAAAAATAATATAATATCTAATTATATAATAATATATTACTTATAAACATATTTTATATACTAAAAATGTAAATATCAAAAACACAAAAATTTTTGAAAAGGTCGAGTGACTGTTTCCCACAAATTTTCATTTTTAAGTCTTAAGTTTTATCCTTTTTAAAATCTTAAAATCACCTATAATAATTAATACAAATATTAAATTTTCAACATAGTTTACCAGTTCAAAAGAATAAAAATAAAATAATTTAATTGATGCATCATTAATTTGAAAAATATTATAAATATTTTTCAAAATTTAAAATGTTTCATATGTATCTCTATTATAACATATTATAAAAATATGTATTAATCTATATTATATGATATATATTATATCATATTAACTAAAAATATCTTATAATATATATTATATTATATTATATTATATTATAAAATATGTATAGTGTAAGGATGATATTATTGACAATGGTATAAACATCATTTGCCCAGCCCTAATGTATGTCAGCACCAGCGGTGGTCACTGTCGCATTCATGACAACGCTATTGAAGGACGGCACCTTGATGTCATTGACCTGATAGTCTAGTCGAGGATACGAGAAGCCAATCAACAAGAATCCGTCGGTTTCGCCACAATACAACCTTCTATTTGATTGCGAAAGGCGGCTGAATATCTTGCCGCATTTTGCGACCAAATAAGTTGTCTCAATCAAGGGAAACCATCGGATTTTGATGCTGGAACTTTCCGGTCCCCATGAGATTAGCGTCCATGCACCACCCTTCACCGGTGTTGACCCCAGCCACTACTCAGCCATCTTGATTCTCTAGTTTATTTAATAAAAATGATTTTAATATATAATTTAAATATTTATTAAATACCTATCATGTTCAGTTTTATACATGTCACAACAATTCCAAATTTACGCGTGCAGTTGACAAATTAATGGTGGCCGACGCGCTCGTTGACCTGTAATGTAACAAGTTCTCAAAGCTTAAAGAGCAATACTATGTGTATCCACTTTAGGTACATAAATATATACACACTCATATGTGTCATCATATGATTGGTTATTATTTTATTCTTAATTCAAAATCATCTAATCACATGATGACACATATGAGTGTGTATATATTTGTGTATCTAAAGTGAGTACACATAGTTTTATTGAAGCTTAAAATAAGCAACTGATGGATTCGGTCATGGTACTTAAATGATGTGTTGTATTATATATTAAAACTTAATTTTATATATTATATTGAATGCAAATAAAATAATAAAAAATATCATTAATACGTGATTATTTTAAAAAATATTATAAACATCTTTAAAAATTAAAAATTTTTCATATACATGTTTATTATATCCAATTTTGAAAATTCTATTTACTTACCTACAACCGGTTAAAATTAATAGACCCGATTCTCTTCCCAAACAACGTCTCTTGGGGGTTGAAGGGGTTGGGGTGGAGTTGAGGCAAGTTATCGAAGGAAGGGAACCATAGGGAGGGAGAGATGATTGATGATTTCATTGGAGAGAGTGACTGAATGTTGAAACTAAACCTTAGGAGGGAAATGTGATTTTTTCAACTTGATTTAAGAGAGAAAAGTTAATTTTTAAAATTTAGGGGGAGAAAAATGAAATCATATTTAAGTTTATTTTTAATATTAAATTTAAAATGATGATTTTATCCTTAAAATTAATATATTTAAATGGTCATAAATAAATAAATGAGATTTCCAAAATTAATGGGGAGAACTTTGGAAAATCAGTATGTTTTGGGTGGAAAATAGTCCTTTGGCCTTATTTTTTTTTTAAAGTGTATTGATTCATATCGATAATATGTATCATATCATACAATATATTTACTATATTATATTAATTACGATACATTTCATAATATATATTATTTTTTATTTATACCATATTATATCATAAGATATGTATTGTATATTGTAAAATACTAATAATTGCGGTTTTGAAGACCAAGTAATACTAACAATGTTTTCAAACTAGATTCGAAATTGACCCTATGGAGGTATAATCCGATTGGAACGGTGGTTAAACTAATTGACCAATGATTAATAATTAATTGTTACAAATAAATTTTTAAAACAAATTTATATAATTTATCATAAAATATATTAGTGTACATGTTTAAAGTCTATAAATTAGGTTTTGAATTTAAATTTTAAAAAATTAATTTTTTTCATATTAACCAGTCAAACCCAAATTTACCCAATCTAATTAAACAATTAAAACAATTCAATTTGATCAAATTATAAATACTATTTTTAAACAAAGTCAAACTATTTTAGCTCACTGATAATTGTTCAACTAGTTGAATACATCAAATTTCAGATATAAAATAATCCTTTGATAAATAATTTAAATTAAAATTTTTATCTAAATTATTTTTTAAAAAAATTTAATATTTTATCAATTTTATTATTTACGCTTATCTGCACAGAGTGAAGACAGGTGCGAAGGCACTGAAACTATCTCAACGGCGCGTTACAATCACGGCGTAACCACCACTTTCTTAGCCTCCCCCACAAATTGAAATTTCTGTCTTCTCCTGTGCCCTGTAGTCATCCTCGTGACCCTTTGTGCGCCCGCGTGCGCGACCCTAATTTCCAATAGGGAGAAGGACTATTTCCCACCCAACTTTTGATGCGTTTTCAAGATGTCACCCACGCCAGATGAAAATCTAGTTTTCCCACCCATGACCAAACTGCCGTCCATTTTTTCAGTTAGGAACAGGGGCAAAATCGTCATTTACTAGTTAAAACATTAAAACTTTAAAATTTCACCGTTTCCCCCTTCAGGTTTCAAAAAGTAAATAACCCATCCTCAAAGTTTGAAAACTTTAATTTCACCCCCTAGGGTTTTGCTTCCTTCTCCGGCCACCACCGACGGCTGCTGCAATCGATCGATGGGAGATCTCCGACTACAAAGGACGACGAAGGAGATCTGGACGACGAAGAACAGATCTGGACGACGCGACGATGAAGAACAAACGGAGATCTGGAAGAACAGATCTGGATGACCCGACGAGCGACAAAGGACGACGAAGAGTCGTCCTTCGTCGTCTGGGTGGAACGACGAAGAGAGACCTCTTCGTCGCACGGTGGTGCGACGAAGAGATCTCCGTCTCTTCGTCGCACCGTGCACCAGGAGAAGGAGATCTCCGTCTCTTCCTTCTTCGGCCACCACCGCCGTCGCACCAGGAGAAGGAGGAGGCAGGTGACTACGCCGGAGACGACGTCAGGAGATGAAGTGGTAGAATGGGGGTGAAACTGCTAGTTTTGAAAGTTATGGGGGGCGGCTGTTTTTTTGAAAAATTTGGAAACCCTAGGTTTGGGGGTGAAAATGTTAGTTTTCAAAGTTTAAAAACTTTAGGTAAGATGAAATGTTAGTTTCTAAAACCTAAGGGGGGTGAAGGAAAACCTCACATCAATTTTGGGATGAATTTTGCAGAGGGGTATTTTTGTCATTTCATCTAATAAGGGTAAAATGGACATTTTACCCTTATGCAAACAGAAACCATCCAAATTAACAGCTCATGGGTGGAAAAATTAGATTTTCATCTGACGTGTGTGGTATTTTGAGAACGCATCAAAAGTTGGGTGGGAAATAGTCCTTCTCCCCCACCAAAATATTAGTCTTGCCAGGCCAAAAGTGAAGCTATGACTAAGACTGTTCCGCTCTGAAACGCCACATAGGCCAAAACGTGACCCTCACAATCACACGTGGCTCTCTTTTAGTGGGCACATTGCAAAGACCAGTATATGAAGTTACTACGGCTGTCATTCACCTGGCCACCTTTCTTTTACCCTCTGCTCTCAGTAGACCAAACTGGAAAAACTTTGAAATTTTCTCTCCACTCTCTCAAACTCACTTTTCTCTTCTTTCTTTTCTACCTGAAAAGTGGGTTTTATTCAGGTATGCCGTTGCTCTTTCAAAGTTCTTTTTTTTTTTTTTGGCTTATGTTTATGGTAACTATGTGGTCTTTTTAATTCATAAACGAATTGTTAATTTGTTTGTGTTAATTTATTGTCTCTGATTGTTTCTGCAAGATTTGAATTTTTGAAGTGGGACTTTTAAAGCTTAATTCTTGTTGATTCCATTGTGGCATTTCTTATTTGTTGATTTTAATTTTTAATAGGGTCTCATATCTTTGATCGTAAAAACAAGCTCACTTGTCTGTAGAAATCGCCTCTGGGGGATTGGATTCAGGGGTTTTTGAGTTGAAAGTTTTATCAGGGTTATTTTCAAAAATAGATCATTATGGACCCAAGGTCCAGGGTGCTCTCAGGTTCTGTGAATGGGATCCAATTGAGCAATCAGCCCTTACCAGTTTTTCCAAATCAGAATCTTGTTGGTGGAAGATTCGACAGTAGTATCTTTGTTGATCATAATTCTAGGGATTATCGGTGCTCTCAACCCGATCCATCTTTGAACAATGTTGCCTCAGTTTCAATTGAAAATCATGAGGAAGACTCCCCAGAAGACTGTGATTTTTCGGATGCAGTCTTGAGATACATAAACCAGATGCTTATGGAAGAAGATATTGAGGATAAGACTTACATGCTTCAAGAGTCTTTGGAACTTCAAGCCGCTGAGAAACCCTTCTATGATGTTCTTGGCAAAAAGTACCCTCCTTCCCCTGAGCAAAATTTTTCTTATATTGGGAGGAATGAGGAGATTCCGGATAGTGATACCTTTAGAAATTCCCATAATTTTATTAACAGTGGTAGTGATGTGAATAATTACCTAATTGATAATAGTTGGATTCAGGATCCTGGGAAATATTTTATGCCTGAATTACGAACTCATCTACTTTCTAGCATATCTCAATCATGTTATAGTTCTTCAAATAGTGTAAACACGAGTGTGGATGGGCTGGTGGATTCTCCAAGCAGTATCCTTCAGATCCCTGATTGGAATAACGAGAGCCAATCCATATGGCAATTCAGGAGGGGCATTGAGGAGGCTAGTAAATTTCTACCGAGTGAACATGAGTTATTTGTTAATTTCGAGGTTAATCAACTGCTATCTCAGCAGCCAAAGGGAGGCTCTAGTGAAATGACAGTAAAGCTGGAGAAAAATGATGGGGAAGATTGCTCACCGAATGGATCAAGAGGAAGGAAGAATCTTAACAGAGAGGATACAGATTTAGAAGAAGAGAGGAGCAGCAAGCTGGCAGCAGTTTTTCTAGAATCCCCTTTGCGATCAGAGATGTTTGATATGGTGTTGCTTTGTGCTCGAGGAAAACCTCACCCAATGGCAGCTCGCCGTGAAGCCTTTAAGAATGCAACTAAAAAAAATGTGCAGGAGAATGGACAATCAAAACGATCTAATGGCGGAAAGGGTCGTGGTAAGAAACAAAGTGGGAAAAAAGAGGTGGTGGATCTGAGAACTCTCCTGATTAATTGTGCACAAGCTGTTGCTGCTGATGATCGAAGGAATGCAAATGAATTGCTGAAGCAGATAAGGCAGCATTCTTCTCCTTTTGGAGATGGAAATCAGAGGTTGGCTCAATGCTTTGCAGATGGCCTTGAGGCACGCTTGGCAGGGACTGGTAGCCAGATATACAAAGGCCTTATTAGTAAGAGAACATCAGCTGCTGATATATTGAAAGCTTATTACCTGTATCTTGCCTGCTGCCCTTTCAGAAAGATCACTCATTTTACCTCAAACAGGACAATAAGGAACTTAGCAAAAAACTCAACAAGACTTCATATCATAGACTTTGGTATCCTTTATGGTTTCCAGTGGCCCACATTTTTGCAGTGGCTTTCTATGAGACCGGGTGGACCTCCAAAACTTCGGATTACCGGAATAGAGTTTCCTCAACCTGGTTTTCGGCCAGCAGAGGGAGTTGAGGAAACTGGACGTCGCTTAGTGGAGTATGCTAAGGAATTCAAGGTGCCGTTTGAGTATCATGCTATAGCAAAAAGATGGGAGTGTGTTCAACTTGAGGATCTCAAAATTGACAAGGATGAATTCCTGGTTGTTAATTGCTTGTATCGAGGTAAGAACTTGCTTGATGAAACTGTTGCAGTGGATAGTGCCAGAAATATTTTTCTCAATTTGGTAAGGAAGATTAATCCAGATGTTTTCATCCATGGGATTGTCAATGGGGCCTACAATGCACCTTTCTTTGTAACCCGGTTCCGAGAGGCTCTGTTTCATTTCTCTGCAATGTTTGATTTGCTTGAAACTCTTGTACCCCGTGAAGATCATGAGAGGATGCTGATTGAGCATGAGATCTTTGGCCGGGAGGCCTTGAATGTTATAGCTTGTGAGGGCTGGGAGAGAGTTGAGAGGCCAGAGACTTACAAGCAGTGGCAAGTCCGAAACCTTAGGGCTGGGTTTGTTCAGATTCCGTTTGACCGGGAGATAGTACAGGGGGCAACTCAAAGAGTGAGATCCTATTACCATAAAGATTTTGTAATTCATGAAGACAGCCAGTGGCTTTTGCAGGGATGGAAGGGAAGGATCATATATGCCCTTTCGGCTTGGACACCTGCGTAGTGGTCTTGAATTTGTGATAACTAGAGCCTTCAATCTCTCATCCTTTTGTTACTCTTAAGTGAGATAATATGACAACCTCAGGTAAGATTTTCAAGTCAATCAGTTTATCTCATGTTACACAAAAACAAGACGAGTGATTTTTATTTTTTTTTGTAAACTGGCAGGTAATGCGGCGGCTGAATGTAAAAAATATTGGGTAAATGAAGATTCCCTAGGTCAGTTGTACAGATTTGGAGAATCAGAACGTTTATTATTCTTACTGATATATAGTATTTTTGGCTGAGCTCAATCACTGTTAAATTAGTAAGCTCAAGTGTAAAAAATGTTCCACATATAGAAGAAATTGTATGACATAATATAGTCTGAAGTTCAGATTCTTCTCAACTGTTATTCCAGGAGTGGTAATTTGTATGTGGCAGGTAGCCTTTTTATCATAATGAGGCAATATTGGCAACCCCTTTTTTCTTTTCTCTTCATTGGTAATGGGGAACCTTATCTGAGTTTAACCATCCTTCGAGATTAAACCAACCACACGAAATAAGTAAAATCTTAAGTTTAATTATTGACGTTACAACCATTAAATTGAGTAATTCTACATTGGGATTCTAATTATCTACACTACTCGAACCCAAACCTTTTGGGATTCTACAATTTAACAGTCAAGCTACCTTGGCGGCTCTGAACCCTTTTTATCTTTGTAAAACCTTGCCACCGACACCATTGCAAGACAAAGATTGAAAAGCATGATAAGAACGCTTCAATGCCTCTAATTTTCTCTTCCTTGTAGCCGGGAAGAAAGAGACATGATGGTCTTTCAAAATACAATGAATGTCTTTCGGCAAACAGAAGTAAGCTTTGACAGCAACATCCCAGCATGTCCTTGCGTGGGGGCCTCTAATAACCCTTTTAAAGAAAATAATATAAAATCAAACAGCTGACCTTGCAGCTTTTGTTGGGCTGCTGAATGGTTCCAACCAGGTGATTCATGCAGAGCAATCCCATTGGCTAATCTATATATATTTTAATTTGTGGGGGTCTAAAAGTGTCTATAATTTACAGTTCACACTTGTGAAGAGGAAAGGTTCAAAGCTTTCTGTATTAAAAAAAAAAGGTTATCCTTGCTGTTCAAATTCATAAAAAAATGTTGGTCATTGTTTATCAGCATGAGTTGCGGTTTATTGCGCCATTGACAACCACCATATACAAGATAACAAGAATCAGAAAGGGTCCCCCATGACTTAAAATTTAAGGTTGCCCACTTAAAAATGGTGCCAAGATCCAGGCACAACTTCTTGTTTCTTGAGCTTGAGCTGATTGTGGAGGTCCTGGATATATTATTCCGATGAGTGAAGTCGACTGCCATTATGTACCCAAACAATAAGCATATAAATTTATATACAAATTATGATATATTATAATATAATTAAATAATTTTAAATTAAAAATAAAATAATATATAATTATATTAATAATATATTACCAATTATATAAAAATAATATACACAAAAAGGCTACCTTGGTGTTTCAGTGACTTTCCCTTGAAGATTTGCATGAATATTTTATGCTATAAAAGGAATACTACTGTGACAAGTTAGATAATATAAGACAAGATTAGGTGCCCTATCATTTAAAATTTTATAAAGGGGAAAAGGATTATTTCTGACCCAAGTTTTAGCTTAATTTCAAAAGAATACCTATCTCTGATAAAAAGGTTAAACACTCATCTAAAATTTAATTTGCTAAGATCTATCCACATATTTTCTATTACGGTTAAAGGATAAATTTGTTATTTTATCAATAATATTAAATAATTAAAATTTTATCTCATTTTCTCCTCTTTAATTTGAAAAACTAACATTTGTCTCTGAATTAAATTTTAAAAAATTCACTTTTCTTCCTTGAAATACAGCCACTTTCTCCGATAATGGCTGACCGATGACAGAGAAGTTTTCGTCAAAAAATCAATTTCTGGACGATGATCATTGTCCAAGAAGGACAATGCTTCGTCGTCCATTTTGGACGACAAGGGTGGTCTAGAATGGACGACAAGTGTCCTCCAGAGAATGGACGATGCTCCGTCGTCCAGTGAAGATCGACGAGCGCCGTCTCGTCACTCTTGCTCCAACCAAGTGTTGTCGGTGGTCGGAGGGAGAAAAATGAAAAAAAATTAGAGATTTGAAGGGGTGAAAGTAACTTTTTAAAGTTCAGATATACGGGTAAAAATTAATTTTAAAATCAGAAAAAAAAATATGATAAAATTATATAACTTGAATATAAACAGTAAAATAATAATTTTACCTCTATATTTAACAGAAAATTTAATAACAATTTAAAGATTAATAAGTATTTAAATTTTTATTAAGTATAAATATACTTTTAAAATTACACTAAAATTTGAGTAAAAAATAATCTTTTCCCTTCAATAAACTTATAGTTGGCAGCATCTGACAATTGGCCAGAATAGTTACAGATATGCAGTGCAACTGCCAATTATTCGACTGGGAAGTACCTGAACCTATCCATATCCAAACCACAAACTCTGATTACCAATACAATGTATTATTGTACTCATGGAACAATTGGTCATTACCTTTGTGTTTGTATTGCGATACGGGATTTTGTAACGACTACTTTTATGTGCATAATACATATAATTTTATATATAAATAATTAAATAATTTTAAATTAATGATATGTAATTATAATATAATAATATTATTATTTATATATAATATTATATATTATTTGTATATATAATTTTATTATTTTATAATTTTAATAATAGTTATCGATATTTTACAATACATGATAAGTATTTTAAGATATGATACGATATAGATATAAAACGATACATATTATGAGATATATCAAATTAATACTATATAGTAGACATATCATATGATACAATATATATTATTGATACAGATCGATATATTTTTTAAAGAAAATAATGATATAGTAGAGATATATATGAGAAATTTAAAATTTTTTAGGATTGTAATATTTTTTAAAAAATAATACATCAATTATATTATTTTATTAATATATTATTTTTTAATAATCGTATCATACGATATAATACAATATTTGATATATGAGACGAAAAATTAAATTTTTGATATATAATATAATACGTAATTCAACTATTATGATATTAATGCAATCCTTTTAATGGGTATCATTGATTATGCATTATCATTTTGGTAGAAAAGAAATTATTTTATATTTAATTTAAAATTATTATACCATATCTTTATACCCCCATCGATATTTATTATAAGTTTATAATTTTATTGTTTTGAAACCCTAAGGTTAAAAAGAGAAATGTTATGTGTATCTATTTTTAGTATACAATTTATATACATAGATGATATATTATTATATAATAAAATAATATTCAATTACATGATGATGATATGTCATATGTATATATAAATTATATATAAAAAATAAATATACATAATTTTATGATTTTAAATTACTGTTGATTGGATTTATTCTTAGTAACTAATGTACACAATTATGATGATAGATTAATAAAATGTAAAGAGAATATAACATAGGAAAGTTACCAATGTGATTCGGCTTGTTGTTTAAGAGTTTACATCAATAATTATGCCATTAATCCTTTTGAGAAAGTGATCTAACAAAGTGTAAATAGACATTGTAAAATAGATGTCTTAAGAAGTACTTGATTTCTAGACTAAGGTCCTAGAATGAGTGTCGGAATTTATGTGAAAACCTCATCGGCCAACTTAGAATGATAATTATATGATCCTAAGTGTCGAATGTTAGTGTATTTACAAATAATACTATATATACTAACTTTTCTTACTAAATTGTTGTATATTAATGTGATTATAAATAATATTATTTGTGTACTCAACAAAGGTAAATATAATATTATTCGTATGCATATAAGGGGTGACTGGGGAGAAAAAAGCCTTGAAGTGCTTACTTGGGGTATCTGTATTTTCAGGCTTTGAGGCCAAATCAAATGCCTTAAATTTTGCCTCCTCAAACTGTAGAGCCTCTTGAGTAAGTCAAGATTGTAAACAATGAATGAATCTGGGAAAAAACAACTTTCTTACGCAGGAATAATTGTTTGTTTAAAACGCTACCTGGATCATGCTTCGGCGACAGCAGCCCTGGAAATGGTTCTTGTTTCTGTCTGAAGAAGCTTGTCATCTTTACCAACAATTGATTCTCGAATGCGGCCTTCTTTATCCTGAAGGCCTCCAGCCCTGATTCATCAGAAAGCTGATATCAGATATTTTAATTTAAAATGGTTAATTCGAAGAGGAACCCTGATATGTTTCTTTGTAAGTTCTCTCTGTAAGTAGAGGCTTCGTGACACTCAACACCATTTGGGTTGGTTCTGGTTTAGGGTTCAATCCCAGCCATGCTTACCTTGGGGATCATCCAAAGGTCTACTCTTATTTTTATTTGGCAGGCAAAGTGATGTTTAGCAAATGCAAATAGAACTCAGGCCTTCCACCTTTGCTCAGATGAAAACCAGCTTTGATCTGTGGTATAGCACTTGGGAGAATTACTAGAGCATCAATGCCTTGGATTGCAGAAATGATGCTATCAGCATCGCTAATATCCCCAACAAAAGCATCATCTGCCCCGCCAATTTTCCCCTTGCTATCTTCAGTCCTCACTAGACCTCTGGCAACATACTTGACTGACCTCCCCTTAAGTTTCTTATATACTATTTGGCCTGCCAAAACCAAGAACTCAGAAACATCATAGAAAGAAAAATCAACCAAACCATCCATCTGCTATCAATGATGTAGCACGGAAACGGAAACGGAGAAACGTGGAAACGTGGAAACGGAAACGTGGAAACGTATTTTTTAAAAAATATAAGAAATGGAAACATGAGAAACTTATAAATATGAAAAATATAAGAGTTTTTTTTTTTATAAATACTAAATTTTTAATAACAAAAATACATAAACTTGTATAATATAAAAATAAATAATAAAAAAAGAATGAAAAGAAATAATACTATAAAATATAAGCATAAAATCTATTGTAAATTGTTCTTGAACAAACACACGTAGATATTTAAGAAAAAAACAACAATACATACTAATCTATATGATATGTTGGGGAAAAGATGAGTAATACATTGAAGAGTAGAGAGGAGATGGATTTAATATGAGATTTAAAGACATTTTCAGTTTGAAAATATAAAAAATATATGTTTAATCGATTTCACAATTTTTTTTCTAAAAGAAACGTGTTTCAAAATTTTTAAAAATTTTGAAATGACCCAAAACGTTTCCTACAAGTTTCAGAGAGTTTCAAAAATGGAAACGTTCTGAAACATGGAAACACACCCCATTGTAAGTTTTCATGCTACTTTGGCTATCATTGACGAAAATCAAAGAGCAATGCTTAAGTTCTATCACTTTTAGAGGTGTTAAAGGGATCGGGCCCCTTCATTTTAGCCCGTCCGTCCCAGGCAGGCATGGCCTGTTACTGTAGAGAAATATTCATCATGAAATTAAGCAGATAAAGAAAATCTAAAATGAGTAGAAAAATACCAGTTTTCCCCCCCAGCACCTGTAACGAGAACAGTACTCTTGGACAAATCAGCCATTGATACAACTTCCTGCTCTCCAAGAGCACAACTTTCTGCTTCTCTTTGATACAAATGAAATGGGGATGTGAAATAGCAAGTGTGAAATTCGAGAGAAGAAGATTCAGAAAACGAAAGCTTTTTAACTGATGGCATTGACAATGCCCACTGCCACCGTCACCTGACTGTATTTATTACTGATTGACCCAAGTTCTTCGGTGAGGAAATAAATGGGTTCCGTCCTGCCGTCGGTGACGGAGTTGGCTTTAATTTCCTGGCCATTAATGAGGTGAGGTTGCTAGCTGGTTGGTTATCTTCTATCATATTGCAACTCTATGTTTCATTTTACCTCAATTCTATCTTCAATTAAGATTGGATTTGAATCAAGTTTATTTATGCTCGATTTCGCTTCAAATAAGTTTAAAATGAGCTTGGTTCAAAGATATGTCATATGATACGGTAAGCTACGTGATACGAGATAAAAAAAATTAGGTTTTTAATACATAATAAGATAAATAATTTAACTCATGGTTTTAAAAACTGGATCAGACCAGTCTGTCTAATCGGTTGAACTGTCAACCGCTAACCAAATTGGGTGGATCATATATAAAATTGAGTTTTTTTTGAAAACATATTATAAAAACTTGAACCAAGACTTTATTTATTATATTTGAATATATATACCATTATATTAAACTTATTTTAATGTTAAATAATTCAAATTATATACTTAATCATAAATTATACAAAAAAATTTAATATTATTTTTGAACAATTAACCAGTCTGACCACTAGTTAAATCAAATCATTTTTTTATCAAATCGATATCTAATCCGGTTTTAAAAATATTAATTCAACTAACATTGTGTTGTTTATTGTAGAGTTTAAAATTACCAAAATAAATATTATTTCATTTAAAATAAATATGAGCAATGGTATGTCACTCAATTTTAAATATTTTTGATTTGTTTTCATGTAATTTGATATTACTTTATTTTTAATTTAAAATTATTTAATTAAATAAAATATCTGAATATTTAATTAAATATTTAAAATTAAGTATGTATTATTTTTATATGAATAATTTTATTAACTATGGAATATAGATGCTTCCACATCCAATTTTCATTCAATTATTCAATCTCTCTGAAGTCATATTATCAAATATTATTAGAGAATGATCATCTGACTGAAATTCCATTTCAGACTTCCAATGGTTTAAGTTATTTATTTTAATTATTTAATAACATCAGAACTGGCCAAATGATTAGAAATAGACAAGCACTTAAAAGGTTGTTCAGTCAATGAAGTTTCTCCCTATTATTTATTATTTATTATTTATATTATATTATTTAATTATTAATAATAAAAAAATATAATAATATATTGATAATAGTAATATGATAAATAATATAAGTGATAATTTAATTATTATATTCATCGTAAATATTAAAATATTATTAAAGTAATATTAATTTTATTATAATTATATTCTTATTTATTAATTTTTTGAAATAAAAATAATTATATTTTTAATTAATATATCAATTAATATAAAAATATTTTAAAATAATTATAATTAAAAATATTTGAATAAATTTAAGTTTGATTTCGGTTTGAATAAGTTTAAAATAAGTTTTGTTCAAGTGAATTCGAATATAAAAATTTCAATATTTTCAAACTCGAATTTTAAGATGTTCAATTTGTCAAACTTATAAACATAAAAACTTTAATATAAAATAACGTTATTTTAATCAATATATATTAAAACGATATCGTTTTAATAACGAGTTAAACTAAGAGTTTAATTTGAACTCTCTTAAAATGGGTTAAGCTCAACTGGATTCAAATTTAGCCTTATCTTCAACTACCAATTCTCTATTAATTTGTCGTAAATGTTTAATGAAATCTCCAACCATTTCTTTTTTCCATCGCCATGGCATGGATGGCTGTCTAGCGTAGGATATTACCGGCAGGGAAGAACGTGGAGATAAACTTTAGGGGAGCAAATTAAAAAAGAAATTTATTTTATAAGAAAAAAAATAAATTAATTTTAAAATATTAATACAAATAATCAAATCAAATTAAAATTAGATTTTTCTCGGTTTTGTTAATCTTATAAAACATGATATATATCGTACAATATAATATATTATAAGTAAAAAATAATAAGTATTTAAAGATATATAAAAATATATATAATACAGTTACTGTATAATATAATACATATTACTGATACAGATCAATACAACTTTTTAGAGAAATGATCTATTGGAAATGTATATGAAAATTTTTTAAACAATTAAATTATAGACACAAACAATGACGTGTTACCATATGATTGAGAGTTATTTTATTTCTAATTTAAAACTATCAAATCACATAATGATATGTCATTATTTATGTATATAACACTGTTTATTTTAAAATTTCAAATGACTTTTGTGATATTTTCAATGGTAATGATATGATAAGTAAAATTTTTTATTTATTATTATTACCTTTAAAAAGATATATCATATGACATAATAAGCTACGTGATAATGTAAAAAAAAAAAAAGATTTTCAATACATAATAGAATAAATAATTCAATTTATGCTTTTAAAAACTGAAACAGATTGGTTGATTCACCCAGTTGAACCGTCAACCGCTAACCAAATTGGGTGGATCACATATAAAACCTATTTAACTTATCAATATAAAAAATTAATTTTTTTCGAAAGTATATTCTAAAAACTTAAACCAAGACTTTATTTATTATATTTGAATATATATACCATCATATTAAGCTTATTTTAATGTTAAATAATTCAAATTATATATTTAATCATAAATTATACAAAAAAAATTTAATATTATTTTTGAACAGTTAACTAGTCTAACCATTGGTTGGATCAAATCGTTTTCTTTATCAGATCAATATCCGATCTAATTCTAAAAACATCGATTCAACTAACATCGTTTTTTTTTTTATTGTAGAGTTTAAAATTACCAAAATAAATATTATTTCATTTAAAATAAATATGAGCAATGGTATGCTACTCAGTTTTGAGTACTCAAATGATTTGCTATCATATGATTTGATATTATTTTATTTTTACGTCTAAAGGACTATTTCCCACCCAAGGTATGTTGTTTTCCTAAATTTCCTTTCGTTAAGTTTGAAAATCCCATTTATCCACCCGTGGACAGTTAAAATTAACGGTTTCAAGGGCAAAATCCTCATTTTGTTTGTATTATTAAAAATAAACTTAAATTTGATTTTATTTTCTCTCCTAAACCCTAAAAACTAATAATTTCCCTCAATCCAAGTTTTCAAAATAGCATTTCCCCCCTAGGGTTTTCAATTTTTTCGATTCAATTTTTCGATACCGTTTCTTCCTCTCCAACAACCTCCAGGCAATGCTTCTTCCTCTCCGACGTGGCCTCCTTTCGACGGTTTTCCTGGGCATGGTGGTGGACGAAGACGAGGAGAGAAAGAGGAGTCGTCTAGAGGTCACCAGAGAGGAAGAAACAACATCGAAAATTTGAATCTAAAAATTGGAAACCCTAAGGGGGAAAATACTATTTTTTAAAACTTAGGTTGGAAGAAAATTATTAGTTTTTAGGGTTTAGGGGGGGGGGGGGGGAAATAATATAACTAATAGACTCAATTAATTTTAATACCCTATGGGTGGGTAAATGAGATTTTCAAAGTTAACAGGAGAAAACATGAGAAATGCCTATACTTTGGGTGGGAAATAATCGTTTAACCTATTTTTAATTTAAAATTATTTAATCATATGAGATATTTAAGTATTTAATTAAATATTCAAAACTAAGTGCGTATTATTTTTATATGAATAATTTTATTAACTATGGGATATAGATGCTTCCACATCCAATTTTCAGTCAATTATTCAATCTCTCTGAAGTCTTATTATCAAATATTATTAGAGAATGATCATCTGACTGAAATTCCATAACAGACTTCCAATGGTTTAAGTTATTTATTTTAATTATTTAATAACATCCAAACTTGTCAACTGATTAGAAATGGACAAACTCTTAAAAGGTGGTTCGGTCAATCAAGATTCCCTTTATAATTTATTTTTTTATTATTTTTATTATTTTATTTAATTATTTAGTTATTAATAATAAAAAAATATAATAATTTATTATTAATAGTGATATGATAGATAATATAGATGATAATTTGATTATTATATTAATCTTAAATATTAAAAAATTACTAAGATAATATTAATTTTATTATAATTATATGTTTATTTATTAATTTTTTAGAATAAAAATTACTGTATTTTCAATTAATATAAAAAATATTTTAAATTATTTTATTTTATTATCTTTAGTCAAAGATAATAATTATTTTTATATACTTAATTTTACTAAATTTTATTAAATATAATAATAATAATTTATATTTAAGATAATATTTTAATTTTAATAATAAAATATTATTCAAATTAAACGTCTTCTTCGGTTATGTTGAGACTTGAGACACAGCCACAAATTACATTATTTTTCTTGGATTTTTTTATATATGTTTTGTCCCTAAGTCAAGATGGAATAAATTTCCTCATTTCACCATCAAGACAAAATTTTCTAATACTAATTATACACCAGTCAACATTTCCTGAAGCAAAGGAAGAATTTTAGGAATTCAAAACCCACAAGTCATTAACAAATAGACAATTTGCGAACAATATGATATTGATCAATATTATATTTATTTAATTTTAAATATTTAATTTGATATTTAGATAATATATTATTATATAATTAAATATTTAAAATTAAATATATATGATTTTGTTGAATGTTGTTCTGCTCGAGATATTTCAAATGGGATGAAATCTTACAGCTAATAAGATGAATAAAGTTTGATAATAAGTCAATATCTCAGAAAGTAACCATGACCACAGGCGCCAGCTACAACTCTGCATGTGCAGAGTTAGGTGGGTGAATGAGACCATTCCTGAGGGCTGCATTATTGGTACTCTCCTTGTACCTTCTATCTTACTAATACTCACCGTATCTACATAAATTATGATACATCAAGCATTGCCAGAGTTGCAGAACGAGAAGAATCTAATGGTGCTTTCTTGGATGAGCTAGCTCGCTTGCTGTCACCTAAAAATATTTTTGTCTGCATGCAATCCATTGGGCCATTGACCATGAATTGTGATGCAAATGGTGGGGACTCAAAAGGCCTGATTAGTTAGATATTTATGTCTATCTTCTTGCTAAGCTTGATAGATTAATAAACAAGTCATGTTCCTGCAGAATTTTCATGCACAAAATCTGCTGCTAGATCTGGAATATATTATATACTATATCTCTATGATATATATAAGAATGAATTGAATTATACATAATTGAGTATTTTATATGAACATCGCGATTAGCACGGCTAGAAGGGTAGAATTATTTTTCCTTTTTTTTTCTTTTTCATAAATGATCTATTCAAAACATCTACATCATTTGAACATATGGTAGGGAAAGGGGGCAATGTATACCCGGATGACAATTGATTTTTTATACTAATACAACAAATCTAAGCAGTCACAGATGTCTCGACAGGAACCTTGCCGGGGTAACCAACTTCTGATTTCATGTCAGCCTCCCAGAGCTCTGGTACTGCTTCCTTGATGTAGTGAATGCTCTCCAATGCATAGTCTGCTCCTTTAACTCTCTGGGAACTCCCAACCTGAGGCGTCAAATTAGATACTTAGCAACAAAATGGAATATCCCTCAAGCAATACTATATGGTACAGAATTTCAATGACTTACCCTCACTGTGTGCAGCCCGACGCGCTTGCCAGCCTGAATGTTTCGGACACTGTCTTCGAAGAACAGCTGATGTAACAGTATACAATAATGAAACAATTAGCAAACTTGAAATAACAATTTGATTCATAAGACATGAGAAGTACATATTGAAAAATCATATATATCTTACTGTTCTCTGAGGGTTGATGTTGGCAATCTTGAGGGCTTGTTCAATGGCAAATTCAGATGGTTTGCATACAATGGGTGTCTTCGGTAGCCCCACCGAGCTTGCATTCGGTTGTGCAAAATGCCCAATGATGTCAAAAATTCCAGAGCCATTAGTACTAGCAGTAGCAGTTGATCCCTCAAAGGCAAAATCATCTTCATCATCAGACAAATTGCTCTTGTGACTGGGATTCAGAGTTTCAAAGCAGATAATTCCTTCAAAACAATCTTCCAATCCAAGCCTGTTGAGAGCTTTAACAGCATGGACCTTGTCTGCATTGGTGAAGACCTATTTTCACAGAAATCAAACGAGTTTTTAGATTGATTAAATGTGAAAGTACATGCCAATTGCCTGCTATCCTAATTTGGTAGAAAAATGCTTACAATTTTCCTAATAGGGAGGCTTAACAGAAGACTCCTAAGTATGGGATCTGGTTTTATGTTCTCATAAGGCAATCTCCCATGAACAAAACTGTTGCATATAAAAGTAAAATGTTGATCAGAATTCAGAATTACCAAGTGCTGATAAAATTTGTAAAAAAATTACACCATTTTGTAAAAAAATTATAGAAAATATACCTGTGGTACTCATCATAGTCAAAGTCATAGCCAATTGCCTGCACAGTGGAAACCTCATCAATCAATATGCTCTTGTTTTAAACCGTACAAACAAAAGAGAATTCAAAAATAATAAACCTATATATACTCACTTTGAGTACGTAAATAGGTACACACTTGATATATTTTATTATATGATTAGATGAGTTTGAATTAAGAATAAAATAACATCTAATCATATAATGATACATATAAGTATGTACTTTTTTGTGAACTCAAAGTGAATACACATAGTATTGCTCATTGGAGAATACATCAAACTATACATACCCTGAGGCCAGCCATTGTTGTTCCATAATGCTTGTACAGAAGGTTACCCAGCTCAGTGATTTCACTCCTATCAATGCCAAGTTTTTCAACCATAAAATCTGCAAGAAAAGGTAGCTTATTTTAGTATCATAGACAGCAGTAAAGTCTTAACAATATAAAACTGCAGCTCTCAAAAACACTTGCCCATGAATATTTACCTTGGATATTCTTTCCACATGCTGCTGCAATACCAGAACTGTAAGGATAAAGAGTGTCATCTAGATCTGCAATTAAGAAAAAAAAGGGTAAAAATATTTATTTTCTCTCTGTAAGAAACTGAGCTTCTAGTCAAATGTGTTGTATAAAAGAGTTTACCAAACAGAAGGCAATCATATTGTGTCCTCTGGGCCAATCCATAGCGGCCTTCATACTCCATGTTGATTCAGAAAACCTTCATCAAAAGATTAAAGTATGTTAACACCACACGCCAACACAGCTTGAAACCACCCAAGTCAACATCAAAATTTCCTTTAATTCTCAAACTATAATGTCTTTTTTTCATGGTCTGTAAAGTTAATTAAAGGTGAATATGACTCAAAAGTTGGCATCACAAGAAGAGACGTGAGGGTCTTAATGAGTGGACAATCTGTGGCCAAAATCCCAAGTAGTTGGGACAAGTCATTTAAGTTCATAAGTGGAAAAATCTCAACCACAACAACAAATACAACTGAAGAACAGATGGACCAGTGACCATCTGAAACTGAATAGTCCCACTTAATTATAAGAAAATTAGCTGTCAATAAAATAAAACTGAAGAAAAGCATAAGGCTATTAGACCATCTGAAATCAATGCAAAATACAGATGCCTTTCTGTAGTGCTTCTGTTTAAGAATATTGATTTAGAAAAAAAAAAAACATCTGAAATGGTTGCCAAGATTTCACAGAAAGGTTCTTTAAAAAGGAAGCATTTTTATAGCCAAATCAACTTCAAAATTTCATCTTTTGTTCTTAAACTGACCCCTTCAACCCAATAAACATTTTCCTCTTTAAGAACTCGAAAATGCGTAGTTTAGAAACTTGTGAGAATAACAAAGATCAAAAACATATATATCACGAAGGAAAATTGAAGAACTACAAGGTTGAATGAGATAACCCACCAAGATTATGGCAGCCAATAAATGAAAAGGAGTTTTGGAGAATGGGACTGAGAAAGTAATGCAAAAAGACGGAGTAAGAAGAAGAGGAGGGTGGGAAATAAAATGGAGGCAGAGATGGGTTTAAATAGGCAAACCGTTGCCAAGTTAAGCGGTGGTTTTCTTTGTTTACTGTTTGTGAAAGTAACTGGAATCGCCCATGAGCAAAACGTTTCTGAAAAACAAAACTACTTGAATTTAAAAAATAAATTATATATATAAATAAATTATATAATATTTTATATATAAATTCAAATAATAATTTATGATTGATTAAAATAATTTTTTATTTTAAAATTATTTAATTAGATATTATTATATTAGATTATATATATTTTAAATATATAAATAAATATACATAATTAGATATTTTATTATTTTTAATTCAAAATTCCTCCGTCACGGATTGAGATATTATTCATTACCGACCACTTCACGTGCCTTTTATTGCAAGTACGTAGCGTATTGGTCAAGGGAAGATGCTCGACGGTGGTTCCTGACCTAATAATCTGGATTCTTTATGGGCGCATGAAACATGCAGAGGGCACTACTGTTAAGTAGGTCAAAAGACTTATTCACACCTAAGAATTTAGTACACCCCCGTACCCTGTACTAGGAAATTTCGGAAATCTAATTATTAATCTGATTATTAAATTTTATTATTATTATTATTAAAAAAATTATTATTTAAAAATTTATTTAAAGAAAAAAATTTATTTTTTTTAATCTTAATTTTAAAAATTAATAATTTTTCTTTAATTTAGTTTTAAAAAATTATTTTTTCACTCCCATAATTTACTTTGGCATGTTGTTAATCCATCATTGGCACCTCCTCTCTCTTTTCAATAGTTTTTTTATGCAAAAATCATTAAAAATCTGGTTGAAATGGTCAAATTTGTCACACGAATCTATTATTAGTTGCACAATGCAATGGAGCTGTGTGTCGATCAATATAGCAAATGACAGATTCGTGTGACAAACCCAAGGAAGGAGAGGAGGTGCTGATGATGGATTGATGATACGTTGGAGTGAATTATTGGAAAGAGAAAATAATTTTTTTAGGGTATAAGTATAATGTTTTAAACTTTGATAGTCCTCTGTTACCCATAAAATATAGAAATTCTAAATGATAGAGTGAAAAAGTTACTTTTTAAAACTAATTTAGAAGAGAAATTGTTAGTTTTTAAAATTAAGGTGGAAAAATAAAATAATTTTTTTAAATAAAATTCGTAAATAATAATTTTTTCCTTAATAATAATAATAATAAACTTTAACTAACAGATAAATATTTAAATTTTTCAAACTTAACATATAAGAGTAGGGATGCGCTCAACCTTCGTGGGAACGGGTTTGCGGCTATGACACTTTCCTTGTGGGATTTATAACTATAAATTCGACTAAATTACAAGATAATATCTGTTAAGTTCTCTAGTGCTTTGAGTGTCTGCAACAAAGGAGCTCTCCATTATTGAGGGGAACAAGACAAAAAAACCTACGTCTGTCTGGCTTATATATAATTGTAGACGATTAAAATGTTTGATATTATCTGTGTTAAGATCAACGATTGATGGATTCCTAGAGCACAAGTATCCAAATAGTGCTGAAGACGCACCATGTCTGTTTCGGAGTTTTCGAAAGGTTTCGGTTGTGCGTTGAAACTAATATAAAACGTTTCATACGTTTCGAAAATTTAAAAAAAAATGAAACACGTTTATTTTCTTTGTTTCGTAATCGATTCATAATTTCGAATCTTAACTCTATTAGTCTCATTTTCCCTTTAATATCCAAAACTTCTCTCCTCTTTAATCTATACTCAAAAAATTAACTTTATTAGATCAGTCTTAACTCACCAGTCAACAAATTTTTTTCATCATCGACAACAAAAAATCATCTCCTCTCTAGTGTCTCAAACTCTTAACAAATTTGTTATCTTATACTTTCTAATCCAAGTATCATTCACAACTTGTAGCTTATAATTTGTATGATTTTGCTTTGTTTCACTTTTAAGTTTCAATAGACCAAGTTAGTTTAGTATACATTTTATTATTGTTAAAAAATCGTATATTTTATATATTTTTTTAAATTTGATATTAAAAAGGATCTTATATTTTTTATATCAATAAAACTATGTGTATTTATTTTTGATACATAATTTGTGTACACATATGAGGTGTTATCATGTGATTGGATGTTTCTTTATCATATTATGACACATGTTTTAAAATCACCTAACTACATGATGACACATCACTGTGTATATGAATTGTGTACAAAAAATAAGTACACATAACATTGCTCTTTTTATATTTATATATTTTTCTATATTTTTGTTTTTTATATTATTTTAAAACATACTTTTCAATGTTTCTGTTTTTATTTTCGTGCTAAATTAGTGTATTGTAATGGTTACAAAGCTCTCCAGAACTCCAAACCTGGTAGGATTATGATTTTAATGGCTTCCAGCATTAGAATATTTGATGCATGACAACACTGAACCCTTTCCTGAGTTGGGTTAGTTGATTTTTGAACTATATATTAATAAAAGCTCACATACATAAGCATAAATGGGAGCCTGAGTCTCCTTCTAGCCATCACCCATGTTATTGAAAATGACTAACCTGATGCAGGCCAAGACAGAGCTCCATGGTTTATATATTGGGTAGGAGGAAATAATGGAGGCCTAAAGGAAAAGTACAAGAGAAGTAGATGAAAAAGGCTGAAAAGGGGAATGGAGGAGACCCTTGTTTAGTCATTGTTTCTCATTCATGAAATCCTTAAATTAAAGGCAAAGGACAAAAAAAATGTTGTGGTGGTGGTGGAGTTGTTCTCTTGAAAGGGCCATTTCTAACTCTTTCCTCCCAATTATTTCAACCACGCTTTGGAGGTTCACGGGTCATGTTGGTCCATGTAAAGCATGGTTCAGAACTTGTGAACCATGTCTCTATGCACCTTTTGACAAATCAATTCATGTGCTTTTTAGATCAGTTAGTCAAAAATTAAAAATTTGTAAATATTTTAGATTTTTTAATTTTTTTAATTTTTATGAATTACGTCAAACTAACTTATAAGTTTTTCTTATAAATTTTTGATGTAATTCGTTTTAACCTAGTTTTTTTAACTTTAAACTAGGATAACCTATTAACGTATTTATCTCGTCATCCGAAACCCTCTCCGCCGCCATCATCTTTAGGACAATACAATAGATTTCTATAAATATATATTTTCTTCAATATTGAATCCGCCGGGATTCCCACAAATGATTGGTGCTGAATTATTGGAGAGGTACAACACTTGCTTTCCAAAAAGAGAGGCCACTATGTTTGGACCTGGTACGCAGCAGAACCAATAATTCTTTTTCCTATGTTAAGGATTGTGGCTCGATTTCTTTTGTTTTTCTTTTCGGTTGTATTTATTTAATAAAAAATTTTATAATAGAAATATAATTATTCAAAGAATAACACATTATGAAAATATTTACTAATAGGATAAATTTAAGATCTTCCGGATCAAATAGTTCATGAGATAGAAAAATATATGGGAGTATCACAAAATTTGTTGACAAACACTTTTTAAGATATTCTTAATTTAAAGTTTTGTCAGATTGTCGGAGGTGTGTATAATTTGGTTCAAACTGTAAAATCTAATTACACCGCTTATAAATTACGGTTTGTTTTGATTTGTAAAATGATTTGGTTTTGGTTGAAAATTTTGCAAATCTTTTTTTAGTTCGAATTGTGGTTTAAGAGATTTCAAACCAAACCAAATCATAAATGATATTTTTAAAAAATATATATATAATTTAATATACCTTATGATATATATCGTTTTTCACTTGTATCTTATTATATCATATAATACGTATTATGTATTGTAAGATACTCAAACAATCTCTTGAGAGTTCGATGATTTATTTCACATATTATTAATCTCGAAATTTGTTATGCCGAATTACAGTCTCCATTATTACCATCCAAAACCTACTGAAATTTTATCCAAGAACAAGGAACATTATGTGTAGGAGGTTCATCTATAAATGGATGATTCTGATTAACAGATATCACACTGATGCTTATTCGTGGTGGACAATAATTTATCTAGCAATCCATGTGGTTGAAAACATGACTGGATAATATGTTTTAGAGATATCACACTTACTTTTTTTTATTTTTTCGGTAAGTGGGGGTTTCGTTCATATTGATTGGACAGGTAAACTCAGGACATAGTAACCGAATCGACTGATATCTTTTTCCACTTGTTGAACACTTCATTTTCAGCCTCCAAAAACATCCCATCTGCAAAATTTTTGTTGAAAAGAAAAAAAGCTTAAAATTTGTTAAAAACTTAGTGCATTTGTTGTGCTTTGCAGAAGAAAACAAAGGGCTTTCTTATCTGAAAGAACTTGCCATGAGAACCTTACTACGCAATGAGATGTGATTCCCGAGAAACAAACAGCATGTGGGCACAATTCTTCCATTGCTTTACCAATATAATGTTTTAAGAAGATCCACACCTTGGGATAAATTGCAGTCGTCCATTTACTGGTACGTTGTCGTTTTGCAATAATTTGCTAAGATGCAATGTATTATTGGGGAAAAAGGTAAGCATGCATGGTTCATGTCAACTTTAAATATAAATGTATTTGGAATTCTTCATGCACAAGGGTTTTAATCAACAGCTATGTGCCATGTGAATGTAGACCTGACAAACAAGTGGGTAAGATTGGGTGCAGACCAAATTGATACACATAAAATGGGTATAGATTTAGTTATGCAGATAATGATTTAGATATATGTTGATTAATAGAGTAGCCGTTAATATTAATTTTTTACTATTTTTCTTTTGTTTTTATTATTTTAATATATTTATTTCATAATTTTTAATATTTTTTTCTTAAAGTATATAAATATTTTATAAAAGAATAAAAAATTACCTCAAATTATAAAAATGTCTTCTGTAAATTTGAAGAATTTTAATATTGAATACGAAATGAATATCTATAACAAAATGTTTAGTACTCATATTCTTTAAATTTATTTTCAACGTAATAAATTATTTAATTTTATAATAGATTTGAGTTTATGTTATATCAAAATAAAATATGTAAAATTTATGTTAAGTGTATTGTAAGTTGACATTGAAGATCAAGAAGAAAATGAGTAGAAAAGAAATAACGGGTGCCCTATGGGTATACTCGATCCGCCTGCGAAATTTCATCACCCATGGATGTTGGTAAAATAAATAGGTACATTGGGCTGAAAGGGTGCTGAATTGTCATCTTCTTCGATCCCATCAATGCTTGTCTCTTGATTTAAACTCTTACCTTCTGCAAATTCTTGCTTAAACCTGTCATAGTTGGTGGGCTCGACTTAAATGTGTATCTTTGGATACTCGAGTCAGCTCAGATCGATATATGTGGAGTCTCATTCTCAAGCAACATCTCTGCAATTTGAGCCACTAGCTCTTTACATTATAAATTGGCCACACAATATGCACCAGTCTCGCTGCTGTAGGGGCCTCATAAGAAAAAATCAGGAGATGCAGCAGTAAGAGAATTAATGTTAATAGGCAAAACACAAGATGGGAGGGTACAATAATTGCTGTTCAATAACTAAAATAAAATACCATACATTAATTAAATGAAACATTTCCTTGTTGCAAAAAAAATATCATCAATAATTCATTGCCTGAATTGACTCAAATCATATGTCATTCACCAGGCTGACATTGAAATAGGGCCATCTAATGACAACCACAAGTTATGGAAACGGGTCTTTTCGTTATCGAACCATTCCCTTTTTCAAGAAATTTTCAGTTTTTCATTCTGTGATTCTTACATTTTAAGCAGCTACCAAAAGCACATATACAAAACCATTACCCGATTCAATCAATCAACTTCCATGCAAAAAACCATTTACCTACTTAACCGCTAAGCAGGCGCAACCCTCGGCTCTAAGGAGGGTGAACTGTCGTCTTCCACTGTCTCAGTCTCCTTTGTCTCTTTAGAGCCCTTGTCTTCTTCAACAAAACCTTGCTTAAACCTGTCATAGTTGGTGGGCTCACTTGGCTTGAATGGCCGTTCTCCCAATACTTGAACCAAGTCATCTTGATGTAGAACCTCTTTCTCAAGTAACAATTCAGCAATCTGTGCCACTTTCTCTTTGTGTGTCTCTATCAGTTGGACAGTGTGTTCATATGCCTTGCTCACCCACTCTCTTACTTCATTGTCGATAATAGCACCAGTCTTGCTGCTGTAGGGCTTTGTCATCTCGAATGTATCATCTCTTTGAGGGAAGGAAAGAAGACCCACCTTTTCACTGAAACCATACACTGCCACTTGGGCATACGTCATCTTCGTCACTTTCTCTAAGTCATTCTGGGCTCCAGTAGATATCTTCCCTAATAATACCTGCTCCAAAGAAAATAACAAGTTATGAAAATCAGTAGCCATCTGAGTATGTTAACATGCAAACAAAAGGCGGTTTCCATATTGCTGTTCAAGCACTAAATATCAACCATCAAACATGCCATCTTTTCTTTCATCCATCTAAATGGCATCCATGAGAAGATTGCAGAAATCTAACACAAAAAAATAAGGCGCTAAGGGGCTAACTATGCCCATCACAACCTGTTGGCTTCTGGAAAACAACAATCAAGAAGAGAAACATTTCTTTTTTTTTTTTTAATGTATGTGTATGTGTGTGAGAGAGAGAAGTTTAGAGAGTAAAATTTAAAAACTCTGACAGGCAATGTATTGAATAGTGAAAAGTAAGATACAGGGTAAAGATCAAATGTTCAGTGCCTAATGATCAGGCCTCAACCTTATGATCTATATTTTCTAACTGATACATGATAGAGCTAAGAACATCTGATGAAAAAGTCAAATTTCCCCAAGAGTCACCAAAATTTCAACCATCCAAGAATGTTAATGTTAGAACAAGAAATAAGAAAACATGTGAACAGGAGAATCCATGGTAAAGCTAGTGTCCCCTAACACTTGTTATTGACATAAGAAAAAAAAATTTCAAATGAATAACTTAAATTAGAACTAAAAACAACATTTAGTAGATAATTAGTTATGCAAATGCAGAAAAAGCTTATTGAATGGTTCCATAAAATGTCAGAGGCTGAACCTGAGACTTAAGCAAAATTTAAAATGCATTTCATGATTTATCACAATGCTAATGCAATTTTTCATTTCTTATCCAGGAAGATATAGAAAGACAAGGGGTTTAAGGAGAGGCTGTGGAAGAGAAGGTGGTCCGCAAATTCACCTGTTCAGCTGCTCGCCCACCTAGTGTCATGCAAGTCATATCAAACAGCTGCTCCTTTGTCATCAGAAGATTTTCATTGGGCACATATTGGGCAAACCCAAGAGCTGCAGTGCCACGAGGAACAATAGTCACCTTAAGCAAAGGTTCTGCATGTTCCAAGAACCAACCAGCAACAGCGTGACCTGACTCATGGTAAGCAACAGTCCGCCTTTCCAGCTTGCTTATAACCTGATGCAAGAACAGACAAAGATTTGCATTCCAAAGTTTCAGAAAGAATAATAACTGAATATGGCAGACGCCATAAACATAAAATATAAGCATTCAATATTCACAAATAAAAGTAAAATTTATTTCAAGACTCAGTTATCAATGTACTGGTCCTCAGGAGTAAAGGTGAAAACAAAAGCAAAATTATGACCAAAAGGGTGTGTCAACAAGTGCTTCTGTAGAAATCACTATGACCAAAGCACCTGATAATGCTTCTTAAGAAGCATCTAATCTGGAAAACATTTCAAGTACTATTCTGCTCCTAGAAAGTGTTTTTGTCTACTTCAACCAATCATAAGAAAATAAGGGAGAGGGTTTTGACAATACAAAAACATTTTCATCAATACTAATCTGAAAATGAGCATACATGTAAGGCAAAAAATAATATTACATATACAAACTAATTTTTACAAGCTGGTGCAGCGTAAAGTATATGAATGAAAATTAATATAAATTAAAATAATAAAAGTAAATGACACAGCAATAAGACAAAAATATTAATTAGTTTGTACTAATAAGTTGTATAGTAAGCATTAGTCAAATCAAAATATAGGAGAACCAAGATACCTTATTTTTCTTTTCCAAACCACCAATGACCCTGTCAATGGCAGCCTCAAAATGTTCCATAGTTATCACTGCACTCTCATTTCTTGCTGCAATTAAAGCAGCCTCGTTACACACGTTTGCTATGTCAGCTCCAGCAAATCCAGGAGTGAGTGCAGCAAGTCTCTGGGAGTAGTATGTTGGTTCATTATCAAGTTTCAGCTTTTTCATATAGATTTGAAAAATCTGGTCACGACCTTTGACATCAGGTTTATCAATTGTTACTTGACGATCAAATCGACCAGGTCTCAACAGGGCTTTGTCTAATATATCAGGCCTATTTGTGCCAGCAAGCACTACAACTCCAGCGGTAGTTCCAAATCCATCCATCTCAACAAGCAGTTGATTGAGAGTGCTTTCACGCTCATCATTGCCACCAGAAAAACCTCCGCGACCCCTCGCTCGACCAATTGCATCTATCTCATCAATAAATATGATACTAGGAGCACATTGTCTTGCTTCTTGAAACAAGCTTCGTACTCGGGATGGCCCTACTCCAACAAACATTTCTATAAAGTCTGACCCAGACATACTGAGGAAAGGCACACCTGATTCACCAGCAGTTGCCTTTGCAAGAAGTGTCTTTCCTGTGCCAGGAGGACCAACAAGTAATGCCCCTTTTGGAATTTTTGCTCCCAGCTCCTCATACTTTTTTGGGTTCTTGAGGAAGTGAACAAACTCCATGATTTCTTGCTTTGCTTCATCACAACCAGCTACATCCTTAAAGAATACCTGGATCATCAAATGTAACGTCAGAGTGGTTTGTTATGTCAATGAACTTCTTACATATTAAATTTGATACTTTAATGCAAATGAATAAATTAGCATGATAATAAATAGCAAATGTGTAGCTATCGCTAACCTTATTTTTAGAATTCTTATCCATCTTTGTAATAGTTGCTTTTCCTATATTAAATATTCCACGGCCACCTCGGCCACCAGGACCTCCAACACCAATTCCACGCTGTATTCTTCGACCTGTGAACCAGAGGAATCCAAGAAGCAAGGCTGTTGGCGCAAACCTCATCAATACTTGAAACCAGTTTACTTTACTTGCATAAGTTACTGGAATATAATCATGAGGATCTATCCCTAGAGCTCGCTGTGCTTCCTCCAGTTTCTCCTCAAAAGATTCAACGCTTCCTATGTTAAAATAGAACTTGTACTGGCTTAAATTTCTTCTGGCAGAGTTAGCATTGACAGGCACTAGTTTAGAATCATCTTCAGTCTCATGTGCATTTTGTGGGGTGTCTTTCACATACACTTTGGCAACTGATCTGTTTGAAACAACAATTTTATCCACCAAACCACGTTCAAGTAGCTTGTTTTTGAACTCCTGGAAACTAATCTGAAGAATACATTGAGCAGCTTAAGTTCAAATATTTAAAGAACATAAATTGGAAATTTGGAAAAGATAACATGCCAAGGAAATGTATGAAAAAGAAACTACTTTGAGATCGAAATGAGAAAATCATTATCTGTCAGGAACAAAAAGCTGTTCTTTTTCATTGCCAAAAGAGGAAATCTAAAACATCTGAAGAACTAGGTGGTCAGTATTTTTACAGCATAACACTAAAATGCACCACTTAATGCTTTATCTACTGGCCATCAGGTTTTCCACGTGGCATAATTGTCTTACAACATATATGATAGGTTAAGCAAAATTAGATATAATACATGGTTTTGAAGGTGTTTGATGTTCACATAACAGCAATCCGAATGAGCAATAAATCTAGAATAAGTAGAAGTTGCTCAACAAGTGATGCTACAAAACAATTGACATGAACGGTTTACTTAGTTCAACACATTTAATATCAATCATAATGTACACATTAATAGACTGCTGTATTTCAGCTACAGCATGCCATTGGTGCTGACTTCAACAATTTATTATCTCCAGAAAAACAGTGAACTAATGGAGAGTACAGAGAACATGCTTACCTCATTTTGCTGCTGTGCTTTAAAAAGCATTGATGATAATACAAACCCAATAAAAAATAAAGGACTGATCATACTTAGAAACTGCTTAATGAAGTTCTGAAAATTCCTATGATCACCAGCACCTGAATCCTCTAAAAAGGTACAAAAAAAGAAAACAATCTAAGGTCCTTGGTAACATGCGAACAACAAAATCAAGAAGAATAGACAGATACAGGATGCATTTTGCTTTAATCAGGAAATGAAGAATGATCAAACATACAGGTATGCAAAGAAATAGAATTTTCTATTCAATGCATCCAAACAACAAGGAAAGGGCAAAAAAAATTGATCCCACAAAATTTTTTGTTGGCCATAGCAGTTGATAACTTCTCTGCAGAGATAATTATGTTTACAGAGATATAGAAAGCATTTTGCATTATCAAGAAACATTTAAGTGCTAAACTCATATATGATCAAGCAAAGCAACGATTCTTAAAAAACAAATCCTAACAATTGCATTTTAAGTTTCTTCTAGAAGACAGATCATCAGAAAGTGTAACAATTAATCATATAAAGGACCGTTTTCAACATCTTAAGAAATTGTAAACAAACCATGCAACTTAAAGCCCTGAAAAATAAAAATATAAAAAATACATGGACAGACCAATCATGGAATTTACTAAACCAGAATCAGAAAGATAGGGAATGCACAATAATCACTTTTTAACTTCAAACCAAACTACAAAAGTAAACCAGATATCTATGAGCACACAACACGTCTCAGAATGTGTATGAGTTAGTGACAGCATAGAAGAATGCCAAAAACAATATCAGAAACGGCAAACTCTGTCGAATGCAAAATCCCACCTACAAAACTAATCCTGCCAGCATAGTTATCAAAGGCACGCCTCAAGCGTGCCTAGGCAACGCTTTACTCAAGGCATTGTGGCCATCACCTTGAGTATGGTTAAGGCGACTAATGGTTCAAAGGCAATCGCCTTTAACTCTTTTCTGAATCCTTTGGAGAAGCTTTAAGCATTGCAAAAGTGCGCATTATTATTGCTTAGGCTATCTTTAACTAGATTTGAGGGCTAGTAGCAATTTTTGGACAATTTTCAACATGGTCGTAGGCTTTCTGGTAAGGTTTGGGCAATCTTTAGCGAGATATGAGGGTTATTGACAATTTTTTAGTTCTCCGATAAGGTTTGAGGTTGTTAAAGAAATCACCAACAAGTTCTAAGGTCGTCAAGAGGTTGGCAGTGAGTTTTAAAATCACCAAAGAGGTTGTCAATGAGTTCTAAGTTAGTTGGAGAGTTTGCTAGAGAGATTTAAAGTCAACGGATACGTTGTCTCTCTCTAATCCTTTATATAATTGCCAAAGATGTTTTAGCATAATAACCAGTTGTGTAATAAAAATTATTCTAAATTTGCTGGAAATAGGAAATTTTCTTATGGAATTTTTAATTGCCTTGGGTTAAAAACCGTCGCCTTCGCCTGGCTTTTTTCGCCTAGACAATAGGATCCTTTATCGCCTTTTGGTTGACTACTATACCTGCCGGTAATCACTTTCCAAGCTAGTCTTCTAATTAAAAAAACAATTAGAGAGTTAAAAATATATGCTAAGTTAGTATTCTACTGAAACAAATGTTTATTCATTCAAATATAAAAATACTGCACTTACTACATCAAAACTTACCAGCAACAACGATAGCCAAACAAAATATAATATGTATAAAACACACACAAAATATAATATACCTTTTGACTCAGTTTTTTGTTGGTTTGCTTGTGGGATTTCCTTCTTATTCGTTGGATAATAATTCCGATAATCTACATGATTTCATTTAAAGAAACAACGCCAAAAAAAAAAAAGATTACATCAACAGATAAACCCGAAAATAAACAAATGAACAAAAATTTAACCATCACTCACTTCTTCGCTTGGGTGCTTCGCTTGAGAAAAAACGCCGAAGCCTGGGGTTTGCAAAAATCGAATTCATATTCGACACATACGTATCCAGAACAAGCTGTTTCCCAGCTCCAGCAGACGCAAAATATCCTTTCGCAAGATTCAATCCGCTATCAACGCGTGAAACGAAAGCGTCTCCAAGAGGCATGGACGGCAAAATCGATTCGTTCGGTAACGCAGTCCTCGCGTTATAATTACCGGTTACCACATTCTAAACAACAAAAAACAGAAATTCAAAAACTAAGAAAAAATAATCAAATAATTTTTTTTTTAAAATGTGCACATTTCTAAAGAAATATCAAGAACTAGCGTTACCTTTCGGAATGTAGAACGAGTTGAGCGACAAACAGAGAGAGCGATCCTTGAGAAAATCATATTATTTGCGATTAAAACATGAAAAGTTTAAAACTTTCTTCGTTTGATGAGAAAATTTAAGAGATTCTAATGAACCGCGAAACAGAAAGAGAGAAGCCGATGAACAAAATTTTCACATGAACGGTGCTTTAAATAAGGCAGCACTGGTGTTGATAAAGTACTTGAATTGCTTATTGGAGTTGTCACCGGAATTGAAAACTTTTACGTTAATCTTAAATTTTATTATATTTTTACCTTTATTTATTAATTTTTAACATAAAAATATTTTTATTTTCCAATCAAAATAGTTATAAATTATATTATGTTTAATTTTTAATATAAAAATAAGTATATTTTAATTAAAATTACCCGCCATCACCCATCAACGGCCACATAACTACCACCCTTCCACATGTGTCGCATGTACAAAATGTTCTATCATTATTAATGGTACAAAGTCATCGTATCACGGCCGATCACAAAAAATCATTTTATCATCGTTAGAGTGAAACCGAAAGAAGATGAAAGTTGAACAAATGAGATTGAGAAGAGATAAAAGTTTACTGAGTAAGACTGAGTAATGGAAGTCGACAAAGTGAGACAAAGAGGAAGTGAAAATTGATGAAGTGAGACCGAGAAACGAAAGTTAACAGAATGAGACTAAGAGAATATGAAAGTCAACAGAGTTGGAACAAAGGAGATGAAAGTTAACAAAAATTTTCAACACCAGTTGTTAGATTTTTCGATCCAATCTCATTTATTATAGTTCCATCTTTATTTTAATTTAACATATGAGAGTATTTCGGTAAAATTATATTTTAGTATTATTTTATTATTAGTAATAAATCACAATAATTATTTATATATTATAATTTTATCAAATATAGTAATAAATTATATAATTTATATTTTATAATAATATTTTTATTATATTAAATATTATTTATGATAATTTATTTGTATATTAAATATTATAAAATCTGTCTTAATTTGCTCCATAAGTAATTTTTTTCTTTTTAAGAAATTTCATTACAAGGAAATTTTCTTAGAAATTTCTTAAAATGGAAAAATAGTCCTCGGATAGATTAGTGTCTATTTAAAAAAATTGCTATCTTAATTAGTAATTAGCAATAATCTTTTTCATATTTAAATTACTCAATGATTGTTAGCTCTAGGAGTTACGAAGAATTTAGCATGTGAGGAAAAAAAAAAACACAAATTTCTAATGACTTAATTGGATTTATATTAACAGTAAGATTGTACCTGTATAATAAATAGTAATTTAAATTAGTTAATTATATATTAATACTATTTTTTAATATTTTCAATTATTTTAATTTTTTAAGATATTAATTAACACTAAAACACAAAAAAAAAAAAGGAAAAGGTTGAATGTAATCATTATGAATTAGGGTTGGAAAAGAAGTTTGTTCAAGTTTGATATGAGTTTTTGTTCAAATGAATCCAAAGAGATCTTGATCATCATCGGCTAGTGTACAAAGAGATCTCAGTCTCTTCGTTGCACTATCGTGCAATGAAGAGACCGAAATCTCTTCGTCACTTGACGAAAAGCCTTAGATCTGGGGCTTTTCGTACATTGACCAGTCACAATTGATGATGGTCGAAAATAGAGAGTGACTGAGAGAGAAGTCAAGAGGGAGAAAGAATGTCACTGTCACCGTCATCTCTGATCGCCGGTGGCTACTATAAAAACCCTAGGAGAAAATTTGATTTTTCAAACTTTGGATGGAAAAATGTAGGATAAATTTGTTAGTTTTTAAACCTAGTGAGATAAAATGTAATGAATTTATAGTTTTTAAAATATTTTTATTAAATTATAATTTTATTTTTAATAATAATAATAAAATTTAATAAAAAGATGAATATTTAAATTTTTAAACGTTATCAAATGAAAAAATGGGTTTGCACTAAAACCTTAGGTGGGAAATGGTGGTTTGGCCTATTATGTAGGGCCAAAGGACTATTTCCCATCCAATTTTTAGCTAAAATTAAAAAACACATCCGCCACAATTGAAAAGCCCAAACTCCCACCAATGACCCAACTTCTGTTAACTTTTTTTGTTAAAATGAGAGGTAAAATAGTTATTTTATTGTTTAAATAAAAAATTATAAATTTTATTACTTTTTCCTTTCTAGATTTTAGAAATTAACATTTCACTCTTACCTAAAGTTTTTAAACTTTGAAAAGTAACATTTTTATCCCCAAACCTAAGGTTTCCATATTTTTTAAATTACAACCACCTCCAAGAACTTTTAAAAACAATAATCTTACCCCCACTCTTCAATTTCAACTTTCGGATCTCTTCCAACATTGTCTCTATCGTCCTCCTTCTCTTGGTGCGTTGAAAAATCGTGCGATAAAGAGATCTTCGTCTCTTTGTTGCACCGTGTGATGAAAGGATCTTCTTCTCTTCGTCGCATTATTTTCTAGTGCAATAAGAGAAAAAGAAGGTCGGAGACAACACTGGAAGAGATCTGAAAGCTGAAATTAAAGAGTGGGGGTGAGATTGCAATTTTTGAAAGTTTTGAGGGCGGTTGCAGTTTGAAAAATATGAAAATACTAAGTTTGGGGGTAAAAATGTTACTTTTTAAAGTTTGAAAACTTTAGGTAAGAGTTAAATGTTAGTTTCTAAAATCTGAGGGGAAAAAAAGTAATAAAATTTATAACAAAAATATATAGCTGGTAACAAAATAAAAATTATAAATAACTATGAACTATGTTATTTATAATTATAACCCACTAAAATATTAACCTTAGCCAAATTAAAACTAGTAAAAAAATTAACACATCTTAGTATCAAAACTCAGGTGAATGGCTGGGAGACCAAGATAAAGAAGATGGTGAAGCTGGAGGTGAACGGTAAGACAAAGAAGAAGGAGAAGAAGTATTGGAAGAAACATTAGTAGCAGAAGGATTGCGAATCATCAAAGGTACCATATCTTCAAGCAGGCCTTGTGGGCTGATGGGTAGTCCTTCGTCTACAGCTGATCCCTGAAGGTTGCAGTCGTCAAGCGCCCTTGGTGGGGTTTCAGAGTTGAAGCTTGATGGGCTCTGATGAAGCTGTTGTTGGGTTTCCTGAGGCTGGGAATTGACATGTGAAATGGTGGTTTTCTGCTTCTTCATTGGTGGATTCGGTTGGGGCATTAGACAATGTGGGTAAGCAAAGTGTAGGTGATGCCGATAACAAAAAGAAAATGCATGAATTCAAGTATTTTTTGATGATATTTCATGATAAATACTTTATTTATCTAATATAGTGATTATATAACTAACAACTGTATTTGAGATTTTATCTGCTCGGTGTGGTTATGTCAATTTAAAAAAGACAACTCTTTTTAGATGGAGTTTCTTATGACCAAATATAAAAATAGTGAAGGTGGAGCTATTCATAGGTGATTATCAGTGTTTCGGGGTCTTCACAGGACCTTTCCACTTCCTTCTTTGCAGTGCATCTTGGGTTTGTGCATTTGTGGTAGCTCCTGTTCACAACATATGCAATCATATTAAGCTTCTAACAACAATTAATGAAGAAGATTTACCCACTTCTAACAACATATGCACCGAGGATTTGGGCTATTCTTGATGGATTTCTTGCCATATTTCCCCCATTTATATCCACCATCAGCCATCCCATTGCTCAAGCTTTTGATTTTGAGACTACATTTATGATCAAGCTTACCGAGAGGTCCGAAACCCCCTTCCAGTATTGAAATTCAGCAAGAAAATTAACGTTAAATATGGTATTAGATTGAGACCTGACAACAGAAAAAGGTATATTCATAAAGATGTAGAGAATAATAACTATGCAAATTATAACCTGGCCTGAGAAAGAGCTTCAAATGGTCTAAAAAATTTATGAATATTTTATATGCCTTTGAGCAATAAGGTGGGCTAGGTAAAAACTTTGAGGCAATAATGGGTGGAAACAGTGAAGCTATGCATGTGCTGAAATGGACAACTGATATCAAAGGGTCTTCAAAGGAGTCAATGAATATGAAATGCAAGAACCATAAGGAATTGAGTGGTTGCTTCGAAGTGGGGGAAGTTTTGTAAGTATGTGGCTTTGACTTTGTGATTCCTAGAGAACCACCGTGGCCTACCTAAGATAGAGACAAAGGGGTGGCTGAATGGCTGGGTAGATACGGGGATATTGAAATTTTTACCACATTTTTATTTTGTGTATATAAAAATGTCACTTATCCTAAAGCTTTAACAAATATACCACAACAGTACTCACCTTTCTCAAAATACCCCTTTTTGATCTTTCATGCACAAATTCTCTCTCTTCTTCTCTGCAATTTTTTTCTCTCTTCTTCCTCTTCTTTCAAAGTGATAAAGGAATCACTCTCTCTTCTTTCTCATCTCCATAAACAAAAACAAGAAGGAAAAAACTGAATTCTTTAAATTAAAAATTCTTCAAAGTATGGATATAAAAAAAAAGAATAATCTATAAAAACTCAACTATATCCACTTTATATCTTGAAAAAAATAACGATCGAAGAAGATCATTTAGTAGCATTTAATTGAAAAAAAATTAAAAAATTTACGTTTAACTGAAAAAAAATGTAAAAAAAAAAAACTTAAAACTGGGAACAGTGCGGGTTGGGGTTGACGCAAACCCTTATTGCCCTTTTATATATATATATTATATTATAATATAATACTGTAGCCTTTTTATTGATATGGATCTCATCTCTTTATAAAAGATATAATGCAAAGATTGACATACGTACTCTTTTATGAAATAAAATAAAATAAATGGTTGGCACCTTTTATTAATATATTATAATATTATATATTACAATATATATATTATATTATAATATTATAATATATTTATATATATATTATAATAATATAAAAAAAAGAGTGTTGGCGTTGACCCTGTTTTTTTTAATTAATTTTTTTTATTCTCAACGCCAACCCTCTTTTTTTTTTAATTAAATTTTTTTTTTAGAAGGCAACCCTTTTTTTTTAATTAATTTTTTTTTTGTTTAAAAAATATGAACACCTACCCTTTTTAATTTTTTAAATTAAATTTTAATTTAATTCAAATTTAAATTAATTTGATTTGATTGGATTAATTTGAAATTTGATCTAAATTTAAATTAATGCAATTAAAAACAGAAGAAAATGATACTAAAAATTCTATATTTTTGGAAGAGTATCATTTTCTTATGGAAGAGTTACTTAAAAATTTAAAATTTAATTAAAAAAATTAATAAGGGTGGGCGTTCATATTTTTTAAACAAAAAAAAAAATTTAATTAAAAAAATAAAAAGGGTTGCCTTCTAAACAAAAAAATATTTAATTAAAATTTGGTGCCAGCCAACCCTCTTTTTTTTATATTATTATAATATATATTATATATTATAATATATATAAATATATTATAATATATAATTATAATATTTTAATTATATATATATATTATATAATATATAATTATATATATATTATATATATAATATATATAATAATATTATAATTTAATTATATAAATTATAATATATTATATTATTATATTATAATATATTTTATATATTAATATATATTATTATATTATAATATATAATATATTATTATATTATAATATAATATATTATTATATTATATATTATATTATATTATATTATTATATTATTAAAAAAAATTAAAAAAGGGTTGGCGCTGACTGCCTTTTTTTTTTAATGTTAATATTATAATATATAATATTAATATTATATATATAATATATTTTATATATTATGATATATAATAATATAATATATATATTGTAATATATAATATTATAATATATTAATAAAAGGGTGCCAACCATTTATTTTATTTTATTTCATAAAAGAGTACGCATGTCAATCTTTGCATTATATCTTTTATAAAGAGATGAGATCCATATCAATAAAAATGTTACAGTATTATATTATAATATAATATATATATATAAGGGCAATGAGGGTTGGCGTCACTGTTCCCAGCTTTAAGTTTTTTTTTTTACGTTTTTTTTCAGTTAAACGTAAATTTTTTTTTTTCAGTTCAAATCCTTAAATGCTAATTATTTTTTCAATTAAATGCTATTAAATGATCTTCTTCGATCGTTATTTTTTTCAAGATATAAAGTGGATATAGTTAAGTTTTTATAGATTATTCTTTTTTTTTATATCCTTACTTTGAAGAATTTTTAATCTAAAGAATTCAGTTTTTTCCTTCCTGTTTTTGTTTATGAAGATGAGGAAGAAGAGAGAGTGATTCCTTTATCACTTTGAAAGAAGAGGAAGAAGAGAGAAAAAAGTTGCAGAGAAGAAGAGAAAGAATTTGTGCATGAAAGATCAAAGAGGGGTATTTTGGGGAAGGTGAGTACTGTTGTGGTATATTTGTTAAAGCTTTAGGATAGGTGGCATTTTTGTATACACGGAATAAAAAAGTGGTAAAAATTTCAATATCCCGTAGATACGTGTGTGTGTGTATTTATAGAAAGGTAAATGTATATGTATGTATATGCATACCTACACACTTTTCTATATATATATAAGTAAATATACATGCAAGTGGATATATTTTCCCATGAAAGTAATTCTCGTTTTGAGTATCAAAATGAGAATGAGTGTAAGGGTTCGTAAGGGATTGAGAGGGATCAAGTCTGAAAAAATAAATATAATTGTATATAACTATGAGTGAGTCATGTTGAAGACCAATTGATAAGACATTCTAGTATTGAGAATGCATGGATTGATTGATGAACTTTTCGATCCTTGAAAGTGGAATGAAAATAATTTGTTATTTAAGGAGAAGTAAGTGACACCTGAGATAGGTGTCTATCCCTATTGTAGTTACAGGAGGGAACTTGAGATGGGTGCTTAATCCGGTGTATATATGGGACAAATGCCCATAAAAGGCACTTGAGACGAGTGTCAAACCATTTCACCTGGGGACCATTTGATAGTGAGATAGTGAAACTCTGTCAAGGAAAAGGTTGATAGTGAATACCATCAAAATCATGAGTATCTATTGAGTATTTATACTCATCGTATTCTTTGTTTTGTATTTGCAAGTAGGAGAGACAATAGGACAAGCAGTGAGACAAGTGGATCAACATGCTGAACTACATATCTGGCTACAATTATTTTATTGTCTTAGTTAATTTTTATGAAATTATACACATGAGGATTAATAATTTTATTTGTAATTGCTAAATTCTTTTTTGGGACACCTCTTGATGTACTTATTTAATATTAATAAATATATGGTGTTAATGATATATTAAATGAGTGTTTTAATTTAAATATTTATTTACATGTGACATACCACTTTAAGTTAATTACCACTAGAGATATGTTTTCAAAGAGGGGGTTACATGAAGTGGAGAGGGGAAGGTGATGAAGACCAAATCCTTATAGATGTTCATCAAAAGTCAACCCTTTATTAGGGTGGGGTTAAGTTTCTTGTGATTGTGTTACATGTTGGACAACTATAGACCTCACTATGTGTTGAGTTTAATGTGAGGAAAATGAGACGGTTTGAGCTTGAGCTGTCCCTGTCTTGGCTAGCCAATGCGAGTATTTGATCCTAAAAATTAGAAATGGTGGTGCAACCATCCACAATTTTGAATATATAATTAGATATATAGATAATATGTATTTATATAATTAAGAGTTATATGATTTTTAATTCAAAATTATTCGATTAAATATTATATTATTTTTAATTCAAAATTATCTTATCAAATGATGACGTATATATAATTATTAAAACAATAATTCAGCTTGGGTGGGGATCTTTGGAGTTGTAATTTTTAGTAATGGATTCTCACTTCATTCTCTTTTTTAATAGAGAGGGCAATTCAACTACTAAATACGATCCTCGGCTCGTCATTTTCTAAATGAGAAATTTTTTTTTCAATAGAAACAAAGATAGGGATTTAGATGACTGAAATCCTCACAAGTAAAAGGGAATGTGAGACGGGGATAAATATATTCTAGCCATTTTCACCTTTATCTGATTTATCTCTTCTCTTATATATCTGTGAATTTTTTAGTATTGAAATATCTTTAAAAGTTTTGATTATTATAAATATTTTTAATACATAGTAAACATTATGTTATTTTAAATAAATTTTTCTTGCAAAAATGGGGTAGGAAAAGAGAGAGAAAATTTTCCACTAAAAGGGGTTGGGGATTCTTTATCATTCCTATATTGGAGATGGGATGGGGTGGGAGAATAACTTTTCCTACAAAGAAGAAAATTAAGGTTACAACCGCTCTTCAACCATTATCATCCCTCTGTATAATAATTTGAATCTTAGTTAATAAAAATGTAAATTATTCGCATTCCTATTTAATTCGTATTTTAAATATATTGTTCCAAATTTTTGAACTTAAAACTTATTAAATGCATATTTTATATATTTTCCGTATTAAATATGTAATTTTGTTACATTTTCCCATTTTTATGAACTTTTTAAAGTACAAAAATACCTCATACATTTTTACTTAATTATCATAATGTTATAAATATATAAAACGAAAAACCCAGTTTTTTGTCATCAGATTAAATCTTTAACCTCTTACGATAATTTTTTATGATAATTGAATTGTGATTATATATTATGTTATATTAGATTTAATAGTCAATTAGATATTTTATATTTAAATTGTTAATCATAAAATTTATGAAAAATGTTAAAATTATTATTGATATTATCGTATTTTTAAAAACATATTATTAACGATGTGTCATATTAAATTCATATATACATATTTTATATCTTTTTTATATCTAAATTTTACGATTATTTTATAAAAATATTTTTTATTATTATCATATTATACTTATATAATTTTTATTTTTTTTCTTATAAGAAGTTAAAAATATGTGCAATCTTTTATGTTGGGCTGCCACATTGAAACCCAACCAGAAGCAATTCAAGCCCGACGATTCTCCCTCGCAAACACCGACTGTAGCTGGCGCCGCCAAGGTTGGCCCTCCCTGAAGCACGTACACGGAATCAACCACTAATTTGTGAACACGTTCCAAATAAGATTCGCGAACAGCTGTCACCACTACAGGTTCTTAAAATGCCGCGAACTCCACACAGCCGCGTCACTATAGTACATCCCCAATTTTCCCACTCTCTCGCCAAATATTCCAATATTCAAAATCCTTCTATTTAATCCCCCTCCTCCAATTTCCAGCTCTTAAGTTCAACGAGGCCAACTTTCACCACAACAAACGTTAACACGTCTACCTGTTTCATCCAACGGCTGAGAATGGAAGAAGATGAAGGTTGCACCACTCCGAAGCGTAGGATCCCCGCGGCGGTCGTTTGTCCACCACCACCTCCAAGGAAGAAACCAATGACTGGTAACAAACGAGACCCGCCGAAGAACGGTTTTTTTCACTCCCCTGATCTTGATGCTTTGTTTGCGATGCCAGTAATAAGGCAAACTTGTGCTTAGGTTAATCTTTCTGGTTTCCTTTTATATCGTTCGTTGCTTATTTCTTATTCTCTAGGTAGTGTAAATAATCGGTAGTGAAATTGAACGAAGAAAATAACTTGTTATTCAAAGATAAATTCATTTCTCAATAGAAGAGATTAGTTGTTTTTGTTTTTTGAAATTGTTTTCAGATTCCTCCATTGTCAGGCAATGATTTTATCACTCAGCTGGCAATGGCTGTGATTTGAAAATTTATGAGATAGCCTTTAGCATCTGAGCAAAAAAAAAAAAAAAAAAAAAAACTCATTTATAAGAACATATCATTACAATAAACATCTTTGACACGGATTCGAAGCTGACACTGAATTTCAGAATCAAATTTATCTCCATTAATGTCGCAGAAAAATAGAAAAAGGGGAAAATATATAGAAAAATGGGGAGGCTGAGAAACGGTTATTTATATTATTGATATAATAATATTTAAAAAAATAAAATAATTAATTTTTAAAGCAATAGTAAAGGCGTAATAGGATAGGAGTATCATGGTTTGTTTGAAGGGAGACACAACAGGAAGAATTTCATATTCCCTTCTTCAACTACAATATATTAAAGGCTAAATATCCTTTCCCGCCCAAAGTTTGCTGAAATGAAAATGCCACCCAGGCCAAAGGACTCATTCCCACCCAAAGTTTACTCATTTATCAAATTCGCACCTTTTAGCTTTAAAAAATTTAAACACCTATTTATTTATTAAATTTTGTTGTTATTGTTAAGGATAAAATCATTATTTTAAGATTTTATTTTAAAAAATTATAATTTATTTTTATTTCCTATTTTAGTTTTTAAAATTAATAATTTTTTTCTAATTTAATTTTAAAAAATTACTTTTTTTAATCTATACCATCTAGAATTTTTAGATTTTTATATTAACAATCGTCCTCTCACGATTCAAAATATTGCACTAACCCCTTCAAAAATTCATTCCCTCTTTTCCATGATTTATTCTACGTGCGTTATTAACCCCACAAACAACATATCCTCTCCCTATTTGATGGTTTCCATGTTAAAAACCATTGGAGAGGGAGAGAAAGTGCCGCAAGAGTTAGTAGTTGGGAAGAATGGTTGTTGGAAAGAGAGAATGAATTTTTGGGGTGTAAGTTTAATGTTTTGAATTTTGAGAGGACGACTGTTAACTCTAAAATATGGAAATCTTAGGAACCCTATATGGTGGGGTGAAAAAGTAATTTTTTAAAATTAAGTTAAAGGAAAAATTGTTAGTTTTCAAAACTGAGGTGGAAAATGAAGATAAATTATTCATTTTTTAAATAAACTTTCAAAATGATGATTTTACCCTTGACGGTAACAACAAAATTTAATATATGAGTGAGTTTTTGAAAGTTAACGGGTGAAAATTTGAGAAAATAGTAAATTTTGGATGGGAATTTGAGAAAAGAGTAAACTTTGGTTGGGATTAAGTTCCTCACCTTTCCACCCATTATATTTCAAAAAGCTATATTACCACCCTCATCCTAATCTACTGGTGATTGTTTCTTGAAAATGATTGTTTTGCTTTTTATTAAAATTGTAAAACTATTATTAACACTTAACATAAATATTAAATTATCAATACATTTTTATAAGTTTAAAAATTTATTATTTAGACTTCTAAATTATAGAAAATTTTAATCAAATTAAAAATTTTGCATTTTGGTCTTTCTTAAAAAGTGTAAATGTTTTTTAAAACTATCGAGGAGTATATTAAAATTTTAAATATTTTAAAAACACTCTTAAAATTTTTAAAAATTTGATTACTCCTAAAGTTTTGAAAAAAGAAAATAGATTAAAAAAGGAGAGAAAAGAAAAATAAAAAAATTAAGGACAAAAAGAAAAAATTATATAAAATGAATTTTTTATTATTTCACTTAATTATATTTATCAATGAATTTGATTTTTTAAAATTTAAAAAATGAAAAATTGTTATTTTTGCCAACCTTTGATGCAAAATAGTTTTTGGCCTTTATTAAATTTTAAGCAAATTTGTGTAACAAATTTCTGGCCCAATTGTCAACCAACAGACAATAGTCCCTATGAATTTATGTTTCAGGTTTAGACAGGTCACAAGACGACCAATGAAACTTGGACTCGTTGAATCAAGTTGAAGGCCTGTAAAAACGATATCTGAACCCTATTGACATTTCTCTTTCATGGAAAAAAACGGTGTCGTAAAGGGGGCAGATATCAGTCCTTTTCAAGCTGGGCATAAAATCTGACGGCACATCGTTCTCTCTCAACCAGTTGGTAGAGAGAAACTGGACGATGATCAACTGATTCACTTACCAAATTTGAAAGTAGTTTTAGTGGGTAAGATGAGAAATTTAGAATAAGAGTTTAAATTCTCTCTAGTACTATTTTAAGATAAAATTTTTAAGTTACCTGTTTCGATGGTTATAAGATCGAACACGTAACTCAGATTTTACTTATTTAGTATAATTAATTTAATCGCAAAAGTAATTGGTTTGATCCAAATATGGTTTTCTTTTATATATCAAACGGAGGTCCGACGTTGAACAGTCGCTTATTTCTGTTTCTGTAGCTGATTTTCCACGCTGTCTCGAAGAAGTTTGCCGAGGAAATGATTGAAGCGAACTAACAATGGACGTAATAAGAATAGTTTAATTCAAATAAAGTTTTCTTTTATATATCAAACGGAGGTCTGACGTTGAACAGTCGTTTGTTTCTGTTTCTGTAGCTGATTTTCCACGCTTTCTTCGGCTTCTTCCTCAGCTTTAAGGCCTGGGTCTACAGTCTCGAGGAAGTTGGCCGATGAAATGATTGAAGCGAACTAACAATGGACGTAATAAGAATAGTTTGATTCAAATAAAGTTTCCTTTTATATATCAAACGGAGGTCTGACGTTGAACAGTCATTTGTTTCTGTTTCTGTAGCTGATTTTCCACGCTTTCTTCGGCTTCTTCCTCAGCTTTAAGGTCTGGGTCTACAATCTCGAAGAAGTTTGCCAGGAAATGATTGAAGCGAACTAACAATGGACGTGAAACTACTGGTGATTTCGTAGTAATTTATATAACGTTGCTTGCATGAAAATTATATGATATGGTGTGTGTTTTTTCTTAGTTTGAAAGACAAAAATGTTGAGAAAAGTGTCAATTTTCAAGGCTTTAAATTGAATTTATGTTAGGAAAAGTAGGTATCAGAATTTATTTTCCTAAACAAACATAAAAACATAAAACAAGCACGTATGTGAAAATGGCATATAGTTTGAATCAGTAGAGTTCTCGAGATTAATTACATTGGAGTGATAGCTTTTTCTCTCCTGGGATATTTTTAAATTATGACTTTCAATGAGAAAAAAAGTGTATTATTATCTAGGGTTTTAAGTCTGAGCTCGAAGGAATCCAGAATAAACTTAGTTTAAACAAGTTTGAGTTTGAAAATTCAATATTTTTAAACATAAACTTTAGGGTGTTTAGCTTGTCAAGTTCGTAAACTTAAAAAAATTGATACAAAAGAATGTTGTTTTGATCAATATACATTAAAACAATATTGTTTTAATAATGAATTAAGTTAAAAGCTCGATTTGCACTCAAATTATTTTAAAACAAGTAAAGCTCGAGGTCATTTGAAGTGAGCTTGACAAATCCTAGTTAGGTTTTATATAAATTGAGCTGAGGTCAAACTCGACTTAGTTCAAATCTAACAGTAATATTATCATTTCAAATAGCAAAGTTAGCCAATATATAATAAGATATTAGACTTTTATTAAATGCGTAATAAACTGTAAAACTCATATTAATATTATCTATCTAAAATATAACTTTTAAGTGTATTAAATTTATCATTATTTTGTTATTAGAGTATTTAATTTATAATTAATGTTAGTCATTAGAAACTACCTCGAACATACTGTGAGAAGTGTCTTTTCCTGCAAGTACCCACTTCTCTAAACTCCTCCATTTCCAAACTTGGATCCATTAATCCTTAATATATGTTAATGCAAACTGCAGGAGTTTAGAAAATTGGCCAAAAAGAAGAAAATTTTTTATATTTCTCATATGGGAAAGAGCTTACATTAATTAATAATGTAGTTAAGATAGAGTTAATTATAATAAATGATGGTAAAAATTCAGAAGCACTTAATGAGAGCCAAGCCAAGACAAGTTAACTGTTTTTTGCTAAGTTCATGGATTACAACCTGGAAAATTTGGTAAATCTGAACCAATTAATTATCTTAATTAAGTTGCCCAATTAGAGAAGGTCTTTCTGGTAATCAAATGATCATTCAGGCATTGGTTAGGGAACAGTCTTACTTTATCAGCACTCTAAAGTTAAGGTCGACCAAAAACAAAGCGGAGGAGACCATTTAAATTCTACATTAAATCCATCAAATTTTAATTAATTTCACTAATTAATCATAACCCCTTTGCCCAATCTTCCTATATATTAATCATAACCCTCCCAATCTTCCCTTATATTTTAAGCATCATTTCTCCTCTTCATATTCACTTCACTTGCTTTGCTTTTTTCTCCACACTATGAGAACCTCTTATCTTCCTTCATGTGCTTCAATGGCTGCTTTGCTCTTTGGTTTTTGTCTGGTTTCTCTATTGCCAGAGCTTGCAGCAGGCATAACAAGACACTATACTTTCAATATCATGTACCAAAATGTGACAAGATTGTGCCACACAAGGAGCATTATCAGTGTGAATGGGCAATTTCCAGGGCCTCGGCTGGTGGCGCGAGAAGGTGATCGAGTCATCGTTAAAGTGGTTAATCATGTATCAAACAATGTCACCATTCACTGGTATGAACCTGCATTTCTCAAATGTGTTAAAATTGTGCTATTCTGGTGACTTAAGTTGTGGTTGTTTTGTTTGAGCGAGCAGGCATGGAGTTAGGCAGCTGACATCCGGATGGGCTGATGGACCTGCATATATAACACAATGCCCCATTCAGACTGGCCAATCCTACACTTATAATTTCACCATTATTGGACAGAGAGGAACTTTGTTATGGCATGCTCATGTTTCATGGCTGCGAGCAACGCTCTATGGACCCATCATCATCTACCCAAAGCACAATGAATCCTACCCATTTCCGAAACCCCACAGGGAAATCCCCATACTTTTTGGTAAAAAAAAGTTAGAATGTTTCCTGTATTTAATTTCCATGAATTCGGAGATTTTATTGACAGATTATATGCATTGGAATTATAGGAGAATGGTTCAATGTAGACCCGGAAGCTATCATTACCCAAGCTCTGCAAACTGGAGCAGGGCCAAATGTTTCTGATGCATACACAATTAATGGTCTTCCGGGGCCACTTTACAACTGCTCTTCTCAAGGTGAAAATCATCTAAACCTGAACGTCTGAGGTTTCCAGGGCCTTTGTAATTGTAGGGGTTGACTGATAATTGATTTTAAGTGAGATTTTGTTTCTTGTTGTAGATACATTCAAGCTGAAAGTGAAGCCTGGAAAAACCTATCTTCTAAGACTGATCAACGCTGCACTCAACGACGAGCTCTTCTTCAGCATTGCTAATCACAGTGTCACCATCGTTGAAGCTGACGCCATTTATGTCAAACCTTTCAACACAGACAAGCTCCTCATAAGTCCAGGCCAAACCACAAACGTTCTTCTGAAAACCAAGCCATATTTTCCCAATGCCACCTTCCTCATGGAGGCCAGGCCTTACTTCACCGGAATGGGCACAATTGACAATTCCACCACTGCCGGAATCCTCCAATACAAGCCACCATCAAATCTCTCATCCTCCAAAAATTTACCTCTATTCAAACCAACTCTCCCTCCTATAAATGCCACTAGCTTTGTAGCCAACTTCACCAGCAAATTTCGTAGCTTAGCTAATGCTAAGTACCCTGCCAATGTTCCTTTAAAAGTGGACAAGAAATTTTTCTTCGCATTGGGACTTGGGACAAATCCATGTCCCAAAAACACAACTTGCCAAGGACCAACTAATACAACCAAATTTGCAGCTTCTGTTAACAATGTGTCATTTCTCTTGCCTTCTACAGCTATTCTCCAAGCTTACTTCTTTGGACAAAACAATGGTGTATACACTACAGATTTTCCCGTTAATCCTCCGACTCCGTTCAACTACACGGGGATGCCACCGAATAACACTAATATAAGCAATGGCACAAGCACTGTGGTTTTGCCTTTCAACACAAGCGTGGAGCTGGTGATGCAGGGCACTAGTATTGTCAGTGCTGAGAGTCACCCTCTTCATCTCCACGGGTTCAACTTCTTCGTCGTTGGAATTGGTTCTGGAAACTATGATCCTAATAAGGATCCTAAAAACTTCAATTTAGTTGATCCGGTGGAGAGAAATACTGCTGGTGTTCCTGCCGGTGGTTGGATTGCCATTCGCTTCTTCGCCGATAACCCAGGTACAATAATTTGCAGGAAAAATAATCCATGGTTTAATCAGTAATTCTCTCTTACATGATTCCACAATTTTTATTTTTATTACAATTTTAAACAGGGGTGTGGTTCATGCACTGCCATTTGGATGTACACACAAGCTGGGGACTGAAGATGGCCTGGATAGTTTTAGACGGGCCACTACCGAATCAGAAGCTACCACCGCCGCCGTCTGATCTTCCCAAGTGTTGATCTTCTTAAGGCTCGACTGACCATTACTGGTCCAAACCGGCAAAATCTTTTTCTGAGTGTTTTTACATCATAAATCCCTTTTTCTTAACTTAATGACTCTGTAATTATTTTTTGTGTGCGCTTCGTTAATAAGAAATGAGAAAGCTTTTTATGCCTGAGATTATGATTGTGTCTGTGGACTATAAAGCAGTTGTAGTGTTATTGTTAGGTGGAATGATTTCATAAATTTTAAGCTTTGTTATGGACCCAAACTATGAAAAAGAAGCACTTTTTACAAGCACTTTGAGTCTTGTGATAGCAGCACCTGGCTTGAATACTTAAAAAAGGCCAAAAAGGTACGCCAACTGAAGACTGGTTTCCATCTAGCTTAACATAAATCTAACATTTAAAAAAAAAAAAAGCAGTGTAAACTTTATAAAGGTTGCTCTTGTTTGATTGAATCTCTGAAAGCATAATCCATCATTTTCAGCAGTAGCAGACCCAGATGCCCTTTGTATCTATCTTATCATATTTGAATTTGGTAGAAAGGAACCTTAAATCAATCAAAAGGTATTCTAGAACTAACTGCTGAAAAAGCAGGCCATATGCAAATGCATGGAGTTAGCCCAAGTCACTTACCTTTAATAATTCATATACAAAAAAGATTATGAATAATAAAACAGCAATTCACATGGGGGGGGGGGGGGGGGGGGGGGGGGGGGGGGGGATGTGGGGGTGGGGAGGGAGACGAAAAAAAGACAGAAGAAGAAAAATCTTAAGTATAAGCAGAATGATTGAATAAACTCGCCATTAAAACGGTCACAAAATAAATAACAATATGCACAAATCAAACGAAAACAATGTCAGTGATACATCCAACGGGAAAAAACTGATCATGACAAAATTGGCCTTGAAACTGAGTTTTCCCATCTTCACAAATAACCTTCTAAATGAGGATTGGTCGCAATTAGGAATACAAAATATAAGAGGTTGAAACGTATCTTTAATCAAAGAATTAGTAGTAAAAGAAATACTAAAATGATAAATATTTAAAGTATACCACCTAATTTCTTATAAATTGATTCATTCAAGCAAAACTAGATCACAAGGTCAGAGCTAGATTGAGTTACCTCACAAATTTATTGGGAAAGCCAGAAGTTAGCCATTTACAGATTTTGACTAGTCACATTAGTCAAATACAACAAATAGCTAGAAAACATTATATACATTTTAGAAGTTCATGTTCTTGTACCCTCTGCTACAGCATAAGCATGGAAAAATACTGTTCAAATTCTTGGTCAATAGTTGGTTTTCGCTTGCCTTGCTGAGTGTCTGCAATCAAAAAAACATTGCATAGCTCACTCAGCAAATGAATAAAAAAGGAATGATCTACTGTGCTCACATTATTTCACAAATATATAAAAATTGATAAGAATAACTGAATTCACAGGCCTGCCATTTTACTTGCAAATCACAAGTGGCATGGCTCCAATTTATATCTTTTTCTTATTCTCATGCATAAAGGTTCTGGGCCAAGCAAAATTACCTTGATCACTGCTCCGTCTTCCAGAGGAAAGCACATATATATTTGGATTCACCTCATTGGAGTAGAGAAAATCTTCGATTTCCTTATCCAAGGCCATGATATCTTTATCATGTTCATATCCAGAGTAAAGATGGTCGTTATGGCCTCCATATTCTAGAGGCTCCTCAATGTTTTGAGTATTGTGTATTCCATCAACATAATGGGAGGGGTGGAGCTTTTCACCAACAAAAGTAAACCGACCTTTGCCAACATCTCTTGCCGCTGATGTATCTTCCGAAGAACAACAGTTTTCTTTGAAACTGCTGGAGCTCCAATTATAAGAAGATGAAGAAGGTGTAACCTGTGGCCAAAATTTTCCATTCTGAGCTTCAAATTTAGATTCACCCTTTACAGACATTGCAGAATCAGAATCTTCTGCAAAGCTGTTGCTATCTTTTGCTGATTCTTCTTCAGACCCATCATCAGTGGTCTCCGCCTCTGCAATTTCCTTCACCATATTCTTATGGAAGTCTTGTACATCTGGGTTTTCATCAAATGTAGAGACTGATTTAGATTGTAAGCTTCCATCCCAGCATTTCTGCTTTGCTACAGGTAAGCCCAATTGCTCAGCCTGGAACTTCCTTTTCTTGTTCAGGTCGATAACATTGATAGCATGTTTTCCATTAAGGTGGAAGCTGAAAATTGTTGTAGAAAATAATTAAAAAAACAATGGTTAATAAGAAGTTGTAATGTAAGGGTGCAAGGTGTTAAAAATTGCGATAAAAATGGAGAAACTCAAAAAGATGGTCTCTTAGTCCTCTCAATCTCTGCTTAAGGTTTGGAAACAACACCAAAACCTAACACGGTCAGAAAACCCACATTGTTCATACCTATGTAGAGCATAATGACACTATTCTGAAGTTAGTTATACTTCTAACTTCAACTGACAGTGTAAAAAGAAGATTATTATAAAAAATGCAAGAATTCTGAAGATGTTAAGCCTTTCAAATCAAACAGCTACAACACACTAACAATAACAGGCAAGAATGTTTGTTTTAAAAAGCATCGACTCCATAGGTTAGGCTATAGTCTTGGTGGTCCACAAAGTGCATGAGTTGTCACCAACTATGAGTACACAATCACTCAGAAATTTTTTTAGCAAAAGCTTATCAATGTTGTGTAGTGAGAAAGTAAAAATAATCTAAATTGTAACCAGCAAGTTCAATTATCCTTGTTGAAGCGTAAATAAATGTGACAAAAGGATGGAAGGAGGTCACAAGAAGGAATATTTTGGTCTTTAAACTTGAAGCAAGACAACCCATTTGATTCAATTCTGATTCCAAAAGATTCTCTAGAACTGAAAAATCACCCAAAAAAAAAACTTGTTTCCAACTAAAGTGACTACAAGGTTACAGAGGAAAGCATTAAAAACAGTTATGACAAACTCTAAATGCAATCGAATAGATTCCTCCTGTAATTACTCTTCCAAACAAACAGAGAAATATTTTAATAGGACTTCAAACATGGTAAAAAAGAAGAAAAATATCCCAAAATATCTAACATTGTCACTAACAACTAACACTTTGAATAGTTTCCGAAAAAGACAGTCTAAATAGCTACTAACTCGATCAAGAACAAATAACCAGCTGGGTTCTTCCTGAAGCACAGAAAGCAGAACAAAACATGAACTTATCTTAACTACAAATACGTGAATCAAGCATAGAGATCTGATAATCAATCCATGCAATCACACTTCAGTTCAGCCCATGAAGCTACTTACTATTTACATACAATTTCAGCACTGAAACATTCTCCAAAAACGCCACTATTCTCCAACTTCTAGTTTCATAAGGTTTCAGTCACAGAAAACACAAACAAACTGGCATCAATCAAATCTAAAACATCCCTTTTTTACGACACAAATTACTCAAAAGCAAGCTAAAGCTTAAATAACAAAAAAACCCAGAAGCAAAAACCTGTAAAACTCTGATGGGTCGGCGTCTTCTAGTTCCATTCGATTCAGAGAAGCTGAAACCCGGAAGATGAAAAGGGAACCTGCAACTCCAAGAAAAGATAACTCTCATTTGTTTATGTAAGATGAAGCTTTTGAGGAGCGTGGGAAGCACTGACTAATAATACTACAACAACTCGCCCCTGTCGTACGTTGATTAGTCGGACAAAGGCCACACCTGCTTCACGTGACTTATTCGGAGCTGTCATAATAAGGGACCGCACCATTGATGCTTTATTTTAGGAAGATTATGGAAACAGGCGCCTCAGATTTATCCACACTGTGGTGGGCGGGTTTGGGTGGTGTATGGGTTGGGTCAGTGTGGCTTGGGAATTTTTTCAAGCCTAATTGAAAAAAAAATTGAAAATTTCTAAATTCAAGAAACTATTTTAGTTTTTAAACTAAATTAAAAAATACGTTTAGATTATAACTTAAATTAATTAAAATTATTTATTTATAAATATATATTATTTAATAAAATTTATAAATTTAAAAAGAAAAATTATACACTTAATTATTTATTGGCAAATTTTATTGAATATAATTGTATATATGTATCAAAAAATATGATTTACGGTTTAATTTAAAAATTACTCAAATTATAACCCAAACAAAAAAAATAATTTAAAAATTATTTAAACTAAATAAAATCATAATTTTAAAAAAAATTAATTTAATTTTATAATTTAAATTGAAATATGCACACTGCCAAGTCGGGCTCATGTATCAGCCTCTTCAACAGAAACTTCCACAAATTATGGAGCGAAATAGAATTTGGTCAATCTGGTTTTACTTAAGTACAAGAAGATTAAAGAAATTAGTTATTTGAAGATTTAATTATGTTAAACTAGTTAATTATATAAAAAATAATATTTAAAATAATTTTATATAATTTACCGTTAAATATATAATTTAAATTATTATAATATGAAAATAAATTTAATTTAATTAATATATTTATATTTAAAATTAATATAAAATTTTATTTGATCCAACCGTTTGAATTATTTAATTCAATCTAATTTAATTTTAAAACAGTTTTTTAATAAATTGAAACTGTTTTTTCTATCGAACGACAGTTAAACCAGCTAGCCTAATCTATGTTTTTAAAATTTGCAATAAATTTTTAATAGTTGGTAATAGATATTAGATAGGGATCAAATTGTTACTTTTAAATTCTAATGGGCTCAGGGACCCCTATTTTATAAAAGAAACCCAGAACATCAACCAGCAAGAGAAGATGAGAAACATATTGGTCCCTCCATTATCAACCAACATTAAATGTTGATAAAATCATGCAACAAACAAGTCACATCCATGGATGAAAACAAAACATTTAAGGACGACAAAGTTTACAGAAGATTTGTTTCGTTCAGGTTAAAAGGATTACAGTTATATTGAGGAAAGGATAGCTCAATCTAGCCATTTCTGCTTCCTTCTTGTACATCATGTATCAGTTGGTGGCCGTATCTGTCAGCAAACTCTATACTTGAAAATCAAAATGAAAATTAAAATGAAAATGAAAGTACCCGTCACATCGGCTGTAGAAGAAGACTATCTTACAAAATGCCGCCTCCTCAACTCAACTACCTTGCAATAGAACACTTACAAATGTCCCAGACTGATCATCATGATCTTGCCGTCTGCCTGAATCCAAAACAGAATAGCACACAAGTTAAGGCACTAGAAAGAAGCTGGGAACATTATCAGATATTGGCATTCACCCAGCTTTTGATGGTTAAGAAGTTGCAAATTTTGTTACTTCCAATGGGGATGTCAGGCCAAGCAATCTTCTAACTATTTTAGCACAGATGCACCAGCTGCATTATCATTGGTAGTGCGGAATTGGAGACCAGAACCAATATGTCTTGATGTGGGACACACCCAGCTGAAGATACTTGGACCAAGTACCTGAAGCATAGAAATCAATTCATATAATGGATATGCACAACAAATCAGAGTGCACAGACTGCATGACCACACTTTCAAATCCAGATATAACGATTCTGTAACTTTAACTGCCTAATCCCCTGGGTAGTTGCAAGATCAAAGTAAAATGGAAAGTATTCATCTAGAGCTTTGTGGGCAAATCATTCAGGATGGAGCTCAATTAGAATGATGCCCAGCCAAAGTGGTCAAGTGACATGCAGCATGGCATCACCAGCCAACCACTCTAGGTATGCTAAACTGGTCAAGCCACACAGGCCTGCCAATCTGCCACAGCACACAAGACAATTAGGTAGATTGTAACATTCTCTTAAAAAAAAATTGAGAAATATAATACAGCTCAACATGGGACTTATTTGCCCACTTAACCCAATAATTTTGAAAGTCATGAACCGCAAAAATACATGATATAGCAGCATCTCTGAGTTCCAAGAAAGCTTGGTATTGCAAATATTGCAACTTGGTGTTCAAACATATTAAGTGATTTCCCTCATGATGCACTTGAACCAGAGCTGTGAATGTATTCTGGACTTAAAACCAGGAAAAGTAGATCAAACTTGCACCAAATCATCATACTTTTCAGTTGCTGGACGGCTTTCATGACAATTAAGTGAGCTAATACTTTTAAGGAGGAAAAATAGAGCATGGCCACGCAAAATCCAAAGGGAAAAAAGGCCCAATGGTACAGAAACTAAAATCTAAATTCTAAAAACTCCTCAGATTCATCAAAAGCAGATATAGGGGAATAAAAAATACAATATTCAGACATTAAGTGAAGTGATACTGTAAATATATCACCCAAGGAGGTGGAGCAAGACACTTACAGTTGTCAGATTTTCATAGACACCCAGATCATAAGGATGCTTATAAACATGCCACCTTTCGCTGCAAGCCACAAAGCTCTCACTCCTTCATAATGCTGCAAGAAATATTCTCAGTGAGGAAATATGAAAATGATCCTAGTAAACAGCAGACCAAAAATCGGAAACAAATTGGTGACCAAGCAAATGAACAACATTGGCGAAAATTATTCTAATAACCTCTATAGTGGTTTTGTTTTGCAAAATGAGGTAGATATGCCAACCTAAAAGAACAGTCAGTGCCACACTTATGGGGACTAGCAACAGTCCAGAAATGACCTGAAAATGACAGATGATGAGCACAATAACAAATATTGGAGGTTCAAACTCAAACAAAACAAAGAATCGCTAAATTACGTAAGCAGTTCTGATGGATCCTCTACTTTGTTCCTCATCCTTGTGAGGATCGGTAGATAGGCTACCCACAAGCAAAACCTGAAAATTCAAAAGAAAAAGAAAATGGAAAATAAATATTCAGTTCTAAACTTTCCATCAGTAAGAACACAAAATACAAATACAGGATAGGAGCAAATAATAAGAGCGTCAATTAATCGCAAAGAAAATATCCAGATCACTTTATTATAAATATTTATGACATACCAGTGAGTAGATGCATGCCACTACGGCATACAAAACAAAGATGAAGAAGACTTTATAGTTTGCATGACCAACGCAATTACTTATCCAAATGCAATGGTGGTCCTTAAAATCAAGAGGCATTACTTTAACACATTATCCAGGACAGTTGAAGGCATGTACGATAACATAGATCAGACATACCATTCGCAGAACACATCTTTTGCAAACACGGCAATGATGTGCACGAGGAGGTTTATAGTGGGAACACTTTTGGCAATACCTCAAATCTCCTCCCTGCAAAAAGATTACAAAGATAACTATACCATGCTAACCAGAGTTCCAACTACTGGATTATGCTCTAGACAGCCTGCAATTTTTTTATATATTTTCTATTTTAATTCTTGCTAGAAAGGAAGTTCTTTCACTTCGAAATCTGAATAATATAATTGATTTTGCTAGAAAACAAAAGTGTTTGATAAAAATAGCACATTGCATTAACCCCAAATAGTATGTTCAATCAATATGCTTGTAAAAGGAAAACCAGTTGATAACGATACTCATTATTTGTATGACTACTCACATCAATTTTATATAAATCTACTGAAGGACCCAAGGAACAGGAAATTCCTCATAAACTAAATTTCATTTCTCGTTCAATCAAGCATATAAATTCATAAGAAAAACCTAAAGGATATATACTACACATGACAGCATAGGTGCAGCAAAACATTTTAGTTTAAAAGTATATCCAAAGAACAGTCCCACAGAACATTAGAGCAACGCCTAACACTACTGCATTGATTCTGTTCCCACAGAGTAGTTACTCACCTTTCGAGATAAATTAAAAAAAAATCAAGAGGATTGCATATTTAACCTAAGACAATCACTTCAGCAAAGGTAATACTCCCCAGAATCAGGAAAACAACTAACCAATATTAATTCATGAGTTACCTCAATGAGATAGGTTCAATTATTTGTATTGTAGATAGAATGAAAAAAGAGTTTATTTTGGAGAATAATCATGATCATAGTAGAATGGATGATAGAAAACCCCAATGATGACAGCTCCTCTGATTCTTATCTTTTCATAACATTTAAGGCGATGTAAAGAAAGAATGAAAGGAAATTTCCACGGGGCATAAGTTCTGCTGGCTGACTTTGTTGACATAACCAAGCCAATATATAGAAATTTCACAGGTGCCAAAATGAAAATATGATATTTTAAGCATAACAATAATAAACCAAACTTTTTAGTTTTAAATGAGAATCATTGTGGGTTGGTTAATAGAGCCACAGAATTTGAGGAAGTCAATTAATATCCCAAACATGAAATTTTGATGGATATCAATACATTTAACAAGAGATAAATTCTGATCAATTTAATGGAGTGAATGAGAAATGTTTAGCTCAATTTTTCACACATGGACTCATCAGCATTTAAACTCTCTGACAATGCAAATCCAAAGAAAACCTTTCAAAATGATAAGACCAAAAGTCCATTTAAGGAAATGGCTATTGACTTTAGGAAAATAAATTTTTGATTTGTTTTATTCTAATGTTCATACATTGTGATCAGTCGTAACCCCTAATGCTATCATGCTTTATACACCTTAATTGTCCAAGACGGAAACTCAAGCAGCTATCCAAGACAAAGGTGGCACTAAGATCACAGCAACAATAACATTATTGAGGGCTAGAACTACCATTGATCAAGTCATAATGATTATAGCTAAAAGCATCAATCTACCTCCAATACTTGAGAGACATTTTACTAACTCTATTCTATAAAAAATAAACGAAAGGAAATCATGAAATGAAAATTATGAATTCTTTCCATTAACATGTGGGTTATCCCTAAGGGCAAAGTGCTTCTCTCGATTATCAACAGGGTAATGTGATGATGAATACAAATTGATTAAATATTATTCTTTTATGGCTACAACAATTATACTCTCTAAATGCATCCACTTTTCTTAACCTTCGCGTTTGTGCTACATCAATTTGTACATTAAAGTTTGTATGCAAAGTTTATAAAATTAGTACTATACTTTAGTAATTGCTACATCGGAACAGAGTGCAAGGCAATAAAACCGTAACCTAAATATAAAATTTCCAGTTTGAACCCAAAATTTTACATTTGGAACCACCGCAGTAGTCAAAACTGTCTAAATCCCAAACAAATCCCAAATTTGGTTAGCACCCATCTCTCAAAACTGCACAACCGGTAGAAGTTTAACCAGACCATCATTTCAAAAAACTCAAGAAAAACAATCAAGGCACATGTTTTCTCGTATCTCGCACCCCAGATCAGCTAATACAAAAGCAAAAATCAAATCATATCAACTCATTAATCAATAATATAATTAAAAAGATTTATAAAAAAATTCCTTTACATTTATACAACCAAAAGATAGAAACTTTCATGAAAAAAATAAGTAAAATTAAAATAAAACTCTATTTACACAAATATAAAGTTCAAGGAAAGCTTAATGTACCTTGCGCTTGATCTCATGCATTGTGTTTTGATCATCTTCAACATCGGGCATATAATTGGAGGGGACCCGACCCGGATCCCTAAGGACAGCGACAGCATAGCTGAACATACACATAAGGGCCAAGGAGGTGAAAACGACGGCGTTCATGATGCCAGGAGAAGACATGAGACCGAACCATTGATCTATAAAAATGAAAACAGTGGTAAAGTATACGTAAGAGATGACCAAAACGACGACGGTCACAGGTAGAGAGAAATTGACGCCTTGCTTCATTGTCTTTGTGACGGAGCCACCGGCGCTGAGAAACGACGGCGTCTCCGTGGAATTTTTTAAAATGAAGGGGAAACAGCAAAATGATTTAGAGCCGGTGACGGGTACTATTCTAAATGGTATTTCAAAATTTTACTTGGATGGTCTTTGATTTTCTTTATTTTACGCAAATGCCCTATTTTAAGACAAGAATATACATGTAATTGCAACCTGCCATTTAAAATAATAGTCAAACCGTTAAACTGATTGTTGAATTATTTAAAAATAATTTTATTAAATTATCTATTAAATATATAACCTAAATTATTTTATTATATAGATAAACATAATTGTATAGAATAACTGTTTAAAATAATATACGAGGTCTTAGGTTTAAATCTTAATAATGAAATTTTTTTTTTTTTTGACATAAGCAACATGTCAAACTCGGGTTTAAGTTTAAGTTCTAATAATGTTTTTTTTTTGTTTCTTGACATAATCAACGGGGCAAACTTGAGTTTTTAATTTATACAATGGCTCGAGCTATTTGATTCAATTTGATTTACTCTAATCTAACTTTCAAAATGGTTTTTCAATAAACCATAATTGTTTTTATCTAATGGATGACAACTCAACCAATCAGATTGATTGATCATTTTGGTTTTCAAGGCCATGGTTTAGGGGTGGATTCGAGCTAGATTGAGCCCAAACACCTATGACTTGAGTTTGATTTGAATAGAAAAAGATTCGATCCTAATTCACTGAGCTAAAATTAAGTCCAACTCAAGTTCGTTTTAGATAAAAAATAATTCAGCTCGATTTAGTTTGAGTTTAATCCGATTTCATAGTTCAAATTAATAATTCGATTTTGTAACTCTGTTTGGCTCAAATTAATAGTTCGAATAGATAGTTCGAATGTATGACTCGGATTTATGACTCAAGCTCGTAGTTCATTGATAAAACGATATTATTTTATCCAAATAATATTCAAAATATCTTATCTGAACCAAATCGAGCCACAAATTCATACTATTGAATTCAAATTGATTTGAGTCATAAATTTGAATTACTAATTTGAGCCAACCACTTCTCAGCTTGAGTTCTGTTCAAATTAAAAAACAAATCAAATCTTTCGATTCGAATTTAATTTGAATATAAATCAAATCTTTCGATGTGAATTTAATTTAAATTTGAATCAAATGAACTAGAGCTAAACTAAATTGAGCTGAATTGATTTTTGAAGATTGAGCTAGCTCTGATTAAATCCAGACCTACCATGGTTCTTTCACAGCAAGACCCCACATATTTCTTACACCCCGTAGTTTCATTAATATACCCACTAGTTGACTAAGCTAAATGACACTTTCACACGTAAAAGAAGACCATCCATCTCAGCTTCCTTCTCAGAAGAAAATGATGGATGAAATCCAGCATGAATGAGAGCGGGATGATTGGATGGAGAGAAAATGATATAAGTAGAGCCACAACAAAATGGGCGCATTTCTTGGACCCCAATGACTGCCTGTCATTGCTCCAACGACAGAGAGTTGCAGACTAATTGTCTTAATCTAATTTTAACGTTATTGCTTGGAAATGATGCCAGCTTCCTTCGCATGTTTTTCAAGTCACATTATTGAAATTAACATACAAGTCAAATCATGGCTAAGTCAATAAATTGGTTCATCTGGTTGTTCAGGATAAGGAAAGAAATTTTGACTGAGTCAGAAAATAAAATAGCCTGTTTTATTAAAGGTATTTGTGAAGGAAATGGATGGATATGACACTAATAAGGGAAATTTATGGGCATGATTGTCTGGTAATATTCAATTTCCTACCATTGGTACTTGTCAATCAAGTCAAAAATGAAATGTTTACACTTATACTATAAGATACGTATATTATAATATAATATGATACAAATAAAAAATGATATGTATCATAATTAATATAATACAATGAACATATCATACGATACGATATATATTATTGATACAGATTGATATACTTTTTTGAGAAAATAATAATATTGTAGAGGTATATATGAGAAATTTTAAATTTGTATAAGTGTTTTTGATACTTTTTAAAATGATGACATATCTATTATATTTTTTTATTATTTTATTTTTTAAAAGTTGTATCATATGATACTTGATATATGTTACATAAAATTAGGTTTTTGATACACGATTCAACTATCATGTTTACACCCTTTAAATCGAATTAGTTATTGATTGTTCCTTATTGAAATCTATCGATTTTTTATGTTACTTGCTTATTCTTTCTTCCATTATTTCATTCAGTGATATATATCTCTGAATCGTTTATGATATCAGTTGATTCAAAGGTTGTATCTATGAGACCTAAACTAGTCATATTCAAATCCACTGAGGTCAACAAAATGTTAGTGATAGCTAGATATTTAACTCAAACCAACAAGCTTACTTAGTTAATTCTTTAAGTCTCTTCACAATAGTTGTACATAAATTTGAAACATATGCAAGCATCTCACTGGTCTTCTAAACTACTCGTTTAGGTTAAAACTCAAACTCCTTTTGAATTATTAAACTGCAATCCCTTTTAACAGATAAAATTAAATTTTTTTTTATAATAATGTTATGCGTATCAACTTTTTAATACATAAATACATATACACATGATATGTCATCATGTGATTGTGTATTATTTTATCGTTAATTCAAAATTATCTTATCCTTTGAAGACACACATAAAGTATGTATTTATTTGTATGTATAAAGTAGGTACATATAGTTTTATTATAAGTAAAATGAGGAAGAGATTTAGTTTATAGACTTAGCTTGCTTCCATATGTTGTTCCTTCTTCAATTAGCTTGCTTGCATTATTTATTGCATCAAGAGAATCAATTCTGGTTAGTATTATAATTCAGTCATCAAGATGAAATAATGCAATTTTTTCTTCTTTCTCAAGTCTCACTCTTTCTTCTTTTCTTTTTCATCAAGGAGTAAACATTTCTTCATAAATTGTAAAATGAGAGCTAATTAATCTGTTTTCTATTATAAAATTATGTACAAAATGTGCTTAGTTTAGAAGAATTTAAAAGAGTTTTTCGTTTTAACTCAAAGCATATATGCAGCTTGAAGCTAGGGTTTCATGCATTCACATGAAAATATTTTTAGGGTTTCTTATAGATTTAGGGTTTGTGGGTGGTTTATATATAGACTTATAGCTGATAATTAGTTAGTGGTAGATGATGTAAGATTTATTTTGTATAAACTCAATAAAATAAAACAATTAATCAATCCTAATTTCAGGATCTACGCACATGTCATAAAATACTGAATTAAAGTTTAGGGTTATAAAAATACGTAAATCGTCATACAATTTGAATCCATAAAGCTTTTAAAATAACTTATCGAAATAATCTCTCGACGTGACTTAGTCTTCCATTCTATAAACTTTCTTGAATGATAGCTTTCAATGAAGTAAGCTATACTGTAGTTATATTGTATTAAGTTTTAAAGTGGGGATCTAGCCGATAAATAATAGATTAATTGACCTCATGAAGGTCTAATAAACCTCAATACTCATGCTTATGCTCTTCACTCTGATCGTAACTTTTGAGTGTATTGGGTTTATTTTTATTAATATTCAAACTTATCTGTAAACTGATATTGAATTATTCAATTACTCGATTTTATTAAACTAAAATCATAATTAATATTAACTTACATCAAAAAATTTATAACAGATGCAGGATTTGATTTTCTCCGATGAAGCAAGAAGAGCTGAAATCAGTGAGCAGCTATTAAATCACGGTTGTTACAGTACCAACAACTGATTGTCAATATGGTGTAACAACTAATTCCTTTTTGACTTAATATTAATCACAATATTTCCCTAATTATTCACTAATCAAGCATATTTTATTTTTCTCCCAATCGATCTATGTATTCTTCAATTATTTCAATCAAATCACAGCCATATCCCTGATTACTTACCTTCATTTTCTTAATATTGATTGACTGTGACCAAGTTAAATAGATTTTGTGTTAATCTCAATCATGGGCATCGATTCATTTAACTAAGGCTAAAGGACTTGTTTCCATCGATGGTTAAGTGTAATCTTAAACTCATATCCTCTAATTTTTAAAAATTTAAATTCTTACCTATAAGTAAAATTCTGTTAAAAAATTCTCTTAAAGTTAATAATAAAACTGTTATTTAATAAAAAATTTAAAAAATTAAAGTTTTATTATATTTTCTTCCCTTCAGTTTGAAAATTTAATAATTTTTTTTCACCTAAAGTTTGAAATGTAGTAATTTCTCCTTTAAGTGTTTTTATTAAATGACAATTTTACTATTAACTTTAACTGAGTTTTTTAATAGAATTTTGTTCATGAGTAAGAGTTCAGGTCTTTTAAAGTTGAAGGGTATGAGTTTAAGATTACACTTTACCTCGGGGACAAGTCTTTTAGCCTTTAATTAATACCGTTAAACTCAATTAATTAATGGATTAAGAAAATCATTCTGCCTTGGACATCACTCGAAAGTAAACCATAATCTAATTATTAACAAACTAATTAATCTTTGTCTTTTCCTATATAGATCCTCCTCCCTCTCACTTTCTCGGCATCCAATCATCCGGGTTTCTTTCCCTTCAATCATTTTCTTTTCTCTATATCTAATAGAAACAAAGTGAGATGGGTGCTTTTCTTAGTCCTCCATCAGCTTTCATTAAACTTTTCTTTTAAGTTCTTATTGTACCCATACAATAAGTTTTAAATGTGTAATATATTCTTATACTTAATCTATTTATAAATTGTTATTGGATTATTCAATTACTCGATTTTATTAAAATAAAATCATATCTAATGTTAACTGACGGTACAAAAATTTTTTTTACAACTTCATCTCTTCCCTTTATAATTATCATTATAAAAATGTATAGTTGAGAAGTGAATTAACTTGGAGATGGGCAGACGGGCCAGCCTATATTACACAATGCCCAATTCAACTGGTCAATCCTTATGTATACAACTTCACCATTACTGGCCAAAGAGGAACCTTGTTTTGGCATGCTCACACCTCATGTCTAAGAGCAACTTTATATGGACCAATTTTTATCCTCCCAAAGGAGCATATCCCTTATCCATTTCCACAGCCCTTTCAAGAAGTTCCCATGGTTTTTGGTCATATACACAAGTTCTTTGTTAAAATAATTGAAATGTGCTCTCTACTGGTTATATTTACGTGTATTTTTGCCTTCAATTGTAGGAGAATGGTGGAAAGCAGACACTGAGAAAATTATCAGCCAAGCCTTGAAGTCCAGAGGAGCACCAAATATCTCTGATGCTTTTACCATTAATGGTCTCCCTGGACCCTCCTATAACTGCTCAGCGAAAGGTGAAAATTACAGGAAGGTGCCCACATGGTTTATTTGTATTCTGAAACTCTAAAATTGGAAACCCTAAACTTCATGCAGACACATTCAAGCTGAAGGTGAAGGCTGGAAAAACTTACCTCCTCCGCATGGTCAATGCTGCACTCAATGATGAGCTTTTCTTCAGCATCGCTAACCACAGTTTAACAATGGTGGAAACTGATGCAGTCTACGTGAAACCAATTAAAACTAACATTGTACTCATCACTCCGGGGCAAACGACTAATGTACTTCTCAAGGCCAAATCCAAGACCCCTACTGCTACTTTCGCCATTGCTGTAAGGCCTTACGCCACTGGTGCAGCCACCTTCGACAACACCACAGCCACTGGAATTCTAGAATACGAGCAACCTTCTTCCTCCAAAAACAAGAAATTGCCCCTACTTAAGCCTGCACGTCCAAAGTTTAATGACACGAATTTTGCCATGAAATTCAGCAAGAAAATCCGTAGCTTGGCCACAGCCAAATTCCCTGCAAATGTCCCTAAGAAAGTCGATAAACACTTTTTCTTCACTGTAGGCTCATGTCCAAAAAACCAAACCTGCCAAGGACCAAACAATACAAAGCTAGCAGCTTCCGTTAATAATGTGTCCTTCGTGCTGCCAAACATTGCTCTACTTCAAGCTCACTTTTTTAAGAAATCGAAAGGCGTGTACACAACTGATTTCCCCACCAACCCGCCATTCAAATTCAACTATACCGGCACACCGCCGAAAAACCTTCTGGTAAACAGCGGCACAAAGATTGTGGTGCTGCCTTGTAAAAGTAGTGTTGAGCTGGTGATGCAGGATACTAGCATCGTTGGCGCAGAGAGCCACCCTCTTCACCTTCATGGCTTTAACTTCTTTGTGGTTGGTCAAGGCATTGGAAACTTCAACCCCAACAAAGACCCCAAAAACTTTAACCTGGTTAACCCTGCTGAGAGGAACACTGTGGGCGTCCCCTCTGGTGGGTGGGTCGCCATTCGTTTTCTTGCGGACAACCCAACCCAGGTAGGTTCTAAAGCTAATTACACTGTAAATTGGTTTATAGTCAAGATAACGGCAAAATTACTCTAATTAATAACTTGTCGGCGTAAATCTACAATAACTACTGATGAATAATGAACAGGTGTCTGGTTTATGCATTTCCATTTGGAAGTACACACCAGTTGGGGGTTGAAGATGGCGTGGATTGTGATGGATGGAAAGGAGCCAAAGCAAAAACTGCCACCTCCGCCGTCTGATCTTCCGAAACGTTGAACTTGAATTTGCCCTCCGATGATGCGGAGCTTCTATATCTATCAGTTATTCTTAATTTCTATTTTTTTCTTATACTTCAGACAGATTACCTATATATGAACAAAGTTTTGTACTTTAAGATTATGTTTCAATTGAATCAAACAAAAATTTCCATGTTAGTAGTTATTCTTCTTCCTTGTTTTCGTAGAGAATGTAATATTATTACTTGCATCTTGACTGTTCTCCTGGGATCATACAGTGACATAAAGTCAAGCAACAATTTGCTTGATAGCAATTTGGAGGCTTAGGTATTTGAGTTTGAGCTTTCCAATTTTTAAGAAGATGAAGAATCACTCATTGTGACCATCGTTGCAAGAACATTTGGCTACATGGGCTCAGATAGGCATGGTGAAATACAGTACCGTACTCTGTATATTTACCATTTCAGAGACCTTTTGACTCTTTATTGCTTGAATTGTGGAAGAACATCCCTGTGATTTGGCCAATGAAGCCTAGTTATCACTATTCACAAGTCATATTTAATAAATTGTTGACATTAGTAGAGTGAATCACATTTCTGTCTCTTGATTACATAAATCATATTTTTTTACTCAAAATCAAACTTTGTTTAGAAAAAACTAGCGTTACAAGTTTAGAAACTTGTAATTCCGTTCCTGAAACCCTAGTCACGAAATCTCACCATTGCTACCATTGCAACTAGACTAATGCTCAAGACACCAAAGAGTGACGTTATTTGAGTAGGCGGAGAAGATGTGGAGCAAGAAGCTAGCTAAATCGTGGATGAATGACACTGCCTAAGAAACAAAAGATTACCATGGAGGAAGATGTAACTAAATTATGCGACAAAGAGGTGGCGGTGATATGCAACAGAGTTATCGCATGGTTGTGGGTTGCAATAAAGATGTAAACATGCGTGAGACAGATAGGTGGTGGCGGTTGTGGGGGCCAATCAGGACATCTATGAAGATAAGGGTAAAAATGAAAGGGGAATGAAAAGAAGAGTGTATTAATGAAAATTTGTTTTATAAAGAGATTTCTTTTAAATTTTGTTAATTTAGAATGATATAATAATTTTAAAAAATGAAATAGTTAGAGATAATATAATAATTTAATTTTGATTAGTAGAGTTAGCTTATAAATAAAAAAGTGTGACATTTGCACAAGTGGAAAAGTGTTGTTAAACCTCGGATGAGAAAATATAATTCACTCGCAAGAGTGAAGATTTGCAGGCAGCTTTTGTTAAAATGGAGAAAATTACATAATCTGTTCTAAAATTGTGAATGACAAATTTGCAGATCACATATTTTGAGACTTCCATGAGCACACATAATCCATATCCCATAAACACTATCTACTCCAAAAAGGAAAAAGAAAAGTTCTCTTCAAAAGATATCTATGGTATCAGTTGATTGATTTGTTAGTTCTAGTTTCTAAACATAAATGGGAATTTACTCCAAATTTCTTGTTGAGCACAACCGCACAAGATAGTGAGCTACAGCAGAGAGATGCTCAGTTTCTTCATTCAGTGGTTTGATTGGCAAGTCTTGAGAGGGCTGAATATGTCCCAGAACATGCACATAGCAGTCCAACAGTAATATAGAGAAAGCAAACTGCAATCTGATGAAAGAAAAAAAAAAACTCAGATGAGCTAAACTTTTTTCCCTTCATACTGGGAAGAATTTCAAATATATTCATGTTGGGATACATTAAGAATTTGTACCTTCATTTTAGATAGTCTACCTCTATGAATGCTCAGGTAACATACACATGGCAAAATAATAGTCTGCAATCAAAAATTGAGAGAAGTTGATCCATTTATTAGAGCTACATTTGTTTTATTTTTAATAAACATTAGATCTGAGGTTTATCCAAGTAAAGGAAACTTACAAGCAGCATTGCGAGAAATGATCCTCCAAGTGACATCACAGTTCCTGCAGTACAAACAAACGAAAACTTAGCATAAAGCATTGCTGTTTTTGACGTAAAGCATATTCAAGAATCAGAATGCTTCAAAGAACTTGTATGTATAAATTTACTGTTTTTTTCTTACCAAAGAATGGAATTGTGAGTGCCACAACCAAAGTTGAAATCACTAAAACTGTTCTGATGACTATTGATACAATGTAAGTTTGATGTTGAGCAGAAGGCATCAGCTCCTCCAGACTTAATGCAACTGGTGTAAGTGTCAAGGCATACTTTGACATTGGGATCACAACCTGAAAACATAATAAATTTAACATTTGACAAGTTCTGAGTACATAGTTAATAGTCTAACAATCTTCATCTGCTGAAGGCTGATGTGTGAAAAATTGACTAGAACGATGAATTTAGATTGGTATCGTACTGTTGTCCACACAGCAACTTTGGAAGCCACAAATTGTTTGGGCATGTTCAAAGTGTATTGAGACTTGACTGAATCTCCAAACATCAGGTAGCCACAGACTGCTATCCCAGTGTTAAAAACCCACCCAAAAAAGAAGCTGCAGCAACAGATAAGTTGATATTTTCTTAGTTGAGTTTTTGAAGAACAAGTATATCTTATACACATAGTAATTGATTGTGAACAAAGGGTATTTCTAATGATTATTCAGAAGATAGTAGTGATAGGAATCATTGTTTACATTTGTACAAATTCTAGATGTTTTTGCATACTGAACCAGAAAAACAAGCTGAATTTGTATAGATGTAAATCAGAAAATATTGTTGTCACCTGATTATGAGAACCCAAGGAAATTGTGATGTTTCTTTCATTGATGAATATATGTTTGGAAAAACTGAATGGCCCGCATAGCAAAAACCAAATATACCCAGTGAGACAGGTAGATTTACCAAGTCTAAGACGGTTCCGCTGCCATGAAACCCCACATTGTCTACCACCCCAATCCATACCAGGCAAAGCATCACCAGACTAGTAGTAAGAACTCCTCCAACTGAATACATGGGCTCTAAGAGTGAGCAGGTACACCTTAAGGGACAAATGTCAAGAAAAATGAAGAATGGGACTAAAAGGGAGAAATAAAGATATAGAACCTGAGATATATGCGAGTAAGCTAAGGTCTCGAAGCCAAACAGTTGGAAGAATAATGAGGGTTGATGTTATGGCAAAGATTTGATTAGAATTAAGTTGAATTCCCGCAATATACATGTTGGTGTTTGGAAACAATGACGACAAGTTATCGCCCATCATAATCAAAAACTCCACACAAGCAGCCTACAGAACATAGTACTCTTCACCTTTTAGCTCAAGATAAGAACAGGGGACCAAGTTAAATGGACTTGTTAGAGGCATTCAGGAAAAATTCGAAGGACTTACATATAATTCCATGTACAAGATAATCTGCATTTCGCAAAAATCAGCTCTCAGTGTTACTTCTAATGCAAACAAAAGTATATACATGTACAGACACATGCTTGTTAATAAAGGAGAACTGATTTCTTAAATGAACTTACAGCTATCACTAGGCGACCAGGTTTTCCAAAAGCAGCCTGTCCAATGTCTGGGTAAGTTTGAAGTCTAGGAGAGCTTTCTAAACATTTCATCAATAAAATCCCAGTATGACAAGCAATGACAGCAAAAAAGAAGGCCAGTGAGAGGCTTAACCACCCTCCTTCTTTGACTGCAAAGGGAGCTGCTAGGACTCCTACACCACATAAAACATTGATTCCTGCATAGAAGAGAAACCCACACTCCAACTTTTAACCATATAGCTAAATCATAACCTTACAAAACCAATTGACTCTATGCATACAAATATCTACATGCATCCATTTAGATTATATTATGTAGATCAGATTTACATATGTCTTGCACCTCCATTGACTGAAATGTCAAGAAAACAGTGAACTATGAAATTGCAGTAAAATTGAGAAATCTCAAATTCAGACTTTCTTGCATAAATGCAGCCATACAATACACATGTTTATGTAACTTTATCATGAAGAATTTAGATCTCTTACAAAGCTTGCCAAGGTGTGGATTTTAGGGGTTTACCATTAAGAACTGCTTGAACAAATGAGCACCCCTTCTGATGAGGCAAGTCACAGCCACTAATAGATAATTTTCTCCGGGATAACCTTGCGGGGACTACATCTTTTTCTAAATCAGAAATGAGGGGTTTAGTGGGCGTAGCATCATGATCAAAAGCCAAATTTCTCTTGTATAGTGGGGACATGGAACTGGCAAGCCTCGTCACACTAGTCCCTCCTGGAAAACCAAAGGACGTATTTGTGATACTTGTGTACATGTCCATCGAATCCCTGCATATATGCATTTCCTTATTCTTCTTATAAATATTGCAGACAGAACAATCAATAAAAACAACAAAAAAGAACGGCAAAACCTGTAGCTTTGAGGCCAACTTGTTTCACCAGTATCGGAGGCATTAGAATGGCCATCCGAGGCCATTGAATGGACGGAGCAATCAGATTCCAAATCATCCTTGTTTTCAAACACCCTTTCTGCAAAAATTTCTTCATCTTCCATTTGAAATTCATCTGCCCGTTTTGATCCCAGATCCTCATTCATCATCTTCTTACTTTCTAATCAATTCAAACAACCTTATTTTTTAAACACCCCGCAATATATTTCACCTGCGCAACTACAGAACTACTTTTCCGGTCTCCTAAGCCTGTTTTTCTTTGGGTATCAATATCATGAAATACACAGACAAAAAGGCAAAGTAGTGAAAAAGAGCAGATTTTTGTCTTGGTTTCGTCAACCTAAACATCCAGGTTACTCGGAATGAAATGGAGAGCGTGCATTTCTGCAATTAAATGAGGCTATTGTTCAGCAGCAGTATGCTGAAAATTCCTGATTATTAACAGAATATTAATAATACCCATTCAAACAATTCAATAAAAAACAATGTGTCGATTTTGTTCATTAATTTTCGTATCAATAAAACTACTTAAAATGGCAAGTGCACTGTATGCACTTTCCATATATACCATCTTTCCTTTCATATCTTTTATTATCTTGTGCCGCAAGAAAAATTGGTTAGGGTTATATTTTTTGACACAAAATTTATTCGGATCAATTTGATACGATTTAATATAACAAATATCAATAATAGTTAGAATCCTTACAAATTGTATATAATTGTATCTTTATATAGTTATAATTATTCATATAATTCTTGAATTTTATTTAAGTATTTTATTTTCTTATTCGATAGTGAGAATATGATTTGATTAGTAAAATTATTAATGTGTTTTAAAATGTTGATATGTAATTTTTTAAACTATTTGTAGACACGACAAAATATTATATTAGGTGATTTTTATTAAAAATAGGTTGGTGTAGTGTAATGAAGAAATTAAAATGTGTAAAAAAAAAAAACAATAGACAATTTTGGGTTAATTTGGGTTGTGTTGGATCAACCCAAACATTACAGAGTTAGGTTAAGGTTGAAAAATTTTAATATGATTTTAATTCGAATTAAGTTAGAGTTAAAGGTTTATAACCTGAAATTCGAATAGGCACGACACAATTAATAAAATTTGCAAATAATTTTTTACATTTACAATAATTATGACAACATCAAAGAAATTCTTTTCTTTTTCAAGTCTCAATGTTTTCAAAGGTGAGACAAATTTATGTCAAGTAGTTTCAAAAAAACAAAACTTTGATATATAAAGATAATAATCAATGTCCACAAATATCCTTAAATATCCTCAATAGATAAACACAATTCTGACATATCATGAATTTGCAATTTAGAGATGTTATATATACTTGATAGGAATTTGCATATTGAAGTGGATAATAGTTTTTTTTTTTTTTAGTTTGATGCCGAAGAACTCCATCTGAGCTGGGTTTTTGAGGTTGAACCAATCATACTAGACAAATTTTGGGTCTAATAACTGAATTCACAACTATTATTAAATTAGATTATAAGGGAAAAGAGAAAGCAATGGGGGACTTGGGCTATCTCATATGGCTAGAGGTAGGTTTGAATCAAATTAAATTTGAATATTCTTTTACTTGAATGAAAAAATAGTTTTGTTTGAATTCGATTTGAGTTCATCAAGTCAACAATAAAAGTAGTTTAAATTCGATTCAAATAAAAATTATTTGATTTAAATTTAACTAGAATTTATAATTAGAATATATAGCTAATATATGACTCAAATTTATGATTTAAATTTGTAATTCATTAACAAAATGATATATTTTAATAATTACTTAACATAATTTGAATCGAATTATGAGTTAAATTCGAATCAAATCAAACTATCTATCTAACTCGTAAATCAAATTAAATCAAACTCTTTTTAATTCAAATTCAACTTAATTTCAAAACAAATCAAATTTTCTAATTCAAACTCGATTCAAATTCAAACTAAACGAATTCAAAACGAGTTGAATAGAGCTGCTCTAGTTTTTGAGCCCGAGCCAACCCCATTCAGATCCAGCACTAAATTATGGCAAATATATTACTAGCTTAAAGAACAAGAAATATTGTCATGGTGGTACACCTAGGAAAGTTTGAGTTTGCAGTTACAGTATATCACTATTGACACTTCAAAGAAATGAAAATAAGTGCAGCAGGACTAGGGTTTAAAACAATAGATTACAACAATTTCCTTTATCAATTTGGTTGAGCTTTCCAAGGCCATTGCAACGGGCACATACAATCTGAGTCTCATCCTTTCGAGCTGCGTTTGCAATCTGGGCCACTCCTGATTTCCGAACAAAACCCGCGCCGTTGCATTCATTGCAGCTGTATAAAGCACTTCACATTCATTAAAAAGAGATGAATTGTCTTTTCCTGGGGCTTTAATGGCTGAAGCAATAAGCATGAATAATAAGAAACAGGAGATTAAGGCAGGCAATGTGAGAGAAAGAGTCTTCCGTGTCCTTGCGGGCGAAGAGGACTGGGAAGGCAGTTCCAAGCAGAGCAACAGGGGCTGCACCAATAAATAAGTAGACGGTGCGGTTAGCTGAGACGTCTCCGGTGGCTGCAACAACCGTCAGTGATCTTTTTTAATACTTCATCCTTCTAGTTGGCGTTGGTAGAGCAGAAAAGCCAGTGAGCCTCTGCAGAGGCGCTATTGATTTCATTTTGGTAAATGATAATTCTGATTAATTTGCTTGAAGAAGATGGTTAAATTGGCTTCAGAAATGAGAATTGGACAAGGGTTTCGATTGTTGGATGTCAAAATGACATAATACATGTTTTACAACTTGGATGAGGCCACACCAGAACTCAAGATTGTGAATAAGATTTGTCCCAAGAACTTCATTATGATCCAGTGAAGACAACCTAAAACTTTTGTTTTGATTACAAGTTTTCAACATCAGAAAAATCCCAGCTTTTTTGTCAACCTAAAACTTTCAACTGTGTATGTAACCATTAAAAAGCACATTTTCAAAGCAGAATGTCCTGAAGATTACAAATGAAAGTTAACCAAAAAACTGATAAATAAAGGACACCCAATACATGAAAGAACTTCATGAACACTTACAGGTAGGTTTTATAATAAAAAGCATCCATTGTGACCTCATATGTCTATCCATATCTTTGCCCAAAATAATATTTCGATATTGAATAACAAGATTCAAGATGATCCAACAGTAGATGACGTACCAGTTTACCTGTATTCACATTAATGGCCCCCGCTCATTCCCAAGACTGAGCTTCTGTTAACATATGGAAACTCTGAAATCGGCAGAACCATTCACATGTTCAACAAATTCAAGTATGAAAGAAAATCCAGCAATATAGAGTCATGGACCCACTTTATAAGAAAAGAACTGTGATCTCATTCAACCATGAACAAAAGAAACCACAGAAGATCAGTAGGGCTTAGAGACAGACCATGTTAAATGAAATGCAATGACTAAAAATTCAATTAAAAAACAGAAGATGAAATGGCCAAAAAACTGCCATAGAAGCCAAAATATGAAGAGAAAGAAATTTAGCAAAACGATTAATGGAATATTTATTATACTTTAAGCCTCAAACCTAACACCAACACAAAAACACTCACAATTATATGATGAGACCAAGCAGCTGTTTGCCTCATCATTCAAAGAATTATCAGTGTAAGAATTCCTTCGAGATAAAACAAAATAGAGCCTTTGATTCTACAGTCAAGCAGATGCGCTGTTTCTGAAAGAAGCATTTTAGTGAAGTAATGCACGTAAGTAAAAGAAATTCAATAGATGAATAACTTCAAAATTTTACATATACAACAGTGGGAAAATACCCAATCGCTGCCGTAAAATTACATGAGAAAAAAGCAAGCATAAAACTATTGCATTAAAACCATGAACAATTACAATTATACATGACGATTGGTACCTCACTACCAATATCATGATTCTCAAGTGTCCACTCTAACTGCATAGCTTACTTCCTCTGCGTGAAAACCATCACCTAGTAGATCAAAATTCAGTCATATCCTTTTGTCCATCACAGAATAACTGAATAACAAGTCCATTTCTCTTCCTCAAGTGTCATTATTTACAGCAACTTACTAATATAATACAAAATGTTCCTTTTGTTAAGAGGAAGACAACAACTACGATCACAGTATTCAACAAAAAAAACAGAACTCTACATACACAATCAAACCTAGATTCACCATCTGGGTTCATCAAAATTCGAAGCGTTTCTCCTACCATTAATAACATCATAAAATTGACTTCTATTTTCAAAGTCAGCACTAGAACGCGAAAATCTATACCTAATCCGCCTAAAGATCGAAAAGAAGTTGCGAAAAGCACGGCCAAACCCACCTCTGGCTCGAGCTCTCCTTCCACTGGACACCCAGGAAATCCTTCTCGGCCCATTGCCAGCATTGTTAAACCTACCATCCATTTCTGTGAAAACAACAGGAAAATCTCTTTCATCAGCTCTTCTATTAGCACCAAACCTCCCAACAGCAAAACCGCCACCTGGCAATCTCCATATAGTTAACCCCACAGTGTCTTCATCAAGAAACCTACCTGACTCTCGCAAATTACGGATATTACCTTCCCTCGGCAATTCATGCCGACATACAGGACACGAATTACGAATAGAAAGCCAAGGAAGAATACAATCGGAGTGGTAAATGTGCTTACACGGCATCTCACGAGCCTCTGAATTAAGCTCGAACGCTTCTTTACAAACCGCGCAATGTGAGTCTTCTGCCACTTGACACTCCAAGACTTTGACCACCGGCATTGACTCGATCGCTGCTTTCGACGCGCGAGGGTTATCTAACCGCGTAGCTCCGTTAATTTCCAATTGTGATAACTGGTCAAGAATCCGGTCAAACCCTGACCCCATCAAGAACTCCGACATGCTCGAGGGTAAGGGTCTAAGACCCAACCCTGATCCATCATCGTAGTAAAGCTCAAAATCTCCTCCTTCAACACCGTTTCCGTCATTTCCACTGTCAGGGTTTTGAGGTGCACGTAAGACGATGACGGGGTTAAAAGGAGATCGATCTCCACCGATTCTCCGGGTTCTGCGCAGCCTCGGGCCCCTTAAGGGTTCCTGATTCCGTGCTCCGTCAACTTCCTCGATAAATCCAGTGCCACAATCGGGGCAGACGATCGTATCTTGCGTCCGGGCCCGAACCCGGGTGAACCGACTGCAACGATAGCACCAGTAAGAGGATCCCCTTGAAGCCATAGACAAACTCATCAATTAGACGAACAAATCTCTAAAGTAAAGCTCCTTTATTCAATCACGCACAAATAACTTTCTTAAAATAAGGTGAGATTAAAGATTCGTTATTTGAAGAAACCTAATTTGACTGATCGGTCTAGAGAGAGAGAGAGAGAGAGAGAGAGAGGTGAGACAGGAGTAAAACAAAAATGGAAATAAAGACTTTAAAAGCGCCGCGTGGAAGACTCAACGGTGGAAGCGCGTCATTTGTTAAGGCTGTTAAGCAATGTTTTTTAACCGAACATGTGATTGAATCGGTTGTTTTAATTTATAATTTAATAAAAAATTGATTAATTTAATTTATTTTTAAATTATAATAAATATATTTTACTTAAAAGCTTTATAACTAATAAAATTAATAAGAATATTTATATCTATGATGATTAAAATATATTTATTTTAAAGAGTGAAAATTATTCACCCGATTTTAATTAAATAATTAGATTAAAAAAATATTTCATCTCATAATAAAAAAATATAATTATATAAATTATTATTTATAAAATATATTTCAATAGATATGAAATATTTTTTTCTTTTTTTTAATTTAAAATTTAAATCTGTGTTTTTCTTACAAACATTTAAAAACTCATATAATCTAATTTAAAATAATCGAATTATTCAAAAATAATTAAATTTTTTTAAAAATACTCTAAATTTTGATCAAATTTAGTTCTATCTATTTTGACTAGTTTATTCGGTTCATTGGTTTTGATCAAGGTTTGATCGAGTTAATAAATAAACGGCTTTTTAATATTAATCAGATTAGACTTGAAACCAATTTTTGATTCAATTAATTGAGCTGAATGATCTGATTTGATTTTTCAAACAGTGCCATTAAGCTAAGCACGCTACTAATGCTTTTTATTTTAAAATAATTTTTACTTAATAAATAATAATTGCCAGCATTAGCGTTCACTAGTTATTTCAAGCGTAAGAATTTGAAGTGATTTTAAAGGCCAAATCCAAAATTGATACATGTCAACTTTTAAAAATTGAAAATCCCCCTTATGAGTCAATTTTTATTAAAATTTTCAATTAAGATTAGCAGTAAACTGGTTATTTTGTCAATAATATTAAAAAAATATATAATTTATTATATTTTCATCTCAAAGTTTTAAAATTAATAATTTCATCTGTAGTTAAAGTTTTCTAGTTTTGAAAAATCGTATTTCCTCCCAACCTAGGATTTTCTTTTCTCTCTTCTCCAGCTATCGACAACCTCCACGAAACTCTTTAACGCATCTCTGACCATCACTTTTATCTAAATTCATCTAATCCAAACAAAGGCGATGATCAGAGATGGGTTAGGGGGTTTCACAAAGGTCACTAGAGAGAAGACAAAATAAAATTCTAGATTTTTGGGAGGAAAAAATACAACTTTTTAAAACTAAAAAATTTTAATTAATGATAAAATTATTAGTTTTTAAAATTTAGGAATAAAAATATAATAAATTATATATATTTTAATATTATTATCAAAACAATAATTTTATTTTTAATTTTATCTAAAAATTTTAATAAAAATTAGATTATATATAAGATTTTGGATTTTTACAAATTAATGATAACCATTTGGGTGAGAATAAGTCTTTTTGATTTTTGTCAATTTTAAAATATTTATAAAATTTTTTTTATTTAATTAAAATTAATGATGCAATTAAAAATCCGAAATCATTTCTTTTTTTTTAAATCAAACTGATATTTGAATTTCAAAATGGGAATACCAAATTGTTGTCTTTTCTCAGCGATGGGTCTCCCAAAGCTTACTGCTGCGGATTTGAATTGGCCAGAAATTCATCATCATGTCAAGTCTGCCGATTTTGACGTTTCCACATTCAAATCCATTCAAAGATGCCGTGGATCCTTCAATTTGACCGCCACGTCCGCCGAGTTAACCTTACGCAGCAAGGAAATTTTTCTCCAAATTAGAAATCACCGTCCTTTTTTGGCTGTATTGAGGAAACGACGCCGAATAATGGACAAACAAAACCACGCGTGAGGGAGGGAAGCGAATATTCCAGGTTTTCCACCACCGTTATCATCAACTTCACTACTGTAATTTAATTCGACAATAAATTTTTGGTTTCGTTCAAGTACTTGGCCATCACTCAAGAATAGAAGGCGTATCCGCTAAAATACGCCGGAGTCGTGAAAGCGGTTTAACACGAAGAAACATGTACGGTGTCTGCTGCTTGACTCTGATGCACTGTAAGTTCAGGTTACGAATCTTTTTCTTGCATGTTTTTCTTGGAAAAATCTTTTCTTGCCTCGCAATCTCAATTGTCATTTCACTAAGCCATAAATGTAATTCAATCAATTGGCCAAAAGAAACAGTAAGTTTATGTACGAAACAAATATATTTAATGTCAGGAGTTTCTCAAATTTTCGTGCTAACGGTGTCAGTGCCGGGCTGGCTTTAACGCGGTCCCCTGGGATTAAGAGTTGGGTTGGGTCTAAACCTTACATAGATGTAACCCCTCGAATTGGACCAATCTGAAAAGTATGAGGTTTATGATTTTATCTTTTATATATAAAGTTGGATCGTATCTTACCTTCAATTAGTTTGCTCATTAATTTAAATAAAAATAATTTTTATATTATAAATATTAATTAATTATTTAATTTTTTTAATAATTATGTAAATAGTAGTGGATTGGATCACAGGCCTAATGCCTAGGCCTAAGACCCTACGTGCTATACTACCGTATTAAGCCCTTTCAGATTGGACTATTTTCGTATACTTTGGGCTGCCTCGACTCATTTGCCATGTCTACCCATCTCTTAAAATTTAAAAACTTTTTTATCTATTACTGAACTATTAAAGTTAACGAAATATTTTAATTTAAAAATTTTATCTTTTTTTCTCCCCTTCAAAATTAATAATTTTTTCTAAGTCAAATTTTAAAAAATAACATTTTTTCCTAGAGTTTATGTTTCAATTTCCAACAATCTCTCTTTTTGGCTGACATCATTCCAATCCAAGCTTAGAATAACTCTAGGTGGAGAGAGAAACTATTGGAGGAAGAGGAAACATCATGAGAGAGAGCTTGTCGATGATGACATCAGAGATGATATTAGAGATTGAAAAATAAACATAAGAGGAAAATATTATTTTTTAAAACTTTATCTAAAAGATAAATTATTAGTTTTTATGGTTTAAGGATGAAAAAGAATAGGGTTGGAGTCGAGCTCGACTCGGTTCATATATAGTTGAGCTCGATCGAGTGAAAGTTAAGCTCGAACTCGGTTCGAATTTAGCTCGACTTGTTTTTCGTTATTAAAACGACGTCGTTTTAATACATATTGATCAAAACGACGTCATTTTGTATCAAAATTTTTAATTAGAAAATCTGGCGAGTAGCTCGAGCTCGATCGAGCTTGTTTAGGGCTCGATCGAGCGAGCTTCAGCTCGAACTGGCTTGGTTAGAATCTAACCCTAAAAAGGAATATAAAATTTTAGTTTATTCTTAATAGTATATATAAAATGATTATTTTACTTTAAAACTAATAAACTTAACAAACTATTAGCTGATAAAAGAATTTTTGAAAGTTAAAATATGAAAACTTAAGAAAAGAGTAATCTTTAGGTGGGAAAATACCCTTTGGCCTATATTTAATATTGGAAACTGGAGAATGACCCTAAATTTAAAACACTAAACTAGATTAAATGAATGTCAAGTGACAATGGTATAAAATTCATAGCATGAAGTCTCAGAAAAAAAAAATTTACTACTTATTCATAAATTAATTGACTGAGATGTTTTGTACTAATTCTTTTGTTAAGTATAATGTAATTCATGACTTACTCGACATATGTTTTGTTAAACTTATATGAATTCCAGGTTTTTTATTTTTAAACATTTCACTATCTATCAAGCAAACCGATCTGATTGAATTTCAATCAAATTAGACCTTAAAACGGGCCATGATTCAGTTCGGTCATCAAAACCATAGTTTGTTGGAACATTTGATACATATATAGATGGAGGGCAACTTGGGGTGTCCTCATTTCCTATGACGGTCTCTATTTGAGTTTAAGTAATATTATGTGTACTAAGTTTAAATACTCAATCGGGTATCTGATAATATATCATCATATAATTAGATGTTATTTTATGTTAATCATATAATGATATATAACCATACATTATTTAATACTCAAAATGGATGCAGGTAGTCTTGGTGTGTTTTTTTGTTAATTAAGATTGTTAATTCATGCTGCTTCTGACACAGTCACTCTCATTTGTTAGCTTTTCTTTTGCCCTATTTAGTATTCTAGTGCTTCTCAAGAGATCTTCGGATGGTTCTTGCTCTTGAGTTTTGTTGGCATTTTTTTTGAGTCCAAAAGGACAACTTCTTGCATATATCCGTCCTAGTTTAGAGATCGGTCTCCTCTGTGTACTAATATATCTTCAAATGACAGCAGTTGGAATCTAAACAAGTCACCCCAGTTGGCATGCTTGCTGGATCCTTCTGAAATGTGATTTGATTGCTGCATAATGCCTCTAAATGTATTGCACTGGAGATGTTAAGCTATAAAACACAATTTGATTTCCAAATTCAAACTATTCATATAAGGCTTACATACTTCTTCTTATAAGCTTTGATACAGGTTTATTATGCATTATAGAGTATATTCAAAATTCAGTAACATTCCATCACTAATACCTTATGCATGATTAGTTCCCTTGTGTGATTTCTCATTTGGGAGGGCAGAAAGTGATGATATACCGAGAAGCCCTGCATTTATTAAGGCTGGAAGAGTCATCAAATGCATAAGTATAGGCCCTTGGGCAAATAGCCTTAAATATATGAGCAAATAGCGTTGGCTTGCAAGTCTTTGGGTTTGCATATGCGCCCGTGCAACAATACTTAGCCGATTGCATAGCCAAGCAAGCACTATTGCACCCAACCACCTTGCCTCCTACTTTCACTTCCAGTGTCGATGGGCAGCAAACGTTCACATTGACATCACAAGACGCAACGCCACACCCGATTCCGCCACCGACAGGTTTCATCGTCACTGGCAAATTGAAGCCATCGACTAAACTCACATCGTAGAAATGCATCGATGATGATGATGAACCAAGTGTCATTTCAACCACCGTTGCTGGTGGAGTACCGGGAACTCCTCGACAATGAAGCTGGCTAGCACAATCTCCGGTGTCACATGATCCTTTGCCTTTATTGTTAAATTTACATCCTTGCCTACCCCAAATCCTCCCTGACCATTTTTCTGGCAAGTCGAGGACTACTTCCTCGCCGCTGTCAAGCTTGAAACCACCGTCTTTCGGAGTTGGCTTACCTCTGCTGCCAAGTATTCCAGGCCATAAAGTTTCACGGCAGCTGTTTACTACTATCAGTTGTGCTCCATCTGAACAATCAGTAACATAAAAACCAAAACTCAGCAAAACAATGGCAAAGTAAAGTTTAACAAACAAGATCAAGAAAACTAACAATAATATACCTGTAAAGGAGGAGAAGGCTAACAGATTAAAGAGAAGAGGGAAGATAATTACAGAAGTTGACATGGCTACAAGCTTATTGTGAATTCAGTAGCGAGCTGTGAGGATTTTATAACCAGTAATTAGGAGGACAACTTTTGCTTTCTTGTTGTATTAATTACTTTGAACTACTTTTCCTTTTGCGGCAAAGGGCGTATATGCATTTCTTCCAAGTGGGGGTTTCCATAATCTAGCAGAATTTGTTTATCTGAAATAGTAATAGCGCCATTTTTTAATCTTTTAAGAGCATGAAGCAGATAAACATGGCATTGATTCTTTAGGTTGGCCGGTTCATGTACGGGTTAAAATAATAGTAATAGCAAGTTGTGATAAAGAAGAATGATGGGTGGCAGGTAAAGAGAAGGGAATTGAGGAGACAAAATTATGCTTTTGATCTTTTGTGTATATGAAGCACAGTTCAATAAAATTATGGTAAAAAAATAGGTACGGATTCTAAAAATCTAAAATCTATATCTGTATTCAGATGGGTTATTTACAGGTTACTCGTCCGTTCTGCCCCCTCTAATGTTTGGAGTCTGGGTAGGCCACTGATGAAACTCATGAAAGTAATTTAAGTAAGAGTAATGTTATATATCTGTATTTTTTTTATATATAATTTAAGTATATAAATAATATAACATTATATAATTATGTATTATTTTATTTTATTTTTAATTTAGAATCGTCTAACCATATTATAACACATCATCTATATACCGAATTATATATTAAAAATGTGTAAGTATAGTTTTATTATTCCATAAAATTATTTGTATCTATTTTTGAGTATATTTAAAAAATATATGATTAAATAATTTTAAATTATGAAAAAAAATTGCAAACACCATTCCACCCACTATAAAATTAGCTGGATAAAAATACTGTGTTAATGATAAAGTAATATTTACTCACATAGTGATACATATAATATTGTTGTATTTAATTAGGTATTTAAAACTATATGCATATAATATTATCGGAGAAATGAGTTCTTGTAAACTTGAGAATAATACTTGAAAACTACAAATGATGATGTATGAAATTAAAAGTTTGAATTATGTTTATTAGTGTTTTACAAAATATATATCTTACGATACAATATAATATAAACAAAAAATGATATGTATTCTAGTGTATATTAAATTAATATGAGATAATACATAAGGAAAATGACTATTTCTCACCCAACTTTTAGGTTATTCTCAAACCTACACCCATAAAAGATGAAAAACTCATATTCTCATCTATGACCAAACTGCCGTCCAAATTTTCAGTTAGGGATAGAGGTAAAATCGTCATTTTAATTATAAACTTTAAAACTTTAAAATTTCACAATTTCCCCTACAAGTTTTAAAAACTAACACCTCAACCCATCCTCGAAGTTTGAAAAGTTTAGATTTCACCCTTAGGGTTTGCTTCCTTCTCCTGCCACCATCGACGACTGACGCATTCCACCGATCTCCTATCTCCAATTATAAAGGATGATGAAGGACGACCCTTCATTGCTCAAATCTAGACAACGAAGCATCTTCCAGATCTGAAAGAATAGACGAAAGGCGACGCTTCGTCGTCTGGTTAGAACGACGAAAAGAGATCTCTTCGTCGCACGGTGGTGCCACGAAGAGATCTCTGTCTCTTCGTCACATTGTGTGACGAAGAGATCTCCGTCTCTTCATCGCACCACCGCCGTCGCACCAAGAGAAAGAGGAGACCGAAGACAACGTTGGAAGTTGAAGTTGAAAAATGAAGGTGAAACTGCTATTTTTGAAAGTTATAGGGGGCGGCTGTGTTTTAAAAAATATAGAAACCCCTAGGTTTGGGGGTGAAAATGTTACTTTTCAAAGTTTAAAAACTTTAGGTAAAGGTGAAATATTAGTTTTTAAAACCTAAGGGGGGTGAAAAGTAATAAACTTTATAACTTTTTAATATAAACAGTAAAATGAGTATTTTATCTCTCTCTTTAACAGAAAAAATTAACAGAAGTTTGTCTATGAGTGGAAATAGAGATTTTCGTCTTCCGTGGATGTAGGTTTGAGAATGACCTAAAATTTGGGTGGAAAATAGTCCTTTTCCCTAATACATATTATATAATACAATTTATATTATTAATACATATCAATATATATATTTTTTAGATAAATGATAATGTGATAACAGTAGATATAAAAAATTTTAAATTTTTTAAAAGGGTTTGAAATATTTTTGATATACACAATTTGTGATTCCACTATCGCAGTTTGAAAGGCTTTTGGTTTATTAAACGATGTCGTCTTGTAGAAGTTGGCAGAAAACTTTAGCTTATCAGAATAACACCTATCTCTAAACAACAATAATATGTATACAATCTTTATACATAAATAATAATATTTTATTATGTAATTGAATATTATTTTATCTTTAATTTTTAACTATCAAATCATATGATAATATATTATTATTTGTGATAAAATTGTGCATATAATAATACTCATCATAATAGTCGTATCGCATATTCTATTATATATCAAAAACTTAATTTTTTATATTGTATATCGAGTATCGCATCGTATATATGATATAATTTTTAAAAAATAAAATAATAAAAAATTTAATTGACATGTCATTAATTTGAAAAATATTACAAACATCGTTAAAAATTTAAAATTTTTTTTATATAAGTTTATTACATAATCATTTTTTTTAAATATGTGTCGATTCATATCAATAATATATATTATATCGTATAAAATATTTATTATATCATATTAATTCAATACAATTTATAATATATGTTATTTTACACATATATCATATTGAATTGTAAAATACTAATAGCTATGCATAATATATTCAAAGCCCTTCCAGTTTTTTAGGGTTTTGCAAAATGATTTGCGCTACAATTAGGTTGTCAAGATCAGCGACTACCCAGTATTCGGTTGCCGTGGGACTCCTTCCATGGACCCTTGCTACTTTCTGCTCAATCACCACCGTTGAGATTACTTCATGATGGAACCAACAGAAACGGCTCAAATTCAAATTCAGTTGTGTTTCAGACGATCAATTACGCTCTCTCTCATGCTTGTACTCGAGCAGTGCTTCTCTACTCAGCCAAGTGAAAGCCAATGAGCTCAAAGTTGGAGGGGAACTGCTTTACCCGCTCTGTCTACTTTATTATATGAAAGGTTTTTGTTTTTAATAGTTATTTCATTGTTCAGCCCTTGTATATCGCAAGTTTGTAATTTGAATTTTATTGTAGAGGGAATTTAATGGAAGCAATAGACAAGCTGCAGAAAGTTGAAAATTTAGAACAATCTTCTCTGGGAGTAAGAGGTGCAGTTCTATCTATAAGGAAATTAGATTTATGTTTCAATTTTCTTATGTTTAAAATCTCATTTAGAAAAAGGTTATTGATTAGAAATGTGTTTTGGGAATTTATTGTAGTTGCTGCGGTGTTCTTGTTGGTCTCCATTTACAGTTGGGGCAAGTAAGTAGTGATTGCAAGAAATAGTTAAACTAGTGCTTTTATTTCTATTAGTTATCTGTTTAGATTTTAAGATTTATCTGGAGATGATTCTCCTTATATAGGATCATACTTCGTCAGTGGTCACAGATAAATGCTTAGAAATTCTGGGAAAATGCAAACCAGAGAATGGTGAAGGTGATTATGCAGCTGTTAATTCTCGTGCTGAGGCAGTAAAAGGGCTGGTTGAGCTTGTCCATGGAAATGTTGAATCAGGTACTGTGAAGCCCTTGCAAGCTTTCTTTCTTTTTTTTTGGCTTTCATGTTGATTTTTTTATTATTTCAATTTGGCATGTTTGGGAACAGCTGAATCTTTCTTCAGAGGACTGCAGGAGAATGTAGGTTGTACTGTTGAGGGTCATTGCTTTTACTAGTTGTTATGGAAATCACTGTTGTTCAATATATTGAAGTTTTTAAATTTAGGCAGTGCTGCTTTATCATATAGAGAATATTTGCATGTCACACGGAACTTTCCATTGGCTAAGTAGTTTTATGAGGACATAATTGAAGTGTTGACTTAAAAAAGAGACTTCAGTGATACAAATGCCTTAGGATCATGTAATATGTCTTTGGAGGAAGTTTCCTTGGCCGCTACATTTGGTCTTGGACAGCTTAAGGGACACATGGGATAAGACTTCAAATCCCTGGCCAGTGCTTTAAATCACTTTTTACTTTCAATAATACTGTCTTCTGATTCCAAACTGTCCCTGACCTGAATTTAGGAATTTTGGTGATGTTGAGGAGATATTGACAAGGGCATTATTAACTAAAACAGAGGAACCTTTTGGTGTGTTGCCTTGGATGTGTTTTGTTAATCGCTATGTTCATATTTCTTTTAACTGGCTTTGTGGAAAAAATGCTGTGGATCATATACCAATTCTTCCCTGTGGTTTTATTGACTTCCTATAGGCTCCCCCACCCAAAAGTTGGTGTTGTCTAATCGTGCTTGGCCCTCATGTTTTGGAATAAAGCTATTTATGAGTGTTCAAGTTCTCTTTTGGTACAAGAGGTTAGATTTCACATGGCAATTTTTATTTCACATCAAGGAAAATTTTGGTTCTAAAGCAGTCCTTTCCTATTGATTCTTGATATCAGTCATTATAGTTCATTTCTTTTTCCTCTGATTAAATTGTTCTGAAGGTTGTAGATCAAGATTGTACTACACCCTCGAAAAACTACCATGGAAGAGAATCATTTCTTGTATAGATTCTGTTAGGATAAGGTCATGGAACTTATTGACTAGAAAAGAAAAAACTGTGCAAACTTAAGTTTTAGCCTTTTGTACTGTCCTTTTAATTGTAAGATAAACCTTATGTATGTTTAATTAAACTCTGTTTTGACTTCTGATCTCCTGTCAAGTTAGCTTATCACCTGTCATTGGTCATGTCATCATTGCAGTTTGTATTAGTAATTATGTTATTGTGAAGTTTTAACAATATATCCTGTACAGGGGCTTTATAGACGGGCATTAGAACTGCTGGAAGCTCCACCATTGGATTCTGAGGGTATAGCCAGTGTCTTAGTATTTTGTCTATCCCCGGTGGTATCCAGGAGTGATTCTTTTTTGCCTACTTGATTGCACAGGTTTTGAGACAAAAGTGGATAGAAGACATATAATGGCCCTTGCAAGAGCTATACTTCAAAATCGTATTGCTTTTCTTTTTGCATACTCATATATTCTTATGGAGGGATCATGACTCAGTGATGAGTTATTTCTGCCTATCATGTCACAGAAATGTTAGCCTTACATTCACTTTTCAAACTTAATGAATGTTACACAATTATAAGTCAAACATTTTGCTTTGTCATTATTGCTTTTTTCCCCCTCCCTTTTTAAAGATACCTTAAATATTAAATCCATACCTTGTGTGTCTTCAATTTGTATGATGCTTTGATGCTTCTCGAAAGCCAAACTGTTCTTTGGGATCCAGTAATATCAGTATCGTAGCACACATGGATGATGGTTTTGGCATTTATCCAGCTGGTTGGTTTTGTAGGTGGATATGCTGAAGCGCTCTGTATTCAGCAGAACAGAAAGAATGAAGGTGAGAGAATGAAAAGGTGGGCAGAAGCTGCCTGGAGAAACCACCCCATGTCACTGGCCGATGCCCTGCAATTCTCAGATCCATCTAATAAAGTGATGGTTATAGATGCTCGAACTAGCAGGGCCATATAATCATCTTATTCCAGGTTCAGTAGCTGTTAGATAGCTCTAGTTATACTCTGCAGATTGCATGGCAACATGAATTTTGCCGCAAAACAAATGAAGAACATAACCTATTTATGATCTGTTTATGTATGAAATAATGTGAAGAGATGCAAGGCCAGTGGCATTGCTAAGTTTTGCTGTCTGAAATCTTGTTGTATCAACTAGAGACTGCTGAAACTCGTAATTTGCATGAAGAGTATTTCAATGTGCAGTTACTGTATAAACCGTCTGGCCGAATTTCGTAATAAATAAATTAGCATTCTTTTTATTCTTGTAGTAGCAAGTGAAGCAAATTCTAAGCTCTGAGATCATCGCAAAGTCAGTTAATGGTAATTAGCAGAATCTTAAACTATGCATTGAAGAGAACTGAAACTGCAATTGAAAAACCAATGGAAAGTTACATGAAAAATTATAAAAGAAAGTTGTAAAATTAGATTTCGGTTTCAATTATATAAGGTAAGTTGCATTCTTGCATATGTCCGAATGACAGCTTCATAGAGGGAGGTTAAGACCTTTTCCAACATCCACCCCAATAACCTGAAGAATTCCTTTGTTCAATATCTGCAAAAACAAGAGAATCCCAGAGTTCATAATAAATTATGTAGGAATATTATATTCGAATCGAATTTATTTGAGTTTGAAAATGAGTTAAACTCGAACGAGTTTAATTCAAGTAAACTTGAATTTTAACTCAAGTTTAAAAATTAAATATTTTCAAATTCAAAGTCGAGTTTAGGCGTGTTTGATTTGTCAAGAGCACAAACAAAATTTTGATACAAATTGATTAAAACAACCTCATTTTAATTAACATACATCAAAATAACGTTGTTTTAGTTGTTTTGTTAAACTACAGTACTAAATTGAGATCAAACTCGAACTTGAGTTTTTCTCACAACTTTGAGACAAACTTGGTACGCTCAAATTCGATTTAACTCAAATCTAACCCTATCTTCAACTCATGATGTTCGAATGACATGCTCTGAGCACAATGATAATAGCTCACCAATTCTACGATGAAGGTTCCAATAAGGCCAATCATACATGCTCTGGAATTCCATATCTCAGCAGTCCTGGTAAATCCAAGAAAAGGGGCTTGGAATTTTGGCTGCACTTTCGGAAATTCGACCTAAAATTTGAACCTCTGCTTAGTTTCAGAACTGAAGTAAGAATACAAACGCAAAAAGCAAACACACGACATTCATACCCCAGCAGGAGGCTTTGCAGCTCGGATCCTGAAGGAGGGTGCCTTATTGGAGGCGGTGTCAACCCTGTTACGATTTGTAAACGGGGAAAGTTGGTGGTTTTGGCGATGAATTTGGAGAGGTTTTGTGGGCAAAAGCGATGATGAGATGAGCGATGAAGTGGCCATGGCTGTCGACTCACAAAGCTACGGCCTCGTTTACAACCTTATCTCTTCTACTTCACTAAGCATATTTGCTGGGCCCCCACTTGGAAAGAAAAAAGATTGTGGACGTCCTTTGCAGGGATTGCCTTGTTTTTGTGTTCACAGGTTCAATTTAGAGACCAATTATATGATGCCGCAATACTCAAAATTTATGGGTTTAAAGCTGGGTTAGCTACTATTTCTGACAGCTAAAGGGCTTTGAAGAGTTAGCTCGCCAGACGTTAGGATGGATTCTAAGTTAAACCGAGTTCAGTTTTGTCTAAATTTGAGACATTGCTCAATTTGAGTGCAGCCAGCTCACTTTCGAGTTTGGTTGATTTAAAAGAAATTGCATTTGAGTTTTGTTTGAGTTTGATTTTGAATCAAACTCTAACTTCAATTTGGAATTATAATTTGTATTGATTAAAATAACGTCGTTTTAGTTCATTTGTACTAAATTTTTTCAATCTCACGAACTTAATGAGTCAGATACCTTTAAAAACTCAAGCTTAACGTCATTTTAGTGGGTTCATATAGAGTTTTTTTAAGCGTATGAACTTAGCAAGCCGAACACCCTTTAAGCTCACACTTGATGTTGTGTTAATCAATTCGTATTAAATTTTTTCAAACTCACGAATTTAGTGAGCCAAACACCTTTAAAGTTTGAGATTGAACTCAAATTTGAAAATATTTAACTTTCAAGCTCGAGTTCACAAAAACTCGGTTTGACTCTAGTCTTACCCAAAGCTTAGTACTTAGTTTATTGATTAATTAGATATTTATAATGAATAAAATTGTGTACATATAGTTTTGAGTACACAATTGATATGTTTGAATTTTATATAATTATTTATTTATTTATTTTTATGTACAAAATACTTTTAAAGTCAATCTCAAGTAAATACATTATTATCCAATAAAACTGTGTGTATAACTTTTGATGATTGTGTATAAATAATATGTTCTCATGTGATTGATGTTGTTTTATCTTTAACTTTTAATTATCTAATTATATAATAACACATAGTTGTTTGTGCATAAAAGTTATATATATATATCATTACTCGTCATTGTCTGATAAAGATTTCCAGAATCACTAATTCATGCTACAATACATACATACAACATATATATTTATAATAGATTGGTGTTATTACCAATCACTATTTCATGTGATTGGTGTTATTTTATTTATAATTTTTAACTATTCAATTATATAATAACATATAATTATTTGTACATAAATATTATACACATAACATTACTCGTTATTGTTTGATAACAATTTCTAGAATCACTAATTCATGCGTGATGCAATATACACATACAACATATATATATGTATGTATGTATGTATGTATAAAATAGATCTCCGATTATTCAACGTTATAATCCTTATTGCCATCTGAGAGCACTGAATCTGCAATAGAAGTTGATGTTGCTAAAGATTGAAACGACACTACAAAGTCCTCAAAACCTTCCGAAGGCAAAAATCTCAGGCCACTGTCTGAAATTTCCAGAGCTGGAAACTCCGGCAAAGTAGCCTCCTTCTCTAAGTACTGCACAACTTGTCGCATGCTCGGCCGAGCTGCAGGCTCCGAATGAGAGCACATCAACCCAAGTTTCAACACCAACTCGACCTCCTCCGCAACATAGTCACTTCCCAATTTTGGATCTCTTGCCTCAATAATTTCACCTTTCTTCCAAAACCCAAATACCAAGTCGACCAAAACCACAGTCTCCTCTGTCGGCGATTGTGGCTCTATTGGTCGTCTGCCGCAGGCAACTTCAAGAAGAAAGGCACCAAAACCAAATACATCAGTGCTTCTTGTGGCCTTTCCTGTTCGAGTGTGCTCCGGGGCGAGGTAACCCAGAGTGCCCACCACATGTGTTGTTTGTGGATCAGTTCCATGGTCATATAATCTTGCTAGCCCAAAATCGCCCAGCCTTCCATTGAATTCACAATCGAGCAACACATTACTAGCCTTGACATCTCTGTGAATTACAACTTTTTCCCATTCTTCGTGTAGATAAAATAGGCCAGAGGCTACGCCTTTGATCACCTGTGTTAGCAATAGAAAATATTGTTTTGTATTTATATACGAGAAAGATATTAAGGTATGAATGCTGATTGATTACTGAAAATATGCTGATTCATGGCTAAAATTATGATATGATTGATGACTGTAGATTATGCTGATTGATGGTTGAAATCATGTTATGATTGATGTTATTATGCTAGCAACCTGAAATCTTTGAGCCCAGTTCAGGGTGAGCTTTTGTTGGCCATAGATGTACTTGTCGAGGCTTCCATTAGGGATGTAGTCATACACCAGAAGCAGCTCTCCTTTGCGCCGGCAATAACCCAGAAGTTGTACCAGATTCCGGTGACGGAGATGGCCAATACTGACAATTTCAGCAACAAATTCTCTCATTCCTTGTCTTGATTCATGGGAGACTCTCTTCACTGCTATTTCTACTTTAGATTTTGCTAGTGCACCTCTGTAAACACTCCCAAATCCACCACTGCCTAATAGCTCTGTTTCTTTAAACCCTTTGGTGGCAAAGTAAAGATCTTTGTATTTGAATCTGTGAGGCCCATATTCAAGCTCCCAATCTTCAAGCACTTCAGAGAATTTCCTCTTCCTTCTTATGACATAAGCTGCACCTGAAACCGCAGCTAAAATCAAGCTTGCAAAAATCACAGGGAGCCCAATTGTGAAAAGCTTTGATGTCCGCTTGGGGCCTATTCGGGGAAGCTTGGGAAGTTCAGAGAGGAGGAGCTCCTCCGCTTGGCCGTTCATTTTAAAACTCCAACCCAAAACATAATGAGATGAAAACAACGAACCAGTGGAAGATGAGAAGCCAACAAACATGTTTTCTGTAAAAATTAATGAAAGATCCCTGGACAAAGACAGAAGCGGATTTCTAGGCTTACCCATGTTGAATGGAGCTAAAGTGACATTAATTTGCTTCTCGTCGCCATTATATTCCACCCAAACTTGAATTCTCTGACGATCAATGAGCGTCAAGTTGTTAAAGTCACCTGTCTGATTATCATAATAGCCAGCTGGAGCTGAAATCTCAGACTTCAATCCATTAACATCAATCCCCACATGGTTACTATTAATATCATCAAACTCGGTATTCTGAACAGTGTCAAATTCTACGGCGAAAACATGATTGCTGGCATTTCCATTGTTGCTGTTGTTGAAAAGGCCGAGGTATTGACTGGTAAGACCAAAGGGGAGCCCTAGTGTTGGGGCAATCACGAACGCCATACCTTGCCCACTGAGAATGTCAAACTGAGACTGGATACCGATAACAAAAGTTGTAGAAAAAGAGAAAGCCGTGCCATTCGATGATGTTTTGAAGGATATTGGGTTACGGTAGAAAGCTTGACCCTTTACCCTATTGGTGTTGTTGGTAAGCTGTAAAAGTCCGCCGTCGGTAAACTTTGCTACACCATGAAGGCTGAGATTTTCCGATCTGAAGCCATTGTACCTGAAACCAAGATGGTCATCTGCTGCAACTAACCCGATTAGGTAAGCCACTGCAATTGCAAATTTGAAAAACATGGCTAGGCAGAGCAATTTCTAAAACCAGGCCCTTCTTATATATAAGAGACAGAGATATTGAATTTTTTACCCCTTGTTTCTTTTAACCGTGTATATATATATATATATATATATATATATGTGTGTGTGTGCGTGTGTGTGTGTGTGTGTGTGTGTGTGTGTGTGTTAACTATTTCAAACCTTAAATAAAAACATCAAAACAATAATCCATTTTTTTAAAATATCTCTGTTGATATAACTTACGTAAAAAGAGAGAATATACAACAGTAATTTTTCTTCTTTTACTTAATTAAAAGAGAGAATACACAACCAGTGAGAGAAATCATTATAAAAGTTCAATTTGAATTTATGATTTCATGTTGTTAAATTGTTTAATGTTATAATTTCATATTGTTGTATTATTTAGTATTGTTATAATATTTATTGATGGTTAAAAAATATGAAAAAATAAAAACCAGACGAAGAACAGGTTAGCATTAACGACTTTCTCTCACCAGTTTTATTATTCAATCGCAAGTGTCTTCTCTATTGAAGAATTTTTTTCATATTGCAAAGATTCCTTCTTTTGCTAGAATGCTGAGTAAAAAAAGAGAGATTACTATTGTATATTCTTTTTTTTGTATAAGTTACATCAATAGGGGTGTTTTAGAAAAATGAGTTATTGTTATAATATTTTTATTTAGGATTTAAGATGATTGGTATATACGTATACATGGTTAAAAAAAGACTAAAAAATTCAATATGCCTAAGATAAAAGAATGCAAAACTAGGAAGCCCAGAAGTTTCTGAAAGGTTTCCGTTTCCCTTTTCGAAACGCCCCAGAACTGGTTCAAAATGTTTGAGGAATAAAAAAAAATTCGAAACTTGTATTTTTTAATCGATTTTTATGTTTCACTTTCCTTCCCAATTTGAAACTCTAACTTTAAATTTGTTTCCTCTCCTCTCTAATATCTGACGCTTCTCTTCTCTCAGGTGTGTTAAAGTTCATCAACTTTTCATCTTCAGTTTTTTTTATTGTCAGTTAACACTAAAAAAATTAGTTTCATCATGTTTGATATACACTATTATTTGATTGTCAGTTGATCGATCAAATTAGTTAAGTGCACACATTATTTTAACTAAAAAGTTATTATTGTAGAGATTGTTGTATTTTTTTTATAAAAGTTGGTATTTATAAAAAGTTTCTAAATTCTTTATATTTATACATTTTTTCACATTATCTTTCCTATGTTTTCGTATTCCTGTTTTCGTGCTACGTAAATGAAAAGTACATGCAACTGTTAACCAACAACGCCGTCAGGTTGCTGCCTACTTATTTATTATGCATCAGGATGAACTTTCTTTGGGATCGACTGTAGAAGCGAGACTTTTGGTGGAGTTTCTTGGAGGAGAAGGCACTCAAGATTTAATATTCATTTCCAGGTTGAACAGTATGCACCATGCTTGCTATTGTCTTTCTTCTCATTCTTCTGTATCCGTCAGCTCCTTCCATAGCGTTGAAGCAGAACTTTCGGCCAGTGGTGGGTCAAGGGCAAATTATGAAACAACAGAAAAAGGAAAGCTAGTGCTTGAAGAAACTCAGCAAGTCGCTTAAATACCATTTTTGTTTGACATTTTTGTGCTCTGTTGCAGAGATATGACTTCAAATTCTATCAGTAGTTAGGCTATCAATGTCGATTTGTTCAATCAATGCGAGTAGATATAAGACTAATGATAAAATTATGCATGTCAATATTGACTTATATAATTATTATTAATTTTAAATTACAAATTAAATAATTATCAATCATATAATAAGATATATAAATATATATAATTATATAAAAATAAATAAATATATAATATTATTTTAGGATAAAATAAAGTGGTGATTTTTCATTGGAACAAAACAATTAGTGTTTGTGTTAGCTTTGTCAATGTCACGTGTTAGAATATAAAAGGAGATGACAAGCCTACAACTAGCTGGTCTTACTAAAATTGATGGCAAGTTCAATCCACAATTACATGTATTTACTTTTGTGTGGCCCATAGATTATATATTATGTTGGTATTTGAATGATATAGTAATAAAGAGTAATATTATGTCTATTTATTTTTAAATATATAAATTTTATATATATATATATATATATAATATACCATCCTGTAATTAGATGTTATTTTATTATTAATTTAAAATTATCTAATCACTTGATAATACATCATGTAGTATTCATTTGTATACTCAAAAGTATATATACATAATTTTATTAAACTTTTAATTAATAAATTTGTAACACTTATCTTTAAAAGTATTGTTATTTAGGGGAAAATGCTATTAACTTGTTTATGATTATGAGTAGGTTTGGATATGATCCAAGTCGGCTCGGTCTCGAAAATTTATTCGGTTTGATTTAGCTCGGCTCAAATTTGAATCAAACTCAGGTTATCTAGGGAAAAATGCATTAACTTGTTTATGATTATGACTAGGTCTGGACATGATTCGAGCCGATTTGGTCTCAAAATCGGTTCAACTTGATTTAGCTTGACTCAAATTCGTTTGATTTAAATTTGAACCAAACTCGAGCTAAAAGATTTAACTCATTTTTTAAATCTAACCAAACCTGAGCCTAGGGGTGTTCAGCTCAAATTAATAGTTCAAATTTGTGATTCGATTCGGTTCGAATTTGTGGCTCTTTTCAACTCAAATTTGAAAATTTGAATATTATTTAGGTAAAACGACATTGTTTTGTCAATGAACCATAAACTCGAACTATGACTCTAAGTCATAAATTCGAATCATTGATTCGAGTAAAATTGAGCCAAATTTGAATCAAACCAAATTGTGCCATTTTTTATCTGAACTGAACTCAAACCAGACTTAATTTTGGCTCGACAAATTTAAACCAATTTCAAACTGAACTCGAGCCAAGGGTGTTTGGGGTTAGCCTAACCCGAATTGACCTCTAATTATGACTTAACATAAAACTTACGAAAACAAACATTCAAATATATTGAAATAACCTTGATATATTAAAATCTATGTCACACACAAAACATACAAAAGATGTTTAAAACATAAATCATTCACAAAGTGTATAGAATATAAAACATTACATCGCTATAAACATAATATCAATATAACTTGTAACATAACATATCCCCTCGTGCTCAACCTTTATAGACCTTTTCATAACGGTCATCATCATTTGTTACTTAAAAAATATTAAAGGAAATGAATAAGTAATAATCACTTAATAAACATTAGTCTATACTTCTTTTCTCTTAATTCCTTTACATACTTTATTAGGTGAATTTTGTCATCTAGGGTACGCATGCACAGACAAATTCTTTTTCTTTTCTCCTTATAGATTAGGAGTGACCAAATCTTCTTTTAACTACATCTTAGATTTGAACCATAGTTGATGATAGTGCCAGGAATAAATATTTTTCTATTTCCTACTTGTATAAGCCCATGTCCTTGCTTTTCTATCACTCTTAATTCTAAACTTCCTTTTCAAATTTCATATTTTCGTACCCACATAGATTGAAAGTTTGTTATGGTTTCAGACTGGTAATAAATATTTAGGCTTTGTAATATTTAATTGATGACAAGTTTGTATATTCCATCACCTATACAAGTTCCTAAAGAACTTGTTAGAGGAGTATGAGTGATTCATATACAACACAATAAATTGGATACTGAGGATTGATACGAAAGTAACTTGAACTAATTCAAATTGATACGTAAGTTTAAAGAAATATTATTTTATTATAATTTGTTATAGATAAATTATACAAATATTGAAGGAAAATATCAATAGTAGTTGAAATTCTTACAAATTATATATAGTTGTATTTTTATATAGTTGTAATCATTTATATTATTCTATAAAATGTGATATTATGTATTTTATTAATAGTAGATTAAGATAATTTGGTAGATAAATTAAAACACTAAAAATACTTAGGAAAGTTTAAAAAATAGACAATTTTGGGTTAATTAGGTCGTGTTGAGTCAATTTGAATATTAAAAGATTGGGTTAAGGTTAAAAATTTTAAAATGATTCTAATTCAGGACGGGTTAAAGTTAAAAGTCTTTAACTTGAAACTTAAATTGATATGACACGAACTAAAGATGATAATTTTGATCTAAATTTAGGATTTGGGGGGACATGGATACATATGTCCTGTCCCCAACCTACCTTGTTCTTGTCCCCGTCCTTTAATATTATTATACATGTTTAAAATATTAAGATATCTTCATAATTTTAAATTATTTATATTTCTTATTATGCATATTGAGGACTTAAGATAGTTAACTTATGCTATTTGTAATATTTTAAATAGTAGGTTGGTTTTGGTTTAAGTTAATTTAATTGTTTAATATTGTTATGTTGTATTTAAAGGTATAAAGAGAGAATTTCTTTCTATAGGTATAGGGATAGAGAGAAGATTTTTTTCCATAAATAAGAGAGGAGAAAAGAAGTTTTTTCTACGAGTAAGAAACGAAAAATCCTTATCATCCATGTAATAAAGACGAGTTGAGAATGAAAATTGACATCTCCTACAAAAATGAAGGCAGAAAATAATGTATTGAACCTCATTCCTTCTCATTGTCATCCCTAACATGAACACAAGCCGGTAACATTAAGTGTGTAGGTGTAACTTGCTTTTGTCTTTTCATTGTTTTGTATCCGTGGGCTTCTTCCTATGCTGAAGCAGAATTTTCAGCCTCAGGGCCAAGGAAAATCTTTGAACGATAGAAAAAGGAAAAGCTGGTGCTTGAAGAAACTCAGTTGGTCGCTTAAAAATAATTTTTATGTGACCATTTTGTGCTTAGTTGCTCAGATATGCCATCAAATTATAGCAGGAGTTGGGCTATCAATTTCGATTTATTCTATCAATGCAAGTAGAAATAAGATTAAATAAAGTAGGTAATTTTCCATTGCAGCAGAACAATCAATGTTTGTACTAGTTTTGTCAATGTCACACTATTAGCCTTCACATGGAGATGACATTTTATATATATTTGAGTTCGAATCTTTGTTCGACTTATCTAATATAATATTTGAATTCAAATATTTATTATACGTGTTAAACTCCGATTTACATTTATTTATTTAATCAATACGATTCGAATATATATATATATATATATATATATATATATATATATATATATATAAACGATTGAATCATAATGATTAAATAGTTGAAAGCTAAGATTCGAACTCACAAACTTTATTCTTGAAAGTTTTAGTGGTTTAATTATTTAAGTTATAAACCAAAAACTAATAAGATTAATTTTTTTTAATGATTAGATTTAATAAAATTTTGAGCAGTACTATGTATACTAACATCGAAATAAGATTCGACTATGTTGCAATATATAACTAAAGTTAGGCAATTAAATGTACATGCGTATAATTCAAATCCATGCTTTGGAATACTTGAAATATCGCTTCACTATCTTCTCGATTGTATAGCAATTGTTGCTTGTACACAACGAGATAACAAAGGGCAACAATGTTGATTTGATTTATACACTAATAAAACTTTTTGTATAAATAATATACATAATTTTATACAGAAATAATGATATATCACTATATGATATAAAATTATTTATCTTTAATTTAAAAATACTTAATCACATTATTGTTTGCACATATTATTTGTATATATAGTATACAATATTTTTTTTTTCAAGGGTTCTACCGATTATTATGTAACCACAAATAATAATTCAATTTTTGTATTAGTAATGTTATATGTATAATTTTTGTTTTTGTATATAATTATATATATATATAACAGTGTGTTATTATATAATTAAATAGATAAAAATTAAAAATAAAATAATACTTAATTATATAATAATATATCATTATTTATATATAAAATTATACATATAATATTATTATTTATGTATCTATTAATGTCTTCAAATTTTGGAAAACTTATGAAGTTATTCTGCTAAGCTTTAATCAATGAACCCATATAATAATATATTATCTATATATTTAAATTATATATTAAAATATATATACACTTTTATTGATTATTATATTCTCATAAAAAAAAACATGTTTGACATACACTATAATTTAATTAAGAGCAATACTATGTGTACCCACTTTAGGTACACAAATGTATACACACTCATATGTGTCATCATATGATTGGTTATTGTTTTATTCTTAATTCAAAATCATCCAATCACATGATGACATATATAAATATATATATATTTATGTATCTAAAATAGATACATATAGTTTTATTGTTTAATTAAAGGTTTCGTATTACTAACAATAATTCTACGCATGTGTATTTTAAATTTAAATGAGACTGAGCCATTTTAGGGTGGGTCAGACCTACCCTCGATTAAAAATTTTTTTCAAAAAGTTTAATGAAAGCCCACTCTCACTTGTTTCATTAGGCCCAACCTCATGTAGGACTTAGTTTGGTACAACAAATAAAATAACATAATGTCATGTGGAAGGTTCAATACTAGACCATCTTTGCATGACTTACATATAAACTTAGCATAAAATTAGGAAACTAGGAATTAAATGTTATTAGTTGATGCCTTAATGATAGAGGTTTCATGTCATCAATTAATTTAAGTAATTTATAGTTTTACACAAGAAATGATACAATAGCAATAATAACAATTTGTTACCGAATAATATTTATTAGAATGATAAAGAATAACTACAAATGAAGAGAGTTAGACATGAGGTGGTTTTTCTACATGATTTGCCATTGCTCGAAGCTTAAATTTGCAGTTATGGTATTAATGACTTTAACAGAATGCTATTATAGCGTATATACCGAAATTACCAAAGAAGTGTATGAGAAAAAGTCAAAAGTTTGCTAAATTTTATTAATGTCTTCTCGTCTATCTTTGAATAAAAGTTATCTATTTCTAATTATCTGTTTTTGATTTCTCCTCTTAATAACCATTTCTCTTTACTGGATTCTAAGAAAGGGTCACAACATTAACAATTACATCTAAATTTAAATTCAAATAATAAGTTTGCAAACAATTATATTTAGAAAATAAGATAATAATGATGTATTTATAAAACTTAGAGTTGTTATTATTTTTTATTATATATAAATGATACGGAAGTAATGTCAACCAGTGGATTATGTCCTTTCAAGTTGTCACTTTTGTAGACTTTCATTTAACATTATCTTTACATGGAAGGAAAGTAATTTAGAAGCTATATATTTTTGTAGGGATGACAACGGGCGCAGAGTCTCACCTATTCCCCATACTATTTAAGTGGGATAGGGATGGGGAAATCCCAAAATGGAGAATACATTCCAAAACTTGTTCAATTTTCTAATTTATTTAATTACAATATATTAATATAACTACATTAAAAATAAATAACATCATAATGAATACGGTATTGCTATATTCAATTAATATTTGGCCAAAGGACTTATTCTCGTTCAAGGTTTTATTGTAAATCCAAACTATTATCGGTCAAATATTAAAAACTTAAATTCTCGCTCATGAGTAGTTAAAATTAATAGAATAAGTTGGTTTCAGGGTTAAGTCGTCATTTAGCTAGTAATATATTAAAAATAATAAAATATTACCTATTTCCTTCTAGTTTAGAAAACTAACAATTTTTCCTTTAGAGTTAAACTTTGAAAAATCTTATTTTCCCTCTACTAGGTTTCCATTTTCAAGCGATTTTTCTCTGGCTCTCACTCCCTCCAACAACCTTCTTTTCTTTTTCTGCTTCTCCAAAGTCTTTGTTTTTGATGAAAACAGATTGTCTTCGTCAAAGAATAATATTTTATATTATTTTAACTACCCATAAATAAGAGTTTGGATTTTTAATACTTAATAGATACCAATTTGAGTATGCAACAAACCTTGGGTGGGAATATGTCTATTAGCCTTAATATTTTAAATAAAAATAATATAAAATATTCTATGTCCTATCTATTTCTTATTGTTGTTATTAAGAAGATGAAAAGATTGTGACCAATCAACAATCTGAATTCTTATATTCCTATCGAAATAGGTTATTTCAATGTCAGAATAAGTGTGTTGATAGCTTTGACTTTATTCTTGCTCAGTTGGTATCCAAATAGAATCAAAGTTCTTCAATATAGCTTAATTCTATTGTGGCCCCATGAAACCAAGATAGTCTAGCTATTTTTTTTTTTTTGCCATTTGGTCTGGAAAAAGCATGTCATGTTTCACTCACTATTTTTAAAACTAAACCGGATCAATTGATTGAATCAAGAACTAGCTTCAAGTCTGATCAGGTTAACATTAAAAAGTTGTTTAATTAATGAAAAAATTAATTATTTTTCAATAATTTGATTATTTTTTAATAATTTGATTATTTTTTATTAGATTAGATGAATTTTTAAAGATTTGTAAAAAAAAATAAGTTAAAAAATTAAAAAAAATAAAAAAAGTATCTCATGTTCATTGAATTGTCTTTTATAGGCAAGAACTTACGAAATTATGTTTTTTTTTTTTTTGCATCATGAGATTGAAATATTTTTTTATTTTAGTTATTTCATTAAAATCAAATGAATAATCGTTATCCCTTAAAAAAGATATGTTCCAATCTCTATAAGTGTGAGTATCCTAATTGATTTTATTTTTTACAAATTTTTAAGTAAAAGTTATTCATTATAATTTGATAATTGGTTGAACTAGTTGGTTTTCGATCAAACTATGAACTAGTAAGACAATTGATTTGATCATCATTGTGGTTTTAAAAACATTGGTTTCACTAGCTTCTTATGCTGAAATATGTTGAATTTTTTAGTATTGTAATAGATCTCCTATTACGGTGACATTTTAGTGAATGAAAACTTCTTTTGTTTTGGTAAATAAGTGGTTATTTCAATGTCACCGAGGCTAGAATAGCCCTATCCTTTCCAATTCCACATCAGCAACATCATGGTGGGTTACCTATTTGTGCATGTAATTCCTAAAACTTATTGTTCCGAAGTTTAAAAGAAGAAAAATGAACCGCTAACAACTTAATGACACCACTATATTTTTAGGGAATTTCGATATGGTGAGGTTGAGAAAGTGGAGGAAGATAAAGAGAGTAATCATGAAGAAGAGAAAGAGGAACAGGGTTAGGAAAATGAAGAGTGTCTGGATGAGAGATGATGATGAGAAGGAGGAGGAGGAAGGAGCAAGAATGTGGTTGTTGGGAAGCCTATGTATTCATAAGAAAAAAAAAAAGAAAATTGCATTGATTAAATTTTTAAATATTTTTTTGAGTATTTTAAAGCTTCCACATGTTAGTATTGAATTGGTTAAAATTTTAAACATTATTTAAATAACATCATTTATTAACAAAGGTAGATGATTTAAAAACAAATAAAATTTTGAGTGCTTAATTATATGTTTAAAATTATCGGATTACTTGATGATATATTATTAAAATCTTTAATTTAGTAATACACATAGTTTTATTTACAGCTGAAGGACTATTTACTATCCAAAATATTTTTTTATCTTAAGTTTTCATCATTTACTTTTGAAAATCTCATTTATCTACTTATGAGTAGTTAAAGTTAATAAAACTTTAACCCCTTAAAATTTTATTTCCTTTTCCCTCTTTAAACCCTAAAAACTAACCATGTCTCCCATAAGCCAAGTTTTAAACGATGACATTTCTCCCCCTAGGGTTTAGTTTTCAAACTTTGATGGCATCTCCAACGCTTCTTCGATGACATCTCATTTCTCTTCCTTTAGTGATCGCTTCCTCACCATTTCCCCCTCCGACCGACAATCCTAAACATAGTAGGAGACAATATTTCGTCAGGAAAGACGATACATCATCTCCCCAACAAAGACAAGATCTCTCATCTTCTCGAGAAGACGAGCAACTTTGTCTTTTCGATAAAGCTAAGAGTTATTCTCAGCATCAATCAACACTTTCTAAGCTTCTAAATGAGAGAAGCTTGGCCGTCGGAGGGAGATGAGACATCGAGAGATATTCGTCACTGGCAATAATATCGAAGATTTGGAAACCAAACCTTACGGGGGGAAATGTCATTTTTTAAAACCTGAGTTAGGGGACAATTTTAGTTTTTAAAGTTTAAAGGGAAAAAACAAATTAAATTTTAGTTTATTTTTAATATTATAAATAAAATAACGATTTTACCTCTAAAATTGTTAATTTTAACCACTAATGAGTGGGTGTTTAAGATTTTCAAAATTAAAAGATAAAAACTTATGATAAAAGCATATTTTGGATGGGAATAAGTCCTTTGACCTTTTATTTATTGTTAAAAACAAAAAAATTAAAATAAAAAATATTATATATTTTATTATTTATTTATTATGATTATGCAGGAGAAGTTAAAAGGGTCAAGTAAGAAGATAGTTTCAAAAGATTAGGAAAATTGGATAATTAATGGAATAAAATAAAATATATATTTATATTTAATTAATTTTAAAAATTTTAAAAAGTGTGGGACAGATGGCAAATGCCAATTGGTATTAAATATTTCAGAAAGGCCAAAGCACTATTTCCCACCTAAGGTATGCTGTATTCTCAAGTGTCCCCCCTTTTACTTTGATAATCTCAAATATTCACCCATGAGTAGTTAAAATTACGACAATAAGGGTAAAATCATCATTTTCTCTATAATATTAAAATTAAACTAAAATATAATCTTTTGTTGTCCCCCTAAACTTAAAAAACCAAAAGTTTCTCCCAGCGTAAGTTTTAAAAAATGACAATTTCACCATAAGGTTTCGTTTTGAAATCTCTGACATCATCTCCGACTTCATTGTCGGCGGCCTCTCCCTCCCAAAGCATCATTTCCCTCTGACGGTCTCTCTCCTCCCATTTGGATTTCAATCAGCGTCGGAGGAGCGACGAAAAATGAAAAGCTTTGTCGGGGAAGACAAAACTCTTCATCTTCCCAGACGAAGACGAAGTTATCGTCTTCATTTGGGAAGAGGGTCATCTTCCCAGAGATCTTCTTCTGGGAAGACGATGGTCTTCCCATACGAAGACGATAACTTTGTCTTCGTTTGAGAGGACGAAGAGCTTCGTCTTCCATCGCTCCTCTGACACCGATTGAGCATCCAAATGGGAGAAAATAGGCCGTCAGAGGAAGAGGATGCTTTGGGAGGGAGAGACCATCGACAATGGAGCCAAAGATGATGCTGGAGATTTCAAAACAAAATCCTAGGGTAAAATTGTCATTTTTTAAAATTTAGGTTAGAAAAAATTTTAGTTTTAAAGTTTAAAGGGCAAAAAGAGATAAAATTTCAAAGGGTTAGGATTATATTAATTTTAACTATTTATAGATAGGTATTTGGGATTATCAAAATTAAAAAGGAGAAATTTGAACATGCAGCATACCTTGGGTGGGATAGTCCTTTGGCCTTTCAGAAATAACAAAGTTCAATCCCAAGTTGACGTGTGATGGAAATTATAAATTATTGTCAAACCAATTAGGGACACCTCATCTTCAAATGACACGTGAATAAAGTCAATGGTCACGTGGAAAAAGGAATTTACAGCAGACATTTTTGAAAAAAAAAAAATTTCTCAGGGGAGATGGCAACGAGGATAAGGCCAAATTCTCTATTTTTTTATTCTTATTGCAGAGGTGATAAGGACTTTTGTTTTTCTTTATCTGCAGAAAAAATTTCTCTACATTTTATGAATATAAATTAATATATTAAAAAAAATTAATTAAAATTAAAACTAATTTACAATTTAAATATCATAAATTACATATAAAAACCATTTAAATATAAATAAAATTAATAAAATATAAATAATTTAAAATTATGAAAATATATTAATATTTTAAATAAAAATATTAATATAAAAAAGAAAGAATAAGTAGGAGATAAGACGGGATGGGAATAGGATCTAACGGGAAGGAATAAGGACACATATATGCTATTCTCGATTGCGAGAATATTTTTTGTCTTCATTTTCATCGTCTTCTCTATTTCTAACAGAGATTTTTCTCCCTGTTAGGTTAAAAATCGTAAATTTAAATTGAAATTATTATTCACTACTTCTAGAAGTGGTATTCAAGAAAGTTCACATTGAATATTTTTCAATAAAATAAATTCTAAACATAAGAGTAGATATTTTTGATAATATTTTAAAATTAAATTATCGACTTATAAATTACAGAGCCGGTCATTACATATGAAATTTCACTTGATATGAAACTTCACTACTTGGTATGGCGCATTCCGGTTTCTTTAAAAAAATACACATTATTCCGGAGATGACATGGGAAGGAGTTGAAATTCCTAGCAAATTTTCCAAGTTTACAGAGATAACTGATAGCATGGATGCCTAAATTTTTCTTGTTATTCCTTTTGTAATAAAAAAAATTACAATTTCAAGCATCAGCGACCGCCGGAAAGTAGCGATTCTGCAACGGAAGAGGATCGTGTAAGGCCCATAGACGATGGATATGACATTGCAAAATCATCAAAACCTTCACGATAAGTAAATGTCAGTCCACTGGCTGAAATTCCAAGAGATGATAGCTCTGGCAAAGGGGCATCCTTCTCTAAGTACTGCACAACTTGTCTCATGCTCGGCCTTGACGTTGGCTCTGAATGAGAGCACAACAACCCCAACTTCAACACCATCTCCACTTCGTCTTCTACATAATCTGAACCCAGATTTGGATCCCTTGCCTCAAGAATTTCACCTTTGCACCAGAAACCCAATACCCAGTCAACCAATATTTCATCATCCTCTGGTTCTGCTCGCGGCTCTATTGGCCTTCTGCCACAGGCAACTTCAAGCAAAAAAGCACCGAAGGAAAACACATCTGTGCTTTTTGTTGCCTTGCCTGTTCGTGTGTGCTCAGGGGCAAGATACCCTAGAGTGCCAGCTACACGGGTTGTTCGAGGATCAGTGCCGTGGTCATAGAGCCTTGCAAGGCCAAAATCTCCCAATCTGCCGTTCAATTCACCGTCAAGCAACACATTACTGGCCTTGACATCTCTGTGAATCACAACTTGTTCCCATTCTTCATGTAGATAAAACAAGCCCAAAGCAACGCCTTTGATGACTCGAAATCTTTGTCTCCAATTAAGGGTCACTTCTGGCTGGTCATAGAGGTACTTGTCAAGGCTTCCATTAGGCATGTAATCGTACACAAGAAGAAGTTCTCCTTTACGCCGGCAATAGCCCAAGAGTTGTGCTAAATTCCGGTGACGGAGGCGGCCAATGCTTATGATTTCTGCTATAAATTCTCTCATCCCCTGCCTTGATTCATGGGAGATTCTCTTCACAGCAATTTCAAGTTTAGAGCCGCGTAACACACCTCTGTAGACCCTGCCGAAGCCACCGCTGCCTAATAGCTCTTTATCTTTGAACCCTTTAGTTGCAATGTAAAGATCTCTGTATTTGAATCTCTGAGGCCCATACTCAAGCTCCCACTCTTCAAGCACTTCAGCGAACTTTCTTTTCCTTCTTATCACATAAACAATACCTGAGACAGCAGCTACAATCAAGCTTGATAAAATTACAGGGAGCCCAATTGTCAAAAACTTTGATCTCGGCTTAGGACCAATTCGGGGAAGCTTAGGGAGCTGAGAGAGAGCAAGAGCCTCCGCTTGGCCGTTCATCTTAAAACTCCAACCCAAAATATAATGATTTGTTAACACCGAACCAGTGGATGACGAGAAGCCAACATACATGGCGTTGTTAAGAATAGGCGAAAGATCATAACTCAAAGACAAAAGTGGAGTACTGGGCTTACCACTGTTAAATGGAGCTAAAGTAACGTCAATTTGCTTTTGATCACCATTATATTCCACCCAAACTTGCATTGGTTGACCACTGATAAGAGTCAAGTTTTTAAATTGACCACTGCGATCTTCATAATAACCTGCTGCTGATGAATTCGCAGACTTGAGCCCATTTATATCGATCCCCACATGGTTGTCATTGATATCGAAAAACTCACTACTCTGGATGGTGTCGAGTTCAACGGCGAAAACATGATTGCTGGCATTTCCAGTGTTTGTCTCGTCGAAAAGGCCGAGGTACTGACTGGGCCGAGCCCCCGGGAGCCCCCTGGTCGGCGCAATCACAAAGGCTATACCGTGGCCGTTAAGAGTCGGATACTCTCCTGATATGATGCCGAAAACGAAGGTAGTAGAGAAAGAAAAGGCAGCGGCGTTTGGTGAAGATTGCTTGAAGGTTATTGGGTTGGGATAAAAAGCATGGCCGCTTTGCTGTTTGGTGTCGTTGGTAAGTCGCAGGAGTCCATTGGAATTGAACTCAGCTATGCCGTCAACGGTTAGATTTGCAGATTGGAAGCCATTGTGGACGAAACCAAGAGTTTCATCTCCTGCTGCTAAGGTGAGTATGAGAAAGAGAAGAATGGCGAGTTTGAAGAACATTTGTAGGTTGTTCCCCATTGACGCGTTCACTCTGTAAATGGGCTCGGGAGAGTTATAATAATCTAAATTTAGGATTTGCAGGGACGTGAATACATATATCCTGTTTTCAACCTACCTTATTCTTGTGCCTGTCCTTTTATATTATTATACCTGCTTAAAATACTAAGATATTCTTATAATTTTAGATTATTTATGTTTTTTTAATTTATTTATATTTCTTATTGTGCATATTAAGGACTTAAGATTGTTAACTTATGCTATTTGTAGTATTTTAAATAGTAGGTTGATTTTGGTTTAAGTTAATTTAGTTGTTTAATATTGTTATGTTATATTTAAAGGTACAAAGTTAGAATTTCTTTCTATAGGTATGGGGATAGAAAGAAGATTTTTTTTCATAGATGAGAGAAGAGGAAAGAAGTTTTTTCTACGAGTAAGAAACGAAAAATCCTTATCATCCATGTAATAAAGACGGATTGAGAATGAAAATTGACATATCCTACAAAAGTGAAGGCAGAAAATAATGTATTGAACCTCGTTCCTCCTCATTGTCATCCCTAACATGAACACAAGCCGGTAACATTAAGTGTGTAGGTGTAACTTGCTTTTGTCTTTTCATTGTTTTGTATCCGTGGGCTTTTTCCTATGCTGAAGCAGAATTTTCAGCCTCAGGGCCAAGGAAAATCTTTGAACGATAGAAAAAGGAAAAGCTGGTGCGTGAAGAAACTCCGTTGGTCGCTTAAAAATAATTTTTATGTGACCATTTTGTGCTTAGTTGCTCAGATATGCCATCAAATTATAGCAGGAGTTGGGCTATCAATTTCGATTTATTCTATCAATGCAAGTAGAAATAAGATTAAATAAAGTAGGTAATTTTCCATTGCAGCAGAACAATCAATGTTTGCACTAGTTTTGTCAATGCCACACTATTAGACTTCACATGGAGATGACATTTTATACATATTTGAGTTCGAATCTTTGTTCGACTTATCTAATATAATATTTGAATTCAAGTATTTATTATACGTGTTAAACCCCGTTTTACATTTATCTATTTAATTAATACGATTCAAATATATATATATATAAGATTGAATCGTAATGATTAAATAAATGAAAGCAAAGATTTGAATTCACAAACTCTATTCTTTAAAGTTTTAATAGTTCAATTTTACTAACACCTAAAATCATGCATTATGATATATTTAGGATAAATAATGTGAATAATATATATGTAGGTTATAATTATATTTTTAAATTATTTAAGTTATAAACCAAAAACTAATAGGATTAATTTTTTTTAGATGATTAGATTTAATAAAATTTTGAGCAATACTATGTATACTAACATCGAAATAAGATTCGACTATGTTACAATATATAACTAAAGTTAGGCAATTAAATGTACATGCGTATAATTCAAATCCATGCTTTGGAATATTTGAAATATCACTTCACTATCTCCTTGATTGTATAGCAATTGTTGCTTGTACAAAACGAGATAACAAAGGGCAACAATGTTGTTTTGATTTATCCACCAATAAAACTTTCTGTATAAATAATATACATAATTTTATACAGAAATAATGATTTATCACTATACAATATAAAATTATTTATCTTTAATTTAAAAATACCTAATCACATTATAATGTATTATTATTTGTGTATGTAGTATACAATACCCCTATTTTTTAATTAGATATTATTTTATTTTTTATATAAAAATATTTAATTATATAAAAATATATTATTTATATATTTAAATTTTATATATATATATATATAGTTTTATTAATTATTATATTTTCACATAAAAATAATGTTTGATGTATTAAAGGTTTCGTATTATTAACAGTAACTCTATGCATGTGTACTTTGAATCTAACTAATATGGGCAACCGTGGAATTGAGCCATTTTAGGGTGGGCCCAGACCCACCGTTAATTCAAAATTTTTCTGAAAAGTTCATTGAAGGCCCACGCTTACTTGTTTCGTTAGGCCCACCCTCATGTAGTATTTAATTTGGTACAACAAATTATATAATGTCATGTTGTAGCTTCAATGCTGGACAATCAATGATTCTAACAAAATGCTAGGGTAGAGTATGTACAAAAATTACCGAAGAGGTGCATGAGAAGAGGAGAAGAGTTTGCTAGATTTTATTAAAGCCTCTTTGTCTATATTAGAATGAAATTTATCTAATACTCATTTTTAGTTTTTGATTGTGTTTCTTTCAGTGAGAAATATCGATATGTGGGCAAAGATACGAGTTGCCCACTTTTGTAGTTAATTGCCTATGGGAAGATTTTTGATGGATAAGAAAGAAGAAACTACCTTTTAACATTATCTTTGCATAGAAGGAAAGTAATTTAGACGTCATAGATTGTAGGGATGACAATGGGCGGTGAGCCTCATCTATTCCCTAAATAATTTAAGTGGGATAGGGATGGGGAAATCCCTAAATGGAGAGTGCGTTCCACATACTCATTCTATTTTCCAATTTATTTAGTTATAATATATAAATATAATTACATTAAAGAATAACTACAAATGAAGAGAGTTAGACATGAGGTGGTTTTTCTACACGATTTGCCATTGTTCGAAGCTTAAATTTGCAGTTATGGCATTAATGACCTTAACAGAATGCTATTATAGCGTATATACCGAAATTACCAAAGAAGTGTATGAGAAAAAGACAAAAGTTTGCTAGATTTTATTAATGTCTCCTCGTCTATCTTTGAATAAAAACTATCTATTTCTAATTATTTGTTTTTGATTTCTCCTCTTAATAACCATTTCTCTTTATTGGATTCTAAGAAAGGGTCACAACATTAGCAATTACTTCTAAATTTAAATTTAAATAATAACTTTGCAAACAATTATATTTAGAAAATAAGATAAGAATGATGTATTTATAAAACTTAGAGTTGTTATTGTTTTTTATTATATATAAATGATACAGAAGTAATGTCAACCAGTGGATTATGTCCTTTCGATGAGAAATGTTTATATGTAGACTAAGGTGTGAGGTGTCACTTTTGTAGACTTTCATTTAACATTATCTTTACATGGAAGGAAAGTAATTTAGAAGCTATATATTTTTGTAGGGATGACAACAGGCACAGAGTCTGACCTATACCCCATACTATTTAAGTGGGATAGGGATGGGGAAATCCCAAAATGGAGAATACATTCCAAGACTTGTTCAATTTTCTAATTTATTTAATTACAATATATTAATATAACTATATTAAAAATAAATAACATCATAATGAATACGGTATTGCTATATTCAATTAATATTTGGCCAAAGGACTTATTCTCATTCAAGGTTTTATTGTAAATCCAAACTATTATCGGTTAAATATTAAAAACTTAAATTCTCACTCATGAGTAGTTAAAATTAATATAATAAGTTGGTTTCAGGGTTAAGTCGTCATTTAGCTAGTAATATATTAAAAATAATAAAATATTACCTATTTCCTTCTAGTTTAGAATAACAATTTTTCCTTTAGAGTTAAACTTTGACAAATCTTATTTTCCCTCTACTAGGTTTCCATTTTCAAGCGATTTTTCTCTGGCTCTCACTCCCTCCAACAACCTTCTTTTCTTTTTCTCCTTCTCCAAAGTCTTTGTCTTTGATGAAAACAGATTGTCTTTGTCAAAGAGTAATATTTTATATTATTTTAACTACCCATAAATAAGAGTTTGGATTTTTAATACTTAATAGATACCAATTTGAGTATGCAACAAACCTTGGGTGGGAATATGTCTATTAGCCTTAATATTTTAAATAAAAATAATATAAAATATTCTATGCCCTATCTATTTCAAGATGGAGCATTCATTTGCGTTTCAAACCTGTCCGTCCTTTGTCATATATGATCGTCATGGGCTTCAACTTCTTTTCTAAACATTATCACCATAATTTATAATTTAAAATTGCAGTCAAATAACTATTTTTCACCCGAAATTTGATGAAACTATAATTTTTTATCCTTTAAATTTGAATAATTTATTTGTCTATCCGTCATCTACTTTTCTTAATTAATACCATTTGATTTGCTTATGTCTTTATTCAATTTCTTAGTAATTTTATAATAAATTTGGGGTTAAAAACTAGAGTTTTAATTCCCAATTTGAAGTTGAAGACTAAAGCAAATTTGAATATTTTTTTTCTTATTGCTGTTATTAAGAAGATGAAAAGATTGTGACCAATCAACAATCTGAATTCTGATATTCCTATCGAAATAGGTTATTTCAATGTCAGAATAAGTGTGTTGATAGCTTTGACTTTATTCTTGCTCAGTTGGTATCCAAATAGAATCAAAGTTCTTCAATATAGCTTAATTCTATTGTGGCCCCATGAAACCAAGGAAGTCTAGTTATTTTTTTTTTTTGCCATTTGGTCTGAAAAAAGAATGTCATGTTTCACTCACTATTTTTAAAACCAGACCGGATCAATTGATTGAATCGAGAACTAGCTTCAAGTATGATCAGGTTAACATTAAAATGTTGTTTAATTATTGAAAATTTTAATTATTTTTTAATAATTTGATTTTTTTTTTTTTTAGATTAGATGAATTTTTAAAGATTTGTAAAAAAAATAAGTTCAAAAATTTTAAAAAAGAAAAAAGTATCTCATGTTCATTGAATTATCTTTTATAGGCAAGAACTTACAAAATTATGTTTTTTTTTTTTAATCATGAGATTGAAATATTTTTTTATTTTAATTATTTAATTAAAATCAAATGAATAATTGTTATCCCTTAAAAAAGATATGTTCCAATCTCTATAAGTGTGAGTATCCTGATTGATTTTATTTTTTTTACAAATTTTTAAGTAAAAGTTATTCATTATAATTTGATAATTAGTTGAACTAGTTGGTTTTCGGTCAAACTATGAATTAGTAAGACAATTGATTTGATCATCAATGTGGTTTTAAAAACATTGGTTTCACTAGCTTCTTATGCTGAAATGTATTGAATTTTTTAGTATTGTAATAGATTTCCTATTACAGTGACATTTTAGTGAATGAAAACCTCTTTTGTTTTGGTAAATAAGGGGTTATTTCAATGTCACCGAGGCTAGAATAGCCCCATCCTTTCCAATTCTACATCAGCAACATCATGGTGGGTTACCTATTTGTGCATGTAATTCCTAAAACTTATTGTTCCGAAGTTTAAAAGAAGGAAAATGAACCACTAACAACTTAATTGCACCACTATATTTTTAGGGAATTTCGATATGGTGAGATTGAGAAAGTGGAGGAAGAGAAAGAGAGTAATCATGAATAAGAGAAAAAGGAACAGGGTTAGGAAAACGAAGAGTGTCTGGATGAGAGATAATGATGGGGAGGAGGAGGAGGAGGAGGAAGGAGCAAGAATGTGGTTGTTGGGAAGCCTATGCATTCATAAGAAAAAAAAAAAAGAAAATTGCATTGATTAAATTTTTAAATAGTTTTTTGAATATTTTAAAGCTTCCACATGTTAGTATTGAATTGGTTAAAATTTTAAACATTATTTAAATAACATCATTTATTAACAAAGGTAGATAATTTATAAACAAATAAAATTTTGAGTGTTTAATTATATGTTTAAAATTATCGGATTATTTGATAATATATTATTAAAATCTTTAATTTAGTAATACACATAGTTTTATTTACAACCGAAGGACTATTTCCTATCCAAAGTATTTTTTTATCTTAAGTTCTCATCATTTAATTTTGAAAATCTCATTTATCTATTTATGAGTAGTTAAAGTTAATAAAACTTTAACCCCTTAAAATTTTATTTCCTTTTCCCTCTTTAAACTCTAAAAACTAACCATGTCTCCCATAAGCCAAGTTTTAAACAATGACATTTCTCCCCCTAGGGTTTAGTTTTCAAACTTCGATGGCATCTCCAACGCTTCTTCGATGACATCTCATTTCTCTTCCTTTAGTGGTCGCTCCCTCACCATTTCCCCCTCCGACCGACAATCCTAAACATAGTAGGAGACAATATTTCGTCAGGAAAGACGATACATCATCTCCCCAACAAAGACAAGATCTTTCATCTTCTCGAGAAGACGAGCAACTTTGTCTTTTCGATAAAGCTAGGAGTTATTCTCAACATCAATCAACACTTTCCAAGCTTCTAAATGAGAGAAGCTTGGCCGTCGGAGGGAGATGAGACATCGAGAGATATTCGTCACTGGCAATAATGTCGAAGATTTGGAAACCAAACCTTACGGGGGGAAAATGTCATTTTTTAAAACTTGAGTTAGGGGACAATTTTAGTTTTTAAAGTTTAAAGGGAAAAAACAAATTAAATTTTAGTTTATTTTTAATATTATAAATAAAATAACGATTTTACCTCTAAAATTGTTAATTTTAACTAATGAGTGGGTGTTTAAGATTTTCAAAATTAAAAAATAAAAACTTATGATAAAAGCATATTTTGGAGGGGAATAAGTCCTTTGACCTTTTATTTATTGTTAAAAACAAAAAAATTAAAATAAAAAATATTATATATTTTTTTATTTATTTATTATGATTATGCAGGAGAAGTTAAAAGGGTCAAGTAAGAAGATAGTTTCAAAAGATTAAGAAAATTGGATAGTTAATGGAATAAAATAAAATATATATTTATATTTAATTAATTTTAAAACTTTAAAAAAGTGTGGGACAGATGGCAAATGCCAATTGGTATTAAATATTTCAGAAAGGCCAAAGCACTATTTCCCGCCTAAGGTATGCTGCATTCGCAAGTCCCCCCTTTAACTTTGATAATTTTAAATACTCACTCATGAGTAGTTAAAATTACGACAATAGGAGTAAAATCATCATTTTCTCTATAATATTAAAATTAAACTAAAATATAATCTTTTGTTGTCCCCCTAAATTTAAAAAACCAAAAGTTTCTCCCAACGTAAGTTTTAAAAAATGACAATTTCACCATAAGGTTTCGTTTTGAAATCTCTGACATCATCTCCGACTTCATTGTCGGCGACCTCTCCCTTCCAAAGCATCATTTCCCTCTGACGGTCTCTCTCCTCCCATTTGGATTTCAATCAGCGTCATAGGAGCGACGAAAGATGAAGAGCTTCATCGGGGAAGACGAAACTCTTCATCTTCCAGGGCGAAGACGAAGCTATCATCTTCATCTGGGAAGACGGTCATCTTCCCAGAGGTCTTCTTCTGGGAAGACGATGGTCTTCCCATATGAAGATGATAGCTTCGTCTTCGTTTGGAAGGACGAAGAGCTTTGTCTTCCATCGCTCCTCTGACACCGATTAAGCATCCAAATGGGAGAAAAGAGGCCGCCAGAGGAAGATGATGCTTTGGGAGGGAGAGACCATCAACAATGGAGCCAAAGATGATGCTGGAGATTTCAAAACAAAACCCTAGGGTAAAATTGTCATTTTTTAAAATTTAGGTTAGTAAAAACTTTTAGTTTTTAAAGTTTAAAGGGAAAAAAGAGATAAAATTTCAAAGGGTTAAGATTATATTAATTTTAAATACTTATAGATAGGTATTTGAGATTATCAAAATTAAATGAGAGAAATTTGAACACGCAGCATACCTTGGGTGGGATAGTCCTTTGGCCTTTCAGAAATAACAAAGTTCAATCCCAAGTTGACGTGTGATAGAAATTATAAATTATTGTCAAACCAATTAGGGACACCTCATCTTCAAATGACACGTGAATAAAGTCAATGGTCACGTGGAAAAAGGAATTTACAACAGACATTTTTGAAAAAAAAAAAATTTCTCAGGGGAGATGGCACCGAGGATAAGGTCAAATTCTCTATTTTTTTATTCTTATTGCAGAGGTGATAAGGACTTTTGTTTTTCTTTATCTGCAGAAAAAAATTCTCTACATTTTATGAATATAAATTAATATATTAAAAAAAAATTAATTAAAATTAAAACTAATTTATAATTTAAATATCATAAATTACATATAAAAATCATTTTAATATAAATAAAATTAATGAAATATAAATAATTTAAAATTATGAAAATATATTAATATTTTAAATAAAAATATTAATATAAAAAATAAAGAATAGGTAGGAGATAAGATGAGATGGGGAGAGGATCTAACGGGGAGGAACAAGGGCACATATATGCTATTCTTGATTGTGAGAATACTTTTTGTCTTCATTTTCATCGTCTTCTCTATTTCTAACAGAGATTTTTCTCTCTGTTAAGTTAAAAATCGTAAATTTAAATTGAAATTATTATCTCTACTTCTAAAAATGGTATTCAAGAAAGTTCATATTAAATATCTTTCAATAAAAAAAATTCAAAACATAAGAGTAGATATTTTTGATAATATTTTAAAATTAAATTATTGACTTATTAATTACAGAGCCGGTCATTACATATGAAATTTCACTTGATATGAAACTTCACTACTTGGTATGGCGCATTCCGGTTTCTTTAAAAAAGTACACATTATTCCGGAGATGACATGGGAAGGAGTTGAAATTCCTAGCAAATTTTCCAAGTTTACAGAGATAACTGATAGCATGGATGCCTAAATTTTTCTTGTTATTCCTTTTGTAATAAAAAAAATTACAATTTCAAGCATCAGCGACCGCCGGAAAGTAGCGATTCTGCAACGGAAGAGGATCCTGTAAGGCCCATAGACGATGGATATGACATTGCAAAATCAGCAAAACCTTCACGATAAGTAAATGTCAGTCCATTGGCTGAAATTCCAAGAGATGATAGCTCTGGCAAAGGGGCATCCTTCTCTAAGTACTGCACAACTTGTCTCATGCTCGGCCTTGACGTTGGCTCTGAATGAGAGCACAACAACCCCAGCTTCAACACCATCTCCACTTCGTCTTCTACATAATCTGAACCCAGATTTGGATCCCTTGCCTCAAGAATCTCACCTTTGCACCAGAAACCCAATACCCAGTCAACCAATATTTCATCATCCCCTGGTTCTGCTCGCGGCTCTATTGGCCTTCTGCCACAGGCAACTTCAAGCAAAAAAGCACCGAAGGAAAACACATCTGTGCTTTTTGTTGCCTTGCCTGTTCGTGTGTGCTCAGGGGCAAGATACCCTAGAGTGCCAGCTACACGGGTTGTTCGAGGATCAGTGCCGTGGTCATAGAGCCTTGCAAGGCCAAAATCTCCCAATCTGCCGTTCAATTCACCGTCAAGCAACACATTACTGGCCTTGACATCTCTGTGAATCACAACTTGTTCCCATTCTTCATGTAGATAAAACAAGCCCAAAGCAACGCCTTTGATGACTCGAAATCTTTGTCTCCAATTAAGGGTCACTTCTGGCTGGTCATAGAGGTACTTGTCAAGGCTTCCATTAGGCATGTAATCGTACACAAGAAGAAGTTCTCCTTTACGCCGGCAATAGCCCAAGAGTTGTACTAAATTCCGGTGACGGAGGCGGCCAATGCTTATGATTTCTGCTATAAATTCTCTCATCCCCTGCCTTGATTCATGGGAGATTCTCTTCACAGCAATTTCAAGTTTAGAGCTGCGTAACACACCTCTGTAGACCCTGCCGAAGCCACCGCTGCCTAATAGCTCTTTATCTTTGAACCCTTTAGTTGCAATGTAAAGATCTCTGTATTTGAATCTCTGAGGCCCATACTCAAGCTCCCACTCTTCAAGCACTTCAGCGAACTTTCTTTTCCTTCTTATCACATAAACAATACCTGAGACAGCAGCTACAATCAAGCTTGATAAAATTACAGGGAGCCCAATTGTCAAAAACTTTGATCTCCGCTTAGGACCAATTCGGGGAAGCTTAGGGAGCTGAGAGAGAGCAAGAGCCTCCGCTTGGCCGTTCATCTTAAAACTCCAACCCAAAATATAATGATTTGTTAACACCGAACCAGTGGATGACGAGAAGCCAACATACATGGCGTTGTTAAGAATAGGCGAAAGATCATAACTTAAAGACAAAAGTGGAGTACTGGGCTTACCACTGTTAAATGGAGCTAAAGTAACGTCAATTTGCTTTTGATCACCATTATATTCCACCCAAACTTGCATTGGTTGACCACTGATAAGAGTCAAGTTTTTAAATTGACCACTGCGATCTTCATAATAACCTGCTGCTGATGAATTCGCAGACTTGAGCCCATTTATATCGATCCCCACATGGTTGTCATTGATATCGAAAAACTCACTACTCTGGATGGTGTCGAGTTCAACGGCGAAAACATGATTGCTGGCATTTCCAGTGTTTGTCTCGTTGAAAAGGCCGAGGAACTGACTGGGCCGAGCCCCCGGGAGCCCCCTGGTCGGCGCAATCACAAAGGCGATACCGTGGCCGTTAAGAGTCGGATACTCTCCTGATATGATGCCGAAAACGAAGGTAGTAGAGAAAGAAAAGGCAGCGGCGTTTGTTGAAGATTGCTTGAAGGTTATTGGGTTGGGATAAAAAGCATGGCCGCTTTGCTGTTTGGTGTCGTTGGTAAGTCGCAGGAGTCCATTGGAAGTGAACTCAGCTATGCCGTCAACGGTTAGATTTGCAGATTGGAAGCCATTGTGGACGAAACCAAGAGTTTCATCTCCTGCTGCGAAGGTGAGTATGAGAAAGAGAAGAATGGCGAGTTTGAAGAACATGTGTAGGTTGTTCCCCATTGACGCGTTCACTCTGTAAATGGGCTCGGGAGAGTTATAATAATCTAAATTTAGGATTTGCGGGGACATGAATACATATGTCCTGTTTTCAACCTACCTTGTTCTTATGTCTGTCCTTTTATATTATTATACCTGTTTAAAATATTAAGATATTCTTATAATTTTAGATTATTTACGTTTTTTTAATTTATTTATATTTCTTATTGTGCATATTTAGGACTTAAGATAGTTAACTTATGCGATTTGTAGTATTTTAAATAGTAGGTTGATTTTGGTTTAAGTTAATTTAGTTGTTTAATATTGTTATGTTGTATTTAAAGGTACATAGAGAGAATTTCTTTCCACAGGTATGGGGATAGAGAGAAGATTTTTTTTCACAAATAAGAGAGGAGAAAAAAAGTTTTTTCTACTAGTAAGAAACAAAAAATCCTTATCATCCCTCCTCATTGCCATCCCTAACATGAACACAAGCCCGGAACATTAAGTGTGTAGGTGTAACTTGCTTTTGTCTTTTCATTGTTTTGTATCCGTGGGCTTCTTCCTATGCTGAAGCAGAATTTTCAGCCTCAGGGTCAAGGAAAATCTTTGAACGATAGAAAAGGAAAAGCTGGTGCTTGAAGAAACTCGGTTGGTCGCTTAAAAATAATTTTTATTTGACCATTTTGTGCTTAGTTGCTCAGATAAAATTGTTTGATGTATACTATAATTTAATTAAAGGTTTCGTATTATTAACAACAACTCCATGCATGTATGCTTTGAATCTAACTAATACAGGCAACGGTGGAATTGAGCCATTTTAGGGCAGGCCCAGACCCACCCTTAATTCAAATATTTTTTTGAAAAGTTCAATGAAGACCCACGCTTACTTGTTTCGTTAGGCCCACCCTCATGTAGTATTTAATTTGGTACAACAAATTATATAATGTCATGTTGTAGCTTCAATGCTGGACAATCAATGACTAACAAAATGCTAGGGTAGAGTATGTACACAAATTACCGAAGAGGTGCATGAGAAGAGGAGAAGAGTTTGCCAGGTTTTATTAAAGCCTCTTTGTCTATATTAGAATGAAATTTATCTAATACTCATTTTTAGTTTTTTATTGTGTTTCTTTCAGTGAGAAATATCGATATGTGGGCAAAGGTACGAGTTGCCCACTTTTGTAGTTAATTGCCTATGGGAAGATTTTTGATGGATAAGAAAGAAGAAACTACCATTTAACATTATCTTTGCATAGAAGGAAAGTAATTTAGACGTCATAGATTGTAGGGATGACAATGGACGGTGAGCCTCACCTATTCCCTAAATAATTTAAGTGGGATAGGGATGGGGAAATCCCTAAATGGAGAGTGCGTTCCACATACTCATTCTATTTTCCAATTTATTTAGTTATAATATATAAATATAATTACATTAAAGAATAACTACAAATGAAGAGAGTTAGACATGAGGTGGTTTTTCTACATGATTTGCCATTGTTCGAAGCTTAAATTTGCAGTTATGGCATTAATGACCTTAACAGAATGCTATTATAGCGTATATACCGAAATTACCAAAGAAGTGTATGAGAAAAAGACAAAAGTTTGCTAGATTTTATTAATGTCTCCTCGTCTATCTTTGAATAAAAACTATCTATTTCTAATTATTTGTTTTTGATTTCTCCTCTTAATAACCATTTCTCTTTACTGGATTCTAAGAAAGGGTCACAACATTAACAATTACTTCTAAATTTAAATTCAAATAATAACTTTGCAAACAATTATATTTAGAAAATAAGATAAGAATGATGTATTTATAAAACTTAGAGTTGTTATTGTTTTTTATTATATATAAATGATACGGAAGTAATGTCAACCAGTGGATTATGTGCTTTCGATGAGAAATGTTTATATGTAGACTAAGGTGCGAGGTGTCATTTTTGTAGACTTTCATTTAACATTATCTTTACATGGAAGGAAAGTAATTTAGAAGCTATATATTTTTGTAGGGATGACAACGGGCACAAAGTCTGACCTATACCCCATACTATTTAAGTAGGATAGTTAATTCCCAATTTGAAGTTGAAACTAACCAAATTTGAATACTTCTTTTTATTGTTGTTATTAAGAAAATGATAAAATATGTTGCTTTTTTCAGCGTTAAAATAGATCTTCTATTACGATGACATTTTAGTGAATCAAAACCTCTTTTGTTTTGATAAAGAATGGATTATTTCAACGTCACCAAAGCTAAAATAGCCCCCATCCTTTCTTATTCCACATCAGCAACATCATAGTGGGTTACCAATTTGTCCATATAATTCTTAAAACTTGTTATTCCCAAGTTTAAAAGAAGGAAAAAATCACTTTACGTTTTCACTATATTTTGAGTTTTTTGGCCTCTTATTCCCTATCTATTTCAAGATAGAGCAATCATTTGCTTTTCAAACCTGTCATACCTTTATCATATATGATCTCCATGAGCTTCAATTTCTTTTCTAAACATGGTCATCACAATTTATAATTTAAAATTGAGGTCAACCAACTAGTTCTTACCCCAAATTTGATAAAAGGATAATTTTTTTATTTTTAAAGTTTGAATAATTTATTTTTCTATCCTTCATCCACTTTTTTTAATGAATACCTTTTGATTTGCTTATGCCTCTATTCAATTTCTTTATAAAATTATACTAAATTTGGGGCTAAAAATTGGAGTTTCAATTGAAGTTTAAGATCAAAACAAATTTGGATACTTCTTCTTATTGTTGTATTAGACCTGATAAATAAGCGAGTTGGGTCAGGTGTGAGTAAAATAGGTATGAATCAAATTATATAAGTGAGAATTTTTAAACTTGTACTTGACCCGATGGGTATGGGTTGACTCACGAGTTATCCGTTAATATTAATTTTTTATTATTTCTCTTTTGTTTTTATTATTTTAATGTATTTTTTCTTAATTTTCAATATTTTCTTATCAAATACATAAGTATTCCATAAAAGAAATAAAATTTACCTCAAATTATAAAAATATTTTTTATAAATTTAAAGAATTTTAGTATTAAATATAGAATAAATATTTCTAACAAAATGTTTAATGTTCATATTTTTTAAATTTGTTTTCAACAAAATAATTTTTTTAATTTTAAGACGAATTTAAGTTCATTTCATGTCAAAAAAAGTAAAAATATACGAAATTTGTGTTGAATGTGTTGTCAGTTTGATGTTGAAATAAAAAAAGAAAATGAATAGGAAAAAAAAGGGTGACCCATGGATACTCGCGAGCATATTGTAACATCCCTTCCCAGAAGTGTTAGCTTATAAAGGAAAAATGTTACGAATTAATATCTGGAACATTTATTTTAAAACAAATTTTAAAATAAACTCGTCACTAAAAGCGTTCTAAAATTATTTTGAGAAAACTGAAAATCTGAAAACGAATAAAAGATGTATATATCCTATATGAAAACTCATATGAAAACATCTAAGATCATAGAGTAATCATGTATATACACCTATATACAACTATACAACTATCTGAATAAAGCTAAAAGTCAACAATATCATATACATGTAACAAAAACCATAGATAACCTACCTCAGTCTGGATCTATCTTCGCTGACCTTACCTTACCTCACAGCTACCTCAATCACCTGTATTTGCAATCATGAAAGAAAAGGACGTGAGAGATAAGAACACTTAGTAAAGAGAAATAATTAAGTAAACTATCTTCATTCTTGTTCTAAATCGCCTTCGGGACTTAATCTCATATCATAACCTCCTCAAGGAATCGAGAGGATAATCTAATTCATCTTTTACTATTTGGATCACACTTAGTCTTATATGGTGTCTATTTGATACTTTCTGGAAGCTGACTATAGGGATTTGACACTTTTCTAAGCTCAAACTCTCTTCCTTTCTCTCACTACACCATTTTTGAATCTGAATTATGCTTTACTATAAGTATGCACTACCACGAGCAGACCTTACTGTGGGTCTATGTTCTACTATGAATATGTCTTATTGTAGATGTGCCCTACTATAGGTGATGTAGCATAAAGTGCCCCCTCATAGTTCGTAGCATGCATATGTGTGTTAGCTCTTACTAATTTTGTGTTAACACTTATTTATATATAAAATTATATATACAGTATTATTGTTTTTGTATCTATCTATGCCTTCAAATTTTGGAAACTTTGTGAAATGGGCTAATTGGGCCTTTAATTTTTACGGCAGAGGGATAAATGATAATATTTACAGCGCGACGAAGGGAGGTGGAATAAATGTAAGCATTTAATGGCCTTGGAAACAAAGCAATTATTGCTTTAGTAAATTACTTCATTGGTCGTAGCCCACAACAACAGGATAACATAAATGATTATTATTATTATTTAATTAGATATTATTTTATTTTTTATATAAAAAATATTTAATTATATAATAATATATTATTTATATATTTAAATTATATATATATATATATATATATATATATATATATATATATATATATATATATATATATATATATATATATATAGTTTTATTAATTATTATATTTTCACATAAAAATAATGTTTGATGTATACTATAATTTAATTAAAGGTTTCGTATTATTAACAATAACTCTATGCATGTATACTTTGAATCTAACTAATGCAGGCAACGGTGGAATTGGGCCATTTTCGGGTAGGCCCAGACCCACTGTGAATTCAAATTTTTTTTTAAAAAGTTCAGTGAAAACCCACGCTTACTTGTTTCGTTAGGCCCATCCTCCTCGTCTATCTTAGAATGAAATTTATCTAATACTAATTTTTAGTTTTTGATTGTGCTCTTTCAGTGAGAAATATCTATATGTGGGCTAAGGTACGAGTTGCCAGTTTTGTAGTTTATTGCCTCATGGGAAGATTTTTGATGGATAAGAACGAAGAAACTACCATTTAACATTATCTTTGCATAGAAGGAAAGTAATTTAGACGTCATAGATTGTAGGGATGGCAATGGGTGGTGAGCCTCACCAATTCCCTAAATAATTTAAGTGGGATAAAGATGCGAAAATCCCTAAAGGGGCGTTTGGTTTGTATAATATTTTATTATCAAAATAGAAAGATTATCTTAAAAATAGATTACTGATAAGATTACTGGAGATAAATGATTATTACGTTTGATAAAATTTGATAAAAATAGATGGTATAAATAATTAATGCATTTGGTTAACGGTAATAAAAGAATACTAGTAAATTATTTTGCTTAAATGCCCTTGAATATAATTATTTTTAAATATTTTTTTATATTTTTGTTATATTAATTAAAAATAATTTTATTTTTGTCTTAAAAAATTTATAAATAATAATATAATTATAATAAAATCAAAATTACCTTGATAATATTTTAATATTTAAGGTAAAAGTGATAATCAGATTATCTCATACTCATTATATTTTTCAATTTATTTAATTATAATATATAAATATAATTACATTCAATATAAATAACATTATAAAAAATACAGTATTGCTATATTCAATTAATATTTTAAATAAGAATAATATAAAATATTCTATTCTCCGTTATCACCACAATTTATAATTTAAAATTGAGGTCAAATGACTATATTCCACCCGAAATTTTAAGAATAGTTTATTTGTCCATCTAACATCTACTTTTCTTAATGAATACCTTTGGTTTGCTTATGCTTTTATTCAATTTCTTTGTAATTTTATACTAAATTTGGGGCTAAAAACTAAACAAATTTGAATACTTCTTTTTATTGTTGTTATTAAGAAAATGATGAGTTGAGATCAATCAACAATCTAGATTCTTATAGTCCTATTGAAATAGGTTATTTCAACCCCAGTGTGTTAATAGCTTTGCCCTATTGTAACTCCTTGTCAAAATAGAATCAAAGTTTTTCAATATAATTTATCAATAAAACTATGTGTACCCACTTTAGGTACATAAATATGTATACATTTATATGTGTCATCATGTGATTGGATGATTTTGAATTAAAAATAAAACAATAACCAATCATATGATGACACATATGAGTATGTATACATTCATAATTTATTGTTGTGGCCCCATGGAACCAAAATAGTCTAACTATTTTTTTGTCATTTGGGCTGAAAAATAGTCCCATCCATTCCTAGAATAGCCCCATCCTTTCCTATTGCACATCGGCAACATCATAGTGAATCAAGTCAATGGTCATGTGGAAAAAATTTGTGGTAGACATTTTAAAAAAAAAAGAAAAATATCCCAAGGGGCCCTCCTAGCACTACCCTCCAGAGAAGTACACATTGCTCTGGAGATGACATGCTTAATTTCAGTGGAGCATAGATTAAATTGGGCTTGACTTTAGTTTTGAGTTTGATTGAATATTATAGTCAATAGAGAAAAAAAAAAAAAGGTTAGAATAATATAGTTTTAATTTGTATAAATTAAAATAGTATTTTTTTAGTTATTTTATATTAAAAAATTTCATATTGATAAATTTAACGAGTTAAATATTCTTAAAATTTGAGTTTAGATTTAAAAATATTTAACTTTTAAATTTGAATTTGATTTTATTTGATTGAGTTTGTTTTAAGTTCATTTGAGCCGAGCTCCTCGTATCCATGGGAAAGAGTTGAAATTCCTAGAAAATTTTATATGTTGATGGAGATAATTGATAACATGGATGTCTAAATTTAGAGTTGATAATTTTTAATATAATCAGTTACCTGATATGATACAATACGAAAAATATCGGGGTAAGGTTAAGTTTTTTTATATTAAATTTATTTTGGGTCAACTCAACACTACTCAAAATTAAATTAGGTAGTGTTAGGGTTCACACTAAAGTAACTTGCACGACCCCGAATCGATACAAATATTTTGGAGAAATATTACTTTAATAGATTACATATAATTGTATTTTTATATAATTATAGTTATTTATATTATTGTTTATTTTTATTTAAACATTTTATTTTATTATTAAGTAATAAAAATTTGATTTGGATAGTCTGATTATAGATGTGTTTTTTTGAATGTCTTACTCATATTATAATTATATATTGTATCTTTATAGTAAGATTTTGAAATCTTTATAGATTGTATATAATTGTATATTTGTTTAATTATAATTACTCATTATTTTTATTTAAAAATTTTATTTTATTATTGAATAGTCGAAATTTGATTTAACTAGTCAGATTATTGACGTGTTTTAAAGTCATAATATGTAAAATTTTAGAGTATTTGTTAATAAATCAAAATATTATATTGAATATTTTATTAATGATAGATTGAAGTAATTCCATGAAAAAAATTAAAACAATAAAAATATTTTACAAAATAAAAACAATAAACAATTTTAGATTAAATTGGATCGAATTGGATTAATTCAAATATTATAGAATTGGATTAAGATTAAAAACTTTTGATATAATTTTAATTTACATTAAGATAAAATTAAAGATCTTTAATACAATACCATATAAATATATTTTCAGGGCACGAAGTGCAAGGTCAACCCAAATTCTTTCTGATTATTCCTTCTGTAAGAAAAAAATTACAACTTCAAGCATCATCGACCACCGGAAAGCACCGAATCTGCAACAATAGAGGATCCTGTAAGGCTCACAGATGTTTGATACGACATTGCAAAATCATCAAAACCTTCACGATATGCAAACGCCAGCCCACTGGCTGAAATTCCAAGAGATGAGAGCTCCGGCAAAGGGGCATCCTTCTCTAAATACTGCACAACTTGTCTCATACTCGGCCTTGACGCTGGCTCTGAATGAGAGCATAGTAACCCAAGTTTCAACACCACCTCCAGTTCATCTTCTACATAATCAGAACCCAAATTTTGATCCCTCGCCTCAAGAATTTCACCTCTGCACCAGAACCCAAATACCCAATCTACCAGTATTTCAACATCCTCTGATTCTGCTCGTGGCTCTATTGGCCTTCTGCCACAGGCAACTTCAAGCAAAAAAGCACCAAAAGAGAACACATCTGTGCTTCTTGTTGCTTTTCCTGTTCGTGTGTGCTCTGGGGCAAGATACCCTACAGTGCCCACCACATGGGTTGATCGAGGATCAGTGCCGTGGTCATATAGTCTTGCAAGGCCGAAATCTCCCAATCTGCCGTTAAATTCACCGTCAAGTAACACATTACTGGCCTTGACATCTCTGTGAATCACAACTTGTTCCCATTCTTCATGTAGATAAAACAAGCCCAAAGCAACGCCTTTGATGACTCGAAATCTTTGTCTCCAATTGAGGGTCACCTTTGGTTGGTCATACAGGTACTTGTCAAGGCTTCCATTAGGCATGTATTCGTATACCAAAAGAAGTTCTCCTTTTCGCCGGCAATAGCCCAAGAGTGGAACCAAATTCCGGTGACGGAGGCGGCCAATGCTTATGATTTCTGCTATAAATTCTCTCATCCCTTGTCTTGATTCATGGGTGATTCTCTTCACTGCAATTTCAAGTTTAGAGCTGCGTAACACACCTCTGTAGACCCTGCCAAAGCCACCGCTGCCTAACAGCTCTTTATCTTTGAACCCTTTAGTTGCAACGTAAAGATCTCTGTATTTGAATCTCTGAGGCCCATACTCAAGCTCCCACTCTTCAAGCACTTCAGCGAACTTTCTTTTCCTTCTTATCACATAAACTATGCCTGAAACTGCAGCTAAAATCAAGCTTGATAGAATTACGGGGAGCCCAATTGTCAAAAACTTTGATCTTCTCTTAGGACCAATACGGGGAAGCTTAGGGAGCTGAGAGAGAGCAAGTGCCTCCGCTTGGCCGTTCATCTTAAAACTCCAACCCAAAATATAATGATTTGTTAACACCGAACCAGTGGATGATGAGAAGCCAACATACATGGCGTTGTTAAGAACAGACGAAAGGTCATAACTCAAAGACAAAAGTGGTGTACTGGGCTTACCCCTGTTAAATGGAGCTAAAGTAACATCAATTTGCTTTTGATCACCATTATATTCCACCCAAACTTGCATTGGTTGACCACTGATAAGAGTCAAGTTTTTAAATTGACCACTGCGATCTTCATAATAACCTGCTGCAGATGAATTCGCAGACTTGAGCTCATTTATATCGATCCCCACATGGTTGTCATTGATATCGAAAAACTCACTACTCTGGATGGTGTCGAGTTCAACGGCGAAAACATGATTGCTGGCATTTCCATTGTTTGTCAAGTTAAAAAGGCCGAGGTACTGACTGGGCCGAGCCCCCGGCAGCCCCCTTGTAGGCGCAATCACGAAGGCGATGCCGTGCCCGTTAATAGTTGGGTACTCTCCTGTTTGGATGCCGAAAACGAAGGTAGTGGAGAAAGAAAAGGCAGTGGAATTTGTTAAAGATGATTGCTTGAAGGTTATTGGGTTGGGATAAAAAGCATGGCCGCTTCGCTGTTTTGTTTCGTTTGTAAGTCGCAAGAGTCCCTTGGAGGTGAATTCGGCGATGCCATCAATGGTTAGATTAGCAGACTGGAAGCCATTGTAGACGAAGCCAAGAGTTTCGTCTCCTGCTGCTAAGGTGAGTAGGAGAGAGAGAAGAATGGCGAGTTTGAAGAACATGTGGAGGCTGCTCTCCATTGACGCGTTCACTCAGTAAATGGCTTTACAAGCGTTATAACGAGGGTTATTGAAAAAAATATCACAATTTCGCCCGTTTATACATTTTTTCCACAATTTTTTATACACATACAAATATACTATAAGAAGTGTACAGTTTCAAAAATACCCCTGTGATAAGAAAAAATTAAGAACCATATGATGGTACCGTTTATACATAAAAAGAATTCTGCAGACAATTTTTTTTCGCAAATCAGAAGAATCCGTGGAAAGCACATTTATAGAAAGCCACGTTTTGAATTTAAAACCCCAATGCTATTCACCTTTCTCATTTTCTAAGCCTCCACCGACTCACTTTCCAAGCTTATCCCTTTTGAAGTCTCCATGGTGAAGAAGAAGCAGTCGACATGGACACCTACATCGACAAGAAGGAGAACCGACGCTAACGACGAATGCTCCATCCATCAATGTTGATGAGATGGAATGCTCTATCTACCAACATCGTTGTCTAAATCTAACTGATCAAGGAAGAATGACACGTCAAATTTTACGGATAAATATGGAGTGAGTGAAGATATAATACCTTAATCCCGTCGCTATCCTTATAAGGGAAACCTTTTCTTGTTCCCTTCTCTTGATATAAGTATGATGAAAATTCCCATCTCTTCCCTACAAGAGAACTTCTCTTCCTTTCCCCTTTCTAGTCCTTGTAGGAAAAATTTATAACATTTTCCTCTCTCATCCTTGTTAAAAAAATATTAGAATATATATTAAGTGTCGAGATATATTTATAATAAATACAAACTTTTATGAGTAATTTAATATGTACAAATTTAGGGAATATATAAAGAAGAGGACGAGTCAAAGAGAGAGCAAACTAAAAATATATTTATCCTTACTCTCAACTATAAAAATTTTAGTTATCTTTGTTCTTGTTTCTATCTTCATTGGGAAATCCCCTCCCCGAACAAGGGGGGAGAGGCCAAAGATCCAGTTTTTCAGGCCGGATTGCCATCTCTAAGTAAAGTAGTAGTTGCGGAAAACTAGGCTGAAGAGATCTCTTAAATATAACACTAAAATCTGGTCGACATAAATATTATTGTGATAATAAACAAGACCAGAAGAAAAAAGAATAGACTATTGAAACAATTACAAGTGTTTAGAGGTTATTTCCTCTTTAATTATACTCCTTTTCCTAAGACAAATCTAAAATTGGTACAGGCAGCTCCCATCATCACTCCTAGCTGTGGGATCATAATTTTCTGCAGATGGATCAGTGCAGCCCTCTCGGACTGGAATGTTAACCTGTTGAGCTGCTTTACCTGCATTCAAACAGTTATTAAAGCTTAGTAAATTCTGATGATTTTGTTCATTATATTCCTAAAGGTTGATGCAAACCTCTCATCAAGTCCCTTAGAATCACAGATCTAACCATGGAAACTTCCATTCTTGATGGCATCTTCATTTGCATCACCAAGGGCTGCCTCAAGTACTTGTCAGCCAATTGAGCTCTCTTCACATTCTCCTCCTCTTGCACAAGCATGCTTCCATACTCGAGGAGCTTCTGCAGAGTCATTTTCGTTTGCTTGAAAGTTGGGGGTCCCTCCTTTGAGTTCACAAGCCTCTTCCCAATACTATCAACTCCAATTTCTGGGCACCAAAGAAGTCTGCAGCAGAAAACAAAGGATTTCAGGCTAATTGTTAAACAATAATGAACAATGACTTTCGAGATAATTGAAGACAATTGGGCTTAAAAACTCATCAATAGATTGACCTAGGATTCCAAATACGAGGGACAATCTCCTAATAAAAAGATTCTAAGTGTGAGAGTAAATATCTTTTAACGATATTTTAAAATTAATTTATTGGTTTATCTAATATGATAATTATAAAACAAATTATTAAATCTAAAATTTCACTTGTTATGAAATTTAAAGTATTTGCTATGCCCATTCCACCGTTGCTTAAAAGAAATACGCTTTGTTGTGGAGAAGACATGGGAAGAAGTTGAAATTCCTGGAAAATTTTCCAGGTTTACAGAGATAACTGATAGCGAGATGCCTAAATTCTTCTTATTATTCCTTTGGTAATAAAAAAATAACAATTTCAAGCATCATCGACCACCGGAAAGTAGCGATTCTGCAATGGAAGAGGATCCTGTCAGGCCCATAGATGAAGGATATGACATTGCAAAATGATCAAAACCTTCACGATATGCGAACGTCAGCCCACTGGTTGAAATTCCGAGCGATGATAGCTCCGGCAAAGGGGCATCCTTCTCTAAATACTGCACAACTTGTCTCATGCTCAGCCTTGATGATGGCACTGAATGAGAGCACAACAACCCTAGCTTCAACGCCATCTCCACTTCGTCTTCTACATAATCGGAACCCAGATTTGAATCCCTTGCCTCCAGAATTTCACCTTTGCACCAGAAACCAAATACCCAGTCTACCAATATTTCAACATCCTCTGATTCCGCACGTGGCTCTATTGGCCTTCTGCCATCGGCGACTTCAAGCAAAAAGGCACCAAAGGAAAACATGTTTGTGCTTCTTGTTGCCTTGCCTGTTCGTGTGTGCTCTGGGGCAAGATACCCTACAGTGCCAACCACACGGGTTGTTCAAGGATCAGTGCCGTGGTCATAGAGCCTTGCAAGCCCAAAATCTCCCAATCTGCCGTTCAATTCACCGCCAAGTAACACATTACTGGCCTTGACAGCTCTGCGAATCACAACTTGTTCCCATTCTTCATGTAGATAAAACAAGCCCAAAGCAACGCCTTTGATGACTTGAAATCTTTGTCTCCAATTGAGGGTCACCTTTGGTTGGTCATACAGGTACTTGTCAAGGCTTCCATTAGGCATGTAGTCGTATCCCAAAAGAAGTTCTCCTTTTCGCCAGCAATAGCCCAAGAGTTGAACCAAATTCTGGTGACGGAGCCGGCCAATGCTTAAGATTTTGGCTATAAATGAGCAATGTTATATGTACCTATTTTTGGTACACATTTCATGTATACAGTGATGTGTCATCATGCAATTAGATGTTTTAAAACATGTGTCATCATATGATAAAAAAATATCTAATCACATGATGACACCTCATTTGTGTATATAAATTGTGTACAAAAAATAAGTATACATAATTTTATTGTAAAAGTTTCTAGTCATCAATTAATATACAATTAATATACGTAATTTATAGTTTTGCACAAAATATGTTACACTAGCAACAATAACAATTTGTTACCAAATAATATAGATAGATATGAGGTGGTTTTTTTACGTGATTTGCACATTGCTCAAAGCTTAAATTTATGGAAATGACATTAATGACTTTAACAGAATGCTAGAGTATGTACAGGAATTATCAAAGAGGTGCATGAGAAGAGGGCAAGAGTTTGTTAGATTTTATTAAAGTCTCCTTGTATATCTTAGAATGAAATTTATCTATTTAAAAATTAGAAGAAATCAATTGAGGTTTTCACTATAATTTGTGTCTTTTGGCCTCCTATTCCCTATCTATTTCAAGATGGAGCAATCATTTGCTTTTCAAACCTGTCGGGCCTTTATCATATATGATTTCCATGGGCTTCAACTTCTTTTATAAACATGGTCATCAAGGTCAACTAGCTAGTTCTTACCCCAAATTTGATAAAAGGATAATTTTTTATTTTTAAAGTTTGAATAATTTATTTTTCTATCCTTCATCCACTTTTTTTAATGAATACCTTTGGTTTGCTTATGCCTCTATTCAATTTCTTTGTAAAATTATACTAAATTTGGGGCTAAAAATTGGAGTTTCAATTGAAGTTTAAGATCAAAACAAATTTTGATACTTCTTCTTATTTTTGTATTAGACCTGATAAATAGACGAGTTGGGTCAGGTGTGAGTAAAATAGGTACGGATCAAATTATATAGGTGAGAATTTTTAAACTTGTATTTGACCCGATGGGCATGGATCGACTCATGAGTTATCTGGTAATATTAATTTTTTACTATTTCTCTTTTGTTTTTATTATTTTAATGTATTTTTTTCTTAATTTTCAATATTTTTCTTATCAAATACATAAGTATTCCATAAAAGACGAAAATTTACCTCAAATTATAAAAATATTTTTTATAAGTTTGAAGAATTTTAGTATTAAATGTAGAATAAATATCTCTAACAAAATGTTTAATGTTCATATTTTTTAAATTTGTTTTCAACAAAATAAATTTTTTAATTCATGTTAAAAGAAGGAAAATATGTGAAATTTGTATTGAATGTGTTGTCAGTTTAATATTGAAATAGAAAAAGAAAAAGAATAGGAAAAAAAGGGTGACCCATGGATACCTGCAGACATACTGTAACATCTCTTCCCAGAAGTGTTACCCTTTAGAGGAAAAATGTTACGAATTAATATCTGAAGTATTTATTTTAAAACAAATTTTAAAATGAACTTGTCGCTAAAAGCGTTCTAAAATTATTTTGAAAAAACTAAAAATCTGAAAGCGAATAAAAGATGTATATATCCTATATGAAAACTCATCTGAAAACATCTGAGAGTATGGAGTAATCATGTATATGCCCCTGGATACAACTATCTGAATAGGCTAAAAGTCAATAATATCATATGCATGTAACAAAAACCATAGATAACCTACCTTAGTCTGGATCTATCTTCGCTGACCTTACCTTATCTCACAGCTACCTCAATCACCTGTACCTGCAATCATAAAAGAAAAGGACGTGAGAGATAAGAACACTCAGTAAAGGGAAAAAATTAAGTAAACATCTCCTTTCTTGTTCTAAATCGCCTTCGGGACTCAATCTCACATCATAACCTCCTCAAGGAATCGAGAGGATAATCTAATTCATCCTTTACTATTTGGATAACACTTAGTCCCATTTGGTGTCCTTTTGATACTTTCTGGAAGCTGATTATATGAATTTGACACTTTTATAAGCTCGAACTCTTTTCTTTTCTCTCACTATACCATTTCTAAATCTGAATTGTGTTCTACCACGAGTATACTCTACCGTGAGCGGACCTTACTGTGGGTCTATGTTCTACTACGAATATGTCTTACTGTAGACGTGCCCTACTACTGGCGGTGTAGCATAAAGTGTCCCCTCATAGTTCGTAGCATGTATGCTTGTGTTAGCTCATACTAATCTTGCTTTCATCTAAAACTATTCATAACCCACTAGACTATACTTTTGAATTCTGAGGCCCAAATTCCTTTTTTTGTTTTTCTTTCTTTTCTTTTTCTCTTGTTTTTCTTTCCTTTCTTTCTTTTTTTCCAAAAACTGTAAATTATTGTTTATTAGACTGTTCATTTGGTAGGACAATCTTTTTATTCAATCAACTTAATAGTTCAAACGGTCTCTAATTCATACAAGTTATATATTATTAAAAAGAGGATTCAAAGAGCTTTCTAACAAGCTATAATAGCACTCATGATTCATCAGATAAGACAGTCAAAACTTAGGATGAAGTTAGTGGCAAAAAACTATATTTACTATTTATTTGGTGAGACAACTTTTTGTTCATGCAATTTAATAGTCAAAACGATCTCTAATTCATGCAAGCTATATATCATTTAAAAGAGAATTCAAAGAGCTTTCCAACAAACTATAATAGCACTTATGATTCATCATATAAGACAGTCAAAATATGAGATGAAATACATGACAAAATTGTAAATATTATCCAACTCTCTGCCGTGAACAAAATCACACACATGGATATGGCAAAACAATATTTCTCAACTTTAAAATTATCATTTATAATATAGAGCCAAGAAACCAAAAGAATAGAACATGAAACATACCAAGACACACTATCTTCCTTCTTACCAAGTCAATTTTATCAAGTCGGCTCTCTCCTCTTTATCTTCCTTCTTTTATCACCAAAACACACTACATATTCATAAAACATGTATATAATATATATATAAACATAGGTAAAGGGAAAAGAAATAGATCTTTTGGCTACCAAGACTTCCAAAGTGCTTCATCTTATTTTTTTTCCTTACTTTTCTTCCAAAACCCTTTGAAATTATTCACTTTTCTTAAAAAACAAAGCAAAAGCATGAAAAAAGTTGTTTTCTTCTAGAAGAGACGAGAGAAGATGATGGAAAAAGGCATAAACTTTTTTTTTTTTGTCTTTTCTCTCTTTATATATATATACATACTTTTTAATAAAAATATATATCTCTATATATAACTTTATCTTTTCGTAATTGTTATACACACACACACACACACACACACACACACACACACACACATACACATTTGAACATATATATTTAAAATTGGAAATATTTCAAAACCGGGTTAAAAAACATAAATGCCTCTGAAATGTACCTAAAGGTATTACACATACCTAACCCGCTTGCCTGCAAAAATTTATTACCCACAGATACGGGCCTAAAAATCTAAAACTTGTACACGCATTTAGATGGAGGTTATGCAAGTGACCAACGAATTTTGCCACCTCTAAAGAAGATGAAGAGATTGAGATCTATCAATAATCTGGATTCTTATAGTTTTATTGAAATAAGTTATTTCAATGCCAAAATCAGTGTGCTGATAGCTTTGGCTCTATTCTAACTCAATTGGTGTCGAAATAGAATCAATGTTCTTCAATATAGCTTAATTCTATTATGGCCTCATGGTGCCAAGATAGTCTAGCTATTTTTTGGCCATCTAGGGACCCAAAAAAATGTCATGTTTCATTAGTTTCTTGTGGTGAGCCAAGTTGATTTTTTTTGTGTCGAAATAAATCTCCTATTACAATGACGTTTTAGTGAGTCAAAATCTCTTTTGTTTTGGTAAATAAGAGGTTATTTCGATGTCACCAAAGCTAGAATAGCCCTATCCTTTCCTATTCCACATTGGCAATATCATAATGGGTTACCTATTTGTACATATAATTCTCAAAACTTATTGTTCAAAAGTTTAAAAGAAGGAAAATGAACCGCTAATAACTTAATGACATCACTATTTTTTTAGGGAATTTCAACATGGTAAGGTTGAGAAAGTGGAGGAAGAGAAAGAGAGTAAGAATGAAGAAGAGAAAGAGGAACAAGGTTAGGAAAATAAAGAGTGTTTGGGTGAGGGTTGATGATGATGAGGAGGAAGGAACAAGAACATGGTTGTTAGGAGGTCTATGCATTCAGAAGAGGAAAAAAAAAGGGAAATTGAAAATTTTACCCTCATTTGGGCCCACGTGTACATTTATACCACATTTTTTACACTCTAAATATTTTTACCACTTTATATGATAGAATATCTAAATTGTCCTTATCTTCAACCTTGAGAAACCAAAACAAAGTTTACAATATTACTTCCTTTTAATGCACTATAGAGAGAGAACATGTATAGATATTTAGTATTAGTAGTTGAAACAAGATTTATATATATGTGTTAGATAAGATCAAGTAAATTTAAAATTATTGAGTTTAAATTTTTTAGATTAAATGTATAAAAATTGTAAACTTAGTTGATCTTATCTGTCAAAATTTTGGTTGGCATCAATCTCATATTAAAGTAGCACATGAAAGATAATCCAAGAAACCACCCATAAAAAGTATGCACTGAAGTACTTAGTGTTGAATATACAAATAATACATCAATATATATATCTCAATTGTTACAATTTTAAAAATGAAAAAAATGTCAGAAACTGATTTTGGTTGGGTAAGTTATTTTGGGAGGGGGGTTGATAGCGCAAATTTGGGGGTTCGCCTGAAATTTGCTTAAAGGGGTTGAAGGGGTTGGCGCCAACCCCTTTGTATAAAGCCAACCTCTTAAATATCTCCAAGCTCTTTATTTTTTATTTAAATAAATTTTTTATTTTCGCTTTATTTAATTTTTATATAAATAAATATATATTTTTTATGAGAAATATTTTTTGTTGAAATAAATATTATTTTGTTAAATAATAAATATTTCTTGTTAATTCAATATCTATTTGATGTACGAACTGTGATATATAAAAAAATAAATATTTTTTTATTTGGTTAGAGTAAATATTATTTGGTTGAGTGGAATGGAAGAAAGTGCGAAAAATATCAGTTTGGGTGTTGGTGAAGCCAAACCTTAGGTTGGCGACGCTAACCCAGGTTGGCGTCGCCAACCCGTTCTTCGTCTGAAAAATTTTTAGATCATAATTTTTGTATTTTTTGACCATCAATACAACATTAAACAATATTATAACAACTTTAAACAATGAAAATAATATGAAATAACAACATTAAACAATCTAACAATATGAAATCACAACAAAATTAAATTTCACATTAATCAACCATACATTATTTGATTTTCAATTATTCATAAAGAAAACACATAACATATGAGCTTGAATCAAGATTGACTTGAATGTGGATGATTTTGTGTAAAATCTTTGCAATAAATGTTAATTCTCTAATTAAATCTATCAATTTTTGTCTCTTCTCCCTTGTGTCCAATTTGAATCCTTTATAATGACTTTCTCACGGGTTTTATTGTTCAATAACATGTGTTCTCTGTTGAAGAAGTGTTTTTTTATGCTACAGAGATTCCTTTCTCATTGGAAGGCCGAAAAAAAAAAATTTTCTCTTTCTGTATGCAGGAGTTACATCAGCGAGGGTATTTTGAAAAATACTGTTATGGTATTTTTGTTTAGGCTTTGAGATGGATACTATATATATATATACGATGAAAAAAAGGGTAAAATTTTTAATTTTGCAAAAAAAAAAGCGTTGATTAAGTTTTTAAATATATTTTTTGAATATTTTAAACCTTCCACATGTTAGTATCGAATTGGTTAAAATTTTAAGCATGATTTAAATCATCGTTTTTTTAGGTTAATGCAAAATGTCGATACTACCCTTTTATGTAACATCATTTATTAATAAAATAACTAATTTGTAAACAAATAAAATTTTGAGTATTTAATTATGTGTTTAAAATAATCAAATTATATAATAATATACCATTAAAATCTCTAATTAAATAATAAACGTAGCTTTATTTGCTGTAAAAAACAAATAAATTAAAATAAAAAAATATATTATATATTTTATTATTTATTTATCATGATCATGGAGGAGAAGTTAAAAGGGTCAAGTAAGAAGATGGTTTCAAAAGATTAAGAAAATAGGATAGTTAATGGAATAAAATAAAATATATATTTATATTTAATTAATTTTAAAACTTTAAAAAAGTGTAAGACAGATGGCAAATGCCAATTGGTATTAAATATTTCAGAAACAACAAAGTTCAATCACAAGTTGACGTGTGATAGAAATTTTAAATTATTGTCAAATCCAATGAGGGACACCTCATCTTCAAATGACACGTGAATAAAGTCAATGGTCAAGTGGAAAAAGGAATTTACAGCAGACATTTTTGAAAAAAGAAAATTTCTCAAAGGAGATGGCAAAGGAGGATAAGGTCAAATTCTCTATTTTTTATTCTTATTGCTGAGGAGATAAGGATTTTTGTTTTCTTTTATTTGCAGAAAAAAATTCTCTATATTTTATGAATATAAATTAATATATTTAAAAAAATTAATTAAAATTAAAACTAATTTATAATTTAAATATCGTAAATTACATATAAAAACATTTTAATATAAATAAAATTGATAAAATATAAATAATTTAAAATTATGATGGTATATTAATATTTTAAATAAAAATATTAATATGAAAATGAGAGAATAGGTAGGAGACAAGACGAGGATGGAAATAAATCCAATGGGGAGGGAAATAGACACATGTATCTTATCTTCGATTACGAAAATATTTTTTGTCCTCATTTTCATTTTCTTCTCTATTTTTAATAGGGATTTTCCTCTTTGTTAAATCAAAAATCATAAATTTGAATCGAAATTATTATCTCTACTTTTAAAAGTGATATTCAAAAAAGTTTACATTGAATATTTTCTAATAAAAAGGGATTCCAAATATAAGAATAAATATCTTTTAATAATATTTTAAAATTAAATTATTGACGTATTAATTACTAGGCCAGTCATTACATATGAAATTTCACTACTTGGTACGGCGCATTCCCGTTTCTTTAAAAAAGTACACATTATTCTGGAGATGACATGGGAAGGAGTTGAAATTCCTAGCAAATTTTCCAAGTTTACAGAGATAACTGATAGCATGGATGCCTAAATTTTTCTTGTTATTCCTTTTGTAATAAAAAAAATTACAATTTCAAGCATCATCGACCGCCGGAAAGTAGCGATGCTGCAACGGAAGAGGATCCTGTAAGGCCCATAGACGATGGATATGACATTGCAAAATCATCAAAACCTTCACAATAAGTAAATGTCAGCCCACTGGCTGAAATTCCAAGAGATGACAGCTCTGGCAAAGGGGCATCCTTCTCTAAGTACTGCACAACTTGTCTCATGCTCGGCCTTGACGTTGGCTCTGAATGAGAGCACAACAACCCCAGCTTCAACACCATCTCCACTTCGTCTTCTACATAATCTGAACCCAGACTTGGATCCCTTGCCTCAAGAATTTCACCTTTGCACCAGAAACCAAATACCCAGTCAACCAATATTTCATCATCCTCTGATTCTGCTCGTGGCTCTATTGGCCTTCTGCCACAGGCGACTTCAAGCAAAAAAGCACCAAAGGAAAACACATCTGTGCTTTTTGTTGCCTTGCCTGTTCGTGTGTGCTCAGGGGCAAGATACCCTAGAGTGCCAACTACACGGGTTGTTCGAGGATCAGTGCCGTGGTCATAGAGCCTTGCAAGGCCAAAATCTCCCAATCTGCCGTTCAATTCACCGTCAAGCAACACATTACTGGCCTTGACATCTCTGTGAATCACAACTTGTTCCCATTCTTCATGTAGATAAAACAAGCCCAAAGCAACGCCTTTGATGACTCGAAATCTTTGTCTCCAATTAAGGGTCACTGCTGGCTGGTCATAGAGGTACTTGTCAAGGCTTCCATTAGGCATGTAATCGTACACAAGAAGAAGTTCTCCTTTACGCCGGCAATAGCCCAAGAGTTGTACTAAATTCCGGTGACGGAGGCGGCCAATGCTTATGATTTCTGCTATAAATTCTTTCATCCCCTGCCTTGATTCATGGGAGATTCTCTTCACAGCAATTTCAAGTTTAGAGCTACGTAACACACCTCTGTAGACCCTGCCGAAGCCACCGCTGCCTAATAGCTCTTTATCTTTGAACCCTTTAGTTGCAATGTAAAGATCTCTGTATTTGAATCTCTGAGGCCCATACTCAAGCTCCCACTCTTCAAGCACTTCAGCGAACTTTCTTTTTCTTCTTATCACGTAAACTATACCTGAGACAGCAGCTACAATCAAGCTTGATAAAATTACAGGGAGCCCAATTGTCAAAAACTTTGATCTCCGCTTAGGACCAATTCGGGGAAGCTTAGGGAGCTGAGAGAGAGCAAGAGCCTCCGCTTGGCCGTTCATCTTAAAACTCCAACCCAAAATATAATGATTTGTTAACACCGAACCAGTGGATGACGAGAAGCCAACATACATGGCGTTGTTAAGAATAGGCGAAAGATCATAACTCAAAGACAAAAGTGGAGTACTGGGCTTACCACTGTTAAATGGAGCTAAAGTAACGTCAATTTGCTTTTGATCACCATTATATTCCACCCAAACTTGCATTGGTTGACCACTGATAAGAGTCAAGTTTTTAAATTGACCACTGCGATCTTCATAATAACCTGCTGCAGATGAATTCGCAGACATGAGCCCATTTATATCGATCCCCACATGGTTGTCATTGATATCGAAAAACTCACTACTCTGGATGGTGTCGAGTTCAACGGCGAAAACATGATTGCTGGCATTTCCAGTGTTTGTCTCGTTGAAAAGGCCGAGGTACTGACTGGGCCGAGCCCCCGGGAGCCCCCTGGTCGGCGCAATCACAAAGGCGATACCGTGGCCGTTAAGAGTCGGATACTCTCCAGATATGATGCCGAAAACGAAGGCAGTAGAGAAAGAAAAAGCAGCGGCGTTTGTTGAAGACTGCTTGAAGGTTATTGGGTTGGGATAAAAAGCATGGCCGCTTTGCTGTTTGGTGTCGTTGGTAAGTCGCAGGAGTCCATTGGAAGTGAACTCAGCTATGCCGTCAACGGTTAGATTTGCAGATTGGAAGCCATTGTAGACGAAACCAAGAGTTTCATCTCCTGCTGCTAAGGTGAGTATGAGAGAGAGAAGAATGGCGAGCTTCAAGATCATGTGTAGGTTGTTCTCCATTGGCGCGTTCACTCTGTCAATGGGTTCGGGAGAGTTATAATAATCGAGAAGGCAGCCTTTTTTTTTTTTTTATAATAACAATTTTTTTTGACGATCTCTTGACAATGTCTCTCTCTTCAGCGTGTTTCTCCTTCTTATAATCTCCTCATGACATTATTAATAGTGAAGACAATGTTTTTGTCTCTAATAAAAGTGAATCATCTGTATTTTTTTATAAAGATAAAACGTTTTTATGGGAGATAAAATTGTCAGAGAAATGGAATTTCACTAGAGGGAGAGAACGCTCAAGGAAATAGCTCATTGCGACAATGTTCCTTAAAGCTGGTAGCGGTGAAAATTGTTAACTTTAAAGAGTTTGAGAATTGTCTCAACCTTGGGTGGGGATTGTTACTATTCCAATCCAATATTAGTTTTGACGGTCTACTCCGCCTTAAATGAACAAATAATTAATGGATGACTTTCAACCATGGATTTTGTCATAGTGATTTTGACGGAGAAGCCGCCACCGTGGGAGAGTGGAGCGTTGAAATGGGAAACTATTTGATTAAAAATTGGAAATTATGTAATGCCAGTAGTATCAAAGTGTTGGTTGATTATAGTTAGGTGGAGCTTGGAGAAGTGGACACGGTAAGGCTCCATGTGGAGACCAATCAAAGTCAAACGACCAATGTTTGCTTTGAAATTTCACATGGGCTAAAAGACTTATGCCCACCTAAGTTTGATGTATGTAGATGTAAACCGGAACTTTTTCCCACTAATTTTAAAAAACTCAAAATCTAATTTATAAATTATTAAAATTAATAAAACCCATTAAATCTAAAGATAAAATCGTTATTTAATTAATAATTTTAAAAAATAAAAAAATCTATTTCATTTTCCCCATTAAATTCTAAAAAATAATAATTTCTCTCAAGATTAAATTTTAAAAAGTTATATTACTCCCCCTAAGTTTCAATTTTCCAAGGATAAATTTCCAATGAATGGTCAACTTCTTTGACTCTCTCTATCCTTCTCGGAGAATTCCTTTTCTCTTCAGCAACTTGAAAGACATCTTTCTTAATAGACGAATCGATGAAGATAAACATCTTCGTAGATTCCAAATAAATTGACAAAGAAATTATTGTATGGAATTGATGAATGTGACCTAATTCTAGAATCAACGAAGATTTATGAAGACTCGCATCTTCACTAATTCATCTGTTGGGAGAGACACCTTTCAAGTTGCTCGAGAGGGAGGGAGGTATAGAGAGCACTAGAAAAGCCGATTGTTTGTCAAAAATTTATCCCTGAAAAATTGAAACTCTAAAAAGGGGAATAAACTTTTCAAAGTTTAATTTTAAGAAAAATTGTTACTTTTTAAGATTTATGAGGAATGATATAAATTTTTATATCTTTTAAAATTACTAATTAAGTAATGATTTTATCTTTAGATTTAATAGATTTTATTAATTTTACCTGCTTATGGGTGAGATTTTAATTTTTTTAAATTGATGAGGTGAAAGTTGGAGTTATATCAAACCTTGGGTGGAAATTAGTCTTTTGACCTTTCTTATATACTCCTCATCTGCTGTTCAACGGCGACTCTGATTTTGTCTTTTCTTACAAGCTTCACCCTCAACTTCTACGGAAACCAATAGTTCCATAAATTTTTATTTTCTATTAATTTTATAATTAAATAAATCCTTGTTTTCTCCATTTCGGACCAAAAAGGTCCAATGCGATGTCGTTTCCCGATGTAATCCTTTACATGTGTCAATGTCTAGTGTGGACAAGGGTTATAGCATGTTTTATGTGTAATTCGAATATCATATTAATAATCAAGGCTTAATTAATTACGAAGCAGTTTGTCGTTTAAGGAGACTCCGATAAATGAAATCAACCAATCGAGGCTCAATATCATGTCACCAATTGTTAGTATTATATATATTGTAGAAATTATATTGGATCTGTAAATCGAAACTATATTATATAAAATTAATTATTTTATATTAAAAATTAAATTTATTAAATTTATATTATTTTTATTTGGTACGAAAGGTTTTAATCTCTAATACCCTCTCTTAAAAACATCTACTATAGATTATTAAATATGTCATTTGATTTAATGTGTTATCACTTGGTCTCTATGAGTATTTTACTCTGTTAGGTTTACCTATTTGATTTTAGGTTTCGATACCATGAAGAAATTATATTAGGCTACTCATTCGGTTTTAGATTTTAATACCATTTAAAAATTATATTAGGTTTATCAATTCGATTTTAAACTATAATTAGGGATGACAACAAGAAGAGGCAGGGTGGAGATCTCAATTCTCGTCCCTGTAGAAGATATCAATTTCGGTATTCGGTCTGTCCCTATTACAGGAATAAAAATGATTTCTTGTCACCTCTTTATAAAAAAAAATCCCTTTTCTCATCCTATGAAGAAAAATTCCCTCCCTATACCTGTAAAAAAAATTTTCCTTCTCATGTCTTTTAAACATAATATAAATATATTAAATAACAAAATTAAAATCAACCTACTATTTCAAATATTACAAATATAATATATTAACCATTTTAATACGTATAATAAAAAATTAAATAAATTTAAAAAACATAAATAATCTAAAATTATAAAAATACAGTAATATTTTAAGTAAATATATTAATATATAAAAATAGAGACAGGGCAGGACAAGACAAAAAGGAGACATATGTATCTTTATCCTCAATTATAAAATTTTTTTTCCTCTTTATCCTTGCTTCCTTCCCTATTTTTTATTAAAAAATCTTTTTCTCGTTAGCGTAAAAGAAAACTCAGCCGAAATTGTCAATCTCTTACTATGATATTATGTAAAAATTATATATATATATATATATATATATATATATATATATATATATATATATATATATCTGGCAACGAAGTCAATAACTCACCAACTGATTTCATCTGATATGTACTCAATCAATAAATTTTAAAATGTAGTCAAATTATTATTCATATATATTTTATTTATAAAAATAGATAAGAAAATAAATATTCAGATATTGAAAGACTATGCTACTTCTGTGAAACTGAATTGAAGATATTATACAATATATTATAACCAAATGCCAATTACACTTTTACCCATATATATCTTATAACTTTCTATAGTTTGAAAAACTAACCCAGTAGGGTTTAAATATAATATAAATATATTAAATAATAAAATAATTAAAATTAACCCACAAATATATATTAATTATTTTAATATATATAACATAAAATATAAATAAATTTAAAAAATATAAATATTATAAAACTATAAAAATATATTAATATTTTAAATAAATATATTAATACAAAAGGTAATAATTGAGCTTCGGTAAACAAGGGATATTTTTGTCTCTAATTGTATTTTTATTTTTTATTCTCTTCTCTGATTTCATTAAAAAATCTCCTCTCCATTAAAATTAGAACAAATCGAAAATTTTAAATTCATACTAAACTTGTCATCTCTTATTTGACCCTACGTCTCTCAAATTTATAGGCACAAGTCAATACTACATGGCTTTGTCTCCATCATTTACATGATTTGACTTGAGCCACGGTGAATTTTTGCTCATCTTCTTCTTCGGAAATTTAAAGTCTGAAAGTTAAATGGCCAAGCAAGAAATGAATATTTGAGGACTTTTATCTATACGATTAGAGTGATATATGATATGATACGATACGATTCAAAATTCGATGAGTATTATATTATATCCACAACTCCTCCTATCATCTCTCAATATCCAATGGTGTGTTAGACGACAACAGGTTCTCCATACCAAACTCTATCTACTCTTTACAAGAGGCAAACTCTACGGTTAGCCAACGGGAAAAGATAACTCCGTGGCTCCAGGTTTGTCTCTAGTTGGACTAGTGACCATGGTGGAACTCACCGATATTGCTTTATGGGAGCCTCTCTAGCCCATGGTACATGCTCAGATTTTCTTCTTGTTGTGGAAAAAAATTCAGGGATGAACTTTCTATGAAATTGGAGTGGTTCCCAACATTGTTGACGATTCATTTAAAAATTCAAGGAAATGACATAAAACATTATACAACCCTGTGTTATTTTCTAATCTAAACCCAGGTATCTATAAAAACATGCTCCAGCCGTCAAATTTGGAATTTGGTACTTTGAATTTACACCCATTTGAGTTTGACTCATTTTAAGGACAGTCAAACTAGAATTTATTAAACTCTATTTAAAATTATTCAAACTTAATTTATTTTAAAAGAGTTAACCTTAAGTTTAATTTTATATTATAATTGATTTAAAAAAGATTAAAATAATATTATTTTAATTAATTTATATTGATTTTTTTGAGATTATAAACTTGATGAATCAAATATCCCTTAAGTTCAAACACAAAATATTAAACTCTTAAAATCAAATTCAAACTCGTTTGGATTCATTTAAACAAAATTTTTGAACTTAGAACAGCACAATCTGAATTCAACCCTATGGACATTTCATTATATAGGGCCAATAGATTTACTGATACTGGGAAGCTTAAAAAAATTATAAAGTGCTGTGACAGGTCGGTGGGAATGGCAAACTTTTGGCGTGAGGGAAACGTAAAATTGGGTAATGCTGACATTATTATAAAATTTGCCATGTGACTTTCTTCATAAAAAATCGTGATGCTTCAACTGTTGCTGATAATGGGGAATATAAAATACAGCATTGTTGCTTTGCAATCATAATGGTGCTTAAAGTTGTAGGAATTTGACTTGCCTTTAAAGTTGTAGGAATTTGACTATTCAATGAGTCAAATTTAGGTGGGCTGGCTCCCGATAATACTTTACAAAACAGGAACCTGACCAAATTTGTGGTCCCAAGAGGTGAGGATAGGATAAATGAGATTTCATAAAGACAATTCAATGAGAAGACCAATGACTCCTCTTTGAAGCTTCTTAGTAATATCTTCATACAAGTTTTATGTTAAATTAGGCCAAACCACTATTTCCCAGGGATGGATTCGAGCAGAGCCGAGTTCGAACATAGGAAAACTTGGTTTCAGCTCGTTTACTGTTCACTCAAGCCGAGCTTAACGAAAATGCAGCTCGTATTCGAGCTCTCTAGCTCGCGAGCTGTTCGCGAGCCTTTCAACGAGCCGGATCACGAGCCATATCGAACCGAACTATTCACGATCCTCTTATAGAGCTGAATTTCGAGCCGATAATCGAGCTAGGACCGATAACCCTGAACCAGCCGAGCCATCGAGCTTCTAACGAGCTTAAGAGCCGAGCTTTCAAACGAGCTTACGAGCTGAGCTTTCGAACGAGTTTTCGAGCTAAGCTTAACGAGCTTGTTCAACTTGGCATAGTTTTAGTAAGTTCTTGCAGCAGGTAATAACACAACTAAAGACAAGCAAATAACAGAGATCAGTTAAGTTGGATGTTAATATTTGTTCTCTCCTTTTCCTATATCAACCAAAAGGATCTAGCTAAGTGATTTTGCAATGACCTTGAACAAAAAATGAGAAAAGAAAACAGGAGATATAATACAAAAAAGTTTGATAGTTTTGACAAATCAATGAAGAAAACAATATAATCAACAAAAACTTATCACTGAATCTTTTTTATATATGGTGCAGCTGAAGAGACCTTGCCTGCCCATCTTGCGCATAAACTTTACAAATGATATTTCTTCCACAAAAATTTAGACATGCTCACTTGATAGACATGTTATGACATCTTGATTGGCTAGAAGGAAAAAATATTTAAAAGTGAAAATGCTATCTCAAATGTTACAATATCTGATTTGGAAAGGCTGCTTCTGTTATTAAAAATCTAATAAATATGTTGTATTACACTAATGTTATGCACAAGTTTCAAGACTCAACCCAGTTGAAGAGCACAGATAAAGATTAACAGCCAATTTTCTCTAGCAAAATGCCTCCTGGAACATCAGAGTTTCCTCAGACACTGGCTGAGACTTCATTTGCAACTGGATTATCTTTTTTCTTTGGCGGTTCTTGTGTCTTCTGTAAAACAGCCTTATTTGGAACCAAAACAATAAATATGTTCCTGTCTCTGAAGTTCTTGCTCTTCTCAGTGGCAATCTGCAAGCCATTGCACCAATGAAGACTTGAAATTAACAAAAGAATGAATCATAGTTTTAAATTTACTAGCTCAAAGCAACAATAGCAAAATGTGAATACTAATACTGACTGATACTAGAAATTCATGTGTAAATTATGCCATCAAACTACACACAGCAAGCATATGATAAGTACATTAGAACCCAGCTTTGGATGAACAAGTTGCCACATAATTTCCATTGATCTTTCTGTTTCCTCTAGATCATTTCCACCAACAAATGTTATGATAGCCAAACACCCGAGCAGCTACAATCACAGACCACTTATGCATAAAAACAACGGCTGACAATCGTCATGAATAAAACATTTGAAAGTAATGACAACTAAAAGTTGGCTAGTGAATTCCAAACCAACTGAAATGTTATATATATCATACATACTGCTACTGTCTTCAAGGACTCAGACCCTGCCTTTAGAGCCTGTGAAATTGGAGTGACTGATTCATCCAATATTTCCCGCGCATTGTCACCAAAGCCAACAGTCAAAGCCAACAAGCCTGCAAATTAAACAAACATAGCATTGAACATTAAATTAATGCAGGGAAAACATGAAATAAAAGTCAACAAGAGGGATCAAAAGCTAACCAATGGCCTGAGATGCTAGAGCTATCTCCCTGCTGGAGCCCCGTTTTATGGAACCCAGGCACTGATGAAGTAAAGTGGCGAATCTACACAAACCACAACAAAATATGAGAATGGAAATGGATGTCTACATCAAAATATATTGCCTGATAAATCCTAATTTATTAAGTCATCAACTTGGAAAGAAATAGAAACCACATTATTCACTTCTTTAATAAACAAGTTTATAATAAATCTGAATTTTTCTACTTCTAATAAATGGCACCGTCTACTTACTTCTTTTCAACAAACTGTTGAAACTATCACAACACATTCTTTAAAGCTGTCAGCATTTGTTTCTTGTTCTTTTTATCCTAGATGATTCACTAAATATTGCATTGATTGAGAATCACTGCTCTAAACAGATAGAGATCAACACAGCACATGCACAAATGAATTCAAACCGATACAAAACAATCTAAGCAGAACAATATCAAACCTGGCAACTCCCTTCAAACCAGCAGAAAAATAGGATATGGATTCAACTGCATTTGCAGCAATGATGGCAACCGAATCTGAGGGAGTAACAAAAAACCTAGCGAAGATTTTTTACATGTTTTAGTGGTAAATTACCATTAAAGTGAACTCTCTCACAAAGAAACCAAGTGAAAATGCTACCTTTTACCAAGGACCATGTTATGATCTGCATCACCATCAGCGGCAGCACCAAATTCTGGTGGATCTTGAGAAGGAGTTTTGCCCAGACCCATACGAGCAACCAGTTCCTTGGCATAAGTCAAATTTGGATCTAGATGCCCACCACCAAAGTCCTCCTGTTTATTATGAGGCAATGCATAAAAATAAGATCATTAGTAAATAGGTGAGAGCTGATAAAATATCAATGTAATTATTTGACAAAAAACTTTACTAGACCTTGGGTACACAGTTTAATAATGAACTTTCTTTTGCACCAAGCTCTTCCACAAAAATACGTTTTGCATAGGCACCAGCAACTCCATGAAGAGCATCATAGCTTTAAATGACAGTCAAAGAAGTTCCAGCATTTAAGAGATAGTGAAATAAATATATCAGAAAAAGAATATTATGCACCATAGACACAATTGAGAGGATTCATACCAGAATGTAAACTTAGGGGATGAAAGCAGCTTCTTAATAGACTCAAAATCAAATATTGACCTGGAAAGGTGTTTTAACAAGAAGATAAATACAACAAAAATAATAGACAATTTCCAAAGTTCTCACAATAATTTTGTAGAACTACAATAAAAGAAATGCAAACATACAGCAATGGATCAATATGACCAATATCAAATTAATTATATCAACAAAAGCAAAATAATATACAAGTTCAATATAGACTTAAAAGGAGGCAACATGCAAGTGTACATTCTTTCCAACAAAACAAGGTTTATAAAAATGATAATGTCAATCACAAGTTTTTTAAGGTAATATATAATTTTAAATAAGTCTATCCAGTTTCAAATAGCGATGCCTCAATCTTGTCACAATCCTATTGGAAAAGTAAGATCCTGCTGTTTTATATAATCAGTAAAAAGCTATGTATCACAAACACATTTAAGAAAGAAGAATCTTCAAGGCCAGACTATTCTCACCTATTTACCCAGTCATAATTTATCTGACAAGATAATCTCAGCAATCTCGTTTTCAACTTCAATCTTCAAGAAATTAAAAATTAATGAAAGCTATTAATCATACTATCAACAGTTAAATGAAAAATCAATTTAAAGATCATATAGTTGTGATAAGTTATTGACTAACTCATCTTGTTTTTTCATATTATAACGTGTTCTCATCCAATCAGCTCCACACATAAGCATGTTAACTGTTTCTGGAGATAGAGTTGACCTATACGGGTCAATCACTCTACTACCCGCACTAAATGCGCTCTCTAAAGCCACTGTTGTGATACATAGCTCAATCTTGTCAAAATCCCATTGGAAAAGTAAGATCCTGCTGTTTTATATAATCAGTAAAAAGCTATGTATCACAAACACATTTAAGAAAGAAGAATCTTCAAGGCCAGACTATTCTCACCTATTTACCCAGTCATAATTTATCTAGCAAGATAATCTCAGCAATCTCGTTTTCAACTTCAATCTTCAAGAAATTAAAAATTAATGAAAGCTATTAATCATACTATCAACAGTTAAATGAAAAATCAATTTAAAGATCATATAGTTGTGATAAGTTATTGATTACCTCATCTTGTTTTTTCATATTATAACGTGTTCTCATCCAATCAGCTCCACACATAAGCATGTTAACTGTTTCTGGAGATAGAGCTGACCTGTACGGGTCAATCACTCTATTACCCGCACTAAATGCGCTCTCTGAAGCCACTGTTGTAATAGGAATTGCTAAGATATCGACTGCCATTTGTGAAAGCACTTTATACTTGTATTGATTGTCTCTCCACCAGTGAAGCACATAAAAGTCCGTTGAGTTGACATCATCAGGTATCTCCACACAATGCTCGTCCAAATACATTTCTAACTCAGACTTCTTAGTTTCTACTAAGTATGTTTTCTCCTTATGATCTTTCAAACACATCCAACTATATCCAGGACCATAATGTCTAGTCTTTGAATATCGAGAGCTTGATGATTTACCTACAAATTAAATGTTAGAACTTATGATATGTTATAAAGTTTCATTTAATGACAATGAATCAATGATCTAATGTACCTGATGTACTTGATGGTGCTTGTTGGGTCTTTGGCTGATGTTGTGGATGTGCAAATGCGGTTGATGAATTTCTTGATGACAACATGTCAACGTATTCTCTGTATAATATTTCTAACGCCCTTTTGACATTTTCTATCTCCACAGGGGCATTTTCTTCACCATATAAAGTGGGAAATGCCAAAGTAATCATAAAAAACTTTATCCTGAAATCATCACAAGCAAACTAATTAGTTAGAAACATGTTCTTTATATACATATATATTATAATAAACCCAATCAATTGTAAATTAATTACCTGAGATTCATGATGCTAGCAATCGCCATAAGGAAATTCATCTCACCCCAATATTTGTCAAATTTTTCTAACATTGCTCGCACCATCATTGATATAGAATAATCTTCATCAAATTCTCGCTCTCTCAAGACCTCTTTTATCCTAAACACTTCTTGAAAGTATCTATTTGCAGTGGTATACTGTGACCCAGAAATTAATTTTGTTATATCATCAAATATTTCCAAGAAGTCACAGACAACCTCCAATCTCTCCCACTCTTCCCTTGTTGGACAATAAATATAACTTGACTCAACAAGCATAAACCGAAGGAAGACCTCTCTGAACTGCAGTGCTATCACTAGCATTTTGTATGTGCTATTCCATCGTGTAGCACAATCCAAAACTAGCTTCCTCTCTTTAATTCCACACTGCATAGCAATTTTGGCAAAATTTTTTTGCCTTGCCTCACTAGCTTTTATAAACTTTACACTTTCCCGAATATTGTCTATGATGGGTTTAATCACGGCCACCGCATCCTGAACTAACAAATTTACAATATGAGCAGTGCACCTAACATGGAAAAGTTTTCCATCACACAACAAAGTTCTCCGCATTTGAAAATCTTCCTTTAATCTTTTAACACAACTATCATTTGCAGAAGCATTGTCTACTGTGACAGTTTCCACCTACAAACAAAATTAATGAATATTAATGAAATGATATGCAATAAAATTATATGTGTTTTAATAAACAATTTAAAATTTTGATTTTACCTTATGTTCAATCCCCCAACCCTTTAGACAGTCAAATATTGCTGCTGCAATATCTATTCCTCTCCTAGGTGGAGGTAAGTGCACAAAATTTATAATTTGTTTATTTAAGGACCACGACTGGTCCACCCAATGCGTTGTGAGTACCATGTACTCAATACTTTGATGATCTGACTTCCAAAGATCAGTAGTAATACTGATCCTTCTAGTCTCCTCAAAAACCTTCTTCAATCTCTCACGCTCTGGTTGATAAACCCTAAAACAATCAGCTTTTACTTGCTTTCTTCCAACTTTTTCATAAAAAGGTTGCAGAACGTGACAAAAATTAATGAAGTTGAGGTGCTCGACAAAATTAAACGGCAATTCAGATATCATAACTATGTGGGCTAAGGCCTCTCGAACCTGAAACACCAACACCATAACCATTGCATTAGTTAATACAATTAATTTCATAACAATTCTATAGTAATAATATATGTTAATAATTAAACTCAAACTAACCTTGGGATGCTCATAACTAGTCTTTGTTTTCACCATAGTTGGAGTAAGCACCCTTGAGGTTGAACGCTCAAAACCCAAAATTGTTTGTCCCCCCACGACCAAGTCTTTCCCTATTGCTTTCTTCCTTTTAACACATTGACCCATATGTCGTGTCAAATAGGAAGTAGCCTTGGTCTTTTGTAATTTCAGCTTTTTTTGGCAATACTTGCAAACCGCAAATGTAGCATCGCCAATAGTAACAAACTTATCTTCGAGATAACACTCCCAAACAACTGATGTTTTCCTCCTCTTAGTAGATGGAATAACAGGAGGTGGTGCTTCCATTTGGCTTTCAGGATGTTTAATTGCTTCAGCTTCTTCACTTGAAGCTGAGACATCAAAATCTCCTATTGCAGCCAAATCAATATCCACATCATCAATTGGTGCTTCAATTTGCACCGATTTTCTCTTAACAGATGCACATATAGAAGGAGCCATTGTGCTTGCAGTCGATGCTTGAGATGAAGCTCGACTTGCTCCAGAGGGTTCTACTCTTCTTGATGTCATATTCTACATCACAATCACATGCCAACGGTTAGATAAAATTTAAATAAAAATTTAAAAACACAACCTAGTTAGATACATGAACATAATTTCAGTAACAACACAAGCTAAAAGAAATAATCATAATTCCAGTTTAAGCAATTAACACTTTAATTCTTCCTAGGATACAAAACATAGAAAACAAAGATATATTACTAGTTTAAATGAGACAAAGGATTAGAACAGTTCAGTATTAAATCAGGTCTCATAATTAATTGGAGGACTAGTTTGTTCTTTATGAGTTGTTCTTTATGAGCTGTTTAAACTTTCATGAAGTGTTGTTACTTTAAGGGTTGTTTATTAAAGAAGCATAGTGTGTCTACCTTATGCATGTTTTCTGCGGTGAAAACATATATGAAACGGGAAAACAGAATGTCTACCATTTAGGTCGATTGTCCTATGCCTGTTTATGGGATGATTTTGGGTTGATTCACTCTTGTTTAAACTGTACTGGAGGTCAAGTTTTTGATATTGTATTATATCAGTTTTAAGCTACCACTAAATTTATCTTTTTAATTGTCTTTAATTACTTTTAATGAATCTACAATTACATAATAGAAGTAGTCGTTTGAATCTGGTAGTAGTCCTAAGGTTGGCTTTAAATTTAAAGCCTTAGAACAATGAGTGTTTGCAAGTTATTCTGGGTAAAAAGAGTAATGGTAGACTTGAGGATTTTTTGAATAGGCCACTAATTAATTCAACAGATATTCTAATTTTCCAATAGCGTCAATTAATTCTTTGACCATACACAGCAGCACAGCAGCACAACAGCCGTCTACATCCAACCCCAACAACGTAATTTCAACAATAAATTTTATATTAAAAATTAAAAAATTAAAAACCCCCAATTCAGAAACCCTAATTCCAAAGTTAGGGTTCAATCAATTTAAGGCAAAAATTACAAAATTGAAAGTGAAAAAATGGAAAAACACAAACCTGAAATATATTTGTGTCGTCCACGTCGCCGTCGTCGTCAAACTTCTTGCTGTAGAACTCTCAATCGCTGGAATCTGCTATTGGCACGTGATGTCAGAAGACTTGAACAGAATCGCTTGAGAAACGCCTATCGACAGAACTGGAGAGCAGCTGTAGGCCGAAACTTCAAATGGCGGAGGGCTAGACTCTGGTCTGGAACTGGAACTGCAGCTTGGAGTTTGGTTGGAGGAGAGTTTTTATGCGTAGGTCTGGAACTGGAAGTCTGGAACGCAAGCGTGAACTAGTCTGGAAAAATAAACATGTTTAAAGGGAATAAATTATGTTCTTAAGCTAACCAAAAACGGCACCGTTTGCCTTTTTGGTTAAATAAGAATTGGCTCGCGAGCCATAACGAGCCAGTGGCTCGTGACACGTAACGAGCCACTGGCTTGGGATCCACAACGAGCCACTGGCTCGCGATCCACAACGAGCCAATGGCTCGAGATCCATAACGAGCCAGTGGCTCGCGAGCTATAGCGAGCTGCTCGCTTCCAGCTCGTATTCGAGCTCGAGCTCAATTCCTCTGAAACTTAGAGCTCGAGCTCGGGTTCGGGCTCGTCAATACCTGGCTCGTTTCGGGCTCGTTCGAGCTGAACTCAATTTTGAGCTCGAGCCAGCTCGGTTCGAATCTAGCCCTAGTATTTTCCACCCAAGGTATGCGCTTTTGTCAAGTTTCTCCCTATTAACTTTAAAAATACAATTTATCCACCCGTGATCAATTAAAATTAACGGTTTCAAGGGTAAAATCGTTATTTTTCTGTATTATTAAAAATAAACTTAAATTTGATTTTATTTTCCCCTTTAAACCCTAAAAACTAATAATTTCCTCTAACCCAAGTTTTAAAAAACTATATTTTCCCCTCTAGGGTTTTCAATTTTCTGAGTTAGTTTTCGGCGTCGTTTCTTCTCTCCGATGACCTCCAAGCCACTCCTTTTCCTCTCCGGCGTGGCCTTCTTCCGGCGGTTGTCTTGGAAACTGTCGTCGATGAAGACGAAGACCAAGACCAAATAACATAAAACTTAAAAGAATCACACTTTAAAAACTAATTATTAAGATTTTACCTTTATATTATAAACCTATATTTTCTAATATAAAATTCAAGTTTCATACTTTTTACATATAATCTTAAGGCCAAATGACTATTTCCCACCCAAAGTATGCGCTTTTGTCAAGTTTCCCCCCATTAACTTTGAAAATACCATTTATCCACCTGTGGCCAGTTAAATTTAACGGAACTTTAACCCTTGAAAAATTTATCTCATTTTTCCCCCTAAAATTTTAAAAACTAACAATTTTCCCCGACCCAAGTTTTAAAAAATAGCGTTTTCCCCCTTAGGGTTTTCAATTTTTCAGAGTTAGTTTTTCGGCGTCGTTTCTTTCTCTCCGGCGACCTCCAGGCGACTCCTCTTCCTCTCCGGTGTGGCCTTCTTCCGATGATTATGCTAGGCACAACCGTTGAGACGAAGACGAAGACAAGGTCTTCATCGACGACGAAGACTCCTCGTCGACGAAGACCCCATCTTCATCGACGATTCGTCTTCGTCAGAGACGAAGATGGGATCTTTGTCGACGAGGAGTCTTCGTCGTCGACGAAGACCTCGTCTTCGTCTTCATCTCAACGGCTGTGCCTAGCATAATCGCCAGAAGGAGGCCGCGCCAGAGAGGAAGAGGAGTCGCCTAGAGGTCGCCAGAGAGAAAGAAACGACGCTGAAAAACTAACTCTGAAAAATTGAAAACCCTAAGGGGGAAAACGCTATTTTTTAAAACTTGGATCGGGGAAAATGGTTAGTTTTTAAAATTTTAGGGGGAAAAATGAGATAAATTTTTCAGGGGTTAGGGTTCCGTTAAATTTAACTGGCCACAAGTGGGTAAATGGTATTTTCAAAGTTAATGGGGGGAAACTTGACAAAAGCGCATACTTTGGGTGGGAAATAGTCGTTTGGCCTTAAGATTATATGTAAAAAGCATGAAACTTGAATTCTATATTAGAAATATAGGTTTATAATATAAAGGTAAAATCTTAATAATTAGTTTTTAAAGTGTGATTCTTTTAAGTTTTCTATTATTTGGTATTAGAGTTACAATAACGTTTCTCAATTACAATCATGTGGTACAAGTGGTGATGCTAATATTATAATATTCATTTGGGGTTAGCAAAGAGTTAGCGCATAGTTAACACATAGTTAGCTTGTATGAACTATGAAATGTTATATGTTAGGTTTTCAAATGTAAGGTATGATATTTAAATCTTACATTAAAAAGTACGAATTTTTAATACGAGATTTATATGTCTTTGGGTTGTAGTGTTTTTTATGTGTGTTTCTTTTAATGTTTATATCATTTTGCAAGTCCAATTTGCATACCCTTAGGATAGAGGCTAAATACTTTAATTTTGTCTCCATTTCCATAAGAAAAATTCTTATGCCTGCCTTATCCTTGATATGGGAAGTCCATCCCCTCCTCGGGAAAAGTTCTCACACTTTTTTCGATGTTAAGATATATTTATAGTAAATAAAAACTTTTATAAATAATTTAATATGTAAGAATTTAAGGAATATATAGGGGAGGAGATGGGCTAAGGAGGGAACGAGTCAAAAATATATTTATCTTTGTTTTCGACTATAAAGATTTTACTTATTCTTATTACCGTCCTTATCTTTATCGAGAAATCCCCTGGGCCAAAGATCCACAATTTTTCAGGCTGAGCTCTAAGTAGCAGTTGTAGAAAACTAGGCTGAAGAGAGTAGCAGTTGTAGAAAACTAGGCTGAAGAGATCTCTAATATAAAACACTCAAATCTGGTGGATATATATATTATTGTGATAATAAACAAGACCAGAAGAGAAAAGAATAGACTATTGACACAATTACAAGTGTTTAGAGGTTATTTCCTCTTTAACTTATACTCCTTTTCCCAAGACAAATCTAAAATTGGTATTGGCAGCTCCCATCATCACTCCGAGCTGTTGGATCAAAGTTTTCCGCGGATGGATCAGTGCAGCCTTCTGGGACTGGAATGTTAACCTGTTGAGCTGCTTTACCTGCATCCAAATAATTATTGAAGTCTGAGTAAATTCTGATTACTTTGTTCATTATATTCCTAAAGGTTGACGCAAACCTCTCATCAAGTCCTTCAGGATCACAGATCTAACCATAAAAACTTCCATTCTTGACGGCATCTTCATTTGCATCACCAAGGGCTGCCTCCTTCAAGTACTTGTCGGCCAATTGAACTCTCTTCACATTCTCCTGCTCTTGCACAAGCATGCTTCCATACTCGAGGAGCTTCTGCAGAGTCATTTTAGGTTGCTCGAAAGTTGGGGGTCCCTCCTTCGAGTTCACAAGCCTCTTCCCAATGCTTTCAACTCCAATCTCTGAAATCCACTTCCTTACTTCATCATCATACACTCTGGCCCTCAGGGCACCAAAGAAGTCTGCAGCAGAAAACAAAGGATTTCAGGTTAATTGTCAAACAATAATGAACAATGACTTTTGAGATAATTGAAGACAATTGGGTATAAAACTCACCAATAGATTGACCTGGAAATGTGTCAACAAGCTTAACAATGTCTTCCTTGGGAACATCGTCAGTACGGAAGATACCCATGCACACGCCAATTCTGTCTTCCCTAGTAGGAGCCCAGTAGAATTTTTCCATACGACCATCACGGATCAGAGGAGCATACAGTGTGGAGAAGTCATTACCAGTGACTATGATGGGAACCCGGGGATTGTCCTCCTTGTTGTACATACCCGGAAGCTGGACATTGGTTGGGTTATCAGCAATATTCATGAGGGTAGCATTAACCATTTGGTTGTTGACTGTGTATTGGGTAGTTCCACCAAGCCTGCCAGCTCCTGCATCAAGATCATTGATGAAGAGGCAGCACATTTTTCCCTTTTTAATGATATCTGCTGCCTCGCGATATCTTTGCCTAATCAGTTTTGCAGGCTCTCCAGCATTCCCACTTTCCAATTCACCAGCACTCATCATAATAGGGCTGAATATTGATTGTCAATAAAATCACAGAAGGAATCAACCATATGCACAAAGATTTTGGACCTCAATTTCTTTCAGCATGACTATAAAAGTTGACAGGAAAATCCAGAGGAACTAACTTACTTGATGCCCATCTTGGCAAAGACAAGCTCACATTGGAAAGATTTTCCTTGGCCTTTGCCTCCCCAAATACCCAAGATGAGAGGAACCTGTCAAAGTAAATAATGTGAATCATCAAACTATATTCATCCCGAAATGAAACAATCAGCACACTAAAAATAATTCTAAGAAACGTAATCTGCTAAGACACCTTGATGTTTGGCAGGTTCATGAAGTTCTTGGTGATATGAACAACCACCTTATCCATGAACGCAGGAGCAATGTAGAAACCATCCATACTGTTGTCCATATTGTACCTAACAACAATTCAGCAGTGCCCCTTGATCAGAATTCAAATCCACTGAATAGCCTAAACTCACATATCAATAATGACAACAATAAAACTATGTGCACCCAATTTTGAGTATTTATTGGGTCATCAAATGATGTCTCATCTACATAGCCTTTACTACTTACTGTCGAAGACCTTGACTGATGTAATCATAGGAAGTCATGACTGCATAGTGTGTGCCAGTGCCCATGGGAGCTTGGAAGAGAGAGTCCACCATTCCCTTCCCTCTGGTAATGTCCTGTTGGTCATCTGATGTATCATAGGCAAGTCCTCCCCATCGGTCTTTATCTGTCTGCTTCTCCTCATCATACTCACTCAAAACCTTGAAATTCTTCGAATAGATTCTCTGCAGGCTGATCTTTGAGCTCACCTTCTTCAAACTCTTTCCCAAAAATGCTGAACTAGGAACTGAAATTCCATTACTCGATCCATTTACCTTCAACTGCACCACAGAAAATATCTTCTTTAAACCAAATAAAGCACTAGATTCAAAACAAATGACACATTCAATCTCCTCAGCCAAATTTCAACAGACCCGGAAAAAGAAAAACTCCACAAATTCAACTAAAACTCCTCCTGATAGAGCAAAAATGTTATGAGACGATTAAAACAAGAAAATACCAGGATAATTCAAGAGCATGATCGATAATAACCAAGGCAAAATATGAATAGAACCCAAAAAAGAAAAAGGGCGGGAAAAACAACGTACAGGTAATCTGTTAACAGCTCCGACGGTGGAAACAGAAGCAGCAGCCATAATGAAGCAAAAAACAATTTCGGGAAATTGAGGAAATTGACTGCGTGGAGTTTGAGACGAGTTTGGTGGGAATTTATAGATAAGGAGTGTGGAGAAAGGTAAGTGGGAAAGTCTGTGGATTGGCTTAGAATTTGTAACGACCACACAATTGGCTGATTTTTATTTATTACGTGGCGGAGTGGGTGAGGCGGACGGTGGTTTTGGAATGGGCCGGGTATGGGTTTGCAAACAAATTGGAGGCTTCTAGTAATGGGCAAATTGAGGTAAGGGTTTAAGCTTCTTTCTTCTCCACAAAATTTGGAGATTGATTTTTAAAAATTGTATTAAATTTTAGAGTAAATTACATTCCGATCCAATGTTTGGCCTTAAAATTTTTTTTACCCCAAAATAGTATAAATAATATTTTCCTACCCAAAACCAAACCATGTTAATAAAAAAAGGTCTGTCACATTATTATGAAGTGAAATTATCATTTTATCCTTATAATATTATTTTTTAGAAATTATCAAATATCTTTAAATTAACACAAATTAAATTAACCCTTTTAATATTCAAATTACATAAAAACCTATTTATTTCTCTTTCCTTTCATCTTCACCTCTTTCTTTATCTCTTTCTAGTTTCAAGCTGGGAATGATGAAAAGTGATAATAGTTGTATTAGAGAAAGTATAATTAAGGGTATTAATGATGTATAATGGTATCTTTAGAGCACAAAGCTGTAATTTTTAAAAATATTAAGGGTGGTAATAAAATTTTTAGTGGGCTTTTAGAAATTCAAAAAAATTCGGGGTGCTTTTAAAATTTTAATACATTCGTTAGTAGTTTCAAAAATTAAGTTGCACCCCCAAATAAATGAACACAACACTATAAATTAGAGGTGTGAATATTAGATTATAAACCATTGGGGTCATAAAGTAATAGTATTTCTAAAATATATGAGTATGAATATTATAAATTTTAAAGAAGCGGTGCTGCAACTAGGGTTTACAAAATATTTTAGATTTTGATTTATGAGTTTTCAAATCTTTTTAAAAGTTGAATTACCATGTTTAAAACGTTTGACTTTAATTTATAAAGAAGTTATTTTTTAACTTTTTTCAAAATTAATGGATGGTAAAATTACTATTTTACCCTCACATTATTATTATTATTATTATTATTTTATACAAGAAGTTTGATTTTGGGTGAAAATTGTTATTTATATCATTAAGGGGGTGAAATTTTTATTTTTAAGCCAAACCTTGGGTGGCAATAGGTAATTTACTCTAAATTTTAATTAAAGAAGAAAAGCCTGGATTTAACTAGAGAGAAGTTCAAATCCAAACAAACAAGGCAACAAGGATTGTTTTGATTGGATTCATAGGGCACTTGTCACATCTTCAAATTATCCCATTGAATCCATGAATGCTCCTTTTTTGGTATTTTTTTTGGGAAAAGCAAATCCAGGACCAGCAAATCTCACTTTCAGCTTTGCTCCGAGTGAAGTTCTAAAATGTTCTACACAAATCAATGTTGTCTTTCTCCTTCCTTTGAAACTAAATTGGGCCTTAATAAGTTTTGTGACCTTGCGATTTTGGGCTTTTTCTAATTAGCTCCAAGCCCTTGAATGTTTTTGTGGGCTTTTTAGTGTTACCATCGAGCACTTGAATTGAATCTGTATGGGAACCTTGAAAACTCATTTTTCAAATGAAAAATATTATATGTACTAATAAATTATATAAATTTATTTATATAAAATAAGTGAAAATATCTGATTTATTGATTTTGAAGAAAGAAAAAAATAAATAATCAAATCACTTCATCAGATGCTATTATCTTAGTTTATATAAATAAGTTTATATAATTTGTTTTTATACATAATTTTATTAGTGTTTGAGAGGTATTATAAATTTAACATCAGTATAAGTAATATTATATGAATCTATTTTGGGTATACATATATATATATATATATATATATATATATATATATATATATATATATATATATATATATATATATATATTTATATGTGTTATCATATAATTAAGTATTGTTTTATCCGTAATTCAAAATCTTCTAATAATATAATAACATATATAACTATGTATATATATTTGCATATTTAAAATAAGTACATATAGTTATATTGTTAAAGATAAAACAACATCTAATTATATGATAACATATCATTATTTATGCATAAAATTTATATATATAGTTTTATTATTAATTGTCGGAATATATATTAGATCTATAAGTGTGAAGATCAAAACTCATATTACACAAGATCAATTAGTTTGTATAAAGGTTCAATCCACACACTTATATACTACTTATTTTACCTAATTTTATTAAATGTGAAATTCTTTTTTTTTTTTATTTAAGTCTTCAACACTTCTGCTCAATTGCAATTATTGTAGTTGTTACTTGTATCAATGAACACTTTAAACTATTAAGCCCGCCTTTTGGCTCGTGCTCTGATACCGTATCTAAATATATATTGGGTCTATAAATATAAAGATCAAAACCATTATACAAAACTAATTGATTTGTGTTAAAGTCTGATCTACATATTTATATACCACTTACTTTACTTATTTTATTAGATATGAGACTCTCTCTTTTTATTTGAGTCTCCAACATCTCTGCGCAAGTATAATTATTATAGTTGTCACTTGTATTCAAGAAAACTTTAGGTTATTAAACTTGTTGGTTGACTCATGCTCTAATACCATATCAGAATATGTATTGAGTCTATAAGTATAAAGATCAAAATTCATATTATACAAAATCAATTGACTTGTATGTGTTAGAATATATATTGGTACTATAAATATAGAAATCGAAACTTATATAACATAAATTAATTAACTTATATTAAAATCTAATATACATATTTATATATTATTCATTTTATTTAATTTTATTAGATATAAAATTTTTCCTTATTTTATTTGAGTCTTCAATATAAACTAAAATATCTATTAAAAAAAAATAGAACTATTTCGTGGTTGATAGAATCATGAAAAGGGTGAGGCTTTTTTTTTCTTTGTGTCTTTTTAAGAGTTCGAAAATAATCTAGGGCTTCTTTGTTTTTTTGTCTCAACTAGAAGATCTGAACCCGTTCGATCGAGCTGCTGACAAAATTTGAATTTAATGGTGAAAAAATCTGCAATACAAATAAGTAAAAAAAAAAAAAAAAAAAGGGAAAATCCAATAGAAAACAATAAAAATACAATCCTAAAATGGTGGATCAATTTTTATATATTAAACCAATTCAAGTATAATATTATATATATATATATTTTAAATATTATTATATAATTAAATATTATTTTATTATTTATTTAAAATTATTTAATTATATAATAATATATCATTAAAATTAAAAAAAAAAAATACTCACATCGTTTTATTATAAGTTTAGCAGCAATTTTCTCACTACACGTGGAGAACAATCCTAATAGAGCACCTGCACCCAATTATGGAATTAAATAGAAATTCGTAAAATATTTAATAAAGAAAAAATATTGACAGGCTCGTCATAATTATCAAATAAATCAATGAAATTTGTTTAAGGTTTTGGGGTTGGATTAATACGGTTGGATTCAAACTAAGTATATTTGAATTTAAATTTGAGCTTAATTTAAATAAGTTTAAAATGAGTTAGTCTTAAGCTCGTTTGAGCTTGAACTCGAATCAAATTTATCAATTAAAAATTCTGATATAAAATGATATTGTTTTAATTAATATGTATTAAAACGATATCGTTTTAATAACGAAATAGTTAAAAATTCGAATTCTAAATGAATCGAACCAAATTCAAATCAAGTTCGAGCTTAACTTCTATAAACTCGAGTTCTATTATATATAAATCGAATAAAACTCAAACTCAAACTCAAACTCTATTATATATAAATCGAACATAACTTAAACTTAACTCGACTCAAATCTAGCCCTGGGTTTTAGTTCCAATTGGCAGTTGAGTTTCAATAAAAAACAAAATAATAATAAAAAAATAGGGTTATTAATTATAATAACCATATTTTAAAAAAAATTAGAATATTTTCTCAACGCATGCACAGTTGATGCCGTAAAATATATAAAACGATGTCGTATAGATATCTAAGGATCGAAGCTTCTCCTTCTCAGCAAAATGATGTCGTATGAATATATGAAAAAGTTGGCTGCTCTACGGTGGAATGACACTCTCGAAGTTATTGCAGCCTCTGATCTTCATCTGGACAACTTTCTCTCTTTCTGTCCCCTTTCTATGGTTGATGATCTCGCAACACTGTCTACGTGGCGCCTGCAGATTCAATCAATCAATCTCTAAATCTGTTAGACACTAAATAAAAATTATATTCAACGAATCAAAACATTCAAGCCATTGTTCTCACCGTTTTCCAAGTTTCAGGTGTCAATGTGGATGCCGAAATGGCGAAAGATTCGACGGCCAACGCTGGAGCATATTCAAGTCTATCACAAACTTGTTCATTTTCATCAATGAATCTTTTATACGTTGTCAATGTCTCGCCCTTTCCAACCCTTTCGACTCCATCCAAGAAATATATAAGCGGTCTTTCACAAGGGTCGAAGCTCATGGCCTGAGTGTTAAACTGGAATGGCTTGTCTTTCCAACTCCATGATTTGAACGTCAAAACCGCCGTTTCCATTTTCTTTGCTGTCACCAAAGTTGGATACAACTGCACAGTGTAACCCCAAGACACAGAAATGGACCAATATCGACTCAAATCATAGCAAAGACTATGCTGCAGGGCTCGATCAGGGTCCATTTCATATGCACTGATTAACTTCTTCAGCGAGTCAGTCTGAGACATATTCGGAAATATAGTGTCGACGTAGTCTAGATGATGCAGCGAAACCAATGGCGCCAGTGGGTGCGCCGCCAGTAAGCCAAACGGGTTGCCTCGTATATCAACCTGAAAACATTAGCGTCAATTAATACTTAATTACTCAATTATGTAGTACCGGAAACGGAACGGAAATGCCAAGACCTAAAATCCAACTCAGACCATCAGCTAATAAATAATGTATATCAAATCTGACTTGAGTGTTTGTCAACATTTGGAGAAGTCAGAGATTGAAAGAAAATGAGTTTTATCACCACATAAACAAACTTTGCATACGGAAGAGGAGACCAAATCAGAGTTAGGTTTGAAATTTTTTGTATTTTTGAAACACCCCAAAACATTTTGTATCAATTTAGAGCATTTTAGAGACGGAAACATTTCAGAGTAGAGGTGTCGATGGGCTGGGTCGGCTCAGACTCGGCCCATTGGGCTAATGGGTCAGGCCGGACCCAAAGCCCAAACAATAATGGGCTTTTGGGCCAGCTCGACTCATTAATATATAAAGGCCCAAGGCCGGCCATATAAAAAAATGGGTCAGGTCAGACTTTAAATATTTTAAAAAAATTATTTAAAATTTTTAAACACAAATAATTTTTCAAATTATAAAACATAAATAAATATATAATATAATAATATTCAAATGGATTGAATTTATTTGATACTTGATCCATTTGTAATATTTTGTAATGATAAAATAAAAATAAAAATAAAAATAAAATTATAAACACAAATTATTATTATTTATAAATTTAGTTATTTTCTGAAAGATAATTGATAAGAGAAAATGAGATTGAAAATATAATGAAATAATTGAGATTGAGAGATTTGTAAATGAAAGTGAAAATGAAGAAAAATTGAATAGGTTTATATAAAAATGAAGGTCCAAAAGCCTTGGTCTAGAAACCTTGCTTTTGCCAGCAAATTAAAAAAAAATATATATTTTTAAACAGTATTAAGCCGGGCCAATCTATGAGTTTAATATTAAAGTCTGAGACCCAACCTAATAGGCTCATGGGCCTAGCTAGGATGCTACAGTACCAAACCGGGTTTCTCATGTCGTGTTTTTTTTTTTGTGCTTCATATGGAGCCTCCATTCCATCCGGCCCAATTGACGTGTCTATTTCGGAGTGACCCAACATAGACCTATCTCGGTAATGCAGCCTATATACTCAGCAAACTATTATAAATAAAAAGACAGAACTTAAGAAAGAGATAAACCTGGTGAAAACCAGGTTCTTTGGTAAGGGGTACACCAATCTCGCCAATGCAGCCTTGTACTTTTGAATCAGACCCATAAAACTCTGCGTATCGATCAATGCATCCATCTAAAATTTTGACTAGTTCGGCAGCTAAAGGGTAACTTATAGCGAAGCCGCCGCCACCGTAGGCCATGGTGTAGGAATGTTCAACATCTTGATCAATACTCTCACTATTGGAGCCAATATAATACATCTGATTATGATCATATTTCCCCAACACAGTGATCAAATTCTCCACAAAAAAAACTGTGTCGTCGTCTCCCATGACAAACCACCTTACATTATCCAATCCAAGCTCGAAACTTTCTTTCACAATACGAGCAATACGCACAGCAGAGGGCGAACCAAATGAGCAAGTGTATTTAAACCTCGATGTGTCCTCTGAGACTCTGTACGGCGGGGATGTCTCGGGCCAAGGTTGGTTTGGTTTCTCCTCCAGCCAAACGTACCCGCGGGTAATGTTGGGCTTCCACCATAAGTCGGAGAAAAGCCGGCGGGTGTCCCATGACTGCGCTGAGCCGCCTATGCCAAACAAAATATGTGATACATTAGTATTTTCATAATTGATGGAAGTTTTATTGTTATTAGTGGTGTTATTAGTGTTATAAATGGTGATGAATTTCTGTTGAGTGATGAATCTGTCACATTGAGGGCAAGAGTGGACTTGAATATGGGTTGTGAAAGAGTGGTAGAAGAAGAGATAGACGGAAAGGAACAGTAAAATAGCAAGAGTGGCCTTCATGAATAAAGAGAAAAGGTCACTTGGTTGGTTTTATTGTTGGGAAAACTAGAAAATTCCAGGATTTTAGAGGATCTTGTGTCGTGTCTCTTGTCGATGACATGATGATGATGAATATGAATGGATAGATAGATAGATATAAGCATTTAGATTTTGAAGATTAATCCCTTAAGAGTTGCAGAGTTGATCACCTTTCTCCAGTTTCTCACTTGAAGACGACTCCTTTAATACAAAATAGGAGAAATGATGTGACGTCTTTCTTGGTTAATTAATATCTTATTTCCAGTAATGCCTACACCAGAAGATCATTGAGCACCTTGAGTCGATGTCGTTTGGCATATACAATAATGCACTAACAATTTGAAAAGGGTGTTTGGTTGAACTCTAATGAAATTTGCTCTGTGGATTTATTTTTAATTACTTTTATACATACATATATATATATATATATATATGATTAAATAGTATTTTATTTTTAATTTAAAATTATTAATTTATAATTTATATAATGATAGATATAAATATATATATATTTATGTATTTATTTGGATATTTATAATTTTATTGAATTATTTATATTATTTTATTTGGTTTATAAATAATAAAATATTTCAGTAATATTTTATTATTAATAGTTAATAAAATATTTTGATAATTTTCTATTATTAATGATGATTTAATTTTATTATAACTATATCTTTATTTATTAATTTTTTAATAACAGAAATAATCTCATTTTTAATTAATATAATAAATAACATAAAATTTTTTATAATAATTATATTCAAAGATGTTTAATTAAATTAATATATTAGTATTTTTTTTATTACTTATAATCAAACATAATAATTATTTTTATTTATTTATTTTTATCTAATTTTATCAATTATAATAATAATTTATATATAATAATTCGTAAGATAATATTCTAATTTTATTATCCATATAATATGTTATCCTATCAAAGCTTTGAAAGAATTTGGCTTCTTCGTCTCATGTAATAGACTACTGACATTTAAGTTTATGTAGTAAGAGGCCTTTAGTTTGGGACAGTTTGTACTTACCTCAGTAATGTATTATTTTTTATATCTAGTATTACCTTCATTTTAAATATAAAAATATTATCAATAATTATTAATTTTATTATAATTATTAATTTTATTTATTAATTTTTAAATAAAAATACTCTTACTTTCAATTAAATTAACAAATAATATATAAAATATTAAAAAATATATATTAACAACAAGATGCCAACTTAAAAAAAAAAAATCTATATTGATAAATTTTATAATTTGACAACATAAAAACATTTTATTAAGATAAAAAAATATTTTAAAAAAACATAAGGAAATATTTAACAAAAGGTAAATTAGTTAACCAAACACTATTCTAATTTATATTCAATAATTTTTTAAGAGTATCTAAATAAAATCATATTTTAGTATTATTTTGTTATTGTCAAATATCAATCAAACACAATAACTATATTTATAAAAACCAAATTTATCTAATATAGTAATAATTAATATTGAATAATCTTTCGGGTAATTTTTTTTGAGGTAATATTTTATTTTTGCTCATAAATTATTACTTGAACCAAATGATGATAATACTAATATAAAACTATATATACTTATAAGGAATACTAATTTAAGAAATGATAATGATGTGTTACCATATAATTGAATAATTTTAAATTAAAGATAAAGTAATTAACATCTAATGTCATGATAATCATTATCATTGATGTCTAAATTGATATTTATTATAAATACACATAATATTATTTATACATATAAAAAGGATATGATGTGGGTACTTAAAAAAATAGAGGTTAAGAGCATTTTATTGCACATAAATAGAGTAATGTTATATGTACAAACAATATACATGATTTTATGCATAAACAATAACATATCAATATATAACTAGATAGTTCTAAATTAGAGGTAAAATAAAACTCAATCACATGGTAACATATTATTATTAGTATACAAAGTTGTATATATTATTTGTGTACATAATTTTTTTGATTTAGATTAAGTTTGGATTCGATCTGAGATAATTCAAACTTGTAGCTCGAATCAAAATAGCTTGGATTGAACTCAAATGTATCTAGCTTGATTTTATTCCAGCACAAGTTATAGGTTGAGCTTGTATATTAAAAAGGAATTGAGATTTATCTTGATGAGCCCACCCCACATATTTTAGTAAAGTCCAAAACAACACTGTTTCATCCAAAACAATTTCATTTCAAAGTGATGCATAAAATGAATCCTAAGTTTACGATTCTTCTTCATTTCATCTTTCAAAATTTAGTCACAAACCCTAAAACCAATTCTCTCAAAATCTTACTAGATAAGAATTCATTCTAGCCATATTTGTGGAAGAATCAACATTACCAATATCCAATGATAAACCTTTCTACCACCTCACATTAGAGAAGTTTCACTTAGATCACTCATGCAACATAAATAACTAAAACATTCACCATGTGTAATTATGAAAATACCCTTTATTAAAATACAAGTGCACAAATATTTCCAAATGTCAAACACAAGTCGACTATTCAGAATGTAAAAATAATAACATCAACAAATCAAATAACCATCCATAAGCATGTGTACATAAAATAAATGAACATGAGTATGAGTATGAAATGTTCCTGACTAGCTACCTTGTCACCTCCATCTCAATGCTTACCTACAAAACCAACAAAAATGGAGAGGGTGATAGAACTTTCAGTAAGTAGTAACATCTATCATATATAACATATTTATCAAAAAATTCCTTTTCTTATTCTCTTCTCGTATTCTTATTCTTAATCTCTCTTGTTATCTAAGGTTCGTCTTTACCCTTTCTTGGGTGACACAAAATGCGTCATATGCATGTTATTCAATAATTATGGTGAAAACATTCATATTCTATCTTTCCTCTTTTCTCATCTATATGTCGATCAGTCTTGTTAAGTTAAGGATTAAGAGATATGTGAGTTGGTTTATTAATGGTTAAGTCATAAGCTATGTGACATACGACTAAACATAAAAGTAGTAAGTCATCAACTTTGGGATCTATGATAAGAAGTTAAAATGTAAGAGTCGATGTTGTGTGATTGTTGACTTAAAGAAATAGAATATCTGCTAATGTTGTGTGATCTTTGGCATGATGAAAACCATTGTTGTTGGTATGTGGCATAAGAATAAGTTGAGATGTCCTTGTTGTGTGATATTTGGTATAAAATTAAGGAAACATGTTATTGGTATGTGATATGTAGAACTATGTGCTACTATGGTGTGATTTGTGGTGCAGATTCATAAGTCAATAATATTGAGTGATCTTTGGCTTTGGAGCCTAAATGTGAAAGCATGAAAGTTATCATGTAAACTTATAAGATACTTCATGCATACGCCTGTTTTAGGGCATCCATTATATGATGTCAATCTAGTAGTCCATTTATATTGTGTGCATGAAAAGAGGGAGTACAAAAGTTTATTCCTTACATGGCCAGTGAGATGGTTTATGTATGTAGTCCACATATATTGTGTGCATGACAAGAGAAATCACAAAAGTTTATTCCTTACATGCCTAGTGAGATGCTTCATGTACACATCGACGATAGGGATGACCTTTGGATAATTTAGTAGTAATGTATATTGTATGCATGGAAAGAGAAACTATGAGAATTTATTTTCTCATATAATCAGGGTGTCTACATATTTTTAACCTAGTCTAGCTAATAAAGCTAAGTAAATGAAGTAATGTAATTGTTACAGAAATGAATACCTATGCTTTCATAGGGAGTTAGTGATAAGTTGAAGTGTTCTTTCCATGATGAGGAGCAAAATGTCCTAAAGATTGTTTGGAATAATTATTATAAAATATTCTTCATGTTACTTGTTATATTAATTGAAAATGAGAAAAATTTTGTCCTTAAAAAATAAAAAGGATAAAATTATAACAAAATTAATATTATCTTGATAATATTTTAATACTTATGATGAATGTGATAATATGATTACCTTCTATATCATTGATTGGTCATATAATCATTTGTAATAGAATATTGTTGAAATATTTTATTATCTAACGAATCAAAAAAGATAATATCAATAATAAAAGATATATTTTCAGAATAATATTTGATTACATTAATCCAAACACCCCTTTAAAATATTACTATATAGATTGTGGGTTGACAAGTTTTCTTCTATTGTTCATTCTTCTTTCATGTAAAAAATTTATAGTTTTTGCTTGAGGGAGGATAAGAAGAATGAATAACTAATGGAGTTGGTACTCTGTTAAAACATATTCAAGCCAAATGTACAAATGAAAAGGAGACAAAGTTTGTAAATTTGATAAAACGGTGCGTATTGGTATGAATAAGTGAAAGGATTGAGTTTTAAAGCAGAAAAGTATATTGATGTGGTTTTTGTTATGAAAACATTCCAGAAGTGTTGGTGATTTAGGGTTCGAATAGTTTTCTTTGCTCCTACCATAGATATTTTTGTGATTGTTAGATCCAAAGGTTATAATAATCGATTTTGTTGGTAATCGAATGATTAGAATCGTGTTCTAATAGTTTTGCGAACTAACATTCATTTTTCTCTGTATAAAAATAGAAAGACATTTTCTGATCAATAAAATTATGTGTACATAATTTCAAGTATATAATTGAATATATAAATAATATGTTATAATATGATTAAATGATTTTAAATTAAGAATAAAATAATAACACTCAATCATATAATGATACATTATCTGTATAACCAACTGTATACTAAAAAATGTAGATATATAACATTGATCTTTTATGATTTGTATAAGATTCAGTTGAAATTCAAGAATCGAGTTCTTCCTCTGTTAGGGTTTCTAGTATTTCTCAAAGATTTTCAAAGTACAAACTCTATCTGTAAAATGTAGGTAATGATCTACCAGCATGAACTTCAGTTCATGTTAAGATTTCTATAAGCAATTACTTACAAATTATACAGAGAATATCACAAATAATTAATCCAGAGGGAAAGAGATGGGTAGGATCTGAATAGAGAAACTTCTAGCAAAATAGATCTAATTAAGATGTTTTGATAAATATAACCTTAATTTTACAGTACAAAAGCTGCCGCAATCTAATATGAGCAGCATAAAGCATTTATCCCTTTTATATCCTGAAAGACCATTGAGAAAATCTTAACAATAAAGGGGAAAAATAAGAGAGAGATGGTAGATAAGAAGATAACCTCTTTATTAGCTTAACCTGCAGCCTATTTACTTGGAGGACCAAAAAATTCTTTGGTGTTTGTGGCTGCTGATGCCTCTAGAGGTTCCGGTCCTAAACGCAACTCAAGGTCCAACTCTATCCTTTTCTCTTCATTCTCTCTCGTAGAAGTACCACTTGACGACGGGGCCTCGGAGAAGAAAGGTAGCTTCTGAAGTTCTTCAACATCTTTACTCATAGGCGTATTGCTGTGATCCTCTTCTATGGAGAGACTAGTGGATGGTCTTTTTGGGGTACAACTTTTTTGTTCACTAGATTCCAATATGACTGCAGTTTTCTCTTCTTGTAGTTGATCGATCAAGCATGTCTTTGCAATGTCCAATGAAAGAAGATTTTCTTCGGTGAATTGTCTGAGCTTGGCTCTATCTTTTCTGTGAATATTCATGTGACCTCCTAGTGCCTGTGCGTTCGAAAACCCTCTTTTGCAGAAGGCACATGTAAAAGACCTAACACGGCCTAAACCCTGAAGTTGATCATCATAGTTCCACAATATCTGGTTAGACTTTTCTGTGCCTTGGGGTTTACTTTCCATTTTCAAGCTACGAAGAAGAAGAGAGAGAAGAAAATGGGCAAGTAGAGTTGGTCAACTTGTCGGTTGCTAGAGATTTTCATATATATCAAGGTCAGGCTTGCTTTTTCCTCTCGTAAGTAACAAATAATTTCTAAAATAATTGTTGAACTGGCTCAATTTTTTACTAACAGGGGCATGTTTCAGTATTTAAACTGAATTATATCCTTAATACATTTGTGTAACAAGTCAACAATGTATGCAAGAGTGATGACATGGTACATACATATCTATGAAGTTCTTGTAAAAAAATAATTGGCTATAAGTTCTCTTTGAAAGATGGATCAGTAACTTATACTACAAGTTATTTGCTTACAACTTATACATATTGCAACCCTTGGACTTCCTCAAACAGTTATGTGTCATCTTGAGAGAAGTTCTTTGAATCCAATGAAAAGTTAGATTCGCATATTGCAACTCTTTGACTTTCTCAAAGAGTTATGTCTCATCTTGAGAGAAGTTCTTTGAATCTAATGAAATGTTAGATTCAAAAGTTTATCATATATATATATATGTGTGTGTGTGTGTGTGTTGCTTGCTATGTATACGTTAAGACTATTTGCTGTTACCAAGAGCTTACTATTATTAGGATAAAGATGACAACATAACCTAAGAAACTAAATCTTTACCCCGAAAAAGATGAGGATAAAAAATGAGATACAAATGAATAAAATTCTTACAATCGAAAAAGAAAATAACTATATCTTGACTGTCCTCTATCTGATTAGTCTTTTTTCTTATATATTTTTTAAACTTTTACATATTTAATTACTGTTAAAAGTTTTGAATTATTATAAATATATTTTAATACCGAATAAATACTTTATTATTTTTTAGTAAGGATAGAAAGGAGAAAATGTGGAAAATTTAAAAAATTTCCGTGCGGGAGAGACTGAGATTCCCCATTATCTTTGTATCAGAGACCAAATAAAGTTTGTTTTGCAGGGCAAGAACATGATTTAGGTATTCAACCTAGTCCACCCCATTCCCATCTCTAGTTCGGGAAACATATGTTTATTTTTGAATTATTTAGCTGAGAATTTATAAATAGAACTTCTTGCTGTTTATTATTTTACATAATAATACCATAACGTACAGTAGATAATATGGCCATCGAGTTCAGATTGGAGGAAAGTTTAGACAGGCTATATATAACCGCGAAACTTTTGTTGTTGATGTTCTAACAGAAGTCTCCTAATTAAAGTTCCATATTAGGTCGAGTTGAGTTCTCCTAAGAAGTACTTTATCCTTTTAGGTGAAGCTACCGCCATACTGTGCAGTGATGGTGACTTGGTTCTATAATATTATCTTCAGTTACACATTTGAAGACTGAATGTCCTTAGATTAAAGACAGAAAAACACAAGGTCAAAGCAATATTCCGTGTTCCTTTTGATCACGAGATGTTAATTTTTATGTTCTGTCTATAAATAAATGTTCTTTAACAAAGCTTAGACTATAGAAAACCAACATAATTTAAACGTTAATTCCTTTTTATATAACCTTGGAAGGTAGTTTGGCCGTCTCTGTTGGCTGCAAATCATGAACAACCTGCCATTTGTTTATGATAGTTTTACCCGTTGACAGAGCCACGCTGACTTCCATGAACTCTAATTTCTTTTGATTGTATATATATTTATTGTTCTAAGGGTGTCACTACCAATCGACTTACCCTAACCAACATCTTATTTTACATATTTTAAGGATATTTTGACTATGCAATGAGATAGCGATCACAATTCAATCTGTAAAATTAGATCTTTAACTAGATTTTTTTTTATTCAGGATTGAGATTTTTTAATAAAAAATAAATAAAAAAAACTAAAATTTTATAATTGAGAACAAATATATATATATATATCTTCAACTTATCATCTTCTCATTTCATTCTCTCTATTTCATATTATTTATTCTGTTTAAGTTTTTATATATTAGATTATTATAATAAATTTTAAATTATTATAAATATATATTAATATATAATAAATATTTTATTATTTTTTTAACAGTAATAAAAAGAGAAAGTGTGAATAATTGTTCTTATAAAAAAGGAAATTTTTTTTTTTTCTGTGATAAAAAGCATGCTACTTTCCGATAATAAAATAGAGATTTTTACGAGTTCATGCACTGAAGCTCCTTTAAGTTGGAGATCCTGGAGGTCAATCAGGCCTTCTTTCCAAGAACTCCATTCAAATCTAATCTCGATTAAAAAACTAATTAATTGTGAGATGAACGATGAATGAAGTGACATTTACTTGTTTTTTTCTTACGTGGGCCTAACAGCTCCGTGACGTGGCAAGGTTTCATCCGACTAAGCATTGTGCATGATGCTGTGATGCCATGTTTGGATAATGACACTTGTTTATAGTGTTGATGTCTGTTGTTATCCATGCACTGCCTCATCATCACCGTCCAAACGGATTACTTATTTGATCATTCGGCCGCCAGCGACTTAATTGTGGCTCTCAGGGCGTCCATTACAGTGATATCGCGACCGACTATTTCATCATCTATGTAAGTATTTTCGCCACGTGGAAAAAATATGTGCCTGACCAACCGGCATTGTATATTTAATTAATCACTTTAATTTAGAATCATGATTTGCTGTCACACGAAGCTGTTCTAAGTTTTGTCACTTACTAAAGAAAGGGCAGAGCACTGTTTTTCATCTAAATTTTAAATTAATATTAAAAATATATATTTTTATTAGTTTGAAAATCTATATATTTATTTATAGATTAATTTTGATTAAAATTTTTTATTAAAGACAAAGGTAAAATTATTATTTTATTACTAAACCCTAAAACTCTAAAAAACTATATCATTTTACGCTATAATTTGAAAAACTAATATTTTTCCCCTCGAATTAAGTTTTAAAAATTTATCATTTCTCCTTTGTGATTTGAAAATTTTTTCTAGCTAGCAAATCTAGCAAGTCGTTAGTGGCCAGAACGCCAAGAGGACGGCGTCTGAACAATGAAGCATTTTCCATCATCCAGATGCTGAAGGATGATGCTTCGTCATCCAGACGAAGCATTGTCTCTAGATCAACTATTCTTCTGGACAACAAAATGTTGTCTCTAATAAAAAATTTTAACAGAAGGTAAAATGCTTCTGGACAGAGCACTATTTTTCATCTAAATTTTAAATTAATCTAAAATATATATATTTTTATTGGTTTAAAAATCTAAATATTTATTTATAGATTAATTTTGATTAAAATTTTTTATTAAAGGCAAAGGTAAAATTACCATTTTATTGCTAAACCCTAAAACTCTAAAAAACTATATCATTTTACCCTATAATTTGAAAAACTAATATTTCTCCTCTCTAATTAAGTTTTAAAAATTTATCATCTCTCTTTTGCAATTTGAAAATTTTTTCTAGCCAACAAATCTAGTAAGTCGTTAGTGACCAGAACGCCAGGAGGATGACGTCTGAACAATGAAGCATTTTCCATCATCCAGATGTTGAAGGATGATGCTTTGTCATCCAGACGAAGCATTGTCTCGAGATCAACGATGCTTCTGGACAACGAAATGTTGTCTCTAATAAAAAATTTTAACAGAAGTTAATTTATAGATAAGTATTTAAGTTTTTAAATTATCACGAATATCTTTTACGGTTGAGCTAAAACTTGGATGAGAAATAATCCTTTGCCCTATAGAAAATAATACGACGCCAGCCCTCTGCAATAAGGCCTGTCTTAATTATTAGTCTTGCTGTTTAGAAAAGGGTGAGCCCGCTGTTTGTTTTTGGCTTAAGGTTTTGGTGGATTATTCACTTTGAAAATGAGAGCTGGAATTTTATAGATAACCATAAGCTCTCATTTTATGACATAAAAAGAAAAACTTGCAAGCAAAAAGTAAAAGATTTTATGACATTTCTATTTCATCATTTTCCTAATTTATTTCAACTTTTTATTGTAATTTTCTTTTCTATTTCGTTACATATGATATTCCTTATAGGAATCAAGTTGTATATGAGATTGAAAATATGGAGATTACTCATTTGAATATAGGGATGATCCTTATGGTGAAATTGGTTATTATTATTATTATTATCATATAGATAGACTTGTGTTGATGTTACTCCTCATCACATACGGATCTATACAATTTATAGTTGTACGCAATTAAGCTATGGTAGTAATGATCATGAAAAGATTCGAATTGATATGTCATGGTATCTGCGAGAAAAAATAGTAATTAGTTAATTAAAAAATAAGATAAAAATATGTTAATATGATTCGGTTTAATTATTAAAATGCATACGTTTATGGTGTTGTTACCAATGTGAGTATTGTATAAGAGTATTACAAGTTAACTTATGTGGCTGTAGTATTTTTATTTTTTAGTCCACTGCCCCTTGTCATTTTCCTCTTGTTTGTTTGCATAGAAGATTCTCTAGAGGGAAAAAATATATATAAATCAGTTGGATTAGGATAACCCTGAATTATATCTATAACTTGAATTCAAATAAGAGGGAATCTTGCATCCATCAATAATATTATGGGGATGATATAGTCTTGTTGGATGAACTTTAAGATGATGTCTTGTTGAGGAATCTAGACATGTTCTTTTTGTCCAAGAGTACAATTATGACATCCACTTGCAGAGACTTCTTCAATTTGTAGGTTGTCCAGTAAGAGTTTTCTAGTTACTAATCACTCATCGAGATATATATAATTTCAATACGATCTTTGCAAGTTGTAGTACCACTTAGTCATTGTCCATTAGTCATTTATACTTGAGAGTTGACTTCTTAGATGACTTTTTGACTAGAATTGAAAAAAATTAAGTTTCCAAAAACCTCAAATATGACCTAGGAATAATCAATAGTTTTTGCACTAATTTTCACACCATCCGCCTCTCATGAGTCAAGGTAGTTGACCTCATTAAGAATCCCCAAAACCTGCACCAAAAATGGGTTGGAATCCACGTTTTTTAAAAAACCCTAATTTTACTCATTTTTATGGCCTATTAACATAATCCTTGAGGTTGGGTGAATGATCGACAATTTTTATGTTGTTTTTTGCTCCATCCCCTCCTCATTAGTTAAGGTAGATAACCTCAGTAAGGATTCTTGTAACTTGTACCCAAAATTGGCTAAAATCCATGCTTTTCAAAAAATCATCAATTTTGATCATATTTGTGGGCTATGCACACAACCTCTAAATGTGAGGGAATGATCAAAGGTTTTTGCACCGTTTTTCATAATATCCATGCTCTCACAATTCAAGAGGGATGACCTCACTTGGGATCCTTGAAACATACACCCAAAATAAGCCAAAATCTATTTTTTGAAAAAAAAAACACTTAATTTAGGCTTATTTGTGGGTTATAGTTTACAACTCTCGAGTGTAGGGAAGCAACCATAAGTTTTTGCATCATTTTTTTGTACCTTACACCTCCTCATGATTTAAGATAGAAGAATTTACTAAAAATCCTTATACATACACCTTAAATTGGTTGAAATCCATAATTTTTTAAAAACCACTAGTTTTGGCCTTTTTTTTGGGTTATAGCATATGTCCCTTGAGAGTCAGGGAATGACTATCAATTTTGTGCCATTTGTCTTACCATCCACACCCAAAATGGGCTAAAATCCAAGCTTTTCAAAAACCTTCTATTTTTTCATTTTTGTGGACTATAGCACAAGTCTCTCGAGAGTGAGAAAATGATTGACAATTCTATGCCATTTTTTGCAATCACCCCTTCACTAGTTAAGATAGATGACCTTACTAAGAATTCTCAAAAACCATATCCAAAATAGATTGAAATTCATGTTTTTTCAAAACCTCCAGTTTTGACATTTTTGTAGGTTATAACACATAATTCTTGAGGGTGAAGGAATAATCGACGATTTTTACACCACTATTCATTCTCTCACAAGTCAAGATAGATGATCTCATTAAAAATCCCAAAAACTTGCACCCAAAATTGGCCAAAATCTATACTTTTTCAAAAAAACACAATTTTAATTATTTTTATGTGATACAACACACTACCCCTGAGGATGGGAAAATGACAATTTGTTTTTACAATATTTTTCATACCATCCAACCTCTTATAAGTCAAAGTAGATGATTTCACTAGGAATCCCAAAAATTTGTACCCAAAATTAGTTGAAATCTGCAGTTTTCTAAAAACCTCTCAATGTTTATTTTTGTAAGCTACAACACACGACCCCTTAGGGTGAGGGAATAACAGGTGGTTTTTGCACTATTCACTCTCACAAGTCAAGGTAGGTGACTTCATTATTCTCCAAACTTGCCCAAAATGGACCAAAATCTATACTTTTCCAATCCTCTAGTTTAGCCATTTTTTGGGATATAACACATGGTCCAAAGGTGAGGAAACAACTAATAGTTTTTGCATTGTTCTGTATATGATTCACTCCTCATAAGTCAAGGTATATGACTTCATTGAGGATCCTTGAATCCTACACCAAACCCCCATGTTTTGGATATTTTTGTTGATTGTAACACATAACCCTTGAGGGTGGGGGAACAATAAAATTGTTTTTGTGTCATTTTTCATAGCATCCACCCATCCACAAGTCAAGGTACATGACCTTAATGAGGATTCTTGAAACATAGTTGTTGACTCAATGAGTCATTATGCTCTTATTTTGATGATAACAAACTAATATGTCCTTAAACATATTGACTAATGATTTTACTTGAGTGTGAGCTTAGATTGCAAGAATTTATCTAATACATTTGAAGGAGTTTTAAGATAGAAATGAAAGAGAAGAGTCAATTGAAGAATTATTAAAGATTTGAAGAAAAACTCAAGTGTTAGGTATATATATTTGTAATTTAGAGCATTCGTTTTGATTAGAATATTTATTTGCATGAGATAGCTCACTTGAAAACTCATTTTCATATCTTTCACATTTTGGGTTAAAATGTCGTTTCTCAAACTTATTGGTTTAAGCCAATTCTTCCACCAAAGTTTATTAATTCTTTTAAAATAATGAAGTTTTGTGAACTACATTTTCATATCTTAAAGTTGGTTTTGAAAGAATTTTCAAAAATGGGTTAAATTGTCACTTTTCAAAGTTTTAGGGGTCAAATATGATTTTTGAAAATTCAGGGGGTAAAATGGAATAAAATTTGGTCGACCGAATTTGACCGACCGAATCAGCTTTCGAATTGTCCAGAAGCCATGAATTTTGGCTTCAAAAATTCCGTCGACCGAATTTTGGTTTGAATTTTTTCAACGACTAGTGCCACGTCACATCTGGTTGACCAAATTCCATCCGATCGACCGAATTGTGTGTTTTTTAAAAAACTAAAAGGGCTATCTTTGTATACAACGGTAACTTTCCTTATTTTCCCCTATATAAACTCAACCAATTTCGTTCGAAAACAACTTTTGTCACCAAGAACTTTCACATATTTGAGAGTAAATTAATTTTGAGCTATTTACTTACAAATTCTTCTCTCTAATCAAAATCTTTGCTCATATACTTTGTAATTTCATTTGCATTGGGTTGTACTAAGCTTTAACTTTCATATATACTCTTGAGAGAGATCATATTTCAATTTCATACTAAAATTCGTGTTATAAAAGAGTGAGGTTCACTCTTGGAGAGATTAGAAAATTTCTTGTCAGAGAAATTGAGTTTCAACATTTGTAAAAGTTAATAGCACCTTGAAAGCTATTTTGGTTGTGAAGAAAAACTTGGTTGAGGTTTTAATCAACCAAGGATTAGTGGAATACTCCAAGGGAGAAAACTTGGAGGAGTGGACGTAGGCCGGGTTGAGCCGAACCACTATATATCGCGTGTTTGATTTTCTCTTCCCTTAAACTTATATTTTATATTATGTTATTTTGATTGTATTGATTATTTGAAATATTTTAGTTATTTTCATACATTGGATTAAAAATAGACAACATAATTTGATTTGATTAAATTGCTTTAATTATCAAATTTGATAAAGATAGTTTTAAAGTTGCCTAATTCACCCCCCTCTTAGGCCATTCAATCCTACAATAGTTTCAACACAAACCAAAATCCATACTTTTCCAAAACCTTTAATTTTGGTCATTTTTATAGGTTATAGCACATAACCTCTAAGGGTGGCCAAATGACCATTGCTTTTTGCATTGTTTTAATACCATGCACACCCTTACAAGTAAAGGAAGATACCCTCACTAAGGATCCCTAAAACCTTTTACCAAAACCTTTCAAAATCCATGCTTCTTCCAAAAGTCTCCAATTTTAGCTATTCTTGTGTGCTATAAAACATGGCCCTTGAGGACAGTGGAATGACCAATGGTTTTTGTGCCATTTTTCACACCATTCACCCCCTTACTAGTCAAGAAATATGACCTAAATGACGATCCTAGAAACATGTACTTAAAATATGTTGAAATCCATTCTTTTTCAAAAACCCTTAATTTGAGCTATTTTTATAGGCTATACAGTTGAACCTCAAGGGTGGTGGAACGACCAATGATTTTTGTGTTATTTTTTACCTCATCCACATCTTCATGACTCAAGATAGGTGACTTCAATAAAAATCTCCAAAACCTATGCCCAAAACTGGTCAAAATCCACAATTTTCCAAAAACACTTAGTTTTAGACAAATTTATGGGCTATAGCACACAACCACCAAGGGTGCAAAGACGACGACAATTTTTTTACCTTTTTCTATACTATCAACCCATCATTACCCCTAAGGGTGGGGGAATGACCGATGATTTTTGTGTTGTTTTTTAGACCATCCACCTCGTAATAAGTCAAGGTGGGTTATCACATTGAGGATCTGCAAAACTTGCACTCAAAACCAGTTGATATCCATTTTTTCAATTAAAATATCCCCAATTTTAGCAAATTTTTGTGGGCTATATATAGCACATGACCCCTGTGAGTTATGAAATGATGAACAGTTATTGTGCCATTTTTTGGCCTAGTCACCTCTCACAAGTCAAAGAAGATTACTTCATTGGTAAAACATAAAAGTTACGCCCAAAACCAACCAAAATCTATGTTTTTTCAAAAATCTTCACGATTTTGTGGGCAAAATTGGATGCTACTTGTGTAGGGTTTACAGTTTGATGAAGCCCAATATGTAAATAAATGAGTAGAGTTGGATTCGAACTGAGCCGAGCTCATCTTGCAGCCAGTTCAGGCTCGGCTCGATTTATTTATGGGCGGCTCGAGTTCGATTCGAGCTCAACTCAAGCTCAATTCAGCTCAGCTCGAGTTCCGCTCATTTTCGGTTCGATTCGTTTTCGGCTCAGCTCATTTTTCATATTAAAATGACATCGTTTTTAATATATATGGATTAAAACGGCGTCGTTTTGTATAAAAAATTTTAAAAAAAATCTACTGAGCCAATCCGAGTTAGCTCCGACTTGGCTCGAGCTCGATTGAGCCGAGCAGAGTCTGACTCATTTCGGGCCCGAACCAAGCCGAGCTAAGCTCGAGCTCGAGCTGGCTCGGCTCGAGTCCAGCCCTATAAATGAGATAATTATTTTGAGTGAGGTCATGAAAGTGGTACTTGCTTCTATGCAAATATGCCCTTAGTTGTCAAAATAATTATAAACAACAAATACTTCCAAACAACCAACCAAATTACAATGGAATTTAATTATTCTGAAATTCTCATTCTTTAAACAATAAATTGGAATTACAAAATGCCCTAAACATAGAAACGCTCGCCAGCTGAGAATAATTTGCCGTTCCTTGACTCAATTCAATTCTATATCAGCTCCTTAAAAAAAGATCAGGAAGACGACATATCATCCCATGTGCACTTCCGTCACTGCCCCCAAAAACTTCACTGCAAACTCTCTGTATATGCATCAGACCTCGCTAGCTGTTATAAACATAAACCTATTCAACTCACCTCTCAAGTGAAGAAAAATCCCAACCAGTCGCCTTTAAACTCTTACACCGATGTAGAACTTCGTAAAAGCCAGTGCATATTATCTTACTTTTCCTATAGGCTTCTACTCATCAAAACAAACTTCAATTCATAGCTTTTAATCGAAAATATTTGTTGGGTATGACTTAAATTCCCTCAGTCTCATAGAGTTTTTCAATGTTTTCGACAGAAAACTTGCTAAAGTCAGGGAGATGTTCCATCGTTTTTCTTTATATGTTTTAAGTCTACATCTAGGGTTAGGGTTTGTACTTTATTATTTACTTATATATTGGGCATACAGCAGTTGTCTAAGAGATGGTTTATATATACCATAACCTCATCATACATACTAAAGAAGAAACAAAAGATGCGTAGATAGCGCTTATTATAGTGATGCAATAATATTCTTTTTCTGATTAAAAAATGGGTATTATATATAATATCATGTGCAATACTTAAAAGACTTATTCCCGGAGTTGGTGCTATTTTGGATGGATTTTGAAGAAAGAGAGTGAAAGTGAAAGTGAACACAAGTAGATGGACTTATGTAGGAGATGATATATATATAAAACTGCAACAGTTCTGATATGATAATAATAATTCAACTGGAAAAGGGAATCGATGTTCTGATATATCTGGCTGATATGTCTTTGAAAATCCATGTGATTGCGTTAGTTTCTTAGTTTATTGCGTCTGATTGAATGTCAGTGAGGCACTTATTGGGAAAACGAACTTTGCAATTTTCCATGCAGTTTTATTCAGTTTCTTCACCCTTTTATACCCCACAATTTCCTTAATTGCATGGATATGTATTATGTCAAACCCTAAATCATGAGTAACATAAATTGTTTAAACTTTAAGTACACAAAATAAAATAATATAAAAGTAATATTATATGTACAAATAAATTGTATAAAATCATTCATAATTTAATTAAGTGTTTTTAAAGCAAAAGAAAAACTAAATAATCATATCATCAATCATAAACTTTTTAATTTTTATAATTTATTTACACATAATTTTATTGTATAATTTATTGAGAAAGCAAAATGATTTACGAGAAAAGCAAGAGGCCTAGAAAGGAAAAATGAGGAGAACAGACAGTAACAAGTCACTGAGACAAGTGTCAGCCACTTCTGGTTCTATTATTACTTTACCTTGGGCGGGTCACCGAGCCTGAGTTCAAGATCTAAGTCCTCGATCGGGCTGCCGCCAAGTTCATAATCTTCTGATTGAAGGCCATGCTTATCATCAGTTAAACTCGGCTTCAGGAAGAAAGGCAGTGATGACTCTTCTGTTCTCCTTCTCTTGCAACTAAAAGCCTCCTCCTTGTAACCAGATAAATTCCAGTGTGTTGGCCTGATAACCAAATTCAAGCTCACTGACAAATTGGTTTTCAAATAATCCGCTGTATGCCTACTTTCTGCTTTTAGAATTCTAGAATTCTTCTCTCCATCATTCTTCAGATCAAAGATGTGGTGACATCTCTCTGCTACTGAGTTTGACCATGACTGAGGGGAAGAAATAGGTGATCTCTTGCGATGATCTTCAACTATTGGAGAAGAAAAATGAGGGAGAAAGGCCTTTTCATGGCAATACTCCTGGCTAAGAGGAGCTGAAACCCTAGATGGTGAGGAGGGTGATAGGATAGTAGGCAGATCAGAACTAGGGTTAGGCTTATAAACCAAGGTACAAACTTCAGGTGGGTATTGAAAACTCAAAGATTCAAAGGGATTTTTAAGGTGATTGTGGTTATTTTGGTATGGATCATGATCATGAATTTCATCTTCAGGACATGGATACTGCTTTAGTCTAGCTCTATCCCTCCTATGGACATTCATGTGACCACCTAGAGCTTGTGCTGACCTAAATTCTCTTCTACAAAAGCTGCAGGAATAAGATCTCGGGGGCCATACACACCCTCCTAAAGACCCTGCTGCATCTTCTGCAAAAGCTTGTTCTTCCCATGAATCATAACATGTATTTGACGATTGAAAATGAGAACTCAAACTATGCTTTCTTTTAGTCCACATCCAGTACTCTGCTTGCTCCATTCCATTAAGTTGAGGTCCTATCTCAGAGATAGAATTGAAAACAAAGCCTTAAGTGGGCAAGAGTACATGAATGGAGATGGAATGAAAGAAAGTCTACATAATCTAAGTTTGAGAGCAAGCTTAAAACTGCATATTAAAATGGTAAGGTTGACAGGAAAAATGAGAAATTTATTGGTAATTGGTCATGGAAGGTGTGCTGGTGGGTACTCTACCGTGTCTAGCACAGTGTACATATCTACTCTTTTGGTTTTTCTGTGTTTTGGCTTCCAAAGAGAAATTTTAATTTCCTATTTCTTGCTCTTTCATTGAGCCGTGGGTCCCTCTAGGAGAGTCACTTCCGTAGTGCTAGGTTTAGAGACGAACTGTTAACTCTGATATCTGACTGAAGTCGCCTTAGAGAGATTTTAGCAGAAGGGAGGGCTCAACAGGTCTAAATTTACACCATTTCATCTTTTACTTGAGCCGGCCTGTCTTTGGATTTAGTAATTACCTAGACAATCAGTGCATATAAGTCAAAAAATTTAATATTGAAATATAGTAAAATTTGAACTATTACTCTTATCTTTGAAATCCTTATTCTTTATGATTCAAACTATCTTTTGAAAGTCAAATGTAAATTTATTCATTTGCTTGTTAAGAGATTCGCATTATTTTCCTTCTCCTTAATCTTACGATTTAACTGTTCTTATTTTTATTTTGTATTTTATGTAAGTTGAATCCACCCTTCTGCTTTGACTCCATCAATTAGAGAAGCACTCTCCAATTAATGTTTAAGTGAAAAGAAAAATGAAAAATTTTGTTTTATACGTACTTCTAGTAAACCCCAAAGATGTATGTAAATACAAACTAAATAGAAAAATAATAATCAACGAGACATCAACTGAATGGCAAAACTTAAATTAATTCACTAACATGGAATTTGTCCCTGCAAACAAAATTCCAACAATCAGTTCAGTCTTCAAAGAGGCTCCAAAACCAAAGAGGCACACTTCAAATAAAATTTCAGTTTCGACAAATAATATTTAATGGGATTTAATGAAAGAAGCCCTAATTAATTAATGAGAGAGCACTATGGGTATGTTATAAAGAATATGAAATGTAAAGAAATGAAAGGAGGATTAAGATGTAACAATCAATCTTGGCAAAACTATTATAGTTGTTGTCGAGATTGGCTGATTCTTTTAACTGGTCTCATATAAGAAGAAACCAGTCGTCATTTGCTTCTTAATTCAATGGAAATCGTATATTTTTCTCCAAAATATCTATCCATTTTCAAACCTTAGGTCCGATTTTCTGATATTTGGCTCAATTCATTGATCTTCGCTCGATCCTTTTTATGATATCAAATCCAAAGATAAACATCTTAATTTTAGACACGAAATTAAAATCAGAAAGTCGTGTGTGTTTTGGTGATTTTTTGTCTTTGTAATTCTGACTAATCTTTCTTTATTAATTTCTTTTTTACGAAAATTCTTGTTCTTAGCAATGGTTGAGTTTTCAAATGACTGAGTAACCTCGTATTTCTCACTTAATCAATATTTGTCCTCACTCAATCAACCTTTGTCTTGAACCTTTCATCCAATGTTCAAGTTATCTCACCAAAGTTGAATAACATAAATTGTCACAAGTACTATTTGTTGTGGGAGCTCTGACTTGGAAGACCACCAGCTAGGGTTCACAACGTGTCGAGCAACATTCATTCATGTTAAATCAAATGATTCAAAAACCCATTTTGGTATGATCAAGACACTTAATCCTGACTATGTTTTTAGGAAAAAAATTGATAAGTTACTTTTTAGCTAGTTGTTATCATCAATATTCGAAAGTATGTCTAGTGTAATTTGTAAATGTAGATTCTCTGTTGAAATATGGAAATGTTAGAAAATTAGTTTATCCTAGAGTCTAAGTCGTAATTGATGCACATACGTAATCTACTTCAGATAACTAAAAAGGACATTTTGAGTATCAATGAGCACGTGAACAAATGAAAAACTACGTTGATGTATTAGTTTCATAAGGATAGACTACCGTTGATGAAGAAATTATTAACTATGTGTTTAAATGGATAATTAGGATCTGAATATGATGTAGCAGTGGCAAGTTTAACTGCTAAAATGGAGCCTAATCTTGATAGATTTACACTATAGGAGGCTCTTTTTTTTTTTTTGCATAAACATGATTTAAGAATTGAAAGAGTTCATCAAGTTCTAAACTTTGAAATAGCTCTAGAATTTCATAGAGGTACAATACACAGTGCTAGTGTTGCAAATCCTTAAGAAAAATTAGGAAAACCTATGGCTTTTACTTCCACAACCACTGGTTTTAATCCTAGAATATTGCCTTCATCAGTACATGAATCGTTAAGGAATTTGTTTATCTCTAATAATCTAGCTTCAGAAACCTTTGCTTCTCAAATGAGCTCATTTTCAATAGAAAAGTTCAAGAGCTTCAACTATCCACAGCCTAACCATAGTGGAGTAACTACTTGAAACTCCCTATTATGTTCAGGCTCAGCCCGTTGAGAGTCAATTTATGGCACTTAATTCCTTCTACTTGGGTTCTACTGGTTTTAATAGAGGCAAAGGAAGAAATTATGGTCGAGGCAAAGTTATATGTCAAGTGTGTGAAAAACCAGGACACATAGCATTATAGTACTATCATAGGTTTAACTCCAACTACAGTACACACACTCTTGTGCAAAATTTAACGCAGGCCTTATAGGTGCTCCTGCTAGTACTTAGTTTTATAGAAGAAATTTTTGTGTTGATAAATTCATAATTATGCACTCTTTTTTCCAAAATACCTTCATTTTAGTACATGACTTAAAAAAAAAAAAATAGATCCCTTAATGGATGCGACCTTAATTATACAAGAAACTTTCATTGATAAATTCATAATTATGCACGCATTAATGAATCATTAACAAGAAGACTAATGGGAACCAAGGCCTGATCACTCTACACTTTACAGAGATGCTATTCTTGCCTTTATATCATAATATCATCAACCAAATGGGTAGAGTCTCGAGTGAAACATGCCCACAATTATTCAATGGCATGGTTTCACATTAATTATTAATTTTGTCACGTAAGACACCACATAGGATACAGAAGCCCTCGGGCTGCATCGAATATCACATGAATTCTACTTGAATAAAGAAATGGCGAAGTATAAAGCAACAAGTGTCCCACAAGATTGACCGTTGAATCATGGTCACATGTGAAACTTTCAATTATTCTCCTAATAGCCCAGGCTGGATTTTGGGAATATAATGTATAAAGAATGCTTTCTTGTCAGCTGAATCATCAATAGCAATTTTTTTTTTAACTCTCTACTGAATTTTTTTCGGTTTTTCTCAAAGGTCTTTGTAGAACATGTCTATTCAGGAAATCAACATTGCAACGAATATCACCCCCACGGTGGAAAAAGATTTCTGTAATTTAATAATGTTACTCTTTGTGCCTAAGATTGGGTCAAATCAATCAGTCATTTTGCTTAAGCTGTTACTTACTTTTTGTCCATTTGACCGTCATGTAATAGTGGTATTTTATGCATATTATTAGAGAAGAGAGCCGCGCGAATACCTAAATTCATGTTTCAGTCTCCAATATGAGAATGGTGGAAAATCATCATCCTGGTTATACAAAAATTTTCTCTCCCGTTCCCTCTTTCCTCGACATCCTTCCAAGAAAATTTCTTTACACTTCTCATTCTCGTCACTGCTAAAAAATAAATAAATAAAATAATTATTAGACATCTAAATTAACATACTAATATGTCAAAGAAAGGATGCAACAGATCAAAGATATATCATTAAAAACATTTGATATTAATGAGTAGAAAAAGAATTTATCTAATTATTATAATTTAAAAGTATTAATTTCATGATTTTTACTATTAATTATTTATATTTTCATTAAAGCTAAATAATTTTATGATTTAAAAAAATGTTATTAAAAACCTAATTTTTGTCATTAAAAAATTTAATAATGAAAAAAAATATCATCATGGTCTATCATTATATATTTCTCCGTTAAAAGTATTATCGTTATTAATATTTTTAACAGGAGAAACTATTAAAATAGATGAATATGAGAATTTTTTTCGTTGTTACAACTTTTTAGTGACGAGAAATTAACCACCATTTTTTTATTAAAATTATAAATTTATTTAGTTTTAACGTAAATATAAATAATTGATCATTAAAATAATAAAAATAATACTTATAATGACCGAATATTTATCCACTTGTTATTTTCCTCTCACTAAAATCATTTTGTTATAGTATATTTATCTTCGTTTCCGTCTTGTCTTTGACTATAAGGATTTTAGTTATTTTTGTCTATATTTTTATCGAAGAATCTTCACTCCATTAAAAAAGAATCAGACAAAAAACTTGGTTTTATAGGCAAATTGTCATCTTTACAAATTATTAGCATCAAGACAAGTAACAAGTCGATTTAATTACCCACTTAGTTTTTATTGTGATTTAAGGTTAGCTATGCTTTGAAAACAAAATGTTTTCTGCACAAATGGGAAAAGATTTAAAAACTATTGTACTATCTGTATATTGTGATTATTTCAGCTAATATTATGAAGAATTTAACAAAATTTGTGTCTGTGGTTTGAACGTTACTGTGAAAAACACAATACTTGGCTCCTAGTTACTTTGGTAGATGTGATTTGTCATTCATAAGAATCTTTTAATTCCAAAGGATTAGACAAAAGAGAAAGGACGCGTAACTTTTCCCCAACATTATAATATATTATGAGGACTAAGACAATGAAAAATACACGGGAAAGATAGTCTTATCCTCAGAGATTCCAATCAAATTGTCTTCATTCTCCAGTTTTTCAAGTAATTTCCTTTAAAAAAATAAAAAACAAGTTCATTATTCAAAAGTTCACGGGGTTGAAATGGATGTAACATGGCACTATGTAGCATACTACTTAGTGATGGCAATGGGACGGTCAAATATCTTAATTTATATTTTCATCCTATAAGAAAAATCTTTCTATAATCCAACCTTATCTTTAATACGGAGATGATAAAAAATTCTTATCTTCTCCTCATGGTAAAATTTTTCTTTATTTTTCCTCTTTATACCCATAGAAAATTTTTTTCACACTTTCATCTCTCTATTTTTGTTAGAAAATAAAAAAATATTTATTAAATATTGGGTATACATGAAATAATTTAAAATTTTTATAGACAATTCAATATATAAAAGTTCAATAAACATGTTGGATAGAAAACAAGTTGGTTTGTCACTGATCACAAGGATTTTAGTCATATTTATTTTTATATCTATCATTGTCTTTAACAATAAATTTTCTCTCCATTTAAGAAGAGATAGGTTAAAAACCTAATTTTACAAATCGAATTGTCATCTCTAAATTAACTCAACTATTAGTTATAGGTTTTGTGCAATATATATATATATATATATATATATATATATATATATATATGTATTGAATATTACAACATTTTCTAAAGATAGCTATCACTCTTTGCATATATACGTACGCAGAATATCTGAAATTTGTCATACTTTTCTTGCTTAAAATCTTGATAATCGACAAGTGCTTTTCTATGTATTTTATATCCGATTATTATATTTGAGCAAGAAAAGTCGGCAAGTTCATTATCCTGCTACTTACTGAATTATTGAAAATATAAATAAGGACAAATTTAGTTGCTAGTGGTACTTATAGTTTAATGCAACTTTCATATACATGCATCTTTCATTGTTATAATAGTCAGAATTATATATAACAGATCATTTAGCAGTACTTCAATCCAAAAAGCAACAACTTAATTAATCTCAATTATTCATGGAAGTAATGCATCCTCTTTTCTGCCGAATTGGAATAAAATTTCAATAATAATTGAGTTTTTTAACTTAAGAAACTTATTAAGCTAAAGTAAAAAGAAAAGTATTAAGACTAATTTGCCGAATAACCTCAAAATTGTTATAATGTAATTAATAACACTAATAATTGCAAATAGAGAAAGAGAATTATAGAGACAAAAAAGGAAGTAGAAGGAAAGAGAATTAAAGAGATGAACAGAAGTGTGCAAGAGAACTTGAGAGAGTGATTATGCTTTAATTAAAGGAGAGAATGTTGTGAGAAATTATATCCAAATACAAGTGACGAGGGGTTTATATAACATTTCTATGCCACCCATAAAGCCCAAAAAAAAAAATGACTAACTCTCAATTACCTTAAATGTGTTCACATAACATATTAATTATTTTGCTTCTAATGTAATAAATTTGTGTCTAATTAATCATTATATTTAATCACTAGTCTCCCATCATTTATTGTTTTTACATTGGTGGGAAGTCATATTATATGTAACAAAAATGATTTCTATTAAAATGAAAAATTACAAATTCAATGGTTAGTAAAATTTGTAATATATTAGAACTTTCAAAGAGTTTTCACTACACTTATGAAACCTTGATTTACCTAATGTAATAAGTTTGGGTATTATATCTTGACTTTAAATTTACCTATCTAACTAATATGGACAAGGTCCCCGATGATAAAAAAGAACTACAGGAAATATGAGAGCATATGAGTTACTCAAAATAAAGACAAATATAGAAGGAAGAAATGGGGTTTTCAATATTTAAATTACATTAATTCATGTAGTGATGGGAGATCACAGTAATTTTAATGCTGAAATATTATATCAGGAAGGTTAAAAATTTAAATTTGAAATATATCCAAGGGTAATTGAAAATTCCCTATTTTGTCACTCAAAATATCTATTAACTGTTTATGGTAAGAAAAATATAGTTTTGTCGGGTTTGATCGGATAGATTTGGCCATATATATATATATATATATATATATATATATATATATATATATATATATATATATATATATATATTTTTTTTTTTAAATATAAAGGATACCTGCCCACTTGGCTCATCCTAGAAGCATCCCAATTAGAGTCTATGCATGACTAAACAAAACCTTGCTTTAAATTAAACTTTTTTCTTCAGCTATCCTAATGTCTTTAGCAAGACTTTGGTTCAAACATTTTACCACGTAGGAATTTCAGCCAAATCTAACCCGGAATAAGACCATTTACGCCCATAAAGAAGCAACATTAAAAAGCTCTGATGGGAATTTCGTTTAACACTACTGTCGATTTCTTGAAAAACCGTGTTAAAATAATCAGAGCTTCCAAAGTCATGGAAAACAGTGTGATATTTATTGATAATATATAAAGAATGTGTTAGTTCCTTGGGAAATTAATAAACATAGGCACAAAATTAAACCTTTTTTAGTTAGTAATTTTATCTTTTTAAGTAAATTGTAACTTTCATTTCAATAATACCCTTCACCTTATTTCTTTGTATTTAGAGTAGGGTTTTTACTAGAGAATCTTATTTTTAAATATACAGATTAATTTTAAATTAATTTTTGTGTAATTGTTGATATTTACAGATTGAAAACAGATGAATAATTTCTAATGTAAAGATTGAAAATAATTATACAGAATGCGTGTGGGTAAGAAAAGAAACATGTGGATGTGAAATGATGAGAAAATATGCGAAAAGGTACACGTTTTTCGAAAGGGTGTGACAATGTATGAAAAAGTGTGTATTTTTCGAAAGGGTATGAAAATGTGCAAATGGATGTGCGTTTTTTCAAAAAGATGCAAAAATGTGTGAAAAGGTGTGCATTTTTTTAAAAGGGTGTAAAATTGTACGAGAGGGTGCACGTTTTTTCGAAAGAATGGGAAAATATGCGAAAGGGTGAGCGTTTTTTCAAAAAGGTGTGAAACTGTGCGAAAAGGTGCACATTTTTACGAAAGGGTGCAAAAATGTGCGAAATGATGCACTTTTTTTCTAAAGAGTGCAAAACCATGCTAAAGGATCTGCGTGTTTCTAAAAGGGTGTGAGCGAATACGAAATGGTTTATGCAGGTGTGAAGGGATACCCACAGATGTGAAACGTGTAGATACAAAAAAATGCATACAAGTGTGAAAAGGTGCATACAAATATAAAAAAGTGCGCGTATAAATATATTATATTATATAATAAATAATATATTTTATCATTATTTAATATAATATATATTTTATTTTTTATATATTATAATAATATTATATATTTTATATATATAAAACGGTTGCGACGCAACCCTTCACATATATATATATATACAATAAAACTATATGTACCCACTTTGGGTACACAAATGTATACACATTTATATGTATCATCATGTGATTTGATGATTTTGAATTAAGAATAAAACAATAACTAATCATATGATGACACATATGAGTGTGTATACATTTGTGTACCCAAAGTGGGTATACATAGTATTGCTCATATATATATATATATATATGCGCACATCTTTTCACATTTGTATGCACTCTTTTGCACTTGTATGCATTTTTTCGCATCCACATGCGCCCTTTCACATCCATGCATACCATTTCATACTCGCACACACTCTTTCACATCCACGAGCGCCCTTTCGTATTCGGGGGCACCCTTTCAAAAAAATGTGCACCATTTCACATATTTTTGCACCTATTTGTAAAAACGCAAACCCTGTCACACCCTTTCAAAAAAACGTGCACCCTTTCGCACCCTTTCGCACTCTTTTGAAAAACACGCACCCTTTCGCACATTTGCACACCCTTTCCAAAAAATGCGCATCCTCTCACACATTTTTGCACCCTTTCAAAAAAAACACACACCCTTTCACATCTGTGTGCACCTTTCTCACCCAGACGCACTTTGTGTAGTTATGTTTATTATTTCGTAAAGATACGTAAATATCAACCATTACATAAGAAATTATTAATCTGTTTTCGATCTATAAATATCAACAATTATACAAAAATTAATCTGTATATTTATAAAGAAGATTTTCTAGTAAAAACCTACTCTAAATACAAATTGCGCACCCTTTCAAAAAACGTGTACCCTTTCGCATATTGTCGCATCCTTTTGTAAAAATGTGCACCCTTTCAAAAAAAAGTCCACCCTTTCACACAGTTTTGCACCCTTTCTAAAAAACATGCCCCCTTTCGCACAGTTTCACACCCTTTCGAAAAAACATTCACCCGTTCACACATTTTCGCATCCTTTTGAAAAAACGCGCACCCTTTCACATTCGCGTGCACCTTTCTCATTCGCGTGCACCTTTCTCACCCACACGCACTTTGTGTAGTTATGTTCATCATTTCGTAAAGATACATAAATATCAATCTTTACATTAGAAATTATTAATTTGTTTTCGATCCGTAAATATTAATAATTACAATAAAATTAATTTAAAATTAATCTGTATATTCAAAAAGAAGATTTTTCAGTGAAAACCTACTTTGAATACGAAGAAATAAGGTGAAGTTTATTGTTAAAATAAAAATTATAATTTGCTTAAAAATGTAAAATTACTAAAATTTTATCGAAAAAGGTTTACGTACATAATTTAGTTTCTATTTTTATTAATTTCCCTAGTTTCTCCCTGCAGGATAACCAACAGGCAAGGAAATTGAAGCACTCTTCCATGTTTTATAATATCCTGGAGCTGTCATTTTCTATACACTGTATATCTGGTGGATCCAAGAATGACCATGTAGATGGAAGATGTTCAAACTTAGGTTAATCAATTACCTATTATATTCTTAGTTTATCACTTATTATTGTTGTTTTTTTTTTTTTCAAAGAAATCTATATATAGACAAAGAACAACGGACCTGTAGAAGACGTTATGGGAACAAACTAAGCTCACCACACCTGATGGAAAGATAGCAAGAGCAAGCAAGGATTGGTGCCACTACTCAAAGAGACTATACAAAGGGATGTTTCTTGTGAAAGTCTATCAGAGTTCTGACGATGACAAAGTTAGGGAAAAAAAAAAACCCTACAAGAACTAATAATCAAAAAAGGCAAAAGAGGACCTAAGCCGGCTTCTCATGCTCAAACTATCCAAAAAATCAATTACAACATAATGCATAGCAAAGACAACTAAGAAAAGGTTAATAACCACGTCATTGGCATTGCCAAGACAAAATGAGGACACTTGAAGAACAGGCAGATGATAGGAACTGGGATTGGTCTGAAACACGTGATTAAGAACTTGTGCTCATTTCTAATACAAAACAATCTTATTTATAGTTGAGAAATCCTGAGTATAACAAGTATCTAATAATAATAATATTTCAATAATAAATTCTAATTCTAAACAAATGAGAAAAAACAAATGAAATTAGAATCCAGTCTAATTTAATAAAACAACTTAGAAACCCACTCTAATTTAGAAAAAACAACTAAAATTAGCTAGGAATCCTATATAAACCATATAAAATATTCATTTATAACCATATGCATAGTCGTATATCTGATTATGCACAGTTGTACATCACTTCAAAATTTCATGCAAGCACGTTATTCACTACTCTGGCATGGTATTAGACGGACAGGTGTACACCCTTTATACGCAACCATTCATTTGCTTAAAAATTAAACTTTAATACTTAATCAACACATAATTTATGTCACATTGAATAATAACTATAATAATCATGAAATGGTAGATATGCCCTTGAGGAGGAATTTTTTTAATTAAATAATCATGAAATTATTTTTCTTATTAAATAAATAATTTAACTTCTACTAAAACATTGTTGTTTTGTTTTTCAACAAAACAATGTCATCTTGCTACAATATGTTTTTTTTAAATGGTATCATGTCAACTTGCACCTAACCTTTAGTTTCCAGAACAATTTTTATTTTTAAGACGTTTGAAACTAAAACCTCACAGTTTCAGTTCCACAAAAATTAGAACTGAAACTTATCTAATATAGGCTGATTCTAAGCAGAAACCAGAACCCAAATGTTGGGTACTAGATGGTTCTAGCTCATTTGGGGTATTTTCTTCAGCCATAAATTTAGCCTAAAATTACCTCAACTTTAGTTTTATAGATTTTCTAAACAAGTTTCATAATCCTAAGTAAACATTTAAGAGAAAACTCTAGGTTTTTACTTTACCGTAGAAGACTTTGCTAAACTAATTTTGAGCATTAATTTAAGAAAATTGTAATCTATTTGGGATCTAATTCCCTATATTACGAATTGATTTGGTATACAGCAGGATATAGAATTTGGCATTTCGATTTTAGGATGTTAGAGAAAAGTGAATCAACATATTGAATTAGGGCACTCAAGATATAAAACTCATAAAACTGGCCAATTATAGGTTTCTTCTTTTGTCAGATTGGCGAGCCTTATAATTAATAGACCCGAAATGAGCATAATTGTATGTATTAAAATATAAAGTAGACCCCGAAAACTTATTGGGCCATTCTATATATAAAGGGTCTTCTGTTAACATCATCTAGTCACAATCCCAATATGAAAATATTTTAATTTCCAAATCAGTTTCTCTAAAATTCCAAGTTAGTTTCATATTACCTTTCCTACAAGATAATAACAATAAAAATGCTGTCCTTTTCCATGATCAATAACAAGGCTTATAAGTCCAAAACCAACGATATCATTTGCCCTACCACCAGGACCACCACCCCCCAATAATTCATTCTAAAAAACAAATATATCTCTATCCAAGAGATAAGGCAGAAGAAAACTTGGTTTATGTATGACCGAGCTAGTCAGTGGTGGAACAAGAGGCATTGGGTTAATGTGCTCTCTCGGCTGATATTTTAATTCAGTTTTTGTGATATTTTTTCCTTCGAGTTGGTGGGTTTAAATTTGAGTACACCTAACAGCTATGCCATTGTTGAAGAACTAGCAAAATTTGGAGCAATAGTGATGCTATGGGTTTGGTTTATTAATTAAGCTTAGATTGTGTTGGATATTAACTAGTCTTCACACATAAACAATAGACACAGAAGAAATAAATTAAAACAGAAAAATAGAAAAATGGAGTGGACACAATAATTTACACATGCATGACATTAAGAGTTAGCAAAACTAATAGAATATTAGAATTTTTAAAGTAAAACTTTGGGTTCGAACCTCTATCGCACTTGTAGAACTTTAACTTATCTAGTATAATAATTGTAAGCATGATCACTATGCCTAAGGTTTATCCAATAAATGCAGGCAAGGTTTTCAATTATCAAAAAAATAAAATAAAAATAGTTTGTACATATTTTGGTTAAGTTAAACATTGTCCATCTTTAGCAAATATAATACACAAAATATACTAACTGTCAATTACAACCTGAAATTAACACTTAAGCAAACACCATTTATTCACCCAATTTTTAAAACTCTCCTACAGACAACTGCTTATTCTTTGATCTAATACACTTCAAGCATCATATTCGATCTTTATGGTTGATCCTCCAACTTTGAACATCGCCCATCCATCACCATCCTTTTTTTCATCTCCTTCAATGCCCATCTTTTCCCTCACTCTCAGAACAGCCTAGCCAGAAATTTTCATTTTCATTTTATTTTCCATCATGAAAGGGGAACACAACCAGTTGGGTTGGACCCGCCCACCAATTTGGCTCCGGACTCAGGGAAAGCGAACATATGGGAGGATGACATGGTGGCGGCGACTACGGATGGAGGAATAGATAAGTGTTAATGGTTTTGGTGATGGGTTTTCTCAACTCGCTTCGGATTCGGTTCATTATGACCCGTGGATTTTGTTTGATTGACAGATTGGATTCTGTCCAAGTCTTCCACTTTTGGCATAAAGTTTTGCATGAATCCATCAAACAGTTACGTAAATATGACTGAAACTGCAAAATTAGCAGATTCATCAAAACTGGAATCCATCAAAATTACCAATGCAATTAGACGAACAAATCACATTTATGAGAGGTGAATTGGTAATTTAAATTCAATATATAATTTATATTAAGGGTATTTTTGTTATTATATTTAAGAAGGGTAATGTCCTTTTTTTAATCTTGGATGGACAGAAGTCATTAACTGTGTTGTACCGCATTTTAAAGTTTTTGACAGCTCATGCGTTGTATTGTACTGCATTTTTCACGTGACAACTCCACCTTTTTTTAAAATTATTTTGCCATGTTACTCTTACTGTATCGCAGATTGTTGTCGTATTACCTGTCAGATCAGCCTCCTACATTTAACTACTATCATTTCTCACATAGAATTTGGGAGAAATTTGCAGTAACAATTGAAAGAAAAAATGTCGGAAGTCAAAAAGCAAAGATGGTCACTTGAGGGTATGACCGCCCTTGTCACCGGTGGAACCAGAGGCATCGGGTTAGTGTTCTCTTGGCTGTTAATCCTGAATGTTTATGTTAATTCTATCTAAGATTGAACCTTTTTGCTACATCAGATATGCTATAGTAGAGGAATTAGCTGGATTTGGCGCAACAGTGCACACATGTTCACGTAACCAAACGGAGATCGATGATAGAATTCAAGAATGGAAGAATAAGGGGCTAAAAGTAAGCGGCTCAGTTTGTGACGTCAAAGTTCGAACTGAGAGGGAGAAGCTGATGGAAACTGTCTCTTCAATATTTGATGGCAAGCTCAATATCCTTGTAAGTTTTAACAACATAACATTTAGGGATAGCAATTTCTAAATGAATTTAAGATTCTAGATTTGTCCTAACCTTAGCAGGAAGAGAGTTCCGATAGAACTAGGAAAATGATGGGAACCCAAAAGATTTCTATAACTAAAGACGAGAATATATATATTCTCTTTTGTACTGTCCCATTTTATCTTGTTTTTATCATTTTTATATTAATATATTTACGTAAAATATTAATATATTTTTATAGTTTTAAATTATTTATATTTTTTAAATTTATTTATATTTTTTATTATACATATTAAAGTAGTTATCATATATTATTTATAGTATTTGAAAGAATAGATTGATTTTAATTTTAATTAATTTTATTATTTACTGTTTTTATGTTAATGTTTAGAAGGAGGAGATTTTTCTAGAGAGTTAGAGATAGGGAATTCTTGTAATAGTATTTAGAGAGAGAAGATTTTTTCCCATGAATAGATAACATGGAATTTTTATCATTTCTGTAATAGGGATAAAAATTAATATCTCTTATTAAGATAAAAATAGAAAATAGGGTATTCGGTCCAATCTCTCCCCTCCTCTCTCCTCCCTTAACACCTGTAACCTGCTACTATATGTGGCAGCCAAGGGTTTGGCAACTGAAAGATCAACAGATGAAACAAAAAATATCATAAATTATGTAGCTTCTTAATCTCCCAAACAATTAGAAGTTCAATTAAAAATTTCTATAATAAACAGTAAAAATTGTGTAAAAGAATTATTAAAAGGTCATGAGATTTTTCCCTAAATGATCACTTTGTTAGGTGAACAATGCCGGAACTAGTATAGTTAAGGAAGTCACAGAATTCACAGCAGAGGATTTCTCGACTTTAATGGCTACCAATTTCGAGTCTGCTTACCATCTGTCTCAACTTTCGCACCCCCTCCTAAAAGAATCGAAAAATGGAAGCATTGTGTTCAACTCCTCAGTCGCAGGAGTAACTGGTATACCGTTATGCTCCATCTATGCATCAACTAAAGGTTGGCACAGTTCTTTTTCTTCTTATTTCTTATTCCTGTTGGAAAGTTACTAAATTTTTTTCTTCAGGAGCGATGAATCAAGTGACAAAGAACTTGGCGTGCGAGTGGGCAAAGGACAATATTCGTGTAAACGCAGTTGCACCAGCGGTGATCAAAACCTCACTGGTCGATGCTGTAGGAGTATGTATATATTTATACTACCTTCTTGTTGCCATTTGAATATATACATTTAATATGCTTATATTAACTGTAAATTTTGTGTTTAACCAGGAAAATTCCGTAGGCAAGGAAATTGTAAGTCGAATAATATCTCGTACTCCCATCTCGCGTGCGGGAGAGCCTGAGGAGGTTTCAGCGGTGGTTGCGTTCCTGTGCTTACCAGCGGCTTCGTATATCACTGGCCAAGTTTATTGCGTTGATGGAGGATACACTATCAATGGGTTCTAGTCTCTGCTTAGCCCCAATAATTGGCTGGGCCCGATCTATCCACCAAGCTCTGTTAGTTCAATTTGAACTGTAAGGCCTGCGATTGGTCTGAAACCTTGTATTATTGTTCTGTCCTTTCCTCTGATTAAATACTGTCATGTTATTGTCCACGGGTGATGTGTTGATGTGTGCAATGGTATTTCTGAAAGTAACACTAGTTGATGGTTCAAATCTAATGTTGGTAAAAGTTTCTGCAGAATTGGTTTTTCTTTTCTTATGAAGAGCCTAGTTCTTAATGGTATTTCTGAGACAGGTGGGGAGATGAACCGGTAGAAAAACAATTTGACTCTAAAATAAAGTGTTTACAAACTAATGGAAGAGATGAATAACAAAATAAAGATCACTTATACCCTATTCAGAAAGTCAATGGATTCCATTTAGCCATTTATGCCCACGCACCAACAGAATGAAAGGGTTAAAAAAAAACATAGAAAAATAATAAAAACAAATTCATTATCTTATACCCTATCATAAAAACAAATTCAGTTTCCGTACAAACAAGTGTGTTTGTAAGCTATAATCTCCATTATAAAGGCTATAAATGTTGGACCTAAAATTTCTTACAAATCCATTTAACACAGCCTTACCATAACCTAGCAATATCTCCTCATCAATTCCTACATTACCTCACAACAATTTAGACACATTGCAAGCAGCTCCTCAACTAGATTCCCAACTAGATATGAACTAGATTCCCAACTAGATATGAACATGTCCACTCAACTTTCCCTTAAAACATGAAGCCAATATACATCACATGCTCATAAGACCTAAAGCAAGAAACCTTCCTAAACCAAAATAGTGCATCACATCAACGATAACCAAAAATTCATCACCCTTCCACCTAAATACATGTATCATTAACACCAAAACACTAAAATCATAGCCCACCTCTGTAACTGAAGCTTTTTTCGACTTTAATTGGAAACGAGCAATGAAAGCTAAATTTGATGTTCTTGTGGCTAATAATACTTGGTCTCTGTAGAAACTGAAATTAAGGGTTTATTTTCATTAATTAAATTTACTGTTACAGAGGTACATTTATATACACATTAGGTATTCCGTATTAGGAATATGAATATTTGATTCCTATATTTGATTCCTATAATCAAGCTCTATATTCCTATAATTAAGCCTTATTTACTAATTTACAGATTCTGCAACACTCCCCCTCAAGTTGGAGCATAGATATTAATCATGCCCAGCTTGTTACAAAGATAATCAACTTGAACCCCATTTATAGCCTTAGTGAAAATATCCCCTAACTGTTCTCCAATCTTCACATATCCTGTAGAAATAAAATTCTGCTGAATTTTCTCTCGAACGAAATGACAGTCAATCTCAATATGTTTAGTTCGTTCATGAAACACAGGATTAGAGGCAATATGAAGAGCAGCTTGATTATCACACCATAATTGCGCTGGTAACGATATCTGGAAACCCACTTCAGTCAAAAGTTGATATACCCACATTATTTCACACACAGACTGAGTCATAGCTCTATATTCTGATTCTGCACTAGATCGGGACACAACATTTTGCTTCTTGCTCTTCCATGATACTAAATTTCCTCCCACGAAAACACAATAACCAGTGGTAGACCTTCTATCTACCTTGGAACCTGCCCAATCTGCATCTGAGAAGCACTCAATGTTAGTATGACCATGATTTCCATACAGTATGCCACGTCTAGGAGCACCCTTCAAGTAGCATAGAATTTGCTCTAACGCTACCCAATGATCAACCGTCGGAGATGACATGAATTGACTTACAATACTGACAGAGTATGCAATGTCAGGACGAGTCACTGTAAGATAATTTAACTTTCCCACCAATCTTCTATACTTCTCAGGTTCTTCAAACGGTTCCCCATCTTTTGTAAGTTGGAGATTAGGAATCATTGGAGTGCTACATGGTTTAGCTGCCAATTTACCTGTCTCAGTCAATAAATCAAGCACATATTTTCTCTGAGATAGAAAGATACCTTTCTTACTTCTCGTCACTTCAATACCCAAGAAATATTTCAACCCTCCTAAATCTTTTGTTTGAAACTGAGTATGAAGGAATGATTTGAGAGAGGAAATCCCCACAGTATCGCTTCCAGTAATTATGATATCATCAACATAAACAACTAAAAGAATACTGCCAGCTTCTAACTGTCTATAAAAAACTGAATGATCACATTTGCTCTTTATCATGCCAAACTTTTGAACCGCCTCACTAAATTTTTCAAACCAAGCACGAGGACTTTGTTTCAAACCATACGGGGATTTGCGAAGATGACAAACCTTTCCATACTCCCCCTGAGCAACAAACCCAGGTGGTTACTCCATATATACTTCCTCTTGAAGGTCACCATGCAAGAATGCATTCTTGATATCCAGCTGGTGTAAAGGCCAATTATAAGTAGCTGCCAGAGAAATAAATAAACGAACAGATGTCAATTTAGCAACAGGTGAGAAAGTATCAGAGTAATCCACCCCATAAGTTTGTGCATATCCCTTAGCAACCAGGCGAGCCTTAAGACGAGCCACTGATCCATCTGGATTAACCTTAACTGTAAACACCCATTTGCATCCAATGGCTTTCTTCCCTATAGGGAGATTGACCAAGTCCCAAGTACCATTATCAGCTAAAGCATTCATTTCATCTATCATAGCCGCACGCCAACCAGGATGAGATATAGCTTCATGAGTGGTATTAGGAATAGAAATATAATCGAGTGATGCAACAAAGGAACATGAAATAGGGGATAAATGACCATAAGAAACAAAAGAAGAAATAGGATAAGTACATTGTCTTTTACCTTTGCGAAGGGCGATTGGTATATCAATGTCAGTAGAAACTGGATCTGACGAAGAGACTGGTTCAGGACATGCATCTGGGGTTTGTTGACGTCTGGAATAGACCTGTGTAATAGGTGGTCTGACAGGGTTTGATTCTTCAGGTAGAGAAGATTCTGAAGAACTAACAGTTATAGGGCGAGATAAGATAACAGTATACACCAACAAATTATCATCCTTCCCCTGAATGGTGTAAGCAGGAGAAGTGGAGAAGAAAGGAATGTTCTCCAAAAAGGTAACATCAGTAGACACCAGATATTTGTTTAAGGTCAGACAAAAGCACCTATAACCCTTTTGAAGACGAGAGTAACCAAGAAACACACATTTTAAAGACTTGGGGTCTAGTTTTGTGACATCAGGACGAATATCACAAACAAAACAAGTACTGCCAAATATTTTAGGTTCAATAGGGAACAAAGATTTATTTGGAAAAAGAACATTATAAGGAGTCTGACCTTGAGGAACTGAGGATGACATGCGATTAATCAAAAAACAAGATGTTGAAACAGCATCAGCCCAAAACTGTTTGGGAACTTACATTTGAAACAAGAGTGCTCGAGCTGTTTCAAGCAGGTGTCTATTTTTTCTTTCAGCTACTCTATTTTGAGATGGTGTGGCAACACAAAAAGATTGATGAAGAATGCCATTTTTTATCAAATATGACTGAAAGGATTCAGAAAAGTATTCCTTGGCATTATCACTACGTAAAGTTTGAATAGAAACATTGAATTGTGTTTTTATTTCAGCATAAAAGGCACAAAAATGAGAAAACACTTCAGAATGATTTTTCATTAAGTAAAGCCAAGTCATACGAGAATAATCATCAACAAAAATAACAAAGTATTTAAATCCAGCTTTAGACACTATAGGACAAGGACCCCAAACATCTGAATGAACTAACTCAAAAGGAGAGTTAGCTCGTTTATTGACTCTAGACCCTGAAGACAAATAATGATGTTTGGCAAATTAACATGACTCACAATCAAACGAAGATATATGACGAAACTGTGGACATAAAGTCTTCAACACAGGTAGAGAAGGATGTCCCAACTGACAGTGAGCTTCGAACGGGGTTAAAACACTGGAACATGCAACAGACTTTGGTGTTTGCATATCTAGGATATAGAGACCCCCAGATTCATGTCCTCTACCAATAATCTGCTTCGTCGTAAGATCCTGAAAGAAACAATGATTAGGGAAAAATGAGACACAACAATTAAGAGCACGAGTGAGTTTACTCACAGAGATTAAATTAAATGAAAACTGTGGTAAACTCAAAACAGATGACAATGAAATTGATGGAGTTGGATTAACAGTTCCAGAACCAAGGACAGATGACATTGATCCGTCTGCTAAAGTAACACTAGAAGGGGATGTAAATGACTGAAAGGTTGAAAAGACACTAGGATTACCTGTCATGTGATCTGTAGCACCAGAATCAATGACCCATTTGGAGGAGGAGGAAACAAGACATGTATTTGATTTACCTGACTCAGCACTGGCAGCGATAGAAGTCGATGAAGACTTTAGTGAGTCTTGGTACTGAGAGAACTTGGCATATTCTTCTGCAGAAATCATAATAGCCTCTCCAAACAATGAACTGGTAGCAGTGTTAGTTGTTACAACATGTGCTGACTGAGATTTTGAAGCACGATTTAGCAATTTTCTACAAGTGCGCTTTGTATGGCCTGGCTCATGGTAATAATAGCACACAATCCCTCCTGATTCTTGACTTCGATCAATAGCCCTGTCACAGTTACCACCGCTCCCTCCTCTATTACCAGTTCTATTATATGGACGTCCAGTTTCAGAGGCTCCACTTCAACTAACAAGAGCGCTATTATTCTGAAATGATATGGTGCTTTCTGTGCGAAGTACCTTAGTAAAAGTGTCATGCAAAGATGAAATCTCAGGACTAGCAAGAATTTGAGACTTGGCAGTTTCGAACTCAGATGGAAGACCCGCTAGGAAGCTCATGATGGCCATTTGTTCTAGCTGAACTTGTTAAACCTTTACATCTGGACTAAAAGGTAACAACATATTAAGTTCTTCATAAGTTCGTTTAAAGTCCATGAAATAAGAAGTGATAGTCCTATCTTGTTTCTCTGCACGATAGAAAGCTTTACACACCTCATATATACGAGAAAGATTACCTCTTCCAGAATACAAAAAATCTAAATACTCCATTAGCTCCTTAACCAATTCACAATGATTAATTAAACTGACTACCTCACTTTCAATGGAATTCTGGATCTGTAAAAATAATCGAGCATCATCTCGCAGCCATGCTTGTCTAGTACCATCTACAGGAGGAGCTTGCGTAAGGTGATCATCTTTCTCCAGACTTAACAGATACAATCGAACCATTTTACTCCATTCGAGATAATTGGAACCATTAAGCTTGTGTTCAGTGATTTTTGACATTACAGGAACTATCTCCGCCATAGTTATCGGTTTAATATCTGCCATAATAATACTCAAAGAAACGGAATAGAATAAATAGCAAGAAACTACTGGAGAAATTGATTTCTGTAGCACTTAGAGCACGAATACACTGCACAAACCACAAAGAATAGCAAACAAAAAGGACTGAGATCTGATTAGAGAGAGATTCAGCGACAGCAACTGTTCCGACAACGGCGTCGGAGCGTGCGACGGTGAACAACGACGAGGTTATAGGGCTCTGACTCGTCGACGTTGTCTGAGACTGACTGTAACGACGGTGAGATCTAACGCGCCTCCGAACAAGAGATCCGATGCGCAAGTTTGCAGAAGAAACGGGCGGCACGTGCAGGTCACGTGCTGAGTTTCTGGTGATTGGATTCTGGGAAAATGTCGATCGTCGAAGTGTACTCCTTCTTAGTGCGGCGGTGAGAACTAATGTTCACTCTACAAGGGTGAACAACAAAATTGCTCACTAGGGCTAAAAGAAAATTTTCGAATTTGCACACTAGGGCAAACCTTGCTCTGATACCATGTAGAAACTGAAATTAAGGGTTTATTTTCATTAATTAAATTTACTGTTACAGAGGTACATTTATATACACATTAGGTATTCCGTATTAGGAATATGAATATTTGATTCCTATAATCAAACTCTATATTCCTATAATTAAGCCTTATTTACTAATTTACAGATTCTGCAACATCAATGCCCTAAAAAGATGGAAGGAATGTAGTATGAAGTAAGTGGATGTTCAAAGTTAAATGCAACCCAAATGGAACTTTTCAAAGATATAAAGTTAAATTAGTTGCCAAGGGATTATAACAAGCACCTGGTGGGAACTATTTTAAAACTTTTAATTTTGTAGTTAAGTCCACCAAATTCAAGATGATTATAAGTCTTGTAGTTAGCTATAATTGGGAGATTAGACAGACTGATGTAAACAATGTTTACCTTAATAATGATCTAGCTAAACTCGAGGGTTGGTAAACAAGTGTTCATTAGCCAACAAGAGGGTTTCTTTTGCAGTGGCAGTATTGGCAAGTATGTACGTTAGTTACACAAGACTTTGCATGATCTCAAACAAGCTCCCAAAGCTTGGTTTAAGAAACTTATGCCAACTCTAATTAGTTGGAGGTTCACTGTTTTAGTGGTTGACACAAGTCTCTTTGTATACAAGGATGATCAAAGGATACTTTATGTCCTGGTATATGTAGATAACATTCTTTTTACTGAAAAAAACAAATCTTTATTGTCAATATTATAACCCAATTAAACAACCAGTTTGCACTAAAAAATCTAGGGCATTTACACTAGTTTCTTGGTTTTGAAGTGGCTAAATACCAGATTGGTCTATATTTATGCCGCCTATGTATTCCAAGGATTTACTTCTTAAGGATAATACGCTTGAATCAAAGCCTTGCCCCACCTCCTTTAACACTGAAACTAAACTTTATACAAAAAAACATTGAAACATTTGGGCATCATTCCCTATATAGAAGCATAACAAGAGCCCTTTAGTACCTAACTTTAATCAAACCTAACATTGCCTTCTGAGTAAATGAATTGAGTCAACTTCTACAATGCCTAACTCAATTATAATGACAGGCCTTAAAACTTTGGCTTATGTTTCAAACCTAGCTTTATATTGCAACTAAAAATGTGTTTTTTATTCTAATTGAGCAAGCAACAATCATGATTGAAAATCCATCACTAGCAACTGTTTGTTTCTTGGTGAAAGTCTTATTCAGTGGTGTCAAAAGAAGCAAAAGTAGTTGTTTTATCTTTAACAGAAGCAGAGTATAGGTCTCCCACTCATAGTGCAACAAGTTGGCTTGGGTAAAATTTTTATACCCTACAAGCATTTGGTGTGCTAATAAGAATGTCAATGCATCAAACCTTATGTTTTATGCTCGTACAAAACACATTGAAATTAATGTCCACTATATCAAAGACCAAGACACTGGCAAGAATGTTGTTATTCAATATGTACTTAGTGATCTTCAAAAGAGTGATATCCTAACTAAAACTCTACTAACTGAGAAGTTTAAGTACCTTAGAAACAGTCTAAATGTGTGCACTACCGAATTATGTCTAAATAAGCAAGTCTAACTGTTTATTGTGCAACTGATAAACGGATCTGTCAATATATTATCCGGATAGTTCTTTTGATAAATTTGTTGTTGGGTTTACCGATATTATTATTGATGATTTAACTGGCTTAATAGTGTTGATAATTCACTCGTTTATTTGGTTTATTGGTAAGTTATTGGGTTATTGGTACTAGTGATTTACTGTTTGTTTGAAACTTTACTATTACCTTTATTGGTATCTTTTGGCAGGTTCATTGGTTGATTAGTGAGTTGTTCGGCTATTGATGATTTGGTTGTTTGAAGATTTATGGGTTTCTTTATTGGTGGGTTTGGTCGATTAATTGATGTTGATAACTCACTGGTTATTGTTGATTTACTGGTTATTGGCAAATTGGTTGTGATTTATTAGGTTTCTACTTCTCTAAAGCTACTGTGTTCACACAATCTTTGATAACACTCTCTCTCCCTTACAATTCTCTAGAAATATTCCTCTCCCTCTCTCTCTCTCATCTTTTTAATTCAAAATTCTCTTAGATCTTGGGTTTGTTTATATTTTCTTGGTCTCAAATCCATGGATCTGGTTAGCTTTCTGCAACTCTCACACAACTCCACCTTTTCATGTTTTATTTTGTCATTATAGTGCTGCCTGCTGTGTATTGGCAGATTGCTGCCATAGTACCTGTTAATTCAGCTTCCTACTTTTTAACTACGATCATTTCTCATTTACTTAAGTTTTGGAAGAAATTTGTAGTGACAATCGAAAGAAGAAATGTCAGAAGTCAAAAAGCAAATATGGTCACTTGAGGGTATGACCACCCTTGTTACCGACGGAACCAAAGGCATCGGGTTAGTGTTCTCTTCGTTGTTAATCTTGAATGTTTACATTAATTCTATCAGATATTGAACGTTTTTGGTACACCAGATATGTTATAGTAGAAGAACTAGTCGGATTTGGTGCAACAGTGCACACATGTTCATGTAACCAAACGGAGTTCGATGGCAGAATTCAAGAATGGAAGAATAAGGGGTTAAAAGTGAGCGGCTTAGTTTGTGACCTCAAAGTTCGAGCTGAGAGGGAGAAACTAATGGAAACTGTCTCTTTAATATTTGATGGTAAGCTCAATATCCTTGTGAGTTTTTGCAACATACCATTTAGGGATAGCAATTTCAATCTGAATTTATGATTTTCGATTTGCCCCAATTTTAATGTGAGGGGACCGAATACATATGTTCCCTTTTCGTTCCATCCCATCCTACCTTGTCCTCATCCCTTTTATATTAATATATTTTCATAATTTTATATTTTTTATATTTTTTAAATTTATTTATATTTTTTATTATGTATATTTAAGTGGTTATCATATGTTATTTATGACATTAAAAATAATAAATTAGTTTTAATTTTAATTAATTTTATTATTTAATATATTTATTTTATGTTTAGAGGAGAGAGACTTTTTATAGAGAGTGAAGAAAGGGAAATTTTTGTCGTACGGTTTAGATAGAGAGAATATTTTCCATAAATAGAAAATGTGAAATCTTTATCATTCTCGTAAAAATTAATATCTATTGCAGAAACAAAAATGGAAAATAGGGTATTTGGTCCACCTTTCCCCTCCCCTCTCCTTCCTTAACACCTGTAACCTGCTGCTATATGTGGCAGGCAAGGCTTTGGCGGCTGAAAATTCAACCGATAAAACAAGAAATACCATAAATTATGTAGCTTCTTAATCTCCCAAACAATTAGAAGTTCAATAAAAAATTTCTATAATAAACAGTAAAATTTGTGTAAAAGAATTATTAAAAGGTCATGAGAATTTTCCCTAAATGATCACTTTGTTAGGTGCTGGAACTAGTGTACTTAAGGAAATCACAGAATTCACAGCGGAGGATTTCTCGACTTTAATGGCTACCAATTTCGAGTCTGCTTACCATCTGTCTCAACTTTCGCATCCCCTCTTAAAAGAATCTAAAAATGGAACCATTGTATTCAACTCCTCCGTCGCAGGCATAACTGGTTTACCGTTATGCTCTATCTATGCATCAACTAAAGGTTCGCACAGTTCTTTTTCTTCTTATTTCTGGAAAGTTATTAAATTTTTTCTCATCAGGAGCGATGAATCAAGTGACAAATAACTTGGCATGCGAGTGGGCAAAGGACAATATTCGTGTAAATGCAGTTGCACCAGCGGTGATCAAAACCTCACTGGTCAATGCTGTAGAAGTATGTATATATTATTACTACCCTCTTGTTGCCATTTGAGTGTATATATACATCTAATATGGTTATATTGACTGTAAATTATTTTGTGTTTAACCAGGGAAATCCCGGAGGCAAGGAATTTATAAGTCGAATAATACCTCGTACTCCCATCTCGCGTGCCGGAGAGCCTAGGGAGGTTTCAGCGGTGGTTGCATTCCTGTGCTTACCAGCTGCTTCATATATCACTGGCCAAGTTTATTGCGTTGATGGAGGATACACTGTCAATGGGTTCTAGTCTCTGCTCAGCCCCAATAATCGGCTGAGACCGAGCTATACACCAACCTCTGTCAGTTCAACGAGTTTGAACTGCAAGCCCTGCGACGGATCTGAAACCTTGACATTATTGTTTTGTCCTTTGATTAAATAGTGTAATGTTATTATCCACGGGTAATGTGTTGATGTGTGTGCAATTATATTTGAGGTATGGTTATGTGGTGATTGTGGAAGATGCATTAATGACACTAAAATAAAGTGTTTACAAACCAATTGGAGAGATGAGTAAAGATCACTTCTACCCAATTTAGAAAGTCAATGGATTTCATACGGCACTCATGCCCATACACCAACAGAATGAAAGGGATAAAGGGCAACATATAGAAATAATAGAAAATGGGTTAACATTGTTAGCTTGGTCTAGTGTACCTTTAAAATTATGGTGGCTTGCCTTTCAAGAATTAGATGTTTTGATTTATACTATACATTCCTGTGTCCTGGGCTTTCTATCCCCATTTCTATTGCTATTAAAAAAGAAACTCAATTACTTGTTCTTTAAAATATTTGGATGTACTAACCTTCATTACCTTGTACCCTAGGATAAGAACAAATTCAGTTTCCATACACAGAAGTGTGTTTTTGTAAGCTATAGTCTTCGTCATAAAGGCCATAAATGTTTGACATTAAATTTCTTACATGATTCATCTTTGAACTATCTTGGTTTTAATAGCTTAGTCATCAATAGCCAATGAAAATTCCACAACCACTCTTGATTATGTGTATTTGCCTTTCCATTCAAACCTGCTTCTTTATCTACATCTTGTCAACAAAGCATTCAATCTTAACATCATATTCTTTGCGAAAATTTATCTCCTAGACTACAAATACATTTGACACAACCCTACCACAACCTAGCAATATCTCCTTACCAATTCCAACACTGCCTCAAAACAATTTACACACATTCCAAACAACTCCTCAACTAGATATGATCTTATTCACTCAACTTTCCCCTTTAAACCATCGAACCAATATACATCGCATGCTCGTAAGACCCAAAACAAGAAACCTTCCTAAACCAAAATGGTGCATCACATCAATAATAACCAAAAATTCATCACCCTCCTACCTAAATGCCTGTACCATCACCATCCCACTAAAATTAGAAGCCACCTCTATCATAGCAACCTCAGCAAACCATGATTGGAAAACAAGCAATGAAAATTAAATTTAACGCTCGTGCTAATAATACTTGCTCTTTGGTGCCTTAGAAAAATAGAAGGAATTTAGTAAAGAGTAAGTGGTTGTTTAGAGTTAAATACAACCTACATAGAACTGTTCAAAGATATGAAGCTAAATTAGTTGTCAAGGAATTTCAACAAACACTTGGTATGGACTATTCTAAATCTTTTAGTCTTGTATTTAAGTCCACCACATTCAAGATCATTATAAGCATTGTAGTTAGCTATAATTGGGAGATTAGACAGACTGATGTAAACAATGTCTTCCTTAATGGTGATCCATTTAGATAAATGTTCATGAGCCAACTAAAGGGTTTATTTAGTAGTGGCAAGTTTGTATGTTAGTTACGTAAGATGTTGCATGGTTTCAAACAGCCTCTCAAAGATTGATTTAAGAAACTTAAGCCAATTCTAATTAGTCGGGGGTTTATTGTCTCAATGGCTAACACAAGTTTCTTTGCATACAAAGTTGATCAAATAGTACTTTATGCATTGGGATATATGTAGATGACATTTTGTTTTACTGAAAACAACAACTCCTTATTTGAAAATATTATAACCTAGTTGAAAAACCAGTTTGCATTGAAAAATCTAGGGTCTTTACACTATTTTCTTAGCTTTGAAGTGACTCAAAATCATAATGTTCTAAATTTATGCCGCCTAAGTATGCCAAGGATTTACTTTTAAAGGATAATATGCTTGAATCAAAGCCTTGTGCCACCCTATGTGCCACTAAAACTAAAATTTATCTAGAATACAATGAAAAGTTTGAGCATCCTTCGATATAGAGAAGCATAATAAGGGCCCTTTAGTACCTAACACTTACCAGACCTAACATTTCCTTCTCAGTAAATGAATTGATTTAATTTCTACAATGCCTAACTCAATTATAGTGGCAGACCAATTAAAAATTATTGAGATGCAACAAAGGCACTATGAACTTTGGCTTATGTTTCAAACATGGCTCTATATTGCAACTACAATGTTTTTATGATTCTGATTAGGCAAGCAACATTCATGATGGAAGATCCACCATTGGCAAGTGTTTGTTTCTTGGCGAAAATCTCATTTAGTGGTGTCCAAACTCCAAAGAAGCAAAGAGTCGTTGTTTTGTCTTCAATAGAAGTAGAGTATACGACTCTTACTCATGTTGCCACGGAGTTGGTGAAGGTAAAAACTCTGTTCACTAAACTAGGCCTAAATTTATTTGCTCTCCAATCATTTGGTGTGCTAATCAGAATGTCAATGCATTGACATCAAACCTACATTTCATGCCCATAAAAAAACACATTGAAATTCACGTCCACTATATCATAGACTAAATCACTCCTAAGAATGTTGTTATTCAATATATGCCTAGTGATCTTCCAAAAGGCTGATATTCTAACTAAAGCTCTACTAGCTCACAAGTTTGAGTATCTTTGAAACAGCCAAAATGTGTGCACTACTGAATTCTGCCTAAACAAGCAAGTCTAACTGTTTATTGTGCAACTAATATACTAGTTTATCAATATCTTATATGGACAACTCTTCTGATAAATTTGATATTGGGTTTACTGTTATCATTATTGCCTATTTAACTAGCTCATTGGGGTTGATAGTTCACTAGTTTATCTGGTTTATTGGTAAGTTGTTGGTTTATTGGTGATTTGGTTGTGATTTGATAGGATACTAGTGATTTATTGTCTATTTGAAACTTTACTGTTAGCTTTATCGGTTTTTTTTTCTTTTTGGCTAGTTCATTGGTGATGACAGTTTACATGTTTATTGGTGAGTTGGTGGTTATTGATGATTTGGTTGCTTTAAGACTTAATAGTTTCTTTATTTGTAATTTTGGCTATAGTCCATTGATGTTGATAACTCACTAGTTACTGGTTACTGACAATTTGGTTGTGATTTCTTGGGTTTCTTTTTGCTTTTACTGATAATTCACTATTTTTTTTCTGTTGGATGACTTATCAAGTGATGTTAGTTCTCTAATTTACTGATGATTTGTTGGGTTGATTAATTTTATGTAATCGCAAGGTGATTTGTTGTTTACAGCTATAGTAGACTTGCTTGACTGTTGATACTGATAATGTTTCTAGTCTTAATAAAACATAAAATAAGAGGGGGATGATGACCGGAGCTATGATTTGCTTGTGTCGGAAGTCACATAAAACAAAAAAAAGTTAACGAAAAATGAAGTTGAGTTCAAGCAGAGATATGAAGTGAAAACAGAAAGTCTAGTCCAATTTAAGGATATTTTACTGTTAATAAAACTACATATACACACTTATGAATGAAATAATATTTAATTATATAATTTTTAATTATTGACAAAATAATATTTAATTACACAATAATATATTATTTATATATACATATAATGAATAACAGAGTACTGAAGTGTTAAAAATGTTATAAAAGTTACAACTAAAAGTGGTAAAAGACTATTAAAAATGACTGAAACTGTTAATGTTTGTAATTTACATTAACATAGAGATATTTAGGATATTAATTAAAATAGTGTATTTTTTCCCTTGTATACATATATAATCATTTTTTTCTATTTTACATATATAGTCAAAAATATAAAATATTTAAAATACCCTTAGAGTTTGTGCGTGCCTAACCAAGACTCACCCAGTCAAGTATGAACTTACTATTTCAATATATAAAACTCACCCAATCACTCAATCAATGTTGAGATATTAGATAAAATGAGGTGAAAATAGTATATTTTCCAGCGACTTAAACTATGGGAAGGTTGATCAGGTGATTGGCTGACTGGCAAACACCTAACCAAACAATTTATTTTTAAAAAACAGATTAGCTGGGTGGTTAGATAGGTGGTCAAACACTCAACCAACTAATTTATTTTTAAAAATTGATTAACCCAATGTTTGGTAGGCCAGCCAACCTATCCGTCCAACTCATCTAATCAACTCAAAATCTAAAAATTTTCTTATTTGAAAGGTAAAATCAAATTAAAAAATGACTATATTTATATAATAAAATAAAACATAACTCTATAAATATATATATATAAACAAAAAAAAAAAAGTAACTACATATTTTTGTATAAACACAACTCAATCTTTAAGAACACTCTCTTCTTCCTTTCTCTGTTCTTTTTTATTCAAAATTCTCTCAGATCTAGGGTTTTGTTTATATTTTCTTGGTCTCAACAGCTTTCTGCAACCTCACACAACTCCACCTTTTCATATTTTATTTTGTCATTATAGTGCTACTTGTTGCGTATTGGCAGATTGCTGTTGTAGTACATGTTAATTCAGCTTCCTACTTTTTAACTACGATCATTTCTCATTTACTTTAGTTTTGGAAGAAATTTGCAGCGACAATTGAAAGAAGAAATATGGAGAGTTAGAAAGCAAAGATGGTCACCTGAGGGTATGACCGCCCTTGTCACCGGTGGAACCAGAGGCATCAGGTTAGTGTTCCCTTCGTTTTTAATCCTGAATGTTTACATTCGATCTAATATTGAACGTTTTTGCTACTCCAAATATGCTATAGTAGAAGAACTTGCTGGATTTGGAGCGATAGTGCACACATGTTGACGTAACCAAACAGAGCTCGATGACAGAATTCAAGAATGGAAGAATAGAGGATTTAAAGTAAGCGGCTCAGTTTGTGACTTGAAAGTTTGAGCTGAGCGGGAGAAGCTAATGGGAACTGTCTCTTTGATATTTGATGGCAAGCTCATCATACTTGTAGGTTTTAGTAATGAAATGCAGTAATCTGGGAGGTTGGGCTCAAATCAAATTTGTTTGAGCTTTGTTCAAACAAGTCCAAAACGAGTTTAATTTAAATAAATTTGAGTTTGAGTTCAAATAAAAGAGTTAAATATTTTTTAATTCAAACTCAAACTCGAGCTTTATAGGTGTTCAACTTGTTTAGTTTGTGAGCATGAAAAAATTCAATGCAAATCGATAAAAACGATATTGTTTTGATCAGTACACATCAAACAATATTGTTTTGATACTTAAACTTAAAACTTGATTCAAACTTAACTTAAGATCGGCTTCTCTCAAATGAGTCTAGCTCTAGTTTGAGTTTGACCCTATTTAAATTAAGTTAAACTTGAATTTAATTCAATTTGAATTTAATTTTACCAACTACTATACGTGAGAATCAAGGTTTAGCAACATATTTGAGCTAAAGTCTACTCAAATCAAACCAAACTTAAAATTAGACAAACTTAAGCTCAGTTTAGCTCAAACCCATCCCCATAAGACTATGTCAATCATATTATGAAATTTTCTCATAAAAGATCACTTTGTTAGGTAGACAATGCTGGAACTGGAATTTATAAGGAAATCATAGAATACACAGCTGAGGATATCTCGACTTTAATGGCTAATAATTTCGAGTCTGCTTATCATCTGTCTCAGCTTTCGCACCTCCTCCTTAAAAGAATCTAAAAATGGAAGCATTGTCTTTATCTCCTGGGTCGCAGGCGTCGTCGGTTTACCCTTGTGCTCTATCCATGCATCAACTAAAGATTGGCACAGTTCTTTTTTTTCTTATTTCTTATTCCTGTTGGCAGACTGAAGAATTCTTAAATTTTTTCTCTTCAGGAGTAATGAATCAAGTGACAAAGAACTTGGAATGTAAGTGGGCAAAGGACAATATTCATGTAAATTCAGTTGCATCAGCGGTGATTAAAACCCCACTCCTCGATGCTGTAGAAGTATATATCTATACTACCTTCATGTTTCGGTTCGAGTATATACATCTAATATATTGACTGTAAATTTGGTGTTTAACCAGCCAGGGAGATCCCAGAGGCAAGGAATTTGTAAGTCGAATAATATCTCGTACTCCCATCTAGCATGCCGGAAAGCCCGAGGAGGTTTCAGCGCTGGTTGCATTCCTGTGCTTACCTGCGGCTTCATATATCACTGGCCAAGTTTATTGCGTTGATAGAGGATACGCTGTCAATGGGTTCTAGTCTCTGCTCAGCCCCAATTATTGTTTTGTCCTTTCCTCAGATAAATAATGTCATTCAGGGACACACTTCCCCTAAATGAACTCACTGCAGTCCGTTTATCTGAAATAGATGGCTGCATTAGTCTTTGAAACGTTAAGAAAAAACTCTCTTAACGCAACTTTCAGGATTGATGCTTCCATCTTACCAAGGGAAGCTGCTTAAGATCTATGAGAAAAATCAAACATGAACTTGGATGAACAACTTTTAACAAGCATTTTCAAGTCCACATCATATTTCTGAGAAGTATATCATCACCTGAACAGCATTCCATAGCATAATTTTTTCTCTCTTCCTGTTATTTTTTTTTTTTAAACTGGGTTGTCAATACTTATTGTATGGATAAATTTGAGATACAATAATCGAACTTACAACTATACTAATTAAGTCAATATTTAACAAATACGATAAAGACTCAAACTTATACCTCTATCTTAAAATTTTTAATAGTCTAATAATTTTACTAACCCCGGAGGTTCTCATCCTCGTATACTTAATTGTGTCTTGTGGCTGATTCTATTAAGTCGGCATTCGTGTTGGAACTAGGCTGATTCTATCCAGTGTATGCTGTAGTCCTGTAAATGGGATAACAAAAGGTGAAGGCAATTTCAAGGAGTAACAAAACCGCTTACAACTCTCTTCTACTGTTACATTAATTAACCATACCACCACACCAAATCGCTATTTATTCAAATTCATAAATGAGTTTAATTCAAATAAATCTGAAATAAATTTGACCCAAATAAATTTGAATTCAAATTTAAATTTGAAAATTAAATATTTTTGAGTTTAAATTCAAGTTTAAAGGTATTTAGTTAATCAAACTCGTGAATTTAAAAAAAATTTATATGAATAGATTAAGTCGATATTATTTTAATTAATATATATCAAAACAGTATTGTTTTAGATTTTTTTGCTCAACTACAATATCAAACTAAACTTAAAATTTGATTTAATTTAAACTCAAATTGAACTTAAACATAACCATTTTTAAGTTGAACTTAAATAATTTTAAAAAAAGTTAAGTAAACTCAACCTCGAATTTGAGTTTGATTTTTCTTAAATCTAATTGAGTTCAAACTTAAACAAATTTAAACTTAACTTAATTTGAATATAGTCGTAATTTAAAGCGGACGCTGAACATACACAATAATTTAACTTCAAAAATTTCGTTTTGTTCACCCGTCGTCCATTTTCATTGATAAAAGCTATCCGATTTTGGTGACCAAATCTATGAAAAAAGTCAGCTAGTGACCGCAGCAGTGTTGGTGGCCTTGATTTATCCTTGAAAATTTGGCAATTGATCATCTTTATGTTATTTTTCCGTAATTTACGCTTGTCATGATGTCCATCCAGCCAAGAAAATTTGATATGAACGGACCAGATTGTGACACGAATCACTGCCTCAAGTTGGTTAGAGTCCCTAAAATATTAGTTCGGTCGGATTGAATGAAAACTCAGTACAAAACATAAAAAAAAATATGGCACAAAAAAACTCAACCGGATACTGCAATGTGTCAGGCTACGCATATGGGCCTATTAAGCTGAGTCTTGAGTTTTAATATTAAATCCATAGACTGGTTTGATCTGATCTAATATTATTTAAAAATAACAATAATTTTTTTTTTTTGCTTCTGCCTTGCATGCTTCCGCTACAAGGCCGAAGCCTTGCTTCCTTCTGCATTGTGGCAAAAGCATTGGTCTTTTTAATTATTTTTTAAAATTTTTTAATTTATTTAATTTTTTCTCTGCATAAACTCATTCAATTTTTTTCATTTTCATTTTTATTTACAAATCTCTCAATCTCAATTATTTTATTATTTTTTTCAATCTTATTTTCTCTTATCAATTCTCTTTCAAATAATAATTTTTTATGTTTATAACTTTATTTTAATTTTAATTTTATTATTACAAATAGATCAAGTATCAAATGAATTTAATCTATTTGAATATTATCATAGTATATATTTATTTTATGTTTTGTAATTTATATTGTATGTAAATTAATTAATTTATATTATGTTATCAATTTATAATATTTTTTATCATGTAACCACGATATTCTTCCGTCATAAGTGAGAGATTATAAATAAAACATTCAAGATATTGTCTTCGGTTTTAATAATTGAAAAATAATTTTATTTAAAAATTTTAAATAATTTTTTTTAAATATTGATTAAATGGGTCGGGTCAACCCATTTACAGCCTAGCCTAGCCTGATTAAGGCCCATTATTATACGAGTCGAGTCTTGGGTTTTTATATATTAATAGGTTGGTCGGACCTAAAAGCCTATTACTATTTGGGCTTCAAGTCTGACCTGACCCATTAGCCCAATTGGCAAGCTGGAGTCGGCCCAATCCGACTCGACCCATTGACACCTTTAACTAAGACAATTATGAATAGGTCGAAGGACTGTTTTCCACCTAAAGTATATTGTTTTCTCAAGTTTCCCCTCTTTAATTTTGAACATCTCAAATACCCACTCATGAACAGTTAAAATTAACGGAACTCTAACCCTTTAAAATTTTATCTCATTTTGCCTACCTAAACTTTAAAAACTAAAAGTTTTCCCCCAACCTAAGTTTTAAAAAATGACAGTTTTCCCTTAGAGTTTAGTTTCTATATCTCTAACGCTATTATCAATAGCTTTTCCCTCCTGAAGTTTTCTCTCCTTTTAACGATCTCTCTCTACTTATTTGGATACTCGATCGGTATCGGAGGAGGTGTGAAAGACGAAGATGACAACTTTATCTTCCCCAACAAAGCTTTTCATCTTTCATGCCTCTTCCAATATCGATCGAGCGTTCAAATAGATAGAGAGAGACCATCAAAGGAAGAGTAAACTTCGAGAGAGAGAGGTCATTGACAATGACATTGGATATATGGAAACTAAACCCTAGGGGGAAACTGTTATTTTTTTAAATTTAGGTTAGATAAAACTTTTAGTTTTTAAAATTTAGAGAGAAAAAAATTATATTTTAGTTTATTTTTAATATTATAAATAATAATAATTTTATCTTTATTATCATTAATTTTAATTAATCATGAGTAAATATTTGAGATTTTAATCCGTGATGTTTGTAGAGAAGAAGGAGAAGGGAGTATGAATATGATTGAACTAAGGATTAATTCTAACTCACTGTTAAAACTAAAATATAAATGAGCGGTGCGACCCCACCACGTGGCACTGGCGTGGCGGCAACTAGATAAACTGAAAAACTGTTGAACGTTCAACGTTATCCTCCAGAAAGTTCCAGGGAATTCCTGGTGTACAAGGAACGATTAAGAAACACCTTTATGATCAGGCCACGTGTGCATAAAAATACGTGGCATCCAACGTGGCACATCTGTTTCCCGGAAAATGATACGGCCCAGCATTTTTTGAAGTCAAAATTTGTACTTACAAAAACGAGACTTTTGTTTACCATTTTATTCAGTTCTTTTTTCAGAACGCAAATCTTCGGACCTCAAGCTCAGTGTAAAAATGGAGAATAATGGATATAAGGGAGAAGAGGATGTGAAAATGGAGAAATGTAAAGAGACAGTTGTGTATATGTGCGGCTATTTACCGGGAATTTCGCCTGACAAATCGCCGATTCTTTCTCCGATTCGGGTCCGGTTACATGGCGATGATGCATGGAAGGATGTTTGTGGAGGTGGCTGCGGATTTGCTATTGCCATTTCAAGTAAACAAATTTCAGTTCGTGTTAACTTCTCTGGTTCTAATTCTCTACTCAAGTTTGATCGAGTGATTCAATTGATTCGTTTTTATCTTCTTCATATGTTAAAATTCAGCTTTTTTCTTATGTTTTCCCTTCTTTGAAGTAATTCATTTTCGGTTTAAAATAATTATATTCTTTGGTTGTTTTGAATTATAAGGTAATTAATTTGGACAGTTTAATTGTTGAAATTAGAGCGTGGAAAGCTGATATCTTGGGGTTCAACAAATGATGAAGGTCAAAGTTATCTGACTTCAGGAAAGCATGGGGTAATGGAAATGCAGTAATTTCTGATATGCAAAATTATTTTTTGTACTTTGTATAACAATTGATTTAGCGTCCTGTTTCTGCCGCCCAATTATCAAGGAAACACCGGAACCTTTTCTTCTTCCAACTAAAGCTTCAGTTGTGCATGCTGCTGCTGGCTGGGACCCTTTTGGTGGGTTTCATCTACTTTAAAATATTATTCTCTATAGCTTTTGTTTTTATGAGTTCTCAATGTACAGATATGGGTGAAGTGTATACATGGGGTTGGAAAGAGTGTGTTCCCTCGGCTAGAGTTCCTCTTTTTTTAACTACCGGCGGAATTTCTCAGAAGGATGTGATAGGGAAACAAAGTGGTTCACTTACTGGGCAAGGTAAATTCTTGAAATACAATGCATCGAGGAATGTAAAACTGGGAGCTCTCATTGTTTAAAACTAATGTAGATCAAAAGTTTTAACAGTTAACTCAGGGTCGCTAGTTTCAAACGTAAATGGTGGGACACCAACTCATTCTGACAACAAAAGGGCTGGGGAAGAAGTTGTAAAGAGGAGAAAAACATCATCTCCTAGAGAAGAATCTGAAAACTCGGGCTGCGATGATTTTTTTAGTCTGTCCCCTTCTCCTGTAACTCTGAATCCTGGCGTGAATATCACAATGGTTGCTGCTGGTGGGCAACACACATTAGTATTATCAGGTAAATCAACTATATCTTGGGTCAGCACTGCACGGACACTTATGATTTTTAGGTGAAGTCTGTCTTTTCTTTGTGGTCACCCTGAGTAGTTTTGTAGGTTGTAGAAGTTGAAAGCCTTTGAAAGATTTTTGATGTAAAGCAACACACCTGATGCTTCATATTTTTAACCGAAGTTTTAGATATGGGACAGGTGTGGGGGTTGGGGCTAGGCAGGCCAAGGACAGCTAGGTTTGGGTTCCCGGATAAAAATGGTGTCAACTCCTCATCTTATACCTTGCATTGAGTCTGCTACTTCTGGAAAAGATAGATCATTAATTAGTAGTCAAGGAAGCATGGACTCATCAGCACAAGTTTTAAAGGTCACTGGAACTTATGTGAAAGGAATTGCTTGTGGAGGTCGTCATAGTGCTCTAATAACAGGTCAGCATTTGATGGCTAACTTTTTAGTCCTCTTATTGTTAAAATGTTTCTGAGGTTCTTCAAAGAGATTGAAGAAGATTCACTGTATTAGCATAGTTTATGTACTGTTTATGCAGATGCCCTTATCTCATAGATTGCCACATCAATTTACTACGACTTTTGGTTCATTTTTTTCCCCCTTTGGGGGGAAATTTTAGCTGATTATACTGAGATAATGGATATGGTGAAGGTATTAATGTGTTCTTGGTGAAATTATTTTAACTTCAACAATTCGTTCGCATGTTTTACTTTGCAGATACTGGAGCTCTACTTACATTTGGCTGGGGACTATATGGACAGGTGAGATATATATAATTTTAGTTCGTTGTCTTGCATTGAGTGATTTGTGGCACCTGATTTGCAATAAATAACTCTAAGCCCCTGTTGCTACAAACTCCTGGGTTGAGTTCTTGACAGAGCTCAATTCCTGAATATGATTATATAAAGTATTTGTAGTCACTAGCACCACAACCTGTGGTAGACCTTTTCCCAGGCTCCAGTAGAGGTGATATCAAGGGTAAATTGGCCTCTCAGAAAGGGAAAATATTGGACTTTATGTCATCCAACAATTTGTCTGAAGAGGCACTTTTCGTTTGGTTCTGAACTTGGGCTTGTGCATTTGCTTGTTAGAGAAGCTAGTTCTTGTTGCTATAGCATCAAGAATTTGAGTTTTATTGCTAAAACATTGTCTCTCATGGTTTCCCTTTGATCCAGTGTGGGCAAGGGAGCACAAATGATCTGTTGAGACCAACTTCTGTGTCTTCTTTAACTGGCATTCAGTTGGGGACTGGTGCTGACCAAGCTGAGGTAAATGTCAAATGCTATGATATGTAAATTTCATTTGCCTTTTTTCAACTAAAACCCATCTATGAGATGCAGATAGATAATTGCTGGTACAACTTGTACCTCTATGCAATTTCCTGTGCCATAATAATGTGCTTAAAAAATTACACTTTAATACTTAATCAACACATAATTTATGTCACATTGAATAATAACTATAATAATCATGAAATGGTAGATATGCCCTTGAGGAGGAATTTTTTTAATTAAATAATCATGAAATTATTTTTCTTATTAAATAAATAATTTAACTTCTACTAAAACATTGTTGTTTTGTTTTTCAACAAAACAATGTCCTCTTGCTACAATATGTTTTTTTTAAATGGTATTATGTCGGCTTGCACCTAACCTTTAGTTTCTGGGTCAATTTTGATTTTGTAGATGTTTGAAACTAAAACCTCACAGTTTCAGTTCCATAAAAATTAGAACTAAAACCTATCTAATATAGGCTAATTCTAAGTAGAAACCAGAACTCAAATGTTGGGTACTAGATGATTCTAGCTCATCTGAGGTATTTTCTTCACCCATAAATTTAGCCTAAAATTACCTCAACTTTAGTTTTATAGATTTTCTAAATAAGTTTCATAATCCTGAGTAAACATTTAAGAGAAAACTCTAGGTTTTTACTTTACTGTAGAATACTTTGTTAAACTAATTTTGAGCATTAATTTAAGAAAATTGTAATCTATTTGGGATCTAATTCCCTATATTACGAATTGATTTGGTATATAGCAGGATATAGAATTTGGCATTTCGATTTTAGGATGTTAGAGAAAAGTGAATCAACATATTGAATTAGGACACTCAAGATATAAAACTCACAAAACTGACCAATTATAGGTTTCTTCTTTTGTCAGATTGACGGGCCTTATAATTATTAGACCCGAAATGAGCATAATTGCATGTATTAAAATATAAAGTAGACCCCGAAAACTTATTTGGCCATTCTATGTATAAAGGGCCTTCTGTTAGCATCATCTAGTCACTATCCCAATATGAAAATATTTCAATTTCCAAATCAGTTTCTCTAAATTTCCAAGTTAGTTTCATATTACCTTTCCTACAAGATAATAATAATAAAAATGCTGTCCTTTTCCATGATCAATAACAAGGCTTATAAGTCCAAAACCAACGATAGCATTTGCCCCACCACCAGGACCACCACCTCCCAATAATTCATTCTAAAAAACAAATATGTACCTATCCAAGAGATATGGCAGAAGAAAACTTGGTTTATGTATGACCAAGCTAGTCAGTGGTGGAACAAGAGGCATTGGGTTAATGTGCTCTCTCGGCTGATATTTTAATTCAGTTTTTGTGATATTTTTTCCTTCGAGTTGGTGGGTTTAAATTTGAGTACATCTAACAGCTGTGCCATTGTTGAAGAACTAGCAAAATTTGGAGCAATAGTGATGCTATGGGTTTGGTTTATTAATTAAGCTTAGATTGTGCTGGATATTAACTAGTCTTCACACATAAACAATAGACACGGAAGAAATAAATTAAAACAGAAAAATAGAAAAATGGAGTGGACACAATAATTTACACATGCGTGACACTAAGAGTTAACAAAACTAATAGAATATTAGAATTTTTAAAGTAAAACTTCGGGTTCGAACTTCTATCACACTTGTAAAACTTTAACTTATTTAGTATAATGATTGTAGACATGATCATTATACCCAAGGTTTACCCAATAAATGCAGACAAGGTTTTCAATTATCAAAAAAAATAAAATAAAAATAGTTTGTACATGTTTTGGTTAAGTTAAACATTGTCCATCTTTAGCAAATATAATACACAAAGTATACTAACTGTCAATTACAACCTGAAATTAACACTTAAGCAAACACCATTTATTCACCCAATTTTTAAAACTCTCCTACAGACAACTGCTTATTCTTTGATCTAATACACTTCAAGCATCATATTCGATCTTTATGGTTGATCCTCCAACTTTGAACATCGCCCATCCATCACCATCCTTTTTTTCATCTCCTTCAATGCCCATCTTTTCCCTCACTCTCAGAACAGCCTAGCCAGAAATTTTCATTTTCATTTTATTTTCCATCATGAAAGGGGAACACAACCAGTTGGGTTGGACCCACCCACCAATTTGGCTCCGGACTCAGGGAAAGCGAACATATGGGAGGATGACATGGTGGCGGCGACTACGGATGGAGGAATGGATAAGTGTTAGCGGTTTTGGTGGTGGGTTTTCTCAACTCGCTTCGGATTCGGTTCATTATGACCCGTGGATTTTGTTTGATTGACAGATTTGATTCTGTCCAAGTCTTCCACTTTTGGTATAAAGTTTTGCATGAATCCATCAAACAGTTACGTAAATATGACTGAAACTGCAAAATTAGCAGATTCATCAAAACTGGAATCCATCAAAATTACCAATGCAATTAGACGAACAAATCACATTTATGAGAGGTGAATTGGTAATTTAAATTCATCATATAATTTATATTAAAGGGTTTTTTTGTCATTATATTTAAGAAGGGTAATGTCCCTTTTTTAATCATGGATGGACAGAAGTCACTAACTGTATTGTACTGCATTTTAACGTTTTTGACAGCTCATGTGTTGTATCGTACTGCATTTTTCACGTGACAACTCCACGTTTTTTCAAAATTATTTTGCCATTTTAGTCTTACTGTGTCGGCAGATTGATGTTGTATTAACTGTCAGATCAGCCTCCTACGTTTAACTACTATCATTTCTCACATAGAATTTGGGAGAAATTTGCAATAACAATTGAAAGAAAAAATGTCGGAAGTCAGAAAGCAAAGATGGTCACTTGAGGGTATGACCGCCCTTGTCACCGGTGGAACCAGAGGCATCGGGTTAGTGTTCCCTTCACTGTTAATCCTGAATGTTTACGTTAATTCTATCTAATATTGAACGTTTTTGCTACACCAGATATGCTATAGTAGAGGAATTAGCTGGATTTGGCGCAACAGTGCACACATGTTCACGTAACCAAATGGAGCTCGATGACAGAATTCAAGAATGGAAGAATAAGGGTCTAAAAGTAAGCGGCTCAGTTTGTGACGTCAAAGTTCGAACTGAGAGGGAGAAGCTGATGGAAACTGTCTCTTCAATATTTGATGGCAAGCTCAATATCCTTGTAAGTTTTAGCAACATAACATTTAGAGATAACAATTTCGAAATGAATTTAAGATTCTAGATTTGTCCTAACCTTAGCAGAAAGAGAGTTCCAATAGAACTAGAAAAATGATGGGAACGAAAAATATTTCTATAACCAGAGGCAAGAATATATATATTCTTTTTTTGTCTTGTCCTATTCCATCTTGTTCATGTCCTTTTTATATTAATATATTTACTTAAAATATTAATATATCTTTATAGTTTTAAATTATTTATATTTTTTAAATTTATTTATGTTTTATATTATACATACTAAAGTGGTTATCATATGTTATTTGTAATATTTGAAATAATAGATTGGATTTATGGTGTTTATGTTAATGTTTAGAAAGAGATTTTTTCTAGAGAGTTGAAGATAGAGAATTCTTGTAGTAGTGTTTAGAGAAGGAGGATTTTTTTCCATAAATAGATAACATGGAGTCTTTATCATTCATGTAATAGAGATGAAGATTAATATCTCTTATAAAGATAAAAATGGAAAATAGGGCATTCGGTCCAATTTCTCCCCTCCTCTCTCCTCCCTTAACACTTGTAACCTGCTACTATATGCTACTATATGTGGCAGCCAAGGCTTTGGCACCTGAAAGATCAACCGATGAAACAAAAAATATTATAAATTATGTAGCGTCTTAATCTCCCAAACAATTAGAAGTTCAATTAAAAATTTCTATAATAAACAGTAAAAATTGTGTAAAAGAATTATTAAAAGGTCACGAGATTTTTCCGTAAATGATCACTTTGTTAGGTGAACAATGCCGGAACTAGTATAGTTAAGGAAGTCACAGAATTCACAGCAGAGGATTTCTCGACTTTAATGGGTACCAATTTCGAGTCTGCTTACCATCTGTCTCAACTTTCGCACCCCCTCCTAAAAGAATCGAAAAATGGAAGCATTGTGTTCAACTCCTCAGTCGCAGGCGTAACTGGTTTACCGTCATGCTCCATCTATGCATCAACTAAAGGTTGGCACAGTTCTTTTTCTTCTTATTTCTTATTCCTGTTGGAAAGTTACTAAATTTTTTCTCTTCAGGAGCGATGAATCAAGTGACAAAGAACTTGGCGTGCGAGTGGGCAAAGGACAATATTCGTGTAAATGCAGTTGCACCAGCGGTGATCAAAACCTCACTGGTCGATGCTACAGGAGTATGTATATATTTATACTACCCTCTTTGTTGCCATTTGAATATACACATTTAATATGCTTATATTAACTGTAAATTTTGTGTTCAACCAGGAAAATCCCGTAGCCAAGGAACTTGTAAGTCGAATAATATCTCGTACTCCCATCTCGCGTGCGGGAGAGCCTGAGGAGGTTTCAGCGGTGGTTGCATTCCTGTGCTTACCAGCGGCTTCATATATCACTGGCCAAGTTTATTGCGTTGATGGAGGATACACTGTCAATGGGTTCTAGTCTCTGCTTAGCCCCAGTAATTGGCTGGACCCGATCTATCCACCAAGCTCTGTTAGTTCAATTTGAACTGTAAGGCCTGCGACGGGTTTGAAACCTTGTCATTATTGTTCTGTCCTTTCCTCTGATTAAATACTGTCATGTTATTGTCCACGGGTGATGTGTTGATGTGTGCAATGGTATTTCTGAAAGTAACACTATAGTTGATGGTTCAAATCTAATGTTGTTGAAAGTTTCTGCAGAATTGGTTTTTCTTTTCTTATGAAGAGCCTAGTTCTTAATGGTATTTCCGAGACAGGTGGGGAGATGACCCAGTAGAAAAACAATTTGACATTAAAATAAAGTGTTTACAAATTAATGGAAGAGATGAAAAACAAAATAAAGATCACTTATACCCTATTCAGAAAGTCAATGGATTCCATTAAGCCATTTATGCCCACACACCAACAGAATGAAAGGGTTAAAAAAAACATAGAAAAATGATAGAAAATGGGTCAACATTGTTAGCTCGGTCTAGTATACTTCTAAAATTCTGGTGGCTTGCGTTTCAAGAATCAGTTGTCTTGATTTATACATACATTCCCATGTCTTGGGCTTTTTATCCCCATTTCTATTGCCATTCAAAAAGAAACTCAAGTGCTCATCCTTTAAAATATTTGGATGCACTGCCTTTCATTATCTTATACCCTATCATAAAAACAAATTCAGTTTCCATACAAAGAAGTGTGTTTGTAAGCTATAACACAGCCTTACCATAACCTAGTAATATCTCCTCATCAATTCCAACATTACCTCACAACAATTTAGACACATTCCAAGCAGCTACTCAACTAGATTCCCAACTAGATATGAACATGTCCACTTAACTTTCCCCTTAAAACATGAAGCCAATATATGTCACATGCTCATAAGACCTAAAGCAAGAAACCTTCCTAAACCAAAGTAGTGCATCACATCAACGGTAACCAAAAATTTATCACCCTTCTACCTAAATACGTGTACCATTAGCACCAAAACACTAAAATCATAAGCCGCCTCTATCACTGAAGCTTTATTAAACCTTAATTGGAAACGAGCAATGAAAGCTAAATTTGATGTTCTTATGGCTAATAATACTTGGTCTCTGATGCCCTAAAAAGATGGAAGGAATGTAGTATGAAGTAAGTGGATGTTCAAAGTTAAATACAACCCAAATGGAACTTTCCAAGGATATAAAGCTAAATTAGTTACCAAGGGATTTCAACACCTGGTAGGAGCTATTTTGAAAATCAGTTTTGTAGTTATGTACACCAAATTCAAGATGATTATAAGTCTTGTGGTTAGCTATAATTAGGAGATTAGACAGGTTAATGTAAACAATGTCTTCCTTAATGATGATCTAGCTAAACTAGAGGGTTTGTAAACAAGTGTTCATTAGCCAACCAGAAGGTTTCTTCTGCAGTAGCAATAGTGGCAAGTATGTATTTTAGTTACACAAGACTTTTTATGATCTCAAACAAGCTCCCAAAGCTTGGTTTAAGAAACTTATGCCAACTTTAATTAGTTGGGAGGTTTATTGCCTTAGTGGCTAACACAAGTCTCTTTGTACACACAGTTGATTAGATGATAGTTGATGTCCTGGTATATGTAGATAACATTCTTTTTACTGAAAAAAAAGATCCTTATTGACAATATTATAACCCAACTAAACAACCAGTTTGAACTAAAAACTCTAGGGCATTTGCACTAGTTTCTTGGTTTTGAAGTGGCTAAATGTTAGTAACTTAAGGTTATTTGTGTCTTTTAATATAATCCAAGTCAGCATAACTATTTTGTTAGTTTTTGTTTTTGTTTAAAATAGATAATGATCCATATTTTATGGAACTTTTACTAATACAAGTATGGTTTGTCTTACTTCTTGGCATGTGAACTTGTACTTTGATGTATATAAATGACTTTATTTGAGAATGAAAACTGATCTTTTTTTTCTCACTTAGCTCTCTGTTTTCTCCTGGAAAAACAACCTTAGAAATCTATTTTACATCATCTTTTCATCCGAAAATGGTTAATCTTTTGGTCTAGCTAACTGTTTCCAAGTTCTGCAACATGGTATCAAAGCAACTATGATCTTAGTGGAGCTGTGTCATTTCAAATCAAAACTTATCAGCAAAAAAAAAAAAAAAAAAGGCTTTCTTTAGTCAAGTAAATGGCTTCATCCTCATCTTCCTTATCACCTATTGTTTATAATGGTGAAAATTATCACATTTGGGCAATTACAATGAAAGCTTTCTTAAAAGGTGTAAGTCTCTGGCAGTATATTGAGGAAGAGAAAACACCACCTCCATCAGGGCCCAATCCTACTTTGAATCAAATAAGGATGCATGAAAAAGAAGTTACCAAAGGTCCAAGAGCCCTATCCATCATCCACCAAGGAGTAACTAATGTTGTTTTCACCAAAATTGTAGCTTGCGAAACTGCTAAAGAAGCTTGGGACAGACTTAAAGAAGATTCCTAGGGCAATGAAAGATCAAGGCAAATGTTTGCTCTAAACTTAAGGAGAGAATTTGAAGTCTTAAAGATGAAGGAAACAAAAACTATTATTGAATACACTGACCGAATCATAAAGGTAGTGAATCAGATTAGGCTGATGGGTGAGAAATTATCAGACATGAGGATAGTAGAGAAAGTCCTTGTAAGCATTGTTGAAAGGTATGAGGCAAAGATATCCTCATTAGAGGATTCAAAAGACTTTTCAGAATTGACTCTTTCAGAAGTAGTAAATGTTTTAAAAGCTCAAGATCAAAGGAAAGCATTGAGGCATGAAGATGCAATTGAAAGAGCTTTTAATGTGAAGCTTAATGAGAAGCAACCTGATAGTAGCTTAGGCAAGAAACATCATGTGGAAAAGAGAGAAAAATGGAAACAAATGAGTGAAGGACAGAGAAATAGTGAGAAGAATGGGAGATATCCTTTATGTATATACTGCAAAAAGAAAGGCCATTCACAAAATCATTGTTGGTTCAGACCCAATGTAAGGTGTAGAATCTGTAACCAGTTAGGCCATGGTACGTGCTGTCGTTGACACCCAAATTAAATCCTAAATTCCTGCAACAAAAATATAGTAAAAGAAAGTAGGGATCGTTCCCTCGAAGAGCTTTAATTAGTATGTCATCACAAATAAATCGAAATAAAGAAATAAAAGGGGGGTTTTGAAGTGAATGCAAATTATAATGAAAAACAATAAATAAAAATTCAGTAAAATATTCTAAAAGGAATAAATCAATTTAACAAACCTTGGTCTTCAGTCACATCCACCATTGGAACTACGATTGATCATCGAAATCAAAAATATCAAATTAATTATTCAAATATTCGTTGTGGTATTAAATTAACATGTCCTTCCTTATGATTAGTTAACCAAAAATATGTATTTCAATTAACCCTTATTGATTAATAATTTGGATACGATCTCTAATTTAATTAAACAATAACATTACGAATTAGAAAGACCAACGAAGCAAGACAACATAATCGTACGACGTTGTATTTAATCCAGTTGATTATTTTCCTAGGATTTATAGTTTCTGACGTAGCAAACGATAAACCTAGTTGCTACTTCGATTAGATGGATTGAACAATTACGGATTCAACACCTAAACTAGCAATAGATTATATTAATTGATAAACTAATTGCGCACCTTAGAAATCAATCAACACAATCATGAAAAATAATTCAGAAAAATAATCAATACTCAAATAATTAAAAAGATGCATTAAAGAACAATCTCACAATCATTGTAGTTCCATGGTTTCAGATCCCTTCAACCAAGAAAAATTATTCAGCCACTGTAGACCATGTTTTTCTCTCTAATTCTCTAATTACAATCGTGAATCCTCCTCAACAGAATAAAAATAAACATATATATATTATCTCCCTACTAAAAATCTGGAAATTAAAAGTCAATCCTAATCTTCTAATCCAATCAAGCAAAGTGATACATATCTTCCCAAAAAGAAAGGAAAAGATATGTATATTTAATGTATATCCTTCCTCCAAAAATATTCTTCCTTATACATCTTAATTAATCCTCTTTTCCAACTAGTAAACATCAAAATGCATATTCCTCCCCCCGTGAACATTTACAGAAGCATCCCAATTAGAGTCTATGCATGACTAAACAAAACCTTGCTTTAAATTAAACTTTTTTCTTCAGCTATCCTAATGTCTTTAGCAAGACTTTGGTTCAACCATTTTACCACGTAGGAATTTCAGCCAAATCTAACCCAAAATAAGACCATTTACACCCATAAAGAAGCAACATTAAAAAGCTCTGATGGGAATTTCGTTTAACACTACTGTCGATTTCTTGAAAAACTGTGTTAAAATAATCAGAGCTTCCAAAGTCATGGAAAACAGTGTGATATTTATTGATAATATATAAAGAATGTGTTAGTTCCTTGGGAAATTAATAAACATAGGCGCAAAATTAAACCTTTTTTAGCAAAATTTTAGTAATTTTATCTTTTTAAGTAAATTGTAACTTTCATTTCAACAATACCCTTCACCTTATTTCTTTGTATTTAGAGTAGGGTTTTTACTAGAGAATCTTATTTTTAAATATACAGATTAATTTTAAATTAATTTTTGTGTAATTATTGATATTTACGGATTGAAAACAGATGAATAATTTCTAATGTAAAGATTGAACATAATTACACAGAATGTGTGTGGGTAAGAAAAGAAGCATGCAGATGTGAAATGGTGCGAAAATATGCGAAAAGGTACACATTTTTCAAAAGGGTGTGAAAATGTATGAAAAAGTGTGTATTTTTCGAAAGGGTATGAAAATGTGCAAAAGGATGTGCGTTTTTTCAAAAGGATGCGAAAATGTGTAAAAAGGTGTGCATTTTTTTTAAAATGGTGTAAAATTGTACGAGAGGGTGCACGTTTTTTCGAAAGGATGGGAAAATATGCGAAAGGGTGAGCATTTTTTCAAAAAGGTGTGAAACTATGCGAAAAGGTGCACATTTTTACAAAAGGGTGCAAAAATGTGCGAAATGATGCACTTTTTTTCTAAAGAGTGCAAAACCATGCTAAAGGATCTGCGTGTTTCTAAAAGGGTGTGAGCGAGTACGAAATGGTATATGCAGGTGTGAAAGGATACCCACATATGTGAAATGTGTAGATACAAAAAAATGCATACAAGTGTGAAAAGGTGCATACAAATATAAAAAAGTGCTTGTATAAATATATTATATTATATAATAAATAATATATTTTATCATTATATAATATAATAAATAATTTATTTTTTATATATTATAATAATATTATATATTTTATATATATATAACGGTTGCGTCGCAACCCTCCACATATATATATATATATATATATATATATATATATATATATATATATATATATATATATATATATATATATATATATATATATATACACGCACATCTTTTCACATTTGTATGCACTCTTTTGCACTTGTATGCATTTTTTCGCATCCACATACGCCCTTTCACATTCATGCATACCATTTCATACTCGCGCACACTCTTTCACATCCACGAGCACCCTTTCGTATTCGTGGGCACCCTTTCAAAAAAATGTGCACCACTTCGCATATTTTTGCACCTATTCGTAAAAATGCACACCCTTTCGCGCCCTTTTAAAAAAACGTGCACCCTTTCGCAATCTTTTGAAAAGCACGCACCCTTCCGCACATTTGCACACCCTTTCCAAAAAATGTGCATCCTCTCACACATTTTTGCACCCTTTCAAAAAAAACACACACCCTTTCACATCTGTGTGCACATTTTCTCACCCAGACGCACTCTGTGTAGTTATGTTTATTATTTCGTAAAGATACGTAAATATCAACCATTACATAAGAAATTATTAATCTGTTTTCGATCTATAAATATCAACAATTACACAAAAATTAATCTGTATATTTATAAAGAAGATTTTCTAGTAAAAACCTACTCTAAATACAAATTGCACACCCTTTCAAAAAACGTGTACCCTTTCGCATATTTTCGCATCCTTTCGTAAAAATGTGGACCCTTTCAAAAAAAAGTCCACCCTTTCACACAGTTTTGCACCCTTTCTAAAAAACATGCCCCCTTCCGCACAGTTTCACACCCTTTCGAAAAAACATTCACCCGTTCACACATTTTCGCATCCTTTTGAAAAAACGCGCACCCTTTCACATTCGCGTGCACCTTTCTCACCCACACGCACTCTGTGTAGTTATGTTCATCATTTCGTAAAGATACGTAAATATCAATCTTTACATTAGAAATTATTAATTTGTTTTCGATCCGTAAATATTAATAATTACAATAAAATTAATTTAAAATTAATCTGTATATTCAAAAAGAAGATTTCCAGTGAAAACCTTCTTTGAATACGAAGAAATAAGGTGAAGGTTATTGTTAAAATAAAAATTATAATTTGCTTAAAAATGTAAAATTACTAAAATTTTATCGAAAAAGGTTTACGTGCTTAATTTAGTTTCTATTTTTATTAATTTCCCTAGTTCCTCCCCGCAGGATAACCAACAGGCAAGGAAATTGAAGCACTCTTCCATGTTTTATAATATCCTGGAGCTGTCATTTTCTATACACTGTATATCTGGTGGATCCAAGAATGACCATGTAGATGGAAGATGTTCAAACTTAGGTTAATCAATTATCTATTATATTCTTAGTTTATTACTTATTATTGTTGTTTTTTTTTTTTTCAAAGAAATCTATATATAGACAAAGAACAACGGACCTGTAGAAGACGTTATGGGAACAAACTAAGCTCACCACACCTGATGGAAAGATAGCAAGAGCAAGCAACGATTGGTGCCACTACTCAAAGAGACTATACAAAGGGATGTTTCTTGTGAAAGTCTATCAGAGTTCTGACGATGATAAAGTTAGGGAAAAAAAAAAAAAACCGTACAAGAACTAATAATCAAAAAAGGCAAAAGAGGACCTAAGCCGGCTTCTCATGCTCAAACTATCCAAAAAATCAATTACAACATAATGCATAGCAAAGACAACTAAGAAAAGGTTAATAACCACGTCATTGGCATTGCTAAGACAAAATGAGGACACTTGAAGAACAGGCAGATGATAGGAACTGGGATTGGTCTGAAACACGAGATTAAGGCCTTGTGCTCATTTCTAATACAAAACAATCATATATATAGTTGAGAAATCCTGAGTATAACAAGTATCTAATAATAATAATATTTTAATAATAAATTCTAGTTCCAAACAAAGAAGAAAAACAAATGAAATTAGAATCCAGTCATATTTAATAAAACAACTTAGGAACCGACTCTAATTTAGAAAAAAAACTAAAATTAGCTAGGAACCCTCTATAAACCATATAAAATTTTCATTTATAACCATATGCACAGTCGTATATCTCATTATGCACAGTTGTACACCACTTCAAAATTTTATGCGAGCACGTTATTCACTACTCTGGCATGGTATTAGACGAACAGGTGTACACCCTTTATATGCAACCATTCATTTGCTTAAAAATTACACTTTAATACTTAATCAACACATAATTTATGTCACACTGAATAATAACTATAATAATCATGAAATGGTAGATATGCCCTTGAGGAGGAATTTTTTTAATTAAATAATCATGAAATTATTTTTTTTATTAAATAAATAATTTAACTTCTACTAAAACGTCGTTGTTTTGTTTTTCAACAAAACAATGTCCTCTTGCTACAATATGTTTTTTTTAAATGGTATCATGTCAACTTGCACCTAACCTTTAGTTTCTAGAACAATTTTTATTTTTAAGACGTTGGAAACTAAAACCTTACAGTTTCAGTTCCACAAAAATTAGAACTGAAACTTATCTAATATAGGCTGATTCTAAGCAGAAACCAGAACCCAAATGTTGGGTACTAGATGATTCTAGCTCATTTGGGGTATTTTCTTCAGCCATAAATTTAGCCTAAAATTACCTCAACTTTAGTTTTATAGATTTTCTAAATAAGTTTCATAATCCTAAGTAAACATTTAAGAGAAAACTCTAGGTTTTTACTTTACCGTAGAAGACTTTGTTAAACTAATTTTGAGCATTAATTTAAGAAAATTGAAATCTATTTGGGATCTAATTCCCTATATTACGAATTGATTTGGTATATAGCCGGATATAGAATTTGGCGTTTCGATTTTAGGATGTTAGAGAAAAGTGAATCAACATATTGAATTAGGGCACTCAAGATATAAAACTCACAAAACTGGCCAATTATAGGTTTCTTCTTTTGTCAAATTGGCGAGCCTTATAATTAATAGACCCGAAATGAGCATAATTGTATGTATTAAAATATAAAGTAGACCCCGAAAACTTATTGGGCCATTCTATATATAAAAGGTCTTCTGTTAACATCATCTAGTCACAATCTCAATATGAAAATATTTTAATTTCCAAATCAGTTTCTCTAAAATTCCAAGTTAGTTTCATATTACCTTTCCTACAAGATAATAACAATGAAAATGCTGTCCTTTTCCATGATCAATAACAAGGCTTGTAAGTCCAAAACCAATGATATCATTTGCCCTACCACCAGGACCACCACCCCCCAATAATTCATTCTAAAAAACAAATATATCTCTATCCAAGAGATAAGGCAGAAGAAAACTTGGTTTATGTATGACCAAGCTAGTCAGTGGTGGAACAAGAGGCATTGGGTTAATGTGCTCTCTCGGCTGATATTTTAATTCAGTTTTTGTGATATTTTTTCCTTCGAGTTGGTGGGTTTAAATTTGAGTACATCTAACAGCTATGCCATTGTTGAAGAACTAGCAAAATTTGGAGCAGTAGTGATGATATGGGTTTGGTTTATTAATTAAGCTAAGATTGTGTTGGATATTAACTAGTCTTCACACATAAACAATAGACACAGAAGAAATAAATTAAAACAGAAAAATAGGAAAATGGATGGACACAATAATTTACATATGCATGACATCAAGAGTTAGCAAAATTAATGGAGTATTAAAATTTTTAAGGTAAAAATCTGAATTCAAACCTCTATCACATTTATAAAATTTTGATTTATTTACTATAATAGTTATAGGTATGATCACTATGCCTAAAATTTACCCAATAAATACAGACAATGTTTTTTATTATCAAAAAAAAAAAAATTTTATACATGTTTTGGGTAAGTTAAACATAGTCCATCTTTAGCAAATATAATACACAAAATATACTAACTGTCAATTACAACCTGAAATTAACACTTAAAAAACACCATTTATTCACCCAATTTTTAAAACTCTCCTACATACAACTGCTTATTCTTTGATCTAATACACTTCAAGCATCATATTCGATTTTTATGGTTGATCCTCCAACTTTGACCTTGAAATCCCACTAAGCTATATTAACATATTTGTATTTAGAGTTTGATTCAAATCGAACAGAGTTTGATTCAAATCGAACAGAGTTTGAACTCTCCTAAACTCTAGCTCGACTCATTTTAATGAAGTCAAGCTCGAGCTCTTGCCGAATTCATTCCAAAAGTGTTTAAGTTTGATTCGTTTGATAGGAGTTTGATTAAAGTTTAAATTTGAATCTAATTTTGAACTAAATTTAATACTAAAATAATATTATTTTGTTATATATGGGCTAAAACGATGTTATTTTAATAGTTTTGAATCAAATTTTTTAGACTCGTGAGATTTATAAATTGAACAATCTTAAAGTTTAAAATCAAACTCGAATCTAACCTTATATACATCCCATGATATAAACAAATAGGATAACTTACAAGATGAATACTAGAGACAAACAAGAGAGAAATTGCGTAACGCAATTACACTAAATAAAAAATAATAATAACAATAATAACCTAAGGAAATGACACTAAAAAATCAATACATAAAAGAGAAATTATAGGCTAATTGATTGGAAAACCCAAAATTCTACCCATGAGCCGTTAACGTCAGTTTAATCTGTGAGTGAAAAGGGTATTTAAGTAAATTTGATCATCTTAATTTAAACGTTATCTTAATAAATGCTGGCGGCTGAAAAGTTTCTGCATCTTTATCTGTTCTTTCCAGCTTTCACTCATTCTTCAAAGACCACTGACTCATTTTCTCTCTCTCCTTCATTGAACATCGTCCATCCATCACCATCCTTTTTTTCATCTCCTTCAATGCCCATCTTTTCCCTCACTCTCAGAACAGCCTAGCCAGAAATTTTCATTTTCATTATCATTTTCGTCTTCATTTTATTTTCCATCATGAAAGGAGAACACAACCAGTTGGGTTGGACCCACCCACCAATTTGGCTCCGGACTCAGGGAAAGCGAAGATATGGGAGGATGACATGGTGGCGGCGACTACGGATGGAGGAATAGATAAGTGTTAGCGGTTTTGGTGATGGGTTTTCTCGACTCGCTTCGGATTCGGTTCATTATGACCCGTGGATTTTGTTTGATTGACAGACTTGATTCTGTCCAAGTCTTCCACTTTTGGTATAAAGTTTTGCATGAATCCATCAAACAGTTTCGTAAATATGACTGAAACTGCAAAATTAGCAGATTCATCAAAACTGGAATCCATCAAAATTACCAATGCAATTAGACGAACAAACCACATTTATGAGAGGTGAATTGGTAATTTAAATTCAATATATAATTTATATTAAAGGGTATTTTTGTCATTATATTTAAGAAGGGTAATGTCCTTTTTTTAATCTTGGATGGACAGAAGTCATTAACTGTATTGTATTGCATTTTAAAGTTTTTGACAGCTCATGTGTTGTATTGTACTGCATTTTTCACGAGCAACTCCACGTTTTTTTAAAATTATTTTGCGAGATATTAATTAAAATAGGTCATTTATACTTTTTTAGATAAATGTACAATAATTTTATTTTTATAAGCAAATTTTTTTGTAACTCTAAAAATACCCTCCCAACCCTATATACGTAAGTATTGGAAGAAAGATTTGAGTGCGTGGGTGCATGCGGAATACGCACGGAGTGCGTGGGTGCGTGCAGAATGCGCACGGAGTGCGTGAATACGTGCAGAGTGCGTAGTGCGTGCAGTATACACAGTACATGTGCAGTACGTGCACTGTACACAGTGCACGCACCGTACATAATACACAGTGCTTACACAGTATGTGTACAGTGCGTGCACTGCACACGCACTGTACACTATACATATATTTTATATATATATAAAATATTATATTATTATATATATTTATTATATTATAATATTATTATTTATATATATTATATTAAATATTATAATATTTAATATATATATTTATTTATTATATTTTTTTATATTATTTAATATATATATATACATATATATATATATATATATATATATATAAAAGAAACGGTGCATGCACTGCGCGCGTACCCTCACACTTTATTTATATATATTAATCAAGATGCGCGCATTGCTCACGCACTGCACACACTGGGCGCATCGCACGCACTGCGCGCACCGCGCACTCCGCACACACTCACGCACTCAAGTTTTCCTTCCAGCGTCTACGTATACAGGGCTGGGAGGGTATTTTTGGAGTTATAAAAAAATTTGCTTATAAAAATAAAACTACTATACATTTGCATAAAAAATTATAAGCGGAACAAATTTTGCCTATTTTAATTATTATCTCTTATTTTGCCATGTTACTCTTACTGTATCGCAGATTGTTGTCGTATTACCTGTCAGATCAGCCTCCTACATTTAACTACTATCATTTCTCACATAGAATTTGGGAGAAATTTGCAGTAACAATTGAAAGAAAAAATGTCGGAAGTCAGAAAGCAAAGATGGTCACTTGAGGGTATGACCGCCCTTGTCACCGGTGGAACCAGAGGCATCGGGTTAGTGTTCTCTTGGCTGTTAATCCTGAATGTTTATGTTAATTCTATCTAAGACTGAACCTTTTTGCTACATCAGATATGCTATAGTAGAGGAATTAGCTGGATTTGGCGCAACAGTGCACACATGTTCACGTAACCAAACGGAGCTCGATGACAGAATTCAAGAATGGAAGAATAAGGGGCTAAAAGTAAGCGGCTCAGTTTGTGACGTCAAAGTTCGAACTGAGAGGGAAAAGCTGATGGAAACTGTCTCTTCAATATTTGATGGCAAGCTCAATATCCTTGTAAGTTTTAACAACATAACATTTAGGGATAGCAATTTCGAAATGAATTTAAGATTCTAAATTTGTCCTAACCTTAGCAGGAAAAGAGTTTTGATAGAATTAGTAAAATGATGGGAACGAAAAAGATTTCTATAACTGGAGATAAGAATATATATATTCTTTCTGTGTCTTGTTCATTCTACCTTATTTTTATCTTTTTTATATTAATATATTTATTTAAAATATTAATATATCTTTATAATTTTAAATTATTTATATTTTTTAAATTTATTTATATTTTTTATTATACATATTAAAATAGTTATCATATATTATTTATAGTATTTGAAATAATAAATTAATTTTAATTTTAATTAATTTTATTAGTTACTGTGTTTATATTAATGTTTAGAAGGAGGAGATTTTTTCTAGAGAGTTAGAGATTGGAAATTTTTGTAGTAGTATTTAGAGGGAGAAGATTTTTTCCCATGAATAGATAATATGAAATCTTTATCATTTTTATAATAGAGATAAAAATGAAAAATAAGGTATTCGGTCCAATCTCTCCCCTCCTCTCTCCTCCCTTAGCACCTGTAACCTGCTACTATATGTGGCAGCCAAGGGTTTGGCAACTGAAAGATCAACCAATGAAACAAAAAATATCATAAATTATGTAGCTTCTTAATCTCTCAAACAATTAGAAGTTCAATTAAAAATTTCTACAATAAACAGTAAAAATTGTGTAAAAGAATTATTAAAAGGTAATGAGATTTTTCCCTAAATGATCACTTTGTTAGGTGAACAATGCCGGAACTTTTATAGTTAAGGAAGTCACAGAATTCACAGCAGAGGATTTCTCGACTTTAATGGCTACCAATTTCGAGTCTGCTTACCATCTGTCTCAACTTTCGCACCCCCTCCTAAAAGAATCGAAAAATGGAAGCATTGTGTTCAACTCCTCAGTCGCAGGCGTAACTGGTTTACCGTTATGCTCCATCTATGCATCAACTAAAGGTTGGCACAGTTCTTTTTCTTCTTATTTCTTATTCCTGTTGGAAAGTTACTAAATTTTTTCTCTTCAGGAGCGATGAATCAAGTGACAAAGAACTTGGCGTGCGAGTGGGCAAAGGACAATATTCGTGTAAATGCGGTTGCACCAGCGGTGATCAAAACCTCACTGGTCGATGCTGCAGGAGTATGTATATATTTATACTACCCTCTTGTTGCCATTTGAATATACACATTTAATATGCTTATACTAACTGTAAATTTTGTGTTCAATCAGGAAAATCCCGTAGGCAAGGAATTTGTAAGTCGAATAATATCTCGTACTCCCATCTCGCGTGCGGGAGAGCCTGAGGAGGTTTCAGCGGTGGTTGCATTCCTGTGCTTACCAGCGGCTTCATATATCACTGGCCAAGTTTATTGCGTTGATGGAGGATACACTGTCAATGGGTTCTAGTCTCTGCTTAGCCCCAAAAATTGGCTGGACCCGATCTATCCACCAAGCTCTGTTAGTTCAATTTGAACTGTAAGGCCTGCGACGGGTTTGAAACCTTGTCATTATTGTTCTGTCCTTTCCTCTGATTAAATACTGTCATGTTATTGTCCACGGGTGATGTGTTGATGTGTGCAATGGTATTTCTGAAAGTAACACTATAGTTGATGGTTCAAATCAATGTTGTTAAAAGTTTCTGCAGAATTGGTTTTTCTTTTCTTATGAAGAGCCTAGTTCTTAATGGTATTTCCGAGACAGGTGGGGAGATGACCTGGTAGAAAAACAATTTGACACTAAAATAAAGTGCTTACAAATTAATGGAAGAGATGAAAAACAAAAAAAAGATCACTTATACCTTATTCAGAAAGTCAATGGATTCCATTTAGCCATTTATGCCCACACACCAACAGAATGAAAGGGTTTTAAAAAAACATAGAAAAATGATAGAAAATGGGTCAACATTGTTAGCTCGGTCTAGTATACTTCTAAAATTCTGGTGGCTTGCTTTTCAAGAATCAGTTGTCTTGATTTATACATACATTCCTATGTCTTGGGCTTTTTATCCCCATTTCTATTGCCATTCAAAAAGAAACTCAATTGCTCGTCCTTTAAAATATTTGGATGTACTGCCTTTCATTATCTTATACCCTATCATAAAAACAAATTCAGTTTCCATACAAAGAAGTGTGTTTGTAAGCTATAATCTCCACTTTAAAGGCTATAAATGTTTGACCTAAAATTTCTTACAAATCCATTTAACACAGCCTTACCATAACCTAGTAATATCTCCTCATCAATTCCTACATTACCTCACAACAATTTAGACACATTCCAAACAGCTCCTCAACTAGATTCCCAAACTAGATATGAACATGTCCACTCAACTTTCCCCTTAAAACATGAAGCCGATATACATCACATGCTCATACGACCTAAACAAGAAACTTTCCTAAACCAAAATAGTGCATCACATCAACGGTAACCAAAAATTCATCACCCTTCCACCTAAATACATGTAACATTAACACCAAAACACTAAAATCATAACCCACCTCTGTCACTGAAGTTTTTTTAAACCTTAATTGGAAATGAGCAATGAAAGCTAAATTTGATGTTCTTGTGGCTAATAATAGTTGGTCTCCAATGCCCTAAAAAGATGGAAGGAATGCAGTATGAAGTAAGTGGATGTTCAAAGTTAAACACAACCCAAATGAAACTTTTCAAAGATATAAAGCTAAATTAGTTGCCAAGGGATTATAACAAGCACCTGGTGGGAACTATTTTGAAACTTTTAGTTTTGTAGTTAAGTCCACCAAATTCAAGATGTAAACAATGTTTACCTTAATAATGATCTAGCTAAACTAGAGGGTTCGTAAACAAGTGTTCATTAGCCAACAAAAGGGTTTCTTCTGCAGTGGCAGTATTGGCAACTATGTACGTTAGTTGCACAAGACTTTGCATGATCTCAAACAAGCTCCCAAAGCTTGGTTTAAGAAACTTATGCCAACTCTAATTAGTTGGAGGTTCACTGCCTTAGTGGTTGACACAAGTCTCTTTGTATACAAGGTTGATCAGAGGATATTTTATGTCCTGGTATATGTAGATAACATTTCTTTTTACTAAAAAAACAAATCCTTATTGACAATATTATAACCCAATTGAACAACTAGTTTGCACTAAAAAATCTAGGGCATTTACACTAGTTTCTTGGTTTTGAAGTGGCTAAAAACCAAATTGGTCTATATTTATGCCGCCTATGTATTCCAAGGATTTACTTCTTAAGGATAATATGCTTGAATCAAAGTCTTGTCCCACCTCCTTTAACACTGAAACTAAACTTTATCCAAAAAAACATTGAAACGTTTAGGCATCCTTCCCTATATAGAAGCATAACAGGGGCCCTTCAGTTCCTAACTTTAATCAAACCTAACATTGTCTTCTGAGTAAATGAATTGAGTCAACTTCTACAATGTCTAACTCAATTACAATTACAGGCCTATAAACTTTGGCTTATGTTTCAAACCTAGCTCTATATTGCAACTACAAATGTGTTTTTTATTCTAATTGAGCAAGCAACAATCATGATTGAAAATCCATCACTAGCAACTGTTTGTTTCTTGGTGAAAGTCTTATTCAGTGGTGTCAAAAGAAGCAAAAAGTAGTTGTTTTATCTTTAACAGAAGTAGAGTATAGGTCTCCCACTCATACTGCAACAGAGTTGGCTTGGGTAAAATTTTTATGCCCCTACAAGCATTTGGTGTGCTAATAAGAATGTCAATGTATCAAACCCTATGTTTTATGCTCGTACAAAACACCCTAAAATTGATGTCCACCATATCAAAGACCAAGACACTGGCAAGAATGTTGCTATTCAATATGTACTTAGTGATCTTCAAAAGAGTGATATTCTAACTAAAACTCTACTAACTCAGAAGTTTAAGTACCTCAGAAACAGTCTAAATGTGTGTACTACCGAATTATGTATAAATAAGCAAGTCTAACTGTTTATTGTGTAACTGATAAACTAATCTGTCAATATGTTATCTGGATAGCCCTTCTGATAAATTTGTTGTTGGGTTTGCCCATATCATTATTGATGATTTAACTGGCTCAATGGCTTTGATAATTCATTGGTTTATCTGGTTTATTGGTAAGTTGTTGGGTTGTTGGTACTAGTGATTTATTGTTTGTTTAAAACTTTACTATTACCTTTATTAGTATTTTTTGACAGGTTCATTGGTTTATTGCTGAGTTGTTCGACTATTGATGATTTGGTTGTTTGAAGATTTACGGGTTTCTTTATTGGTGGGTTTGGCCGGTTAATTGATGTTGATAACTCACTGGTTATTGTTGATTTACTGGTTATTGTTGATTTACTGGTTATTGGCAAATTGGTTGTGATTTATTAGGTTTCTACTTTTCTAAAGCTGTTGTGTTCACACAATCTTTGATAACACTCTCTCTCCCTTATAATTCTCCAGAAATATTCCTCTCCCTCTCCCTCTCTCTCTCTCTCTCATCTTTTTAATTCAAAATTATCTTAGATCTGGGGTTTGTTTGGAAAGAGTGTGTTCCCTCGGTAAAGTTCCTCTTTTTTTAACTACCGGTGGAATTTCTCAGAAGGATGTGATAGGGAAACAAAGTGGTTCACTTACTGGGCAAGGTAAATTCTTGAAATACAATGCATCGAGGAATGTAAAACTGGGAGCTCTCATTGTTTAAAGCTAATGTAGATCAAAACTTTTAACAGTTAACTCAGGGTCGCTAGTTTCAAACGTAAATGGTGGGACACCAACTCATTCTGACAACAAAAGGGCTGGGGAAGAAATTGTAAAGAGGAGAAAAACATCATCTCCTAGAGAAGAATCTGAAAACTCGGGCTGTGATGATTTTTTTAGTCTGTCCCCTTCTCCTGTAACTCTGAATCCTGGCGTGAAGATCACAATGGTTGCCGCTGGTGGGCTCCACACATTAGTATTATCAGGTAAATCAGCTATATCCTGGGTCAACACTGCACGGACACTTATGATTTTTAGGTGAAGTCCGTCTTTTCTTTGTGGTCACCCTGAGTAGTTTTGTAGGTTGTAGAAGTTGGAAGCCTTTGGAAGATTTTTGATGTAAAGCAAGACACCTGATGCTTCATATTTTTAACCGAAGTTTTAGATATTGGACAGGTGTGGGGTTGGGGCTATGGAGGCGAAGGACAGCTAGGTTTGGGTTCCCGGATAAAAATGGTGTCAACTCCTCATCTTATACCTTGCATTGAGTCTGCTACTTCTGGAAAAGATAGATCATTAATTGGACTCATCAGCACAAGTTTTAAAGGTCACTTGAACTTACGTGAAAGGAATTGCTTCTGGAGGTCGTCATAGTGCTCTAATAACAGGTGAGCATTTGATGGCTAACTTTTTAGTCATCTTATTGTTAAAATGTTTCTGAGGTTCTTCCAAGAGATTGAAGAAGATTCACTGTATTAGCATAGTTTATGTACTGTTTATTCAGATGCCCTTATCTCATAGATAGCCACATCAATTTACTACGACTTTTGGTTCATTTTTTTCCCCCTTTGGGGGGAAATTTTAGCTGATTATACTGAGATAATGGATATGGTGAAGGCATTAATGTGTTCTTGGTGAAATTATTTTAACTTCAACAATTCGTTCGCATGTTTTACTTTGCAGATACTGGAGCTCTACTTAGGTTTGGCTGGGGACTATATGGACAGGTGAGATATATATAATTTTAGTTCGTTGTCTTGCATTGAGTGATTTGTGGCACCTGATTTGCAATAAATAACTCTAAGCCCTTGTTGCTACAAACTCCTGGGTTGAGTTCTTGACAGAGCTCAATTCCTGAATATGATTATATAAAGTATTGTAGTCACTAGCACCACAACCTGTGGTAGACCTTTTCCCAGGCTCCAGTAGAGGTGATATCAAGGGTAAATTGGCCTCTCAGAAAGGGAAAATATTGGACTTTTTGTCATCCAACAATTTGTCTGAAGAGGCACTTTTCATTTGGTTCTGAACTTGGGCTTGTGCATCTGCTTTTTAGAGAAGCTAGTTCTTATTGCTATAGTATCAAGAATTTGGGTTTTATTGTTAAAACATTGTCTCTCATGGTTTCCCTTTGATCCAGTGTGGGCAAGGGAGCACAAATGATCTGTTGAGACCAACTTCTGTGTCTTCTTTAACTGGCACTCAAGTGGAGAGAATTGCTGCTGGACTGTCGCATACCATGTGTATCTCAGTTGAGGGTCGTGTATATGTCTTTGGTGGGAACCAGTTCGGTCAGTTGGGGACTGGTGCTGACCAAGCCGAGGTAACTGTCAAATGCTATGATATGTAAATTTCATTTGCCTTTTTTCAACTAAAACCCATCTATGAGATGCAGATAGATAATTGCTGGTACAACTTGTACCTCTAGCAACTTCTTGTGCCATAATAATGTGCTTTTTGATATATGTGACATTATCTTAAAGATTTCTATGTTTGCTTCAGACTAAACCAAAGCTGTTGGATGCGCCGATATTGGAAAATAAGCGTGCAAAAGTAGTTTCTTGTGGGGCTCGGCATAGTGCCATGCTGGCAGGTATGAATCCACAACTGGTACTTTCCTTATGGCCTATAAAATAATTCTTAAGCCACTTAGTTTTGAAGTTGAGAATTACAGTATATGCACCAAACAAGTCACAAGATTTAAATTTCAGCAAGTTTACTTTGGATTATATGTCTTGCATGCATGCCACTACCGGTGGACTCATGGATGGCCTTTGCTTCAGATTAACGTTTTTGTTTCCCCACTAGTAATGTTCGTTCATTATCTATGCCTGGAGGCCATTTCTTGTTTTGTCTCACTTGCCTGCCAATAACAAAAAGATGAACTTCCCGGCGGCAACATTTCATAATCATTAGTCATGTCATGTATGACAGCCGGGTTTCTAGAAATTAATGAATTGCATGATTGGCATAGTTGACTTAGTAATACCAGAAATTAGATAATTAAACATCATGTCTGCCATTTTCTAGTTTTAACAATGCTTTCTGTTCTTGATTATCGAAGAGGACGGCCAGGTGCTTAGCTGGGGATGGAACAAGTATGGCCAGGTGTAGTTTTTAGAATGCCCTTCATAGATTTATATATTTATGTTTTATAACAAAGTCAACCGTCTATATTCTGTCCTCTGCAGCTGGGTCTGGGTGATTCAACAGATCGCAACGTCCCTTCTCTGGTTCCTGTGGACAGATTTCTGCCTCAAAATGTTGCAAGTGGTTGGTGGCACACACTATTGCTGGGTCAAACAAAGCTCTGATTTCCTATCTTCGTAAACAACCAGATGACAGTTTTCTTAGGATAATTAGCCTCTTGACTATTCTGCTGATTTCATGTGCTTTATCTTTTCAACTGCAAGGTACATAATGGTTAACGCTTTAGTTTTGGGCTGTAGCTTTAGTGTAACGTAGACTGCAGTGGAAATTTGATGACTCTCTATACATGATAAAACTCTATCAACAAGATAGGTGTTCATTACTTTCTTCACTCTAAAACTTAGCGATCCAAAGATGTTTGTGAATTGAAATAAGATTATTTAGAACAGCTATCTAAGTGTAGCACTAGCAGGTCAAATTTTGCTTGAGATGGAATTAGTTTTGCGCTGCATGAGCTGCATGAGAGGCCAGAAAATGTCCATCCTGTGAAATCCCTTAGACGCCTGTGCAAAATTGCAATGTCATTGCTACTTCTAATACTTTCTTATCAGGGGTGGTAGCTATAAAAATAGAACAACAGTCTAATACCTCAACAATGAAATGAGCCCATGTGTTGTTTGATCGGTTTTCCATGACACCCTTCAGGATGGTTAATTGAGAGCTTCGAATCACCTGAGCAATCTCAAGAAACAGATAATGCTCATCGCATAGCATCTGACATGAAACAGAGGGAATTAGCATTGTTTTTTTGTTAACAATAGGGCTTCTAAGATAAGATCCAAGTTCATAGAACAAACCTCTATAAGCATTTGTCCTGGGCATGCAAGATCTTCAACAACTATGGGGAACACCAAAAATTCGTTTCCCAATTCAAAGGCCCAAGTTGTCCCATTTTGGTTTCCATCTGAAGCTTCAGAAGATCTTAAATTCTTGCGGACACCCCTCTGCAAGAATTACAGTTTTAGCTTCATAAAGAGATTAAATACATGAATGATCATCAGAGACCATACCTCATTATACACCCATTGTCTCAACTTCTCAGCCTGGTCGGTCACACTTCTCAAGTACAGCATATGCTTTATGGTTCGATCTAAGAGGCCATCTATGCTACACTGAAACCACCAAAAAACAGAGCAAGCTTATTTATTTAGTTTGATCACAACAGAAAGTGACTGTAAACCCAAGAAAGACGTTACCTTCAAGCCATCTGGAACAAGGTCCCGCAGTTCCTTCAGCCGGTCCTGGATCAGCTGCCTATCCCTAGGTCTTGGTCTTTGGTTACTACCTGGCTTAGCCCTTTTTTGGTTAACAGTGGATGGCTGTGATTCCTTCTCAGGCTGCATGAACTTGGAATCTTTTTCCAGCTTTTCTTTGTCAATAACTGTGCTCATTGTACTCTTGATAGTTGTTGAAGTTGGAGAGGATTCATTCCTCTCTCCAGCATTACATGAGGATGTGAAATGCCTCCGGGAGACCAAATCATCCCCAATCAACACACTTGCCTCATACTCACTTTGTGGTTGCAATGAAGAAACAAATTGCCCCAATGAAGTTAAAGACGAATTGATGCTATTACTTACATCAGAAGTATTATCTAGATCCCCACATACGTTGGCAACGACAGCGTCCAAGAGATATTCTGTATCACCTTCTTTAGCAAAACAGGATGGCTCAAATCCATCAGAGAGATTCCCATTGGAGACCAAACTTGAGCTGCTACATGAATTATGCACTGAGGAAGATGAGTTCCACAAATATTCATTGGTATGTCTCTCAAAAGTTGGTCCAAGCGCTTTGTGTAACTCACAATCCTCGGGGAAGCTAAGGAAATCAGCCAAACTGTTGTTAATCGTATTGTTTAGGATCTCGTTTTCAAATAGCTGTTCCATTGTATCTCCAGCAGTATAAGAATTCAGAGCTCCACTATAACTATACAATTCTCCAAACACTTCCTCATCGTATTTATTGTATGAAGAATACAACTGTAATTCTTCTTCCAGACAAGACAGTCCAAACAACTTACTCTCTGCTAACTCTATCTCACCTGCATCAATACAATAACCCGAGGATTCTGATTCTTTATTGAATCCAACCAGTGGCTTGGTCTCACTTATGAAAGTTCCTGATAGGTCCTCAGATACTTGCAGTGCATCGTGAAAATTTAAAAGTGGCACAAATTGATCAAAAGTTGACAGTAAATCTTTATTTGGCTCACCAATTTCAACAGTATCAGAACCTTCAGATTTAGCTGGGCAAAAGGTAGAATCTGATGGTTTATCTAAGCTATCGACGATACCGGACACTAGGGCTGATGATGATTGAGTTTGGATATCTCTACCTAAGGTGGAAGGTATAATATTCCTCCCAGTATTGTGAAACATGAATCTATCTTTGATATATGCAACCAATGACTGATCTTCCACGACCTGTTATAGGAAGGAGATGCATGCATAAGTGCTTATGGATAATCACATGTATGGCACCGCATAAATGTAGGTGTGTGGGGACATGCACAGACTTCAAAGGTAGAGAAGTAGGCCAAGTACATGAACTATCACTATACATAATCACAGCATCAAGAATCAACATTACAGCCAGACGAATACGCACCATTTTTAAAGAGCCAAGCTGCAGAACTCCATGCGGAAGTACAGGTACCAGCAAAATAGTCTGCATAACCATTATAAACAGTTGACCCATCAATTTTTAGAGTCAATACATGGACATGTGCACATCTATTAAGAGCTGCCAATGTTTCAAATACGATCTGAAAAATATGGAAAAATCAAATTACCTTGATACCTGATGCCAACTGAGGCAGCCATTCTTCAGGGCACTGTAAATAGAAAATTTGCATTTGAGAATGTGAACTGAAAAATTTTTACTCCCCAAAATTAAAAAACTGTTGAAAGGAACTCACCTTTGGAACTAAATTAGAATTGATTTTGCTACTAGAAACATTATCATTAGAAAACCAAAGATGATTCCCTGTATTTGCCACTTTTCCAACAACCCTGTTAAGTTACAAAAACCCCTAGTTAATTGACATTACATATAACAATTTTCACAGAACTCAGCTATAACCACACAGCTTATTTTTGTCCTTTTATTAAGAATAAATACCATTTTGGCAAGCTAAAATCTTCCCAAAAAAACAAGGAATTTGCTCCAAGTTTCACTTCATAATTAGATGCAAATCAGAAAGGTGTTCAGGTTGCAACTTTAGCACAGAGGATGACATGCAGAGAGGAATTATATAGTGACAGGTGACCTTCAAATTTAGTTTCTTGAGGGTTCAACAGCAGAACCTCCATTCCACAAGAAGCAATAACAAGGACCCATGAAGCTCCTTGCTTGACTAATTATAAAATATATAAAACACAAATGGAATGAAACAATGTAGTATATGTCATTACAAACAGTAAAACTATGTATGCACATTTTTTAATACAAAAATAATATGTTATCATGTAATTAGGTGATTTTGAAGTAAAGATAAAGTAACATTTAATCACGTAACTCAAAAGTATCTGCACATAGCATTGCTCTCTTATAAAGGCCAACAAACAGAACTTACCCCTCTCCCAACGTATAATGAAGAGTTGACATGCTAGCCACAGCTAACCCAATTGAATATCCCCCATAATCACCATCTTGTACACTTGTTTCACAGTGTGAAGAAATTATTTCATCAGTACCGGTACAGTAAATGTCTTCTGACAGCACTTTTACAGGTTTCGGGAAATCAAAAAACCCATCTTCCCAGCTCAAGACCCTGAAATAATAATGCAACTAGTTCATAACATAAAACTTGCACACTTATACAAATCAGCATCTCAAGTCTAGATATCTACACTTATAGGAAAACAATATATAAATTATACAGTAAAAATTCAGTATAGTGGAAAAGTGTGTAATCCTTCATTTTCATCCTGTAAAGGTATCCCATACATGACAAAGTATGCATCATATATATACTTGCAACAGATGATGTAATTAGAAATCTCAACAACAAATATATCAGACAATTTTAAAAGGAACTTCAATTCCTACTTGAATTTAAACCCAGAAGTCAATTCCAGCATAACAAGCCTATTTTCCACATATTTGAGATAAAAGAAAAACCATCATGCAGTATTAGACCAGCAACTCAAAGAAGACTGTAAATCTTACAAGTAGTCTGCCTCTAAACATCATGTCAACGAGATTGAAATAAGTTAATCATGCATAAAAATTACAAAATTTACAAACTAAAATAAAAACATACATTTGGGCCTGATGGCTGAGCTTCCAAAATACAGCATAATTCCAAGATAAATTGGTGCAAAAAGTCTTGAATAATTGCCTCAAAGCAGTAGTCCCCATCTGATAAACTCCAGAGAAAAACACAAATATTTCTAACACATAAAAGCTATTTACTCAAAAATTACCACTAAAATCTTCCCTAGCTAGCACGATATGAACCTCGTCCCGCCTGTTTTATCCTTAACCCAGCTCTTCGCTTTATTGGTGGCCCCGTTGAACATAGCAGTAACCAACCCATTTCCAGTAACTCCACTTTGCACTTTCACTAACTCTAACCAATCTAATTCCTCATTATTATTCCTACACTCCCTCAATAAAACTTTCCAGTAAGACTTCCATTTCGATCAAATTACAAACCTAAACGATCAAACACTAAAAACAAAATAAAAAAACTAAACCCAGTTTCAAACTCACTCTAAAATTAACTTCTAAAACTCAAACTTCACACGACCCAATAAGTTTCAAAGATTATAGATCATTACAATCTTCAAACTCGTCGGATTCCATGCCTCAAGCCTCCGACTTTCTTCATGCTCTGGTTATGGAAGAAAATTATAAAAAGAAAAGGCTCAACTCAGTAACTTTTAACAAAACTAAACCAGGTAAAGAAGCTCACTTAATAGCCACCTTCGCCTGCCGGGACTGGCTCGTTATATAATACTCACAACGGACTCCAAAATTACCCAAAACAATATTTAATAAATGACTTGAGGTTACAGTGCTATTCGAGGCCCACCTAGTCACATTAATACGACACCGGATAAAATTAATTTGTGTTGACATTTTCCTTTTTTTTTAATTAATAAATAATTCAACTCCTTTATTTTTTAGCAGCTTAAATAATTCAATTAATAATTTAATTATATGCAAAGGACTTATTCCCACGCAAAGTTTACTTTTTTTTCAAATTTTCATTTGTTATATTCTTAAAACTTAAATATTTACTTATCTGTTAAATTATGTTATTACTATCATAAAAAAAAATTATAATTTTGAGATTTTATTTTAAAAATAAATAATTTATTCTTATTTCAAAATTTTTTCTACTAACTTGATTTTAAAAAATTACTTTTTCACCTCTATCATTTAGGATTTTTAGGTTTTTTATACTTGAAAGTTAACATTACCCCTTCAAAGTTCAAAATATTATACTTATAACCCAAAAACTCATTCTTCTCAACCGTTAACTCTAATGGCACCTTCTCTCCCTCTCTAATGGTTTCCCTGTGCGAAAACCGTCAAAATCTAACCATTATTTGTTTGCCATCTTAAATGACAAAAAAAAAAACACTAGGGTTGAAATAGTCACTTTTCAAACTTTAAATAAAAAAAATTGTTAAATTTTTAAACTAAAAGTAATAAATATGATAAAATTTTAATTTTTCAATATTTTGAACTAAATAACTTTTTTAATTTTAATCTTAACTGAGAATTTTAACAAAAAAATGAGTTAATAGTTGCCCCTTTAAAGTTTAAAACATTGCACTTATAACCCAAAAACTCATTCTCACTTTTTGATTACCATTCTTTCCAACCGTTAACTCTGACAACATCTCCCCTCCCTCTCTTATGGTTTCCCCATATAGAAACCACCAAAATCTTATCATTATTAGTTTATTATCTTCGATGAAAAAAAAAACCGTAGGAAAGAAATAATCTCTTTTAAATTTTAAATAAAAAAATTATTAAATTTTTAAACTAAGGATAAAAAATATAATAAAATTTTAGTTTTTTAATATTTTTAACTAAATAACATTTTTATCATTAATTTTAATTGAGAATTTTAACCAAAATATAAATTTTTAAAATTTTAAAAATACGCTAAATCTTTGCTGAGAATAGGTCTTTTGGACCTTTTATAAAAAAGGGAAGTCAAAGTAAATGTATAAACAATGAATAAATAAATATCATTTTCATTCAATAATTTTGGTGAATATACGGCAAATAGTGATTATCAATTAAATATAAATGATTAATGAAAATAATATTAGATTAATGGTAAGTAAAACAATCATTAGAAAAGACAATAAAAAAGGTGACTTGCCAGGCTCACCAAAAGAAATAATTAATTAAATAAAACCTGACTAGATTCAATTTATGTAACAAAGTTGACGAAATCTCACATGTCAATTTCATATTTATATTAAGGTTTGATTTATGCGGCAACTTGTTCTGCTTCATTCACAAAATTCAAAGCCTGTTGCAAAGTAAAATTTCGATTAGCGTAGGTTAAAACCAATTAATGGACAGCAAAATGAACTCTAAAGACCAAACAAAGGCCATATTCATGTCTTTGTCCAAACCCCGCAATTTTTTAAACTTCATTTAAGTTTTATCCTTTTTTTCAAATAAATGTTTTTAATATTGAATTAATTATCTTAATTATTCACAATTTAATCGAATAATTAACTGATTTAACTTATTATTAAATTAATATATATTTATTAAATAGTATCAATCATTTATCATATTTTTTAAATATAAAACATATAAAATATATAAGATATAAATATGTTAATTAAATAATTAATACTTTATTATATAGATAAAGAAAAAAATTAATTATAAATTTTATTATTAATTCAATTAAGATATTACAAATTATAACTTTTTTAAGTTTTAAAAAGACAAAATTTGTATAACTTTATCTGACTTTATTGGTTTTAAATAGTTTTCTTAATTTAACAGGTTTATTAAGTTTAATCAAATTTCAAATAATATGATCGAACCAAATTATGAACTAAACCGAATTGATGTTAGTTAACAATTTAACCAACCGAAGACAAACACACCAAACAAGCAGTCTTTATGTTCCATCCAAACCCCTTTTTACTTTACTATTTTGGACACCAAACATTTGAAACTTAAAATTTAAGTTTGGTGATCGCTCATATAATTATTATATTAAGTAAATTAAAATTTTGATTTTAATATATTATTAATAAATTACAAACTTATGCGCTTATATTTGGGCACCTCTCATCCTTTGCTATTTCAACGATCACTTGGAGACAAGAAGCAATCTTATCATATTATATTATAATTATAATAATAATTGATTATATAATAATTATTTTTTACATATTTGGTATAATTTATTATCGTTAGATTACGAAACATAATAATTCAATCGTGATTGTTTGACCAATACTCTAAAAAAAATTATTATTTGTGTTAAAATGTCTAATATATCTAATATTTTAGCCTTTGAATTAAAAATATAAAAGATTTTTTTTAATTCAATAATTCAAAAAGGATTATGACTTGAATAGTTTAAAAAAGTTATTATATGCAATTAGATTGTTTGAAAAAGTTACACTAAATATATTATAATTGATTATTTAAACAGACACTTATTATCTATTAAATATATTGGAATGATATGAAATCTGGTTTTAAATATTCAGATGATATATTATTATATAATTAAATGATTTTTAATTAAAGATAAAATAATATTTAATCATATAATGATATTTAATTGAATATTTAAAACTGAGTGTATATAGTATTGTTTAGAGGAAATTATATATTTAAGGTGTTACACTTTTAGACTTTCTTTTCTGTCTAGCTAAAAATGGGAAATGCCCCAAATTCCTCTACAAAAAATTAGAAATATCCTTATATTCAAGCCTAGATATGATTTGAGTTGGTTTAGTCTCGAAAGTTGGTTTGGCTAGATTCAATCCGATTCAAATTCATTTGAATCAAATTTGAGCTGATTTCGAGTCAAAAGATTTGACTCGTTTTTTAAACTGAATCAAACCCAAGCAAGGAGATGTTTGACTTGGTTCAGCTCAAGATCGATTCAAATTCATAGATTAAATAAATTGTTTAAATTGGTGGCTCGAATCAGTTTGAATTGATGATTTGAATTTATGGTTCGAATAAATAATTTTGAATTTCATTTAGGTAAAACGATATCATTTGGTCACTAAACTATAAACTCAAGCCATGAATATGAGCTATAAATTCAAACTATGAATTCAAGTCAAACCAAACTACAAATTTGAATCATTGATTCAAGTTACCAAAATCAAACCGAACTCAAATCAAACTAAACTGAACCATTTTTTATTTGAATCAAATCTAATTTTGGCTCGCTAATTCAAGTTGAAATATTTTCTATTTGAACTGAACTCAAGTCAATAGATATTTAAACGCAATCCAATTCGTATCTATCCCTTACTTATATTCATCATGAATAAATATTTATGTAGGACCATTTAATGAGTGGAAGAAGCCTTTTAACTTGCGTGTTCGAGTTTCTAACTTGCCTTTAAGAAGGGAAACATAAGAATTTGCAAATAAATTCTTTCTTCCACCCGCTTAAAATAGAATTGCCAATACAATTGGACCGACCATAGGCATCTCTCCATCGATCTCCATTTATAAAAATAAATAAATAAAGTTATAAAATAAGGTGGCGGGTAAAAAAGGCGGTTCAAAATTATAAAAATTTTATTATAAGGTATCCTTATGATATAATATATGAACAACATGACAGCTACAACTTGCCTTAATAAATTTAACTATATATTTTTCAAATAAGGCGACTGGTTTCATCATGGATAAGTAGAGGAGCACTAATTATTATAAGGTCAATTTGATTAAAATTGCCTCATTGAAAGTGACTTGATTGAGTTTGATACATTGCACACATGCCTCAATTGCAACCCCATAAATTATTAATTATAACTACCTCCCCCTTTTAAATTTAGATTGTGATATTACCTAATTATCCTGAGCTTCACCTCCTTCAATTTCTATGGAACTGTTTTATAAGCTAAAAACATATGAGCAAATACTATGCATATCTATTTTTAAGTTTATGAAGATGAAGAGATTTGTTTTCATCAAAAACAATGAAAGACTTCAGAGAAGAGAGAGACGGTTGCAGGAGGGAGAAAGGGTTAAAGAAACTCGTTGGAAAATACAAGACCTGACAAAAAAAATATATAATTTTTCAAAGTTTAATTTTGAAAGAAAATTGTTAGTTTTCTAAACCTGGGTGGAAATAGATAATATTTTATTATTTTTAATATAATACTGATTAAATGACAATTTTACCTTTAAAATTAATTATTTTTATTAATTTTAACACTCTATAAGTGAAAGTTTAAGTTTTCAATACTTAACGGATAACAGTGTGGGTTTGTAATAAACCTTAGGTGGGAATATGTCTTTTGACAAAGTAAATATATGATGTGACATCACATGATTAGTTATTACTTTATCATTAATTTAAAATTACCTAATTACTTACTTGATAACACTCAACAAATATGTATTCATTTGCGTATTTAAGGTCAATATGCATAATTTTATTGAAAACATATAAAACACCTCTCTTTTTGAGTTTATACATATGACTTTTTGTGGGATATGATAAGTAATTAGTTACAACTGGGTGCAACAACAACTAAATACGTCTATTATTCATCAATTATTTAAGAGCATGGATAAACTTTTTGCTTGAAGACAATTATCGAAGAATTTCACAAGACAATACACCTCTTTGGTATCGATGAGATAAGTTTTGTAATTTTTTTCTTGTGTTCGCAAGGAAAAACTATTATTTTCTATTAAATGGGAATCACTTCATTAGCATAATTATCTTATTTTAGTTTAATTAGAATAAAAAGAAGATTCAAAAATAATATTTAATTTAAGAATAGTCAAATATGATTATTTGAATATAACTATTCTTTTTTGTCCTAAAAATATGATGCTCAATAGTAAGAAAATGAGGAAAAATGTGTAAACACGGATTAAAAAAAAGAAAAACCCCTTATGGGGCATTTTGTTTTGAGGAATATTTTATTATTAATATTGAAATATTACTTTAAAGATAAAGTATATTAAAAATTATTAAGTATAAATTATTACTATATTTGATAAAAATAATTATTGTATTTAGTTAAAGATAATAAAAAATATTAACATATTATTTTATTTAAATAACCCTAATTATAATTATTTTAAAATATTTTTATATTATATTAATTAAAAATAAGATTATTTTTATCTTAAAAAACTAATTAATAAGGATATAGTTATAATAAAATCAAGATTATCTTAATAATCTTTTAATATCTAAAATGATAATAAGATTATCTCATGTATAATTTATCATATTTCTATTAATAATAATATATTATTATTAAAATTTTTTAATATTTATAAATCAAATAAAATAATTAAAAAAATAAAAAATAAATTATCGTGCTAATTTTTAATTCTTTTTAACTAAACACCCTTTAATCACATATATTAATTAATAATAAAAAAATCTCATTAATATGACAAATTTTTATTAAACCATAAATAAAATATAGTATATTTAGTCATATGTTATTTTCATAATAATAAATGCATCTTACTTTTAATATTTCAAAGTCAAATGCCTTTTTTAAAGTAATTATGTGGTGAAGACTTTAGGGCTTGATGCGATACACGTGGCAGAAGTTGATCTTAGTTTAACGGATGAATGATGAAGCGTGCGGTGAGTTAAAATGAAAATTGTATTAGGAGTTGCGTAGATTGCTTTGTTCATGTCACAATGTTATATGTCAATAACAACGGGTGGAAAGGAGTTAATTATCCTAATCTCCACTCTCGTCTTTGTAAACGAAAACTCTTTTTCGGTTTCCATCTTATCATCAATATGGGAATTACAGTGAATTTTTGTCTCCTTTCTACAAGCAAAATTTCTCTGCCCATTATCTATCTTATATCTGTGTGAAAGGTTTATTTCCCTTTTTTTTTTCTCATTTTTATTATTAAAATAATAAAATATTTAGGTTAAAGGACTATTTCCCACCCAAAATATTATTTTTTCTCAAGTTTTCATCCTTTAATTTTGAAAATTTTTATTTTTCATCTATGAACAGTTAAAGTTAATGGAATACTAGCTCTTTAAAATTTTATTTATTTTTCTCCCACAAACCCTAAAAACTAATCATTTCTCCATATATCAATTTTAAAAAATGACAAAAAAATGACATTTTTCCTCCTAGGGTTTAGTTTTCAAACTCCGATTCCATCTTTGGCACCATTGTCAGTGGTCTCTCCCTCCTGACATATCCTCTACTTCTCTCACCTGGACGCCCGATTGACATCAAATAAAGCAAGAGAGATGAAGATAAAGATCTCGTCTTTGTCTAGAAACACAATTGTCTTCTCATAAGAAGATTAGCGTCTTTCTTGTTTTCTTCTAGGAAGACAATCGTTTTCCTAGACAAAGAGTTTCATCTTTTTGATGACGTCGATCGATTGTTCAGGTGAGAGGAGAAAGATCATTGGAGGAAAATGAAGTTTTGGGAGGAAGAGATTATCAGAGATGACATCGAAGCTTGAAAACTGAACATTAGAGGGAAAATGTTATTTTTTAAAACTTGACATATGGGGACAAATGGTTAGTTTTTAGGATTTAGGGGGGGAAAAATAAAATTTTATTTTATTTTTAATATTATTTATGAAATGATGGTTATGTCCTTAAAACTAATAATGTTAACTGTCTATGGATAGGTAAATAAGATTTTCAAAATTAAGGGGTAAAAATTTACAAAAAAATGATATTTTGGGTGGGAATAAGTCCTTTGGCCAAATATTTATTCTGTGTTAGAATGTATTTATGATAAGGTCAAATGACTTATTCCCACCCAAGGTTTAGTGTAAACTCAAACTCACCCTTGTTAACTTTTGAAAACTCAAATACTCATTTATTTGATGGTTTTTATTATTATAATTAGAGGAAAAATTGTCATTTAGTTAAAAATATTAAAAAAACTAAAACTTTATTATATTTTCCCCCAAGTTTAAAAACTAATAAATTTTTTCACGCCAAAGTTGAAAAGTGACCATTTACCCCCTAGGGTTTCTTTTTTACTTTCCTTCTACAACAAGTTTTCTCCAACGAAAGCCGACCTCCTTCCTTTGTCGTAGATGACCACCGATTCTAGCTATAACTTTTTTCGTCATAGACGACCACCAAGACTGACAAAAAATGACCAGATTTTTACGTACGGAGCTTCCTGATACGGAAACAAATCACGATGAAGATTGGATTGAAATGTTGATCTTCAATGTCCTTAGTCTTCGAGAAACTCAAATCGGTGTTTCCTAAAGATGAAGGATGCTGAAGATTGATGTTTTGTGTTGATCTTCATTGCGATTTGTTGTTGTTTCATGAAGCCCTATGTGTGAAAATTTGGCCATTTTAGTCAAATTTTTAATGGTTTCACATAGGAAAACCACGGAGGAGTGATGGGAGATGGCGCCGGAAAGGAACGTAAAAAAGAAAGGTTGTTGAAAAGATAGAATAAAGTTTTCAGAGTGTAAATGAAATATTTTAAAGTTTGAGATGATAACTGTTCATTCTAAAATATAAAACCTTAAAAATCATATATAATAAGGGTGAAAGATTAGTTTTTTATAATTAAGTTATAAGAAATACTTAGTTTAAAAAAAGAAAAAAAAATTATTTAAATAAAAATATTTAAATAACGATTTTACTTTTAATTGTAATAATTAAAACTAACGAATTAATGAATATTTAAGTTTTAAAAAATTAGCAAAACTAAGTTGGAGTTTACACTAAACTTTAGATAAGAATAAATCATTTGGCCTTATAATAATTGAAAGCTCTTTAAATATTTCAACATTTAAAAATTTATGGAATAAAACAAATCAAGAAAACGAGTCAATAATATATATATTTCACTCTTATTTTTTTTATTATAGGGATTTTAATATTTTTATTTCATTTTTATCCTTATTTTTATTAAAAATTTTCCTTTTTATTTGAAAGAAAGAGCAGATTAAGGATCGATTTTGACGAACCCAGTTATTACGTCTCGTGATTTTAACATCCGGGCCCCTTTAAATTCGGATAAAAATTAATTTGTTCTAATTTTTAAAGCAAGCTTATTTTTTATTTATTCAACAAACAAAAATTTATAAATTCATTTGATTTTGTGCAGACGTAAGCATGTCAGAAGCAACAGAATTGAACGTGATAACGGCCGACAACATAGAGAGCAGTGATGGCTCCTGTTGGGCTAGGCTGAAACACTTTCTCAACAACCACACCCACTTGATTATATCCCCTTTATTTAAATCCCTACACGTGTCACTCTTTGGAATCCCGAGGTGAAACAGAAACAAATTTCTCTATATATATATATATATATATATATATATATGTTTTTATAATTAATATTATCATAATTTTATAAATATACTATTTATAATATGCCATATTAAAATTGTGTTTTTATATATATATATATATATTACATTTTTTTGTATTTAAATTATATGACCACTTTTTATTTGATTGATAACAAAGAATGTGTCCAATATTTAATTATAGTCCCAAGCACACATAGCATAAGTACAACATATGTTACAAATACATAACATAGAGCACTGGTGCTCTCTCTCTCTCTCTCCCTCTTGATAGTCTTTTTGAAGAACGACGATTGAAGAATTGTCAAATTGAAACACGAGTTAGGTGTTTTGTCAACCCATGTTTCAAATTGACATTGGCAATGGACAAATTGATAAATGCTTTGGAAAAAGGCTAACTTTCATGGCTCGGGACATAGTGTTGAGGAATAAGATGGGTGGGAAGCTAAAGTCGGCCAATGACAGAGAAAGTCACTGGAGAATAAAGGAAAAAATAAACTTCAAGAGAAAAGTAAAGTTTTTAAAACTTACGTATAAAAAAATTATTAATTTTTTAAATTCAAGAGAAAATATAGATAAAATTTTATTTTTTAATATTAAATATTAAATAACAGTTTTGTTTTTTAAATTAATCAATTTTATTAATTTTAATAATTAACAAGTAAGTATTTAAAGTTTTAATACTTAACCGACGAGAGTCTAAAAATTTGTAAAACCTTAGGTGGGAAGCATTTGGCCATAATTTTATTGTTTCTATGCTTCTCCATGTCACAACTCACAGCCTTGCCATTCGCTCGGTATTCTCACAACAAATAAAACAAGAGAGAAATTTACCCAATTAGCAAAATTGCATCTTAGTTTCAGCATTTGCTTTACAAACTAACTTGACATAATGTTGGAACCAAAAAAGGCCCGACACTGGAATAAAGGGATGGAGCAACAGCCATTTTCATCCATTTCACAGCAGAGGAAAGGTAAAGGGACCTGAGCATGTGGCTGTGGACCATTGATTCCAAGTTTGCGAAACCATCTGCTGGCGGCAAAGATGAGGATTTTGGAGTGAAAGTCAAGACACACAAAAAGAGAAAGAGAAAGAGAAAGCTACGTCAACTTCTCTCTCGTCACAAACGGAGTTTTTTGCTTTTTAACTTTAGCTTTATAGGCCAACGCCCACTTTCATTCAATGGCCGTGCTCTGTACATGGACCCACTACTCTATGTAATTAGGCCCATTACTTAGTTCATCGAGCATTCACGGTCCACTTCACTCATAAGGCAGTTTTGTGTAAGGGTCTATTCAAATTGAACTGAATTAATCGTTTAATAATATATTATTTGAATATTAATTGAGTAAATGTAATGTTGCACTTTTCCAAATGATATAATGAATGGCAGAGATGATAATTTCAGCTTAAATTTAAGGTGTCTGACCTTAATAGAGAGAAGATTCTCCGATAGAAATGAGAAAAAGAATGAGAACGCGGGCGAAAAATATCCCTGCAATCAAGGACAGGATATATGTATCCCCTCCCTGCCCTGGCCTAGTCCCCGTCCCCATTTCCATCCAACCCCAACCCCCCCCCCCCCCCCCCCCCCCCCCCCCCCCGCTTTATATTTATATTTTTGATTAAAATACTAAATTATTTTTATAGTTTTAGATTATTTGTGTTTTTCAAATTTATTTATATTTTTGTTGTGTATATTAAGTTGGTTAATATATAATATTTATGACATTTGATATAGTAGATTGGTTTTAGTTTTAATTAATTTTATTATTTAATATATTTATATTGTGTTTAGAGAAAAAAGAAAAAAAATTTTTTTCCCATAAAAATTGGGATGGGAAAAGAATAAGGAGGAAATTGTTTTTCATGGGAAGGAAACAAGAAATCTTTTTCATCTTTATAACAAAGATGGGTCAGAGACAGATTGATATATCATATAGAGACAAGATTGGGGATTAAGATTCCCTTATTACCACTCCTCGTTGCCATCCCTAACAAGTGGCGGGATAATGAGTTGGTGGAGCTTTCCTTCTTGGACTACCAAACATTTTGCAGACCAAACCAACTTTATTCTCTGCATAAGCCTGCAATTTCTTTCGGGACCATAACCATTTATACAACCATGACCATAATCATAATAAAAGCAAAGTTGAAAATGGAAGCCTGGAGTCTCCATCTGAGTAGTAGTGGGAAATTAATACTTTTAACTATATAAAGAAGCTCGAAGCATTTAAACCATGCAAAAGATAAAAAGGGTTGTCCTCCCTTAAACCATTGGATTTTGAAGTTGAAGGTTCATTATTCTTCCTGGCTATGAAACCACATGATCAGGAGTTCAAGATTCAAGCTGCAAATGTTTACTATATATTTATCTTTCCTTCTTCATTTTATGCAAGAGACACCAAAGGATGCAACCAATGTCACGAAAATGTGTTTTTATAAAATAATAAAACTATGTGTACACATTTTTAAGTATACAATTAATATGTCATTATATAATTTATTGATTTTGAATTAAAATTTTTTTAATATTTAATTATACGATAACATATCAATTATACACTCAAAAGTAGGGTTGGATTTAAGCCAAACTGAGCTTGAACAAGGTGAAACTCATTTTCAGGTGGGCTTAACTTGTTTTTAGCTCGAACACACTAATATGGAGAAAGACCAGTTTGTATTTAGCTCGCTTCATTATTTAAGAGTTTGTGATTGGCTACCTAACTTGGGTTTGTGTGGATGGATGAGACTTGACTCGGATTCTCACAAGATGTTTGGCTTGGCTTTCCTATACGATGTTGTTTCTTTTAATTTTTTTTAATGATGCGAGTCATGCTTGTTTCGTGAGTCAAACACAATCTTTGTTCGAACTCAAAGTTGAGTTTATTGTTCCTGCTAATATCTAGTTTGTATTTGGGTTTATATTCATTTATCTCATATTCATATTCAGATTCATTCGATTAAAGCTTATTTCGAGTTTGAATAAACTTAAAAATATTTCTTACTAATGTTTGGTAGGCCGCCCTGGGAAGGCAATTTGGGATTGAAGTGGAACCCATTGTATAAGTAGGCTGATTACTGGGTCAATGAACTCAACCCCATGGGCCATCTCTTGAAATTGAATCTCTCTCATAAACAAACAGAATTTTGGCACCAACTAATTTATCACATATTCATAATTAATATTAACTATTTTCTAATTTTATTTTATGTTATAATTGAATTTTAGATGAAATTTTGGATGAAACAATGTTTTAGATTCTCGTTGTTAAGATTAGAGATACATATAAAAAGAGTATTAAATTTGAATGAGTCTAAAACAAGTTTGGATCTAACGAGTTGACCTTAAACCTTAGAGATTGATACTTTCATACTTGAATTTTAGAAGTATATGACTTGTCAAGCTTACAAATTTGAAAAATTTAATATGAATCGACTAAAATAATGTTATTTTAATATCAAACTGAGCTCAAACTCTACTAAATTAGAGCTTGACTCCTCTAAAAAAAAATCGAGCTTGAGCACTTTTGAGTCAAGCTCAACAAATTTGAACTCAAGCTTGAACTTGAATCCATTGAAGTTAAGTCAAACTCAAGTTTAGACGAATTCAAATTTAGTTTGATTTGAATTCAACTCTATAACTATTATCTTTAAAAAATAGTTTGACTAACAAAAGTTATAGAACCCCCTTATATACCCCACAAGAGGGTAAAAGTTTGAACCCTATTAACACAAAAACAAGATAAAACTCTTAAATTATTCAGTTTAAGATTTTACTTGTTTAGTGCTATCAGTCAAACCCTAATATAAGACAAATTGGTTACAATATAATTTTTTGTTATGGGAAAAAAAAAAAAAAACACCTTACATAGCTGTTTACCTTAATTTATTTCGCAATTGGATGACTCAACGTTTCGTAATTGCCTACTCCACTTGAAATTTGTAATTAATATTTTTAATTTCCCATAATCAATTAAAAAAAACATGGGAAATCTGATGATCAACAAGAAATCGCTAGATTTTTTAATTTTTTGTTAATAGCTCTTCGAAGTCTTATTGATAGGTTGAAACGTCCAAAAGACCAGACTTCTCTGGGGAGTTATGATCTCCAATGGTACCCAGATTCAAGACACCTGCCTAATTACATTCTTTTCCAAACACACACCTAAATAAATAAATAAATAAATATATATATATATATATATTATTATTATGAAAACCGGAGATTTTGTTCGTATTTTTTGAATGTTTCACGTTTGGCTTGGATCCAGATTTTTATTTAAAAAATTTAAATATTTCATCAATATTATTAACCCAGGGGTGTTTAACAAAAAATTTCAGGAAAATTATTTATATATATCAAAGGAAGAATATTCCAATGGTTGATGATAAAAAAAAGATCATCAGGTTGGATATGAAAACTTGATAGAAAATATATACTCATTTTCAGAATCAAAATTCAAATGAATAAATAATAGAAAGTATAAGCCTTTCTTCTGTTCTCTCCAGGCTTTACCTAACCCTCCATCCACAGTTTTTTTTTTTTAAAGGTAACAGGAACCTTACTTGAATCTAGTCATCTTTTAAGATTGAATTGATCACATTGAATAGATAAAATTTTAAGTATAATAATTAATTACCTAATTATTATATCAGATTAGTTAAAAATTTAATCATGAGTTATTCTCGCTAGTCTTAAATCTAAACTCTTTTATAAAAATTTTATATCTTTTATCATTCAAACTATCTATTAAATATCTGTATGTGGCTTTTGCTTTTGCTTAGGAGTTGGAGCGATGAATTGATCTCTTCTTTGAAGCTAATATTTTTATTGGATTGTGATAACGACCCTGATGCTTAATTTCTAGCCGTGCGATGATTCTGATGATGCCAAAACCATGGCAAGTCTGACATTGGAGTAGTTGTTCTAATGAAGCAATCAAAGCCCGTTTTACTAATTTTTTCATGTCAACGCCTTCCATTTTTTTTTTTTTTTTGTTTGGCAGAGTAGAATTTTAGATTGAGGTTTACACGTTATTTCCTCATATAAATTTTGTTTATCCATTAATATACATGAACAGGCCGGCCAGATTGTTGACAACTAGATTTAGACGTGTTCCTACTCATTTTCATTTTCAAATATAACTATCAATATCTTATAATACATGATACGATATAATTAAAAAATGAGACGTATCATAAGATATATTATAATTAATATGATATAATACACATATCATATAATACGATATATATTACTGATACAAAGTGATATACCTTTTAGAGAAAATAATAATATAGTAAAATGTATATAAAAAATTTTAAATTTTTATAAGTATTCATGATATTTTTTAAAATAATAATATGTCTATTTTTTAAAAACTGTATCATACAATACGATACGATACAATACTTAATAAACGATACATAAAATTACGTTTTTTGATATATTATATCATACAAGATTCAATTACCATGTTTCGAAGTTTCAATATGGTAACATTATGTAAGACTGATTCTCATTAATCAACTTAAGGGTTAAGGATTTAATCCAGAAGGGTGTTCAAGCTCAATGATTCTGACATTTTTCTTTTATATTAGAAGATTGATTTAGTCATGGTATTTTTCTTTCGTTACTGTAAAATCTTGTACAAATTTACATCAATTTGAACGACTTTATTACAGTGGGATTAGGTAAATTCAAAGATGCCAATTCCGCCCCGGAAATTAGATTTTCGGTTGGACTATTTTTCGGACATGCAGAGAATTTCTTAATAAAGACGAGAGATAAAAGACAAGATAATTAAAATCTTCATAATAAAAAATAAAATATAAATAAAGATAAATATATCTTCGATCTATTTTCTCTTTTAATTCATTTTTTTTTCTTTCATCTCTTTCTTTACATTTTATAAATATTATATTATTTTTTCTAATAGTAAAGAAAAGAGGTAGGATAAGGAAATTCTCTATGAGATAGGGATGGAAAGGAGGGAAAAAATTTTCCAGGGATAAAGATTCCTCATTATCTCTCTATCTGGGATAGGACGATACAAAGAAAAAGTTTTTTCTGTAAAAACAGAAATGAGAATTAAGATATACAGTCTCTATCCATGACAGTTTTTTTTTTTGTGAAAAATACAATGTGCCATGATTTCAACATGCTGGTCATTTGATAGGAATATAAAAATAAATATAGTTTCAAGTTTCTGAATAATCAGATGAATTTCGTGTGGTAGTCAAATTTGGAAGCAAACAAACGATCCCCAACATTTGACCATTAAAACCTGCAAGTAACAATTATCCAGAAGGAAACCTGAAAACCTCAGTGGAATCCAGCTGTGTGGCAGTCAATTTTCTTCGGAAAGTTTTCCCACATAATTATCTGCAAAAACAGGAATGAATTCGGATGAAACAATTACATCGATTAGAAAATTCCAACTTGAGACACCAGGCCAAACGAAGAATAGTTTCTTTAAATCTTGCGAGCAAACATGTGGCGCACCCAGTATGAACCACCAACTCATACTACCAGCAAGAAGAAAATGGCTGGCCACAAAAAGTTGAGAAAAAGATACAATGAAGGCCGAATGACTATTTCCCACACCCCAGGTTTGATGTGAAGCTAACTTTTCACTTATTAATTTTTAAAAATTAAAATACTTATTCATTTGTTAAATTTTATTATTATTATCAAAGATAAAATTATTATTTAATAAAATATTCAAAAAAATTATAAATTTATTAGTTTTCTCTTAGATTAAAAAACTAATAATTTTCTTTAAATTTAAAATTTTAAAAATGACTATTTTCCCCCTAAGGTTTGCATTTTCTCCTTTGTTATTTCTCCGGCGACGACACCAAGTCAATCTCCTCTCTTCCATCTCTTTGAAGAGAACGAATCATCGGCCAAGAGTTACAGATTTGTACAATGCACAGATTAGAGACATTGGTTGATGAATTGTTAGTTGACCTCTGGTTAGTCGATGATTCGTTTTTATCTTGGAGATGTGAGAGAGAAGGTTGGGCGGCTCTAGTTGCCAGAGAAATAACAAATGAGAAAATACAAACTCTAAAGAAGAATACCCATTTTTCAAACTTTGAATTTAAAAAAATTACTAATTTATAAACTTGGGGTGAGGGACATGATTAATTTATAATTTTTTTAAATATTTCTATTAAATAATAATTTTATCCTAATAATAATAATAAAATTTAATAAATATTTAAATATTTAAATTTTTAATAATTAATAGATAAAAATATAAGTTTACATCATACCTTTGATGGAAATAGTCCTCCGGCCTAAAACAAACAAGTAGAAACCGACAAATCATTTAAAAAAGGCTGAGACTCATCAAACCAACATAGAAAAATGGAATTAAAATATAGGATAAACATAACATTCCAGTGAGATTTGGTGAGATGTATCGGAGATGGTTGTAGTTCAGCTATAGCTTTCAATATGATATGACCTTCAAGGTCCTCAAAATCCTGCGTGGCTTAGCGTGAAGAGCTGGAGTTTAACCCATTACGCCACGTCATACTCCTCTCTTTATAAACCAAACCTACCAAATCAACACCAACGAACAAATTTGCTAGTTTTGATAATCTCTCTCACTTTTCTGGTTTTTTTCCAGGAAAATTTAAGGGAAGAAATGGAGGGTCTTATTCCTTTTGTATATAGAGCTTTTATGCAATACAGGAATGGAAATGAAGGCCATTTGGGGTCCTGGTTGATCAGTGAGTCACCATCAACTTCGTACATGAGACTTTCAGGGGATTCAGGCAGGTTTCAGGCCTCTGATTTTGGCTTCTCAGCATAAGCAACATCGGCTCCTGCTTCAAGTACCACCACACAGATTATCTTATCGACGGGAGTTCAATCTCCCCTCTGTCGCCTCACTTCTCGTCGAGTTGCTACATGATCATGCCTGAAGAAAGCTGAAGGTGTTGAATTTGTTAGACTTGGTGATGGGTTGTCGTAATTGTGTTTAGAATTTGATATGATTTTATTTTATGACATATTTGTTCTTCTTTTACGGATGAATAAGCATATGGGAAAACCAAAGGGGCCATGCCATGTGCTGTGTGTCATAGCAACTGCGTTGCTGGTGTGAAACCTGAAGGTCTTGTAGAAGAATTAAGCGTCTGGAAAAACCAAAGGGACCAAATGCTTAATTTGTGTTGAATTGTTAAGATTATAATCTGTCAGGTAAGATTTGTGATCTCTGAAAAATGTCTGTGCATGTTTCAGGCCGAAGGGCCTCATTGTTTAAATATATTACTCTTTGCATCTGTATCGTTCTGGGTTCCTGAAGATAGCAAAGCAAAAGTTCCTGAAAGCTGAAATTTACCCATGATAGCAGCTCCCTGTAGATACAACAAATTGAAATTAATGAAACAAATTGCAGAATGCATTTATGAATTCAATCAACATATCCAGTTTCCTCGTTAAATTTTACTTTGAAAGAGTCCATGGAAAGTTGTTATCAGATTAATCTTACAACAATCGTTCTGGCAGAGAATTCATTGTTTATCATTTTCACAAGTTGGGTTCTTTAGCTCTCACCTAACACTCTGCTCGAAGTAAAGCGAGGTCTGGAGGCCTATCTTGATGTGTTGTTGCAGCCATTAAATTAGACAAGTCAAAAATTTAATTTTAAAATGAATGTGAGAGAATTTGAATTCATACCCATTTATACATGGGATCCCTGTATTTCGCCACTCAAACTACCTTTGTGGGCAAATCGTCTATCTTCTGTTACACCTATTTCTTTGTTCGTTGGAGACCCAATAAAAAATCTAAAGATCAGGCGTGATACTTTTTGGGCTTTGTTACAGGACTTAGTTGATTAGTCACTTTCTTGATTTAGATAAGTTTTTTTAGCCGGTTCTTATCCCTTATTTTTAAGCTTGAGAAGGACATTTAGCTTAAAAACGATGGTACTGCAGATTGTACAAGCTATTGGTTAAGCCATAATTTTCATCTACTAAGAACAAGAAATCTCCATAAATAGATAAAGTTACATGGCTGCTCAAGTAATCAATCGAAGTTATAATGACAGCTTACCTTGCATTGCCTTTCATATAAGTTTCAGTATGTAGAAGAATGATAACACTTGAGCAGTATTCAGAACTATAATACTGGGAAACTTATCAGTTGATCTGTCTGCATAAGTACATGGATTAAAATTTGATCCACAGAATTCTGCACATGGAAAATGTTCAATGAAGAAAGTTCCCTAGTTTTAAGAGGCCTTCAGAGCATAGAGTCCACCAATTGGTTAATTTTATATAGGCACCATATCAAAGGTTGTCTAGTTGTTTAAGCAACCTTCAGATGCTCTATTTGGGTGGTTCTGATACAATGGTATCCATCGAACCACTGGCATAGCGCCGGGCTAATAATCTGTACACCGGGCTGTGGCGACAACACATGTATAGCAGCTGATCGTTGAAACCTAGGAATAGAATTCAACAGCAATCTTCCCTTTTACATCAGTTGTACTGACACTGGAGCTAGAAGGTCAGGATGGTTGGATGTGCCAATGTGGGCAACAAAAGAAGCCGCTAATGACATTAAGTTCATTATTTATCAAAAGACTGCCTACTGGAAAAACATCTAAATAACACTAATATAAATTATTCATGATATTCAATGCAGTTTGACATAATTCTTTTACATCCACTGGTTTCATCCTGCCTTGGACTCGCTAAAAGAACGACTCTAGTTCTAATTAATTTGTGCAAGAATGGTTTAATCCCCCTTCAATGTACCTTGACTACATTGCAGAAGTCCTATGTTTGGAACACCCTAGTAAGCAATATCACACTCATGAAACCAAGAAAATGAGAGAGATCAAAATTAAAAATAATAACATTAACAAGACTACACATATATTTGAGTGAAAACACAATGATGTGTTTAAACAACCCTTTGCAGCACATACCATGTGCATCTCATCCTTTTCCGGAGACATTTCACCATCATGACATCCAACTATTAACCATGTCGAATTTTACTACCAAGCTTTGAGAACAACTCCGCCTACAACTTGAACATGTTGCACCCTTTCTCTTTTGTTTAGAGACCATCTCGGAAGAACCATATCCTAGTTCATAAACTTGAGGCTTCGATATTACTATTGGGATGTTATGCAGTGAAAAAATATCTAGAGCATAATATTAAAGGATATAAATTACTAAATTTTAGTCCTCTAATTAGAATTTAGTTTGGTTTTAAAAACAAGTCAACTCTTTTAACTTGAATTCAAGTCAAACGAATTTAAACTGAATTAAACTGGTTTTTTAAAATTGAAACAGTTTGGTTTGGGTCTAGCCATGCCCCACGCATTTTGAGATGTGGTATATAGTGTCCAAAAACAGTAAAAATCTCATATGCAACGAAAATTCAGGTTTAGATTTTATGTTGATTTTTTTTAACTACAATTACAGCATGAAAGTGAAAGGGTGAAAACATCTGTTTAGTGGCATCAACTAAATAATTAACCAATTAATAAATTATGGAATCTCCAGAAGAATATAATTTACAGTTGACAAAGAGAGCAAGTCAAGTTGATAGGCTTATTGAGCACGAACAACACCAAGCGTATTAATGAGAAGTCCAGACTGTTCACATCTCAAGTCCATTTCGTCGACCTTCATCGTCCTTCCAACTCCAGAGCCCAAAACTCACGTCACTGTAAGTCTCCCTCAAGATCTTTCTTGCGCTTAAAACTTATTACTTTGATCTATTTTTTTGATGGGTTTTGTTAGTGTTTATGCTTTTTCAATTGCCAGGTTAGCCTTTTTTGATCTTATTTTGTTTTGTCTCTTTCATCGCTCAGTTCATGTAAAAACTTAGTACAACTAGTTAATCTTGCCTTAGATTAGAAACTGTATTCTTTATTAAGAATCAAAATTTTAAAACTTTCACCACCCCACTTGGGATCTCTGTCAAAGATTTAGCTATAGTTAATATTTCTTCATCATTCAACAAACAAACCCATTTATATTTTTCTGTAATGGTTATTTGTTAATTCTTTTTCCAATTGAATAGATTCCTGTCTTGTGGCTTTGATCTGACTTAGCTTATTATCCAATTACTTCGTAGTTCTGAGCTATTCTTGCAGCAATCAATTTAGGCTCTTTTTTTTTTTTTTTTTCTGCATTGGATCAATTTAGAGCTGGTTTGTTTGCTGCGATTAGCACAAATTATGATAACGAGATCAGCTTTGAGACTCTGTGAAATTCAGATTAATGAAGTGTTGATAAATTGTTTATTTCAAGTACCTTCCTTTTTGCATTGTATGTTAATTTGGAACAAGTTGTCTTCTGACTCTGATAATGTACAACACAGGAGAAAAAAGAATAGGAACAAAAGAAGGGTAGCTTTTTAGGCTATCAACATGAAGGCACTTATTCTTGTTGGAGGATTTGGAACACGATTAAGGCCTTTGACCCTCAGTGTACCAAAGCCTCTGGTTGATTTTGCAAACAAGCCCATGATACTGCATCAGGTATAACTTTACAAGTTTTTCTTGGTTTGTTCTGGTGGAAATGTGTACAGATTTTCTTTCTCATTGAGTCTCATTTCTGCATGTTATCATGTTCGCACAAGTTGCGTTGTCATTTATTTCATTAGTTTTTTACATTAGCTTCCATCTGTTCTCAGACAACTCAGTCTAAATTTGCCTCAGCGCTTGACTTTTAGATGTTTCTTATGGATCTATCGTAATTGTATTTTATGTTAATGTTTAAGTTAAAATTTGATTTTTCTTTATGGAAGTGTGAGTATGTACTTTAAATAGGGAACCATGGTATAATTTTAGTGTTGAATGATGCTATTGAGATCATTTTTGTGTTTGTGTAGATATATTAACCACAAGCATTATGAATGTGTTGTTTCTTTACTAGATTGAGGCACTGAGAGCTGTAGGAGTGACTGAAGTGGTTTTAGCCATCAATTATCAACCAGAGGTAACATAGAAAGAATATGCCCTCTCCAAATCTTATTGATGATGATGGTTCATCCTTGCAACTGGATTTTCTCATTCCTTTAGCTTTATTACTCCTATTCTACTTTCAGGTTATGCTGAATTTCTTGAAAGAATTTGAGGAGAAACTTGAAATTAAGATAACCTGCTCACAAGAGACAGAGCCACAGCAGGTCCTCTGGCTTTGGCAAGGGATAAATTGATTGATGACTCTGGTGAGCCTTTCTTTGTCCTCAACAGTGATGTTATAAGTGAGTACCCGCTAAAAGAAATGATTGAATTTCACAGAGGTCATGGAGGGGAAGCTTCCATTATGGTAACCAAGGTAAACTAAAACCGGTAACCTTTCTCTTTGTCACTTAGTAAACCATTTACCATTATACTAAAAGAAATTTGTTCTTGTTTTAAGGTGGACGAACCATCAAAATATGGTGTGGTGGTTATGGAAGAAACTACCGGGAAAGTTGAAAAATTTGTTGAGAAACCAAAAATATTTGTGGGTAACAAAATTAATGCTGGCATCTACTTGTTGAACCCATCTGTTCTTGACTGGATTGAACTGAAGCCTACCTCTATTGAGAAAGAGGTATTCCCTAAGATTGCAGCAGAGCATAAGCTTTATGCTATGGTGCTACCTGGTTTCTGGATGGACATTGGACAACCAAAGGATTACATAACAGGCCTGAGATTGTACCTAGATTTCTTGCATAAGAAATCCTCATCAAAATTAGCAACTGGATCACACATTATTGGAAATGTTTTGGTGCATGAGAGTGCTCTGATTGGAGATGGATGTCTCATAGGACCGGATGTAGCTATTGGTCCAGGATGTGTGATTGAATCTGGGGTTAGGCTATCACGCTGCACTGTAATGCGTGGAGTTCGAATCAAGAAACATGCTTGCATATCTAGTAGCATCATTGGGTGGCATTCCACCATTGGAAGGTGGGCTCGAGTGGAAAATATGACAATCTTGGGAGAAGATGTTCATGTTGCTGATGAAGTATACAGCAATGGGGGTGTTGTCTTACCTCACAAGGAGATAAAATCTAGCATTTTGAAGCCTGAGATTGTCATGTAACAACAATTGTGAAACTATATGGTACTAACATCTGCTCAATATGTTGGTCTCTTTATAGTTTCTTGATTTTATTTCACCCCCATGTACCTTTATATAGAACTTTTACCACTTTAACCAGTTAAGAAGTTAGTTACCAGTGAGCTACCTTCTTGTATTGAATTGAGTTACAAAATTGTGGTCTTGATTAAGGGCTGCCTGACGATTTTCCCCTGCTGGTTTTATTGTTTTCATTTTTAAACAGTCTGTTGAGCACTAGCTCTAAGATTCATGTATATTTGATCACCTTTCATCTCCCGTTGGTTTTATTTTTTAATTAAACTATGTGTACATACTTTTAAGTACATAATAGAATATGCAGATGATTTGTTATCATGTGATTAAGTGATTTTGAATTGAGGATAAAGAAACACGTAACATTGTCTTGTTACCCAATTTATAATCATATGATAACATATCATTTTATTATCCATTCTGATGTTCAAAACTAGATGCTCAATTTGGTCCATTATAACCTAATTCATAATCACATAATGACACATCATTTAGATACTCAATTTAGTACTTAAAACTAGGTGCTATCTATATCTATGCATCTTTGTTAGCATTTTATCAGCACTTTTTCTAAGTTCTCGTCACAATGATATTATCCATACGGGAGTTTTTTATTTTCTGCAGATTTCTAATTCTGGTAAGTTTTGTCATTTGGGAATCAAGATCTTGAAGAAGACCTTTCAGGAATCTGGGTCCCTGATGTTTTTGTTCAGTTCCCTCAAGTTGCACTGTATTGTGCCCCTTCACTAATGGATTATTCAAACAGTCACCAAAAGCAAACAACTTGAAAGTCAGCAGAAAATGGTTTGATGATGGCTTCACTGTTTCTTAGATCACCGCTCAATCATTCAATAATCCCAAACATAGTTGGTATAATTCCATATCAAATGTTTGGTTCATTCTCTAAGAGCTTTGCATTTGTAATTGAATGTTAGATAAGTTTTCTTTGACATTGTTGACTTAGCTAATTTGGGTAGCATCTTATGTGGATAAACCCTTTTTTTAACAAACCTATTTTACTAGGTTAAATTAGGGCCGGTCCACACCAAGCCAGACTGGCTCATTTTAGCTTGGCGAGAATTCGATTGATTTGACTTTGAGTCGTATCCAAGTTAAAAGATTTAGTTCATTTTAAAAATCAAGCTAAACAAGTTGAGAGTATTTGGCTCAAATTTATAACACAAATTAGTAATTTAAATTCATCGTTTGAGTTTGATTTTGGATTAATTCGAATGATAGTTCAAATTTATTATTCGAATTTATGGTTAGAACTAGTGATTTTATATATTATTTAAGTAAAATGATGTTGTCTTGTCAATGAGTTATAAACTCAAGCTACGAATTTAAATTATAAATTTGAACAATTGATTTAAGTTAAATTGAGTTAGTTTTTATTCGAGCCAAATTTGATCCACTCTTAATTTAAGTTAGACAAACTTTAATCGGATTTGAACTAAATTATATTCTACATTAACCGAATTCAAACCAAAGGGTGTTCGAATTCATCTGATTCATATCCACCCCTAGCCATAAGTTAAATTTTTATAAAAATAAACCTATCAAATAATTAATGGGAAAAACAAAATAAAAGTATTATAAATAATAAGACAATAAAAGTGAGCAATAATGATTCCATAACAATATTACGATATGTATTTTTTATATATAATTTAAATACAAAGATAATATATTATTATATAATTAAATATTATTTTATGTTTAATTTAAAATTATTTTATTAAACTGAAGATATATTATTATATATAAAAATATATATTTTTTTTTTTCGTATTAATTAGTTCACTATGAAAAGTGTCATTTAAAGGTAGAATGGAGCATCACCAAAATCCAACCCGCTAGATGCTGCCGCCGGCTACCCTAATCCAAAAGCAGTCAACGTGACGTAGCAGCAGTTGCTTCTCCGTGCTTTACTTATAATTTGAGACTTTCTACTGAAATATTGAGATATTATTTTGATTCTGCTAATTTCCAGTAATTGATTTCGATTGCATTGATTGGCCTTGATGAACATCACAGCTATGCTTTACATTGTAATCACTTGTCTAAATCCATGGGCAAAGAAGATCCATTTATATGAATGCATTCGAGTTGAAATATAATCCGAGGCAAGCGAAAACCCTTGTAGTTTTGGACTATTTTTTATCTGATCTCACTAACTAACTATGCTTTGGTATTTTCTCCTAACAAAATAATAAAGATATAATTATTTTAATAATTTTTTAATACATACAAGTGGAAAATTAATTAAAATAAGCAGTCTGTTTCGTGCATAAACGTTTTTCAGCAACAATTCTTACTTTTTATCTTTTTAAGCAAATTCTATTTTTTATTCCAAAAATACCCCTATTTTAATTTCTCAACGTTTGTCGTAGTTTTTCGTCAATTAATTACTTACATTTCAGATGATAAGTATTAAGACATCAAGATTAAGTTTTCTGTAATGAATAAAATCTAATTTTACAAAATAAAAATAGTGCGTTTTTTCAAAACAGTGTGTTGTCTCAAAAACGGTGCATTTTTTTTAAAACGGTGCTGGTGTGTAAAGGGATGTGGGAATTTCGAAAAGGGTGTGGGAATAAGTATGGGTGCATGAAGGGGTGCGAAAATTTGGAAAAAAGTGCTGGTGTGTGAAGGGGTGCGAAAATTTGGAAAAGGGTGTGAGAATTTGGTAAGGGATGCGAGAATTTGGAAAAAGGTGTGGAAAGGGTTGTAGGTGCGGGAATTTGGTAAGGGGTGAAAAATGGGTGCAAAAATTTGGAAAAGGTGCATGAATGAGTGCGGGTGCATTAATTTGAAAAGGGTATGTGAAAGGGTGTGACAACCATTGCTTATAAAAAGAGAGCGTGAAAATATAAAAAGGGTGCGGGATCCTGCACCCCTTTATAATATATATTATTAATATATGTTATATTAATAATATAATAAAATATATTATATATATAAATATATATTATTCTTACGATGTACCCTTATATACTTTCCCTCACCTCTTCATAGTTTCATGTACTAATTACAGAAAACTATAAGAATCAATTATTTTATAAAAAATTAATCTATTTTTCATTTGTAAATTTTATCCATTGTAAAAAACTTAATCTCAATGCATATTGTGTAAAATATATCGAATTGATTTGAAATATAAGCAATTAATCGATAAAAAGCTACGATAAAAACTGAGAAATTAAAAGAGAGGTATTTTTGGAATAAAAAATATAATTTGCTTAAAAAATTAAAAAATAAGAATTGCAATCGAAGAAAATTTACGCGTGAAACCGACTGTATATTTTAATTAATTTTCCCATAAAAGTCTTTAATAAAATATTATCAAAATACTTTATTATTTATTAAATCAAGCAAAAATAGTTTTTTATTCCTTTCAGAGCACCCTTAAGGCCACTATAAATTTCCATGGCCCAATAGCCCACGTGAAATAAAGATCACGTGACTCACGTGGGAGAAGCAACTATAAAATCCCAAAACCCTTCCTGCAAAACCCTAGCAAAACCCTAATCAACGCCCAAACCCCGATTCTCTCTAAAGGAAGAAGATGGCGTTGAACTTGATGCTTCGCAGATTATCCTCCTCGGTCCGCCCTCTCGCTGTACGCGCCGTTGGATCACCAAGAACCTTCCGCAGCGTAATCTCCGCCGTTCTCAGTGTTGAAAAGGGCACTCTCAATCGGAGCCATTTTCTTCCCTTCCTACAGTTTTCTACCAAACCAAGCTCCGATGAGAACCTCATTCGAATCCTCGAGTCAGAGATTGACTGCGCTGAGAAACCTACCGTAAACTCTCCTTTTGCTTATCTTGTATTTTAGGTTCTGTTTTTGATTCCTAAAATACAATTATTATGTTTTCTTGAACTAAATGATCTTTTTATTACTTATAAACGATTTTTAATAAAGGTTAATGCTTTACTTATCTTGATTGGGCAAACTAGAAGTCTAACAAATATGCTTGTATCTTCCATAAGTAATCACATTTTTCTTTGTTAGGGATGTGTTTCTAATGTTCACTATATCTGAGGTAGCTACGAACGTATGAATTTTGTAGGTTGAATATTTTTTTCCAACTTAATGTGTGGAATTTGGGTTTTTTAATTCTAAGAAATAATCCATAAGCGCTACTGCATAATATCCGAGGTTTTCCTATTAGAGAACACATACTGAATCATGGTAGAGATCACTAAATAATTAAATTGTTCGGGTGTATTGTTTTTACATCTTATTTTGACCTCAAAGTTTGTATTATTTCTATGTGTGATTAAAGTGTACAGGAAAAGATTTAACTGTGAAAATTTTGCAAAGACTATATATTTATGTTTCGTTTCCTGGTTCTCTTATCCTTATGGTTGTTATTCAAACATCTTATTTTGCTTGCAATTGAATTATATGTTGGGAAGATGCTCTTATTCTTTTCTTCTAAATCTCTAATTGTTTCTGTAGAGATGATTGCTTAAGAATTCGATAATCTTTATACTCTCTTTCTTCAATAATATCTGAACAGGGAGAAGAAATCCCAGATGGGTTTCCTTTCAAGATTCAGGACAATCCTGGAGAAAGGACCGCATTACTTACAAGAGAGTATCAGGATGAAGTTATCAAAGTGGAAGTTGACATGCCTAATCCTGATCTTGGGGAGGATGAAGATGAGGGTAGCAATGAAGATGAGGCTAATGATCGGACAAGTATTCCCTTGGTTGTCAATATATCAAAAGGAAATGGCATGCACCTGGAATTTGGTGTAACTGCCTTCCCTGATGAGATTACAATTGATAGCTTATCAATTAAGCAACCTGGAGATTCTGAAGATCAGCTTGCATATGAAGGGCCTGACTTCAAGTAAGTATAAGCAAGCACATCGTAATAATAAAAATAATTGTTCTATTTAATAAACATTTTATTTTTTTTCTGATTGTTCTTTTTCTTTGTTTCTTTTTTCTAGTGATTTGGATGAAAACCTGCGGAAGGCTTTCCATAAATATCTAGAGATAAGAGGGATCAAACCTAGCTTAACAAACTTCTTGCATGAGTACATGATCAACAAAGACAATAGAGAATACTTGCAGTGGTTGAATAACCTCAAGAAATTTGTTGAGAAGTAATTGTATGAACGAACGAGCCATGATTTTTTTCGTGGTTTGTTTACGAGTTTGTGCTCCATCTACATCTTTTTTATGTGTTTTAGTATTTATCTTACTTTTCAAGCTATTTTTAGCCGTGCTCGTACTGTTTTAGTTGAGAGATTTAGGTGGGTTAAGAATCCAACCCCAGGAAGCTTGATAGGCTACAGGCATTTCAAGACATTTTGATAATCAGGATGGAAGCACTTCTTTATTACTTTAATTGTCAGGACTTGTTATCTTTTTTTTTTCGGTTAAGATCTATTGCTTCTTTATTGTTTGTTTAGCCTCACTCATTGGTTGACCAGTTGACTTCATCCTCTGGATGATACCTAGCACAAGAACTATACTAAAACTATATTCACTCAGTTTTTGGGTACCTAATTAATTATCTAGATAATGTGTCTTTATTTAATTGGAAGCAATCATACAATAGGATCTAGTCATATGATAACATATTATCTAATTATTTAAAATAAGTACTCATAGTGTTGCTCCAAAAAATGGTATGTTAAGGTGAAATATAATTTGTTTATGCAATTAGAGTGTGTAATTGATGCTACCCATATTATATATTGTACAAATGACAAAAACATCTATTAAAATTAACAGCCAACTTGGACAGATGGATGAGAAGATAGACTTTCAAATTTAAAGGGTAAGAAATGTCTATCAGTTTTATGTGTATTCATTTTATGTACGTAAAAGAGTATATACTCATCTAATCACATAATGAAATAAATTAAACATATATTTATTTATATATTTAAAGTGAGTATATATAATTTTATTGTTCTTAACATCCGCATATTTAACTGTGTAAAAAAATATTAATATACTACCAATTATCTTGCTTCCCGAAATTTTGCAGTAGTATTATGATTTTTTATTTTCAAGTCTCCTTAAATAGGGAAATAAATATATTTAACAATAGCAGAATAATTAGCTTGACGAAGACGCCACTTGGGAGCATGGCTGGCAGTCTCTAATCTTCTCATCTCAATCTGTAAATATCATTTACCAGTTTAAATATTTTCAATTAAAAATAAGATTAGGCAAACAAACCCATCTAAAATCGTATTTATAATTTTCGTCCCGGTAGCAAAGCATAGGACCATTACCAAGGCAAGAAAATTTGAAGATTGAAAAGCTGTAATAGCCACCAGTTGTTGAGTCTGAAGCAGAAAAGATCCCTGTATCTGTCAACGTATATTGCACCAAGGTATTACCTTTAAAGGTTTCATAGGTATTCTATAAATCTACTCTTGTTCTTCAGTTAAATACCAATCTAACTTCAACTATTTCATATGGGATATCTCTTCATAGTTTTGGTTTTTACTGTGGAAGAATATGAATAATCACAAACAAACCCAACATGGCCCTTTACATTTTGATCTCAATACTGGAGCTAAAATACCTTCTGTTGGCCTTGGAACCTGGAAAGCTCCTCCAGGTTGTGGGCCAAGCTGTCATTGCTGCCGTTAAGGTTCATTTGATTTATGTATTTATTTTTGTTAATTTGATTAGTCTTTAGTTGCAGCTACAAACATGACATTATGAGTTCTGGAATCATAAAATCTTTTGTTGCAACCTTTTTCAGGCTGGTTGTACTAAAGTTTATGACAATGAAAAAGAGATGATAATTTCGAAGATGGTTCTTTGCTACACATTGTTGTTTGTATGAAATTGTAATTTTTCTTGTTCATATTTGTTGTGAGGCAGGTGGGTGCAGCACTGAAGGAACTCTTTTCCACTGGTGTTGTGAAGCGAAATATGATGTTTATCACATCTAAGCTATGGTATCTGTTACTCTTTTTTATTTTTTTACACATTTTAATGATATTAATTTTGATGACGATTTCTGAATATAATTGAGTAAGTTTAGATCAGTTAAAAAGAGAAAATGCTGCCTCATTTATCTGACTCTGAAATTCGCAGGTGTAGCGACCATGCTCCTGAAGATGTTCCCAAGGCTCTGACTACAACTTTAGAAGACTTGCAACTCGACTACGTTGATCTGTATCTTGTATGCCTTTATAATTCAAATTTATTACCTTAGAGGAGACAGTATTTCAATCAGATTTTGTGATGCCTCAAGTAAAATCTAGGCTCATGTTGCCCAGACTGTAGTCATTGGATATTTTCATCTGCAGTTTTTGTATATGGAACTGAAATATGACCTTTGCTTTGCTTTACAGATGCATTGGCCATTTCAAACTAAACCTGAATTGCGCAGGTTTGATCCTGAAATCATGCTTCCTTTATGCCTTCCAGAAACCTGGACTGCATTGGAGGGCTTGTATAAATCTGGAAAGGCGCATGCCATTGGAGTGAGCAACTTTTTCCACAAAGAAGCTGCAGGACTTGTTTAAATATGCAAAAGTTCAACCGGCTGTCAATCAAGTGGAATGTCACCCGGTGTGGCAGCAGCTTGCCCTTCGCCACTTGTGCAAGTCTACTGGAATTCATCTCTCTGTATGACTCGAAGAATCTTCATCTTAATTACTTCAGTCCACATGAATATCACATTTAGCCTTGATATTTGAAACAAAAAAAACCTGTGGAAAACCATTTTGCAGGAATATTCTTCTCTGGGATCTCAAGGGTCCTGGGTGAAGGGTGAAATCTTGAATGAACCAGTATTGAATGAACTTGCTGAAAAACTTGAGAAACCTACCAGCACAAATCGCTCTGAGCTGGGGTCTTCAGAGTGGTCATAGCATCCTTCCAAAGAGCATAAATGAAAGCAGAATCAAAGAAAACTTAAACCTGTTTGATTGGTCCATCCCTCCGGAGCTCTTCTCCAAATTTTCCAAAATCAACTAGGTAACTCCCTGCCATTGTGAATAGACCAGCTATATATGATAAAGATGATGTGGTCCATAGAAACCCAGGAATGTGCAATCGCTTGTGTCTTCAACATGAATAGACCATTATTGGATTGCATATTCTTGGTTTTCTATGGATCACATCAGTCTATATATATCAACAGCCTGGATTTTGCCCATTCATAACATAATTTTGCTGGTGTATGTTTGCAGCAAAGACTCCGTGAGGGAGAATTTGCAGTCCATGAAACTAAAAGTCCTTACAAAAGCCTTGAAGAATTGTGGGATGGTGAAATATGAGACGATTTATTTTCTTTCATGTTATTTCCATTGAAGCCACAACGATGTTGATCCCGTTACGAGAAGTAAATAATGCAGAAGCGAACCTGACACGAGCTAAACCTTAGTCAATTACCAGAATGAGAATCACATTTGCACTAGGGTCGTTCCTATCTTAGTGCATTTCCATCAAGACAATGCAATAACACATAAACTCAATTCTGTAAATTACTATTTATTTGGCATAATAGCAAATTTTCTTTCAATTTTAACCAGTCAAATGACCTCTAAATTATGCAAATTATATATAATTGGAAAAAGCATTCAAAGAGTTTTCTAATGGTATATAATGTCAACCACAACTCAATCAAAAAGACATCCAAAACTAGCTTCAAAGTTTGTTGGCAAAAATTGAAAATTGCAAAATCATACACTGTGAACAGTAACCCAAGGCGTACAATACACATTCAAGTTTTCACACTTTTGATTTCAAAGGTAATAAGAAAAATAACCAAAGTATAAAGGAAATTCCACCAACCTTGGGTTCTTTCACCACCAAAAATGAATTGGATAAAGGAAAATAGAGAAAGCCAGCAAAGTTTTGCTTCAAACTTTTATTACATCAAATTGTCTGAACTCTTACAAAAGCATTACCACTCTTTATATAGGGAAGAAGTGGTAGCAAAATAGACTTTCCAATACAAAATCTATTGATTTTTTAATACAAAAATCCTTTGAATTAAGTTAAGTTATACCTTTTAATTGCTAAAGACAAAAAGTGAGTTGTCTTTTTCCTAAATCTAGGAACCATGTCTCTTAGCTTTGCAACTAAGTTTCTATCTAGTTCTAAGTCAACTAAATACACAAGTTTGAGTTAAAATGGGCTTCAAAGGAGTCTTGGACGGATTGGGCTTGAAAAGGTATCATGTGAAGCTTATTTTAAGCCAAAAGAGTAAACTACTCAAGGGATTCTTGAGTCCAACTAATGAGGTTATACCCAAAAGTAAAGTTGGGCCAAAATTGAAGGTGCAATGCTTCCTTTGGCTTGAGATTTGCTAGAACTTCATTTTTCTTAGCTTCAAAGGCTGCATGGAGACTTGAGGATGGCTTGGAACCCAAAAATGACAATGAAACCATGTATACATCATCTTCTCAAAGATTTAAGAAATTGTCAAAGATAAGGTTTGAGTTTTGTACTGTTTTGTTATCTCTATTGACTCTTTGCATAATGGTTAGCAATCTATAATCAAAGTTGAACAACTCTATGCTAGAAATTTATGCCCCATGGAAAGTTTTACGGGAACAAACATTAAACAATAGGATTTGTTTTCTTGTGAAGTTAAAATAGATCTTGCAATATGAGGACATTGCATTCATAAGACTTCTAGTTGGTACTAGCATTATTAGATTGAACAATGTTATGTATACACATTTTTTAGTATAAAATTAGATATACAGATGATATATTATTATATAATTAGAGTCACTTTATCATTAATTTAAAATTACTTAATCAAATAATGACACATCATTTGTATACAAAAATGTTTTAAATGTATAAACGTTTGTCTTCGTCTCGGTGATGGTTAGAAATATACTGGAATGGAGAGAGAAGTTGGGAGGGAGAGAAAAATGCGGTTGTCGCTATCTCCAGTGACCAGTAATGGTGATTGGAAAAACCATAGAGGTAAATGATCATTTTTCATACTTTGAGTGGGAGAAACTGTTATATTTTTAAACCTAGAGAGGTGAATGTGATAAATTTTTAGTTTTTTTTAAAATATTTTAACTAAATAACATTTTTATCCTTAACCTTAATAACAAAATTTAACAGATGAGTGATATTTGAGTTTTTAAAAATAAAAGGTGAAAACTTGAGGAAAGAGTAATTTTTTGGTGAGAATAGGTCCTTCGGCCTTTTTTCAACTAGGGGAATAAATAAAGAAATAGTTACTTTTAATATAAGAGGTAGAATGAAATAGACATGTCAATTAGGCCGGGCCAAATGGAGACTCACGTGAAAGGGCCCTATCCATCAATATAGTATGTCGGGCTTGACCTATGGGTCTTTTAAATCAGACTGTGAGCTTTACTATTATACTCATAGGCCAGTTTAACTTGACTTGACTTGATATTGTTTAACAATTAAAAAATAAAAAAATAAAAAAATAAAATGGCAGAAGCCAACGACTTATGCTTGTGGTAGAAGCCTTTAGTGGCTACTGCCATTGTTTTATTTTTTAAAAATTTTTTAATTTTTTTTATATAAACCAATCCAAATCTTTTTCATTTTCAATTTTATTTACAAGTCTCTTAATTTTCAATCTCAATTATTTCATTATATTCTTAATCTTATTTTTTCTCATTTACTTTCTTTCGAAAATTGTCTAAATTCGTAAATAATAATCTTTGTGTTTATAATTTCATTTTTATTTTTATTTTATCATCATAAAATATTGCAAATGGATCTAATATCAAATGAATTCAGAAATTTAGATATTGAAGACGAGCAGATAAATAGTATGGTATATATATTTTATGTATATTTGTATTATACAATATGTAAATTAATTTATTTGTATTATATTATAAATTTATAATATTTTTCATTATATAACCACGGTATTCCTCCATTACAAGTAAGAGATTATAAATAAAATGTTCAGGGTACTGTCTTCAGTTTTAATAATTAAAAAATAATTTATCTTTAAATTTTTTAATTAAAAAAATTGTTTAAATTATATAGGGCCAGATTTTAGGCTTTAAAAATTACATGGGTCGGCCGACTCGAAGGCCCATCACTGTATGGGCTCTAGACCTGGCCCGGCTCATTGACATGTCTAAAATGAGAATATTAAACTTTCTCAAAGAATATAATGAGAAGCATTAAATCAAATAATTCAATAATTCAAAAATGTTATTACTAGCTTTTGGATTAGGAATAAAATAATCTAAAATAATCCAGTAATCTGATAATCTGGATTAAATAAGTTATACTGTGGAAAAGACCATAAGCATGTTGATAAAATTTAAAACCATAGCTTCTAGGACTGCAAGGGAAGATCCTTGTGTGTGTAAATGACCCCTTTATCACCATTGACCACCTGCCCATTCCCCCTCAAAATCCTGCATTTATAACAAAGGGGCATATTATGTCAAATTGAACATACCAACAATGTTCCACATAACATTAGCTAAAGAATTTGAATGAGAAAATTCACTAACAATTTCCATACCATCGAGTTGTAAGCAACCCTTCAACTCCGACTGGACCTCGAGCATGAATCCGGCCAGTACTTATCCCTACCTGTATATCCATCAAATCAAATAAATCCAATAATGCATAACACAAAATCATCAGTGTCTAAAACCAGTAGTTCAGTGAAGTCTTATATACCTCTGCACCAAGTCCAAACCGTGCCCCATCGCAGAATCGGGTACTTGCATTATGGAATACTGCTGCACTGTTGACATCAGCAGATATAGAAGGTTACCAACCACAAACTAAGAATTTTTTTGCAGATTATCGGGCATAAGAAGAGTAGATTGAATATATCCATGAGCTCAAAACATATGTAAATCAAACTTACCTATCAACTTGACATAAAAATATTTCAGCAACTTCATTATTTTCTGTGACAATACAATCAGTATGAGCACTGCAGATAAAGAACTGAAAAATGTTAAAAAGAATCACTGTAATACTAACTTCATCCAAAAGAAAATTCAAACTAAGAAAAAAATAAAATGATGCCAATGATATTTTAACATGCCTTCCATGTTGATGTATATGGTTAATGGCAGCGTGAACATCATCAACAATTTCAATTGTGCAAGCCAGTGAATTATACTCATGATGGAAAGAGCGTGTCTCTGGAAGATTTAACAAATTGCTTGCTCTTGGACCTCCAAATAATTTAACACCTGCAGAAGATGAATTTGCAGTTGGGAAGACACTTGTTAATGTAACATCCACCTCAATAATTTCGACTTTCAGGAAGGTAAACTCTTTCTGTGCCAAATTATTTGGTCTCAAACTATACTAAACTCCGGCCAGGTTCACAATTCTTGATTTAGAACAACAACTAGGACTGTGATAGTTTTTTATGCATACCTTCGCGCTGAAGTTTTATGATAATCTCATTGAGTTTCGGATTACTCGATAAATCCTTGTGTACCAGAAGCGTTTCCTGAAAAAATACCATGATAAACACAAGAGGCAGAATTGTGACAAAAAAATTCAAAGCAGGAAGTAGACATTTGTAGTTAGTCGAATGAAATGAGAACTGGAGTTACCATAGCATTACAGGCTGCAGGATAATCTATTTTTGCATCCAAAACAATGCGTGATGCCATCTCCATGTCGGCTGATTTATCAAGATAAACATGACAAATTCCATCTGGGAAAAAACAAAAGCTGCAACTTTAACGGAAGCTTGAGCTTGTATATTATGACAGAGAGAAAAACACCCTTTCTTACCAGCATGACCAAGAACAGGAATTTTTGTTGATTCCTTGATTTCAGAAACAAGCTTATTGCTTCCTCTGGGAATAACAAGATCTATAACATCATCAAGCTGTACCCCAAAAAAATTAGTTATAAAATGACCATATACTAAAGAATCAACAACAGTTTCACAACTCAATATCCACCTTGAGTAAATCAGTAATCTCTTCTCTTGAAGTCACAAGTCCAATAAGTTTTTCACCAATAGTATCCGGGATGGCTGAAGTAATGACCTACAAAACAAAGGAAGTTTGAAAACAACCAAAACCAGTAAGGAACACTAAGCAATTAATTTTATTTTCAAGTAGAAGTAATCATTGCTTAAACCCAGTGAATCAAACCTTGTGCAGGATTGCATTTGATCGCTTAGCTTCTTTGCCTCCTTTCAGCAGCAGACCATTTCCACTACGGATGGCCAATGAAGCTATCTATTGAAACATTTGATACACTGAAATGGTCAATTAATGAAGATAATACTACAAGAACATCATGAAATTTTGATATAAACTTAACATCAACTGGTTGAAAGCTACGAAAAGATCAGTTTTGTTATCCCTGCTTACAAAATAAATACAAAAGAGAAAAAGCTAACAATGGAAAAGAAGATTCAAGGCTCAAAAAGTTTTATAGTTCAACAATATATTCTTCTCAGAGATTTCATTTCCCTTACAAAACAGAATAAAAAAACATATGAGATACTGAAGTATAATGTATGCTTCTCACTACACATATGTTGACAACAGTCAATATCTTATCAGTAATATACATGCTTGAGGATTTGATAAAAAGTGTAATCTTTTACCTGGACTAGGGCATCCGGTCGAGACTCAAATATAATCAAGAGGACACCCAAAGGACTAGATGTTTTCTCCAGGACAAGTCCATCTGCAAGCTGGAAGCAAAACCAACGCCAAAAGGGTCAAAGTCAGAATGGTTAATGCAAAGAAACAATAGCATAATCAAATTCATTTTTATTGGCAAACCGTAAAAACTTGGTGCCCATTTCCACGTTACAGCATTCAACTTGATCCTAAATTCTAAACCCTAAACCTATGCAACAATTACCAAACTAAAAGAACTCTGGAGGCATTCCTGACCTCCGTTCTCCTTAGAATATAACCAATGGGATCTTCCATGTCTGCTAGTACACGGATGGATTTTGCAAGACTAGAGATCTGTGAGTACAATAACAAAAGACAATGAGTTATGGTTTCCTGTCAGACTTCAATATAAAAGAATTACAGTTATCAACAGGTGCATGCCTTCCCAGGCTTCAAGGCCAGACGAGATATTAGTGATTTCTCATAATCAGCCTCTTGAGCAGCAGTAATGTCAGCCTCATTCTCAGCTCTAATCAAGCTTTCATTTGCTTCTAGGGCATCAGCTACATCCAATAAAATTTTCCTCCTATCTTGAGACTGTAAAGCCTGCAGTTGGGATCATTTATTTAAAATATTCAAACTTCCGATCTAACCCCTTATTTTCCTCCGTGAAATAGACTAGTATTCTCACCTGAAGCCGTCTAGAACATTGCCGCGCTGCAACTGCCATCTCACGAGCACCATCATCTTTCTCTGAAATCCATAAATGAGCATCTTTGTGAAAGAGAGTGCCAACACGCTCTCCCTGAAGTACCTTTAGGATACTGTTGGTGGCAAAACCACTTCAAGAGAGTTGGAACCAGCATTAGAGTACAAACGGTAAACTGTTCATTCTTAAAAAAACAAAGCTTTTGACTAAATTAAATTAATAATAAAGAAATACCAAAATGATATAAGCATAACATTACTCCTTACAATATTGGTGGGTTTTGTTGAAAAACCACACTTTCCAATATATCTTGTATTTGAGACCACATTTAATAACCCTACCATCTAAGTGGGTCAGTTGTGTTTTCTATGTAACTGAAAAATAGGGTGATAACTATAATACCAAATATTATAAATTTTAAAATTAAAAAGTAGTTATTGAGATTAATGAATCTAAAATCATATAATGTCTAATATAAAATTCAATTCTTATGCTCTGTAATTGAGATCTTAACAGTTTCACATATGATGTTACCAATATATCATTTCACTTTACAGAGTAACAACAATAATTCTCTCTGGTATAACTATCAAGATTTTCATTCTGGAAGAGTAGCTTTTGCCCTTTGTCACAGACTTTGGTCATACCTAGTAATAACAACCGGGATACCAGAATAAGCTGCGCAGACAGCGGCATTAAACTTAGCAGTCATACCCCCTCTTCCAACCCTTGACTTGTCTCCAAATGTTATTTCTGGTTGTTCTTCTTTTACATATGTATGGATCAGCCTTGAGTTTGGCTCGTTTGGAGGACCACTATATAGGCCCTGTACATCGCTCAGCAAAATAAGAAGGTCAGCTTTTAGTTCCAAAGCCAAAAGGCCTGCCAGACTATCATTATCCCAAAATATGCCAGAGGAATCCTGCAAATTGCTTTTACGATTAAATAGTTACATAGGAATAAAGGAAATTATCACAATAAAATATGCACAAGAAAACATTTTTATAATTAGAAGTAGACAAATACTTCATATGGTGCTTTTCTAGTACTGATTGCATCATTCTCATTAAAAATGGGAATAACTTTCAGAGCCAACATCGATTGGACAGTTTCAGAGAGCTGCTTTCTGAGATCTTTATTCCTAAAATCACTATCTGTCACGAGAACTTGAGATGCAGTGACATCAAGCTGCATCAAAGAGGATATCACGTTACCCTTAGAAGAAATGAATTTAGAAAATGAACTAGAAAGCAGTCTGAAATTGAAAAAGTACAAAACTAAAGAATCCGGGTGTGAAATTTGATTATATTATACCTGGCTAAATAATGCATCATAAAGAGCCATAAGACTGCTCTGCCCGGCAGCTGCACAAGCCTTCCCATCAAGCTCATTTTGTGGCTTTTGGAGATCATCCAAACTACAAAATAAGTATTCATTCTCAATATTATTAAGCAGAATTCAGGTATAACTTCTACTACAAGCCAAAAGACTCAACTAATCACAACAAAAGTGCACATAACTAAGGAAATTATATGAACCTGCTATTGATCAATTTTCTATATCCTAGTCTTTGGCGACCAAGACCAACCGCGCCTGAAGAAACCAAAATAATCTCATAATCTTTAGAAATTAGCTCTTTTACCTGCAAAGAAATGTATCAGAAAGTTACATCATCATCCAAAACATAATCCATGGTTGAATGTTCATTCCTAAGTACTCTTCTATCTTCTTTTATCATAAAATCAATTTAAAAAAAAAAAATTGATTTCCTACCTGCTCACAAAGAGCTCCAAGCCTGCCCAATGCTAACCTTCCATCACCACGAGTAACCACAGCTGTTCCAACCTTCGATCAATTAAAAAAAAAAATTAAAAAAAACCAAATTAATTCAAGAAACGTCAACAATAGGCTCGAGTAAATTAAGATTAAGTCATTGAATTAGACCTTATGTGTGACAGAATATATATAGATTTAAATCTATGAAAATTCACACTAAATGCAGAAGAGAAGAGAAAAAAATTTACTAACAACAACTCATAGAGTGAAATGAAGTTACCTTAATAACAAGACGCCTAACGTCCTTAACGAAAGCTCGAGAAGGATCCATGGAGTACTCTTCGAAGAGAGTGGAGGGGAAAACCAGCAAAATGAGAGAGCGGACAGGAATTCAAATATCAAAGATGAGAGGGCCGGCTCTCATGCACGTCAAAGAGTATTTATACACTACATTTCTGCTTTTCTAGTAATATAAATATTCCTATATAAATAAATACTTATACCATGTAAATCAACATTACTATATGAGGATAAATTTCTTTATTCTTTGCATTTTAAGTCTTAACGGTTGATTTTTTTTAAATTTTTTCCATATCAGATTTATTAATTTAATTTTTTATATGATGTTGTTAATGATTTGTCGGGAATTAAGATTCATGCTCGGAAATTTGAAGAATACTAAACGGTTAGAGATGAACTTTTTTACGTTTAGACTTAAAAATTTTAGACATGATAGTGTAGTTATTTGACAGGTTTGATTTGAAAACTTATATTTATACTTTTAAAACCCTAGTCATCACTGAATCTCACCATCACCATTGTCGACAACCGAGCCACGAAGCCAAGGTTGTTGAGAAAGGTAAAGTCATGTGTCAAAGATCGAAGAGCGATTGATTCACATTGTGGAAGGAGATCGATGTCAATTTTCGATTTGAGTAGTTAATGGTTTCATCGGTAGGAATAGATACAATTGTTAAGGAAATGAGCCAAAACGGAGACGTCAATGTCTGATGTACATCTGGAAGTTGAATTATCATTGAAGATGGATGTCAAGAGTGGTAACGATGACTAGGGTTTGTTTGGTTTAAAAAAGGGGGGGGGGGGGGGGGGTGAGGATGAATGAAAGGAAAAAGAAATAAAATAGTTATTATGCAAATTGGATATATAAAGTGTTCTTTGAATTTTTGTTGATTCGAGGGTATATCATAATTTTGAAAAATGAAATAATTGAGATAAAATGGTTTTTTTTTCAAAAGAGTTTTTTTTTTTTTTTTCTTTTGGAAAAGTATTACTTATGTCATTTAAAGGTGTATCTGATTTGGGTAATATTTTATTACTAAAATTAAAAAATTACTACATAATTATTTAGAAGATTACTAAATAAAAATTATTTAATAAAATTATGAGCATAAACAATGTAAACAAATAATGGTATGTCACTATGTTATTGAATATTGTTTTATCTTTAATTTAAAACTACTCAATTGCATTATAACACGTTATTGTTTATAAATAAAATTATGTGCATAACATTGCTTTAAATTATTACTACCTTTGATAAAACTTGGTCAAAATTAGTATATATAAATAATTATTGTATTTGATTAGAGATAATAAAAGAAAACTAATATATTATTTTACTTAAATATCCTTGGGTATAATTATTATAAAATATTTTATAGTTACTTATTATATTAATTGAAAATGATATTATTTTTGTTTAAAAAAATTAATAAATAAATATATAATTATAATAAAATCAAGATTACCTTAACAATCTTTTAATATCTATGATAAAAGTGGTAATAATATACCTTTTATATTACTTATTACATCATTATTAGTAATAAAATATTATCAAAATTTTTTATTATCTATAAATCAAATAAAATAATATAAAATAAATTATCAGAGTAATTTTTATCTATCTAAACCAAACAACCCCTAAAGATATAAAGTATTTTTAAGCCCAACCTTGGGCAAGAAATCGACATTTACTCTATGTGAATGAAAACAAATATATATTTTTAATTTAAAATTATTTAATTATATGATAATATATTATTATTATTATTTAAATTAATATTTATTATAAATAATATTATATATATTAATAATAATGTGTCAATAGTGCAGGTTTTCACCCAAAGTCTAAATTGACAGCTCTAGTGGTCACTTGTCCAATGGGCCAACAACAAGGCCATTTTATCCAAAGCAAAATGATTCATTCGGAAACACAATCTATCGCACGCACTCTCGCTTGCGGTTCCCCGAGAGATCGAAGTCATCGGATGCATGGCGTGCAGCTTTAATATATTTCTCCGGTGCTCCACCGATACGCGGCGTTTTGGTGACGCATGTCGTCCTCAGTTTCAATCTCCTAGCCCTCGCTCCTCTCTCCTGCTTAAACTCTTTCCCTCTGTCAATCATCACTCCAAGAAGGTGACACACAACTCAAACGCTCTCTCTGCTTCTTCTTAATTTGTCTCTTAGATTCATTTTAACCTAAATTTCAAACTCAATTTTATTTAGATCTCGTATTCGTGTACTTCGCGCCGTAGTTTTGTTACTGTGAAGTCACACATGGCCACGGAAGAGAAGCCTATTTCCGAGGACCGAATGCTTGTTAGTCCACTCTACACTTTAATGTTCTTTAACTGTACTGTCTACTGTTTTTCCTTTTTCTCTTTTGAGAATTAAAAAGTTTTGTTTTGATTTTATGGATTTTCCAGGTATTTGTGCCACCGCATCCGTTGATTAAGCACTGGGTTTCAGTTTTGAGAAATGAACAAACTCCTTGTCCCATTTTCAGTGCGTATAGTTTTTATTTTATTTTATTTTTCGTGTAATTAACCAGATTGTTGTTGTCTGACTTGTTTCAGCGTGTATTTAATAATTAAACCTGCTGTTATTTGTTATATTCTGATATTGATGTGACCTCTGCTTTAAAGGGAATGCAATGGCTGAGTTGGGGAGGCTACTTATATATGAAGCTTCTAGGGATTGGTTGGTCAGTTACTCATTATTAAGCAGTTATTTTTATTTGTCCTTGTAAAAAATGGGTTTCTAATTGTTTTTGTGATGCCATTTCTTATCATTATTAATGTCGTGCATGCAAAATAATGAATCTCAGTAATATTTAATTGTTGGAAGCCAGAAAATAAGTTATATGGCTCTGTCAGAACGATAATTAATACCTTATGCGGCTCTTTGTCTGAGTTTATATGGCATTGTCTCTAAAATTAGATTGAGAAACAAATGTTGTTTTGCTACCTTAGCTGAAACTTGTTTACACTTCTAAAATTTCTTTGATATGCTTTACTCATGTATTTGTGTTTTCTTCCACTGTCAGCCTACTGTCACCGGGGAAATTCAGTCACCTATGTGTGTTGCCTCAGTTGAATTTGTTGACCCACGAGAGCCTGTAGCGGTCAGTATGTAATGGCAATCTGTAAAGTGTTTATTATTGTTACTTTCTTTATATGCATTTACAGTGCTTTATATGTATGTATCTAGCTCATGATGGTTATATGCAACAACTTCATGATTATGCATTAAGAAGTTCAGTCATCTTTGTTTATATTTCTGCAATTAAATCTGCTGTGATCTAAATGTAAAGTGATTCACTTTATCTGATGGTCATGTAACACAAAGATGGATCAGAGCTTTTTGCTGAGTGTTATTTATGCTTTGTTTTTATATTTTCAGCTTGTTCCAATTCTGAGAGCTGGTCTTGCTCTTGTTGAGCATGCAACATCAATCTTGCCTGCAACAAAAACATTCCATCTCGGTAAAGGAACATTCATTCTTGCAAAGGAGAAGTGGTGCTTTTTTAGTGCTGGTCTTTTGTTATTTTGTTAAAACTGATGATTTAAAAGGGTCCCACAATCCTTGATTGAAGAAAGTTGTATCCTGAGAACCAAAACTGTATGCTTGATATTATGATGATCTTCCATCCTCATTTTTTCAACACATCTGGTTCTTGTAACTTTTAATTTTTTTAACTCTTGTGCAAGACTTGAGATGTCTTTTCATATTCTTTTCTGTTGTTTTGCATCAATAGTTGATGGGTTTATTATCTGTCTTGCAAATGAAGGTATAAGCAGAGATGAAGAGACACTTCAGCCGACAATATATCTGAATAAGTAAGAATTCTCTATCACAGAAATGAGAAATATTTATCATAAGTATTTGTGTTAAATGGTTTTTAATATCTGTTTTTCCCAAGAAAATGATCTGTAAAATATTTCTTATTTTCATACGAATACAAATTTCTGCGGTAGAAAATATGTTTGGGCTTCGATTTCATGTTTTGTTTTTCTTCATGCTTTTTTTTTTTTTTTTGAAGCTTATTTCTGTGTTGTTGTCTACTTAAATGGTTGTCCTTTTTGTTGTATCTTCTGTAGGTTGCCTGAAAAGTTTCCAGATGGTTCACGAGTTTTTGTAGTAGACCCTATGCTTGCAACAGGTGTTAATTTTACCTACTAATGACTAGAAATTCTTTTATCGCATTCAACATGTAGTTTTCTCTCTGTTTTCTTTCTTTTCTCTGAAGTGGAAAAATTCATGACACTACCTAAACAAAAGACCCTCTCAAACTGGATATCAACTTCTTCTGGCTAGTAAACATACCCAAAGACATTGTTGTTGTCTAGGATTGTGTGGTATGGTCTGTTTTTATGTTCTGAGTTTGCTTCTTCAAATTAATCTTTATGGTAATTATTTTCAGGTGGAACAATTGTTGCAGCTGTCAACCTCTTAAAGGAATGTGGGGTTGGAAACAAGCAAATTAAAGTGGTATATGTTTAACCGACGTCCTTTTGTGTACTCCTGAAAATAGTTTATATTTATACAAATATTACTGTTGCTAGCATCTTCTATTGCCAATTAAAAATAGTGATTTTTGATTGGATAGTTTCCCTGTCTATTATTTGCTGTGCTTTGGAAGTTATGCCTCTGGTACAGATCATAATGTTCCTCTTCCTGCTAATTGTATGGAATAAAGTTAGTTGTCTAACAAATATTTTAAACATTGGCCTCCTGAGTTAAACTTAGGTGCAAAACCATTAGGATTGACATCGTTTCTAACAAGTTTGACAAGTATTTCAATGCTCTGATTATGTGGAATCTGAAACTCAGTGGTTTCATTGCTCTACATAATCATTAGGATTGACATTATGTCTAGCAGAGTTTAACAAGTATTTCAATGCACCGACAAGTATTCATAATACTCTGGAGGATTTTAAACTTTGTCTAACAAGTATTTCAATGCCCTGATTATGTAGAATTTGAAACTCTGCAGAGTCATCACTTCAAAACACAATAGAGAGTCATGTTTAGTTACACTTCATTCAGTTCACTACTGACGGGAACTAATGTCTCACAGATATCTGCTGTGGCTGCTCCTCCAGCCCTTCAAAAGCTCAGTGAGAAGTTCCCTGGGTAATATAATATTCATATTCAAGTTTCATAAACTTGCTTACTCTTGCTGCCTGAGCTTTTTCTGTTTCTTGATTTTGTTTTTTGCAGGCTTCATGTCTACACTGGAATCATCGATCCTACTGTCAATGACAAAGGGTTAGCATTTCTAATCATTCTCACATATAATTTGTTTAAAATCTGGACATTCTGTAATTTTTATTTCACACTAATAATGAATGGTCTATTTCAGATTTATAGTTCCTGGACTTGGAGATGCAGGAGATCGGAGCTTTGGTACATAGAAGATTATCTGAAATGGCATGTAAAAATTATGGCCCAATTCTGGGTGCATCCGACTCTTAATTCTTGGTTGCAATCTATTGCAGTTTTGATATATTGAGCCTGTCAGACAATTCTGAAATCATTCCTGAGTTCATACTTGCATAAATTAGGTGACTGACTTTATGTTCTTGCTTGCTTCAAAGCATGACCAGAAACAGAACCGTCTGGATTGTGTAAATTAGTTGTAGAATTCAGTATCCATTGGACTTTACTTCCGTCAATATGTCATATCCTGTGGTTGAAAAGTTGGCCTGTATAATTTTGGAATGCAAATTCAATCAATTTATAGCCAGGGATATTTGCTTTACATGATTCCTGTGGTCATTAATATGAAATCGACATGCTGATTAGGAGGTAATTTGTGGTTTAAGCTTTTGATTGTCTTTTTTTTTCCGGTGACCAAATAACCCCGGGTACAGTGATTGGATCCACAAATACAAGTTTTTAGGGAATGTTCAAAGATTCTTTGTTATTATTTTCCGTATATAATGCTATTATTTTTCACTAAAATTGTAGTTTATGTAATTTCCTTTATATGTATAATTATTATAAGGGATTGTTTTAGAATTAAAAAAAATTGATGATGTTAACAGAATAAAAGATCACCACCACCATCAAAAGATTTAATTTAAAAACCTCCATGAGAGCCGACATTTAATTTTGTGTATGGCTACACCCTCGCCACGGTGGTGACGCTATGTTCACCACCTACGCCAAATTACCTGATTACTAGAGCTCTGATGCAACTCACTAATAAAAATGTTAACGATATGGCACACCAAGCTATGGTTAAAGCTTGCCATTGTTGCCAAGCCTCCATTCTTCTTTTTTCTCTACACGTTCTGATAATCCAATGACTTTTCTTTGATCTATATTCAGCTAAGAACTTTTAAGATTGTAAAATGTACCTGGACAGCGAGTTAGCAGCATTCACCAGATTAAGATGATGAAGAAAACGAAAGAATTCCCAGAACACAATGCATACTTTACTTCTCTGATCAACAGGTAGGTGTATATATACATATATTTATACACTCTGGTATGTAAGTGTTGATGTGAACCACTAACTACAAGGACACAATTCTTCGAGGTTTTGGCTCCTCATAGCTGTAGGCTGTAACTGAAGACGCTACACTAACAATTCTTTTCATCTTGGCAGCGTTGGGTGCCAGAGTTTGGCAGGGTTATTGGGTTTGTTAAGAGAAAGACTATCCGGTCTTAAGCAATGGAAGCTTAACTTATTAGATACTCAAAACTAAATACTTTGACGATATATCATTGTATTATTATAATAATTATTAGTATATTACAGTATATAATACGTATCTAGTGATTCAATACAAATGAAAAATGATATTACCTTAAGGTATATCAAATTAATACAATATAATAGATATATTATACGATACAATACATATTACCGTTCACGGATGGATACACATTTTAAGAGAAAATGATGATATAGTATGGTGTATATTAGAAATTTTAAATTTTTAGAGATAGTTATAATATTTTTTAAAATAATGATGTATCAATTAAAATTTTTAAATATTTTAATATTTTATTTTTCAATAGATTATATGATACAATATTCGATTTGAATACCATATTGATAATGCATTCATTTGAATACTTTGATGATGTATTATCATTTAATTAGGTATTACTTTATCTTTATATATCATCTAGTTATCCAATCATATGATAATATGTTATCTGTGTATCTAGACTATATACTAAAAGTACGTAAACATAGCATTGCTCTAATCATAGATGGTAAACGGAAAAATGGAAAAGAAGATACATAAATTTATTAAATAGCATATATGCAGATACACAGAAGAAAAGTAAGAACAAAATTGAAGTACAAGTAGGTGTGGTTACTAAATTATCGCAATCGATCTTATTTGTTTTGTAGTAATGTTTCCTACCATATGCTTCTTTAGCCGACGCCGCCACCGCCACCGCCACTGCCTCCTTCTCTTGTTCCTTGGCCGCCACCACCGCCGCCATCACGGGAGCATTTGATGCAAACGGCCACTATAATATTTAAAACCAGCACACTAAGCACAACTATCAATGCAATTCGCCAAGGCTCCATTTTATTTTATCTCACTGGCTATGGATGATCCAAGCTAGCACTCCTTTTATAGTAAGCCAAGAACTTTGCAAAGTCTACTCCTTCAAGACTAGAAGCAATTTGCATATTAAAGTTTCTAATACGCTGGACTAGTCAAGGCAGTTTGTCGTTTTACCTGTCTTGTCTACGGAGTGCAAGATTTGTTTCTATGAACTAAATAAAATCAATGAACCATTATTCTTGAAGATCTATATATAGAGTATAAAATATTGATTTAAAAAATTTAAGGTTAAAAAATTATATGGAGTGTTATACATCTAGAATTCGTCGTAAAACTTTTAAAATTACTTGCATAAGAGTAATTAGTCTACCACTCTTAAAACCTTCTCTAAATAACACTTTTCAACAGAAAAAATTATATTGTATGAGTTTTACAGAGAGAAGCTAATCAATAAATAGTTGGATAAAAACAGTGATAAACCCAGAGATACAATATAGAAAATGATTAAATCATGTAAAAAGTAAAAACATAGAATATCAATTAAAAAATAATGAATTCTAAGAAGGGTTAGTACAAGAGTTTAGAAACGAGAGCCACTATAAATGTTTAAAATCCAAGGGGGGTATTTCTCACATTGTAAACTTTGAGTGTATTAAATTATTTTTATTAATCAATTAGACTCATATGTAAATTGTCATTGAATTATTGAATTAATTAATTTTATTCAATAAATAATTATAATTAATGTTAAGTCATATTAAAAAAAAAATTCAAGATAAAGGACTATTATGATAATATTAGGCATAACTTACACACTGGTCATCACATTTTAACCCATCAACAATCAAACGATATTGGAGATGTTTTTGTTTTGTGCCTTCCCTTATGGGTTAGGGACATACAAGGTTAAGGTTTCTCACGGCATCTGTTATCCTACTTCTTTGACCAGCTGCATATCCCCCCCAACAAGCCAGGATAGTGAAGAAAACGGCAAATTATTTGTATACCCGATTTGAATGTATAAATAGATATATATTTTATATATATTATCGTGTGATTGAAAAATTTTAAATTAAAAATAAAATAATATTTAATCGTATAATGATATATCATATATATATTTATTTGTGTAATAAAATACTGGTACGCAAAACATTTCTCTCATCCATTTCTTTTGTTTTATATGTTGTTCATCTCTAACTTCGAAGATGAAACATTCTTGAAGAGATAGTTGACTAAAGTCAAATGCCAAACCTCTTCTGCTTTTTTTGTTTTTTTTAACTTTCTTTTCTTTTCCCCTTGATTTTTCCAGAATTACCAACATGTTGTTGACAGAAGGTGAAACAACTAGTAATCTTCAATGCCATTTGAGAGTTAATAAAGATTATTTTAAAATTTTATCTTTTTATTATTTATATTATTTGGTTTGGTTTATAAGTAATAAAATATTTTACAATTTTTCATTGTCAATGATGATATGACAGGTAATATAAAAAGTAATCTGATTATCACTTCCATCTTATGTATTAAAATATTACTAAAATAATTTTGATTTTTTAATAATTATATTTATATTAATTAATTTTTTTTAATTAATATGATAAATAATATAAAAAATATTTTAAAATAATTAAACTCAAAAGTATTTAAGTAAAATGATATATTAGTATTATTTTATTACTTATAATAAAAAAACAATAATTATCTATAATTATCATTTTTTATCAATTTTATTAAATATAATAATAATTTATACCCAATAATCCTTAAGATAATCTTTTAATTTTGATAATAAAATATTTCTTAAACCAAACACCCCCTAATAATTCTTCAATTCACTAAAGAGAATTAAAATTTAAAAAATTTGTAAAAATAAATAAATGAACATTTGCATACCGGTGGCGAAAGTGAGCAAAATTCTTCAGTAATAGATTGTTAACATGGCCTGTTGCGTACGAAGCTTCATTCTTCTTCCTTTCACACATTTAAAAACAATCACCACACTAAATGGCAAATATTGCAGATTAATTAACAGCCGCCTCCACCTCCGCGGCCACCACTGAAACCTCCTGCAACAACATGGGCATCACTTATGAGTCCATCAGGGTGGTGATGATACACTAACTATATATTTAAAATTAGATACATATAATATTATTCTTCGTATAAACCGAAAGATAAACAATAACCTAGGAAGTTTGTTTAACCAGAGGAGATAGAGCTTCCAATGTTATATATTCTCATTACTCGTAACTTTATACTTCAGGGTTTCAATAGCATGTCATAATGTTTACTCAAAAACTATTTTGATTATTTATCAAATATATATTGTTTTGTTACATTTTATGCTTTGCATTGATGTGAACAATATTAAATAATGTTACAATAGAGGTTCTGATTGATTCCAACTTTAAATAGACGAAGATATAAAGTTTTCTCTAAAAATTATATATAGTAATTTAGTTGGTCGAGTTGATGAATCACCCAAACTTGATGATGAGAACTCATCTAATGAAAAAGATCTTTATTGTAAGTGAGAGAGATTCATCAAGTTAAAGTTGCTCGCCATGAAGAGATATTACTTGACACCATAGATATTGAATCAAGGCCAAAAGACTTATTCCTACCCAAGGTTTAGTTCATTTTTAAACTCATACTTATGAGGTTTCAAAAACCTAAATATTCATCTATCTGTTAATTTTTGTTATTATTGTTAAGAGTAAAATTGTTATTTAGAAATTTTATTTAAAGAAATAATATTTTATCTCTTTATTCCCACTATGGTTTTAAAAACTAACAATTTCCCCTCTAACTTAGTTTTAAAAAATTACCTTTTCACCTCATCATCTAGGGTTTTCATATTTTAAGGTTTACAATTACCTCTAAAAGTTTAAAAATATTGCACTTACATATCAAAAAATGCATTCTCTCTTTTTAGTAATTGTTCTTTCCAGCGATTCAGTCTGGAGCATTGTCAACCCCATTGTCGACATTTTCTATCCCTCCTTGATGGTTTTTCAATGTGAAAATCATTGAAAATCTAACTGAAATGATCAAATTTGTTGCACAAATTTGTGCAATGGATTTGTGTGTTAGCCAATGCATAGATCGATCAAACGACATCCAAACCTGTGCAACGTCGTCTAACCAATCTATGTGACAACCAACACACAGATCTATTGCATGGATATGTGCAATGACCAACACATAGATCCATCACACTGATCTGTGCAATTTGGCACACAAATATATGCAATAAATATGACCATTTTGGTGGTTTCTGCATTGGAAACTAATCGGAGAGGGAGAGGAGATGCCAACCATGAGGTTGACGATGCGTCAGATGAATCACTAGAAAAAATGGTTACCGGAAAGAAAGAATGCACTTGGGGAATATGAAAACTCAATATGATAGGGGTGAAAAAGTAACTTTTTAAAATTAAGTTAAAGAAAAAATTATTAGTTTTCAAAACTACGGTGAGAAAAAGAAGATAAATTATTCTTTTTTTAAATAAAATCTCTAAATGATAATTTTACTCTTGGTAATAATAACAAAAATTAACATATGGGTAAGAGTTTGAGTTTTCGAAACTTTACGAGTATGAATTTGAAAATGAGCTAAACCTTGAGTGGGAAAAAGTCTTTTGACCTTAAATCAAATATCTGAAAATGCTTAACTTGTTCACTTAATGAATAAATAAATTGAACAAGGTATAATGGTTCCCAAAAAGATTCAATTCATGCCCAATAATCATTTCCAAACGTGTTGCTGAAAAAGAAAATATTAGTGGTGCTACAGAGAGGAAGCGAGAGTATTAGTAGTGCACATAGAATGAGCTTGAAAAGAAGTGAGATAACGTGGGGACGACCGTGCATTTTACAGCTATACAGGGTAGCTCAAATGTCAATTCTGTCTTCTCTAAGGGCCACAAAAAGACTATTTCATCCCTTTTGCTGGTTATGTTGAGACAAGTAATCTATTAGAAGTATGATTAGATACATTATTTTAATTCAACATAATCTATGTTCCATAAATTGTATTTTCGAGTAAAGCTAGTGAATCTACATATAAAATAAAATAATATTTAATTATATAATTACACATCATATTATCAATTTTTTTACTTCGTTAACTTCATATTATGTGTTAGGGTTTCTTCTTCATCGGCAACAGAGTAAAAAGAATGGAATGAAGACAGTTTCGATCGGAGCCCCAAAAAAAAGAAAAGAAAAAGATTGAAACTCTTAAAGAGAAAATATAACTTTTTCAAAGTTTAATCATAAAAAAAATTATTAGTTTTTTAAAACTAAAGAGAAAATTAATAAAATTTTATTATTTTAAATATATTATTAATTAAATAATAATTTTACCAGATAATATTTAACAAATATCAATTTAGAAATACAACAAACTTCGCTTAGAAATAAGTCCTATGGCCTATTTTAATTCAATATAATATGCGTTCAATAAGTTGTATCTTTAAGCAAACCTCATGATTTTGAATCAAAAATAAAATAATATTCGATTGTATAATAACACATCATCTGAATACTCAAAACTGCATGTGCATAACATTAATGAAAGAAAAAGCCCCCACATCATCATTGTTTAAACCTTGAAATGAGCCCAACGTTTCAATTATTAAGTTTAAATGAAGATCAAAAACGGCTACGATAGTCAGAAAAGTCATGCATGGTTCAGTACAGAACATCCCTGCTTCATAGATGTCGACTGCTGGCAGTGGCAATAACAAGAACCTGCCTGAGAATTCTACAATTTTTTTTTTTTTTAATTTTTTGGTACAGTTAAAAGCATCCGGAAAAGGTCTGCTTTACAAAAACAAAGGGTCCTGGCAATTCACAGCCTTCTGGTGGACCTGCAAATATTGGCAGCTTCAGCTGAGAAATCTAGTCCTGCTACGATAATTATTTTATAGCAACAGCAGCAATTAAAGCTCAATCCAGAAAAGAGGAGATGTAGAAGCTTCACAATGGAAAATTCAATCCCTACCAAAAAAAAAAAAGCAAAAGCTGTTAAAACAAGTGCTATTAATTGGAGAAAAAATAATGGAAAATTAAACAATTAATATTTCTACAATGTTAACAATCTTAGGCTCAAACTTCCGCACTTCATGACTGAGATATTCTAGCATATATTAATAGAACTATAGCTTAAGTCGCAAAAACACATTTCCTCCATCTGTAGTCAATGCTAGTATAGGAATGGTTTTAGAGGGAAAATTTATTAAATGGACAGACAATGCCATTAATTGGTATGACCTGTGCAGTTTATATCTAAAATATAAGATGATTGTTACAAATGGACTGTTTAACCTCTATATATCTGAGTCATGGTTCCTAAAACGCATCTAGTAGGTGCACTAAATGGAATTGGTGTATCAAGATGAATGATTACGTTTGTACGCAATGATATTAATTTACATAGATTAAAACATGTCAATATTACCAAACAGAGATTATACAACTCAGTCAAATAAAAAATAAAAGCACATAAAAAGCAAATTAATATCCTATTTATCTTAACTGCATCCAGACAACGTTCATCTTAACTACTTCGCAACAGACAAAAGCAGACTGCCACTTTGAACTCAATTTAATTTAGGGACAAGAAATTTAATATTCAAATTTAAACCTTTTATGCCGAGTACACAGTATAAACTACCATCGAAAGTCCATTAAAAATCTCAATTGACTTATAATTAAAAAATTGATCCAAATTATAAACCTACTTGAATTTATAAACCCTTAATATTTCCTTCATATGAACAATCTTCCATTAAATTTATGGAGAACTATTAAAAACAAAAAAAATCTAATTCAGTAACAAATAGCTGAATTATACGAAGTATAACAAGAATAACAGGATGTTAAACTACCATGCAACAGAAAAGAAACTTATAACAACAGCAACTGCCGATGATATGATAACAACTAGTGTAGTTAGAAATGTTCAATATAAAGACCATAAATTAAATGAAAATACAATAATCTTACAATGCAAATACTCGCTTCCTATAGAGCTCACATCACTACAGTTCGCTATAATTGCGCCAAACTGCACGGAATTCCTCCCGAAATGTATTTAAACGTGCCTTCAAATTAGGTGTTCTTAAACTTGCATGGAGGATAGTGGCTATGGAAGAGAGAGATATAGTTAATATAAAAAAATCTAAAGGGAAAAAAAAAATGCAAAAGGTTAGTGGTCAACATACCAAGAAGTCCAATAGCAAGTGCCCATAGGACAGTCAATAGACCACAGGAAACATACCAAAGGATGAAACTCACTAAAAGGGGAAGAATTACAATCAGTTGATATTTAATACTACATCGAGTCAAGAACTAGATAAGTTCGCATCAGTTTATTCTAAAAGGAAAAAATAAAATAAAATTTTAAATACCAGAAGAAAATATCAAGACGATCACCCAACGAGGCCGACCACATATGTGAATTGCCCTTTTAGCTGATGGACGTCCACGAATCACCGGTCTGGAAACAATAAAAGTATTAATAAAGAGCAATTCCAGACACTCTGAAGCAAAATAACAACAAAATGAACTTACGTAAGAGGAGGCCTCATCTTGGCAGCTAGATGTGGAGAGAATTGTCTCACAGTTCTTGTAACCTTCTCACTGAAAGTGCCTGCAAAGCTGTACAAAAAATTCTTAACAACCATAGGTGTGGAGGAAAACACTAGCCATTGACAAGAAAGTACACGAACATCATTCCTTTTCTCAAATAGGTTATATTTAAGCTTAAGACTAATCCCAATTAAAACACTTTATCCTCTCAGTCAAAACCCTCACACATGAGACACTAAATTTATTGTTTCCACACAATAGGCATGGGATTAAATATTTAGGTACAAGAGTATGTTTGTTGCACTTGTAGTTGAAGTTCTTCCATATTAAGAATCTTCCCAACAGACATAGCTCACTCAGAACCAAAAGGATTTGGAAAATTACAATCTTTTTATCAAATGACTAAGTTAACGGGGACATTAAAAAACATAAATTTATTTGTTGACAGGAACAAAATATAATTGTAGAACCCAACATACATCTCATTTACAAAATTTTTAACCAAGTTATTTCTGCACCTCCAGACTCAGACCATTACTAAATTGCATCTCATGGAGGTATGAAAATGCAATGCTTACTGAAAGATAGCAGGTGTGAAACAGCTTACCTGTCATTCAGAAATGCAATGCTAAGCGCTGTCAAAATAGCAGCAACAATAGCAAGCGGCCTTCTGAGGAAACCCAATCCTGAAGTTTGAAAAACACAGTTGAGAACAAAATAGACACATGAATAGAACAGAATAAATGATGAACTAAGGCTATATTCTCCACTCACCCAGAATAAAAATAATCATGATGAAGTAGTTTGTTCGGTAGCTGCAAAAACATGTAAAGGTTATAGTTAATTTTAAGGCTAATGAAATATCAAACCACTGGTAAAAACAAAGAAAGTGTAACGTCTCTTGAATTTTTAATCATGCATCCATTTGTTAATAAAATAAAGTACAACACACCACACACACCTAAACCACCATTTTGAGGATAACCATTAAAAATACCGAGTTATACGAGTATCAACTCAACTACGGTAAAAGCGATCAGAAATCTACAATCCGAAAATAATTTTTCCATTTACTCTGCAAGGGATCCCCAGCATGGAAGCTGATAATACAGATTTATATCAGAAATAATACGATTCATTAAAAAAAAATCAACGAAATTAAGCCATAATCTTCAAATTACTTTGCATGCAATAGGTAACTTCACAACTCTCTACACGACCTAATTAAGTTTAATTTCTTACGGAAACCTATTAAACGACGATCAGAAACCAAAGCGATTGAATCCAGAACATTAAAATATCTGAGCTGAACAAGAAACACGATTAACATAAAAGCAAAAATGATCGTACTAGTAGAGATTGCATTTTAGTCGGCTGTTCCATTTGGCAGATGATCGGGGGAGGGTGAATCTGGAGAAGAATTCGGAGAGAGGACGGGGCGGATTTGACCAGTCAACCTCACGGAGCGCGTCGATCAGATCTTCTGCAGTTACGTTTCCCCAATCCATTTGATTACTAATTTCAGTTGTATCGAAACCTAGAGTGAAGGAAAGAAGGAGCAAAATAGTCGAATTCGAAGTTGTGGACTCTGTGAGACGAAGAAATTGATATCAGAATTGTTATGGGCAGTGAAAGCGTTTTTACAGATAAACGGTTAGTTGTGATGTGAACTGTAATTTTCGGACAAAAGAAATTTAATTAAAATGAAGAAGGCTTCTGCTATTTTTGGAAAAAGAAAAGTAGGCAAAATTTTGTCTGAGCCCGGGTTCGAACCGGGGACCTCTAGTGTGTGAGACTAGCGTGATAACCAACTACACCACCCAGACCACGCTAATAACGGACCTCTAAATTTTAGTAAACGTTTTGTTAAAGAAGATGCTGATAAATTGATGGTTTGTACATACTTATTTTTCGATATGATACGACACATATAAAAAATAATACATATCATAAAATATATTAAATTAATATAATAAAATAAATATATTTTATGATATGATACATATTATCAATACACTTTTTAAAAAAAATGATAATATAATATGAGTATATATGAAATTTTTAATGATATTTGTGATGTTTTTTAAAATGATAATTTGTCAATTATATTTTTTTTATTGTTTAAAAACTATATCATACGATACTCAATACATAATATAAAAAAATTAGATTTTTTATATATGATACGATACACAATTTAACTACCATGGACTGGTGGATCACCTAGAGGATGAGATAAAATTACCATCAATGTCATGTGTGCACTAAGAGGAAGGGTTGAAATCCTTTCAATGACATTTGAAGATTAAACTCTTGATTGACTTGATACAATCATTGTGGGTACAATCACTAAATTTAGGGTTTTATCTGCTTGTGTAGTCGATTTAACTTTAAAGGGGCACTCTAATGCAAGTAAGGTTTCTTTATTACAAAAAAAAATTGTTTGTATACATTTTGGATTATATAATTAAATACACAAAAGTTATTTCATCATGTGATTTGATAATCATATAATGACACATCATCTGTGTATATAATTATATACTAAAATATGCACACATATATTATTATTGTAAATAATATTTTTATTGTTATTTATATAAATGAGGGTTACATATGTATGGTCATTTAATATTAATAATGTTACGTGTATTCCAATGAATAAGGCATTTATTTTATAACGAATAATATTATACGTACTCACTTTAAGTATATAAATATATACATACTTATATGTGTTATCATATGATTGAGTATTGTTTTATCTTTAATTCAAAATCATTCAATCACGTGATGATACATATAAGTGTGTATATATTTATACACTCAAAGTGGATAAACATAGTTTTATTGTTTTATAAATTATTTAACTACCATATCATATAAATTAGGTGATGTTATCTAATCAATTGTCTCATTTGTTGGATTCCAACTTCATGTGTAATATTTATTTTTTCTTATGTTGAATTAAACCATAGCAAAATAAGGCATAATGTCATTTTATGATATATATGAGTTTTGAATTTTCCAAAAATAATATTAATTGTATAACCATATATCAAATTTGTCTATCATCTAAATACTATTTTGTGAATTATAACTAAATCAGTGTCTAATTAGCATATTGATCCGGTAGCCTTATTCATTTGAGCGTGTTGAAAATAGAAATTGAACTAACAAAAAGTACATTGAATCATCAATATTGAAAATACCCTAATGACAAGTATGATTCTAAAAGTGAGTGAATATGATTTTTTAAAATTTTTAATCATAATTTAAAAATAAAGAGATAAGGGATAGAAAGTGTGTAACATCCCTCCCTAGAAGTACTACCCACCGAAGGAGAAATGTTACAAATTAATATTCGGAGCGTCTATTTTTTTTCTTTTTAAAAATACTTTAAAATAAACGCATCATTAAAAGTATTTAGGAAGTATTCTAAGAAAACTGAAAATCTGAAAACTAACAAAAGATGTATATACTCATATGAAAACTCATCTGAAAGTATCTGAAAATAGAGAGTAATTATATGCAACTGTACCATAATCTCAAAAAGTCAAAAGTCGACAAGAACATGTCACTGTATGCATGTAATATAAACCAGAGATAACCTGCTCCAATCGGATCTACCTACGCTGACCTGACCCTGCCTCGCAGCTACCTCGATCATCTGTACCTGCAATCAGGAAAGAAAAGGGAGTGAGTGATAAAAACACTCAGTAAGGGGAAAGAATCAAGTAAACTATCTTTTTTTTCCTGTTCTAACTCACTTTTGGGACTCAACCTTACATCATAACCTCTACAAGAGATTGAGGGGGTAATTTAGTTTACTCTTTACTATTTGGGTCATACTTTATCTCATCTGGTGTCTATTTGATACTTTCTAGAAGCTAACTATAGGGATTTGACACTTTTCTAAGCTCGAGCTCTCTTTCTTTCTTTCACTACACCATTTATGAATCTGAATTGAGCTCTACTACGAGCAGACCCTACTGGGGGTCTATGTCCTACTACGGACGTATCCTACTGCGGATGTGCGCTACTGCGGGTGGTGTAGTGTAAAGTGCCCCTCATAGTTTATAGCATGCATGCGAGTCTTATATCTTACTAATTTTGCTTCCATTTAAATTTATTCATAACTCACCAGACATTACTCTTGAGACGACCCTTGAATCTTGAGTCCCAACCTTTTCTTGCTTTTCTTTCTTTTCTTTTTTTTCCTTTCCTTTCCTTTCTTTTCTTTTCCCTTCCTTTCTTTTCTTTCTTTTCCTTTCCAAACTGTGAAATACTGTTCACAACCCTATTCATTTGACAGGACAGCCTTCTTTTTTTATACAATTTCACAGTCCAAATGGTTCCTAATTCATACAAGGTATATATCGTTGGAAAGAGGATTCAAAGAGCTTTCCAACAAGATATAATAGCACTCATAATTCATCAAATAAGGCAGCCAAAACATGGGACGAACTCAATGGCAAAAACTGTAAATATTATACAACTTTCTGCCATGAACAAAATCACATACATAGACATCCCAAATGGCAAAACAATATTCCTCAATATAATACCCTCAGGTAAGTTCCAGGGGTATTTATGTCTTTTGACTCTATTTAGAGATATTTCCCATTTTAAGTACATATATTTGTTTTACATGTATATGTGTGTTTATATATATATATATATATATATATATATATATATATATATATATATATATATATATATATATATATATATATATATATATATATATACACCTAAAGAAAAAGAAAAAAAAAAAAGAAAAGAAAAGGAAAAAGACAAAGAGAAAAAGAGAAAGAGATAAGGCTTTATATATAAAGAGAAAGAGAAGACTTTTCCATCATTTTCGTCCATAATCCAGCAGCCACCATTCTTCATGCTTTTTCTTTGCTTTCTAGAAGAAAAAGAAAGGATTTGAAGGAGTTTGGAAGATAAGAAAAGAAAAGGAAGCACTTGGAAGCTTTGGTAACCAAAGATCTCCTTCCTTTCCCTTTCATCTATGTTTATATACATGTTATGTGAATATGTTAGTGTTTTGGTATTGATTTAAAGTGGTCTTGGTGATAAAGGAAGCAAAACAAAGAGAAGGAAGCCAACTTGCAAAGATTTGGCTTGAAACAAGGTAAGGGATATCATCTTTGATATGTGACATGTTTTAGGCTTTTGGTTCCTTAGATCTATGTTATAAATGATGATTTTAATGTTGAGTGTAACATCCCTCCCTAGAAGTACTACCTACCGAAGGAGAAATGTTACGAATTAATATTTGTAGCGTCTATTTTTTCTTTTTAAAAATACTTTAAAATAAACGCATCATTAAAAGTGTTTAGGAAGTATTCCAAGAAAACTGAAAATCTGGAAGCGAACAAAAGATGTATATACTCATATGAAAACTCATCTGAAAACAGAGAGTAATCATATGCAACTGTACCATAATCTCAAAAAGTTAAAAGTCGACAAGAACATACCACTGTATGCATGTAATATAAACCAGAGATAACCTGCTCTAATCGGATCTACCTACGCTGACCTGACTCTACCTCGCAGCTACCTCGATCACTTGTACCTGTAATCAGGAAAGAAAAGGGAGTGAGTGATAAGAACACTCAGTAAGGGGAAAGAATCAAGTAAACTATCTTTTTTTCCTGTTCTAACTCACTTTTAGGACTCAACCTCACATTTTAACCTCTATAAGAGATTGAGGGAGTAATTTAGTTCACTTTTTACTATTTGGGTCATACTTTATCCCATCTGGTGTCTATTTGATACTTTCTGGAAGCTAACTATAAGGATTTGACACTTTTCTAAGCTCGAGCTCTCTTTCTTTCTTTCACTACACCATTTCTGAATCTGAATTGAGCTCTACTGCGAACGGACCCTACTGGGGGTCTATATCCTACTACGGACATGTCCTACTGCGGACGTGCGCTACTGCGGGCGGTGTAGTGTAAAGTACCCCCTCATAGTTTATAGCATGCATGCGAGTCATATATCTTACTAATTTTGCTTCTATCTAAATTTATTTATAACTCACCAGATATTACTCTTGGGATGACCCTTGAATCTTGAGTCTCAACCTTTTCTTGCTTTTCTTTCTTTTCTTTTTCTCTTATTTTTTTTTCCTTTCCTTTCTTTTCTTTTCCTTTCCTTTCTTTTCTTTCTTTTCCTTTCCAAACTGTGAAATACTGTTTACAACCCTGTTTATTTGACAGGGCAGTCTTCTTTGTCATACAATTTCACAGTCCAAACGATTCCTAATTCATACAAGCTATATATCGTTGAAAAGAGGATTCAAAGAGCTTTCTAACAAGCTATAATAACACTCATAATTCATTCAATCAGGCAGTCAAAACAGCAGATAAAGTCAGTGGCAAAAACTGCCTCCTCTGTTTATTTGATAAAGCAGTCCTTGTGGTTCGTGCAATATTTAATAATCCAAATGATCCCCAATTCATACAAGCTATATATCACTGAAAAGATAATTCAAAGAGCTTTCCAACAAGATATAATAACACTCATAAATCCTTATATAAGATAGTAAAAACGTGAGATGAAAGCAGTGGCAAAACTGCCTCCTCTGTTTATTTGATAAAACAGTCCTTTTGGTTTATACAATATTTAACAGTCCAAATAATCTCTAATTCATACAAGGTATATATCGTTGGAAAGAGGATTCAAAGAGCTTTCCAACAAGATATAATAGCACTCATAATTAATCAAATAAGGCAGCCAAAACATGGGACGAACTCAGTGGCAAAAACTGTAAATATTATACAACTTTCTGTCATGAACAAAATCACATACATAGACATCCCAAATGGCAAAACAATATTCCTCAACATCAAAATCATCATTTATAACATAGATCCAAGGAACCAAAAGCCTAAAACATGTCACATATCAAGGATGATATCCCTTACCTTGTTTCAAGTCAAATCTTTGCAAGTTGGCTTCCTTCTCTTTGTTTTGCTTCCTTTATCACCAAGACCACTTTAAATCAATACCAAAACACACTAACATATTCACATAACATGCAAATAAACATAGATGAAAGGGAAAGGAAGGAGATCTTTGGTTACCAAAGCTTCCAAGTGCTTCCTTTTCTTTCTTATCTTCCAAACTCCTTCAAATCCTTCCTTTTTCTTCAAGAAAGCAAAGAAAAAGCATAAAGAATGGTGGCTGCTGGAATATGGACGGAAATGATGGAAAAGTCTTCTCTTTCTCTTTATATATAAAGTCTTATCTCTTTCTCTTTTTCTCTTTGTCTTTTTCCTTTTCTTTTCTTTTTTTTTTTTCTTTTTCTTTAGGTATATATATATATAAACACACATATACATGTAAAACAAATATATGTACTTAAAATGGGAAATATCTCTAAATAAAGTTAAAAGACATAAATACCCCTGGAACATACCTGAGGGTATTACAAAGTGTTTAGTGTTTATAGTAGTTTGGAGTTTTCTTGTGCAGGTCTTCTATCTCTTCTTTTTCAAACAATCCATTTGAAGTTTCATTAAAATCACTTGAAACTTTACACTAGTTTATTTGAGATTTTGTCCAATATAATAGTTAATATGAGATTTTGCCCATTGTGATTTGAATACAAGTATATGAGTGTGGAAATGCACAAGTTAAATGCAATAATTCTCTCAAAGATATGAGTTTGAGTTTAGTGAGAGAAATGAGACTTTGTTTGAGAAGGAGAAATTGGGTGTAGATTGATTCAATAAGCTTTCTAACATTTTCCAACTTAAATTTGTTTCAATATATAGGCAAATGATGTTGGAAATGTTGAAAGGGTCATTGGATAGATATTTGTATATGTTGATATTCGAAAGGGACGTATTTCACTTGAAAAAAGAGGATGCATAGGCATGCTTCCTTGATGCACAATCATCCCTAACAAGGAAATCTCCTTTTCAAACAAAGTCAACCTTGGTTAGACCTCTAATGGTCTATTTTGTTCTCATGTCACACGCTTGTACAAACGCCCTATTTCGATACATAATCATGCATAACTTTACATGCTTAAGTCTCTCAGAATTCCAAAGTCAAATTATGTCTTGAATGACTAAAATTTTGCTTATGCATGGGCTTCCTTAGCCTTATCATAGATGTGTATTGACTTTTCCTCTGATTTATTCCTAATGCACGACGATTACGTATGAGGAAAACTCTTTGTGAGTTCTCTTTGGTGATGATGCATAGATGTCCCTCATTCTAATGCATGAGTGTGTATTTATGTTTGACTATTGCCTGTATTGACTCAAGTTGATTTCAAACGAGGAACAAGCATGAAGACTTCTTCCTTGTGACTAGTTTTAAAAAAAAAATGATGCACAAGCTTTTAACACTAAAGGACGAGCGTGCATTGCATATTTGAAACATGTCAAAATTACAGAGGCATGAACGGGGACATGCATGGGGAAATTTTGTTCAATGCACGAGTGTTAATCAAGCATGCATAGTTGTGCATTGAGTTTATACCTACATGTTTTCAAATTTCTTCCTGTTGGTAATGTTTTAAGATATTCCTTTGACAATATTAAACATTTTAACTTTGCTTTAATTATCATCAAAACATCTAAGTCCAATAAATATGATTTAGGTGCAAGTCGGTGAAGATAGTTGTTAACAACAAAATAATGAACATAATATTATTTTTAATGTGATTTGACTCACTGCTTTAAAACCTATGTCGATGATTATATTATTTATGTCTTTTAAAACATAATAATTATAAAAAGAATTGTTTGAAAACATGTAACACTTGCAGGTATGTCACAAGGCCAAAATAGTCTTTATGTGTGGGTATTTAATATATGCACGAGTTAATGTAAATTGAAAGTCAAAATGTGAGTTTTCAATGACATATGATTGTGCATAGTGAGGTCATGCCTATGTCTCATTGTCATGTCAACTAAATAAGATGATTCTACGTAAAATTTCAAATTTAAGTAACACATGACTGTATGCCTTAAACACACATACAAAGTTTCAAGCTTATATAAGACACATTCGTTAAGTTTTAGGGATATTATTCTCACTTTTAAACATATGAACTTTTCAGAGAGTGAATGAGGGATTTCAAGTTTGATCAACTGGCTTTCATGTAGTAGTTCTAATGGAGCTCTCTGGTAATCCTAGAGAAAAGTAAGCCTATCCACCAAGTAAGAGGGAATTCCTTTTTTCCTCCGGAAGTTATTGAATGGTGGATTGAGGCTGAGCCTTTGTCAATTTGAATTGATCTTCACTATTAAGGTTATTATGTTGTTGAATTCGTTAATTTGGATGCCTTGATTTGAAAAATAAAGATGTTTTGTCAATGTTATGATGGTTAAATTAATACAAGTTGTCGTTAGGGTTAACAAGAATGAGATTTAGAATTTATCAGAAGTTATATATTGTTTATTCTTAGTTTGACTTGATATAGCATGAATGGTGATGGCAATGCGTAGGTAAACCTAATTGAGTGGTGTATTAATGCTTTGAGATATGTTTACCCTTAGTAGATACACCTTGTCTATTATGGATATCTTCTTGATGACATATAATGTTATTATATGATTATAATGCTTGTTGTGATAAAGTTAGATGCCTAGGAGATAGATCCTAATAGCTAGGAAGCATGTAGGGATGTTTAGGGTAAAGTTTACAGTCGATTTGTGCATTTATGAAATTGACACATGATCATGTGGTATGAGACACACGACCATTTGCTCAATGTCTAGATTTCAGATGGGGTTTGTCGATGTTCCAGTGAACATTAAACATCGTTGACCGGTAAACGATCAATTAAGACATGTAGAGTTCCTTTGTAGGGGTGAAGTGACCAAAATACCCCTACAAAGTGACACATTTGAGATGAGTTTTAGAGAGGAAAGTGTTTCAATTATCTAAAGGGGCACACACTTGTGTTAGTAAGGCACATGCTCGTGTATATAAAAAAATAACACACAAGTAAAGGCCACGAGGAGGAATAGTCATATGTGAGGAAAAAGAGACATACTCTTGTGTGTCAAAAGCTATATGCTTGCATATATAGGGTAGAAGAAAGTAAGAGCAAGAGAACTACACTAGGATTTAAGGGTTAACCTGAGTGACAATACAGACATCTCAAGTTTGTAATAGTATCCTACATGCTTAAAAGTTAAGTCATAAAATAACACGAGATACATTTTTTAGGTGGAAGCGAGAACGGGCCAAGTTAAGTTAAGGCTCACAATGCATGCATGCTAGACATCATAAGATCATTATAAGGAGATATCGTAAGTACACATTCTGTAACATCCCTCCCTAGAAGTACTATCCATCGAAGGAGAAATATTACGAATTAATATTCGTAGCATCTATTTTTTTTTTTAAATACTTTAAAATAAATGCATCATTAAAAGTGTTTAGAAAGTATTCCAAGAAAACTGTAAATCTGGAAGCGAACAAAAGATGCATATACTCATATGAAAACTCATCTGAAAGCATCTGAAAACAAGGAGTAATCATATGCAACTGTACCATAATCTCAAAAAGTCAAAAGTCGATAAAAACATGCCACTGTATGCATGTAATATAAACCAGAGATAACCTGCTCCAGCCGGATCTACCTACGCTGACCTGACCCTGCCTCGCAGCTACCTCGATCACCTGTACCTGCAATCAGGAAAGAAAAGGGAGTGAGTGATAAGAACACTCAGTAAGGGGAAAAATTAAGTAAACTATCCCTTTTTCCTATTCTAACTCACTTTTGGGACTCAACCCCACATCCTAACCTCTATAAGAGATTGAGGGGGTAATTTAGTTCACTCTTTACTATTTGGGTTATACTTTGTCCCATCTGGTGTCTATTTAATACTTTCTGGAAGCTAACTATAGGGATTTGGCACTTGTTTTTTTTTTTAAGCTCAAGCTCTTTTTCTTTCACTACACTATTTCTGACTCTGAATTAAGCTCTACTGCGAGCATGCTCTACTGCGAGCGGACCCTACTGGGGGTCTATGTCCTACTACGGACGTGTCCTACTGCGGACGTGCCCTACTGCGGGCGGTGTAGTGTAAAGTGCCCCCTCATAGTTTATAGCATACATACGGGTCTTATATTTTACTACATTTGCTTCCATTTAATTTTATTCATAACTCACCAGACATTACTCTTGGGACAACCCCTAAATCTTGAGTCCTAAATTCTTTTTCTTATTTTTCTTTCTTTTTCTTTCCTTCTTTTGTTTCCTTTCCTTTCCTTTCTTTTCCTTTCTTCTTCCTTTTCTTTCTTTCTTTCTTTCTTTCCTTCTTTCTTTCCTGCCCAAAATTGCAAAACACTGTTCACAAAACAGTCATTTAACAGGGCAACCTTCTTTTTCATACAATTTAACATCCCAAACGGTTTCTAATTCATACAAGCTATATATCATTGGAAAGAGGATTCAAAGAGCTTTCCAACGACCTATAATAGCACTCATAATTCAATAGATAAGGCAGTCAAAACGTGAGCTAAACTCAGTGATAAAATTACGAAATACTGTTCACAGAACAGACATTTAGCAGGGCAGCATACTTTTTATACAATTTAACAGCCCAAATGGTTTCTAATTCATACAAACTATATATCGTTGAAAAGAGGATTCCAAGATCTTTCTAACAAGCTATAATAGCACTCATAATTCATTCAATCAGTCAGTCAAAACAGCAGATAAAGTCAGTGGCAAAAACTGCCTCCCCTGTTTTTCTTTAGTAAAACAGTCCTTTCGGTTTATACAATCTTTAACAGTCCAAATGATCTCTAATTCATACAAGCTATATATCATTGGAAAGAGTATTCAAAGAGCTTTCCAACAAGATATAATAGCACTCATAATTCATTCAATAAGGCAGCCAAAACATGGGACGAACTCAGTGGCAAAAACTGTAAATATCATGCAACTCTCTGCCTTAAACCAAATCACACACATAGACATCCCAGATGGCAAAACAACATTCCTCAACTTCAAAATCACCATTTATAACATAGATCCGAGGAATCAAAAGCTTAAAACATGCAACATATCAATAATGATTCCCCTTACCTTGTTTCAAGTCAGATCTTTGCAAATTGATTTCCTTCTCTTTGTTTTGCTTCCTTTATCACCAAGACCACTTTAAATCAATACCAAAACACACTAGCATAATCACATAACATGCATATAAACATAGATAAAAGGGAAAAGAAGGAGATCTTTGGTTACCAAAGCTTCCAAATGCTTCCTCTTCTTTTTCTTTTTCTTATTTATCTTCCAAAAGCCTTCCAAATTACTCACTGTGCAGCAAAGAAAGGAAGAAGATTGTCTTCTTCTCTGGAAGAGACGAAAGAACGATGGAAAAAAGAAAAAAAAAGCAAAAGGTAAAGGGAGCAGGTTATTGACTTTTCTCTTCCTTTTCTTTTTTTTTTTTTTCAATATATTATTATTATATTATTATTATTATTATTTTACTTTTATATATATCTCAAAACACACATACAATTGGAAATATTTTCAAACAGGGTCAAAAGACGTAATTGCCCCTGAAATATATCTGAGGGTATTACACATTCCCTACACTGCCAACAGTAGAGCATATCCATGGTAGGACACCAGACCTATAATAAGGTACTTGCATGTAGTAAATCTAGTTGAGATACAGTTTAACGTAATGGAATAGAGAGATAACTCAAATAGCTCGAAGTGTCAAGTCTTTATATTCGATCTAGTCCAATTGGCTTATATACAATTTTAATTATAGTTTCCAAATTCAAATGCTTTTATTGAGTTATGTATAGTCACATCAGATAAGAATCCATGAGGAGTGATTCCTCAGTAACTGAACGGGACATAATTCGATTCGAGAGTTATAACGTACAACCTAGAGATTTTCTAGAGTACAATATAAACATAGAGATAGTATATGATAAGGCCATTAATTGTTAGTATTTTGATTTATAATTCCATTGCGTTGTGTGGAAATTTGATTCAATCTAATGGAATTACTTATCTTTTTGCATTTAGGAAGCTTTGAGCATTTTTGGAATAAGTTGGGCCAAAAAGATGAAAAACTGAAGCAGATCTATTAATCTGAAATTTTCGTAATGCAGACTCGGCGTGGGCACGTGAAAGATGAGAGCAGAATTCGGAAAACAGATCTGAACGCCCAGATCAGCTGCAAGAGTCCATAAAATATTAAGATTTGCTTCCTAGGAAAGAGATAATCACTAGCTGGAAAAGAGGATTAATTGAGCTAGATAAGGAAGGATATTTTTGGAAGAAGGATATACATTAAAAATACATATCTTTTCCTTTCTTTTTGGGAAGATATGTATCACTTTGCTTGGTTGGATTAGGAGATTAAGATTCACTTTCAATTTCTAGATTTTTAGTAGGAATGCAATATATATACTCTTATTTTTATTTGAGAATTATCAACCATTGTAATTAGAGAATTAGAGAGCAAAATATGGTTTACAGTGGCTGAATAATTTATCTTGGTTGAAGGGATCTGAAACCATGGAACTACAATGATTGTGAGATTTTTTTTTGTTCTTTAATGCATCTTTTAATTATTTGAGTATTGGTTATCTTTCTGAATTATTTTTCATGATTGTGTTGGTTGATTTCTAAGGTGCGCAATTAGTTTATCAATTAATATAATCTATTGCTAGTTTAGGTGCTAAATCCGTAATTGTTCAATCCATCTAATCGAAGTGGCAACTAGGTTTATCGTTTGCTACGTCAGAAACTTTAAATCCTAGGAAAATAATCAACTAGATTAAATACAACGTCGTACGTTTGTGTTGTCTTGCTTCGATGGTCTTTCTAATTCGTAATGCTGTTGTTTAATTAAATTCGAGATCGTATCCGAATTATTAATCAATAAGGGTTAATTGGAATACATGTTTTTTGTTAACTAATCGTAAGGAAGGACAGGTAAATTTAATACCACAACGAATATTCAATTAATTAATTTGATATTTTGTTTCGATAATCAATCGTAGTTTCAATGGTGGATGTGACCGAAGACCAAGGTTTGTTAAATCGATTTATTCCTTTTAGATTATTTTACTGCATTTTTAATTAGTGTTTTTCATTATAATTTGCATTCACTTCAAAACCCCCCTTTTTATTTATTTGTTTCGATTTATTTGTGACGACATACTAATCAAAGCTCTTCGAGGGAACGATCCCTACTTTTCTTTACTACATTTTTGTTGTAGGAATTTAGGATTTAATTTGGGTGTCAACGACAGCACGTACCAGTATACAAGAGTTGCCATCATCCACATAGAAGTTTAATACTAACTCTGGAAGATAAAGATAGTATAGGTCAAGATTAAGGGTATTTTGGAAAATTCAGTAAAAGTTATTAGTTGAGTCTTCTACTTATTGAGTGTTATTATTACTCATTCCTCTATTTTTATGTGTGTAGGTACAAGTAATCGTGACAGCTGTGGGACAATGACTGTTAAAAGGCATAAAGTTACGACGACATTGTTATCGTTTTAGCTTTATCAATTTTTGTCTCAAACTATTATTATTATTTTTATTTCACTACATATATGATGACATTTTAAGGAGATCATAAGGGTATTTTGAAAAATTCAGTAAAAGTTATTAGTTGAGTCTTCTACTTATTGAGTGTTATTATTACTCATTCCTCTACTTTTATGTGTATAGACACAGGTGATCGTGACAGTTGTGGGACAAATGACTGTTAAAGGGCATAGAGTTACGATGACATTGCTATCGTTTTAGCTTTATCCGTTTTTGTCTCAAATTATTATTATTATTTTTATTTGACTATATATATGATGACATTTTATTTCAGTTTTATATTTAGTTTGACAACATCTTTTGCACGCTTCTAGTTGCTTTTTTATAACAAGGATATTTTTCTCTTTTTTTTATGATTAATAAATGATGTTTGTTCAAAATAATTTTATAATAATTTATTTATGAAGTTTTAAATAATTTGAAAAGTTAAACATATTCAAATAGTCAATTGGATGACATCTTCTTTTGGAAGATAATATTTTTGAAGGAGATATTACAAAACACGGTCCCCTTACCATGTATAATCTTCTATTTATATGAATTAAGTTAGGGTCACATCTCAATAAGTTATAGTACAATGAATCTAGACTTCTATTTCTATTCCATCTTTATATAAAAATAAGATAATCACATAATCTTTATTTTTTAGTAAGCAATTACTTTCCTATTTAGACACTGAATGACATAAGCAAATAACCCAACTAATAAAGGATATTAAATTTATTACATCGGAGAGATTGTCAAAATTCTTCTTCGAGTTTAACTCTCTTTGTTGTTTCTACGTAGAGTAGAGTTTCTATTAATATGTCAAATTGATTCTCGTGTAAGGGATATATCCAGATCACTGATTATATAATTTATTGCTACAAGTGATTTTTCTATTTTCGGTGCTACTCTATGAATTTGATTTAAAAAAAGTTTTACGGTATAACAAATTATTCTATTGTTTGGTTTCTTTATTACGCGATAAATTTCAATTTGTTTATTTATGTTAGTATAATTTGTATCCATAATTTATTTATTATAAATTAAATAAATTAGCTATAATTTTTTTTTCAATTAAAGATGTTGCTCCCTTACTTAGAAGCAGTCAACACAACACCAAAATAATTGACTTTTTATAACAAGTGTAAGACTTAAGAATTATTTTTTTCTTAAAAAAAAAAAAAAGAATTTGACCTTATACTATGAAAATGAAATCGTTTACTAGTTGAACCTAATTTGGCATTTATTAAATTTAATTTCTCCCTATTTGATTTATATATAATGTCATAAAAAAAAACCGTGTTTTTAAAATCAGAGTGGTCATCAAACCGATTATTTTACTAGTTTATAATTCAATTCATTATCAAATTATTATACATTTTTTGAACAGTATCAAACATTTATCATATTTTTTAATATAAAACATATAAAATATATGAAACATTTTTAATTGATATTTTATTACATAAATAAAAAAAAATTAATTACAAATTATTAATTTTAAATAATTTTTTTCGATTTAACAAATTTATCAAATTTGATCGAACTTTATATAAATTAATATTTATATATAAATTAAATTAAATTATGAAATTAGATTAGATTATACGCTAATTTATAATTTAATCAATTCAACCAGACAATCCGATCCAGTTTCAAAAACGCTGGAAAAAAGCAAATTCAATGTCCAAAATGCTTATTCTTAACATTACATTTTAGAGGGAACAAGGGAGACTATTGCCGAACACTCAACACTCAACAGAAAAGAATTTTCAAAGTCAGAAAAGTGCCTTTATTTTCCAACCAGTAATTGACTGCCACGTCCGTAAATTTATCAATTATTGATCACGACAAATTGCAGGCCAATAACGGACCAACAAACAACGACTTGCTCAATCCACTGGAGGAGCCATCTCAGATAGACCGTACAACCGCCCGCACGGTAACATTCTCTCGCTAATCTCTCCTTTAACTTGTAGCTCCTCGCTTCTCTCAAAACAGAACAGAAGCAATCAAATCAAAACTCCACTAATCATTAATTATTTTATCTCATTAATCATCAATTAATTAAAATCCGATCTTGCATTAAACGCCTCTGCTCCTGCTCACTTGTAATTTATCGAAGCACAACCAAAACGGAAACAGCCGATTCGATCTTTTTGAATTTGGTTCGAATCTTCAGAGGATCCAACAAACTGTTGAATTCCAGTATTCGGACCCGGAACTTAGGGTTTTCGAGTTTTTAAAATGGCTCAAACGACGGGGAGGGCTCGGGTGGTTGGGGACTACTTGGTGGGCCCGCAAATCGGGTCGGGTTCGTTCTCGGTGGTGTGGCACGCCAGGCACCGAGTCCATGGAACAGAAGTGGCGATAAAAGAGATCGTCATGGGTCGACTCAACAAGAAGTTACAAGAGAGTCTCGTGTCGGAGATTGTTATTTTGAAGAGGATTAATCATCCTCATATTATTAGATTACATGAGATAATTGAGGAGGTTAGTTTATTTATTATCTTACTCTAATTAAGGAGACATTATGAGCTCATGAAAGTTTGTAGTTTGTTAGTAGTTATGTTTTGTTTTCTTATTATAGGCTCCTGGGAAATTACATCTTGTATTGGAGTATTGTAAAGGTGGTGATCTTTCTATGTATATTCAACGCCATGGATGTGTTCCGGAAGAAACTGCGAAGCACTTCATGAAGCAGTTGGGTATGTGGGAAACCAAAAAAAAAAAAAAAACTTCCTTGTTTTGTTCTTTGTTTTTCTCTGCATTTTGGTTGACTGGGTCATGTAGTGATACTTGGAAATTTTCTACTTGACAGCTGCGGGCTTACAAGTTCTTCGCGACAATAATCTTATACACCGTGATTTAAAGCCCCAGGTTTGGTTGAAACATAATTTGTTGAATTGGTGTTGTAATTTTAAGCGCAATTAAGTTGTGATGGTATCATTTAAGTGAGAATATTGTTCTGTGAGATTGTAGAAGGCTAAGAAATTTCCATGTAAGACAGTAGCTCAATGATGATACTGAGGATTGTTTTATGTCTATTGATTTTCTTCGGGCAAACTGTGAAAATTTTTTCTATTGGACAATTTAATTAATATATATAAGTTTGGTGCAGAATCTCCTTCTCTTCACAGATGATAGCAATGCAGTTTTGAAAATTGCAGATTTTGGATTTGCAAGGTATATCATTAACATTGTTATCATTGTCTATACACTTTCTGCTTCTCCTTTCTCACACACACATCTTGCTTCACTTTTTTTTTGCTTTCCATAAATCAATGTAATTTGTAGGTGAACCTACATTTTAGTCTTCATATATATGGTTATCTTATGTGGCTACATGCAGAGTAATTCTTGATATTTTGCTAACGAACTAAGACTTCGTTCTTGTGTTGGTTGTCTCTCTGGCATTCTTTATTATTTTGTGTTTAGCCTGTTTCACATAGCTAGAGAATGATCTTTATTTAGTTTCTTAACACATATCAATTCTACATGTGACAAGAAAAGTTGTGATTGTCCAAATTTGATGTTCATATTTTTCTTGGGGCAGATCTTTGCAACCTAGAGGCCTTGCAGAAACCTTGTGTGGTTCACCCCTTTACATGGCTCCAGAGATAATGCAACTTCAAAAATATGATGCTAAGGTGAGATTCACAATTTTCATATGGGAAGCCTTCATAAACATTTTCCTTTGGTTGCCTAACCTTGAATTGAATACACAGGCAGATCTCTGGAGTGTTGGTGCCATTTTATTTCAGCTGGTAACTGGGAAAACCCCGTTTACTGGAAGCAACCAGATACAGGTTTAAATTAACTCAGCTCTCTTTTTTAGGCATCTAAAGTGGTCCATGGAGTGCTTGGAGAAGGAGCGTTATATTATGAATTTATAGTAGTACTGAGTTGGTGATTTTCCAGTTTTATAGCTTTCCTGACTTATATTTTCTATCTCTTGTGTTGCACAGTTGCTCCAGAACATTGTCAAATCAACTGAATTGCATTTTCCTCCAGGTGCAAATGATTTAAGTGCTGACTGCAAAGATCTATGCCAGAAATTGTTGCGGCGTAATCCAGGTATATATTTGTATTGTAATTGGAAACTTAAATAGTCTAAAGGTGAGCTGTGTCATACCCTACATGATCAGGAGAACTTTCAAAAATGAAGGTCTGGACTAAAAAGCAAACTGTTTCTAGGTGGTGTTAAATGTTCACTGAATATATTTTCTGGAATCAGAAGGTGTTGGTTCCTTATTTATTATTATCTAAAATGTGATGCCTTATTTTCTGAATCTTCTGATTGTCTGGTATTTATAGTGGAACGGCTGACATTTGAGGAGTTCTTCAATCATCCATTCCTTTCTCAGAGGCGACCAGATAGGCTTTTGAGGTAAACTTGACAGCCTTACCAGTCCTCATGACATTGATATAAGAATTTTTAAAATGATGATATTGTCTTTGTCTGCAAGAGTAGGAGGTCATCTAGATCAACAGATGATTTTCCATTCCTTGAAAGTAATTCTGCGAGGGACACAGAGGAAAGTTCTCAAGATGATTGTCTACCTTTCTTTCTAGATGATGATTCTAGCGGTCCTGAGGGTAGCCCTTCATTTTTGAGAAGGAGAACCTCAGTGAAGTCTACTATTGGGTTTTCTATAGATGCAAAAGTTGATGTAAGGCAAGCAACATCAAATCCTTTAAACAAGGATCTTACATCCAGAGATGGCAGTACTTTCAGACATAAGTTAGAAAATACTGGTTTCAGGATTGATAGCAATAATTTTTCAGATGAAAAATTAAGTGAACTTCCAAAATCCATGGACTACAGATCAGCAGAGATTCGGTCAAGAGGTATGAAGAATACAACTATGTAACACTTTTCACTTTAGTGATGTACCATCAAGATCTAAAGAAATGTCTTACCAGACAATATTTGTTTTATTTAATTTTTTTTACAGCTTCTGCAGTTGCTGATTCACTGGAACTAATTGATCAAGATTATGTTCTTGTCTCTGGACCTCCTATAGAATTGTCATCCTCTTCAGCAAGTATATCCAAGCCAAGCCACATCCCATACAAATCTAATAGTCCACCCAGAACATCTATTGCTAGCAACACTACATTCACTGCCCCTATGCCAATTATTGGTCCCACAAACAGTAACATGTGTTTCATTGGAAGCCTGGAAAGTCCTGGGACTTCACTTGGATCCATGGATATTGGAGATGCTCTTGAGCAGCCGTCAACGCATGGCATGACAAGGATAAAGTCATTGCAGAAGTATGTGTCTTCCATCACAGAGTTAGTACATGGAAAGGTAAGTTACGGTATGCCTGTTTGTGCAACAAACCAGTTTGTTCAGGGTCTGTTGAATAAATAAATATCTTGGAGCTTAAAAGTGGATTATGTATTGGGGAATTAATCATAAATAATATCTCACAGAAGTTATTATAGTTGGCCTATTGCTAAAAAATTACTCAAAGTTTGTGTTCCTAATCTATTTATATGATATGGTACATTTGTGTAAATATTTTCTCTGGACCAACTATTACTTTTCTCATTTGTAGTTAGGTTGGATTCTTTTGGAACCATATGGTGCCCTGGCCTTAGCATTATGTACTAGGAGCACAAGGCTGGAACCTTATAGGTACCATACCATTTTGGGTGTTAATTTTAAATTATTGGGGAAAAAATCATGTGTTTAATGACAGAAAGTGCCTACCGTATAAAATCGCCAACTAGACTTTAAAGGTCTGGATTAGGTAAAATTTAATTGCAGTTTCTTTGTCATTCAATAAACTTATTAAAGGTCTGGATGAATTAAACTTTCCAGTTTACTTAATAATAGACTATCATGCAATGTGCTTCTGTTATGTATTCTCATGGTTCTCTTCAAAGTATTATAAACCTCCAAAATCATACTGATTAGTTTTCAATTGATATTGTACTGTTATTTGAATAGATGGAGGCAGATAGGCATCTAGAAGCATTCTCAATCCAGCTTGTGATTCTTGCAATATGGAAGCAGGCACTGCATATTTGTCATACACAGGCTGCCTCAGCCATGGATGGTAGTCCAAGTCAAGAGACTACTAGATTGAGGAGCTCCGGCAAGAAACACGGTGCTACCGATGCTGAAGAATGTTGTGATGTTAATGCACTGGAACTAGAGGATATGTCCTCTCAGATTGAGAGGGAGTTTCTACGGGAAGTTGAGCATGCTGAGGAACTTGCCAAGGTCATCGAGCCTGGTATGGCCTTGGTTATTTAATATTTCTTAATTGTACAAAAATGTTTTAAATTTCCTATTTGTTTTATAATGTTGGTTCACAGTTTTTTATAGCCTGTGAGATCACATGATTTCATCCGACAATTCCGTTGTTTTCTGCTTATTTCTAAGCCAGTTGTGCTTATGGAAACTGTTGGATAGTAAATTATACTTTTTTAGGGTCTAACATTAAAACATCTTAGTTATTAAAATATGATGAAAAAGAAGTTGATTGTTAATAATCATTATTACCACAAGATGATAAAAATATGAGCTAGTGGTTGCATGCCAAGTGAGGGAGTGGATGGTGTGAGCTCTTGTTTCAGCTTGGCGCGTTTATAGGAATATGGAGCTTTATTACTGGGGTTTATTTCCATCTTCACACAAATAAACACGTTTATTAAAAGAGAATTTTTGTCATTGCATTGGAGGTTATAAAATGTTTCCTAGGCTATTATTAACAACATATTTTTGGGTCATTAATGTTTCTAAATTGAAAATGGTTGAAACATGGGTTGTGCATGTTCATTCTATAATGTTATATATTCATAATGATTGCAGGAAGTACAGAGATGCCTGACGCAATGGAAACGATATTTCAGGCTGCCCTTGCTTTGGGAAGACATGGTGGTGTAAGTATTTTTCCCCATCCATTTTAAGTTGTATTTGTTTTCTAACCAAACTTTATTGGTGAGGTTATGTCCTGTGCTTATAAAGTCTCATGTCATGGAAGAACTATCATGGGTTTTTGTTTTCTTGGGTTGGGGGACCTGCAAAGTTATGCTCTTTTGACGAAATTGTCTCCTCTGATTGAAGTATCTCTGAGGCTTACTGATTGATCCTTTCAAAACAGGCTTGGCTGGTTCCAGTTAACAAAATTTGTAACATGCTGGAGATAAAAATTGAAGAAATTTCCTCTCATAAGGATTATAAAACATGAAAAAACCACTGAGCTAAAGTTGTTTCTAAATGTGTCTTATTAATGAAAGACAACATATATTTGAATTCCTCAGAAAATTTTGAAATGCGGTGATAGATGTTGCTTGAAGTGAACTAGCTATCCACTTTCTCTTAATAAGTGGTATGCCTTGACAGGTAGATGAGCTCATGGGTGATATGGACAGTGCAGCTTTACTGTATTCAAAAGCAGTGCAATTGTTAAGTTTCCTGCTAAAGGAAGCACCATCTCTGATACTCAACCCACCATTTTCTCTAACAAACTCAGATCGATATAGGCTCCGGAATTACATTGAGATCCTTAAAAACCGGCAAGGTCATTCCCGGTCACAGAGGATGGCTCTTCTGAAGTGCCAGGATCAACCATAAAGCTAAAAATGCTAATGCTTTTTTAGGATGACCAGCTGTGTGTAAAACATTTATTTGTACAGATATTCTTTTGAGTGACTTGCAATTGGGTTGTTGAGAAATGATGGGTCAACCTGTATTCAAGTTGGATTATAGATTAGCCTCATTTCTGTGATTGATTGAATGATGAAATATGAATTTATTCGCCGCTTTGTGCACCTTTCTTGAAGCTTAAGTTTTTACATCATTATGTTGCCTCGATATTAGGTTCATTAGGCATATTGCCATTCTATCTAACCCAGTTTACTTCATCAGCTTATTATATTCCTTTTTAAACAGTGCTAGATTCCAGTATTTACAAAACAAGGAGGGCGGCAATTAATCTCAATTTGGTTATTTGTGGGGAACTGAAACCTGAGTGTGTTTCATAGAGTTATTACAGGTCTGTCTATAGCCTACCACTTGATGTCTCAAATTTACACTGAAGAAATACACCTATACAAATCATTCACGCCAGCATACACCTTGTTGCGCATGGCAAAGCAACTCCCAAGCACGAATAAGATTCAGAACACCAGAGGTGGACGCCCTGATGGTGGGGAGTGTTTTGTTTTCCTACATTCAATGTTAATCTTTAACCCCGACATGAGTTATAGTTCCAGCATGATGAAAGACAATATTAACTTGATGTCAATTTTCTTTTGAATATAAAACTCGAGTGTCTTGACCATTTAGATGCGCTATGAGTGCCATGTGCTCGACACACTAAGGGAGGGGACCTTTGTTGACGTAAGCTATGTCTTGCACGTCTATAATGGATTCCAAGGCTCTGCATTCGACCACTTTCTCTGGAGAGATCTAATGAGTATTCAAATGGTTATGTAGGTCTAACAACTGTTTTCTTCTCACTTTTCGGGAACAATAATAACACCAATAGGTGGATGTTATCCTTTGGTTGGATTCTTACTCCGAGTGTTGAGAGATATAATCCATAGATTTTCGTTCTGAACCTTAGACTTAATGATTTGAGTCACCTTGCTTGTTATAGTCCAACATTGAGCCTTTTAGGAGTGATAAGATATTGGTCTTTAGCAAATAGGACTCAATATTTTGCTGGTCGTTCTAGTAAGAATTACTTGCTAGTGGCTTTTGAGGATTGAGGTCTATTTTGATGTGATTAGTAGGAACGAGGTCCGTGACTTAGTTGTCAAGGTGGCGTTCGTCTTTGGCTTGTGCGTCAATGATGATACGCCCGCGATTGATGTTGCAAGTTAATGGCTTGAGATGCGAGGAGGCTTACACCAGGAATGATGTGAGGAAAGGGAGTGACATGCTCCAGGCGATACCTCCTGATCGTGCCTAGAGAATTAGATGTAAGATTTATTTTGTATGAACTAAATAAAATCAATCAATCAATTATAATTCCAAGATATACGCACAAATTATAAAATACTAAATTAAATTTTAGGATTTTAAAAATCTTGAATCGCCAAATAATTTGAATTCATAAAGTGTCTGAAATTACCTGCTAAGATTACCTCTTAATACAATTTGGTCTTCTAGTCCAAAAACCTCCTTGAATGACAACTTTAAATGGGTAAGTTATACTACATGTATAATACATTAAGCTTCGAAATAGAGACTAAATTAATATGTAATAGGTTAATTAATCTTCCATCAAGATCCAATAAACCTTATGGGCCACATTTATATTATCCACTCAAATTATAACTTTTAAATATATTGGGTTTATCTTTATGGATTACTTAAACTCATTTATAAATTGACATTAGACTATTTAATTATCTAATTTTATTAAATTAAAAATGTAATTAATATTAGTCTACATCAACAAATTTCTAACATTAGACTTTGAACAACGAAGACAATTTCTAACATTAGACTCTGAACAACGAAGACAATTAGTTCCTGAGCTTCAATTTCCTTGGGATGCATATCCCTTGTTGGCTTTGTCTACTTGTACGTGGAGTAAGTCATGTTATAGAATTCTTCCTTAGAGGGGTTTGAAAGAGATGCTAGGATTCATTTTCCTGTTGGTAGACGTTTGGGGGAGCAGTATGCTACAAATTGACAACATGCTAACATGTTTATCATGATAGGGTTCTCCGCCTAGCACTAAATATTAATGAGATTTTTCGTCACCAACTAATATACATAATTTAAAAACTCGCACAAATTAAACTATAATAGTGGCGTTGAGGGTCCAATAATGAACCTTGATATCCACTGCCATAATATAATTTGTGCGTAGAGAAAAAATTGTACATAAAAGTTTTTTTAACATAGTTCAACCCATTGTTTAATAAATTACATTCACGATTATGAAATTGATAGCTTTGGGAGAATGATTTGGCAAAGTGAAAGTAAAGATTACAAAAGAATGTCCTCATGGGGATTTGAATACAAAGGGACACCCTTGGTGAGATTGTTAGGTTTGAAGAGACATCATGCGGATAGAGAACTATAATGTTGTGCAGATAAATTAGACCACCATTGCAAAACATTATAATGATCAAACTTTGATCTCTTGGTATCTTTCAAGACTTTATTCTTGACTCACGTGTTCGACAGTGACAGACGGCTGCAAGGAATTTGAGAAATGAGCTCGTATTGGGGAAGATATGGAATCAGACTTTGATTTTTGATGGTGGTAGATTCAGAGACTTGGTAAAGGATATGGCTTTTCCAATTTTTTGTGGAAAAAATGATAGTAGAAATGTCTATGTGAAGACAAAACGGAGGCTTATTGTCATGAGTCATATGACAGTTACATGCTGAACCACAATCTGGTGTGGCAACAACTATTGTTACAAAAGAGGGAGATGATGGTAATTGGTTGGGAAGGAAGAGATGTTAATATTTTGGAGCCAATCTATGAATCAAAAACTGTGGGGAAATGTTTGATGGCAATGGTGGGGATATAAATTGAACAACAGCAGAGGTGAAGGCGGTGGTGGTGGAGGTAGACATGTCAATGGGTCGGGTAAGACCTTAGGCTTGCATAGTAATGGGCCTTTGGGCCGAGACAGTCCATGAATTTTTGAAGGCCCAAGGTCTAGCTCTATATATATATAAAATCAACCCTTAATCGAGACGACCCATTTAAACAATTTTTTTTAATTTGATTAAAATTTTTAAGCACAAATTATTTTTTAATTATTAAAACAGAGGACAGTATCCCGAATATTTTTTTTTATAATCTCTCACTTCTGACGGAAAAATACCGTGGTTACATGATGAAAAATATTATAAGTTTATAACATAAGACAAATAAATTAATTTACATGTTTTATAATTACAAACATAAATAAAATATTATGCCATAAGATTTATCTAATCATTTTCAACGTCCAAATTTTTGAATTCATTTGGCATTGGATTTATTTGACATTGGATCTATTTATAATATTTTGTAATGATAAAATTGAAATAAAAATAAAATTATAAACAAAAAAAATTGTTATTTGCCAATTCAGACAGTTTTTAAAAGAGAATTGGTGAAAGAAAATGAGATTGAGAATATAATGAAATAATTGAGATCGAGAGATTTGGAAATAAAAAAAATTTGGATTGATTTATATAGAAAAAATAAAAAATAAAACAAGCCATTGAAGGCCTCTGCCACAAGCAGCAACTGAAATTTCTACCTTTTTTTTTTTTAAATTTTTAAACAGTGTCTGACTGAGTTGGCTTATGAGTCTAATATTAAAGCCTACAATCCGATTCAAAAGGCTCATAGGTCATGTCTGACACGCTATAATGCCCGGTCGAATCTCTATTTGATCTAATCCAATTGACATGTCTAAGCCGGGGTGATGACAATGATGATAATCATAAGAGAGAATAGGAGTTTAGACCAATTATGAAATTTGAAGAGATCATGAAGGAGGTGGAGGCTTAAAGAGCTAGTCTTCCTTCAGATATGATCGAGGCTGCTAAGAATGTGGCCTTTCGTCCAATACCCGCTATCAGATCATCAATGGAATGGAGCGTTTGATCGAAGCATCACCCCTGACAAAGCAGATTCCACCATTTACAATGGCTTTCACGGTCGGTGTGAGACTCGCCGACAATGTCTATGGTGGCATGTAATTTGTAGACTAAGCTTATGTGTATTATCACGTGATCATGTGTACACATCAACTGTGTATCTATTTGTATCTACAATGTAGTAAACATAATTTTATTGTATAAGAAAAGGGGGGGAAATAGATGTTTTTATATGTAAATAAAAGTTAGTGAATGATAAGCCTAGCTTTTCAGGAAAACAAAAGAAGTACAATCTCTAGTAGTTGCCCTCCATTCATGTGCTTTTTCTTAAAGTGTCTATGACAACCAATTAACAATGATCAAATTTTCTTACCCACATGAAGGTTTAACATTTTCTCTCTTTAATGATACATAATGCAACTAGAAAATTGTTATAACAATTGCGAGGCCAAAAGATTATTTCCCACTTAAGTTTTAGTCTAATCTCAAAAGCACACCTGCGGCAATTTAAAAACCTAAACATTCACTCATAGGTTAACTATTATTAAAATTTTTTGTTAAATGCAAAAGTAAAATTTGGAATCGAGGAGTCTTTATCAATTCAGACAAATTGACGTATCTTCATTGATTTGTATGAAATCGATGAAAATATGTTGATTCCAGAAGAATCACGTCGGAGAGATAAGTGGATATTTGAATTTCTGAGGTTTTAAGATTTAGTGGTAAAATGATGATTTTATCCTTACCTTTAATTAAAAATTTTAATAGCAATTAGTTCATAAGTGGATATTTGAATTTCTGAACTATTGTGAGTATGTATTTTAGATTGGGCTAAAACTTGGATGGAAAATAATCCTTTGGCCTAATTACAAAAATAGGAAGTTTAGTGTTATGAAATAATGTTGACATGTAACATTAATGCAAAGAATTCAAGTCCTACAACAGAAACTGTAAATTCCGATAACTTTGATAGTTAGTGCAAACTGCAAAATCTAAATCTTAGGATCACATTTATGAGTTCGACACACAAGTTCAACACTTCATAGAATTGCCATCACTCAGTTCTTTAGTTTTGCAAGGAGGGGTATGAAGATGGTGAAAGAAGAGGATCCCATTTATTCAACTTCCTTCAGTCATAATCTCTCACTTCCTGCACCTTATACGTTTGCTCCTCGTATTTCCACAAGATCAAGAGGAGGATGGAGAGCCGTAAAATATATTCTGGGTAATGAAATGAAATGGAAATCTTTTTACAATTAGCATTTCCCATGATTCTTTATGTGTACATTTTCATTTCATGGATCTTTTGTTGTTTGTATTGTTCAGGAAATGAGACGTTCGAGAAGTTGGCTTCCATGAGTTTGATCGCCAACATCACTGTTTATCTACGAACCAGATATAATATGGATGGCATTCTTTTGGTTAATGTGGTTAGTATTTGGTCTGGAACCTCCAATTTAACAGCTATACCAGGTGCTCTGATTTCTGATACATACCTCGGCAGGTTCAAGACCCTCCTCTTCGGCTCCATATCCTCCTTTCTGGTATAAATATTCATGCCCAAACATAAAAATTATGTCAATTTAATAAGATCTGGAATGTGATTGTGTATTCTTTAATGTTAGATAGAATCTTGTGTCTTCCAGGATGATATGGAGGGTTCAATTGATTTCTCTGTAATTTGTTGGATGGCTGAATTGATTATCAGTTTCCTGTGGATGTGTTCATGTTAACATACATCTTATGTTAATTATAATCTATTAGAACAGTTACACTCTTAGGTAAATTCCAAATTGGCAAAACATGGGAGAAATACTGAATTTTTTGTTGCAAAACCCAAAAAAAAAAATATGATGGACTCTTTGTTCAAAGCGGGTCAGGATATTGGATCAGAGATATTACAGATGATATCAAAGCCACTCCGCGTTTCTCTTGAGTAATAGTGACATAAACCTTAGCGAGGACCAAGTCCCTTAAAGGGGTGTCCACTTTGCAATGTGCAACCTCGTTTAAGTTGTCTAAGCTCCTTAAGTCAATATGCATTTTGGGTTGCAAAATCCAATAGCAAAACTATGATGAACCGTGTGTCTAAAATAAACAATATTTTGACAGAACCAACGATGTTACAAAAACAACTTTGCTATGAATCTTGGAACAAGAATATGTTTATTGAAAATCTGAGGTTTATTTTTACAGGGTATGGGAGTTATGACCATTACAGCATGGATACCTGACTTTAGACCCCCGTCCTGCAATGGAAGTGAATGTCAAAAGTCTGAGAACTGGCAACTGGGCATTCTGTATGCCGGTCTTGCATTACTCGCCATTGGATCTGGAGGCATTAGACCTTGCAACGTTGCGTTTGGGGCAGACCAATTTGATGTTTCAACGGACAAGGGGAAGCATCAACTAGAGAGCTTCTTCAATTGGTGGTACTTTTCATTTACTTTGGCCCTTATTGTAGCTCTTACTGCGGTTGTCTACATTCAGACTAATGTCAGTTGGATTCTCGGCTTCGCCATCCCAACCGGCTGTTTTCTTCTCTCTATAATCATTTTCTTGATGGGTTATCATACTTATATTCTCAAGGAGCCTCAAGGAAGTGTTTTTATTGACATGGCCAAAGTGATCACAGCTGCTATTAGGAAGCGCAAAGTAACTGTCGCCCAAGTTTCAGAAGTCTCCCTTTACGATCCTCCCTTGCCTGCATCAGTTTCAGAGACGAAAAAAATTCCCCATAGCAATAGATTCAGTTGCCTTGACAAGGCTGCTGTGATACTCAATCCAAGTGAATTGGATAACCAAGGGAAGGCGAAGAATGAATGGAGATTATGCAGCGTGCTACAAGTCGAACAACTGAAAATGTTGGTGGGAATGTTTCCAGTTTGGGTTACAGGAATTATCTGTTTCATAGCCATGGACCAACAGAACACCATTGGGATGCTTCAAGCAATTCAGACTAACACAACAATTTGGGGTTTCAACGTGCCGCCTGGTTGGATGGGCCTAGTATCAATGATTTCACTCTCATCCTGGATATTCATTTATGAACGTATCTGTGTACCTCTGTCTCGTATCCTGACCGGAAAGAAAAGAAGAATGACAATGAGACAAAGAATTAACACTGGCATTGTGATGTCAAGTTTCAGCTTATTGGTAGCTGGTTTTATGGAACAGAAGCGAAGAGTCTCAGCTTTAGAACAAAAGTCATTTAAGTCATCTCTAAGTATTCTAGCCCTGGTCCCACAATTTTGCCTCTCAGGATTGACAGAAGCCTTTGCTGCAGTGGCCTTAATGGAATTTTTAACCACAGAATTGCCAGAATCCATGAGAACTGTTTCGGGGGCAACATTCTTTCTGAGCTTATCAATTGCAAGCTATTTGAACTCCTTTCTAGTAAATGTGATTCATGGTATAACTGGTAAAAATGGAGCTGTCCCATGGCTTGGTGGCACTGATCTTAACAAAGATACCCTGGAATATTTCTATTTCTTGATTGCAGGAATTGAAGTGTTGAATCTTATATATTTCAATGTCTTTGCATACCGATTTTGTCCTCAAGAAAAAGATCCCAATTCCAGAAAGGAAGAAAAGCAGGAGATTGCTGAATCTGTTTAACTTAATGTTCAAGTTCAACATGAATAATTTAGGTTATTCTTCTTCATCTCTCTCAAGCATGTACATCTATTACATTTTTTTCTGTGTTTAGGCAAACTTAGACTAATTCAAACAATCATATTTTTTTATTAACATAAGAAAGTATACAAATTTTGATTATCTTTTTCAATATGAAAAACCATTCCCATCAAATCATTGTAGGGTTCCATGTACACCTCTTCTTGCAAGTGTCAATGTGGAAATCATTGTTCACATTGAATTGTTGAAGTTTCCATTCAAAATGAGCAAGTAGAGATGATAGATTCTTACATTTTCATTTCATACCACCGGAGCAAAAGTCTCTTGGTAATCTATCCCATAGGTTTAAGCATATCCTTTCACAAATAGGCAACGTTTGGTCCGGAAAACTATGCTTGGTGCACGGTTAAGCTACAAAACAACATCTCACCGTCTAATTTGCCGCAAAAAGATTGAAGCCATAGGTCGCCTCCAAAAGTGTCAAGTGGAAGAGAGAAAATTCTTTTGGATCGAGAGTGAGAGAGAAACAAAAATATTTTTCCATTGTTTTGTCTCTTATGCACACTCTAAACTCATCGTTTTAACATTTGCAAATCACACCGTTTTTTAACTAAGTGTAAGCAGCCACTAACCCTGTTAAAAAAGATTTATTCTTCTTGGCATCCTCCCTCGAACCAAAACACAGTGCATGACTTGAAAAGGAAGAATAAAACTACAGTATGCCAACAGGGTTCAAACAAACCTTTTGGCCAAAACTATTTTGTCTTGGCAACAGAACCATGGACCACCTCCAACTAACAAAGCATCAACAAAGCAAATGGCAATCAATCACTTGTGGCTGCAATTTTTTTGCAAGTTTCTGCAGGACCAATCTACCTGTGACCTTAAGAATTTTGTGACATGCTTGCTGGGTATTTGCTGCTTCCCCTATTGCAGAAAGCTGCAATCATATGCTATCATTCCCTGATTAACATATTTAATGTTACAACTGTATTGATTTTAACAGTTTCTAATGCTAACAAATTTCAGTTCTCTATAGGAAAAATGTCAAAATGGAAAACAGAAATATCTTTGTATGGCTTTTAACCTCCACCAACAGATTCTTCTTCTTCTTTTACTATATATTGGTAATTACAGACCTTCCCATTTCTCCACTAGTGTAACACCTTGTCTTCCCTTGACCTGTTCTTCTTATTTTATTCCTCAGAATATTTTTCTGCAGAATTAGTATATATGTAGAAAAATTTGTTAATGTTTTGTTGCTTGATGAAAATATAGAGAGTGATAAAGTAGTAACTAGTGGATCAAAAGTGAGTATTTCCGCAGGTAGCAAAATCGAAAGAAGATTTTCTTAATAGAAGAACAAAGCATTAATAGATCTGAAGTTTCACTTTAAGTTATTCTCTGATATTTAACAATTAAGAATATCATCATTTAATCGACTTCGTTTATATTGCCCAATAAATTCGGATGAATGAAAGTGGGTTATCTAAGCTTTTCACCTTCTAAATATCATCTTCGGAACTCTAATTTCCAGCATTGAATTTACCTGCAGAATTTCTTCCACTTTGAAGCAAAAAGTTAAAGAAAAAGCTAACAAAAAAGGACTTTCAAGGGTTCTGTATTTCTCTTCGTAGGACAAAGTTCATACCAACTGAAGGCATTGTGTAGGGGGAAAGACTTTGGATCTTGTATTACCCATTTATGTGGAAGTTTCATATTCTTCCTCGCTGAAAGGATGGCAAGAAGTTGGCTGAGAGCAAAGAGGGTATTATGGTGCACTTGTACAGATCACTTAAGAAGACATATGAAATGATTTTGATATCATTTATAATAACCCTAGTTTAATAGACCGAGGTATTATTAAGATATTATCCATTTTGACATATAATTTATCATGATTTTATTTTTGGGTTTTATAACTCAAAACGATTAGAGGCTATTTAATTGGTCATATTTTAACATCCCAAATAATGTGGCATGTATACACATATCCAATACCTTCTTTTGTTGATGTGGGAGTTGTCTCAGGTTGTCACATGCTGCAAAAATCCAAGAAAAAATAACCATAAAACATATAATTTTTTAAGCTATAGAAAGTTTATTAACCATCGTAGACAATTATAATTATATATAACACTTCTATATATTAAATTGTTATTCTCTGTCACATACAATATGTACTCATGGATTCAATATTTGTGTTTCAACACAGCATCAAAACTGTCGATGATGCTGGGTGGTTTTGGAGCTTTCAGCCTCCTTCAAGAACATGGCTTTACCAAACCTAACCCAAAAAAAGAAGAAGAAGAAGAAGGAAAGAAAACAACATACAAATGCATGGATAAACAAATAAAAATATACCCAACAAAGAGGCAAGGCTCTCATTTTGCAAGATAGATACATATAGTTGTAGCCAGCCACCTTGCACAAGTAGATTAATCACTCAAAGATTCAAAAACAAAGTTTTGTACTGCCATTAAGGAAAACGTAACCTGCATCCTAAGATCTAGATACAACTAATATGCCGATCCAAACCTCAGGATGCAGATTATGCTATCCTCATCAATATCATCTCCACATACCAAAAAAAAAGAAATATAATGGAAAGTAACAAGCTTCAATGATGGAGAGCTTGAGTTCCTATTCCACATGGGTAATGATAGGATTTTATAATGCGACATAAAGTGAACATGATTTATTCCCTAAGTTGGGCCGATATGTTGTAAATGAACATCATTGATTCTGTTCCTCTTAGACCAATTATCGGCTAGGATCTTTTTTTACGCAGACAATGATGTTTCGATGTTGACTGCTTTTTGACGGTCACTGAGATCCTCTGTTGCTATATAATTGTAAAAAGATTCTCTTCCAAATTATAGTAAAAAACCCACCTCACAGATGTTTAGTATTGTAGAAGAATAAGTCTGCAAATGAAGAATCTAATTCAAGCTTTCTGATATGCATGTGCTCGTCATGCTCATTCAACGAAAAGTAAGGAGGGCTACATTTGATTTACAGTTGTTGGTCGCCATCGGCTTTTAAACAGTAGCGTAGCATATTCTATTCTCTCCGCTATTCAAAACAGATTATTCCATCTCCCAAGTATACAGCAGGCTTTGTTTAATTTGACATGCATCAAAATCGTGAGCAAGTGGCTTAATTGATTAGCGATATTTTCATCACAATAGTGTTCTCTTTAATTGTTCCAATGGCTTCCTATCTATTGGCTGAGTTTTAGGCTAACTTCATTGAATTTCTGCAAGTGGAATCTTATTTGTTCTTCTTCTAAACCAAGTAACAAGCGATGAAAATTGATGCCAAGAGTATGCAAATCGAATTTAAGTTAGAATTATGGATATCTATCCAGCTCACATTATGGTATAATAAGAACCTTACTGGAATAGATGCAAAGGCTGTTATATTTTCCAAAGGGGCCTGCATGCAGCTTATTCTAAGATAATTCCATTTGCTTAACATAATCTTATTAAAAGATATTAGAATACATTTCAAATATATATTTTCCTCTGTTAGAATATATCCTAAATATACGATTTCCTAGGTTAATAGATATTTTAAATATATAATTTTCTTTTTTACATTATTGTACATTGATTACATTGATTTATATTTCTATAAATTCATGTATTATTCAGATATATACAATATATACACACACATATATATTGGTTACTTGGGTTGTCTGTATTTATTAGATAGATAAACTTAATACATAATAATTAAACTCACAATCAATACACCAGATAAAGTCGAGGTTTCATAATCTCCCTTTTGCGTCTTCTAACAAATAATTCTCTTTTAAGTTTATTAATAACATAGCTTTTGGCACATGAATTGCAAAATCCATCAAGGACTCACTACAGACAGAAATGAAATTAAACTAATAAAAAAATTTAAGTATATATAATCGCAATCATCTCATCTTTACCATTGCTTTTCTCGCCAAACATGCAAGATTTTCAACATTGACATTAACACTTTTACTCTTGAGAAAATTAGTTTGTTGTTTCATAAAATATAAAAGACTACAAAAAGCTATCTCTTGCTTATTCTGGGATTTTGTTTCAATATGTAGGCTAAAGCCAATATACTTTGATTAGAAAATTAGAGCTTTTGGTCTTGAGGTTAAGATATTAAAAGTAAATTTTGCATGAGTTGTGTATTGTGCAATCCATTTGCCTTACACACCCTATAGTACTGTTATGTCATGACTATATCCTATTGTAGGCGTGTGTTGAGAGAATTTTACAAACATTCTTTCATAACAACCCTCATCATGAGAACATAATAAAAAACTATTATGAGAAATTATGTTTCAATTTCATGGGTATTACAAAATACTCTGACTACGAAATCTATCCCACACATATTTATGAATATACTAGCTCCTCATGTGTATAATGGGATCATTTTTCACATATGCTCTATGGATCGCTAATTATCTATGTGCTGAACAGAATCAGTTCCAAACATGACTACACCCTAACTTAAGGGAAACATGCTTAGAAGACTCATCTCATGTAAAATTGAACTATGATATGTTTTTATGTAACTAATGTGCACATACTCGAGTCATTATCATAACTCAAACACTTATTTAGCTTTCACCCTTAACTTTCTTTCATGTCTGAATGTTGTATGTGCACTTTCTTGGCATGACTTGATATTATCATATACCCTATATGTTCATTCAAATTATCGGGACTTTGCTACAAACGAATGAGCATTTACTATGAACGTCTATTCATTTTTTGTTCTAATGCACGACTAAATATCTCAGATTAATGGGTGTGCATCCCTTCCTCTTGTAAATGACTTTCTAATTCACAAACATATATAACCATGACCAAATGCAATGCATTCTATGTAATTCAATATAGAGTTTATAAATAAACTTTAAATGATAAGAGGGATTACGAATACAAATGCGAGATAAAAAAATGAAAATAGTTGATGAGGTATGATTGATTATAAGATAGATGTTCCTACTTACTGATTGTTTATCACTCATACTTTTCTATTTGATTCTATATGTGAGACATAACAGTCATGAGACGGTTAGTTAGCGACGGAGCAACATGAGAGGAACTCTTTTTGCAATTTCATAGCCTATTGATGTTTTGTTTATCTTACATAAATTATGGATTCCGTACACACGCTTGGATATTATGTTTATAACACTTGGTGTTACTTTTGTGATTTGCTTTATCTAAGGGTATTTTGGTAATTTTGAGTTGTTAATTATTTAATTGTCATTTTATGCATTCAATACGTCAAGTATAACGACCCTTGCAGGTAGGTATGTCAGTGTGAAATCAATTCGTTGAAAGCACAAAATAAAAAGACTTGGTTCCGTTTGCGTGAAGTTAGGGTCTGGGGTTTGCCAACAATCTGGTCTCCTAACTACCAAGAACTGGGCCTCAGAATCGATAAAGACCAAGCACACTCACCAGCTCACTGAATATTTATTGGCCCATTCTATAATTATTAGGCTGGAAAGAGTAAAATTAAAGAAGAAAATTGTACAAAGTTTGCAATTATTGTGAAGCAACTCTCCCCACTGGTACATATTAAGTGAAAAAGCAAATGACGGTGATCGGACTAGTTATTTCATAGGTTTATGATTTAATCAGTTCCACCAAGGATTGGTCGGTTCAATTTATTATTAAATTATAATAAATAAATTTTATTTAAAAATATATAAAAATAAAATTAATCAAAATATTCAGACTTATAATAATTAAAATATATCATTTTTAAAGAATAATAACCATTCATTTGATTTCAATAAAAAATATATTTATCTTATGATAAAGAAAAAAACATAATTCTGTAATTCATTATTTATAGAAAATATTTTAATAAATATAAGATACTATTTTCTCCTTATAAACCTTAGAAATTCATCTAATCTAATCTAAAATAATCAAATTACTAAAAAATAATTAAATTTTTTTTTAAATACCTCAAATTTTGGGCAAACCCGATTTTTTAGATTTTGACCAAGTTTAATTGAGTCAACAAGCAAACCATTCTTTAATATTACCCAAATTTGAATTAAAACCGATTCTCGATTCAACAGGTTGAACTACCCACTCTAGTTTTCAAAATAGTGTGAAAAAGCATTAGAAGTTTGCTCATTCTACTATATAGTCGAATAGAGTATTATATTATACGGTTTTTAAAAAGTAAAATAATAAAAAATTTAATTGACATTTCATCATTTTAGAAAATCTCATACACCTCTAAAAATTTAAGATTTCTAATATATATTTCTATTATATCATTATTTTTTTAAATATATTAATCTATAATATATAATATATATCATATCATATAATACACATATTTATTTAATATATCTTATAATATATATCATTTCTTACTTATATTGTATCATATTATATAATACATATTATATATATAGTATGATATTAACACCTATAAATGATCCCATTATATAAACAACATAAAACCATAGATATATATTTTTATTTTTTAATACAAAATTACATAAATTGATAATATCTCATTTTAGGGAAACTAACTTACCCCCTTTCACCAATGATTATGTCTTTCATTTTTTTTTTTTTCCTTTAACTAGAAGATGAATCAAGTTGTCACAAGTATATATCACTAAAAAATCCTCACAAACTGCGGGAATTGTGTACAATCTGGCTTAATTCACTTAAGGCAGCCTAGGCTTTCAATATCAAGGCTTCATTCTGGCTGAAAGCAATACTCTAAGGGCTCTATAACCTTGACTTGCTTGCTGGTCTTAAAAAAGTATCATATTTCTTATCATATAGGTGATAAATTTACAGAAGAATTTTACACCAATCACTTAAGTCATTTGCACCTTTTACAGGTTGATGACGTACACTGTGATAGCACGCCTGATGTCCTTAGAGTGCAATCATTTGACCACTCCAGCTTGTCTCAGCATCGAATTCAGATTTGAATATAAGCACACCAAGGAGAAACTTTGTTAGTCATTCCAATATAAATGATGCCAGGACAGATTTTAGCCTGAAGAAGATAGATATATTCAACCCACAAAATCATGCAAAAGTTGGCCTCCAACAACGTCCCTTCCAAAATGGCGATTCTGTGCTTCATAACCACCCAAAACATACCCCTCATTAGTTGTCTCAAGGCCAAGCCCAAATCGCTGAACACTCATAGAAGGATAGGGTTCTGATATACCGATCCCATGATTTTGATGAAGGCCGAGTGTTAAGGAAACACCACTACTGCCACCTCCCATGCTCACACCAACAGCAGCATGTGGATGCCTTGACATGCTGTCGTAAGACAAGTTTGGGTGTCCCTCACCTACCGGAATATCAGGAAATTCGTTTCTTGTGCGTTTGGATGGCGTGTCTGGGAACCTGTGGGTGGAGGTGGATGGGTTTTCAGATGGAAGAGAGTTTGAGGAAGGTAAACGGTCCATTGGGCGATCGGCATTTCTTTCCTCTCCATGGGAAGCTTTCTGATTTTGCCGGGTTTCTAGCATGTGTATCTCTTCAACCATTGGCTTCCAAAGCCTAACTCTAGCATTGATAAACCAATTAGAAACCTGGTTCACAAGTGTATATCATCAGAAATTGACTGAATCACTACCCGAAAATTCAGAGGCATATTAAAATAACTTATATGTGATCCGGTGATAATTGATCTTGATGCTAGTAGGCACAAACCTTTCAGATACAAGTAACTAAAACAATAAATCAACAAGCTAAATAAAATAATGCTCACCTGGCTCCGAGATAGACCAGTTTGTTTTGCCAACATTATCTTGTCCGTATCAGTAGGATAACTGTAATACAAATCAATAGCCTGAGAACGTTAATTAACATATGTATCTAAATAAGCTTTTTCCAAACTGAAGAACAGATGTTTTTCAAGCCAAATTCAGCATAATTATTTAACTGCGACTCCATATACAAAGACTAAGTTTTGCAGGCAGAAGTTTGTAGTCAAACAATTTTCATGGTAACTGCACTTACGGATGTAGGAAGTGTTCAAATAACCATGCCCGGAGAACAGTCACAGCACGCTCAGGAAGTCCCCTTTGGGGTCGCCAAACAGGTTGCCGTTCAAGGAATCCAGAGTTATGTGCAGCTCTATGTCCATAAAGACCTCTATCGCTGCTTCCAAATGTGGCAGCCTCTTCTTTCCCATGGTTTATTTGACCTTGAACCTTATTTGTGAACTGAAGCTGGTTGGTAATTGCATTTGTCAAGCTTCTAAAATGCTTAGACATGGCTTTTAAAGCCAGGTTAGCATAGGGAGCAGCATTGCCAAGCCCGGCAACATACTCAAAAGAAGCAACTACTGCTTGCATTTGCTGATAGTATTGCTTATATCTCCAGTAAACCTAATGCAGATAAAAAGAACAAAAACGGGGTAAGTTTTCTATACTTCGAGTCTATGAGAAAAGACAAGGAAATAACAGGTTCATGTGCAAGAACAAGAATCTAATAATCCATGTGCAATAATATTTATAAGATCCCAATCATAACAACTTGGTGAAACAGGTCACAAATTACTTTATTTTCCAAAGAGGAGAACAAGGAGAAAAAAATTACCACCGACACATAACAATGGTAATGCCTCACTCATGCCCCCATGTTTTGATGAAGGAATAAATGAACTACATGTTTAACAAACACTTTACAAAAGCACCAAACTGTTGAGCCTGGATAACAATTTTTCATATTTCAATTGTGTTAGTCACAGGTAACTTGTCTCTTCAAGCCATGCACCATCCTCACTAGAAAATCAACAGTAGAGTTCGGCACAAGATAAAATGACATGGAGATTGGCGTTTACCATTCATAAAGCAGAAAAAATAATATTCAACTCTAGCAAAGAAGAATAGTTAGATTCTTAACAAAGCTAAAATTTTATATTATAATTAAGACAACTGTACAACACACAGACAACTAAATAACTTCAAAAGATTTTGTTAATATAATTTTATGCGTACACACAGATCATAAATGATACTGACTAGTTAAGAGACAAACCAGAAAACCACCACACAAAAACTGATATTAATCCAAGCCTTACTAGTTTACCTACCAGTCAAAGTCAAGTTTCAACGAGAAGCTATGCTAACTAGACGTATATCAAATGATTATCAGGAAACACAGAATTGAATCAGCTTGTAATAATGTATTACAACTAAGATAAATTAGACCACTCAACAAGAAATCATTCACCATTACTTTCAACCCTTTGTATGACAAGTAAAACAAATTTAACAGGCCAATAAGTTACACATCCCTTGCCTTTGATTTACTCCAGACCATAGGCGCTGGCCTATGTCTTTTTTCCCCAATCAAACTGCCTTAAGTCAAAAGAAAACCAGCGAGACATTTGACATTGAATATTTTCTAGAACTATTGATTGTGTGGCCAATATTTCTCATGAGTTTGCTTTCCCACTTCAGCATAAAAATAATGTGCAACAACACTCCAATTATTAAAGAAAACTAATAATATCCAATCCTATAGCACCTTTTTCAAATTCTCTCATCAGTTTGTCAAATTTATCCTTCAATAATATCGATAAAGCAGCAATGGGCAAATATCAAATAAACTTCAAAACACTATTTCAGCTTAACAACTGCATTCACTTGATGGTGCACAAAATATCATGCAGGGATCGACGGGTCCAGGCACAATATCAATTCATATGCCAACAAGCAAAAGGAGTTGCACATGGAAGAATTATAACATCTAAACCCTTTACCTAATTATATGCCTTGTGAGCGGCCAGAATTACATCTAACTAGATAACTCAGCAAGTTTAGACAAAGTACTGAACAGAGGCCAATCCATATGAAAAAGGAGACACCTAATTTTCCTCTACACTCTTCTTCTCTAGGTTTGCATCACCATTATGCTGTTTACAAGCTTTTTTGGAGTATAGATCTTTTCAAATGGATTCTTTCAATCACTTTAAGCACATTACGCTCCAAACTTGGCAAAGGTGTCGCCTGTTTAACTCTTTCTATGGTTGTCAGACACTTTATAACACTAATCTCTGTGCATATATTCCTTCCTATCACCTTTTCAATAAAGATGATTTTGTAATCACCGAGGCCATCTATTCATCAACCACAAGAATCTAATTCATACAGAATAAACTTGAGGAAGGTATAAATTACACATTCTCTTAAACAAATCAGCATAGATAACATTCTCCATTGTTACAAGAACTATCAGTAATTTATTTACCGTACACCAGTACAAAAAAAAGCTCCTATGATAAGAAATATTATTTGAGTTCATTAGAAAGAGATGTCGAAGGAAGATTGAAAAGGATAGTTAATGACACTGAGCCATGAGAACTTAAAATTACATGACTAAGCTGCAGAAAAGGAGTTGTAAAATGACTACTCAATCGAATATGAAACATGAACTATCTCAAAATAAAAACCTTTAAAGAAAAACGAGTTGGATTTAAGGAAAAAAAACTGAAATAGGGGGCACTGATGAGAACAGCATTATATCAGAGTAAAGAAAGCAAACCTCGTCGAGCATAGAAAGCAGCCTGGACTTCTTACTTGTGTTCTCACTACCTTCTCCAACACCAAGAGGATCATCAACAAGTCCACTAGAGCTTAAATTTACTAATGGAGGATCCATTAACGAAGAATGAACAGTCATTTTTTCGGCGTATATAGCCTGACCAACATCGCAAATCTCCTCCAGCAACTGCTGTGCAGGTTTTAAGAATTTAGATCCTCTCAAAATCGAAGAATAACCCGTAAATGGTCCGAGAGGGACGGAACTCCTAGATGGCTCATTGGAGGTGGAGCCACCGCCACTACCGCCAACAATTCCTGTAGCGATATATCCACCAGGGCTAGTAACTTTATCTCCATAAATTGTGGACCCATATCTTTGAAGATTTAGCTCTAGAGGAAGATTGTTTTGGTTGTTACTGTGAGAAGATAAAGATAAAGATAAGGGTTCGGGTTTAAAGACAACAACTTCACCACTACCACCATTATAGGACTGATCAAAATCTCTAAGGTTTTGGAGGTTATGTGGGGCGTAAAGAAAGGGGCTATTGTTAATATCTTGAATGGAACTAGGGTTGAGATGCAAAGAAGACTGAGGATCCAAATAAGGATGGAGTGAAGTAGAAGTAGAAGAAGAGCCATTAACGATCCCACCAACAAAACCCATTAAATTCATACCTTCTTCTTTAACAACAGAAACTGGGTTAGCTTTAATGGGGTCAGCAGAAGCTGAGATTGGATTGTTGTTGTGGTGGAAGTCGTGGCCACTGGAGTTGGCACAGTTAAGCAAATCTGAAGAGAGAAGTGAAGGATCGTACAAAGGGAGTAAACCCGTGCAGCCTTGAAGAGTAGCCGTTGATTCAACACAGCCTGAATGGTTTTGAGCCACAATTCTTAGTTTATCTCTTCTGCTTTGTTGTGGGACATGGTAGGGCTCAAAACCCTCCGCCATAAGCACAAAGAAAGGAAAAGAAAAACCTCACCACTACACAGAAGAAAGAAGAAAAGAGAAAAACAGTTGCTACTTAAAAGGTAGATGAGGAGGTGTAAAGATACAAGAGAGGATGATAGTGACGGTGAAAGAGAGGGAACTGTGAAAGAGATGTCGCGATGATGAAATGAAGGGTTATCATGATCTTCAGAGCTGCCAATATGGCAGAGAGAGCGCAGGTTAACAGAGATACGTGGAGTGAAGAGATCGAGAATCGGAGTATAAGGTGCTCACTTCACCCATCCTAATAACACACTCTTACTAAGAAAACTTTCCTACAATCACTCACTCTCACACAAACACACAACACAACGCAACACAACACAACCCATAAACAACAAAATCTTTGTTTGTCACTCGCTCGCTCGCTCGCTCTCACTCTTGGCCATGTCTTTTTCCATAACGAAGGCTCTGGTAAGCATAGGGTTTCGAGCAACCGGACAACCACCGGCTATTTCCGGTAATAAATGAACTAAACTGTGTTTCAGATATTTCTGACAGGTCTTTTTTGGGATTTTGTCGTTTTCTACATTCTTGGGTTTATTCGATTTTATCTGATTGGATTGGAGTTAAATTGTTCTTAAGGCAAAAGTAATTACCAATTTATAAGAGAGGAAGAAGATGACGCACGTGAGAACACAGGAACAGGCCATCATCACCATCCCATATATATATATATATATAGATGCCTGAAATATGAATGAACAAAGAACGACTTCAAAATCTAATCAAACTTTGCCCTTCTCAACACTCATCCTTCTTCCTCAGCTTTTTCATTCTCGTTTAACGAGGTTTCTTTTTTTATTTGTTTCAGGTGGCCTGGAAATATATGTTTATTTTAATTTAAAACCCCAACCCACTTGTTAATTTATGTAGAATTATATATTAATCTTATTTTTTGAAGAGATTTGTTGTATTATTTAATCACTTTCATATCATTTCTTTCAGAAATATGTTTATGTTCATTCACGTAGACCCCTCAACAAACACTATTTTCTATTGCTTTCATTACGAGGTCATCTTCCTAACTTTCTTATTTTTGTCTCAGCCAACGAGTTTCATGCCACTACACTATCTCGTCTCCTAAACAAATTTAAATTATTAACTTAATTAGTGGAGATATCATTGTGATAATCAAATCACCTATTATATGTTATATTAAAAATTTAATGTTTTATATTATATAATAAATATTATATCATATAATATAATATAATGTTTAAAGGTAAAATAAAAAATTTGTCTTAAAATTTTAAAATTCTTCATATACATTTTTACTATATTATTATTTTTTCTAAAAAAATATTTTGATCTGTATTAATAAAATATATTGTATTGTACGATACATATCATTTTATACGATACATCCACTGTATCGTATTATTTCTATCAACAAAACTATATGCAAAACTTATATATAAACAATGATATGTCATTATGTAATTGATTGTTGTTTTATCTTTAATTTTTAACTATTCAATCACACAATCATATATCGTTATTTGTACATAAAATTATACACATAGTATTACCTTAATTCTATATACTTTATATACATATTATTTTTTTCTGTATTATATCATATCATAAAATATATATCGTATGTTATAGAATACTGATAATTATGATGTTATTATAATTGAAAAAAAGGGGGGGGGGGGGGGGGGGGGGGGAATTTCATGATTTTAAAATTAATGATTTTAATGTGGGTTTTACATATGAAGAACTATAATGATGGAATAAAAGAATGTTATTTTACATAAGTACTTAGCCTAGTGAGACCTTGTTTTTCATTCACTTTTGCGTCCACATGATGATGATTTGTGTTAAGGTAATTCTGTTAAGTAATTAATTAGACTCTAATTGAGATTAAAGACATAAAGGGTGTTTTTAAGTTATGAATGGAGGTAAATTAGTGTCGTAATCTCAAATTGTATCTAATAATTACAGATGTGGGTTGGAGTGATTAATAGTGCAAATGTTCCTTGTTTAAATTATTGATTAGTCTTGCATGCAGGGACATAGTTGTTGATTGGATTCTGAGTTGGAGTCTCCCTTTTTATACAATATAAAGACTTCACCTTTTCTTTTTTAACAAACTGCATTCCACTTTTGAAACAGTGTAGAATTAAGGAGAAAAAGTTACAGATCTTAAAGCATGGAGCACAACAGTAAAGCAATATTGCAACAGTACTCACGTAAATAATTATTTATTGCATAAGTGAAAATCTCGTCATATAATTAAATATTATTTTATTATTAATATTATTTAATCATACTGTGATATATCATATATGTATCTTAGGTTTAATAACTAACTTTATAATCATTATACTAAATAAGTTTAAAGTTTGATTTTGATATATTATCAGTAAGATTTAAACTTATATTCTCACGTTTTTATGGTTAGCATTGTTTTCTTCTGTTACTTAAACTACCACTTAAAAGTTACCGAGCATAATATTGACAAACCTCGAACCGCTTTTTCTTTTTTCCTAAGTAAAGCTTAAACCACTTTCTTTCAATTTTCAAATGCTACACTTTAGGGTCTAATGAGAACAAAGACCTTGTACAATATATTAACTATGATGAAACTTTTCCACAACCACCTATAATTGACCTCAGTTGAAAATACTCAAAGAGTATGTGAAATTAGCTTTATGATTTTTCAAACATTTAGTAATTTATCAAGGTAAAAAAATTGGGGGTAAATTTATTGATACATATGAGTTATTTTATAAAGTAATATTATTGGGTTTTAAGAGATATTGACACATTTTAGTAAGATTTAGGGGCAATTGGTTGAAGTATTAAAAGATTTTTTTGATAATCTATTTTTATTATTTATATTAATTTATTTGATATATTAAGTAATAAAAAATTTTGATAATATTCTATTATTAATGATGATGTGATATATAATATAAAAAGTAATCTGGTCAGTATCGTCACTTTAAATATAAAAAAATTATCAAGATAATTTTTATTTTTTTATAATTATATATTTATTTATTAATTTTTTATAACCAAAATATTTTTATTTTCAATTAATAGAACAACTAACATGAAAAATATTTTAAAATAATTATACCAAAAGTTATTTAAGTAAAATAACATCTTAGTATTATTTTATTACTTTTAATCAAACACATTAATTATTTAGACCTATCAAATTTTATCAAATATAGTAATAATTTATACTCAATATTTTTATAAATAATTTATCTTTAAAGTAATCTTTTATTTATTTTTATAATAAAAGGCTATTTTCCATCCTTAATATAATGGTCAAAGGATCTTTTTCTATCTAAATTTTAGCGTAATTTCAAAAGCACACTCGCACGTTTTAAAATCTAAACATCCACCCATAATTATTAGTATCTTATAATACGATATGATACAAATAAAAAATAATATGTATCATGAGGTATATAATAATTAATATAATATAATAAATATATCGTATAATACGATATATATTATTGATAAAGATCAATGCACTTTTTTAAAAAAATAATGATGTAATAAAGGTATATATGAGAAATTTAAATTTTTATAGGTGTTCGTGATATTTTATAAAATTGACAATACAATACGATATTCAATATACAATATATAAAATTAGATTTTTAATACACGATTTAACTATTATCCATTTACTTATAAGTAAACTATTATTAAAATTTTTTGCTAGAGATAAAAATAAAATTGTTATTTTACTACTAAACCCTAAAACCATTATAATTGACCTAAGTTTAAAATACTATAGAATATGGCTTTATAATTTTTTTTCAAAAGATATGTGACATATTTTATTAGGACTTCAAACAATAGTTTATAAAAGTTTATAGGCACATTAATAAATTGGTTGAGTTGGTTGTTCATTTGACTAAATCACCACCATAAATTTATGGATAAAATCTTTCGATGGAACCAAAACATTTAGCATTAATTGTAACCTGTGCAACTGCAAGAGCCTTTTAATTATGTTGCCTGTCCGTTGGACAGGATCCATTGGACGTTGGTTTTTCCCTCTGAAATTAAAAGAGCTTTAAATCATTGTACCATAAAAGTTGTACCCTTTGCTCTTCAATTTAGGGCAAATTCTATAATAATAAAAAAAATAATATTATGCCTATTTTTTATGAATAAATATTATTTTATTTATAATTTAAAATTATTTAAATATATATTGAGGTAATAATATATTATTAATATATTTAAATTATATAATATATATATATATAGTTTTATTATAATAAAAAGGCTAAAGGGCTATTTTTCATCAAGGTATAGTGAAAATATAAACACACACTGTGAGAGTTTAAAAATTTAAACATTTACTAATTCTTAAATTTTTATTAAAATTATCGTTAAATATAAGAATAAAACTATTATTTTAATAATATTATTAAAAATATATAATTTTATCTTTTTTTTTTAATTTTAAAAACTAACAACTTTATTCCTATCCAAAGTTTACAATTTTTGAATAGTCATATTTTTTGTCTCAAACTTTTTTTCTTTACCTCTCCAGCCATTGACAATCGTCAGTTTCCAAAATAAACTTGGACACCATCTTCGTCGTTGTCCCTCTTTTCTCCTAGGGACAAAGAACAACTACTACCCCATACCTAAAAATGACATTTGTCATTTAAATTTGGGCAACGAAATGTCATCTTTCGTTATCTTGTCTAGAGAGTGTCCTCCAGGAGAAAGAGCCGTTGGGAGAGAGAGGTCATCATTTGCGAGATTAGTTTATCGAATTTCAATATATCAAACCCTAGAGGAAAAAATAAATTTTTCAAAACTTTATTTTAGAAGAAAATTGTTAGTTTTCTAAATCAAATGAAAAAAATAAAATATAATTTTATTTATTTTAATATTACTGATAAAATAATAATTTGATCATGAACCCAAACAAAAAATTATTGAGTATGTGACAATAAACTAAACTTTGAATAAATATATGTTTATCTTTTCATCAAATCGTAGATGGGAAATAGTCCTTTAGCCTAATATTAAAATTAGATATTTTTATAGTAATTATTTATATAAATTAAAGTACCTAATTTCTCCCAATTGATATTATCAACAATTAATGAAAAATCCAACTAACATATTAATATTAAACATCACTTCTACCATCCTTTAAACCAAGATTTTCTTGATCCCAATATCAGTTTGAATAAATAATGAAAATGATACTTTGAAATCGGCTTAATCAGAAGTTGGCGGAGGTTAATTTTAAACCCTTGACTTTTCTTAGTTAACCAGATTTTAATTATGAAGAAGCTGTATCTAATCCTCTCCATAATTGCGTGCAAAGTAAGCTGGTTACAACTTACAACTCCATCAACTTGGTTGTCCAACATCACACCATCAATTCCACCTACCCCACCTGTCTTCTTATGGTAACTTCATAATTAGAGATGACATTTAACAGATAATGGCCAAATACTTTAATCTCGATTTTATTCTTATAAAAAAAATATTTTTTTATCTCTATCATATCCATGATATGAAAATAATGGAAAATTTTTATCGTTTTTGTATAAAAAAAATTTTCTTTTTCTTTCTCTCTCCGTATTGGTGAAAAAATTCCCCATAACTTTTATTTTTTTATCTCTGATATGAAAATAATAGAAAATTTTTATCATTTTTTTTAAAAAAAAAATTTCTTTTTCTTTCTCTCTCCGTATTGGTGAAAAAATTCTCCATAACTTTTTCTCTCTATTACTGTCAAAAAATTAAAATATATATTAGATAATACATATATTTATAATTATTTAAAACTTTTAAGAATAATTCAATACAAGAGGATTTTAAAACTATGTAAGAAAGAAAATTGGTTAGGGAAAGACGGATAAAGATGTATTTATCATTATCATCACTCTGTGTTCGATTATAAAATTTTAGTCGTTTTTGTTCTTATCTCTATCTTTATCAAGAACCCTCTCTTTGTTTGGAGGAGGGCAAGTTGAAGAGCCACTTTTACAACCTGATTTATTCATCTTTATCCTAAAAATTGCAAGTTCATCCTCACAATTATATCATATGCAAAAATTGAAGGTATTCATAAGTATGAGTGGAAATTGGAATCAATTAATCAAGCTGGGCAGTAAAAAATGGACAACACATTAGCTTCCAAGAGAGATGGTATTTATGGTACAGCCTTTCACAGTAGGAGGCGGTTTCTCCTTCACATAAAAGAAAGACTATTTGATTCCACATGGTCATTAATCACTTAACAATAAAGTGAAGAATCAATGGGCATCCTCACTTGACAACACTGAAAGCGGTGGAAATATTTCTGGCCAGCCAGCATCATCTCTCATTGATTCATCGGGAACATTTGCATGAAAGTTCTGTAATCTTAATGCTGCTGTCGCACGTGGTGATTTCAGGTCCACACATTTCAAATTTGGTATGAGTCAATCACTCAAAGTTCGCCATTTAACTTCATAAAATCGCTTGCAGCATGTGGGTCGGTCGAACTCACCCAGTAGTTCTAACAATTATTGTGCCCTAGGATGGGGCTAACAAATTAAAATTTTCAGTATAATCTATTACGTCTAAAAAATTTACTTAATTTATTTTAAATCAATTTAATCTGATTTAAAACTAAAATAATATCAAAGTTAACATAAAAATATTTGAATCATAGTTATCAGTACCTTATAATATATATATAATATGAATCGATAGAAAATAATACATATAATAAAATATATTATAATTAATATGATATAATAAATGTATTGTACGATATAGATCGATTCAATTTTTAAAGAAAATAATAATATAGAACAATGTATATGAAAAATTTTAAATTTTTATAATATTTTAAAAAATGACGATATGTGTATTATATTTTTTATTATTTTATTTTTTAAAAATTATATCATATGATACAATACGACATTCAATACAAGTTACGTAAAATTAAATTTTCAATACACGATTCAATTACTATGATTGAACAAATTTGAAATGACTCAAATATTTAGATAAATGTATTTTTAGTAGAATTTGTTAAGAATAAATTATAAAAAGTAATAAAGAACAATTTCAATAATAATTAAATTTTTTATTAATGGTATATAATTATATATTTATATAATTGTAATTATTTGTATATGTTTTTTATTTTTAGTAAATATTTTATTTTATTATTTAATAAAAACGTATTTTTAAAAATCATGATATATAATTTTTAAAATATTTATAAGTCAAATAAAATATTATATTATATATTTTATTAATGATAAATTAAGATAATTCAATAAATAAATAAAAATATTAAAAAATAATAAATAATAAATAATTTTAAATTAATTTAAGATTATATAAAACGAACCCCAATATTAAAAAACTGGGTTAAGGATACAAATTTTTAATATAATTATAATTATATAAATATTTTTATTAACCTCAGAAAAAAATTAAGTTAATAAAATGTACTTACAAGATTAATTAAGACTAATTTTCATTTGATCAGAAAGAAGTTAAAGTACGTGGCTCCACATGGCTCTACTGGCAGCTAATCTTAGGTCTGACAAGAGATCAAAAGCACTGTTCAAAGTGAGTTGAGTTTTCCAGTGTTATCGTCATGTTAACGTTGTCTTTTTTTTTTGGGTCTTAATTCGTCATCAAATCTTTTGCTTGATAAAACAAGAGCCCCCGAGTTTGCCGTCGACAGCTTTCAGAACCACGTACAGAAGCTGTCAACAGACCCAGCGCCACCCCCACTCGCCAGATTATCATGCGTCTTCTTTCCGTGATGTACACGCGTTGATGACGAGCCTCCAACGTAAAGTTCACTGTACTTTTATCAGACGTTTGCGCAGTTAATACAAGTACAAATAAACAACAGAGATTCTGACGTACGTCATGGGTAAAAGAGGGGCCTTTCGCTTTCACAATCTTGTGAATTGTGATCAATAAGAAGAGATTTAAAAGCTGTTACGTGGGTTTTAAGTGTGAACGTCGCTTAACTTAGCTCGCCTGGAGAAATCAAGAAAAGAAACAAGGCCTGGAGAGGTATTATCACTGACGAGAAAGGGACGTAAAGTTAAAGGAGTTAAATAAAAAGAGACTGCAATGGCGTCAGTTGCGTGAAGGGGTTCCTTTACAGTGTTTTAATACGTCGTCGTCATTGTAGTGTAAGACATTGAAGCTTTACTCAATTAATGATGGATGTGATACATTTGCAGAAGTTCATCGTCACGTTTACACAGTCCGATGCTCTCCTCGAATGTCGTATTCAAACCTGATACTCTGCTGCCATCTACTTTGGCGGCCCCGCAATTACATTTCAGCTATTACGGTGCATCTTACAATTCCTACTTTTTCTCTCCCCAGGCCCAGCAGTTTTGTTTCTATGTTTTCTTTGCCAGCATTCAAACGACGTAGTTTCTTTTCCAGGACTAGAGAGAATGTTTTGCTTACTACCCCGATGCCTTTTTTGGGAACTTATTTGTTGTATTCTAATCTACCCATCTGAAAATTCAGAACAGGAATTTATGTAAAAGTGACCGTCGTCACGGACCAACATTTCTCATCCGCCCAACATTTCCCATACTCTCTTCTCGAAGATCATGCATACGATCAAATTATGGGTTAGGATTATTAATTTTATTTTGTTTTGGATTCATTAAGAGAGGGACTCAAATTTTCGATCAGTCTGTATAAGGATAACTTAATCTTTCTTTAATACATTTTCGACTATGTCATACACGTTTCATGGCTACAACATCTCAGACAAGTAACAACAGATTTAGAAAATCAATAACCACAAAGACTCATACTTAATTTCGTCCATCAACCATGTTTGTACAAACACTTGTTATGCTCATCAACCTTTAGAGCCGTGCCATTATCATTTGGAATATTTTTGGTTTAGAAAATTACTAACAGCATTTGGACTTGCCCTAAGACAAAATCATTTGGTTACAAAAGACATTGGACAGGCTCTCATCAGGTCTATAACTGAACGAGGAATTTGACAAACTGCATAAAAATATAACATAAATCAAACTTCAGGTGTCAGAACTCGGTAGGTAGAAAGCTTATCATGTTTTTTATCTGAATAGAACTTGTCTTGCAGATCTATGGCTTTCATGCATGAAGATTGGTTAGAGTTTGAAAGGTCACAGATAAGATTTGAGTTTGGAAATTAGCGAGTGAAAAAAAAAAGTAATTAGTGAGATACCCAATCTAATATTTTCTTCTATTTTCAAAATCTATTTAATCAAATTGACGTCATTTGTGAATAACAAAACAAATGTAATTTGGTTATAACATATAAAAATGTTAAAACCTTAGTTTCTTCTTCACTTTACCTTAAAGCATTTTCTTCATTTCGCCCTATTCTTTTTTTTTTATAGATGTTAAAATCTAACTCTACTTAAATTAATGTTTAAAACTGCTTAAGGGTCAATTAAACAATCAATCAATTTATCATTTTGCTTTTTCAAGTTGAAGAATTTGTTATTTTCTTCGAATACGTCTTTTAGCAAGTCGGTGTTGAAATTCATAATCCCTTTATCAAATCTCATGTCATGCCAAATAACTCTAAAACTCCCATGAAGTTGTTTGCAAAGGGAGAGCGAAGACAATCGGTGAAAGAGGTATGACTTATAGTCTTTAGAGATTGAATCATTCAAGATCTTTCAATGAAATTAACGAATATTGTAGAGATTAAATCATTGAAAAATTGAGAATATATTCGATCAAGATAATGATGAGAGGATTCAAAACTAACTAATTATTAAGAACCTATCCTAGTCAGTTATGATTTTGATTCTAACTTTCTATTTTCGAACAAGATATCCGAATCAATTTACCTCTAATTACAATCAATAATAATAAAAAAAGTTTAGTCATGTTTTAGGCCCATAATCACATGTAGAGAACATGGAGATGTCATTGTATTTCAGATTTCCTTCGATGTTGCCATCAAATCAAGAAGATATAGACGCAATTAGAAGTGCAATAATGGAAAGCTTAATTGATAATTAAGCCATAAGATTAAAGTGATTGATCGCAACAACCAAGACGAGAAGATACATCAACTCCAATTAGCCCATACAACATTACAACATGTGTGTCATTTACTGCATAACCTACCGGTGAATGAAGCTTTAGTTGAAAATGCCATAAGACCTGACAAGGAGACAACATTTTCAATCTACTTTCATAAAATTATTGCTTTACTTATTTTGCATTTACTTGATAAACATTTCGGAAAGAGTAATACTGTATGTATAAACTTATTTATACAATATGATGTGATGACATCAAATTGAATGATTTTGAAATAAATAAAAAAAGTAAATGTTGGAAATAATATACACGATTCATACCAAATTCTATAATTATATAAAACAGTAAAGTATACCCGGATTCAATTCTATTTGAGTTGATGATTCGAAAATGCTTTGAGGATCCGATATTAATCATTTCCATAATACTATTTGCCTTCATGCACTACCATTTGAGATTGCATATTTTGAAAAACATGGTTTCTGTGTGTTCTGTGTTGGGAGGGAGAGGAAGAAGCAAAATTGCTTCTGTAATTTTTTTTATGTGCATAAAAATCCCTTGGGAGTGCAGTTTTTAGGCATATAGAACAGTCCAAGTACCTCCCAAATGTTTCTCAACTGCCCTTTGGTAGTTTTAAAATAATCGGATCGGATTAATCTATTATGATTGAACCTAAGATCCAAAACCCAATAATATACAATTACGTCATCTAATAATAAACTATCACATCAATTAATACAAATTAGTTTGTATAATTTATCCATAGATTGTTTTATTCTTTCATGAAACCCGTTTTAGCTATGAATACATTAGTCTCCATAATTAACTACTATTCCACTCCAAAACCCTGTTATGAAAAGGCCGTTTACTCTTAATTTCATTTCTCTAGTTGGGCTGGCAGCCCAAAATCATGGAGCAATTCTGTTCTGTTTCCTCTCCCAATTTTAATAAATCCTATCTTAATTGGATTTATTTGAGATTTCTGAATAAGTATGTTTTAAGTAATTAACACTTTCTTTTTTTTATGTATATTTCGCTCATAGGGTATTTTCCGTTGACATTAAAACTATTTGAAAAACAAAAGGAAAGCTAGAAAAATACCAGAAGTATCGATTCTTTGGTGAAGGGAAAAAGGAAAAAAACAAGTTTTTGGTCAAAATGGTAAGTACAATAAGTGGTAAAATCACACTTTGCAACCACCAATTATTGGCATTGCCTAATGATTAGTGTGTAGTTAGGGTTAGACTCGAAACGAACCCATTTGAACTCGAACCCGAAACGAGTCAGCCTTATACGAGCTCAAGCTGGGGCTGGAGCTCGAGTTACTCGTCAAATTTTTCAATTAAAAATTTTGATATAAAATGACGTCGTTTTGATCAATATGTATTAAAACGATATCGTTTTAATAATAAAAAACTAGTCGAATTGAAATAAAGCCGAGTTTGAGCTTGACTTTCACGTACTCAAGCTCAGTTATATATAAACCGAATCAAATTCAAGTTCAACTTAACTCAAATCTAGCCCTACGTGTAGTGTTTATCAATCACAAGTAGTAATTAATGACTACAAATAGCGACTATCGCCAAGTGGCCATGCATAACTTAATCTAATTTAATTTCCCGAACTATTTCGGATAGTTTTAATTAAATTACATTATAGTATCTCAATACATATTATCCAAAATAACTTTGATCGGCTATCTAGGAGACCTTTATGGAAGTGTTTAATAACATATTCTAATCTATTCTGATTTGTACCCCATTATCTCATAAATGTAAGGCTTCAAATTTGTTAACATTATTATTCCATTCCACTATATAAACAATGTTACACTTCTAAACCAAACACTCTATTTATTATAAATTCATCTGTTTTAGCGATAAATTCATATGTAACCTCATTGAACACCAATAATTGGGTTAATTTACTAATATACCCTTTCGATTGTGTATAGCTTTTTTAAATTCATATCTAGGAGACCTTTCAATTGTGTGAACAGTAGCTTTTTTAAAGGTCTATAGCTTCGCCTGTGTATTTACATGCACTTTGCTGAAAAATCTGTAATTTGGGTCATAGAATTAGGCCACAGCCTCTCCACAGGCCCAATATTCCTTCAATTGGTCCACATTCTGCATTATGGCTGCTACCCCTAATACTTTTATTTTAAGCCTAATTTTTTTAAAGTTTAAATACTTATTTATTGGTTTAATTTGTGTTAAAGTTTTTTTGCTAGTTTTAAAAATAAAAATATTATTTAATTAGTAATATTAAAAAATATAAAACTTTATTCTCATTTTTATTTTAAACTTGAAAATTGATAATTTATTCTCGAATTTAGCTTTAAAATGTTATTTTTTTCAGGCCCCTTTTATTTTTTACTGTTAGAGCTGTTACCCCATACTTTATAGAGCCTTAACATTAAGGTTTCATCTACAAAACTTTAACATTAAGGTTTACCATTTTATCTTCTTATTTTAAAATTAATTTTTTATGGGTAATAAATTATTTGACATATTTGCCTGGACAGTATAATCTAGTCCACTTTCACATTTTAATTATTCAAGTATAATTAATATCTCTACCTTTTTTCCAATTTCCTATTTTATTTTAGGTAAAATGATAGTTTGGACCAAAGATTCTTGAAATGGCAAATTCCCACCTTAAATTTTTTTTTTTAAAATCAGATTCTCATCCATGTAAATTAGTAAATTTTATTAAGTTAAAAGGTAAGAATGTTATTTTATATAAAATTTTCTGTAAGGATTGGGAAATACGAAAAAAGTTTATAAGTGTTTTTGAATCCAACCCTACATCTAATTCTTTATCTACCAAATTACCAACCATAATTTTCTCTCTGTATATATCCGACGATAATATTTCTTTCGTATATTTGATTAAGGTACTTTTATATTTCGTTAGTTTCATGTTGACCACATGTTCATCTATAAAACTTTAACATTAATAAGGTTTCCTATTTAAAAATTAAACTTTGATCAGTAAATAAATTACTTGACATATTTGCCTATATGGTATAATTTATATCTATATTTTTTTCCCAATTTCCTCAAGTAATACAATTTCTACTACAGCTTAAGATATCTTTGTTGTGCCAGTGTTTTGTGGTAATCTTGTCGTAACAAGCAGCACAAAATGGAGCCAAAAAATGGCGCTTTAGAAGTTGGAGATGCTGATGAAGAGAAATGGGTTAATGATTCTTCTGTGGATCATAAAGGAAGAGTTCCTCTTCGAGCTTCCACTGGTGTTTGGAAAGCCTCCATCTTCATTATTGGTAAGGACTATAAAAAAGACCAATATGACGTATAAGTTCTTTATTTGGTTTGTACATTTAGATTATCACAGATTCAGATGGATTTATTTGTTTTGTCTGTTTGTCTGATTGTACGTTTATATTTTTGTGCAGCAATCGAGTTCAGTGAGAGGCTGAGTTACTTTGGGATATCAAAGAACCTGATAATTTACCTGACCAAAGTGATCCATCAAGACCTGATGACAGCAGCGAGGAATGTGAACTACTGGGTTGGTGTGACAACTCTTATGCCACTGCTTGGAGGATTTGTAGCCGATGCTTACCTGGGCCGATTCTCAACCGTCCTTGTTTCATCCCTCATTTACCTCTTGGTGATTCCTACGCTTTAATCTCAAATGAACTAATTCTAAGTTACTTGCTTCATCCGAATGAACTTGAACCATATATTAACTAGGAAGCACAGAAACGCACAATGAGTGCACAACTGCATTTCCAAAACTTTTTTATTTCCAAAACACCCTGAAACTGGTACAAAATGTTTCGAGAGCATCAAGGAAATATCGAAAATTTCTAAACATGTTTCTTTTCCTTAGCTTTTAATTCGGTCCAAAATCAATTTTATGTTTCACTCTTCTTCACAATTTTAAACCATAGCTTTGATTTTATCTGCTCTCCTGTCCAGCATTCGAAGCTTTTCTCTTTTCTGTTGTGTTAAAACTCATCTTTTATCCATTTTCAACTTTTCTAATTGTAGGTGAATACTCAAAAAATCGGCTACATCAAATTTGATATGCATTTTTATTTGATTATCGTTTGATAAGCTACGTTAGTTGAATACACGTTTTATTGTTGCTTAAAAATTATATTTTTTTAATGTAATACATATTTTTGGTTTTTTAATAAATTTTGATATTTAAAAAAAAAACCCTTACATTTTTTTATATTTATTCGTTTTTCAATATTTTCATTTTTTATATTTAAAAAAAATATATTTTTCAACGTTTTCGTTTCAAGCACTTGCAAACAAAAAAAAAAGTTGCTGAAATATCTTGCATAAGTACTCCATTTTGGATTTTATCAGTTCTCCTTTGTGAAGACAATTTGATTTTGCTCAATTAATTGGAATACTTTAATAATTGACCTGTAAAAACAGGGTTTGCTTCTGTTAACAATGTCCTGGTACGTGCCAGGCTTAAAGGCTTGTGATGCAGAAGTGTGCCTTGAGGCTAGAAAGATTCATGTGGTGTTTTTTTTTATTGCAATATACTTGGTCTCTGTGGGAACTGGAGGGCACAAGCCCTCTTTGGAGAGCTTTGGAGCTGACCAGTTTGATGAGGATCACACAGAAGAAAGAAAGAAGAAAATGTCCTTTTTCAATTGGTGGAATTTTGGCTTCTGTTCTGGAAGTATGCTTGGGGTCACTGTTGTTATATATGTGCAAGACCATGTGAACTGGGGTGTATCGGATATTATCATTACAGCAGTTATGGCTATCTCGCTGCTTATTTTCATCATCGGAAGACCATTTTATCGCTATCGTACGCCAACCGGAAGTGTCTTGACACCATTGTTGCAGGTTCTTGTAGCTGCTGTTGCCAAAAGAAATTTGCCTCATCCTTCCAATCCTGGTCACCTCTATGAGGTTCCCAAAACACAAAAGGCCCAGGGAAGGCTTTTGTGCCACACTGACAAGCTCAAGTATGCAGGTTTTTAATTGGTTCATTCTCATAAATTTGAGATTATGACTTCACATTATTCTAATGCCTTTCAGGTTTCTTGACAAAGCTGCTATTGTTGATAATAAAACTTCGGTTAAGACGCAAAGTCCCTGGAAACTAGCAACAGTTACCAAAGTTGAGGAAATGAAGCTTATTCTTAATATGATCCCCATATGGCTAGCTGCCTTACCATTTGGAATTAGTGTTGCACAAACTGCCACATTCTTCATCAAACAAGGTGCCACTTTGAACCGAAAGATTGGTGATGGATTCATGATCCCCCCAGCCTCAATATACGCTCTTGCTGCCATTGGAATGATCATCTCTATCACTGTTTATGACAAAATCCTGGTTCCCATATTAAGAAGGGCAACAGGAAACGAACGAGGCATAACAATCCTCCAGAGAATCGGAATCGGTATGCTTTTCACAATTACGACAACGGTAGTTGCAGCCTTGGTTGAGAGAAAGAGACTTGCTGCTGTCGAAAAGGATCCGAAATTCGGATCAATGTCCATGAGTGTGTTTTGGTTAGCCCCCCAGTTTGTCATTATTGGTGTTGGAGACGGGTTTACTGTGGTGGGTCTGCAAGAGTATTTTTATGACCAAGTTCCGGATTCAATGAAAAGTTTAGGCATTGCCTTCTATCTGAGTGTGATTGGAGCTGGAAACTTCCTTAGTAGTCTTTTAGTAACACTTCTTGATCAGATTACAGAGAAAATTGGGAAAAGCTGGTTTGGTAAAGATTTAAACAGCAGCCGCATAGACAATTTCTACTGGCTATTAGCAGGAATGAACACAGTGAATTTGTTATTCTATGTGTTCTTGGCTAAACGATACTCATACAAAAATGTTAAGAGGAGCAGGGCTGAGCCTGATTGCCATGAAGGTGAGGGGTCTGTGGCAGTTGTTGATAGTTAATGTAACTTGGTATTCAATTTACATGCTCAGATAAAATTATTAAAATAAATCTATCAAGCAAATAGTGTTTCTCGGTATCTGAAAAAAATACTATCTGCAACATGGAAAATTCAGTGAATTGACTGCAGAATTTCAGAATTGTTTAGAATTCACAGCTGAGAGAGTTACAATGAAGACTAAAATGAACGCAAACATAAACGAATATTGCTTTGGAGTTGAAATGCTTATATCGAATTTACTTTCAATGAATTTCTAAGAGACGTAGTTCATGAAGAGTAATATTATATACATACGTTTTTGAATGTATAAATATTTATTATATGATTGAGTATTATTTTATACTTAATTTAAAATTATTTAATTACATATTGACATTGTATACCCAAAAGTGTATACACGGTTTTAATGGGTCCCAAAAGAAATCTACCGGCGAAGTTACAAAATTTTGATGACAAGTTTACGTGGGCGACTTCTATTGATTGACCATGTGATCAAATGCTTCCTAATTTTAATTTTAATTTTTCAAGGAAGCACACAAAATTTGGTACGTTTTGGTGTTATTGCCTAATTTTAAATCAATAAAATTTCTTGCTTATTCCCAAAATGATATCATCATTTCATTTTGCGTTAACCAAAACCTCCAATAGCCCATCCTATGTGTGGATCTCTCCATTTCTAACTTTTTATGAGGTTAATTATAACCTTCAGTAGTTTATCTCACTAATATTACCATTTTCCACTCCATCTGACATTAAGGGATATTAATTAAAATTGGTAAAAATTTTTTCGCTTACACCTTTTTAGGTAAATGCACAGTAGTTTTACTTTTATAAGTAAATTTTTTTATAACTCCAAAAATACCCTCTCAGCCCTGTATACGTAGGCACTAGAAGGAAAGTTTGAGTACGTGGATGCGTACGGAGTGCACGCGGAGTACGTGGATGCATGCGGAGTGCGTGCATGTGCAGTGCGTGCACAGTGCACAGTGCACTGTACATATATTATATATATATATATAATCTTATATTATTATATATATTTATTATATTATAATATTGTATATATAATATATAATAATATAATATATATTTAAAAATTATTATTATTATTATTTAATATATATATATATATATATATATATATATATATATATATATATATATATATATATATATATATAAAAGAAAGGGCACCCTCACACTTTGTTTATATATATTAATCAGGGTGCATGCACTGCTCACGCACCGCACGCACTGCGCGCACCACGCACGCACCGCGTGCACTCCGCACGCACTCACACACTCAAATTTTTCTTTCAGCGTCTACGTATACAGGGCTGAGAGGGTATTTTTGAAATTACAAAAAAATTTGCTTATAAAAATAAAACTACTGTGCGTTTGCCTAAAAAGGTATAAGCGGAAAAATTTTTGCCTATTTTAATTAATATCCCTAACATTAACTTCACCATTGACTCATTGTCTACTTTCAAAACCCAAAGACACCACTCTCATGATCTATCTCTATGATGTGGCTTGTTCTCTTTCTAGTATATGTTACACCTCTATATTGCACAACTTTGCCATTCTTGATAGCCTTTATATTGTGACTTGGTTGACGATAATAGTGAGATCCCAATTGATGACAACTAGGCTATTAAATATTGAATTATAGGTTTTCAAACCTATAAAAATGTTAAACTATCATATTTGAAATATTAAGGTGAAATATGAAAAAGAGTTATTGGTAAAAATACTATTTTAACCTTATACTGTTAGTTTTTACTTTTTTAAATAAAATTTGATTTTAGGTAAAAAAAAAAATGATTTATCTCATTAAGAGATGGGAAAGTGTTTGTCAGGCCAAACCTTGGGTGGGAATAGGTGATTTGCTCTATTGACATGGGCTCATCAATACTGTCAGTCTGTCACTATCTCGTCTCTTATCTGTGCAGTACAACATGGCTTCAATATTAGACAAGTGTATGTATCTTTACAAACAAATGTTGAGAATAAAAACGTTTCATCTTTGTTTTAGCCTGTTTTGGCCTGTTTTATTATAGTCTTCATCATTGTCTCAACTTTAAGGGAGGGATAATTGAAACTCTCTCTCAGCTTTGAATTCTAAAAGATACTGAAATTCTGCCGTCAGTTCACTGAATTTTCCATGTTGCAGATAGTATTTATTTCAGATACAGGGAAACAATATTTGCTTGATAGATTTATTCTGATAATTTTATTTAAGTAGGTAACTTACAATGGCAAGCGCTAGATGAAGCATTATTTGTGTCTACAACCTTAAATTCTACTTGAATTGAATACTAGATTACTTAAACCATTAAACCACTGCCACAGACCCCTCACCTTCATAGCAACCAGCCTCAGCCCTAATCCTCTGAACTTTTTTGTAAGAATATCTTTTAGCCAAGAACACGTAGAAGAGCAAGTTCACTGTGTTCATTCCTGCTAATAGCCAGTAGAAATTGTCTATGCGGCTGCTGTTTAAATCTTTACCAAACCAACTTTTCCCAGTTTTCTCTGTAATCTGGTCAACAAGTGTTACTAGAAGACTACTAAGGAAGCTTCCAGCTCCCATGGCACTCAGAAAGAAGGCAATGCCTAAACTTCTCATGGAATCCGGAACTTGGTCATAGAAATACTCTTGAAGACCTACCAAAGTGAACCCATCACCAACACCAATGATAACAAACTGGGGGGCCAACCAAAACAAACTCATGGACATTGAACCAAATTTTGGATCCCTTTTTACAGCAGCAAGTCTTTTTCTCTCAACCAAGGCCGCAACTACCATTGTAGTAATTGTGAAAAGTATACCAATTCCGATTCTCTGGAGGATTGTTATGCCTCGTTCGTTTCCTGTTGCCCTTCTTAATATGGGAACCAGGATTTTGTCATAAACAGTGACAGAGATTATCATTCCAATGGCAGCAAGAGCAAATATTGAGGCTGAGGGGATCATGAATCCATCACCGATCTTTCGGTTCAAAGTGGCACCTTGTTTGATGAAGAATGTGGAAGCTTGTGCAATACTAATTCCAAATGGTAAGGTAGCTAGCCATATGGGGATCATATTAAGTATAAGCTTCAATTCCTCAACTTTGGTAACTGTTGCTAGTTTCCAGGGACTTTGCGTCTTAACTGAAGTTTTATATTCAATAATAGCAGCTTTGTCAAGAAACCTGAAAAGCATTAAAATAATGTGAAAGTCATATTCTCAAATTTATAAGAATGTCATTTATGAGAGAACCAATTAAAAACTTGCTTACTTGAGCTTGTCAGTGTGGCACAAAAGCCTTCCCTTAGCCTTTTGTGCTTTGGGAACCTCATAGAGGTGACCAGGATTGGAAGGATGAGCCAAATTTCTTTTGGCAACAGCGGCTACAAGAACCTGCAACAATGGTGTCAAGACGCTTCCCGTTGGCATCCTATAGCGATAAAATGGCCTTCCGATGATGAATATAAGTAGCGAGATAGCCATAACTGCTGTAATGATAATATATGATACACCCCAGTTCACATGGTCTTGCAAATATATAACAACAGTGACCCCAAGCAAATTTCCAGCACAGAGGCCAAAATTCCACCAATTGAAAAAGGACATTTTCTTCTTTCTTTCTTCGGTGTGATCCTCATCAAACTGATCAGCTCCAAAGCTCTCCAAAGAGGGTTTGTGCCCTCCAGTTCCCACAGAGACCAAGTATATTGCAATAAAAAAGATCACGACATGAATCTTTTTAGGCTCAAGGCACACTTCTGCATCACAAGCCTTTAAGCTTGGCACATACCAGGACAATGTTAACAGGAGCAAACCCTGTTTTAACAGGTCAATTGTTAGAGTATTCCATTTAATTGAGCAAAAAGAAATTGTCTACACAAAGGAGAACTGATCAAATCGAAAATGGGTTAAATTTTTCAACATAGCAAGTTTATTCGGATGAAGCAAACAACTCAGAATTAGTTCATTTGAGATTAGTGTGTAGAAAATCACCGAGAGGTAAATAACGGATGAAACAAGGACGGTTGAGAATCGGCCCAAATAAGCATCGGCTACAAATCCTCCAACCAATGGCATAAGAGTTGTCACACCAGCCCAGTAGTTCACATTCCTCGCCGCAGTCAGCAGGTCTTGATGGATCACTTTGGTCAAGTAAATTATTAGGCTTGTTGAAATCCCAAAATAACTCAGCCTCTCACTGAACTCGATCGCTGTTCAAACATATTAACAAACAATCAGAAAAACAGACAAAACAAATAAATCTATCTGAATATGTGATATTCTGAATGTACCAAAGAACTTAAACTCAAAACTTTGTGTCATTTAATGAAACTTCTGAGTTCAGTAATCAGTCTAACCCATGTGAAAAAAGAAAATAAGTTTTTGGCACTATATTCAAAATAAATTACCACTTGCAACTTTCATCAAGAGTTAGAATGGCTTTCATTTTGATTTTCTTGACATTCAAGAAACACTCACGCGTTATGTCAAAATGTTCTCCATTATATTTCTTACCGATAATGAAGAGGGAGGCTTTCCAAACACCAGTTGAAGCTCGAAAAGGAACTCTTCCTTTATGATCCACAGAAGAATCATAAACCCATTTCTCTTCATCAACATCTCCAACTTCTAAAGCACCATTTTCAGGCTTCATGGTAGAAAATAGTCTTAGTTGGTGGTAAGATTAGATGGCTTTGGACATTAAATATACAGAGGATTACTTTCTTACAAAATAAAATAAAATAGGAAATTGAAAAAAACAAAAAAGTAGAGATTTTAATTATATATGTGAATTTGCAAATATGTCAAGTAATTTATTACACATAAGGGGGTGTCTGGTCCAGATATAAAAAAATTATTTTGGTAATTTATTTTTTATTACTTACATTAGTTTGGTTTGTTAAATAATAAAATATTTCAGAAATATTTTATTACTAATAGTAATGTAATAAATAATATAAGAGGTAATTTGATTACTTATAAGATTACTAAGATTATTTTGATTTAGTTATAATTATATCTTTACTTAGTAATATTTTAGAAAAATAATAATCTCATTTTCAATTAAGATAACAAGTAACATAAACAATATTTAAGAATAATTATATCCAAAGGTATTTAGATAAAATAATAGTTTAATATTTTTTATTACCTCCAATCAAACACAATAATTATTTATGTATATTAATTTTTACTAAATTTTATCAAATACGGTAATAATGTATACCCAATAATTCTCTAAGTAATCTATCAATGAGTAATATTTAATTTTTTACGATAAAAGATACCCAAACTAAATGCACCCTAAAAGTTTAAAAGTTGTACTTAGTTTTGAGTATCTAATTAAATATTCAAATGATATATTATCATATAATTGAATATTATTTTATACTTAATTTAAAATCACTCCGCTTTTGGGCTCCCATTGTATTGATGTATCAGTAGGTGGTTAGTTTAGCCTACTTTGGACCTTAAATGTACAAAGGATTACTTCCTTATTGGGAAAAAGGTAGAGATTTTAATTATAAATGTGGATATGGACAGGATAATACCATCCAGGCAAATATGTCAAGTAATTTATTATATATAAAAGTTTAATTTTAAAATAAAGAAGAAAATTTAATGGTAGAGATTTATTGATAAACATGTGATCAATATGAGAACTGATCAAATATGATATTGTCTGATCAAAGATAGAAATATGTTGTAAGACATGTATGAAGAGAAAATTATAGATAGTGTCTTGGTAGACGAAAAGTAAAATATATAATTGAATTCGAAATAAATTGATTTAAACTCATTTGTTAGCCCAATTGGATTGAGTCTAAACTAAGTTCCTTGAGTTCGAATTAAGATTTTAAAATTTATCGAGCTCAGTCCATACTTACTAAAGGACTGGAATTGAAAACAAGATATGAAAATTCAACCTTAATATATATATAGACCATGAGACCATTGACTATTATTTGGCCAAATGACTATGTCCACCCAAACTTTAATGAAATTTTCAGTCTCAATTTGAAAAGTTTATTTTTTCACTTATCCATCAAAGTCAAATTTTTGTTGCAACAGTCAAAGACAATTTTTTCTTTTGTAAAAAAAATTAATAATTAAAATAATTTATAAAATACCAACCACTTAATCATTGACACATGGCTCATTGTTCAATTCAAACAAGTTGGATTTGAATTAGGACAGTCTTAACTTAAGTTCAAATCGAATTAACTTGAATCCAGTAAGTCATTGGAAGGTTATTAATAAATTCATTTTCTTCGACAATTTTTCATCCATGACGACTTTTCATCTTCCGTAGTGACATTTCTTCTTGTCAAGCTCCTACTTCAACTATTTTTCTCCTCCTTTATCTATTTTTTTATCTCCAACAACTTTTTTCTTCTTTTCTGACGGTTACCAAGAACTACTAGATTGTCTATTAAGTGTTTATCACTTTTATTTTTTTTGGTGTTCGAATAGAGGTGAGTGTGGAGGTAGAGGGAGGAGTTGAGTTAGCTGAGCTGAGACAAGAGGGAATTCACTATGATGTTTTTGAGTTTATGAATTGTGTGCTTTCGATTTATACATATTTATTTATGGATATTTTGTTAATTTATTATACCTTTTGCACCCTACTTAGAAGCATGTTATTTTATGTTCTTTTTCATATTTGTTATTTATAAAAAATGTTTAGTTCCGATGCAATTTGAGTTAAATGAGCTAACACTTGCTCTTCCTATACATATTTTTTTCAAAGAGTATTTATCTAAATACGAGTGTTACATATTTTGTATCAAGGAACGGATTTGATATCCAAAAGTGTCAAAAAAAAATTTTCAGTAAATGTGTGTGTGTAAGTTAAAGTGATCACTCTCGCATGTCTATTATTATAAGGTACCTGTTTTTAAAATTAAGTTTTAAGCTAATGTTTTGTGGGTTTATACGATGAGATGATCTAGGAGTACCTCAATTTGGAAGGACTAAACACTACTAAGATTAAAAAAAACATAATACATGAGGTTTTACACGAGAACCAAGGTGGTGTTTCAAAGAGAACTAGAAAACTGGTAGGTGCATGGTGAACATGTGTGCATCCAGAGGATACAAGGGAGAGAGATATTGCACCAACAACCAACAAGGTTACAACCAACGTATGGACTGCTAAGCAAACACTAACCCTCAAATTTTAAAGGTTTGAGTGATTTGTTTTTTTTTTTTTTTCCACTCTCACCCCTTTCTTGAGGGCCTACCAAATTTTAATTGTCATTCTCACTTTCAACGACTTATCTTTTGTGTTGATTCGACTTCTACATCCACTCCTGATATCGATTTCTTCATCTTTGATTCATTTATAAACTAATATCATTGTTTCCAAGTGTATGTTGTTTTGCAAACAAATATTGAGAATAAAAATGTCTCATCCTTGTTTAAGCTTGTTCATTTTAGTCTTTATCATTGTTTCAACTTCAAGGGAGGGATAATTGTAACTCTCTCTCAGCTGTGAGCTCTAAACAATTTTGAAATTCTGCTGTCAGTTCACTGAATTTTCCAAGTTGCAGATAGTATTTATTTCAGATACTGGGAAACACTATTTGCTTGATAGATTTATTCTGATAATTTTATTTAAGTAGGTAACCTACAATGGCAAGCACTTGAAGCATTATTTGTGTCTACAACCTTAAATTCCACTTGAATTGAACACTAGATTACTTGAACCATCAAACCACTGCCACAGACCCATCACCTTCATAGCAACCAGCCTCAAGCCCACTTCTCTTAACGTTTTTGTATGAATATCGTTTAGCCAAGAACACATAGAAGACCAAGTTCACTGTGTTTATTCCTGCTAATAGCCAGAAGAAATTGTCTATGCGGCTGCTGTTTAAATCTTTACCAAACCAACTTTTCCCAGTTTTCTCTGTAATCTGGTCAACAAGTGTTACAAAGAGACTACTAAGGAAGCTTCCAGCTCCCATGGCACTCAGAAAGAAGGCAATGTCTAAACTTCTCATGGAATCCGGAACTTGGTCATAGAAATGCTCTTGCAGACCTACCAAAGTAAACCCATCACCAACACCAATGATAACAAACTGGGAGGCCAACCAAAACACACTCATGGACATTGAACCTAATTTCAGATCTTTTCTACAGCAGCAAGTCTCTTTCTCTCAACCAAGACTGCAAGTACCATTGCAATAGTTGTGAAAAGTATACCAATTCCGATTCTCTGGAGAATTGTTATGCCTCGTTCGGTTCCTGTTGCCCTTCTTAATATGGGAACCAGGATTTTGTCATAAACAGTGACAGAGATTATCATTCCAATGGCAGCAAGAGCAAATATTGAGGCTGGGGGGATCATGAATCCATCACCGAACTTTCAATTCAGAGTGGCAGCTTGTTTGATGAAGAATGTGAAGGCTTGTGCCATACTAATTCCAAATGGTAAGGCAGCTAGCCAAATGGGGATCATATTAAGTACAAGCTTCAATTCCTCAACTTTGGTAATTGTTGCTAGTTTCCAGGGACTTTGCGTCTTAACTGAAGTTTTATTGTCTTCAATAATAGCAGCTTTCCCAAGAAACCTGAAAAGCATTAAAATAATGTGAAGTCATATTCTCAAATTTATAAGAATGTCATTTATGAGAATGAACCAATTAAAAACTTGCTTACTTGAGCTTGTCAGTGTGGCACAAAAGCCTTCCCTTAGCCTTTTGTGCTTTGGGAACCTCATAGAGGTGAGCAGGATTGGAAGGATGAGGCAAATTTCTTTTGGCAACAGTAGCTACAAGAACCTGCAACAACGGTGTCAAGATACTTCCAGTTGACATCCTATAGCGATAAAATGGCCTTCCGACAATGAAAATAAGTAACGAGATAGCCATAACTGCTGTAATGATAATATATTATGCACCCCAGTTCACATGGTCTTGCAAATATATAACAACAGTGACCCCAAGCAAATTTCCAGCACAGAGGCCAAAATTCCACCAACTGAAAAGGGCATTTTCTTCTTTCTTTCTTCAGTGTGATCCTCATCAAACTGGTCAGCTTCAAAGCTCTCCAAAGAGGGTTTGTGCCCTCCAGTTCCCAGAGACCAAGTATATTGAAATAAAAAAGATCACCACGTGAATCTTTCTAGGCTCAAGGCACACTTCTGCATCACAAACTTTAATGAAATGGCAATTTTCACTATCAATTTGAAAAGTTTATTTTTTTCACTTATCCATCAAAGTCAAAGTTTTGTTGTAACAGTCAAAGACAATTATTTTTTTTGTAAAATAATTAATAATTAAAATAATTTCTAAATACCAACCACTAAATCAGAGACACATGGTTTTATTTTCTCTTATTTTAATATTTGAAATTTGTTGGTTTTATGAGATTAAATGGATGATTTAGTGAGAACTTATACTTCCTTCCCTTATCACATTAAAAATAAATTTATTGATTCACTTTTTCTTATGCTGTTTTCTTTGTTTAAATGAGAATTTTCTCTTTTCCTTTTCTAATATAACTTCGAAGAAGTACATATATACAATTATGCTATTTTTCAGTCATATCACACTCAAGATGGTGTAATTTGATCGGAATTCACATTTTGGGGCGATTCTAACCAAATTGCACCAAAATCTCATTGCTAACCCGAGTGTCATCTCACACCATCGACTTCTCTTGCTTTTCACAACATATTCAATAGCATCACTCACCGTCGCTACTCACTTTTGCCTCATCACCAACAGCAATCGTTGCATTCATAGATCTAATTGGGTTTAATTTGGATTTTGATTCGAATTTGTTTGATATGAGATTTTGTTTGGGTTTGATTTGGATAAACTTGTGCCTCAACAGAGAAAGAGAACATCAGTTCCAGCAATTGAAAACTTTGCACATCTCTATCTAAGTGCTATCATACAGGCCGTCATCCAGAAAAGGATAAACGAAACAGAGGCTTGATTAGCCAGAGAGAGAAGTCCAGAGTTATCTATGCACCCTTCCTTAAATCGTCAAACTATCGGACGGTTTTTCAGTCCAATATGCAGCTGATGACCAAAAGCTACTTCAGAAAACTTGATCACTAGTTTGGGTAATTTAAAGGAAATTCTTCTAGTGGAGTAAATTGCTCCTATATCAACATGTTCAAATTTCCTTATGAAATACCAAGGTTTCAAAACAGTTTCAGAACAAAGCCAACAAGAATAGTTTCTTTTGCCAATGCAGAAGTAAACACAGTTTGCGGAAAGAAGGATACCGAGCTTGTCCAAACTGAAATCAAAATAAAATTTCCCCCCTGAAATCAACCATCATATGTTAGAGTCCTGCTAGTTTCTACATTTATATACAACTGAGAACTGTTAAGAACTTTCTAATTAATAGCAGCATTAGCTAATGAAAATCTGTGACATAAAAATCATAGTCCATTTACATCTTTGATATGCAACAAACAAATCCATTATCAAGATTGAAAAACATTACCAACAATTAGTAATTCAATCTCGTCTTGATGCAGAATTTTTTGCCATAATAACCCTCCTTTTCTTCCCTTTTCTCCTGAAATTTCTACCATTTCCACTAAAAATATTTCTGCTCGATACCTCCACAGATTCAGAATCAAGTTTATTCTCATCTTTTTTACTTTCTAACTGAGTACTCTCTGAAGCAATAAGACCGTACGGTTTCACACTATGAACAACTCCTTTGGGAAAAAACCTGGTAGATGGTAAGCCATCATCAGGAGTCTCAAACAACTGGGGTCCATCCATTGCGGTCCAGAGGTCAAACCCGCCGGGTTTCTGAAACCGGTCAGCCAAGACGTTGACTTGTTCATCGGCGGTGACCGAGAAAATCGTGGGGGCTTTTTCAACGGATTCCCAGGGCCGTTCGAGTTCCGAAACAGCGGCTTTGAGTTCAGCTCTTTTGCGCAATTCGTAGATTTGTCTCTCGCGGGACAGCCGGGCCCTAAGCAGCTGTTTGGCTTTCTTGGCTTGCATCCGTTTCCACTGCCACTTAGAGACCCCACCTGGGTATGTTCTGGGGCCGCCTCCCATTCGGATTATAGTCGATTTTTGGTAGGGGTGGTGGTGAAGGAAGAGGTTGGAGAGTTTAGCTTGGAGGAAAAGTGGGATTGGAGATGTTAATGTTTTTGAGAAGGAGAGGCTTTGAGAGCGAGATAGAGATAGGGTAGTGAGTGAAAGCGGCATTGGAAAGATTGAAGACAAGAGAATTTGCAGTGAAGTGATGGTGGAGCGGCGATTGTGGTTTGATTTTGCAGGAATCAATCAGGGTAAGGAAAACCAGCAAGGATCTTGTAAGAAAAGATGTCATAATCAAGTCTTCTTCCAATTGTACAGCAAGCACCAGTGGTCTAGTGGTAGAATAGTACCCTGCCACGGTACAGACCCGGGTTCGATTCCCGGCTGGTGCAGTGTTTTCGCATATTTACCTTTTGTTTATCAGCTATTTTTCTGCTTCGTCAGCATATTTACCTTTGTAATTTCTCAGTTTTTTGTTTGGGTAATGTCTTGTTTTATGTGCTAAAGAGTAACTTAAATGGTAAAAGTAATAATGATAGGAGGGAGAGGTGTCCTCCCACAAAAGATATCAATTTTTATTTTCAATCCGTTTTTATTACAGAAATAATAAAGATTCTCACATTTTTTCTGTGAGAAAAATCTTCTCCTCATCTTCTATTTGTAGAGAAAAATTCTCTTCTTATTCTTATCCTTGTGAGTTATATCTTTTAAAAACAATATAAATATACAAAATAACAAAATAAACTAATTTTCTATTTCAAATGTCACAGATAATATATATTAATCACCTTAATATGTATAGTAAAAATATAAATAAATTTAAAAAATACAAATACTTTAAGAATATAAGAATATGTTGATATTTTAAATAAGAATATATCAGGGTCAGGATGAAACTCTAAATTCAGATTGAAATTATTATTTTTAAGTAAAACTTGAAATATCTATTTATGGGTTTAATTCCGGGTTATATGAATTCATGAAAATGAACTACTTACAGATCTAAAGAGATGAACTTTTTTAATTATTTTTCAAAACTACTTACTGATCGAAAAAATGGTTGATGAAAATGAAGATACAAGTTTTCTGAATTCATGAAAAATGAACCAAATGGAATCCAGTCCAATAGTAAACTATACCCAACTAGGCCTTCCCTGCTCAACTGATACACGTGTGTGTCTCCCCGAACATGCTGCCCCACTGGTTTCGACTTTGACCATCAACAAATTTGAGCTGGCAAAGGAACCCCATTCACCCGTAAACAATTCTAATTCAATTTTGAATCAACAACCCAGTGCAATCAAATTTCCATAATGAGTTGACACAGCCCTTTTAATATACTAAGACTGTGCCATCGGCTCTTCACTCCAAGGTGTCCAAAACCTTCACTGTTCCCTTATACAAAGGCATCTACATTACTTTCTCCAGGTCTTCACTCCTCCTGTCTCATGTTTCCAGGACACTCTTCCGCAAATGTAGAGAAGAAACTCCCAGATAGTGCCAATTCCCATTGACCTTCACAAATGATATGCCTGTAATGATACTGACTTGAGTATCAAATGATACTTGCAGACATACATATATTTCTAATGAATCAGCAGTTTAATTTACAACATTCATTGTTAAGTACGCATGCATTTCCTTTTTTTGTTTTGTTTTTTTTGGGTAACCAAGGAATCTGTCTGAATTGGTTGGATGGATAAATCTTGACATTGGGTAAGTCGGAGTTTCATAAGTATGACAGAAACTCGAATTTAGCTCTTTTCACTCGAAGTTTTAGTATTTCACCAATTATACATGCATTTTCACTTCGACATTTAAGAACAATCACTCTGAGGTATCAGTCTATGGTTATCCAACAAACAAGCATCAGAAATTCAGTGTCAAGGGTAATTTACAGACAAGAAATTCCTCTTAGGATAGATGAATAAAAGGACAAGAGAAGGGGGAAATGATTTTGGTGTAAATCAAAGGGGAAGCATGTTTTCTTCTTGTTTTATTCTTGGATTATAATTCAATAATAAAAACTTTTATTCTAATGCACCCCAGACAGGAGCAAGGCAACCTCAAATTAACCAGCAAAATTGCCATGATTTGCCTGCATTTAAAGACAATAGTAGTAAAAATATGATTAACAATTGGCCCAAGGACTTATTCCCACCCAAAGTATCTTATTGTCTAAGTTTTCACCCTTTAACTTTGAAAATATCAAACACCCACCCATGGATGGTTAAAATTAACGGTTTTAGGGATAAAATCGTTATTTTATCTATAATATAAAAAATAATTTAAAATTTAATCTCATTCCCCCCCCCCCCCTCAAAACCTTAAAAACTACAAGTTCCCCCTAACTAAGTTTTAAAAAATGACATTTTCACCCTAGGGTTTAGTTTCCAAATCTCCGATGTCATCGCTGGGAACAAATATCTCCTGATGCCTCCTCTCCCTCCGGCGGCCAAGCTTCTCTGATTTGGAAGCTTAGACAACGTCGATTGACATAAGAAATAACTCTCAACTTCGTCGAAAAGATGAAACTGTTTGTCTTCCTCGACAAAGACGAGACTCTTCTGTTCATCAAGAAAAATGAAGATGAGATTCGATGAAGATGAGAGATCTCATTACGAAACATCGTCTCCTACTGGGTTTAGGACAATCGGTCGGAGGGGGAGATGGCGAGGGAGCAACCACTAGAGGAAGAGAAAGGAAATGCTACCAGAGATGGCTCCAGAGTTTGAAAATTAAACCCTAGGGGGGGATGCAGTTTTTCAAATTTGGTCTATGAGGGAAATTGTTGGTTTTTAGGGTTTAGGAAGGAAAAAGAAATAAATTTTAAGAGATTAGAGTTTCATTAACTTTAACCGCACATTAGAAGTCAAGACTATATAAAACTTACATTAGAAGTTCATGTTTTCTAATGTGATATCAAAGTCTTATATCTTATACTTAGGATCTTAACACATGTGAAGCTCTTTCTTGACCATCAGATAAGAGTATTAATCCCAGCAAGTAAAAGAAACTATTTACTGAGGGTTTGTGAATGATTTGTTAACTAGGACAATGCAAATTTGAGAAATATTTGGAACCCTGAATAAATTTTTTCTTAGAATATTTAGCAACTTCTCATCATCTTCTGGTTCTCATTGAGAAATTATGGGGACTGGGGAGTAGAGCCAGTGTTAAATTTATTAATTATTTTTCTTCTGTAACCTACTAAAATAATTGAATCCAAATGCATTACAGCTTACAAATAAACATATTAGGGATCTTGTTCTTGGTTTAGATCTTCGTTGTATTCTAATATTCTAATGATTCCAGTTGTGTCTTCTGCAATTTCCCCCATTCAACAGACAGCCCCATGAACCCCAAAATTATTATATTTATAATGAAATCCACCAGATGGAAATTTCCTTCAAACCCACACGATTGGAGGATCTCCTTTTTAATGCACAAATCTCCCTATATAAGCCCCCTCAGTCTTCTGCAACACACAAAAATTCAAAGAATGGCTCAAGTTTTTCTTCTTTTCTCCATCTTAGCCTGTGCTTTTCTTGGTCTAGCCATGGCGACTCAAAATCCACCGGCACAGAGTCCATTTTCAACAAGGAAACCTGGAAAGCACCCATCAGAGGCTGGTTTGAGCCCATCTGAAGCCCCCCAAGCTGCAAAAGAAAGTGGGAATTCTTTTGAACAACAACAAGCTTCAAATGAATTAAACATGGAAGAGAACTTGAATGTGGCAGGACAGGAGGTCCATCTGAAGAACAATCACCATTCCATTGACAAGTCAGTCGCTGGAGGTGGTGTCATTCTTGGAGGATTAGCCACCACCTTTTTAGTAGCAGTTTTCTGTTACATAAGAGCCACTGGGAGACAGAAGGCAGATAATAATCAGATCAATGCCTAAAACTTGCAATCTTGTGATTATACATTTAGCTACAGTAAAGATTTTATATGATAAATTAGATGAATGATTTCTAAGTTTGCATTAGTGCAAGTGAATAGAACAAAATTTCGTCTTTCATTTCTGGTGATAAATTACAGTTTATTTTTGTTTTATTTTGAAGTAAATCAATCTTAACGTGAAGAAGGGTATAATGGGCCTCATTTGGGTACTTCAGCTAATGGGCTGATGATTAATTTAGTCCATGTCATCAATTTAATTAGAGTTAGTAGTATTTAAATAATTACATATAGGTAATTAATTAAATTAACTTAATTTGAGAGGCTTTACGGGTTTTGCGAACCATATCCAGGACCTAAAGGTATGGCCCGTGGGTCGGTTGTTACGACCCGCAAAAGCATGCAAACCAATGCACAGAAGCACGGTCCATGGGGCCTTGATCGTGCCACAACCCTTGCCATGCTTGCTAGCCAATGGGTGAACCAAGACATGACACGCTAATTTTCTTAACTCAAATATCAACAAATCATAATATTTTAGTAATGATTTAATAAAAAATTTATGAAATGATAATTTTTATAATGATTGAATTTTAATTATATATTATATTATATTATATTTAACAGTCAATTAAATATTTTATATTTAAACTATTATATTGATTTTAATCAGAAGATTTATAAAAAATACTAAAATCATAATTGATATTGTTATATTTTTAAAAACGTATTATTGATTATATGTCATATTAAACTTGTACATATATATTTCATATCTTTTTTTTATAAACATATTTTTTATTATATATTATATTATGTCCATATAATTTTTATACTTATTTTTTTTTTTTTTGTTCTTGTATTTACTAACTAAACCAAATACAATCATCATTTATAGATCGCCCAAGAGATCAAAAGCCCGACTCAAAATTAAATCCTAACTTAGAACATATCCCAATGCAGCATAAACTCCAGAACTCAATTAAGGACTCAAATCAACTATAAAAACGCAGCCCAAAGGCAGACCAAGATGGCAACGGGTAACATCAAGATTAGGATCTAGTAAAATATTAAATCTTTCAAGAAGTAGACCTGAATTTGAATATTTATCATACTTATAAAACAAAAAATATATATATATAGCAACTGATATCACCAAATGATTTGCTGCCACCAGATGATGACCAACAAGAGGAAGGAAAGCCACAATCCACTTGGAAAGTAGTATTATTCTCTTCACATAATCTGAGAGACAGATTCATTGCATGGTTGTGCTGCAGTGTTAGGATAAGACTAGAAATTTTGTGGGCATTTCCCATGCAGATTCGAAACCAGCCGCCCTCGAGTTTCGTTTGTCTATTTCCATTGTCACATATGAAACTTCTGCCTGATCTGAAGATTCTTTTACACGAAATTACCGCGAGAAGATGAGAAGAAATTAAAATAATATAAATTAGACTACACTTCGAAGACCCTTCATCTGGATTTCGTCCAACTTTTCAACCACCAAATCAGCTGTTAATTTTTTATAAACATTACTGCGTCTGGGCAGACTGAGGGAGCAGTAGTTTATTGTCTATTGCAAGAAAATCAACATTTGCGGCTTTCCTGTCCTTTTCTCTTGTCAATTTAAACAGTTGAATAACAACTGTTACTCATTCAAAATCCTCGCATACATTTCAATAATGCTTCTCGTCACAGGAAATAACCCAGAAAGACAGTCTCCTTCTAGAGCCGATGTTACAGAACACCTGCCCTACAAATATTGCAATAGGCCAAAAGCTAGTTCCCACCAATGTTAAGTGTAATTCCAAATTGATATCCTCTAATTTTTTTAAAATGCGAACTCTCATTATGAATAAAATCATATTAAAAAAAATATTAAGAGTAAAATCGTTATTTAATAAAAAAAATTAAAAACCTAAAGTTTTTATTGCATCCTTCCTCTCAGTTTAAAAATCTAATATTTTTCTTATCTAAAGTTTAAAAACTAGCAATTTCACCCTTAAGGTTTTAAAACCTTCGTCGGAAATGGCAAAGTTCGTCGTCTCTAATAGCGTTAAACTTCCCTCCCAACTTATCTTCTCCTATCAACTTGTTTTCATCCATCGACAAAAGTGATATCCTCCGATAAAGATGAAACAATCTGCTACGATGGTTTCAAAACCTTAAGGGTAAAAATTTTACTTTTCAAACTTTACGTGAAAAAAATGTTAGATTTTCAAGCTGAGAGGGGGATGTAATGAAACTTTAGTTTTTAAAATTATTTTGTTAAATAATCGTTTTACCTTTAACTTTAACTGAAAATTTTAGCAGGATGTTGTTTATGGGTGAAACTTTAGGTTTTTGAAAACTGAGGGTAAGAGTTTGGGATTACACCTAACCTTGGGTGGGAACAAGTCTTTTGGCCTATTGTAGTATGCATAAGTTAGTCGACACAGAGTAACATTTGACAAGTCTATGCCCCTAAAAAGCACAGATGATGTGTTTCTGTGTTTCTGAAATGTTTCTATTTTTAATTGGTATGAAACGTTTTGGGACATTTTAAAAATTTTAAAAACAATTGAAAGATGTTTTAGGGAAAAAAAATAAAAATCGATTTCATATATCACTCCCCTTCACAATTTTAAACTCTAACTTTGACTTCATCTCCTCTTTTCTCCGATATCTAAAGCATCTTTTCTCTTCATCGTGTTAAAACTTATTTTCTCTCCATCTTCAACTTATTCAACTATCGCAAATGCTTTAAAAATTTGCTTCAACATATTTGATATACACGGTTGTTGATTGATAGATGAAGTTGGTTGATTGTAACTAAAAAATTGTTGTATTTTATTATTTTTTTAAGAAATATATACTATATTTTTTTATAATTCTAAGAAAATATATTTTAATATTTCCGTTTCTACGTTTTTATATTTTCGCATTTGTGTTTCCAAGCTCCCTAAGTATATGCTTATGGTGGGGTGTAATTTCTTGAGCATTTACAGCACAAGAGAATTCCTAGGCATATGCCTATGGTGGAGTGTAATTTCTTGAGCATTTACAGCTCGAGAAAAAGGATAGACAGTTAATGCAAAATTTCAACAATTAGAGGCTAGAAAAAGGACAATCTCTAGTGCAGACACGACACAAAATACTGATTTCACAATGTATCAGATGGCATAATGAACGTCAAACTCAATAAAAAATGTGAATAAAGCCAAGAGCAAGACACCCCATGAATGATTTTCTTCCTTGGTTTAAAAGGGACAAACTGGGGTAGGCCCCTTGAAGATTCCCTTCAGCCAAGGAAACGTAAGTAACTTGGAAACGTGTGGCACGTCCCTTTTAATCGGTTCTAGAAAGTAGAAACCGCTCATCACTTGCGTCTAATCTGCACGAATTCAAACAGAAACAGCCACCAACTTCTAGATTAATTAATTGTTAATAAACTTTTTCTTTAGCCCAACCAACCATTTTAATATTAATTGCCATCTCCCTTATTTCTGATGCTCCAAAGTTCAAACCCAGTGCTAGTCTTCTCTGGGTTTAGCTCTTTGTTGAGTCATGGGCATGTCTAAGCCTTCTTTACTTCTGATCCTGATGATTATGATTGTCTCCATGTCCCATGAACAGAGAGCTGCAGAAGGAAGGCCACTGTCCATCCAGCCTCAAAACAGTAAGAATTAGACCCCAGAAAGTGTTTATTCATCTCTTTCAGTTACTGATTCTTGACGATTTAGTTAGGTTTCTTATTTTGTGTATGTGAATTTCAGGATATATGAAGATATTTGAAACACTTGGAATTGCTTGCAAGTGCTGTGATGTGAGTGGAAGTAAATGCTCAAGTACTTGGACTGAGCCTTGCTCAAAGCTTCAGTGTCTGCCATGGAAGTATACCAGAAACACTACTGTTCAACCTAGTTAAACTTTTTGCATATGGTTCGTATATATCTATATACATTGAAATTAAGTGTTTAAATCAGTTCAAGAGACTAGCTTGTTCTTATAACTTGAGTTTTACATGGGTATTTTTTTGTTTCTGGCTTTTCTGTTTTTTACATTTCCACATCAATTTTGGTAAAACTTGATTCAGTTCAAGCTATAGCTTCTACTTCAGCTTAGATGATTGTTAAGAAACCAGGAAGTAAAACCAATTTGATTTAGAGCATAATTAATTCAAGCTAACCAGTTTGTCGCTTGAATTGAACCCACTAAGATGCTCTGCATGTGGGAATTGGATGGCCACAAACTTCTGCAAGTTCAAAAAGTATTGTTATATGAGTTTAATCTAGTGAAAAGGATGCGTTTTGTTGTTTTGAATTTGTTTTTTTCCTACCCAACTAGAATACCCAATTTAGAGTATTTCCTTTGATTGCACTTGACAAGAAGATAAACAAGGTTTTTATCTATAATTCGAAAGCCTACATATTCGATTATGCACTGACATAGTGTTAAAAGATATATAAAGACTTGTTTGTCTAGAGATTTTTGTTGGTTTTATGTCTCTCATCTTCCTTTCCCACCATCATTCTTTATCATAAAAGATAAAATTATAATCTTATCCATAACATTTCAAATTTAATTTTATATGAAAATGGGATAATTTTAGTAAAAAGTTATTATTTTCCTAGTTAAGCACATGATAGTTGTGCATCTACCCACATTTCGAATTGTATCGAGGAGGTGTTTAGTTGTTGTTATTGTAATTTATTGTTTCATTCGATGTCATCTCATAAGTTTAGTAAAAAAAATATAACATAATATATAATGAAGACTTGTCCACTTAGTTTATAAGTTAAAATTTTGAAGATAAATGTAAGGGGCAATCTTTTGAATAGGAGGACAGTACTCCTTTTGTATTAATAACATTGATGACCAAGCCCAGCCTTTTGCTCATATTCAATAAAATTATGTGTGTTTAATTTTGAATATCAAATTAAATATCAAAATGATATATCATTATATGATTACGTGATTTAGAATTAAAAATAAAATATACTAAATTACATAATAATACATAATATTCAAATTAATTTGATACTCAAAATTAAATATATATAGCATATGGTAATTATATCATGTATTAAAAATTTAATTTTTTGTATCATGTATCATATCGTATCTTATGATATACCTTTTAAAAAATAAAATAATAAAAAAATTATAATTGACATATCATCATTTTAGAAAATATTTAAATACCTTTAAAATTTTAAAAATTTTTATATATAACATTATTATATCATCGTTTTCTCTAAAAATATGTATTAATTTATATTAGTAATATATATCATATCGTATGATATATATTATATCATATAATATGTTCATTGTATCTATTAATTCGATATATCTTATGATATTTCTCATTTTTATTTGTATCGTATGTTATTATATATCATAAGACACTGATAATTATGATACAATCTTACTTTTTGATTAAAATACAACATATCATAAGCCTGACTAGTATTCTAATTCTAATTAGTATTACTAAATGTCAATGTCTTGAAGGGTACTCAACGAGATACTTTCATCTCTCATTAACACCCAAAATAAATAAATGCATGTTGCGTTGTAGAAAGTCTACTTTCTCTGAAAGTTCCACCATTTCGGTAACATTCATTTCTTAAGCTTTGGTCAAGAAAATAAATGGTCACGGAAAAGTACATTAATTTGGAAAGTGACCATCAAATTTTTGAGGAATATTTTCTTTTATAGATGGGCTTTTGAGATTTGGTTTTTGTTTTTGTTTTTTTTGCAAACGAGTAACACTTATTTGAATTGAATCATTATTTTCATATTTAAAAAGAGGTTTAATAAGTTTGTTCAAACATTACAAAATATATGAAATCATCTTTTTTGCATCTAAAAAAAGATTTAATGAGTTTATTCAAATATTATAAAACTATTATATGTTTTATTTTAGTTTTGTTGATTTAACTTTTTTAATATCTTACAATGACAAAGTTAAGGATATGGGTAAATTCAATTTGAACTACTCAAGTTTGGATTAAGGTTTTTTTTTTTTTTATTAATTGGTAAGTAAAGGATATTAACCAAAAGGGAGGCAAAACAAGCAAAGCACAACAAGCAAAGCACACCAAACAAAAAGGAAGCTAAGGCAGCAACCATGCAAAAGATCTATAAGAGCAAAAACAAACATGTACACAGCTAACAAAACAAAGATAACCAAACCAAGGGCGGCCTACAGAAAAAGGACCCAACTTGGAGAACAAGAGCATAACGGAGACGCAATAAAAAAAGGTAACTTGAGAATCATCTCTTGAAAGACTATCAAGATAATGACGGTGATAGGTTTCAATAACGGAAAGTGCCAAGCAAAAGGAGACCATCAACCAGCCAAAACAGGAGCCACAGGAAAACAAACTTCTTGTCTGAAGGAATCTGCATCATTTTGACAGAGGGAATGCCATGGACCTCAGCAGGCAAACTAGAAAAGAGAGCATCATTCCTGAACCACAGAGAGCTTAGAACCCAACAGCAACCAGAAAACAAAAGGAGGAATCCACTCCGAAGAAGGATAGACTACAACGCCAATCTGAAAGTAACAAAGACTACTCCAACTTGCGAAATGATGGCAGAGAAGAAGCAAAAAAGAACCCAGCCAGCAGAGAAATGTGTAAACATCAGGACCAGAGCCACCGTGGAAGGATATTGTTGGATACACTTTGTTGAATCTGGAGGGAAACTCTTGCAGGGAGCCAAAAGCAGGAAGCAATTCGAATTAATGTTGACTCCTTTTGAATCCTTTCATCGCACTGGTGTCTCTGGCTTTACAGAAACTGGGCTGGAATCCATCCCTGAAGAAAGGTAAAATATCTTGTTTGGGTTCAGCTCGGCTTCGAATCCACCATTTATGAAAGGTCGAATATACCAAATTTGTTGGACTCTGCCAGGAACTCGGCTGGCCTACTTAATTAAGCGCAAGCAGTCCTCCACAGTTTCAGCCTTCGGGCTTTTAACACCCATTGCCCATTGGGCTGCTGGCATTTTGTGTCATTTCCAGAAGCTGTCAATTTCTTTATTTTCCACATAAAAGTTTGATTTTTTTTTTTTTAAATCTCACATAAAAACATAAGTTAAAAAAATTGTCAAAGGAAGGGAGAGGTTAAAAATCTCTTCTATTATAACTTTGCAACATTGGATGAAACATCCCTGGGGTATACGTATAATTAGTGAATGTGCAAATAGGGATTAAGCAAAGATCAACTTTATATGCATCTAATTTTAAACTAATCATACTGAATAGGATAAATTCTGAATCCAGTGATTGACTATATAATTACTGAATCAGATAAGTTAAAAATTTGATCTTAATATATCATTGAAAAGGAGTTGAATCTATAATCTTTTATATATAAAATCTTCTTTTTAACTACTCAAACTACCCTTAAAAATCCCAATTGTATTATTATGTAAACACAAATCACTATTTTTGGAATAAAAACAATGAGAGTTGACATGTTTAGGCACTTCAGCATTCACAGAAATGTTGATATTTCATGTCCTCTATTTTGTTGGATTATGAAAAAGAAGAGTTTTAAAGTCAAATTTGTCATCACCCATTCTGCAATTAATGAATTAAAATTATACCAAGTTGATTATCATAATTGACTATAAAGTCAGCAAGATTGTAAGCCCATAGAAACAAACAAACTTTGCTGAGTCCTTCTTGAGTATTCCTCCATTTGATTCTCTTTTCCTTTTCCATTTGTTCTTATCCATCATCTGCAATGTCATCTACATCAACTTATATATACCTAATTATGAGTATCTAATTAAATATTTAAATTATATAATTTTTCATCATATAATAATAAATTATTTGAATATTTAGTTAAAAATAAATCATTATTAAAATACTTTAACAACTTAACGTTTTATCTACATCATCTAATTAGATCTAATTAAGTGACCCGTTAGAAAGTATATATAATATATTTCTATGGATAAACTTGCACAAGTGTAAAATGAATACTCATCATATCTTAATCTATTTATTGCCCATAAGAAAGATTTGATTAAATAAAATAAAATATCTGATTTGTTGATATCATTATCTTATCTTACTTTATAATTCTTTATTTAATAATATCTTATCCATAATTATCAAGTTTTTTTTTTTCCTCAAATCTTCTATTAAATGATTTTGTCATTTTAAATTATTCCAATGTTGTTATGTGGGGAAAGTTTTCTTAACTATAATTTTTGTCTACAACATCCAATAGCTTATGATAAGTGATTATCTACTATGACAACAAACAACTAAATATGTTTTTTATTGACCAATTGTTTAGAAGTGTAGATAAGCCTCTTATCTAAATATAATAAGAAAAAATTGACAAGACAATACATCTTTCTAGCATCTATGTGATTCTTTTATTATCTTCTTCATACTTAAAAAAAAAAAGCTATAGTTTCGTACCACCTAATCCCATCATTGATAGTTAGCCACTTACAATGACTACAACGTAACAACCAACTTCTGATACACTACACAACAAAAATCAACTATGGGAAATCTCTGTAACATGACCGAATAGACATGCAATGCTAGCCTGATAATGTTTTTATCATCAAGAGGACTTGCTAGCTAGAGGGAAGCATCTACTTCCCATTCAGCTACTACCTACTCTCACCAATGACAATGATGATAAAACGCCACCGAGCATAGGATCTCATATCCTCCCTAGCATACCTCATGCCCTAAGTCTCTGATTTTCCAACAAAGACCCCTAAAATAAAGGAGAGAACATAATACTTTCGAACATAGAACATTAAGCCTTACTTACCAAACAACATACCTTAAGCTTACGATCGCCACCCAAGGCACTAATAAGCCTTGCATTTGTTGAAGATCAGTTGATGATGGGACAAGTAGTGTTGAATGGCAAACCTTATGACAAATCTTGCATGTTCATCAGGCCTCTCTGAAAAAGATGGCCAAATGCACTTTAGTGGATGACATTACACAACCTACGGGACAACATCCCTATTCAATAGACGCCATCCATATACCACCACTATGTACTAGCTCTTCGCTCGACTACAACAAGAAAGTTAATTTGAGTCATCAAAATTGAATTTCAAAATGAAAATTAGTTGATAATGACTTTTGACACAAGAATTAGGCCTTTAGTTGAATGGACAACATTCATTTAGTACCAACGCATGTTGGTGTTATATATATAGTTGACTTTTGTCATCGAACCAAATCTAGTCACCAAGCTTATAAGCCAAATGTGCACAACCACCTGAATGCATATTGGTTGTAACATGCTTCTCTAGAATACTACCCTATAAGGTGAATGTGCAATTGATAAGAGATATTACTGCTTAAGTGTTGACTACTCAACATGAATAATAACTTAATTGTAACACTTGCTCTAAAAATATTGTCCTTCAAATGGAAGCATTACTAGACAACTTAATGCAGAAAAAATCAAAACTTTCATAAAATGACTTAATACCTTTATACAAACACAACCGATGGAATTGTACAAATATGTCTAACAAAAATACATATTCCAAGTATAAAGTGTGTAGCAAAATACAAACATCAAATAATCATAAAAAATAGTTTGAAAACATCTTATAAAAACATACACATAAATAGTATCACTTCTCTTCGAAAGACAATACTTTTGAGTAAGGGTGTTACATTTTTATCACAACACACTTATGTATAAAGGTTTTAATTGACATCTTTTTACATTTTCCTATATTTTAATGGTTTTTATGCGAGGGTATTTCAATAATTATATGTTGTTTTAATTTCTCAAATTTTTATATTAAATTATATCATGCATATAAGTCAAGAGTTGTAACATTCCTCTCTAGAGGTCAACACCTTTAAAGTGAGGTGTTACATTATCTTGTAATCTCTTTTCCAAAGGCCCCATTGACCTCTTTCCCTTCTCAATCTCCAACGAACACTTTTCACCCACTAATAGTTGACTTAGTATTGATAGGTTCACAAGAGAGTATTTGAAAGGACTAGACCTAGATTCATCAAATGGGAAAAATTTAAAACAAAAAAACAAAAGTGGGTGACCTCTTAGAGTTTCCTTCATATTTGACCTCATAACTGCAATAAAAAATTATTCAAATAGTATGAAACACTACAAAAAAACAAAAAATGTTAAAGAGTTTTAGAAAAATCTAATATAAAAATGTGATTATCACTAAATTTTATAAGAAAATTCGAGTTAAGTGGAAAGTAATCCTTAATATCCATTGTAACCCTAGAACACGTGTTATTAATCCAAGCAATGTGCATGAAACATGATCACCAAGACTTCTTGATATCATAAATTATAATAATTAATGTATGGTGCAAGCATACTCTACAATAAATACAATATACAAATGTTATCATCCCAATGTTTGACAACCTATCATAGATTGTTACGTGTTTATCTACTTAAAAGACAAAGTGTTTTCGAACTCTTGACAAACTCCAAAATTAGGTTGCAATAGTTATATGGAGAAAGTTTTCTTTATTCAAATTTGCAACATTTAATGGCTTATGATCAACTAGATATAGTAATAATGATTAAATATGTTCCTATCTACCAATCTTCCAAGTGTACGGATAAGCCTCTTACCTAGAGATTGTGAAAAGAATTTTATCAGGCAATACATCTTTCTAATATCTATAAGAATTTTTTACTATTATTCCCCGTGCTTACAGAGGAAAAATCGAGATTATATCGTTAATATAATTATTATATTTCAATTTAATCAATGTAGGAATAAATCTTAAGAATCATACTTAAATTATGAATTCCCGCATTTGATTATTTGAATTTAATTTTTCATGTTCGTCCTATATATATGAATAACCAAAACAAAGAGATGAACGGTTATATATTGACAAACACACACAAAGTAACTCAAGTCAGGAGTCATCTTCTTTTATCTTACTACACATAGAAGTTTAAATTAAGATATTGCCAGAGCATATTATTTTGTATCTACTCAATCAAAAACATATCATAGATGTAGTTTCTCGAGCATCATGTCAATCCATATTAAAAATTTCTGATGTCATATTTCTTTATATTGTATTTTATTTAACATTGTAGTAGATATCAGAATTAATTATCTTATCTTTATTATTGCTACTATAGATTATCTTGTGTAATACTTCAAAAGTTCAAATTACGTACATCAATTAGTAACTAAAATTATCATCAACCAATGTACATATTTACAACTTGAAATAGAAATATGACATCAAGATATATAATAATATGACTATACAAAAGAATAAAATTATATTAATAAAACTGTGTGTATCCATTTTAAGTACACAAATGAGTTATATATATATATATATATATATATATATATATATATATATATATATATATATATATATATATATATATATATATATATATATATATATATATATATATATATATATATATATATATATATATATATATATATCATTTATTTATATAGTTTTTAATTTATTACACTAGTATATCATTCACTTATACATTGTTTTAGATGTGGGATTTTACTTTTTAGTTTTCAATACCTTCTCTCAAATCACTATAGGTCTAATATCCAAGATTAAATTAAGGCTGTTAGGCTCGCCCACCTTGGTTTTGGGTTCCGATATCATATAAGAATTATATTGAATCAATAAATTTAGAAATCGAAACTTATATTATACAAAACTAATTAACTTATGTTAATGTTTAATTTATCATAATTATATATTACTCATTTATATTATTTTCATTATATATAAGATTTTATTTTTTAGTTTTCAACTAATTATATATATTAATAATAATAATAATAATTTATATATATTATTTAATTAAATAATAATATTTCGTGTTGTTTTTGTACAAGTTTATTGATTAGGGTAAGAAATAATATAATTTATAATATGAATTACGTGAAAAATACTACTTTCTTTTAACTGAAAAAAAAAAAAAAGGTAGAAAACAGATTCAAAAGCAGCAGTGGTCACCGGCCAGTCGAGATTTTTAGAGTCCACGTGGCTGAAAAATCAAACACACGAATGTCATGCGGCGACTCACAATGGCTAACCAACGACTGAAGGACCCACCGTGAATTAAAATTAATTAAACAATAATTTAATAACTAAAAAAAAAATCACCGTCTTCTTTACCAGAGTTTCAATTTTCTGTTATTGTCGTTATCAATACTCTAAAAGATATAATATATATTTTATAATATAATATATATTATAAAATTTATATAATTAATATATATTATTAATATAAATCAATATATATTTTTAAAAAATAATAATATAATAAAGATATATATTATTTATAATTTTTTTTAAATGACAATATATTAATTAAATTTTTTATTATTTTATTTTTTAAAAATTATATCATATAATATGATATAATATATAATTTAATTATTATGTATATAATTTTAATCATCAAATGCACATATATTATATTAAAATAAAAATTTTAAATTATTTAATATAATAATTTTAATATAAATTATCAAAATTTTTATTTATTTAATTGAAAAAAAAAAAAAAAAAAAAACCTTTCCATCAGGGGTTGCCGTCACAAACCCACGTAACATTTTCTGGCCCCACAAGATAAAAAGATAAGGGGTCGAAGAGACTGAGAGCTTTCTCAGTCTGAAAAGAAGAAGGAAAAGTCAAAAATGGGCTTCAACTACAAAAACGAACTGAAGCCGGTTGTTATTATCCACTTAGGTACTCGTGGCGGTAAAATGTTGGAAGATTTAATAGAGGTCCCACTTTCAACTCTAGATTGTACCACGTGCCATTCATCTGCAGATCCGTCGACAACGTGCGAGAGCGAAAAACAACAGAAATGGAAAAATGAATCAGAGAGATCAGAGAAAGGAAACAAATTCAATGAGAGAGTTTCATTTTTTATTATTATAATAAATTAATTAAATATTATGTTACCGAAATAGTCCTTTTAAAGCCTTATAAATCGGCGTTCGACCGTTCCATTTCTCGCCGAGCCGCGATCTTCACGTGTCTTTTCCTTGTTTTTTTTAATTTTTAATTTTCCTGTCATTTTTAATTTATTTTATTTTATTTTCTCCTTCTCAGCTTCCTTTCTCCTTCTCTGACGGTGATTTTCGAATTTTGTTATATTCATCTCTCTCTTTCTCAGCGGCTGAGAGGTTCATTCCAAAGAAAGAGAGAAATGGAAGGACGAAAGCCGACTGGTTCATCTTCTTCATTAACAAATCAGTTGTTTGGTTCCAAGGATTCTGATTCTTCTTCGGGGATTTTTGGCTCCATCTTTTCACCTCCTTCTAAGGTATTCTTCTTTTCAGTTACTTTTTTATTAATCGGTTTTTTTATACAATTATATTTCAGGGATTTCTTAGGTTCCTGGAATCAAATTCGAATATCATGGAAGTTTATTTTTTTAATGGAGTGTATATAAAAAATGAAGGAATTTGGGATATTTTCATATTTCAATGTTTTGTGTTGCCTGTTGATACTGCCTTGTTGTAGAAGTTTTCGATATTTTGACTGGTTTTTTAATGTGTTTATTGTAGCAATTATTGGATTAAGTTTGTGTTGTTGATTATAGGTCTTAGGAAGAGAGTCTCTGCGTTCTGAATCAATGGAGAAAAAGCAAGAGCCCTGGAACAACAAACATGGAGTTCCTGGTAGGCACGGCAATTCTTATGTGTTTATTAGATGATCAATACGTTTTGACACAATTTTTTAGCTTATTTATATGGTAATCCTGTTCAATGCAAGAGATTCTGTTGTGACAAGGGGATGCCTATTTATGCTGAATATTGTTTAGCATTCTGTGAGTAGTTGAATTTTCCAGTTTTTACCAAATCCTGAAAAGAGGTTTAGACATGGTTATTTGACTCAAATTGTTGACATTGTTTTCCGTTTCAAGTAATATTCAGGATTTTATTTCATGAAATCATATCTGAAACTGGTCTTCTAAGCCAGCCCTGCTTTTTATCAGGTGATGCCTCTAAAACTAGTGAAACTGAGAGTCCAGGCACTCCAAACAAGGACCTGAGTTCGTTTTATCAGGAACAAAGAGTACAACCGTGTCATCTCAGTTCATCAATCTATTATGGTGGTCAAGACATCTATTCTGAGCCCCAGAATAAGCAGAGCCCTGAAATTAACTCTACGGTGAGTATATATTATCCATAAATCATTGGAGATAGAAATTGAGTTTTGTAAAATTGTTTTTTGTTTCAGGGTAAGTTTTATTCCAAAATATTAGGCTCCAAATACTTTTTGTTAATAAATTATTCAAGCAGGAGAGAAAAGTTCAAATGCATAGATGTAATTTCACCCTCAAGGCGGGTTTAGGTGTTGGGTTATCCGTAATGTTTGGTTGATGGAATGAATAATGGCTGTGTCTTTATTGAGAGTGTTTGAGGTTGTACTATATTGAATCTGCTAACATGTTTTATTTTTTTTATCTTTTGGTTAGTTTAAAAATGATGGAGAAGATGATTCAGGGAGTGCTTCGAGAGGGAATTGGTGGCAAGGTATTGTACTATGATCATGCATTAGATGTTTGAATTGTGTATCTTTGATCTATTTGCACTGGACTGAAGCTGTTGTTCTGAATTATTCTTTGCAGGGTCTCTCTATTATTAAGAGTTAACTTGCCAGCGCTTACATACTTACCAAGGTATCATACATCTGAGAAATTCACTCCTTGGATGCCTTGATTGTATGCCATCAACCTTTTTTAATTTAGTTTGGATTGCTTACATTTGACTATATGCCTTCAAGCAGGTACATAAGAATATAGAGTAGCAGTTTAATCTACCTTATATTATTATGTGGAAGATAGATAATAGCATTCAGATCATTGCAGAGCTGGTTGTTATTGCTTCGTCCAGCTATATGGCAACATCGCTCAGTAGCCAGATAGTGATATGCACTTCTTTTACAGAAAACCTGTTTTACTGTAAATGATGTGAACTTGGTGTTTTTAATGTAAAGGATGCTTGGTTTAGACTTCATTTACAACTCTTCTCCATGATAGTGGAGTGGTGGGATCTTTGAACATAAGATCGTAATAAGTATCTTTATCAGTTGTTGAACTCTTGATCTTGTTTCCTGCTTTGTATGGAATTTGTGTATAACTTCACTCCTATTGTATTCAGTCCTTCTGAATACAAGTCATTTTGGTACTATTGCTCATACTGGGTCTAAATACAAGTAATGGAATGTGTGTAATGTTGATCATACTTCTGTTTCTTGTGTACTCCATGTTTCTGTTTCTCGTATGATCGTGGTTGCCGTCCAAAATTTTATGAATGTTTATATTTATCTTTAAGATACCTATGAACTTTCAGAATAAGATCCTGAAAACTTCCAGAGTCCACACGTTGTCGAAGATATCCTGAAGATGGCACAAAGTATGAACAGGTAAAGAAGTGCTCAGTTCTGTGTGGCCCAGCAATAACAATATCTGGCACACGGGCCAACTAGAACAGTCTTTGTCTAATTCTCATCTCAGTCTAAGATCTCAATTCTCAGGTGACCCACCATTTAAAGTAGTCTTTATCCATATATTGATGAATCATTGCTTCCAATTGTGGTCAAGTTTGGTCAAGTTTGGTCATTTTGCAAGATAAACAGTGTGAGGACAAAGATTCATCAGCCACATTTTATCAAAGTTGATTCTGATTCTGGTGTCACATAATTAATATTGTCTCCAAGAACTTACATTCTGACACATCAACTTTCTAGAAGGTTATTTGAGAATATCTCATTCAATCTGAAACTTTCTTCAGCTGGGTTTCTGACAAGAAACTATATGGGTACTCAAACTAAGTACATTTTATTATCCATATGATGGTGATAAAAAACTCTAAGCATTTATTACAACAAAGACAAGTTAAAGCAACAGAGTTGCTTCAAGCATTTGAGTACTCTTTACTCCCGATGGCCTTCAGTTCTACTCGATATCTCATCAAGGAAGTGTGTAGGCTGCAAGCCAGAAATTATGATGTTAGGGATCAAGTGATAGGCAAAAACATGAAAAACATAATGAATTCTATATACTCACGTCCACATTTGTAGCCCACAGGACGATTTTCCAGGTTGCAGCGCTTGGGGATGGTCATAGCAATTTGTGGCTTAATTCCTGAAGCCTTCGCAGTGTTAGAAAGCATAACAGCACAGAGACAGCTCGGTTCCCCGCCCATTTTCTTCACCTCGGCGCAGCAACTGTCCGAAACTGGAGCTTTCTCATCCTGAGCTGCTGCTGCACAAGGAGCTAGCTTCATTGCCTCATTATCTGGAGATGACTTACCGCATTCTCCAGCCGCTTCAAGCCCAGCAATGTTGAGCACACCTACAAGCAGTCCTAGAAGGCAGATGAATTTCACTAAAACCGCCATTGTAATTCACGAAAGCACAAATCCTCTACAAAATACAATCTTAAAATGCAAACGGCCTTGCCTAAAAGAAAGTTTTTATACCAGTACAAGAGCTCCAAGAGTGCCTGCAATTATTGCCTACTTATGATGATGGAGCTTGCACTAGAATATTATAGTTGCAGCACTTTGCAAAATAAAGTTAGTAAAGGGCAATATGCTTACTTTTTCAGATTAATTTTATGATCACCATTAAAATTTTTCCGAATGTTGCCATTACATTGACGGTGGATGAGCTCAAAAGCTCACTACATATCCAACTTGCCACGCCATCTTCAGTCTTTAGAACTCCATTAAAGAACAAAAAGGGAGGTTCTTTAATAAAGTTAGCGGCTCGTTGAAACGTGCAGCCAATTTGGAGCTAACTAGGAGGCATATGGGCACCACTACTGACATTGGAAAAATCTTCTTCCATCCATGAAAGGAATCAAACTGGATCATTGTTTGACAAATAGAGTTGGATTCAAATCAAGTTAATTTAATTTGGTTTGATGTTTGCCTCAATTTAAGCCGAATTTAAATTAGAGTTTCAATTTAACAGTTCAACCTGAATCCCACTCTGTCAATATTGTTCTTTCCGTTAATAAAATTATTCACCCACCTATAATACTATTCATCATGTTGCTTACACTATACATTTCGTCTAATCTTCTAATGACATCTTCAACTGAGCTCAAATGAACCCATTTTCCACTCACCACTTATTAGTAATTTTTTTTAAAATTACCCCATATGTGACTAATAACTACTAATATAATTAGTCTTATTTTACCTCATCTGACATGAATTTTAGTTTGAAGATCTTCTTATCCTAGCATGTTGACATAGTGAGGATGCCTCATGTACCAAAATAGGAAAAACATCAAATGCACTCCAAATACAGTCTATTAGTACAAAGATAATACTCTTTTTTTTTTTTAAATATAAAAACCTATTCATATCGATATCGATGTGTTCTAAGATAATTAAATTACTTTAAAATAAGAACAAATTATATAAGGCTAAAAGGTCGTTTCCCATGTTTGATAAATGATATATTTGCACTATTTCAGTTTTAAAAAAAAAAACCACTTTCTTGTTTATTTGTCAAAATCAATGGTTAATTATAATAATCAAATGGTATTTATGTTATTTTATTAAACTATTATAATACATGTGTAATTAACGAATATTTTATCTCTTAGGTTGAAAAAATGGTAAAAGTGATCATTTTTACTACTTCTCAATCTTATCATTTTTAGTGTCGCTCTTATCCCAAAAAGTCTTTAAAGTTTAGTTTCAATTCTTTAAACAAAATAACAAACAACATAATGAAATACTTGCTTGGATTAAGAGGACTTTGTTGCTAGATTTCTATGATTTTTAACTGAATTTTAGATTTAAAAAAAAAAATGTTTGTAAAGTTAGGATACTTAATATTAGAGATGAAGTTAACAGGGATTAATTTAAGATTTTGCCTATATTCTCATAATTCATAGAATGTTGAATAATAGCATTTAGCCCCAATAAAATAAGGTTATTTTAGTTTATTTTATTTTATTTATAACTATTCAAAATATTTAGTATAGTTGTGTGAAATGTGAATTTCCATAGGGTTTGACCCGTCTTACATTTTTTTTTATAATATTATGTATGTAATAAAAGCTTTTTCTTGTTTTGTAATTTTCAATATTATGCAAGTCAGTATAATTAGATTTGGCAAACAGGTTGCTCGGGTGCGGGTTAGACCGATATGGGTGTGAGTAAAATGGGTTCAAATTGAGTTATACGTATAATGATTTTTAAAACTCATACTCGATCTAACTATTACGAGTTAACTTATGGTTATCCATTAATATTAATTTCTCATTATTTTTTTGTTGTTTTTATTATTTTAATATATTTTTTTAATTTTTAATA